>NC_083573.1:65009545-66292045 GCF_027579695.1 Neoarius graeffei | reverse complement strand
GCATCCAACAAATCTGCTTTACAACATGTTCTCATTTCCTTCGTTACACATTTTGGTAGGACACAAAACATAATCCCAAGCCTGGCATCATGACAATTTAAAACGATCATTTCCAGATGTCACTGCTTAAGCCATGATATGTGGAATCAAAGTTTTCAGCGTTAAGTTTCCATGAGTCAGTAGATCAAAAAACAGAAGCTCAAATTAACTAAAATATTGCGCTACTTGTTTTATAGACACCGTAATAAGCATCAGCATCCAGAAATCAAATCAAAATAGCTTTAAAAAAAAAAAAAAAAAAGTGTCCAACAGAAGGCAGAAGTAGTACTATTACCCGCTAAGAATATGGATGCGCTCTGTGTTGTACTTCAGAGGAGTCAATTCTGCTCTGAGAACATGTAGTGCCTCCAACACTTTCCCATCCTCTAAATACTCCAAGTATTTCTGCTGCAAGAGCAGGAACTTCATCCGCTAAACAGAGGTAGAAAGAGAGATGCCTCAAACAAGCAGCAGAGCATAATAGAAAAGACCGATACCTGACAGTGAAAGAAAGCATGTATGGGGAAATTGCTCTCTCACCACAATAGCATTTGGTGAATGCATCAATGCTTTCAACTCATTGAGATCACTTTCAGCCTATTGGGGAAAAAAAAAAAAAAAGATTACAAATGGCAATTCATTAAGGTCACAAATAGACACAACCGATTAAACCTAATCACTGGCTAAATTAAAGGAGAATACCTACTAATCATGTTCATCCTTTTAGGAATTGAGATTATCGGTGTTTCCATATCACAAAACAATAACTAAAAGACACATCAGACATTTGTTGCCAGGACAAGCAGTCAGTCAACATGATTAGGGTTTTGTTTTTGTTTTTTTTTTTACCTTGTCCCATTCTCCCTCCATTACATGGTTGCGGAACTTCGTGGCAGCTGGATGCTCAAGTCTACAGCCTGATTCCTGCATGAGCAGGTCCACTGTCTGACTGGAATGGGAAAAAGAAAGGACAGAGAGATTAACATTTATTTATTTACATTTGAACAGACACAAAGTAATTTTTTTTTCTTTAAAAATAAGGGGGGAGGGGGTGGCACGGTCGCCTCACAGCAAGAAGGTTCCTGGTTTGAACCCAGTGGCTGGCGAGGACCTTTCTGTGTGGAGTTTGCATGTTCTCTCCATGTCTGCGTGGGTTTCCTCCACAGTCCAAAGACATGCAGTTAGGTTAACGTGGGGTGGCCTTGGCCTGAAGTGCCCTTGAGCGAGGTACCGAACCCCTGACTGCTCCCCGGGCGCTCTAGTGTGATGACTGCTCTGGGTGTGTGCGCGCACGCATGTGTGTTCACTGCTTCAGATGGGTTAAATGCAGAGGATGAATCTCACTGCTTGAAGTGTGCATGTGACAAATAAAGATTACTTCTTAAAGGAACAGTCCACCGTACTTCCATAATGAAATATGCTCTTATCTGAATTGAGACGAGCTGCTCCGTACCTCTCCAAGCTTTGCGCAACCTCCCAGTCAGTCAGACGCGCTGTCACTCCTGTTAGCAATGTAGCTAGGCTCAGCACGGCCAATGGTATTTTTTGGGGCTGTAGTTAGATGCGACCAAACTCTTCCACGTTTTTCCTGTTTACATATGACCAGTGATATGAAACAAAGTTCAGTTACACAAATTGAAACGTGGCGATTTTCTATGCTATGGAAAGTCCGCACTATAATGACAGGCGTACTAACACCTTCTGTGCGCTTCGGCAGCGCATTGATACAGAGCTCAGATATCAATGCGCTGCCGAAGCGCGCAGAAGGTGTTAGTACGCCTGTCATTATAGTGCGGACTTTCCATAGCATAGAAAATCGCTACGTTTCAATTTGTGTAACTGAACTTGTTTCATATCACTGGTCATATAAACCTATGTAAACAGGAAAAACGCGGAAGAGTTTGGTCGCATCTAACTACAGCCCCAAAAAATACCATTGGCCATGCTGAGCCTAGCTACATTGCTAACAGGAGTGACAGCGCGTCTGACTGACTGGGAGGTCGCGCAAAGCTCGGAGAGGTACGGAGCAGCTCGTCTCAATTCAGATAAGAGCATATTTCATTATGGAAGTACGGTGGACTGTTCCTTTAAAATGCATACCGTTCAAAAGTTTGGGGTCACCCAGACAATTTTGTGTTTTCCATGAAAAGTCACACTTTTATTTCCCACCATAAGTTGTAAAATGAATAGAAAATATAGTCAAGACATTTTTCTGGCCATTTTGAGCATTTAATCGACCCCACAAAATAATGTGATGCTCCAGAAACTCAATCTGCTCAAAGGAAGGTCAGTTTTATAGCTTCTCTAAAGAGCTCAACTGTTTTCAGCTGTGCTAACATGATTGTACAAGGGTTTTCTAATCATCCATTAGCCTTCTGAGGCAATGAGCAAACACATTGTACCATTAGAACACTGGACCATCTGGAAATGGGCCTCTATACACCTATTGCACCAAAAACCAGACATTTGCAGCTAGAATAGTCATTTACCACATTAGCAATGTATAGAGTGGATTTCTGATTAGTTTAAAGTGATCTTCATTGAAAAGAACAGTGCTTTTCTTTCAAAAATAGGGAAAATTTCAAAGTGACCCCAAACTTTTGAACGGTAGTGTAAAAACAAACTTCTATCATTCTGGAATTGTTTCATTGATCAATAGCATTATGACGTCACATAGTTAGTTTGTTACCTCATAGTCACCTCATAGCAACACAGAATATAATTGACATGTGTAAATGTTGGACATACAATTGAATAAATTCAGCAGCTACTCTGGCACACGGCAGTGTCAAATGTAGTCAAGCGTCCAATGTCTGTTTCCTGAGCTCCATGGTGAGAATGAGAAGAGCAAATGCTCGGGCTCTGATCTAAACCCTAACGTGCTTGAAGAACATGTATCCGATCTACCGTCTGCAAAATGGAGCCCGCTGCGTCCTCTTTTGCAGGTTTGTTTATTTAGCTCTCGTTTTCATTTCCCACCAGAAGACTTGATAAACAAATCAGCAGACACAAAGCACCCTAACAGCATTTTTCCTTTACTGTTCCCTGTTAAAATGAACCGAAAACGACTCCAGGCACTTACTTGAGCCCTAACCCGTGTAGATGTTGTCCTATTAAACGAATCACATCCTCGTCAGACTGGGACAGCCGTTTCTTCTTTTTCATGGAGCCTGTGTCTGAGCCCAAGGTCGTGGCGGTGGAGGTGGCAGGGTTCCCCGGTGCCGGGACTCCGTTGTTTGCGGTGACAACAGTGCCGTTGTTTGTGGAGGACAGCAGCCCGTTTGAATGCGCTCCTCCGACTGCTGATGATTCGCCGTTTTGGGCGCTGTTTAGGCAGGACAGCTCAGAATTTTGTCCCTGTCCTGCCCCGTTGGCCTGCATGTTATAAACGCTGGCGTCGGTGCCCCTGTGCAGGTTGAGGCAGAGAGCAGAAACAGCGCGGGGGCTTGGGAGAGAAGCGAAGCCCAAAACAGCCGCAGAGAGGCCTGCACTCCCGGCAGAAGCCTCGGTCTCTCCTGCGCCCTCCGCCGCCGACACTCGGGCTTTCTTCCGCGGTGGCGAAGCTCCGCCCGGTTCCGAGTCGCTGGAGGAGCAAGCGGAGGCCAGAGTTACTTCACTGGAAACATCGGTGACAAGACGCCCGCAGACTTATTTCTTCCTGTCACAACATTCAAATGGAATTCACTGCAGAACCCTACTACAATATTCACACTTTATTTCGCTTAACAATACGATCGCCGATGTTGTTATTGTTTGTCTGAACAGCTGCAAGTCCGTTATGGACGTCTCGACGTGATGACGTCACCGGGAAGCCCTAAACAACCTTGAGCGTCGTGCTGCCTTCAAGAGCCTGTGCGCAATGCAATTTATCAGAACATAACAGAGAGATGCACTACCGTTCAAAAGTTTGGGGTCACTTTGAAATGTCCTTATTTTTGAAAGAAAAGCACTGTTCTTTTCAATGAAGATCACTTTCAACTAATCAGAAATCCACTCTATACATTGCTAATGTGGTAAATGACTATTCTAGCTGCAAATGTCTGGTTTTTGGTGCAATATCTCCATAGGTGTATAGAGGCCCATTTCCAGCAACTCTCACTCCAGTGTTCTAATGGTACAATGTGTTTGCTCATTGCCTCAGAAGGCTAATGGATGATTAGAAAACCCTTGTACAATCATGTTAGCACAGCTGAAAACAGTTGAGCTCTTTAGAGAAGCTATAAAACTGACCTTCCTTTGAGCAGATTGAGTTTCTGGAGCATCACATTATTTTGTGGGGTCGATTAAATGCTCAAAATGGCCAGAAAAATGTCTTGACTATATTTTCTGTTCATTTTACAACTTATGGTGGTGAATAAAAGTGTGACTTTTCATGGAAAACACAAAATTGTCTGGGTGACCCCAAACTTTTGAACGGTAGTGTACATTTGCTCAGTGGGGAAAAAAATAAATAAATATTGCTCAGGTTTTGTTTTCTAATTTCCCTTCTTCATATATACGGTATCCCGAGTTCATTACGCTTCATAAAAATTGCATTAACATTGTCCTGCTGTACATAGGAACAGCGTTAGGAATCGCTAAAGTGAACGCAGCATTCCGTTGGATCTTCAGTGTAATGGTATGAAACTTGAAAATAAATAGTAATCATGCTGTATTCTCTCTTAGTTCAGTGACCGAGAATGATAAAATAAAGTTGTAGAAAACAGTCGTATCAAAAATCAATACAACTGAGTTATTCTTCGTTCTATCGTGCATTAAATAAGAGATCCAAATCATTCAAAGTGCCATTTTATTCCCATGTCCTAGGAAATAAAAATAAAAAAAATATTTTTCAGTAAAATCCTGCATCAGGCCAGGAAAAAAAAATGTCCATAACATTCCCATTACAACAATTCAGAAACAACAATTGCAATTCTGTCTGTGGTTTCTCATTCAATATCCCTGATATCTGCAATAAATTAACAGGAAATTGTTGCCAGGCACACCACCTCGGTCTTGTACCTGAAAAAACTGCACAATACTCTTTTGAATGAAACATATACAATATAAAAATATGACTTACTGGGTAGAGAATGTTTTTGCAAAGGGTATTGGAGAACAGAACATTGTAAAAGAATAAACTATTGCACATTCATCTAGTATTTTAGGAAAGTCTTTGAGGGGAATATAATCAGAGATCTGGGAAGCATCCGTATCTCCAATACTGTCAAAAAAATCTCTTGAACCCAGCTGCATTTTCATCTCGTGCATGCATACTGTACATACACACTTGCATTTCACCTGCTCACAGTGACACGTCGATCACCCCAGAGGAGCATATATACAGGACATATAATTATGTTATGGCACTTCTTGTATGGCACACTAAAACACTTTCAACAGGGTAGAAAAACGGGTTGACTGTAAAGGGCTGTAGAGTCCAAAGCCACAGAAATAAAAGGGGGTAGGCAGATAAAAAGATGTTCAGAACAGCAGGCAAGAACACACACAATTCTGCGTGCATGCATCTGCACACACATAATGGCAGACAGCGCCAGTGTGCATCCCTTTATACGCGTTAAAATTTGCTCTTCGATTAACAAGAAAGAAATCTCAGGTGTACAACAGAATTTTTAACAATAACCTATAGTACATCAGTTTAAAAGTCAACTGTAAAAGCACTGTGTGTCATGTACAATCTTGACTTTATCCACTGGGTCACTAAATCTACTGTTAGTACTCTGTGTTGTACTCAAACAATAATTTTACTGATTCAGCAGATAGATTATTTTTGGAAATTCATTCATTCTTCCTTCCGTCCATCCAGAGTCATTATTTAAATGATCCAAGTACAGTACCCTATATTTCTCCTGAGTGACCAGAATCTCATTTTGCACCCCATTTCTGTGATGTCCCTCCCTTTTAACATGCAACACAATATTTTAAGGGGAATTCCACAGATACTTCAGATTTCTACCAAATTCTATCTTTAAGAACTAAATAAAGTTAGGTGGATTATTTGATGAAATATGTGCCATTCATTCAGAAGTATTTACAGTGGCAGTAATAGGAACCAGCAGTTTGAAGTGCGAAAAGCCTCTTGTACCCACCTTCTGTACACAGGATGATTCAAATACATGGCTGATGCACAATGAGAAGGCTTTGGCCTTATTTATTTGTTTTGTGTAAACTAGTATCTTTTGGTTACTTTTATTACTCACATAGTTCATGACAGGGGAGGAATACAGGGTGAAGCCCCAACTCATTTTTAATCTCTTTGATTTGCCCTTCCTGACACAACCCTCCCCATTCTATCCGGGCTTGGGACCAGCACTAAGTATGCCCTAGCTTGTGCAAACCCACTGGATGGGTATTTTTACCTAATCTGCATGTCTTTGAACTGTGGGGGAAACCAGAACACCCAGAGGAAACCCACACAGACACGGGGAGAACATGCAAACACAACACAGAAAAGCCCCCGTCGGCCACGAGGTTCAAACCCGGAAGCTTTTTGCTGTGAGGCGACAGCGCTAATCACTGCACCACCGTGCCACCTTGAAGATACTTCTGTGTGTTTTTCTCATTCCAAATCTTGTCTAGCGCATGCAAGCCCAACTCCCATACTATGACAGGCATTTCTGCTGTTAATACAGCCTGTACACTCAAAAAAACCAACATGGGTGTTTGTTACATGAACCTAAGTCTAACATCTCACGGTTGACATTTAGGTCACTCAACAAAATTGTTTCTGGCTAAGTTAACGCATTTTACTTGGGTGGAAATACTTTCCATAATTTTATTATGTTCACTGAGCAAGTTATTTGCAAGTTATTTTTTTGAGTGTAGCTATCGCCAGTCAACACATGTAACAGTTGCAGTATTCCACTATTTTTGTTTACGTTTAGCCTGCTTACTATCAAAAATGGCATCATAGGATGATATTTTTAAATATCCAAATGCTGCATCAGTTTTCACCGATAAATGCAGATGAAGAATTGCAGTAGCCTTACAAAGAGAGTCGCACAAGAATGAGGAAGACTAAAGAACACTGATAGAGAAAGAGAACAGCCCAGGGCAGACGGAATTTGATGTGCAGGTACAATAAATATTCTTTTGTGCCCAATTTGCATTTCACAAAGCCACTTATTAAAGGACTCGTTGTGTATGAAGTTGAGACAACGACCCCAGTTTCCCATCACAAATGTTAGGAATCTCTTCTCTTCTGCATGACTTAACCTGAAACCAAGTGAATTATGATAGATTTTTGAAAATCTATGAAATTCCCCTTCAATAGGTCTTACTTGCTATGTTACATACACCAGGTGGGCGAATGTTTACTTGAAGTTTTGTATTTGTTGGTTTTATGTGCAGGTAGGTCAAGAGCTGTCCACCACCTGATGAGGCAGTGTGACAGAGGAGCCATTGATGAAGGAACCCTGTTTTTCTCGTCCTTTTAGAAAATAAGTCAGCAGCTCCCCCTTCCCTTTAACAAAGATAGGTCCCCTTCTCACAAAACGGAAGCCGTAGTCCTTCAGGATGTTATAGCAGTCTTCCACCACCTGGGGGCAACACACACTGAGTTACTGACAACCTCTGAGTTTCAGAACAATTATGGTAATTCGTGAGTAATTACAACTATTATTAACATCTATCTCATCTCATCTCATTATCTCTAGCCGCTTTATCCTTCTACAGGGTCGCAGGCAAGCTGGAGCCTATCCCAGCTGACTACGGGCGAAAGGCGGGGTACACCCTGGACAAGTCGCCAGGTCATCACAGGGCTGACACATAGACACAGACAACCATTCACACTCACATTCACACCTACGGTCAATTTAGAGCCACCAGTTAACCTAACCTGCATGTCTTTGGACTGTGGGGGAAACCGGAGCACCCGGAGGAAACCCACGCGGACACGGGGAGAACATGCAAACTCCACACAGAAAGGCCCTCGCCGGCCCCGGGGCTCGAACCCAGGACCTTCTTGCTGTGAGGCGACAGCACTAACCACTACACCACCGTGCCGCCCTATTAACATCTATATTCATCTCATCTCATCTCATTATCTGTAGCCGCTTTATCCTGTTCTACAGGTTCACAGGCAAGCTGGAGCCTATCCCAGCTGACTACGGGCGAAAGGTGGGGTACACCCTGGACAAGTCGCCAGGTCATCACAGGGCTGACACATAGACAACCATTCACACTCACATTCACACCTACGCTCAATTTAGAGTCACCAGTTAACCTAACCACATGTCTTTGGACTGTGGGGGAAACCGGAGCACCTGGAGGAAACCCACGCGGACACGGGGAGAACATGCAAACTCCGCACAGAAAGTCTCCCGTTGGCCACTGGGCTCAAACCCAGGACCTTCTTGCTGTGAGGCGACAGTGCTAACCACTACACCACCGTGCCACCTCACACAAAACAGTGTCATATAATTTTTTTTTAAATTTATAAAAGCAAATGTTCTTCACCTGAATGTTTCCCATCACTCCTGTAGACTCCATGCGACTAGCCACATTAACAGTGTTGCCCCAGATGTCAAAATGTGGCTTCCGAGCCCCTATGACTCCAGCAAGAACAGCACCCTTATTCAACCCTGTGGAGAAAAGATGGTAGTCAACATACTTCACATATTTTGTACATCAGTTCTCCTGTGTGCTAAAACGTTTTCCACATACCAATGCGAAGCATGAAGTTGTTAAACGACTGATAATTAATGTTCATCAGAGTAACTTTCATGGCCAAAGCAAAATCCGCCAGATCTGCCAAATGCTGCCAGCGCTCTCTATCAGACAATTCCTCCTTTTGCTGAGAAGAAAAATATTTCTATTGTCATTAGCATCCTCAGTGGTGTCATGTTCATTATCATAAAGCTTCTTTCTAATTGAAGGACACCATTTTGGTTCCCTCACCTTCATGCAAGCATAGCCGTTAGCGTTGGTGTCAGGAGTGACTCCTGACGCTGCCATGTAAGTACTGCCGATAGTCTTAATCTTGGTTATACAGCGAAACTGAGGCTCATCCAGAAGCTATGAAGACCAGAAGACATGAAAAATGGAACACACTCATTTTATTTCATGCCATATCATGCTATGCTGTGAGGGTCTGACTTTGGACTGATGTATAAATATAATCATTTAATTAATTTAGGGAAAATGTGAAAAAGGCAATTACTTACACTATCAAAGTCAGAGATAATTTCATTGAGGAACCTCAGACACTCAATACCCCCATTGTTGATGCTCTCCTCTGTGTAGAAGTCAGAGAAATTCGGGATAGAGGCGAACATGACCCCAATCTCATCATAGGACTGGCTGTACAGTTCCTATAAGGGGTGAATTGAGTTATATACTTACATCTAGATTGCAGTTCCTTTTTTTTTTTTTAAACTGCCTATATCTGAAAGCAACCCGGACAGATTTCCTCACCTCATCCCTCTTTTTGGAGCCTAGAAAATGGCGGGCAACATGCTCTGGGAGCATGTTCGTGACCAGAGCCTCGTTCCAGCGCCTCATCTCATATACCTTCTCCTTCTGTTCATGTACCTCAATTTTCCACAGGAACAGCGTGCGAGCCAGTTTCTCCACCTGAGATGAAATGAACGAGAGAATCACGTACAGGACAAAATACAGTAACAGCAAAGAACATTAAGTCACAGACAGAACTTAAGTCATTAATGAGGTGAAAACGTGAGAAAGAGGAACGGAGAAAAATCACGTACATGTCGTGCAAAGTAGTAGAAGCTGACCATCATTATGAAGATCATCACAGTCATTGTATATTTGGATGGCACGAGGTATATTCTGCTCAGGAACATAAAAATCATCAGATGCTGAATTCAGTGAGTAAATTATAATAGGGGTGGGCAATACGACAGTATGATATTGTTACTGCAATAAATTATGTAATGATGTGCTTTTGGTGTAGTGGTTAGCGCTGTCACTTCACAGCAAGAAGGTCCTGGGTTCGAGTCCCGTGGCCGGCAAGGGCCTTTCTGTGCGGAGTTTGCATGTTCTCCCAGTGTCCGCGTGGGTTTCCTCCGGGTGCTCCGGTTTCCCCCACAGTCCAAAGACATGCAGGTTAGGTTAACTGGTGACTCTAAATTGACCGTAGGTGTGAATGTGAGTGTGAATGGTTGTCTGTGTCTATGTGTCAGCCCTGTGATGACCTGGCGACTTGTCCAGGGTGTACCCCGCCTTTCGCCCGTAGTCAGCTGGGATAGGCTCCAGCTTGCCTGCGACCCTGTAGAACAGGATAAAGCGGCTAGAGATAATGAGATAATGAGATGAGATGATATGCTTTTATTCTATTGTGCGTATCACATTATTTCTATATCACTAAACACTGTTGTTATGTAGAGTAACAGGTATATGAGAGGAGTGTGTATTTTTTCCTTGTGTCTTTTTTTTATTTATGTTTGTTATTTTTTTAAAAAACATCGTACTGTTCAGGGATTGTCAGTAGGTGGATTAGCTATGCTAAAATTGCGCACAAACAAACAAACAAACAAACAAACAAACAAATCCACCACAATCCTGACCTGGATAAAGCAGTTACTGAAAATGAATAAATGAACATACTTTTTATATTGTGCTGCTGGTGTTTGCTTGTGTTTTGTGTTCCAAATCTTTAATTGCCCATCTTTAGTTGTTGAGATGTGATAATTTTGCTATACCATCCACCCCTGTTAAATATTTTACCTGATATTTGTATAATGCAAAACATTCATGATGGTGATCCAAAACTATTCAGTACCCACCTGTACTTATTATAGTGGGTTAGATCATAAAGGTCAAAGATGTCCCTCCAGCTGTAAATGTTGACGATTCCCGAGGCTACTGTGATCAGTAGCATCAGAGTAAGCTTCACCATGTGGCTGACCTGTACTAGCATGGTAGTAGCAATCAGCGCTAATACAGCAATGTAGCTGTAATATTTGGGGTTCTCCAGACAACCTCGTAGTCCACTCGGGGCTGGAGAAACGTCCCCAACAGACTGTGGAGGCTGGCAGCTTAGCTACAAGCGTGGATACACAAGTAAATAAGTTTGAGATTGAGATGTCTAGTATGAGCAAGTCAGTATGACTAGACCAGTGTTATCATCCTGACGAACTTTTGCAACTCATCTGAAGGAATCTCTCAGGTTTTAGAAAAACTGGGTCTGCCCTTTAATGATTAGCAATACACCTTTAATAATATGATAAGACAAATCCAGTCACCTTGACTTAGTATAACCCTTTTCCAAAAAAGTTGGGATACTGTGTAAATTATAAATAAAAACAGAACACGATTATTTGCAAATCATGGAAACCCTGTATTTCACTGAAAATAGTACAAAGACAACACATCAAATGTTGAAACTGTGAAATTTTGTTGGTTTTGGAAAATATACGCTCATTTTGAATTTGATGTCAGCAACACGTTTCAAAAAAGTTGGGACAGGGACATGTTTACCATGTGTTGCATCACCTTTACTTTAAACAACACTGTAAACGTTTGGGAACTGAGGAGACCAATTGTTGTAGTTTTGAAAGTGGAAATATTATCACATTATTGTCTGATATAGGATTTCAGCTGCTCAACAGTTCGGGGTCTCCTTTGTCGTATTTTGCGTTTCATAATGCACCAAATATTTTCAATGAGAGACAGGTCTGGACTGGAAGCAGGCCAGTTTAGCACCTAGACTCTTTTGCTACAGAGCCATGCAGTTATATGTGCAGAAAGTGGTTTGGTCTTGCTGAAATAAACAAAGCCTTCCCTGAAAAAGACATCATCTGGATGGCAGCATGTTCCTCCAAAACCTGTATATATCATTCAGCATTAATGATGCCTTCCCAGATGTGCAAGCTACCCATGCCATATGCACTAATCCCTCCTCCCCCCCACACATCACAGATGCTGGCTGTATGCTGATAACAAGCCAGATGGTCCCCTTCCTATTTAGCCCAGAGGATGCGGTGTCCATGATTTCCAGAAAAGAATTTCAAATTTCGATTCATCAGACCACAGGTCAGTTTTCCACTTCGCCTCAATCCATCGTAAAAGACCTCGGGCCCAAAGAAGGCAGCAGTGTTTCTGGATATTGTTTATATATGGTTTTAGCTTGCATTTGCGGATACAGTGATGAACTGTGCTCACAGACGATGGTTTTCTGAAGTGTTCCTGAGCCCATACAGTGATTTCCACTCCAGAATTGTGCCTGTTTTTAATGCAGTGTCGCCTGAGGGCCCAAAGACCACGGGCATCCAATGTCAGTTTTCAGCCTTGTCTCTTGCATACAGAGATTTCTCAAGATTCTCTGACTCTTTTAATGATATTATGTACCATCAATGATATGATCTCCAAATTCTTTGCAATTTTACATTGAGGAAAGTTATTCTTAAATTGTTGCACTGTTTGCCCACGTAGTCTTTCACAGAGCGGTGAACCCCTCCCTATCTTTACATCTGAAAGACTCGGCCTCTTTTTATACCCAATCATGTTACTGACCTGTTGCCAATTAACCTAATTAGTTTTTTTAGCATTACACATCTTTTCCAGTCTTTTGTTGCCCTGTCCCAACTTTTTTGAAATATGTTGTTTGCATTAAATTCAAAATACACATATTTTTAAAAATCAAAAATACTTCTCAATTTCAACATTTGATAGGCTGTCTTTGTACTATTTTCAATGAAATACAGGGTTTCCATGATTTGCAAATCATCACATTCTGTTTTTACTGAAAGTTTACACAGCATCCCAACTTTTTTTGGAAATGGGGTTGATTTAGAATTCATAGTATTAGTAAGGCATTCAAGCACCATAGTGTTTATTAACACTAATGGGTAGTACATTATAATAATAGTTTGCTAAAATTACATCCAAATCCAAAATTTGATCATTACACTAAATGTAACAGATCAGCTCAGAAGATATGTATTTATCTGCTTCAAATGTACTTAAAAGGTAATGTAAGTTAGCTAGTAGCGTCTCACCATGTCTATTATGTCAGCCAATGTGAGGATGAATATGGCTGCCATGGCCCAAGTGTTGCGAGCCCAACGTGTGTGGTCAATCCATGTAGAGAATGATACCAGTCTCTTCGGAAATACCTACAACATCAAAATAAGTAATTTATCCCACACATCAAATCCTTTCAGCCACACAAAATACTTCACTGACAAAATGGGTATAGTGATTTCAGGGCTGATTCTACAATATTGAAATGCAGAATCTCTTTTTGTGACTAGCTAACTGGTTGTTCAATCCTTATTCAAGTGATTGTGCTCTAATTACATTTAACATGGCCCTTGCATGTCTCCCGGAGGATGTCCATTCAGATTTTAGAAAGAATAGCATCTATATGTAAGCATTATATTCCCCATGTCTTCAGGCAGCTACTATGAAAATAAGAAGTCCATGTCGCCATGGACTGGTCACAGAAATGATAAATATTTTCAGATGACTGGCATTTATGTGTCATATTTATCACTGACCCATCTCACCAATCAGATAAAACTGTACTGATGAACTGTTGTAGCTTTTACGCTATCACTTGATGACTAACCACAGAAAAGAGAAAAGGTGGTTTTAAAAGCATATAAAATAATCTTGCTTTACGAATCAGGACAATGAATCAGTAAACATAAAAAAAAAATACACCATCAAGTTATTTTAATTTTATAGTAAATGCAATGTCAAGTCATTGCTTTCTTGTTCTTGTTATATCTTTCTTATTACACTTTTAAGACAACCCCTGTATTGAACATGCCATGTAGTGTATGGGTCACTGCTCCTCTCCTTACCCATCTCCACTGGTGTTTTTACTGTTAACTCTGATCACTTTAGGCATGTTTAAAACACTACCAGTCAATATTGCTATAGAACTGTGTAAGTTAATGGAAAGTGCAATGACCTGATTAATAAGGTTGGATCGAATGCATGAGCAAATAATAAATGCTATACTGATGACATAAAACCTCCCATCTACTGCAGTAATACTATAGAAGTGCAGTCTGAAAAACAAAAATGACCAGCATCAGAATAGGTCAACCTTTATGATAAGCTCCAGATCCCAAGAAATCATACACATGCTGTGTGTGTCTGGCTAAAGTGCTGGGTCACTCACCCGTGGGAAAATGGCTGCCAGGGAGCAGATGGTGAGAATGAGCAGCAGCACTTCCCCCACAGCTAGAGTCACATAGTTAGCTATCAACCTGTCAAGATGTACAGCGGACATTAAGGGACAGCTAGAATAGTAAAGGCCGTTAGAGCTCACTATTAATTGCATTCTTTCAAGCTAAACATTTTCAGTGCAGAAAACTGTATGAAAAACATTGCTTGTGTTTCGTTTGATTCACACAGAATGCAGACCAGAAGCACTGCCCAGTTAGCCATTTGACCCTTGCATTAGAAGAAGAAGAAGAAGCCTTTATTTGTCACATGCACACTCAAGCACAGTGAAATTCGTCCTCTATATTTAGCTCATCTGAAGCAATGAACACACGCATGCACACACAAGTGAGCAATGAGCACACACACATACCCAGAGCAGTGGGCAGCTATACTACAGCACCCAGGGAGCAGTTGGGGATTAGGTGCCTTACTCAAGGGCACTTCAGCCCAACCTCAGGCCATGGCTGCCCCATGTTAACCTAACTGCATGTCTTTGGACTGTGGGGGGAACCGAAGCACCCGGAGGAAACCCCAAGCAGACACGGGAAGAACATGCAAACTCCACACAGAAAGGCTCGAACCCAGAACCTTCTTGAGGTGACAGCGCTAACCACTACACCACTGTGCTGCTCATAACAAACAAGATCAACTATGAGTTACTGCTCACTTACGTATGCTCACTTACGTGGGATTTCAAATAGCATCCTGGCAAACTGTCATTTCAAAATAGCATTTTGCTTCTTGAAATAGCGTCAAAATCCACCCTGTGTGTTTCGTAAATACATTCAGTCGGTAAACAGGAAGTCGATGTGCGACAGACCTGAAAGCGGTATACACGGTATAGAACCCCAAGCTGAAGCTTGGTACTAAATATCAAGCAATTGTGATTTGTAGTTGCTGAGAAGAGTGTTACGAAAATTTTGTAAATCTACCCTATATATTTCGTAAATACATTCAGTCGGAGGGCGGCACGGTGGTGTAGTGGTTAGCGCTGTCGCCCCACAGCAAGAAGGTCCGGGTTTGAGCCCCGTGGCCGGCGAGGGCCTTTCTGTGCGGAGTTTGCATGTTCTCCCCGTGTCCGCGTGGGTTTCCTCCGGGTGCTCCGGTTTCCCCCACAGTCCAAAGACATGCAGGTTAGGTTAACTGGTGACTCTAAATTGAGCGTAGGTGTGAATGTGAGTGTGAATGGTTGTCTGTGTCTATGTGTCAGCCCTGTGATGACCTGGCGACTTGTCCAGGGTGTACCCCGCCTTTCGCCCGTAGTCAGCTGGGATAGGCTCCAGCTCGCCTGCGACCCTGTAGAACAAGATAAAGCGGCTACAGATAATGAGATGAGATGAGACATTCAGTCGGTAAACAGGAAGTCGATGTGCGACAGACCTGAAAACGGTATACATGGTATAGAACCCCAAGCTGATGTTTGATACCAAGTACCAAGTGGCTATGATTTGTAGTTGCTGAGAAAAAGGGTGTTTTGGATAATAATAAGAAGCCTTTATTTGTCACATGCACACTCAAGCACAGTAAAATTCAACCTCTACATTTAACCCATCTGAAGCAGTGAACACACGCACACACACTCAGAGCAGTGGGCAGCCATACTACAGCGCCCGGGGAGCAGTTAGGGGTTAGGTACCTTGCTCAAGGGCACTTCAGCCCAAGGCCACCCCATGTTAACCTAACTACATGTCTTTGGACTGTGGGGGAAACCGGAGCACCCAGAGGAAACCCACACAGACACAGGGAGAACATGCAAACTCCACACAGAAAGGCCCCCTGTCAGCCACTGGGCTCGAACCCAGAACCTTCCTGCTGTGAGGCGACAGTGCTAACCACTACACCACCATGCCGCCATGGACGGCACAATGGACGGAAATACAGAGCTACGGACAGACAGACGGAGGTAAACCAGTATACCCCCACTCCAAAGGATATAATGACTCACCATATAATATAATAATGTCTCACCATACTCATCTCATCTCATTATCTGTAGCCGCTTTATCCTGTTCTACAGGGTCGCAGGCAAGCTGGAGCCTATCCCAGCTGACTACGGGCGAAAGGCGGGGTACACCCTGGACAAGTCGCCAGATCATCACAGGGCTGACACATAGACACAGACAACCATTCACACTCACATTCACACCTACGGTCAATTTAGAGTCACCAGTTAACCTAACCTGCATGTCTTTGGACTGTGGGGGAAACCGGAGCACCCAGAGGAAACCCATGCGGACACGGGGAGAACATGCAAACTCCACACAGAAAGGCCCTCGCCGGCCACGGGGCTCGAACCCGGACCTTCTTGCTGTGAGGCGACAGCGCTAACCACTACACCACCGTGCCGCCCTGTCTCACCATACTATCTCACCATATAGCAATATATGTATGAGATCAATATTGGCAACTACAAAACACTTTTGCCCAACTCCATTATTATTATCAACCTTAGAAAATCATCAACATGCTGGAAGCAGGATGTGGCTCTTTATAGATACTTATCCTTCAATTGTAGGTAAATAGTTCATTTCAGAACATGATCTAAAGCAGAGAACGCCATCTCCAGTCATGCCACTGTCCTGCATAGTTTGAAGATTGCTATATTATTGATCTAAACAGCACCTCAGTTGCTCACTGCGATTACAAGCCGGACTTTCCTTTTGTTAACAGCAAGTTATTTAATGCAGTCTGGAATACATGTAATTGGTCCATGAAGAAAAGAATATGTGCACTGCGGTGTGACTCACAGAGGATCTATAAGTGCCTCAATTGCTGCTGTAAAAAGCAGCACTACACAGGAACAGCTGAAGGCGGCTCCACTCTGCTTCTCCTTTTCGACTGAGAAACGTGTCTCCAGCTCAGGATTCACAAAGCGCAGTGAAAGGCGGTTTGTGTACTTCCCCTTTAATCTGTGACAAACACACACAGCCAAAGTGACAGTGTAACAGTAAATAACCACTCAATTACAACTGTTATGATGCTTAATAACAGAAAGGTCAAAACAAACATCATGCATAAGTGAAATTTTTAATAGTGCAAATAAGAGGGGTGCGATTTTTTAATACGATTTCAATATTATGATTTTAAGCTTGGCTGATACCTCATTCATATTCAAGATTGGCTTGCTCTCACTAACTAAGCCTGCTGTCTTCATGCTCTGCGATGGCAGCTTGCTTTGAAGCCAGTGTCCATGTATTGAAAATCTCGGTCATGGCACACATACTCGATGTAAAATGTGTGTCAAACAATCATATCAAATCTGACCTGATAATAATCCAGCATTTTAAGTCAATATCGGCCCTGATGCCAACTCATTATCAGACCGGTGTATCCTTAGCGAATATAAAACTCATGCAGCACACTCACGTGACTGAAATAGAGATTTAAAATGGTACTTACGCCTGCACTGTCTCTCTTTCTAGCAATGCTTCATTCAGAAGTTTATTTAGCTCCTGCTCATTTTCCTGAGCATCAATAACTCTCTCAGCCAGGTCTCGCAAACGAAGCCGCCGCCGAGGGTTTGGGAATGAGGGATTCACCACCTGAACACACAAACAGACAGATATATAAGAGGAGTTATTCATAATCCATCCTGGAATAGCATCAGGTTTCGTTTTGTTTTTCAGCACAATCTGAAAAATCCTTCAGCTTGCATCATATCACACTATTCTCGTCACACATCATCAGTTCTATACAGCAGTTTTTAATTTAAACTAAATTTTACATGTTATGAACCACATACACTATATCCGCATACACTATATCCTTCATCCAGTGTGAAGAAAGTAGGAGTCATGTTCGACCACAAACTCTCCTCCTCAGTGAACATCGCTGCAATGACCCAGACATGTAGATTCTTCCTCTACAACATCCGAAGGATCTGCCCTTTTCTTACCACCTACTCTACTCAGCTCCTGGTCCAAGCACTTATCCTCTCCTGCTTGAACTACTGCAACTCTCTCCTTGCTGGCCTTCCAGCATCTGCCATCAGACCCCTGCAGTTCATCCAAAATGCTGCTGCTTGCCTAGGCTACAACCTCCCTCATTCTTCCCATGTTACCCCTCTGCTTACCGACCTGCACTGGCTACACTGTAAATAAAAAGGGCTTAGACATGTCTTATTTAAATACCCCTAAATGTAACACTTAGAAGACATGTCTTGGGTATTTAAAAATACCTGGAAGACATGTCTAGGGTATTTAGCAATGCCTGGAAAACATGTCTTCTGTCTACTGATAGATGCCGGTGTCTTTACAATAAGCACATATGCTTTCTTGCATCCTCCATATACACCCATGTCTTCTTAGAAGACACTGAAGTATTATTTAAATACCCCAGTGTTTCATGTAGGTCCGGGTTCGAGCTCCGTGGCCGGCGAGGGCCTTTCTGTGCGGAGTTTGCATGTTGTCCGCGTGGGTTTCCTCCAGGTGCTCCGGTTTCCCCCACAGTCCAAAGGCATGCAGGTTAGGTTAACTGGTGACTCTAAATTGACCGTAGGTGTGAATGTGAGTGTGAATGGTTGTCTGTGTCTATGTGTCAGCCCTGTGATGACCTGACAACTTGTCCAGGGTGTACCCTGCCTTTCGCCCGTAGTCAGCTGGGATAGGCTCCAGCTTGCCTGCGACCCTGTAGAACAGGATAAAGCGGCTACAGATAATGAGATGAAATAAGATGAGTGTTTCATGTAAATACCCTAGACATGTCTTTTTTTTTTCTTACAGTGTATCTGTTGCAGCTAGCATCAAATTTAAGACCTTGGTGTTAGCTTACCAGGCTCTCAAGGGGTTAGGGCCAGCATACCTCCAGAGTCTGATCTGCCCCTACATGCCAGCCAGATCCCTACACTCCGCTACTACTGGTTGCCTAGCCCCTCCTCCTTTCTGCTCCTGCCCAGCCCGCTCAAGACTGCTGTCTGTCCTGGTTCCCCATTGGTGGGATGACCTTCCCCTTGAGGTCAGAACTGCTGACTCCCTGACCATCTTCAAGCGCAGACTGAAGACTCACCTGTTCAGGCTGCACCTCTCTCCTTCTTACCTGCCCACTGTGTAACTGCGTTTCGGTCAAGACCAACCCAGGCTGTGTACCATCTAGCCTGGGGTTAGTTGTTTTGAGTTCTCTATTTTAGTTGTACTTTATATGGTTGGTTTGTTTCCTTGGCTGTTTGAGTATTGATACTTCAACAGCATATTACACTAGGTACTGCTGTCACTTGTTCAGTTGGCACTAGAATTTTCTCATATAGAAGTTCAGCACTTTGTGCACCTGACTTTTTATCACCTAAAAATGAAGATGAAGGCATTTTATCACCTAAAAAACATTTCCAAACTAAGAGGACTTGTGTCAAAAAATGATCTGAAAAAACCTATACATGCCTTCATCTCTAGTAGGGTTGATTACTGCAATGGCCTTTTCACAGGCCTGCCAAAAAACACCATCAAACGACTTCAGGTGATTCAAAATGCAGCGGCTAGGGTTCTCACACGAACAAAAAGAACAGAGCACATTACTCCAATTCTAAGGTCCCTTCCCTGGCTTCCAGTAAGCTACAGAATTGACTTTAAAGCATTGCTGCTGGTGTACAAATCTCTAAATGGTACAGGGCCCAATTACCTCTCTGATATGTTGCAGCGGCCGAACCCAATCAGATCTACCAGATCGCAGCAGCAAAATTTACTGGTAAAACCTGTTGTTAAAACAAAGTGTGGTGAAGCAGCTTTTAGCTACTATGCAGTACAGCTATGGAACCAACTCCCAGAGGACATGCTCCTGCTGTTGGCAGCTTCAAATCTAGACTAAAGACCAAGCCGTTCTCAGATGCTTTCTGCTAACTGATAAATATCTCATCTCATCTCATTATCTGTAGCCGCTTTATCCTGTTCTACAGGGTCGCAGGCAAGCTGGAGCCTATCCCAGCTGACTACGGGCGAAAGGCGGGGTACACCCTGGACAAGTCACCAGGTCATCACAGGGCTGACACATAGACACAGACAACCATTCACACTCACATTCACACCTACGGTCAATTTAGAGTCACCAGTTAACCTAACCTGCATGTCTTTGGACTGTGAGGGAAACCAGAGCACCCGGAGGAAACCCACGCGGACACGGGGAGAACATGCAAACTCCACACAGAAAGGCCCTCGCCGGCCATGGGGCTCGAACCCGGACCTTCTTGCTGTGAGGCGACAGCGCTAACCACTACACCACCGTGCCGCCCCCACTGATAAATATAGTCATCTTTACATGTTTTAAACTTTACTTAACTTTTATTCTATTTTATTCTGCTGTTTTTTACTGAACTTTTACTTCATTTTATTATTTTATTTCTACTATTGTTTAATTCTTATTTTTTTCTCTCTTCTTCCCCATTTATTTTATGTAATTTTATTTTCTATTGTTTACTGTTTTGCTTTTACCTCTGTAAAGCACACTGAACTGCCACTGTGTATGAAATGTGCTATATAAATAAACTTGCCTTGCCTGACTTTTGCACTCATTATACCGGTACTGTACGTCACTCTGGATAAGTAATATTACTGTGGGGAGGGTGAATAAAGCTGGTTATATCCTGGAATACTCTGGTTAAAAGTCTGTGGTTACCCGTGTGTCCAGCTCTTCTGGTTCTTCAGGTGTGGTGCAGCCTGTGTGTACACTGCCATTACATTCTGTAGTGTTGATCAACAGAGGAGAATTCCCATTAGATGAAGTCACCGACAGCTTCTGGAAGAAAAACATGGAATGAAAAACAGCAAAGAAAGACAAGGACAAACTGCTGTTTCACCAGCAGAACAAGGATAACTGGATTGTAAATATGACGTAACACTCACTACTCCATTGATGCCGTTCTTGCTCACTGGTCCTTTGGGAACAACAACCAGGTAAGTCTCAATGCCTCTCTCCCTCAGGTATTCACAGCGGTCACCTCCATTTCCTGGCTCGACATCAAATTCACCATGAAGACACTCCAGTGTGCTCTGAGAGATGTGTACTCGCCTATTGGAATAAGAGTACAGAAGTATAGGATACAGCCACATTTCTACAGCATAAAGTACACAGCAAGTAGGGAACAATCTTCCTACAGGCCCTATCAGGCCTGTAATTGCTGCTCAGGACTCACCCAGGTATACCTCCAGCCTCCATTTTGTTGGCCACTGTGACATCTGTGGACCAGACATCATACTGCCAGCGCTTCTGTCCCAGCACCCCGCCAAGAACTGTCCCAGAATGCACCCCAACACGCATGTCAACATCTGTCTGCGTCTTCTCTCGAACATAGCTGAAATCGACATGTGAATGAACAGCATGTGAACCAATTATCATGAGAACAAGAATTATATACCAGTATGAATACTAAGAACGGCACTACTTTCTGACGAGAGTAATTTGTTAGTTTGACTCTCATTAACAAGACATGATGTTTGCCACATACGAAATTGCTTCCACCATAGCCAATCCCATCATTATGGAGCAGGCTGCGTGGTCTTCTCGGTAATCTGGGAGGCCACAGATACAGTAGTAACAGTCCCCAAGGATCTTAATCCTCAGTTGGTGATATTTCTACAGAGTAAAAATGTGCAGAGTCATGACACAGTATAAATTTCTAGATATTATTATAAAATTCATAGAAATATGTATTGACTAGGTAGCAGTGCAGTGTTTTGCATGTTCTCCCCATGTCCATGTTGGTTTCTTCCAGGTTCTCTGGTTTCCTCAAACCTCCTAAAAACATTCTGGTAAGTGGACTGGTGATTATAAAATGCCCCTAAGTGTGATTGAGTGGTTTGAATGTTTATGTGCATGGTGTCCTTGCAATGGACTAGCATCCCATCCAGAGTGTATTTCCGCCATGTGTTCGGTGTTTTGGGGATAGACTCCAGATTGGCAATTAATTAGGATGAATGAACAAACACTTATCGACTGGCCCAACATCTGCCCTACATGTCGACTGAGTCTTTATGCACTAAAGAAGCAGTATATTCAACAGTTATTCCATGAAATCAAGTCGTACATGAGCTGATAGCTGACGAGGCGCATAGCACCGAGTCGGCTGTAAGCCATGCACGAAGAGATTGAGTTTTAGCTATTTCTGTTTCTTTTAAATACTTGATAACAATTTTCGGGGTTTTGTTTTCGAGTTGAGCTTTTATTTCGTCCTTGGTTGGTTCAGCAACAAATGCCGCCATTTTGTTTTTCTCTACTCACGGTATAGGAGACGATAGCCTAAGAGTAGAGTAGCCAATCAGAGCATGCGATTGCTCATATCCAGTGAATGTGAATCGAATAATTAGGGTTATCTTTAAAGTTAGCATATCTCTAAATGGCACCACATATTGGGCAGTATTTCATCCTGAATTCATCTAAGTGTTACAAAGTACACATGTACACTACTGTTCAAAAGTTTGGGGTCACCCAGACAATTTTGTGTTTTCCATGAAAAGTCACTTTTATTTACCACCATAAGTTGTAAAAATGAATAGAAAATATAGTCAAGACATTTTTCTGGCCATTTTGAGCATTTAATCGACCCCACAAAATAATGTGATGCTCCAGAAACTCAATCTGCTCAAAGGAAGGTCAGTTTTATAGCTTCTCTAAAGAGCTCAACTGTTTTCAGCTGTGCTAACATGATTGTACAAGGGTTTTCTAATCATCCATTAGCCTTCTGAGGCAATGAGCAAACACATTGTACCATTAGAACACTGGAGTGAGAGTTGCTGGAAATGGGCCTCTATACACCTATGGAGATATTGCACCAAAAACCAGACATTTGCAGCTAGAATAGTCATTTAGCACATTAGCGATGTATAGAGTGGATTTCTGATTAGTTGAAAGTGATCTTCATTGAAAAGAACAGTGCTTTTCTTTCAAAAATAAGGACATTTCAAAGTGACCCCAAACTTTTGAACGGTAGTGTATTCCCAGTGTGATACTGGGAGGGAGGCAGTCACTTACAGCAGCTAGTTTGTCAAAGCGGGCAAACAGCTCATTGAGCAGCTTGACTAGCTCCTGTGCACTACAGGAAGAAGAGAGCTGGGTGAATCCCACAATGTCTGCAAACAGAATACTGGAAAACAAAAAAAACACACACACACACACCATACACAGCCACATTAAACTCAAGCATTAACAGGGGTGATAGCGTTCCGGCGCCGCGCCGGATTTCCGGTGTACCGTGGCTGGGGAAAAAAAAAAAAAATCTAGTTCGCCCATTGTCCTGTGTCATTCTGAGATGCGCAGATAGACAGTAAAGGGAATTCGGAATTCCCTTTACTGTCTATCTGCGCATCTCAAAATGACACAGGACAATGGGCGAACTAGATTTTTTTTTTTTTTCCCCAGCCACGGTACGCCGGAAATCCGGCGCGGCACCGGAACGCTATCACCCCTGCATTAACTGTTTAACTCAGGACATGTAATCATTTTCAGTTAAGCTCTTTAAGCCTTTTTTCTTTCCTCTCAATATACTTTGATATGTATGGGACTCACCTAACATTTTCATGGCGATACATGTACATAGTGTTGAACTGCTGCATCTCTTTCTGACTGGCCTCTTTTTTCATGTCTTGAAGCATCTCATCTGCTATGTGCTTTGGCAGAATGGACAGCAGTAGACGTTGCTGTGTGAAGAGTAACAGCATCACAGTGCACATTAACGCAAATGCGTATGATAATGTGTAAGGTCAGATGTAATATCAACCTGAAGCTTTCCACTTACCCTAAAGCATGACCTTTCAGCCTTTTTAAGGACCATCTATGGATCCATTTTCCTTGACACAAATTAAGTCTGCAGTCCAGCAATATTATTAACAAGTGCCCTAAATGCCCTGAACCCCAACCTTATTAGATAATGCACATCCTCATATTTTATGACAATATCAACAATTATTATACATGCAGGCCACTTTTTCCATGGAATAAGAACATGTATTCTATTCCCTTCTAGTGGGTTTACTGATGGCATGCAATATTGTTATCATATCGCTTATCCTCCATGTATTACGCCGCTCTCCCCAATGGAGAATGAGCGTGCAATATTGTTATAATATTGCACGTTGTCAAGACAACACGACGTCACACATCAGACCTCGTGCGAAGATCCAATGACAAAACTTTTCTGCTGCGCATGCGCAGAATCATTTCTTTGTCGGCCGGAAAAGAGAGAAGACAAGGCTAATCCAGTGCTAAATTTAAGCACTAAATAAACAAACTGAAATTAAAGATGCGCTGAACACCCAAAAGGCTACCAAAACTTAACTATATATTCTTCACGTATATTTGCAAGAGAAAAACTTGCCAACGGACATCAAAAAACTGGAAAAGAGACACGTCGGAGATGTAAAACTTCCGTGCTAGCGAGTGACTGTGACAGTCTGTAAACAAACATGGCCGTGAGGTTCGCGTCATTAAAAGCGGAAGATTTTGAGAGAATTTTGGCTGCCAGGTCGCTCCGTTGTGTTGATTTTAAAAGTAACTAAGTAAATTACACAGGGAAAATAATAATAATGATAATGTTCGGCTTGACTGTGTTAGCATTGGCCTGCGCTAGCACTACACCAGCTAGAAGGTAACTGGACTGCCACACTCGCAGCACTGAGCCACAGGTAAGCTCGCATTGGCCTTTGCGAACACTACCGCTATGCCGGCTGGAAGTTAACTGGACTGCCGTGCTAAGAGCACCGAGTCGTGGGTAAGCTAGCGTCGGCCTTCGAGAATGCTGATATGAAAAGTGTGTGTATGTATTATAATAATAATAATAATAATAATAATAATAATAATAATAGTGGCTGGCTTTTTTTGTGGTCTATCAGATATATTCCATTCACCTAGCATGATATTCAACTCATCTCCAACACATTCAATATCATGCTAGTTGAATGGAATATATCTGATAGACCACTCAAAGCCAGGCAATATTATTTAAATAACAGAGCCTAATATTTAGTAGCTAAATAGCAGCGCTGCGTGTCTATTACATACCTGTCAACCCTCCCGTTTTTCCCGGGAAATCCCTTATTTTGACTTATTTCCCGCTGTCTTCCCGTTTTTTTATTTTCCCGAAAATATCCCGTATTTTCACATTATATAAAAGTCCCGTATTTTCACAATATAAAAAAGTCGGTAGGTCCAGAAATCATGACGCGCCTCTGACAGGAGTTTACAGCAGGAAGTCGGGCCATGAATTCACGTCCCCGCCCTCTCAGGCATCAGTAATTACATAACTATCTACGTCCGGAGGCGAGGCTGAACAAGTGATTAGGTCCAATGTTGCCAGATTGGGCGGTTTCCCGCCCAAGTTGGGCAGTTTCAAGTGCATTTTGGCGGGTTTTGAACATATTTTGGGCTGGAAAACATCAGCAGTATCTGGCAACACTGATTAGGTCTGAGGTGAAGATGGCGATGATAATAGCTAAGAAAAACATTAGCCTCTCTTTCTTTGATGATTTCAACAAGTGCGTGGCTGGAATGTTCCCAGACTCTTCCATCGCAAAGAAATTTTCCATAGGGAAAACGAAAGCCTCCCAAATAATCAAAGGTAAGCTACACATGTTTACATTAAGTATGTCCTGGCTAAGACCTCATAAATAGCCTAGTGTAAACTAATTGGTGTATTAACTGTTTTATCCACTCATTGTCTATTTTATTTTCTATCTGAAACTTACCCATTTTAAATCACTCTTGGTTTAATATCTTATATTACTCTTTATCTCTTTATTACTCTATCTATCTATCCATCTATCCATCTATCTATCTATCTATCTATCTATCTATCTATCTATCTATCTCTATCTCTATCTATCTATCTATCTATCTATCTATCTATCTAGTGTTCCGAGGCCATGACTATGGTAAAACCATAATAAATTGCAATGGAGTTTAATTTATTGACTGGTTATATAATGACCTTTCTTATTTTAACATAAGATACGTATTTTAGCCCTCAATTTAGGAAATAACTGGTACCACTGAAAGCAAATAAAAATAAATGCATAGTTTATTCACAAATGCACTTTATAAACCATAAGCATATTGAGTTTGGGTCTTGGCTATCACCAACATGCACCAGAGTACAGGAAATCACAAATACTAGATAGAAAATTGCCCCCCATTCAACTACACACCCACTTTTGGTGAAGGGTATGACTTTCCGAAATTTTCCCTTATTTTGAGTTAAAAATCTGGGAAATATCCCTTTTTTTCAAACCTCAAAGTTGACAGGTACGGTCTATTACATTCAAGAAATTATCCAAAATACTGAATTGGACATGCTGCAATGTCCTAACTAGGATTATCATAATATCAGGACCTACAATTGCAATCAAGATGACCCTGTTTCACCACATAGACACACACACACACACGTCAGCGCAGGAGATAGGTGGACTGTATAAAAGATCTGTATATGTTAGAGTGTAACTGTAAAAAGGAAATAAAAGGCATAACAAATCAAGAGGAGGTAGTCAGAAGTGTGATTACAGTTGACACTGTCTCAGGAGGCTTGTCGCCATGGTAACCTGCAGCCACCGGATGCTCCTTGATTGGCTGGCAGGCCTTGTCTCCCAGCAGTCCTTGTTTCTCTATTAGTATTCAGAGAGTTTCTGCTGCTGTCAGTGATTTTGTTCTCTCTCTCTCACACACACACACACACACACACACACACACACACGCTCATTCATACACACAATCACGCACGCATGTGCACACACACACGCACCAATACTTCCTTCCTACATCCCATTCTCTCTATAAAGCAGCGCCCCCCCACCCCTGACAGCCACCACCCCTTGTTAACAGCAACTGTTTGCTCTATATATAGAAGCAATCAAGAAAGCCCAATGGCTACAGCTGGGAGACCAGAGAGAGGGAGGAACTGACTGCTGGCTCTGTAAATACACACATACGCACAGCCAACACAGCATGCACACAGGATAGGAAAAATAATCGAAGATGCAAAGTATTTCCCAAACTAAGATTAATTCATTGCCAGTACCCCTACCTCACTACCACCCACCAGTCTAACACACACTTTCTCAGAGAAATACAGTATTAAGCCGTTCACCATATCTTTTCAACCTGCTGCTGCAGTTGAATTGTCCTCTACCAGATACACTGCCTGGCCAAAAAAAGAGCCACCATTTGGATTTAAATAAGCAAATACTTAAGAGCCTTTAATCTGATAATCAATACAGACTGCAGTAATTAATATGTTTCAGCTGACAGCAAATCTTTTAACCCTAACTGATGCAGTGAGTAACTTCTCATTTCTTGAACAGCCATATCAGGAGATGTATCCCAAAGTCGTGGAAAAGATGTTACTGCATTTCATGAGGATCAAATTATTGACCTGCATCGAGCAAAGAAAACAGCTAATGCCGGCCTTACACCAAACGACTTTTCGAGTGATTTCACTGTCACAGACAAATTTCCAATATCGGAATAAAATAACGAGAGCTTTACTAGAGATGGGGTGCGTTGTCATCTCATCTCATTATCTCTAGTTGCTTTATCCTGTTCTACAGGGTCGCAGGCAAGCTGGAGCCTATCCCAGCTGACTACGGGTGAAAGGCGGGGTACACCCTGGACAAGTCGCCAGGTCATCACAGGGCTGACACATAGACACAGACAACCATTCACACTCACATTCACACCTACGGTCAATTTAGAGTCCCCAGTTAACCTAACCTGCATGTCTTTGGACTGTGGGGGAAACCGGAGCACCCGGAGGAAACCCACGCGGACACGGGGAGAACATGCAAACTCCGCACAGAAAGGCCCTCGCCGGCCACGGGGCTCGAACCCGGACCTTCTTGCTGTGAGGCAACAGCGCTAACCACTACACCACCGTGCCGCCCTGGGGTGCATTCTTGTCACCTCAATTATTTGGTGTAAGGTGGTCAGGATCGCGGTCTTAAGTCAGTCTTTTTCTTGTCTCCATGTTCCAATAAAATCAACCATGTTTAACATTATCTTTAGTCTTGGCTCATGCAAATAGTGACCCTGAAAAATCCCCTATCTTTGCAAAATCATAGATAATCGCAAGAAAATTAGTTTGGTGTAAGGGCAGCGTCACTTTTCTTGTCTCCTAGTGTATGGTTAGAATAAGGAGATTGCTGAAATTACTGGAACTGGGCTAAAAACCGTCCAATGCATTATTAAAACCTGGAAGGATAGCGGTGAGCCATCAGCTTTCATGGAGGAAATGTGGTCAGGAAAAAACCTTAATCGTGATCATGAGTATGATCAGTATCACTTAAACACTTGGCAAAGTTGAACTGTAAAAAAAAAATCGACAGCAAAACTCACAGTTATGTTTAATATTAAAAATAAGGTCATTTCCACATACACAGGGCCACGAGAACTCACAGGATTGGTACTAAAGAGCTGTGCGGCCATAAGAAAACCACTTGTTAGTGAGATTAATCAGAAGAAGAGGCTTCAGTTTATTAGGGAGAATAAAGATTGGACTCTGGAGCAATGGAAAAAGGTCATGTGGTCTGATGAGTCCAGATTTACCCTATTCCAGAGGATGCATCAGGGTAAGAAGGGAAGACCATGAAGCAATGCACCCATCAAGCATAGTGGCTGCTGTACAAGCCTCTGGAGGCAGTGTTATGATCTGGGGTTGCTTCAGTTGGTCAGGTCGAGGCCCAGCAACGTTATGGGGCAATAAAATACAATCAATTGACTATGTGAATGTACTGAATGACCAGGTTACCCAATCAATGGATTTTTTCTTCCCTGAAAGGCATAAAATCAAGGCTTAAACTGTGAGTGTTTCAGGAAGCATGAAGAATCATTTAATTATTTTCACATATGAACTGGCCACCCCAGAGTCCTGACTTTAACACCATTGAAAGTTTTTGGGATGTGCTGAAGAAGAGTTTACAGAGCGGTTTGACTCTTCTGTCATTAAGACAAGATCTCTCTGAAAAATGAATGGAAATTTGAATAGAAATAAATGTTGTGATGCTGTATGAGGCTGTTGAAGCAACGTCACTGCTAATGCACACCATAATCAAAGCTAAAGGCGGCCAGACAAAATATTAGCGTATGCGACTTTTTTTTTTTTGGCCGGGCAACGTATGAGCTCACAGATTGTCTAGTGTTGTTTTGATTTACAGGGCAGAGAGGAAAACTATACATCTCACCCATGCCCCTTTTCCACCAAAGCAGTTCCAGGGCTGGTTCGGGGCCAGTGCTTAGTTTGGAACCGGGTTTTCTGTTTCCGCTGACAAAGAACTGGCTCTGGGGCCAGAAAAACCAGTTCCAGGCTAGCACCAACTCTCTGCTGGGCCAGAGGAAAGAACTGCTTACGTCAGCGGGGGGGCGGAGTTGTTAAGACCAACAACAATAACAAGACCCCGAAAGATCGCCATTTTTAAGCGACGAGAAGCAGCAGCTGTACAAACGCGAAGTCATCCATTATTATTGTTGTTGTTGTTGCCGCTGCTGCTGCTTCTTCCGTGTTGTTTTTGCTTTGATATTCGCGCCAAGGTTTATGTAAATGTAGCACCGTAATTGACGCATACAGCGACGTAACTGACGTATACAGCGACGTAATGACATGGCTCCGCTTAGCACCGCGAACTATGGAAAAGCAAACTGGTTCTCAGCTGGCTCGCAAGTTGAACGAGTTGTGAACCAGCACCAGCACTGGCCCCGAACCAGCCCTGGAACTGATTTGGTGGAAAAGGGGTACCAGAGAGCACAGCCTATTGTGCTTTCTCAGCTATCCAGCCATGGAGGAGTTAGGAAGAATGCTTATCCAGTACCTCGCTTTAAAATAGTTTATTTACTGACAAAAAGTTACCAGTACCAAACAATTCTGCAAATTTAAGATGTCAAAATTTTAATTATCAAAGGTTTGAGGATTCAAATATACATCAATAGGAATTAAATTAATTGTATACTGTTTCACACAACTACAGTATGTGTACAATATGTATGAACATAAATATATTGTGATTTAAAAGCAGGAAGTGTTCATTATAGAAAATCAAATGTCATAAACCATCAAGATGAATAAAGATTTATTTTATAATCACATATTTATACCCTGGATTGCAATGATACCAAACTGTGAGGTGCCTAGAGATTCCCACCCTTTATACAAACACACTGAGCACACAGTTCCAATACCAGAAGAGATATGGGACCACATGACTTACACTACAGCTAAAACATACAGCACCTCTCGTGCAATATGACAAGCTAAAGCAACACTTTGCCTTAAAGGTGTCTCAGAACACTCACATCAAGCTCTTCCTACATCTGTGATAACCCTTAACTACCAAATAATTGTCAGTGTTTAAGCAAACAGCCTGTTGCACCACTAAAATCAATCTCTGTTCAACAGAGGTTACCGCTCTTTACACTTGCACAAGACCGGCTGAAAAAAGGTCCACAAAAAGTCAGAATTGACCTTCCCAACATTAATGCTATTACATTAACACAATAATTCCCAATTACTCTTACACAGTGGCGAAAGCAACCTCAAAATTACATCACATTGTTTAAGACAGTAGCTGACCAATCAGAACACAGCCTATTCTCAAAATGACACGCAAATGGTTTTCATGTACATATACTGTATGTAAACATCATAGAGCACTCAATACAGCTCGTGGCCTAAACTAGACAACTTTAAAGGGCATATTCTGGACCCATTTCTTTTTTTTTTTATATGAAAGTATGTCCCTTTACACACTCATCCAGAAGGGTAATTTTGCACAAGGCCATCTGTCTACAGCAGAAAAAAATAAAACACGTCTGGAAAAATCCCAAGGGAGTCTGGAGCCAGAATCGTGACGTCACCTGCGGAAGCGCCAGCAGGCTGCGCGAGCTTTGCGCGGTTTCAGTGCACAGCCTGTGTAGACCAAGCGCTCCCATTTCTCTCTCATTGTCCGGTCTTTTGGGAAACGATGAGTACTAATCCCATCATGATTGGTGTTGCTACACCCTCCTATGATACATCTGTTAACCATTTTAATAATTACGCGATAACATTGAAGAAATTTGCAGAAAACCACCAGGTCGTTTTCTCATAAACAAACCAGCGCTGACGTAGGATTCAGAAGGAGGCGTCCCGCACGCGACGTCACGAAAATCAGTGTTTGCCGGGAAATCCAAATGCCAAGTTTTTTCAGAGGCAGACCAATTCGCCTCAAATGGCTTGATTTCAACTGAATTTTTCTGGTATTGCGCAAGGGAAAAAAATTGCAGAGAATGCAGAATGTTACAGATATTTGACCAAAGTTTAATATAAAATAGGAGAATTGCATTGATCTTGCTCCTGAATTTACCCGTGATATGCACTTTAAAGTTAGACGGCCTTTCGATTTCGTAAAATCGGTGAAATTTAGTTCCCTCTGAAATTTGGTCATTGTGATACATGTTTATTTCTGTAATATCTAAAAAAAAAAAAAAAAACAAGCCATTCTGTGGCTGGAAAGTTATTTAATTTGAGGGGATTCCCGAGCAAATAATGTGCATGATCGCTCGCTTCGTGCAGTCAAGCAGACAGAGGAAGTCCGGTGTACGCATGTGCAGATTTACCTTCTTCTTTTGGGTTTTACGGCAGCTGGCATCCAAAGTATTGCATTACTGCAATCTACAGGTTTACCTTGACCGTGCACTGACAGTTACATCATTCTGTTGCTAAACGAACAGCTGATCACACCGAGGTGCTCGCTGACCGCCGATATTTATTAGTTTGGTCCTACGTTTCCTTTCCTTCGCAATATAATGTCTTTTCTTCTCACTTTCCATTACTGCAGTCAGTCTTTCACGTTTCATTCGCATACTCGCGTCCTCCATTTTTCTCTCCCGTTTCAAATTTGTATCCCACAATGCCTTGCGTGAACAGGGAAAGCCCACCACCTGGTGCATGACGCGGTATCTTGAATTGGGTCATGGTGAAGCAGGCAAAAATAGCGAAGAATTTTGTTCTATTTAAAAAAACGAATAAAATTAGAAGTCTTTGATTCGAATTCAGTAGCTTTCGGTCCACTAAACAAAAATAATTGGGTATCAGGGAAAATTCTTTTTATGACCTACACTTGAATAAGGCAGTCTACCTTTAAATCATTCTTACTCAAATAATAATTCCCTTATATAAATAGGAAATTAAAATAAAAATATTAGCCTGATCTATTTTTGAGCAATTATTTTACAGTTAAAATAAATATTAATGGCCCACTAAAGGGTCCAAGGCTACATTCTGAAAAGTACTGCCACAGAATTTTCCAATTTTTCTTGGGCTTACCTGCTGCTGACTCTGTTCCTCTAAATTCAGCTTCACCTCCAGAGACTGTCTGGCCTCCAAAAAGGCCTTGCGGTGTTTGCGATCAGCCATGTAATATGACATAAGCCCCACAGTAATTGCACATATGTAGATCAGGATGTTGGCCAACAGCTGAAGAAAAGAGTTAAACAAAATTACCTTTAAACCAAATCACAGCGAAACATGTTTTTTTAGTAGAAACACATTCTCCTACACAGGCATGCACAATAATTAATGTCTAACTGCTTTTTATTCTTGAACTCTTACTTATATAATCAGTGCACTGCTCTTCAGATTATTAAAAGACCTGTTCTTTAGCGTGTTGGGCTTATAGTGCTGGTCTTGTTTGCATAAACCTGAGAGTAGGCTAGGAATATATTTACAGTTCTCTGATGAACCAGCTATAATCGGATCCTGTAACCATAATTTCTTTACACTATTATTGTTTGCAAACATTAAAATCCAAAGTCTTTATATAGCTGACCCATGTACAGGTAAGAGCTCTGAGCTCGAGTAATCTACAGGGAGCTGTCTTCAATGATAAATGTTTATTTTCCATAAACATGATGCCTGATTTTAAACGCTCAACAGTTTGTGTCGGTGCAAACAGCTGTATAATAAATACGGTGAATTTAATCCCTAGATTTCTCCCTGAAATCCAGGTTCTCCTGCTGCAGTGCATTCTAATCTTCTGGGGGGGGGGGGGGGGGGGGGGGGGGGGGGGGGGGGGTTGTGTCATGTCTCTTGAGGCTGCAGTTTGCAGCAAAAAGAGTTCAGACCCTGAGTGTCCAGCATACCCAGCTAAATACAGTGTAATAACATACAAAAATACAACCTTTTTGAATCTCTTCTACACAAAGGAACACTACTGCTCTCCTCTACATATTAATTCGACAGTGAATCCAAATTAAATTCTTGCCAATACCAAGGCTGCTGTCAAAATGTATCCGATTTAGTCATTTCGTAAAATATAAGTCTGTTTATGAGTTTACGCATGACCTTTTTTCACAACGGCTATAATCCCATTGCTTTTGTAGATACAACAAAATATAACTACACACACGTAATTGTGATTATCGATGTGATTATCACGATTTAAATATTACCATATCATGCTCTGTTGTTATGAATTTAACTGCATACAACTGTACTGCATTCGACTGACCTTAAAGAATAGTAGTTAAAAACTTGATTAAAGACAGCGAATTACTATTTCCAATGTAATTTTAGTTTCCAATTAAAGAAAGAAAAAATAATTAAATAATATTGGCTGGCGTTGAGTGGTATATCAGATATATTCCATTCAGCTAGCATGATACTGAACGAGTCAAAGACGAATGGAATATATCTGAGATACCATGACAAAAAGCCAGCCAACATTATGATTATTATTATTATACATACATATTCAATGGAACAATTATCGATTTTACAAAAACAAAGCAAACCTGGCAGCCATGTTTGTTTACAAATTGTCATAGTGGCTTGCTAGCATGGAAGTTTTACATGTAATACGTATCTTATGGCATTTTCAATTCACTGCGGGTGCCGCTGGCAAACAAAGAAATGCTTCTGCACATGCGCAGCAGAAAACTCTCTCACTGAATATTTGCATCAGGTCCGACATGTGACGTCGTGTTGTCTTGACAACCATGCAATATCGTAAACCATATTCAACGCCCATTCTCCACTGGGTAGAGTGACGTAATGCATGTAGGATAAGCGATATGCTAACAATACTGCATGCTGTCAAACCAAATGAATGAAACCTGCTAGAAGGGAATAGAATACATGTTTTTATTCAATCAAAAAAGTGTCCTGTACACTGTAAAAAAAGAATAGTTGAGAATACTTGAAATTTCAAGGCAACCGTCTGCATTAAGAATTTTATGTTTTGCCAATGATGTGCCCATGATAATCCAAACTATGATAAAACTGTTATCTTTATTAAGAATTCTTAATTAAGTCAATTTTCAATTCCTCATTCTGCCAACATAGATTTCTCTTTTTGCTGAACAGTGGCATTCACAGTAGTGCAAAAAGGCAATTGAGGTTATCAGACTTTTTTGGAGGGCTTTTTTCACCTTTATTTGGATAGGACAGTGTAGAGACAGGAAATGAGCGGGAGAGAGGGACATGACCTCGGGTCGGAATCGAACCCGGGTCCCCGGATTTATGGTATGGCGCCTGAGCCACGACGCCATACCCACGACGTGGGTTTTAAAAACTTTATTTCAATATTGAAGTTTTGTAATTGTGTAGAACAATGAAAAAAGGCATGTATAGTTTAATGATAAATTGTGATAACCTCAGGGGTGTCGTGGCTCAGGTGGATAAGGCGCCATACCATAAATCCGGGGACCTGGGTTCGGTTCCGACCCGAGATCATTTCCCGATCCCTCCCCGTGTCTCTCTCTCTCCTGCTCATTTCCTGTCTCTATGCTGTCCTATCCAAATAGAGGTGAAAAAAGCCCTAAAAAAATAGTGATAACCTCATTTGCCTTTTTGCACTACTGTGAATGCCACTGTTCAGCAAAAAGCGAAATCTATGTTGGCAGAATGAGGAATTGAAAATTGACTTAATTAAGAATTCTTAATAAAGATAACAGTTTTATCATAGTTTGGATTATCATGGGCACATCGTTGGCAAAACATAAAATTCTTAATGCAGACGGTTGCCTTGAAATTTCAAGTATTCTCAACTATTCTTTTTTTACAGTGTATGTATAATAATTAACATTATTATTCAGCTTTGGATTTTCTTTTAAGTTAGACAAGACAAATACTTAGATAATTAGTTCAGACAGCACAATGGTTCAGTATGCATGTATGCAATAGCTATACATTCTCTCAATGATAGCATTTTTAAAAATAATTACTTCCAGTAGAGACTAATTTGCAGTTTATTTCACTGATGGTGCATATTTTGTGTTTCAGTAAGTATTTAGTAGCTTGTCCATGAAGGTGAATTTGTGTCTAAAGTAATAAACAAAATGGCTAGTAAGTACCAACATGTCCATAAAAGTAACCCCATTTCCATAAAAGTTGGAATATTTTCCAAAATGCAATAAAAACAAAAATCTGTCATTAGTTAATTCACATGGACCTTTATTTAACTGACAAAAGTACAAAGAAAAGATTTTCAATAGTTTTACTGACTAACCTAATTGAATTTTGTAAATATTAATTAAGTGAGAATTTGATGCCTGCAACACACTCAAAAGAAAAAGTTGGGACAGAGGCAAAATAAGACTGAAAATTTTATAGGATATTCAAGTAACACCATTTTGGAAGATTCCACAATAAGCAGTTTAATTGGTAACATGATTGGGTATAAAAGGAGCAGCACCAAAGGGTCAGTCTTTGCAAGCAAGGATGAGTCGTGGCTCACGCCTTTGTGCCAAACTTCGTGAGAGAATTGTTAGTCAATTCATAAAGAAGTTTTCTCAACACAAGACTTTAGGTCTTTCAAAATCTATAGTACATAATATTGTGGAATTCTGAGACATCTCAATTCATAAAGGGCAAGGTCAGAAACCACTGTCGAATGTGCGTGACCTTTGATCCCTCAGGCGGCACTGCCTGAGAAACTGTGATGCTAATGTGACAAATATAGCCACAGGGGCTTGGGAGTACTTCAGAAAACCATTGTCACTTAACACAGTTTATCGCTGCATCCAGAAATGCAAACTGAAACTGTATTACACAAGGAGGAAGCCATTCATCAATTCTATGCAAAAATGCGGTCAGTTTCTTTGGGCCTGATCTCATCTCAGACGGACCGAAAGACAGTGGAAACGTGTGCTGTGGTCAGATGAGTCCACGTTTCAGCATGTTTTCAGGAAAACCAGATGTCGAGTTCTCAGTGCCAAAGGTGAACACGACCATCCAGTTTGTTATCATAGAAAGGTGCAAAAGCCAGCATGTGTGATGGGGGACATCAGTGCCCATGGCATGGGTGAGTTGCATGTGTGTGAAGGTACCACTGATATATTTGGGCATATATTGAGATTTTAGAGAGACAGCCATCAAGGTGGCGTCTCTTCCTGGGAAGTCCATGCTTATTTCAGCAGGACAATGCCAAGCCTCATTCTGCATGGGCTACAACAGTGTGGCTTCATAGACACAGAGTGAGTGCGCTTGGCTGGCCTGCTGCCAATACAGATCTGTCTCCTACTGAGAATGTACGGCGCATCATGAAGAGGAGAATCAGACAACAGCGTCCACGGACTGTTGAGCAGCTGAAGTCTTGTATCAAGTAAGAATGGACAAAAATTCCAATTGCAAAACTGCAACAATTCGTATCCTCAGATCCCATACAATTAAAGTGTTATTAAAATGAAAGGTTATGTAATGCAATTGTAATAATGCTTCTGTCCCAACTTTTTTTGAGTGTGTTGCAGGCATCAAATTCTAACTTCATTTATATTTGCAAAGTACAATTAAGTTGGTCAGTAAAACTATTGAAAATCTTTTCTTTGTACTTTTGTCAGTTAAATAAAGGTTCACGTAACTTAACAAATAATAGATTTTTGGTTTTATTACATTTTGGAAAATATCCCAACTTTTCTGGAAATGAGGTTAGTATGATAATAGATATAAATACAAATAAAAGGAATTACATTTCTTTTTTTAATGACTTCTTTTAATTCTTTCTTTGCTTCTTACTTTAACATGTTTTTCAATGGTGGTTGGGTTTTAGAAGGCAGCATAAATCTGATATTATTAATTATTAGTCGTCTGGAATCATCTGACCATTAGTCCTATGTATTTAATGATGCATGGCATTCATCCAACATGACACTAATGGTCTGGACCAAGTGCTCCATGGCAGATATCATTATCCTGGATTTGCAGCTATCTCTGTACTGTACATAGTTTCATAACCAGGCTGTACAGTGTGACATTATTGTCTCACATCCTAGATTTAACCTTTGCTCATACAACAAAGATCACAGACACACATGTCCAAGAACCTTGTTTTTAAGTCATAGCGCTCATGGTAGATCAAACCACATAGTAGATAAAGCATTTTCCATCTGCTTAAGTCATTTCCTCAATTCTAAGCAATTGGATGGACTGCTGACGTCACCTGCATGGTGACAAATGGATGTATCCACAGATAAGGCAGTAATTATATGTCTTGTATTATAATGCTTATGTAATGTAATGCGCATGCAATGTGAAACAAAGTTAAAATAAGGCCCAGCTCGGATATGAAACGTATGCAGTAATCATGTAAAATAAATATTTTCAAATTTTTTAAAATGAACTTTTAAAGTGTTGAAGTGAGGTAATCATCTAACACTATCTCTAACTGCGGCAGATTGCGCACTAATATGAGAAATCACCTTCCAAAGTTTCCTGTTATGTGTAGCTTTGTTAAGGTCGTTAATATTAAGACTGGACCATTGGTATATATTGCCTTGCCAACGCTTTCTCAATGTTCCTCTGTTCCGTTTGCCTTCCATCATACCTTCGACACGGATCTTAGCAAGTCCTCTTTCTGCCCATTTTACATGGACAAAGAGTTTGAGGGTTTTGCTCTTGATTACATTCATTATGGGAGTCATTTTAATAACTTCAAGAAGATCCTCAATTTTGATGTGGTCTGTTAACCTGTGGTTTGTTATAAACCTCAAAATATGGTTTTGGAAGGTCTCTATTTAGCTAAGGTAAAAAGTTTGTTAGTAAGAAAATAAATTGTGTGAGATTTGAGTTGGGTTATGTACAGTGATTGTGTGATTATAGTATACATTTCCTGCTCAAGCTAAAGCCTCAACTGACTATTATTAAAGCTCAGTACAGTTCACTTCCCCATGTTGTTGAGTGAGCATTACCAATGGTAAATTGGCTCTCAAAATTACAGTTGACTAATGTCTGACAAGTAACTGGGAGCTAATATTTCTGAAACACACACTGATACCTTTGTGGTCCAAAAATGTTCAGTGTTAAGGATCAGTCAGATCAGTTAAAAATAATATGATTACTCATCCTTTTTAATCCACCTCAAGCTCCTCTACTGGATCTTTCTTACCTACCACATTTTCAGAATGTAACCATGACTTTCCTCAAGCACCCTAACCTTTCATTTTTATCCCCTGTCCCCAGTGCCCTAACCTGTCTCCCGAGGGCAGCTCCTTGGATGTCTTCTTGCTGCTGCTGCTGTGCGATGGTGACGCCCAGCGCCAACGTGTGCACACCGCATGACACAGCTGTGATGAGCACAATAGGTGTCAGTCGTAACGGCAGTGTCAAGAAGAAGGAGAAGCTGAAGAAGGCCTGCCAACCTACTGTGTCACTGGCCTGGTGGAAGCGAGCAAAGTTCAGTCCTAGATAACAGAAAATGTGGGCATCTATGAGCACCCATAGGGCATAGGGCACCAGCCGGCGAGAGATGCGCTCAGGCAGAAGTCCGAAGCGGCACAGTAGGTAGAGCACGATGTCCACAGCCAATGCTACACACGCCACAGCCACAGATGCCAGCTTATCACTGGTATAGACCACAGCACACATCACAATCACATAGCAGTCAAAGAGGGCTGCAAAGACCACCAATACCAGCAGGGTTTCATGCCGCTGCCTCCGAAAATAGGTCTGGTAGAGGTTTTCCAGTGAGTCTGGGGTAAATGTAAGACGCATGAACCGAGGGAGACACAAACAGCAGCCTGAGTTACGCACGGTGACCTCATGGGTTCTTCCCACTGCTTGGCCCGGATCAGAGGGCAACGTGACCGAGCAGTCTGCTGAATACTCAGCAGAGTACTCTGGCTCGGAGAAGGGTCGGTTCCGAGGCATTTTGAAAAGGTTACGTGAAGAATGAAAAACAGATCCTTATTGTCCCTTAAACAAGCAGTTCTTAAAAAGTACATCAGTATATTGTGCTGGCTTGCCTGGTGCCCTCTTAACTCCCATGTTAAACAAGTTTTCGACCTGAGAGTTCCATCTGATGACTGGATTCAGTGTGGGCTCCTGATTGTCACTCCCTGCATCAAGATCCTGATGCTGGATCTTGCATGTGCACTGAATTCATCTTACACAGATTAGGGTTAGCAAACTGGACCTGTCTTAAATGACTCGTAAGGTTTAGCACTTGAAATGGCAGCCTAATAGTCTACAAAAAAAACACTTTTCCGAGCTCCATACATTTGTTGTCAGAAAGATGTGCAAAAAATAAATTAAAACAGGCCACAGAATGCTCGCTTTCGGTCCACACAGGCAAAAAAAAAACAGTTTAAGAGAGATAAGTCTCTCTAACTGCGGCAGCCTAATAGTCTACAAAAAAAAAAAAAAACACTTTTCTGAGCTCCATACATTTGTTGTCAGAAAGATGTGCAAAAAATTAAAAATTTAAACAGGTCACAGAATGCTCGCTTTCGGTCCACACAGGCAAAAAAAAAAAAAACAGCTTAAGAGAGATAAGTCTCTCTAACTACGGCAGCCTAATAGTCTACAAAAAAAAAAAAAACACTTTTCTGAGCTCCATACATTTGTTGTCAGAAAGATGTGCAAAAAATAAAAAGAGGCCATAGAATGCTCGCTTTCGGTCCACACAGGCAAAGAAAACAACAACAACAACAACAACAACAACAGTTTAAGAGAGATAAGTATTTCTAACTATGTATGGCAGCCTAATAGTCTACAAAAAAAAAAAAAACTTTTCCTAGCTCCATACATTTGTTGTCAGAAAGATGTGCAAAAAAAAAAAAATTAAAACAGGCCACAGAATGCTTGCTTTCGGTCCACACAGGCAAAGAAAACAACAACAACAACAACAACAGTTTAAGAGAGATAAGTATTTCTAACTACGTATGGCAGCCTAATAGTCTACAAAAAAAACCCCACTTTTCTGAGCTCCATACATTTGTCAGAAAGATGTGCAAAAAAAAATTAAAACAGGCCACAGAATGCTTGTTTTTGGTCCACACAGGCAAAGAAAACAACAACAACAACAACAACAACAACAGTTTAACAGAGATAAAGCCTCTCTAACTATGGCAGCCTAATAGTCTACAAAAAACACTTTTCCGAGCTCCATACATTTGTTGTCAGAAAGATGTGCAAAAAAATAAATTAAAACAGGCCACAGAATGCTCGCTTTCGGTCCACACAGGCAAAGAAAACAACAACAACAACAACAACAACAACAGAGATAAGTCTCTCTAACTACGTATGGCAGCCTAATAGTCTACAAAAAAAAAAAACACTTTTCTGAGCTCCATACATTTGTTGTCAGAGAAAGATGTGCAGAAAATAAATTAAAACAGGCCCCAGAATGCTCGCTTTCGGTCCAGACAGGCAAAGCAGCCGTAAAGAGCCGCAGTGTGGAGCGGAGTGTGCAGCCGAGGCTGTTTACTATCCGCCGCGGTGTGCGCTTCCTGCCCGGTTTACCATCATGGTCGCTCGCGCCAGGTTTCCATGGTGAAGCCTCGCTGAGCCAGAGAGCGCAGCAGTGACGGAGGACGCGAGGAGATTCTGCTTCTTCTCTTTCACATGGAGCAGCGCATGCTTTGGAGGAGCAATCAAGAAATTCAGCTCAACCAGGTGGTTTTTAAGCGTCCAAAAAAAGCCTGAAACGCGAATGAAAGCGCAGGAGTTGAGCGAATAGCCTGTGCTGTTATCAAAATGGCCTTACTGGTTTAATGTCGTATTTCATCCTCTTTTCACATGACTGCAGAGAGAGAGAGAGAGAGAGAGAGAGAGAGAGAGCATTTCGCTTGTTTGTATTCATCGTGTGTTATTCTCTATCCGTCCATTACAACGAAGAATCCGTAAAAAGGCCAGGAACACTTACAGGAAATACATGTTGCGCTCTCAGGACAGACAGACAGACAGAGAATCCAGGGTAGAAATGCAGATTGTCTAAGCCACAAATGAAAACAGACGCTTTCTGCCATCTGATAACACAGTATGGAGCTCACATCCTGCCATTTTACCCAGGACCCAGGGTGGTGTGATGCCCCAGGGTGTTACACTGCTGTTATTAGCCATCACATGCTACATTTTAGACCTGAAACACAGAGAGGGCTGTAAAATCCCAGTATGAGCCGTGCTGTACAGGTTTGCTTTATGTAAACAGACTACAGCCTCGGTCCGGTGTAATCTTGTGCACAGGATCCACAGCATGCAGACATCACCAAAGTCTGCATCTCCAGCTACCGGTGAGTCCATTCGAGGTGCTCGGGAATCATTATCCCTGGTGTTTGCGGTGATGAAGTGTCCCTCAGTGTTGCTAGTAAACAAAAGATAAATCCGAGATGTCGTAGGAAATTCATCCGCAGAAGTGCCGGAGGAGATGGGCTACGACTGAGGACCTTTGTGATTCCAGAAGCTCGTGCTCTTTATTCGGAAGTGCTCCTGTTTTCACCAATAAAAGTCACCGGTGATTTGATGCGCGTTGCGGTTCTGCACTTTCACCAGATACAGCCTCGGATCACCAGCCTCTCTCTCTCTCTCTCTCTCCACACACACACACACATCACACGAGCACAAAAGAAAGGACGGATCTTGGCAACATCACAAGCATTATAAAAATAAGAATTAATCAAAACAAAAAGGATTTCAGATTTCTCCATTTTCATGATGCTGATGCTTTTTATTATTATTATGGGTCTTTTCATTTAGAACTCATCCACTTAGTATTTCCTTTATATGCTACTTATGCCCCACTTTTCCCCCCTGCACACACACACACACTTTGGATCCTGCATCCCTCCCCATCAATACACACACTCAGGATCCTGACACTCCGCCATCAATACCAGACTTTGCCATCGTCAGGAAGTGGTTACACACACATACAGTCTATGAGCTCATCCAATTTGCAGCACTGTTTATAACTGCACTAGCCATACCCACAGACTTTTATCTGTTAGGTGCCTAAGTCACTTTATTGTTCTGATGTCAATATCATGGACTTTTTTTTTTTAAAGATATTTTTTTGGGCTTTTTGCACCTTTATTGGATAGGACAGTGTAGAGACAGGAAATGAGCGGGAGAGAGAGACAGGAAGGGATCAGGAAATGACCTCGGGCCGGAATCGAACCCGGGTCGCCCGCATTCATGGTATGGCGCCTTAACCACCACGCCCCCAATATCATGGACTTTTATATTTATCTTATATACAGTGGGGCAAAAAAGGATTTAGTCAGTCACCAACTGTGCAAGTCCTCCCACTTAAAAAGATGAGAGAGGCCTGTAATTTTCATCATAGGTATACCTCAACTATGAGAGACAAAATGAGAAGAAGAAAAAAATCCAGAAAATCACATTGTCTGATTTTTAAAGAATTTATTTGCAAATTATGGTGGAAAATAAGTATTTGGTCAATAACAAAAGTTCATCTCAATACTTTGTTATATACCCTTTGTTGGCAATGACAGAGGTCAAACGTTTTCTGTAAGTCTTCACAAGGTTTTCACACAAGGTTGCTGGTATTTTGGCCCATTCCTCCATGCAGATCTCCTCTAGAGCAGTGATGTTTTGGGGCTGTCGCTGGGCAACACGGACTTTCAACTCCCTCCAAAGATTTTCTATGGGGTTGAGATCTGGAGACTGGCTAGGCCACTTCAGGACCTTGAAATGCTTCTTACGAAGCCACTCCTTTGTTGCCTGGGCGGTGTGTTTGGGATCACTGTCATGCTGAAAGACCCAGCCACGTTTCATCTTCAGTGCCCTTGCTGATGGAAGGAGGTTTTCACTCAAAATCTCACGATACATGGCCCCATTCATTCTTTAATTTACACAGATCAGTCGTCCTGGTCCCTTTGCAGAAAAACAGCCCCAAAGCATGATGTTTCCACCCCCATGCTTCACAGTAGGTATGGTGTTCTTTGGATGCAACTCAGCATTCTTTCTCCTCCAAACACAAGTTGAGTTTTTACCAAAAAGTTCTATTTTGGTTTCATCTGACCATATGACATTCTCCCAATCCTCTTCTGGATCATCCAAATGCTCTCTAGCAAACTTCAGACGGGCCTGGACATGTACTGGCTTAAGCAGGGGGACACGTCTGGCACTGCAGGATTTGAGTCCCTGGCGGCGTAGTGTGTTACTGATGGTAGCCTTTGTTACTTTGGTCCCAGCTCTCTGCAGGTCATTCACTAGGTCCCCCCGTGTGGTTCTGGGATTTTTGCTCACCGTTCTTGTGATAATTTTGACCCCACAGGGTGAGATCTTGCGTGGAGCCCCAGATCAAGGGAGATTATCAGTGGTCTTGTATGTCTTCCATTTTCTAATAATTGCTCCCACAGTTGATTTCTTCACACCAAGCTGCTTACCTATTGCAGATTCAGTCTTCCCAGCCTGGTGCAGGTCTACAATTTTGTTTCTGGTGTCCTTTGACAGCTCTTTGGTCTTGGCCATAGTGGAGTTTGGAGTGTGACTGTTTGAGGTTGTGGACAGGTGTCTTTTATACTGATAACGAGTTCAAACAGGTGCCATTAATACAGGTAACGAGTGGAGGACAGAGGAGCCTCTTAAAGAAGTTGTTACAGGTCTGTGAGAGCCAGAAATCTTGCTTGTTTGTAGGTGACCAAATACTTATTTTACCGAGGAATTTACCAATTAATTCATTAAAAATCCTACAATGTGATTTCCTGGATTCTTTCCCCGCCATTCTGTCTCTCATAGTTGAAGTGTACCTATGATGAAAATTACAGGCCTCTCTCATCTTTTTAAGTGGGAGAACTTGCACAATTGGTGGCTGACTAAATACTTTTTTGCCCCACTGTATGTCTGTGTCTATGTGTCAGCCCTGCGATGACTTGGCGACTTGTCCAGGGTGTACCTCGCCTCTCGCCCGTAGTCAGCTGGGATAGGCTCCAGCTTGCCTGCGACCTTGTAGAACAGGATAAAGCGGCTAGAGATAATGAGATGATATTATTATTATTATTATTATCTCATCTCTCATCTCATTATCTCTAGCCGCTTTATCCTGTTCTACAGGGTCGCAGGCAAGCTGGAGCCTATCCCAGCTGACTACGGGCGAAAGGCGGGGTACACCCTGGACAAGTCGCCAGGTCATCACAGGGCTGACACATAGACACAGACAACCATTCACACTCACATTCACACCTACGGTCAATTTAGAGTCACCAGTTAACCTAACCTGCATGTCTTTGGACTGTGGGGGAAACCGGAGCACCCGGAGGAAACCCACGCGGACACGGGGAGAACATGCAAACTCCACACAGAAAGGCCCTCGCCGGCCACAGGGCTCGAACCCGGACCTTCTTGCTGTGAGGCAACAGCGCTAACCACTACACCACCGTGTCGCCCCATTATTATTATTATTATTATTATTATTATGGGTCTTTTCATTTAGAACTCATCCACTTAGTATTTCCTTTATATGCTACTTATGCCCCACTTTTCCCCGCTGCACACACACACACAAACTTTGGATCCTGCATCCCTCCCCATCAATACACACACTCAGGATCCTGACACTCCGCCATCAATACCAGACTTTGCCATCATTAAGAACTGGTTACACACACATCACTTTAGACAGTCTATAAGCTCATCCAATTTGCATCACTATTTATAATTGCACTAGCCATACCCACAGACTTTTATCTGTTAGGTGCCTATGTCACTTTATTGTTCTGATGTCAATATCATGGACTTTTATATTTATCTTATATATGTCTTTTATAGTTGTCTGTGTCTATGTGTTAGCCCTGCGATGACTTGGCGACTTGTCCAGGGTGTACCTCGCCTCTCACCCATAGTCAGCTGGGATAGGATCCAGCTTGCCTGTGACTCTGTAGGACAGGATAAGCAGCTACAGATAATGGATGGATGGATGGATGGATGGATGGATGGATTTTATAGGGCGGCATGGTGTTGTAGTGGTTAGTACTGTTCCTCATAGCAAGAAGGTCTTGGGTTTGAGCCCAGCGGCTGATGAGGGCCTTTCTGTGTGGAGTTTGCATGTTCTCCCCATGTCTGCGTGGGTTTCCTCCGGGTGCTCCGGTTTCCTCCACAGTCCAAAGGTATGCAAGTTAGGCTAATTGGTGGCTCTAAATTGCCCGTAAGTGTGAATATGAGTGAATGGTTGTCTGTGTCTATGTGTCAGCCCTGTGATGACCTGGTGACTTGCCCAGGGTGTACCCCGCCTCTCACCCACAGTCAGCTGGGATAGGCTCCAGCTTGCCTGTGACCCTGTAGATCGGGATAAGCGGCTACAGATAATGGATGGATGTCTTTTATATATTTTTTATATCTCATAATAATCTTTACAATTAGTGTGTATTAGTCCTATATTTTACGTTTAGTGTTTATTTAATGTTTATTGCTGCATCATAAGTTTGAGAGTAATGCAATTTCAATCTTCTGTATGTCCTTTATTGACAATAAAGTTGACTTTGACTTGACTTTGACTTAGTAGGCTACTCCTTAGTATTATATCTTCTTCCTTGTCCAGGTTGGTTGACAGGTCAGGGTCCATGTGGACCCTACTGATCCACATGTCATATTAATTGGAGCATAGTTTTACTGTGGATGTTGCCCTTCCTGCCACAACCCTCCCAGTTCTGGGCTTGGGAAACAACCATTCTATGGGCAATTTAGAGTAGTCAATTAGCCTAAGTGCATGTCTTTGGACTGTGAGAGGAAACCAGAGCACCCAGAGGAAACCCACACAGACACAGGGAGAACATGCAAGCTCCACACAGAGAGGTGCCCATCAGCCACTGGGCTCAAACCCAAAACCTTCTTGCTGTGAGGCAACAGTGCTAACCACTACACTACCGTGCCATCCCACTCTTTAGTATTATATGTTGTACAATAACACTGATAGAGATATTTGTTTAGCATGCTTGCAACTTGTTTTGACTAATTACAGTTAAATCCTTCAATCTTATCTTTGCCCAGACATCTGTTCTCTGTTTTTAAGGCTATCCTTATCAGTAACTTTCCCTCACCTGTTGAAGCTACCATATCACACTCAGCCAACTCTACTTCCTGAAATTATATTTTCCAATCATATTGCTACACCATACTTTTGAATGTGGACTGTGGGCTCATGATTGTCCTTCAGTAAACTGAGAAACATCTCTGAACTGCTGTGTCTGTGTCAGTGATTGCTGCTCCCTGATCTGTGAGGTAGAATTTCCTAGATGCAAAGGACTTATATTTCTAGATCACTCATATTTTGTCAATTCAAGTTTGTTCAGTACAGACAAATCAAAACCTATCAGTTTTCCTGGGGGCTCATGTCTGGGATCTTCACGTGGAAGGTAAGAGAACTTTTTTTAAATTAATGATCTTGGGTTCATTTCTTGCATCTGGAGATATGAGGTCTTGTAATCCCAAATGTAGACATGCATGTAACATAAAAGCCCATAGGTGTTTCCTAGGGCTAATTGGAAGCAACTATGGTTTGATTTGTGTAAATTATCCTTATTTTGAGCGTTTCTTGGTATAAGAGGGTCCAAGGGTCAACTGCATTGGAAATCTTATCTGAGAGACAGTACATTTGATGAGAGCTATTTGTTAAGTGCTAGTTTGATGGTAATGATAAGCATGGAGATCCTGGCTGGGATTTTGACTACATGAAGCGTAGTCTGAGTGCTTGACGCAATCAGAAACCTGACCATATTCTGCACACATTGCAAAGGCGTGGCTGTGGAAGAAGAGGGTGTCTGTCCCCTCTGTCCCCAATAGAGAATGTGTGGGGAATTTTGAAACAAAAAAATATAACAATGACAACCCCACACTGTTGCACACATTAAGACCTGTTTGTAGGAAGAATGGGACAAAATAACATCTGAAACGCTTGATCAATTGGTGTCTTCACTCCCTAAATATCTTTTAAGTGTTGTGAGAAGGAATGGTGACATTATAATGTAGTAAATGCTTTACCATCCCAACATTTTTTGAAATGTATTGCAAGAATCAAAATTAAAACGAGTGTTTATTTTGAAAAAACAATCAAATTAATGAGGTAAAACATCAATCAGTGTGTTGTTGTATTGTTTTAAATGCAGTACAGGTCAAAAATTATTTACAAATCATTGTTTTCAGTTTTTATTTCAATTTCAACATACCGTCCCAACTTGTTCTGATTTGGAGTTGTGCTATTTTTACTGAAATATAGGATTACCATGATTTGCAAATCATCACATTCTGTTTTTATTTAAGTTTTACACAGCGTCCCAATTTTTTATTTTATTTTTTTTGGAATTGGGGTTGTACAAAATAATGTTTCATGGGGTTTGTCTCCACACCAGGTGCTGACCCTACTAATAAAATCACTTCATGTTGTAAGACCTTAGCAGTTGTTATTTGTGTGTGTGTGTGTGTGTGTGTGTGTGTGTGTGTTGTTTGTATAGGTGCTTGTGTGTAAATGTAAATTATACATTAAATGATGCTGGCTGACCCCATTGGGTTTCCTGCACTTTAGCTGCTAACCACCTGGGTGGGGTAAAGACACAAACATTATTAGAAATGTACGTATATACCATATAAATCAGAAAAGTCAAGTCAAGTTTATTTGCATAGCATTTTTAACAACAGACATTGTCGCAAAGCAGTTTTACATTAAATTAAAGACTTTAAACATGAGCTAACTGTATCACTAATTTTATCCCAAATTTATCCCCAATGAGCAAGCCTGTGTCGACAGTGACAAGGAAAAACTCCCTCAGATGACATGAGGAAGAAACCTCGAGAGGAACCAGACTCAAAAGGGAACCCATCCTCATCTGGGTGATAACAGAAAGCATGATTATAAATAATTAAATCATTAAAATCATTATTGTTTTAACATGAAGTCTGTTTTGTTAAAGTTATAAACTGTTAATTGATGGAAACTTGAGTGTAAAAATATAAAAATACATTATGGTATGTGGCACTAGTCATGTAGTATTTACAGTGGGGCTTGAAAGTTTGTGAACCCTTTAGAATTTTCCGTATTTCTGCATAAATATGACCGAAAACATCATCAGATTTTCACACAAGTCCTAAAAGTAGATCAAGAGAACCCAGTTAAACAAATGAGACAAAAATATTATACTTGGTCATTTATTTATTGAGGACAATGACCCAATATTACATATCTGTGAGTGGCAAAAGTATGTGAACCTCTAGGATTAGCAGTTAATTTGAAGGTGAAATTAGAGTCAGGTGTTTTCAATCACTGGGATGACAATCAGGTGTGAGTGGGCACCCTGTTTTATTTAAAGAACAGGGATCTATCAAAGTCTGATCTTCACAACACGTGTGTGGATGTGCACGAACAAAGGAGATTTCTGAGGACCTCAGAAAAAGCGTTGTTGATGCTCATCAGGCTGGAAAAGGTTACAAAACCATCTCTAAAGAGTCTGGACTCCACCAATCCACAGTCAGACAGATTGTGTACAAATGGAGGAAATTCAAGACCATTGTTACCCTCCCCAGGAGTGGTCAACCAACAAAGATCACTCCAAGAGCAAGGCGTATAATAGTCGGCGAGGTCACAAAGGACCCCAGAGTAACTTCTAAGCAACTGAAGGCCTCTCTCACATTGGCTAATGTTAATGTTCATGAGTCCACCATCAGGAGAACACTGAACAATGATGGTGTGCATGACAGGGTTGCAAGGAGAAAGCCACTGCTCTCCAAAAAGAACATTGCTGCTAGTCTGCAGTTTGCTAAAGATCACGTGGACAAGCCAGAAGGCTATTGGAAAAATGCTTTGTGGACGGATGAGACCAAAATAGAACTTTTTGGTTTAAATGAGAAGTGTTATGTTTGGAGAAAGGAAAGCACTGCGTTCCAGCATAAGAACCTTATCCCATCTGTGAAACATGGTGGTGGTAGTATCATGGTTTGGGCCTGTTTTGCTGCGTCTGGGCCAGGACAGCTTGCCATCATTGATGGAACAATGAATTCTGAATTATACCAGCGAATTCTAAAGGAAAATATCAGAACATCCATCCATGAACTGAATCTCAAGAGAAGGTGGGTCATGCAGCAAGATGACGACCCTAAGCACACAAGTCGTTCTACCAAAGAATGGTTGAAGAAGAATAAAGTTAATGTTTTGGAATGGCCAAGTCAAAGTCCTGACCTTAATCCAATGGAAATGTTGTGGAAGGACCTGAAGCGAGCAGTTCATGTGAGGAAACCCACCAACATCCCAGAGCTGCAGCTGTTCTGTACGGAGGAACGGGCTAAAATTCCTCCAAGCCAGTGTGCAGGACTGATCAACAGTTACCGGAAACATTTAGTTGCAGTTATTGCTGCACAAGGGGGTCACACCAGATACTGAAAGCAAAGGTTCACATACTTTTGCCACTCACAGATATGTAATATTGGATCATTTTCCTCAATAAATAAATGACCAAGTATAATATTTTTGTCTCATTTGTTTAACTGGGTTCTCTTTATCTACTTTTAGGACTTGTGTGAAAATCTGATGATGTTTTAGGTCATATTTATGCAGAAATATAGAAAATTCTAAAGGGTTCACAAACTTTCAAGCACCACTGTCATAATGTGGCTAACTGATACAATACTAAACCTCAACCTAGCCTGAAAAAAGCTCTTTTAGTCATTTAAATAAAATCCGCAGTTTCAAGAAAAAACCAACCAAACATCCCCACAAATTCAAAACCATCAGATATTTCTATGCTTGTGGGGAAGTCCCCACCCTACACACACACACACACACACACACACACACACGTCAGCATGCACACAGTATCTGAGAGCGGAAGCTTTCGCTGACACCACCTTGGGGTGTTATTGATTATTCCACTGAAGTTGTGTTATGACTTTACACAACCAGACTGCTGACTTTTACAAAGTAATAAGCACACACTCAGTCATTCTTCAGTGTAGTTCTGAAGAACGCAACAGTGCTCATTCAGTTATAAATTTGACACCCACAGCTGATGATCAAATCATTCTTATCTCTCATTAATCTGCCTGCTACAGCTATAGTATTGTAGAACCCAGTCATGAAAGATCAGCCATGTGAAATGATATATACTGGCAAATATTCTGTTAATTGGTTTGGTCTGGTCTGTCTGTCTGTCTGTCTGTCTGTCTATCTATCTATCTATCTATCTACAAACCCAATTCCAAAAAAAAGTTGGGACACTGTGTAAAACATAAATAAAGACAGAATGTGAAGGTTTGCAAATCATGAAAACCCTATATTTCATTGAAAATAGTACAAAAGCAACATATCAAATGTTGAAACTGAATTATTTTATTACCTCGCCTGGGACGTATGGAATCAATTTTGTGCCAAAATGTTCATACAATACTTTTGAAATATCAAACAAAAACGACAAATCAAAATACAAAAAAAAAAGTCAATTTTTTAAGACTGGCAAACAAATTATTCGTGTAATCGTGCAAAATATCAGTCTATTACTCTTCAGAAACCTTTTATTTTTGTTCCGCGTCTCTCTCAGTTTTGTTTGACGTAATTTATTTTGGTTGCGATTCCAGCTCTCTCGTTTGCGCTCCCTGACTTTTTGCTTGCAGTTTTGGCACAAACTTCACGTGTGGGTGGGCTGTCCAGGAACGCATTCCCATTGGCTAACTTGTGTTTGACTGACAGCTACGCTCAGCCATTCCCTACTCGGATTCTGGCGGACTGTTTGACGAGTGACCGATCCATTGACGGTAAACAAGGATCGAGTGGACTTCAGTGGCGACTATGATATTGAATTAATTCAACAAAGTGTAAGTGCGGGACAAATGTGCTGTATGTGTTGCAGTAGTACACATTATGCAGGTGTTTCGTGGCAAGTCAAATGTTAGCCTTAGCTCCACTACCCAATATAATAGCTGTCTTGCTAACGTTAAACACGCCTGCATAACGTGTACTACTGCAACACATACAGCACATTTGTCCCGCACTTACACTTTGTTGAATTAATTCAATATCATAGTCGCCACTGAAGTCCACTCAATCCTTGTTTACCGTCAATGGATCGGTCACTCGTCAAACAGTCCGCCAGAATCCGAGTAGGGAATGGCTGAGCGTAGCTGTCAGTCAAACACAAGTTAGCCAATGGGAATGCATTCCTGGACAGCCCGCCCACACGTGAAGTTTGTGCCAAAACTGCAAGCAAAAAGTCAGGGAGCGCAAACGAGAAAGCTGGAATCGCAACCAAAATAAATTGCGTCAAACAAAACTGAGAAAGACGCGGAACAAAAATAAAAGGTTTCTGAAGAGTAATAGACTGATATTTTGCACGATTACACGAATAATTTGTTTGCCAGTCTAAAAAAATTGACTTTTTTTTTGTATTTTGATTTGTCGTTTTTGTTTGATATTTCAAAAGTATTGTATGAACATTTTGGCACAAAATTGATTCCATAGGGACGGAGTCCACCAGGGGGTGAGGTATTGTTTTCGGTTGGGTTTCTTTGTTTTTTTGTTCGCAACATTACGGGAAAACGGCTGGACCAATTTTCATGAAACTTTCGGGATAGATGGGCATTGGTCTCAGATAGAACCTCCAACATTTTGAGGGTCATCCAGTCAAGGTCAAGGTCACGGTGACCAAAAAGGTAAAAAAAAAAAAAAAAGCTCTGAGCTCAGACTGCAGGAGCTCTGCCTCGGAAAGACTCCTCCCACAAAGATGCTGATTGGATCACTATCTGCCATATTTGCATACACTGTGCTGTCATTGGATGGTTTCTTGGGTCGTTTACATATGCAAAGAAAGGGGTTTGGCCATGCCCACTTTTAAACCCCAATGATAAAAAATTCCCTGCTCTGTTAATGTATTATTATTACCTCACCTGCTATGGACTAGCCTAAAGAAAACTCTTTCAGACATGTTTATGCTTATTACAGAGGGAAAGTGCGTCCCACTGAGCTCTAGCACTGGGAAATAAGCGTTCCGGTCATGGCGACAGCGTGTGTACGTCAGCCTCGGTTCGGAGGTTTCAGTTTTGAAAACTGTAAGCGATAAGAGGAGAATAGTATAAAGTACAGACACTTGGTAGATTTTACTTCTGTAATTTTTAAATTGTTCATTTTTGGATTACACTTCATTTTTGTGGCTACTGCCTCATAGAGTAAATATATATGCTATATTTACTGTATGGACATGGTATCAGAAAACAATTATATTTATAAGCAGTAGCCACATGTACCCATAGGGTACCTATTTTTTCCCCCAATATCTCATCTCATTATCTCTAGCCGCTTTATCCTTCTACAGGGTCGCAGGCAAGCTGGAGCCTATCCCAACTGACTACAGGCGAAAGGCGGGGTACACCCTGGACAAGTCGCCAGGTCATCACAGGGCTGACACATAGACACAGACAACCATTCACACTCACATTCACACCTACGGTCAATTTAGAGTCACCAGTTAACCTAACCTGCATGTCTTTGGACTGTGGGGGAAACCGGAGCACCCGGAGGAAACCCACACGGACACGGGGAGAACATGCAAACTCCACACAGAAAGGCCCTCGCCAGCCATGGGACTCGAACCTGGACCTTCTTGCTGTGAGGCGACAGCGCTAACCACTACACCACCGTGCTGCCCTTTTCCCCCAATATCTTCCTGCATATTCATCATAAGTGCTACCAGGTGAGGTTTGTTTTGCCTGGCAACACTTGTTGTTTTTGTTTTGTTGAAAAAATATATGCTCATTTTGAATTTCATATTAGCAACACATTTCAGAAAAGTTGGGACAGGGGCAACAAAACACTGAAAAAGTTGTGTAATGCTAAAAAAAAAACCCAAAAAACCTAATTTGGTTAATTGGCAAATGCTCAGCAACATGACTGGGTATAAAAAGAGCATCCCAGAGAGTTTGGATCTCTCAGAAGTAAAGATGAGGTGGGTTCACCGCTCTGTGAAAGACTGCATTGGCAAACAGTGCAACAATTTAAGAATAACATTACATCCATCCATCCATTATCCGTAACAGCTTATCCTGTGCAGGGTCGCAGGCAAGCTGGAGCCTATCCCAGCTGACTATGGGTGAGAGGAGGGGTACACCCTGGACAAGTCGCCAGGTCATTGAAGGGCTGACGTATAGAGACAAACAACCATTCACACTCACGGTCAATTTAGAGCTACCAATTAACCTAACCTGCATGTCTTTGGGGGAAACCGGAGCACCTAGAGAAAACCCATCCAGACACGGGGAGAACATGCAAACTCCACACAGAAAGGCCCCCATCAGCCAGTGGGCTCGAACCCAGAACCTTTTTGCTGTGAGGCAACAGTGCTAACCACTACACTACCATGCCACCCCTAGAATAACATTCCTTAATGCAAAATTGCAAAGAATTTGGAGATCACATCATTGATGGTACATAATATCATTAAAAGATTCAGAGAATCTGGAGAAATCTCTGTATGCAAGAGACAAGGCTGAAAACTGACATCGGATGCCTGTGATCTTCAGGCCCTCAGGCAACACTGAATGAAAAGCAGACATGTGTCTGTAGTAGAAATCACTGCATGGGCTCAGGAGCACTTTAGAAAACCATCATCTGTGAAAACAGTTCATTACTGCATCCACAAATGCAAGTTAAAACCAGATATAAACAATATCCAGACACACCACCACCTTCTCTGGGCCCGAGGTCTTTTATGATGGACTGAGGCGAAGTGGAAAATTGTCCCAAGGTCTGACGAATCAAAAGTAGAAATTCTTTTTAGAAATCATGGACACCATGTCCTCCAGGCTAACGAGGAGAGGGACCAGCCAGCTTGTTATCAGTGCACAGTTCAAAAGCCAGCATCTATGATGGTATGAGGGTGCATTAGTGCACATGACATGGGTAGCTTGTACATCTGGGAAGGCATCATTAATGCTGACTGATGTATACACACGTTTCAGAGCAATATGCTGCCATCCAGACAAAACCTTTTTCAGGGAAGGCCTTCCTTCTTTCAGCAAGACAATGCCAAATTGCTTTCTGCACATATTAAGACTGCATGGCTCTATCATAAAAGAGTCTGGGTGCTAAACTGGCCTGCCTGCAGTCCAGACCTGTCTCCCATTTAAAATATTTGGCGCATTATGAAGCGCAAAATACGACAAAGGAGACCCCGAACTGTTGAGCAACTGAAATTGTATATCAGGTAAGAATGGACGTTTCTCTTTCAAAACTACAGCAATTGGTCTCCTCAGTTCCCAAACGTTTACAAAGTGTTGTTAAAAGTAGAAGTGATGCAACATAGTGGCAAACATGCCCCTTTCCCAACTTTTTTGAAACGTGTTGCTGACATCAAATTCAAAATGAGTATATATTAAAAAAGTAAATAACATAAAATATTTCAGTTTCAACATTTGATATGTTGTGTCTGTACTATTTTCAATGAAATATAGGGTTTCCATGATTTGCAAATGATCACATTCTGTTTTTATTTACAGTTTACAAAGCGTCCCAACTTTTTTTTTGGAATTGGGGTTGTATCTGTCTGTCTATGCTGATTAAACTTTGTTCAGCTAAATCTCCACATTGCATGAGAATTCATTCATTCATCTAGCATTTCAGGGTTTGTTTGTTCTTTTAACTCTCCTATTACTCATGAAGGTTACTCATTATATAGAAATGATGCACTGACTCAGCATTCACTGCACTTTTCATTCATGATCTTGTTGTTCTGTCTTGCACTTTGTTTATTGTTTTTCTCTGTTGTTGAGCTGTACTGAACCTAATTACCACCTACACTGTTGTGTGGCAATAAAAGAATCTTATTTCTTGTAATTTATGTCCGTATCTTGTATCATGTATCAAATAACATATATATCACATATAAAATAGTTCGAATATGTGATATTTATATTTAAACACAGCCACAAAAGATCCAGTGTAACTTTTATGTCTACACTACTGTTCAAAAGTTTGGGGTCACCTAGACAATTATGTGTTTTCCATGAAAAGTCACATTTTTATTTACCACCATCTCACCTCATCTCATTATCTCTAGCCGCTTTATCCTTCTACAGGGTCGCAGGCAAGCTGGAGCCTATCCCAGCTGACTATGGGCGAAAGGCGGGGTACACCCTGGACAAGTCGCCAGGTCATCACAGGGCTGACACAGACAACCATTCACACTCACATTCACACCTACGGTCAATTTAGAGTCACCAGTTAACCTAACCTGCATGTCTTTGGACTGTGGGGGAAACTGGCGTACCCGGAGGAAACCCATGCGGACACAGGGAGAACATGCAAACTCCACACAGAAAGGCCCTCGCCGGCCATAGGGCTCAAACCCAGGACCTTCTTGCTGTGAGGCGACAGCGCTAACCACTACACCACCGTGCTGCCTATTTACCACCATAAGTTGTAAAATGAATAGAAAATATAGTCAAGACATTTTTCTGGCCATTTTGAGCATTTAATCGACCCCACAAAATAATGTGATGCTCCAGAAACTCAATCTGCTCAAAGGAAGGTCAGTTTTATAGCTTCTCTAAAGAGCTCAACTGTTTTCAGCTGTGCTAACATGATTGTACAAGGGTTTTCTAATCATCCATTAGCCTTCTGAGGCAATGAGCAAACACATTGTACCATTAGAACACTGGAGTGAGAGTTGCTGGAAATGGGCCTCTATACCCCTATGGAGATATTGCACCAAAAACCAGACATTTGCAGCTAGAATAGTCATTTAGCACATTAGCAATGTATAGAGTGGATTTCTGATTAGTTTAAAGTGATCTTCATTGAAAAGAACAGTGCTTTTCTTTCAAAAATAAGGACATTTCAAAGTGACCCCAAACTTTTGAACGGTAGTGTACATTTTACAATAAACGATAGGAGAAATTCTTTTCCAAAATATATATTACATGTTTTAAGGCGCATTTGTGTCTGCGTCATTATTCTATACGTTACGGGTGACGTAATGACGCGTAGTGTGTGCGTGTATGAGCTGTGCGTTGCTGACGTGTAGGTAAGGAAGTGGCGAGATATTAATGGTTTCTTTGTTTTATTATGGTTTGCGGTGTGATGGGATATATTTTGTAATAATTTAGCTTATACAGTTTTGCTGAATGTATAAGTAGCATGTCGGAGGAGTAGAAAGTTAGTGCATTTGCTTCGTGCTAGCCATTAGCAGTTAGCTTGTGTAATGTTAACTAGCTGGTAAACACACAGTGGGCTGCTATGGGATTACTGGTTTGAGAGGGTATGTGGTGGTTTAGCCCCATCTTAAAATGTGTATAAAGCTGATCAAATATGTCTATGATTGATTGATCGTTCTGGACACAGAGCTTTTTTTAAAGGCAAGTTTGAACTTGGAGTATTTGACTTAATGTAAACTAAAAGTAGCTGAAGAAACCCTCAAATCAGGGGTTTGTATGTTTTTAAATCTATGCAGCTCAACAGAGCAGCTCCAAACAACATTCTCATTTTAATTAACAAGAATATCTGTCTAAAGACGAAATCTCAAGATTGAGATTCCGGTTCGTTGGTAATAATTCGGCGCGATGCCGAATTCTCATCTTTGACGTGAATAGTTTGAATTCGTCTTGTCTTTAGGATGTTCAGTCGTGTGACATATCAGAAGTGAAACAAACAACAGTCCTTCCTCCACAGTGCTTCATGGGTTGTTTTACAATCAGGGTACGCAAGCTAAAAATCACATTTAACACTTATCTTCAATATCAAAAGGCTTGACTAAATAAACTTGGTTGTTTATTGTAGCCCTGTGATAGCTCTATTTACCATGCAAAAAAAAATTGGTGGTAACGTTATTTTTGGTGAATGTATGGCAATATATGTCATATTTAGCAAAATTACTCGTGTCATTTAGAAAAAGTGCTTTTTTGGCCACAGGTAGCTCCAAAAGGGATGCACTTACATCATTCTTTATACCATAAAACAAATATTTGGTTCCATATCATTGGAAACATAGTTAAGTTTTAATGTTGAATGCCAGTAAGTTTTCAGACTATTTTGATTAAATTAGTATGTAATTGTGTCAAAAAAAAATCTTCTCCGAGACAGCTAATTTTTCAATATAAAATAACATATCTAAAATGATTATTTTCATGGGGCAGCACGGTGGTGTAGTGGTTAGCTCTGTCGCCTCACAGCAAGAAGGTCCGGGTTCGAGCCCCGTGGCCGGCGAGGGCCTTTCTGTGCGGAGTTTGCATGTTCTCCCCGTGTCCGCATGGGTTTCCTCCGGGTGCTGCGGTTTCCCCCACAGTCCAAAGACATGCAGGTTAGGTTAACTGGTGACTCTAAATTGAGCGTAGGTGTGAATGTGAGTGTGAATGGTTGTCTGTGTCTATGTGTCAGCCCTGTGATGACCTGGCGACTTGTCCAGGGTGTACCCCGCCTTTCGCCCGTAGTCAGCTGGGATAGGCTCCAGCTTGCCTGCGACCCAGTAGAACAGGATAAAGCGGCTAGAGATAATGAGATGAGATGAGATTTTCAAAATGACACACAAAAAAAGGAAAAAGGGCCCGAAGCAAAGGTTTGGGCACCCTGCATGGTTAGTCCCTAGTAGCACCCCCTTTGGCAAGTATAACAGCTTGTACCATTCACACCGCCTTTTGTTCACCAGCCAAGAGTCTTTCAATTCTTGTTTGAGGAATTTTCATCCATTCTTCCAGTTCTGAGAGATTCCTGGGCCATCTTGCACGCACTGCTCTTTTGATGTCTATCCACAGATTTTCAATGATGTTCAGATCAGGGGACTGTGAGGGCTATGGTAAAACCTTCAGCTTGTGCCTCTTGAGGTAGTCTGTTGTGGATTTTGAGGTGCGTTTAGGATCGTTATCCATTTGTAGAAGCCATCCTCTTTTCAACTTTTTTTTTTTTTACAGATGAGGTTATGTTTGCTTCCAGAATTTGCTGGAAGTTCATTGAATCCATTCTTCCCTCTACCCGTGAAATGTTCCTCGAGCCATTGGCTGCAACACAACCCCAAAGCATGATTGATCCACCCCCATGCTTAACAGTTGGAGAAGTGTTCTTTTCATGAAATTCTGTGCCCGTTTTTCTCCAAACATACCTTTGCTTGTTGCTGCCAAAGAGTTCCATTTTAACATCAGTCCACAGGACTTGTTTCCAAACTGCATCAGGCTTGTTTAGATGTTCTTTTGCAAGCTTCTGATGCTGAATTTTGTGGTGAGGACACAGGAGAGGTTTTCTTCTGATGACCCTTCCATGAAGGCCATATTTGTGCAGGTGTTGCTGAACAGTAGAACAATGTACCACAACTCCAGAGTCTGCTAAATCTTCCTGAAGATCTTTTGCAGTTGGGGTGGGGGTCTGATTTGTCTTTCTAGCAATCCTACGAGCAGTTCTCTCTGAAAATTTTCCTGGTCTTCCAGACCTTATCTTGACCTCCACTGTTCCTGTTAACTGCCATTTTTTTAAATTACGTTTTGAACTGAGGAAATGGCAACCCGAAAACGTTTTGCTATCTTCTTATAGCCTTCTCCTGCTTTGTGGACCTCAACCACTTTCAGAGTGGTAGGAACTCTTCACAGTAACGGTAATTTTGACCAGGGGTGTCCAGACTATTGCATACCACTGTACAGAGCTGCAGTAATTACAGAGGGATAAAATTTATGAGCCACACCATGAAATTATGGGAAAGGGTATTGGAGGCGAGATTGAGAAGAGAGGTAGCAATCTGTGAACAGCAGTACGGGTTTATGCCAAGGAAGAGCACGTCGGATGCAATTTCTGCTTTAAGAATGTTAATGGAGAAGTACAGGGAAGGCCAGAGAAAGCTACATTGTGTGTTTGTAGACTTGGAGAAGGCATACGATAGAGTGCCGAGAGGTGAGTTATGGTATTGTATGAGAAACTGTGGAGTGAATGAGAACTATACTCAGCAAAAATAAAAACTTGACACTCATTATTTTTCAAATAGTGTTTAGAAACTTTTCTTGAAAGAGTTCTTGTTGTGATTATGGTTAAATGCATTGTCAAGGGCATTACGTCACACATTCATTCTACTGGTCGGGCCTACGTAGCACGTGCAAGAGCACTGCACGCTAAAATCACGTTTCCACGTGACACAAGTGACGTGACCTATTGATACACGTGCAATTGATCTCACGGTAGCAGAGTAGAGTGTCATCTCAGAAAAACAAGGTTTTATGGTTAATTATTCGTTAATTTGCAATGCCACGACTGTCAAACATTCAGCGTGAACGTGCCATTGGCATGCTGAATACGGGAACATCTGTCACTGACGTTGCGAGGGTTATGGGATGCAGTCGACAGACCATCCATAATCTCCAGACACGTCTCCATCAAACCGGCACCACAGCCGACCATAAGGAACCCTCCACAGAACTTGCAGGAGCTTGGTGCCATGTTGGTACAAATATGGCGGCGCATTCCCCAAGCTGTGTTCAGACGCATCATCCAATCCATGAGGAGACGTATCGCAGTTGTGAACGCCCATGGAGGACACACCCGATATTGACATGATTTCATTAAGTTGTGACTCACAGTTTTTGATCATGGACATTGTCGTCGCATTTCCGGTGGAACCGATTCCATGACAAACATGATCTGTATGCTATAGCATCTTTAATGACAAGATAATTGAATACAATCGTTATTTCAAACCTATTTTCCAAAATGTTCAAATTATTGACTTTGAAACGAGTGTAAAGTTTTTATTTTTGTTGAGTGGTGCAAGACATGTATGAGAACAGTGAAACAGCAGTGAGGTGTGCAGTTGGAATGACTGAATGGTTCAAAGTGAAGGTGGGACTTCATCAAGGATCTGCTTTGAGTCCTTTCTTGTTTGCCATAGTGATGGATAGCTTGATGGATGGAGTGAGGCAAGAGTCACCATGGAATGATGTTTGCGGATGATATTGTGATACGTGGTGAAAGTAGAAAGGAGGTTGAGCTGGGTTTGGAGAGATGGAGGTATGCATTGGAACAAAGAGGAATGAAGGTGAGCAGTAGCAAAACAGAATACATGTGCATCAATGAAAATGGGGATGAGAGTGTAGTGAAGATGCACAGAAGCAGATGATTAAATCGACATGCACCAGAACCGAAACCACTCATATTTCGGATCAAATCACAAAAACATCAGTGTCACTTCGCTTACTTGTTATTTTGGCTTTTGTTGATCTTTTGAAGATCATCTGAATTGAAATAAAGATATCCATCCGTCTTCTACTGCTTATCCGGGTCGCAGGGGTAGCAGCCTAAACAGAGCCACCCAGACTTCACTCTCCCCAGCCACCTCCACCAGCTCTTCTGGGGGAATACCGAGGCGTTCCCAGGCCAGCCAAGAGATGTAATCTCTCCAGCGTGTCCTGGGTCTGCCCCAGGGTCTCCTCCCGGTGGGGCATGCCCAGAAAACCTCCCTTGGGAGGCATCCGGTGCACCCCCTTGTGAAATCTTGAGATTTCACCCACAGGAGGTTCTGTAAGGGTCTGGTGCACTGTGGATTGGGTGGCAGCCAAAGGCAGAGGCGCTGGCGTACTGATCCCCGGCTGACAAAACTGGCTTTTGGGACATGGAATATTTGAAATAGAATTAAGAAATTCTTGTAATGCCTTCTAAAACCACAGATGGTGTTTTAGTTATTTGTGTCTTAGAAGGCGAAATTATGCTCTATCTTAGTTCAATTCAACGGTGGGACTAAAACACCTGAAGATGGGACACTGGGGGCTAAACCACCGTAATTCCTTTAGGGCAATATAATCGCTACGTCAGTGTCCTGGTTGCGATTGGAGTGAAATGTTATAAACAGCTATTATACTCAATGTCCTGCATGACTGAGTACAATGCAAATGTACCTGGACTGACAAGTAGAAGGTCCCATGTATTAAGCTTTTAGCTGCTCGTTAATGTAACACAGAAATTTACATCGTTTGTATCCAAGACATGTACGATGTCCTGAGTTTGCACCTGATGCCTCGTAACTAAAGTATGGGATCAATGTTGCCCACAAGCAAAGGATGTCTATTTGAGATTAATCAAACATGATTTGCAGTAAATGTGTGCTCTAGGTGTGCAGTCTGCTGTCTTAATCTCTTGTTCTTTTCTCTCTTGCACTCTCGTTCTTTAAATTAAAAGCCACTGTAGTTCTTACTTACTCTTGACATGGACACCTGTGCCACCCTTTCCCTGGATTACAACGTATTTAAGTTCAAAGAAGCTTGTCTACTGATCTAACACATATGAGAAGGATAACCTGCAGAAAACCTGTCCTTCCATTCACTGAAAAGTGCAGCATCTACAATACAGCACAGTCTTAAAATTTGACCAGTGGCTTTTACAACCCCAATTCCAAAAAAGTTGGGACACTGTAAATTGTCAATGAAGACAATGTGATAATTTGCAAATCATGGAACCCTATATGTCATTGAAAATAGTACAAGTACAACATATCAAATGTTGAAACTGAGGATTTTTGTTTATTTATTTAAAATATATGCTCATTTTGAATTTGATGTCAGCAACACGTTTCAAAAAAGTTGGGACAGGGGCATGTTTACCACTGTGTTGCATCACCTCTACGTTTAACAACTCTGTAAACGTTTGGGAACTGAGGAGACCAATTGCTGTAGTTTTGAAAGAGAAATGTTGCCCCATTCTTGCCTGATATACAATTTCAGTTGCTCAACAGTTCGGGGTCTCCTTTGTCGTATTTTGTGCTTCATAATGCACCAAATGTTTTCAATGGGAGACAGGTCTGGACTGCAGGCAGGCCAGTTTAGCACCCAGACTCTTTTACTATGGAGCCATGTAGTTTTAATATGTGCAGAAAGCAGTTTGGCATTGTCTGTCTTCTTTCAGCAAGACCTTCTCTGAAAGATTTTGCCTGGATGGCAGCATATTGCTCTGAAACGTGTGTATACATCATTCAGCATTAATGATGCCTTCCCAGATGTACGAGCTACCCATGTCATGTGCACTAATGCACCCTCATACCATCACAGATGCTGGCTTTTGAACTGTGTGCTGATATGCCGGCTGGTCCCTCTCCTCTTTAGCCTGGAGGATGTGGTGTCCGTGATTTCTAAAAAGAATTTCTACTTTTGAGTCGTCAGACCTCGGGACAATTTTCCACTTCGCCTCAGTCCATCGTAAAAGAGCTCGGGTCCAGAGGAGGTGGCAGGATGTTGTTTTTGTCCTGTTTTCAATGAAATATAGGTTTTCCATGATTTGCAAATCTTTACATCCTGCCTTTATGTACGTTTTACCCAGTGCCCCAACTTTTTTGGAATTGGGGTTCTTGTACAAATCAGTCAACACTTTTGTACAACACTCACTCATTTAACATCAACCTTTTGACTGTTTGGCATTTACAAATTAGTAATACCAAAACTTGTTTACTAGTAACTAGCCTGTTACTTCATATATTTTAGAGAGGCCAATGCACAGGTTTCACTTTGTATAGAGAAGAGATTAAAAGGAAGTTCATGGAGGCTTGTTTGATTTTGACAGCACAGCAGACATGTGGTTGCTATAAAAACATTTTTGATTTCTTCCTTCATTAATCTTTAGTAGCCACTTTGAGACACCAGTCCATCATTGGGTACCATACGCGTGCACATTCCCCTCTGTGGGCAATTTTGAGTAGGCAGTCCACCTCCTGGCATGGTTTTGGAAGTTGGGAGGAAACCCACACGAACATGGGGGGGGGGCAGTACGGTAATCAGAGTTGTGATCCAGGAGCATGACTCTCTGCATCAGAATCGAGTTTATTGACAAGTCCGTTCTAACGTACAATGAGTTTGCTTTGGTGGTTGGTGCTTGAACAGTTAAGATAAAATAATTTCAAAATATTTGTCAGTAAAATAAAAAAAAAAGAATAATCTAAAAATATATAAATTTGAAAGGGACATATTTAAGGAGTATGTGCATGGGTTATTTTGAAGTCCAAGCCTATGAAATGACAGCAAGAATAAAAAATAAACAGGTAGAATGACGTACAGTTAGGTCCATATATATATTTGGACACTGACACAAATTTTTTTTTTTTACCTGTTTACTGAAACATATTCAAATTATAGTTATATAATGGACATAAAGTCCAGACTTTCAGCTTTCATTTGAGGGTATCCACATTAAAATTGGATGAAGGGTTTAGGAGTTTCAGCTCCTTAACATGTGCCACCCTGTTTTTAAAGGGACCAAAAGTAATTGGACAATTGACTCAAAGGCTATTTCATGGGTAGGTGTGGGCAATTCCTTCGTTATGTCATTCTCAGTTAAGCAGATAAAAGGCCTGGAGTTGATTTGCGGTGTGGCGCTTGCATTTGGAAGATTTTGCTGTGAAGAAAACATGCGGTCAAAGGAGCTCTCCATGCAGGTGAAACAAGCCATCCTTAAGCTGCGAAAACAGAAAAAACCCATCCGAGAAATTGCTACAATATTAGGAGTGGCAAAATCTGCAGTTTGGTACATCCTGAGAAAGAAAGAAAGCACTGGTGAACTCATCAATGCAAAAAGACCTGGACGCCCACAGAAGACAACAGTGGTGGATGATCGCAGAATAAGTTCCATGGTGAAGAGAAACCCCTTCACAACAGCCAACCAAGTGAACAACACTCTCCAGGAGGTAGGCGTATCAATATCCAAATCTACCATAAAGAGAAGACTGCGTGAAAGTAAATACAGCACACTGCACGGTGCGAGCCACTCATAAGCCTCAAGAATAAAAAGGCTAGATTGGACTTTGCTAAAAAACATCTAAAAAAGCCAGCACAGTTCTGGAAGAACATTCTTTGAACAGATGAAACCAAGATCAACCTCTACCAGAATGATGGCAAGAAAAAAGTATGGCGAACGCGTGGTACAGCTCGTGATCCAAAGCATACCACATCATCTGTAAAACACGGCGGAGGCAGTGTGATGGCTTGGGCATGCATGGCTGCCAGTGGCACTGGGTCACTAGTGTTTATTGATGATGTGACACAGGACAGAAGCAGCCGGATGAATTCTGAGGTATTCAGAGACATACTGTGTGCTCAAATCCAGCCAAACTGATTGGTCGGCGTTTCATAATACAGATGGACAATGACCCAAAACAAAGCCAAAGCAACCCAGGAGTTTATTAAAGCAAAGAAGTGGAATATTCTTGAATGGCCAAGTCAGTCACCTGATCTCAACCCAATTGAGCATGCATTTCACTTGTTAAAGACCTATGGCCCTTTTCCACTACCCTTTTTCAGCTCGCTTCAGCCCGACACGGCTCGCGTTTCGACTACCAAAGAACAGCACGACTCAGCTCGCTTCAGCCCTGCTTAGCCCCTAAAACTCGCACGGTTTTGGAGTGGGGCTGAAGCGAGCCAAACCGAGCCGAGTGAGGCTGGGGGCGTGAGCAGACACTCCCCTGTGCACTGATTGGTGAGGAGGAGTGTCCTCACATGCCCACACACGCCCCGCGAGCACGCTGGGATCTGTAAACACCGTAAACCCGGAAGAAGAATAATTACGAGAATTTCTGAAGCCTTATGCGCCTCGCCTCATCTATACGCTCTTGCCAGTATCTGTCCGCGTTGTCGGTGACAACAAGCCACAGCACCAAGACCAGCAACACTAACGACTCCATGTCCTCCATGTTTATTGCTTACTATCCGGGTCGTGAGACTACCGCTTAAAAGCTCACTGATGTCACTGTTTGCGCTGCTTAACGACATCACGTGACGTCCACCCACTTTCGCTAACTCCACCCAATGTGTCCACCCACTTCCAGCCAGCACGGTTCAGCGCGGTTGTAGTCGAAATGCAACTCCAACAGCCCCGCTCAGCACGGCACGGCTCAGCCCGACTCAGCCGCGTTTGTAGTGGAAAAGCGGCATAAACTTCAGACAGAAAGGCCCACAAACAAACAGCAACTGAAAACCGCTGCAGTAAAGGCCTGGCAGAGCATTAAAAAGGAGGAAACACAGCGTCTGGTGTTGTCCATGAGTTCAAGACTTCAGGCAGTCATTGCCAACAAAGGGTTTTCAACCAAGTATTAGAAATGAACATTTTATTTACAATTATTTAATTTGTCCAATTACTTTTGAGCCCCTGAAATGAAGGGATTGTGTTTAAAAAATGCTTTAGTTCCTCACATTTTTATGCAATCATTTTGTTCAACCCACTGAATTAAAGCTGAAAGTCTGAACTTCAACTGCATCTGAATTGTTTTGTTCACAATTCATTGTGGTAATGTACAGAACCAAAATTAGAAAAATGTTGCCTCTGTCCAAATATTTATGGACCTAACTGTACTTAAATGTTATAGAATGAAAAACCATGACACTGACTAAATGGAGTGGTGCAACCCTTCACTTGGGTAAGGTTTAGAATGTTATTCTCCATCAGCTATTTTGGTATGTTGCATAAACTCTTTTTTTTTTTCCTCCCCAAACAGATGTTTGCTGTGAATTTCCTGTGATTACATATAGATAATATGGGCAAGAGAAAAGTGCCAGATTTGTATCGTGCCCCTTTCCCTCTCTACGCTGTTAAAATCGACCCTAAAACTGGATTCATCATTACAGCTGGAGGGGGCGGAGCATCCAAGACCGGCATTAAGAATGCAGTGGTGAGTGTCTGCATTAACCCCTTTGCTGTAGCAGAAACCAATTATTTATGTATGTTGCTTGGGATTATAGTGATTGCTCCTAAAACCTGTAGTTTTGTAAGTAAGTGTCTTCTTTCGAGTCCGCTTGCTTTATCTTCTGTATCACAATGCAGTGCTTATTTGAGATAAGTAAGATGCAAGGCATGTGGCAAAATCTAGCACACTCTAAAGCAAAAGCTCAGCTCACTTGTCTTTAAATCCGTGTGTGCGCCACATTGCATTTAGCGAGTCTGGTGAGGGTTAATATGGGGTCATTCCATGTCAATTCACGCAAATGCCCAAAACCTCCCTAGTGACACCTCTTCAATTTGCCTTATTTTTATTTTCTTAGTGCCTTTTGATGTCAAATGAAAGAATCCAAAATTTTAGCTTCCTAGCTGGAACGTTTTTTGAGTTATGGCCCTTCAAAGTTTGGGTGCCATGCCCACTTTTGGGGTCCGGGAATTGCACACTTAATTTGCAAGCCTTTTTGGAGGCCCATATTTTTTGTTCTAAGGGGGATATAGACCTGTAAATTGCTATATCTATGTATTCTGGCCCTGTCTATCTGATTCTGCACCTAAAAATAGCACAGGTTTACTAACTTTAGAGATATTAACCCCTTAAAAGTGGATTTTTTTTTATGACTTTTTTTTTTTACATTTCAGGGGTCCATATCTTGGAAAGTTTGTGTGTTGATAGGGTTTAAACTGATTTATCATCATATTTGGGAACTCTACTGTGTACTTGAAGAGTTTCAGGGCACTCAGAGGTTTGGTGGGGGTACAGGAGGGCCACAAATATGGCTTTGGGACAAAATTACCGTTTGGTACGCCCTACTTCAGGCCATTAGTTGGCCATGTGGGCACATGATGACTGGAATGAGCCTTTAACCCTATCAACAGACACCTTTTATCAAACTTTTAAGCCAATAAAAACTTTGATTATCCAACTCCTTCAATATAAACTAAGCATTTGTATATGGTACTATTTTTGCATATTTTCTGAAAAATCCGGAAAGGAGGTCAGCTATTGTTTTAACTGCCAGTTCAAATCAAAAGGTACTAAAACGCATTCAAATTATAAAATGGTAAGATTAAAACAAGGATATCACTGAACACATATTTGAATATATAAACTGACAGTTTACATTTATTAACCCCTTGCACACTGTACACACACACACACACACGCGTAACTTAAACTACACTTAACAATAAATTAGTCATGTGATCAGATCAGACAATTTTAATGAGGCATGGACGCCATTTACTGCTGTAAAATACATGTAGGCACAATACAAAATGATTCAACTCAATATAAAACCATAACCAGGCTTGCTGACTGACACTGACAGTTAAGCATGAATGTGCTTTGGAAGAAGCATCTCAATTCTTTCTACATCAACTGCAACAAGTTTATAATGCCGAGCACTACAACCTTGAATCTCCGGCGCATTTACACGACATATAATGTCTTGAAATGGCACCCAGCATGGTGGATTTTGGCGGTTTTCAGCAGGCCAAGACAGAGTCGTGTTTGACCGTTTCATGAAATGACAATATACATCATTGTGTTCATCAGAACGGTCGACAATGTTTGCCACATACCAGTTGTTGTCATACACACAAGCAATATATTGCCCAGGCTGATATGAACTGCCATATGCTCAAGACTTTGATATTGAAACAACCAATTATTGTAAGTAATGAACACATAGCATAAAACTGTTAACATTTAGATGTCTTTATGATCAATACTTTAAAAACAATTGTATAGAAGAAAGGTATGTATCAAAAATATAGAGTTCCTCATGAATACCCTTGCCCCCTTCATGTTTATAATGATTATAATAAAATTTTATATATATATAATTTCCCCTTTTTACTAATTCATATGGCGGCACGGTGGTGTAGTGGTTAGCGCTGTCGCCTCACAGCAAGAAGGTCCTGGGTTCGAGCCCCGGGGCCGGCGAGGGCCTTTCTGTGCGGAGTTTGCATGTTCTCCCCGTGTCCGCGTGGGTTTCCTCCGGGTGCTCCGGTTTCCCCCACAGTCCAAAGACATGCAGGTTAGGTTAACTGGTGACTCTAAATTGACCGTAGGTGTGAATGTGAGTGCGAATGGTTGTCTGTGTCTGTGTGTCAGCCCTGTGATGACCTGGCGACTTGTCCAGGGTGTACCCCGCCTTTCGCCCGTAGTCAGCTGGGATAGGCTCCAGCTTGCCTGCGACCCTGTAGAAGGATAAAGCGGCTAGAGATAATGAGATGAGATGAGACTAATTCATATGCTAATTTTCCCCACATGAGTGGCTAAGGGCCCCTTCCCCTTTTCTTGAAATAAAAAAACCTGATGAGTCTATTGCCGCTTTTCCACTACAAACGCGGCTGAGTCGGGCTGAGCCGTGCCGTGCTGAGTCGAGCTGAGCGGGGCTGTTGGAGTTGCATTTCGACTACAACCGCGCTGAACCGTGCTGGCTGGAAGTGGGTGGACACATTGGGTGGAGTTAGCGAAAGTGGGTGGACGTCACGTGATGTCGTTAAGCAGCGCAAACAGTGACATCAGTGAGCTTTTAAGCGGTAGTCTCATGACCCAGATAGTAAACAATAAACATGGAGGACATGGAGTCGTTAGTGTTGCTGGTCTTGGTGCTGTGGCTTGTTGTCACCGACAACGCCAACAGATACTGGCAAGAGCGTATAGATGAGGCGAGGCGCATTAGGCTTCAGAAATTCTCGTAATTCTTCTTCTTCCGGGTTTACGGTGTTTACCGATCCCAGCGTGCTCGCGGGGCGTGTGTGGGCATGTGAGGACACGCCTCCTCACCAATCAGTGCACAGGGGAGTGTCTCCTCACGCCCCCAGCCTCACTCGGCTCGGTTTGGCTCGCTTCAGCCCCACTCCAAAACCGTGCGAGTTTTAGGGGCTGAGCAGGGCTGAAGCGAGCTGAGTCGTGCTGTTCTTTGGTAGTCGAAACGCGAGCCGTGTCGGGCTGAAGCGAGCTGAAGTGAGCTGAAAAAGGGTAGTGGAAAAGGGCCATAGGTTTAACTTCCAGATTGGATGTCAGAACAAATGTAGTAAAGCAACCAGGAGGTTTCCCCTTGTGTGCGTCTTTCCCTTTCCTGTTTGAAAGATGCATTTAACTATTAAGTGTATAGTGGTCAGAGTTTGGTTGGATACGGGGAAAGGTGTCAAATGTAAAAAAAAAAAAAACAGCATCGTGAAACAGCTGGGAAAGGGTTTATCCCTTGTAATTGTCAATATAACTAATGGGGTATTGGGTATAAATAATCTTCCCATAGATTAAAATCACTATAGGGGTGTGCTTTTATTACCTTAAACATGAATAGGCAGTCAAAACAACAGTTGACCTACTTTCCGGACTTAGGATTTTTCAGAAAATATGCAAAAATAGTGCCATATACAAATGCTTAGTTTATATTGAAGGAGTTGGATAATCAAAGTTTTTATTGGCTTAAAAGTTTGATAAAAGGTGTCTGTTGATAGGGTTAAAGGCTCATTCCAGTCATCATGTGCCCACATGGCCAACTAATAAAATAAATATCAGGCAAATTGAAGAGGTGTCACTGGGGAGGGTGTGTGAATTGACATGGAATGACCCTATGTGTTTATGACAAAGTGGAAGACTTTAACTACATCCATAGAAACGGTGAAAACACCCACCAGTACTGAGCAAAGAGAATGTGTTTTTGCAAATGGACATGTACTGGTTGAAAGTCTTGCTTGTTTTTCTTCTCAAACTTTATTGAAGTTGCATCATAGTCATGATATGCTCTTACATTTTGGCCACAGCACTTCCTTAGTTTAGAGCTCGTGGGAAGCCAACACAGTGCCACTCTGCTGCACTCTCATGACACAGAATTATGTGCCACCATGAACATGGCCCTGGGAGGAGATGTGATTGCTGCTGGACAAGATGGCAACTGCAGTGTGATGCGCTTCAGGCAACAAGCTCCTAAAGCGGGACGACAAGCTGCTTCTAAGAATGGTCTGTAGGAGGTCCCTGCACATCGTACCTGCTGTTATTTTTCCTCTTTGAAAACTCAAGTAGTCCTCTCAACGGACATTTCTCGATGCTGATTTTGCAGGATCCGGGGAGCAAGGAAGTGCCAGGAGGAGAGGGGCGAAAGCCCAGAATGGTGGTGCTGGTGATGCTGCCCAAACGATGGACACCTCTGTGCAGATATTGGTGGAAAAAATTGGAGAGGTGCAGTCAGACCTCAGCCCTCAGGACCCGCTGCAGAAGTGTGTGCGCTTCAGCTCTGACCTGAAGCTTCTTGTCACAGGAGGCGCCGACGGTTACGTGAGAGTGTGGGAGGTGAGTCTTGCCTAACCGAACCCTAGATCACTTGAGCTGATTGCTTCTTATTAACGTGAGTCATTTATTCCCTTCTCAGTATCCCTCCTTGAAAGAGAAGTTGAACTTCAAAGCTCACCAAGATGAAATAGAAGATATGGACATCAGCCCTGTTAACAAGGTATTGATATGATAATAAAGTCCATATATGCAGATGGGGTGTAATTCATAAATGATGAATTAAGTTTCAAAATAGATGCATCACAAATGCAACAGTAGGAATGATGCCTGTTTGTTTGGTTCAGCGCATCGTGACAGCAGGGCGAGATTTTGCGTGTAGCGTATGGAGTGATGATCAGCTCATGCTGAGTTTACGTTGGCATGACCACATGCCCCATATCACAGAGAAGAAGTATCGCTATCAGTCCTGCCGGTAAGTTACTCCAGGTTGTATTCCTGGATAAACCTTATTGAAAGCATTAAAGGGAAAAATCCACCCTGAATCACTTGCATAAGATTTTTTTTTTTTTTCAAATAATTAACATGTGATCTTTAATGGAGTCCAGGATTTAATAATGAATTTCTGAGTTGACTCCTTTCATTGACATGTTGATTTCACTTTGGTTAACAAAGACTTCATAGGTCTCTATCGCTACGTTCACACTGCAAGGCTTAATGCTCAATTCCGATTTTTTTGTGAAATCCGATTTTTTTGTGAGGTCGTTCACATTAACAAATATATGCGACTTGTATGTGATCCTCAGTATGAACGAAAAGCGACCTAAAAGTGTTCCGCATGCGCACTGCAGGATACGACGACGTCACACGCAGTGAGCATGGCCAGTGTTTACGGAAGTAAAACCGCCCGGTTGCGGTATGACCCATCCAATCTAGCTTGAATAGCTGCATCCCCCCCAAATGGAAATCAGCTCCCTAACCTCTGCGTCCTTCCATTGAGAAGATTCAGAACCTTCACAGCCCGAAGCGTCCCTCGCATTGATGTCATGCGCAGGGGCGCAGATACGTTTTTTGAACTGGGGGGGACAAAAAACTGGGGGGGGGACAAAGCTGCCAGCAAACCAACCCCGATATGCCTGTCAAACTTGTTAGTAACCATAGCAACCAAGCTCGAGCTTGCAACCTGTGCAGTCTGCGCAGCTCAACCAACCGAATATCAGTCTTTGTTTTGTTTTATGTGAGTTGTTGCAACTATGTATACACTGCCGTGCACCTCAATAAACCGAATGGTAATTAGTCTTTTGATTTTTCCGTGAGGTTTGCCTTATGCAAAGAAAGACAGCATAGACGTTTTTTCCTCCCTATAAGTGGGGGGGACCGAACGAGGTGAATTTAAATATGACTCGTCCCACCCTCTATCTGCGCCCGTGATTATGCGCCATGTTGTTGTAACTTTTTTGAGAGACCCGCCGCCTACTTCAGCGCAGAACAGTGACGTTTGTGGCTTGTTGATGACGTGTAAGTCGGATGAATGCGACCTGGCGGTTCAGACTGAAGTCGCATATGAAAAGAGCGGATAGGAATCGGAATTAGCACCACATATCCAAACGGCCTGGGTCGGATTTGAAAAAATCGGATCTGTGTCGTTCATATTGTCAATAAAAGATCGGATACAGGTCACATATGGGCGAAAAGATCGGATTTGAGTCACTTCAGCCTGCAGTGTGAACGTAGCCTATTTGACCAAGCTGAATTTCTGCCATAACTCCGTGCTATTAGGTTATAAAGATGAATTCTCTACCTTTGAGTTTAGTGTTTGATCTTCACTCTTTCTAGGTTAGATTGAGTGAATAAGAAAAGAAGCTCTTGTTTTTTAGCTCGCTGGCCATAGGCGATGAGCTGTTGCCATCACGCGGCGTCCGTCGTCTGTCTGTCCACGAGTCACAAAACTTGCTGCTTCTCCCGGAGTTTTCAATGGATTTTGATTGATTGATTGTTTTGTTTGGAAGATCAAATCAGTCTGCACAGAAGTTACTCCCCGGTTTTGTGATTTCTCGTTAACAAATAGCTAATTAGGCAAGTTAACTAACTGTCAGGAAAATCGCTACTCCTCCCTGAGTTTTCAATGGATTTTGATTGTTTTGTTTGAAAGATCTCATTGTTCTCATGAAGAACAACTTGGCTAATTATAAACGAGTCTGGTTTCTCATGGTACAGTTGTGTGAGCTCCTGCGATGACACTGGTTTTGTTTTTTGGAGCGAACAGTGAAACCTGACTCTTATCTCATGTCTACAATCACTGAAATTTTAAAATCTCCTCCTGTGACTTAAAGGATAAGGCAACTTTTGTACAGTGTGTGTAATAGGAGAAAAACATATATACGTAATCAATTCCGTTAATTATTTCCATTATATATCGAACATGAAAAAATATTTTTAACTTTGAAATCATGAATTGACACAGAGGAGTCGAAGTTGGAGGAGTCAGCCATTTTGAGATTGTGGGCAACTATAAACCAATCAGAATCTTTCGTTAATGCGCCTCCCTCTGATCTGTGACGTCACTGGGCCCATGAAAACAGTGTTTACAAGCAGATCACTGTGATTAGGAGTCCCGGCGGGTGGCTTGTATTCGATTCGTTTATATCCCGACCTTGTCAGCTGTCAGATTTATGTTCATGGACCCGGTAAGCTGGTAAATAATATTTATTTATTTTTTCTTTACCAAATTCTAACAGAAAACGAGAGCGCCCGAAAGGGAAAACCGAGCCGAGCCGCTTCGCGCATGCGCAGTAGGCTTGGTAGGACAAATCCAAATAGGAGTCATTCAGGATTCAGCCATGTTTTTGCTCCGTGTTTTTACTCAACCAAAGTTCTACAGTATTATGAGCTTTAAGTTGCATAAATAAAACCATTTGGTGAAACTTTGAAGAAGCGATTGTACTGGTTTTTTACCTTCTCACCATGAAGCACTGAAGAGTTCTTTTCAGTGGTGGGCCGCATGACGTCACGCAGTAGATCAATATGGCGGAACGCATCTTCGCTGAGCTCAGCGCAAGCCCATATTATTAAAAGTTAAGATACTGTTATGCGGTCTGTTCTTTCTCTATAAATTCCATGATCGATTACTTTATATATTTATCTATCTATTTGTGGTGATTTTGTACAAAAGTTGCCTTTTCCTTTCAGAATGGCGCACAACTGCTAACTTCTCACAGGAATAATGAAAATAAGGTATCAACTAACAAATTGGCATCAGAATCACTAAACGCATCACGAGCATTTCGGTATATTTAATTTGTTCAGGGTAGAGTTTTTCTTTAACAAAAAGACTCTTATTAATGATATTATAGCTACCAAAATGTTTTCCTGGTGGTCATGGTGTTTGTTTTTAGGTTTGCTAAGGTCGAGGACCAAAAGGATGCATTAAGACTGTACACAGTCCAGATTCCCCACAAACGAGAGCGTAAACCACCACCATGCTACCTCACAAAATGGGATGGCAAGAGCTTCTTACCCCTGCTAACTAAACCATGTGGCACTGAAGTGATCTCCTGTTTGAGTGTGAGGTGGGGACTGAGTGATTTTCATGAGCTCTTCGTTATTTATTGTTGTTCTGCTGCTATTCTGATATTTTTGGCAAATTTGTTGTTTTATTCAGTGACTCTGGAACCTTTCTTGGCCTTGGTACAGTCACAGGATCAGTATCCATCTATATTGCATTCTCACTGCAGGTAACCACACACACACACACACACACACACACACAAACACTATATCAATAATAATTCCTTAATAAAATTGTAGCAGTCCATGTAGGTGGGTGGAGCACAGAAGGACGGCAGGACAGAACTGATTTCACAAACACTCTTTTATTCCGCTTTTCAGCGTATCTCTTTACTCTCACACACACACTCAGACACACGAACACACATCAGTAGTCTAGTTGTGGAGAGAGTTCTCTCTGCTCTCGCTCTCTCTCCTTAAATAGGGCGCGGTCACTGGGAAGACACACAAACACATTAATTAACAACAGGTGTAGTGATTCTGCCACTTAACTTCCCTGACTCCGCCCTCCTGTCACAGACCGATGCTAGACCACGCCCCCGCTGCCACAAAAATATTCTGTATTCGTTAATAAGTATACCTTTTTCATTTGCATCTCCTGCAGAAGCTGTACTATGTACGGGAATCCCATGGCATTGTGGTGACCGACCTGGCGTTCTTGCCTGACGCCCCTAAAAGCAAACCTGCAAAGGGAAATAATGAAGTAGCCATGCTGAGTGTGGCTGTAGACAGTCGCTGTCAGTTGCATACTGTGGCCAATCGGAGTAAGTATGCTTTAAACACAGTTTTTGACATACAAACGTCGTAGGGTCAAAAGCCATCAAAAATCGGGTCGATGCATTACCATCTTCTCTTAAGGGGTGTTCACACGGCACATATTTGCATTGATGCTGCACCGATGTATTTTGTTGCGATATATCTTACACCGGTGTAAATTTTGTGGAGCGTTCACACGTCACAAACCTGCTTACTAGAGAGAACCGTCTTAGCACTGGTGCAGCCCCACTTGCGTTCACACGGCAGTTTTTGCGACCGTGCTATACGATAGTAATAATGCGGAAATGAAATATGCACATGCGTGAAAATGTACTTCCTTTTCCCGGTTGTCATGGCATCACCAAGCACTGGGAAAACAACGTGGATGAAGACACCAGTGTTGCCAGATACTGCTGACGTTTTCCAGCTCAAAATATGTTCAAATCCGCCAAAATGCACTTAAAACCGCCCAATCTGGCAACACTGGAAGACGCGCAGTTCTGTTGTTGTTGATCTTCGCCATTTTGGAAGCGCAAAATACCAGGATGCAAATTATGCAATGCCCGTATGTAATCAACTCTCCTCACGCGTAGCGAGTCTACCCCTGTAGCGTTCAGACGCCCCATTTTATATCGGTGCTGCCCTGCAAACTAGCATTTACTCCGGAGTAAATTTCTTAAACCACCTCCCGAGCAGGGTTAGATTTGCACCGGTTTAAGCAGCTTTCAGGGGCTACACCGGTATAACTTTGTACCGTGTGAACACTCTACCGGGGCAGCCCCGGTGCTACACCGGAATAAAAGTTGCTGTGTGAACACCCCTTATGGCTAGCCCATATGGTCCAAACCTACAGAAGAGCTACTGTAGCACAAACTGCTGAAAAAAAAAAAAAAGTTAATGCTGGCTAAAACAGAGAGGTGTCAGCATTAGACACTTTTCTGTTTTAGCCAGCATTAACTTTTTTTTTTTCAGCAGTTTGTGCTACAGTAGCTTTACAGAAAAAAAAGAGATGGGGAATTTATAGGAAATTTAACTCGGGAGGGGGGGAAATGGAGCTTCAGACATGGTCTCAACTCAGTTTATGTCAGACTATGTCATGTCGAGTAAGGATGGCACCATCTCATTATCTCTAGCCGCTTTATCCTGTTCTACAGGGTCGCAGGCAAGCTGGAGCCTATCCCAGCTGACTACGGGCGAAAGGCGGGGTACACCCTGGACAAGTCGCCAGGTCATCACAGGGCTGACACATAGACAACCATTCACACTCACATTCACACCTACGGTCAATTTAGAGTCACCAGTTAACCTAACCTGCATGTCTTTGGACTGTGGGGGAAACCGGAGCACCCGGAGGAAACCCACGCAGACACGGGGAGAACATGCAAACTCCACACAGAAAGGCCCTCGCCGGCCACGGGGCTCGAACCCGGACCTTCTTGCTATGAGGCGACAGTGCTAACCACTACACCACCGTGCCACCCAGGATGGCACCAGTGTCTTGAAATGTAGTTGTCAATACTTCACTCAACATTTCTATGGGATATTAAGATCAATGTTTTTGCAGGTCTCTCGGTACACATATTTGGCCCTCGGCACTTTTCAGATGCCATCCTAGAACATGGAGTGTCAGCACTGTGTTCTACTTGGACGTGATGTCCAGAAGACAGCCTCAGTATCTGGCCCACATGTTTTATACTAAGTTTTATTTATCCATGTGTGCAACCTATTGACACCACTAGCACTGCTATAGGTGGATATGACTAATTTTCGACCTGGGGTGCTTAATCGCCTTAATAATAACCTGATGAAGTAATTGCATTTAAAAAGCACTTGCCTAGTCACTTATGATTGTGCTGAGGCTTGAATGTGTTTTTTGTCTTTGCTGTATCCAGGATCTGTTCCGATATGGCTGGTGTTGTTCCTGTGTATTGCACTCCTTGTGGGTGTCATCCTGCTCCTGCAGCATTTCTTCCCAGGGTTCATTTAAAGCAAAGGTGTGGTTGACCACAGCAATCTTCTCTTGCCACCAAGGAGCAATTCAGCTCTCACAGCATACAGAAAAATGAATAGAACGCAACCCAGTGTCAAGAATGGAATAATTGTACTTTAACTGAACTTTCTGATATGGGATCCAAAGTTTAACCGAAGAATCATCTCGGGAGCATGCATTTATGCTCTTTTATAGTTATGAATGAAGAACTGGGGTGTTGACTCTGTGCTGGTGCCATCTTTGTCTGTCCATGTGTCTACAATCATGTTTGCAGTGTTAATGTACATGCGTATAAAAGACTGAACAGTAAGAGGAAAATGACTTTTGGGAAGGTCTCATAGTCCACATGAAGGTCTCGGCATCTGTTCATTCTGAAGATGCTGTACAATACATTTAATGTAATACATGCAGAAAGGCACATCGTTGGATAATTTTAGTTATTTAAGATGGATGGAAATACAGAATTATGAACAAAAAAAACCTTTGTGAGTTTGCCAGGTGTCTTTATCACACTAATGCTGTTTGACCCAGTGGAAGTATCTTTGTCTTTATCATGATACAGCTTGTGTACAGTTAAGGGAATGTGATCTGTGTCAGACAAATAAGCTTTACAGTGGAGTAAAAAGAAAAAAATTCATGCAATTCATATTTATTTTTTTTAATTAGTTAAGGTGCTGCCTGAGCAATTTCATGATTACTTGTTCATAGCCCCAGTAATTTATTTAAACATATTTGATAGGAAATTTTATATTTTTTTAATTATTTTCAATTATACTTTCATAATTGGCAAAAAGATAATAAAATAGTAATAACTAAAACAAATTTTACTCATACATTTCATCATTTTAAATTCATAGATCTAGGATCGTGCTGTTTATTATCGAAGTTTTAAGTGAGCACTTTTTTGATTACTATGAGTCAGTGCGTTTACATGCACATAGAGAAAATCGAAGTTCTAAATGCCATGGAAACACCTTAGCTCGGCTGAAATCGAACTGAACTGGATTTCTCGTAATCGAGCTACGCGACCTACATTATGCGATTGTAGCCGAGCTACTTAGTGCATGTATACTGTATCGAGCTACGTAGTCGAGCTACTTACTTCAGCACTGCCCCTTCCGGAAGTGACGAGACCACAAGCAGGAAACACAACAGCCTCGGTCGGCATGACAACAGTAGTAGAAACGTGCACTTCTGGAGCAATGAGGAGATAGAGTTCATGCTCATTCAGCTTACGGAGTTGAAATATATATATATCCATGTTGCTGTCCTCGTCGTCGTTCTTCTTGTGAACATGGAACTGATAACTTTGTTTATATTCTTGAATAGCTCTTCTTCATGACGACAACCGGAAGTGTACCAACACGATGGGGCGTGTAGCGCCACCTGTGGCTCGGGTGCACAATGTACCTCACACAATAGCTCGATTTCCTTGTGTGCATGTAGGATTGGATTTCTCTGGCACCCCTGCTGGGACCCTTAGCTCGATTACCGACAGTAGCTCGATTTGGATGTGCATGTAAACTCACTGAGTGTAAACGTTTGGAGATATATCTATCTATCTCCAAAAAAAGTTATTCTACAAAATCGAGTCGTGCATGAGCTGACAGCCAGTGAGTTGGCTATAAGCCATGTATGATGAGATTGAGTGGGATAACTGTCTTATTATATCCTCATTCACTGGGTTTTGAGAAACAGTATTTTTATTTTTTTTGCAAATTTGATAAATATACAAAACATCCGACAAAATCATTTCCGCTTGAAATGTAAACAAACCGGCGAAATGGCGGGAGCAATTTTTGAAAAATGCTATAATAATAATTGAAGAATAAGATACTTTTATTCCTTTTTTTGTTTGTTTTTGGGGTGGGGTGGTTGTTTTTGAGTGTAGTTTTTTTTTTTTTTGTCCTCAGTTGGTTCAGTAACGCGCTCCGCCATTTTGTTTTTCTCTACTCACAGTATATGAGTTGATAGCTTAGTAGTAGAGTAGCCAATCAGAGCAGAGCACGAGACTGCTCATATCCAGTAAATATGAAGATATATAAATAATATAATATGCATTCCTCCACTAGAGGCCAGTACAGCTTCATTTAGGAGCCACATTGAACAGAGTTGGGCAAATATGTTGTAATGAAGAATATGAAATAAAAGTTAATTAGCTATTATTTCCCCCCCTTAGTTTTCACTTCCAAAAACATGACCATAACTAGCAACAGGCAGAGTAATTAGGCAGAACGGTAACTTATTACTGTAGGTCTCTTAATCAGAAAATCTAAATGTCTATTGAAAGTCATTGCCATTTACATCCAGTAACCAAAGCATGTCATCTCTCATGTACTGCAACAATCAATAAATTGGAATTTACACAGCAATCATCGAAAGGGTGCATAGCCTGCATATAACATTTCTCAAGCCTGCATATAATACATTTTAGTGTTGGTTAAACACATGACCCAGTACATCAGTTAATGTACAGCCCTTCATACTTTTCATTTAAAACTCATTAGGGACAAACAATAAACTGTTCAATACAGAGGGATGTAGATACACTGATGAAGTCCTTACCTCTTTATGTACTGTTTCACTTATTAATGCTTCAAACTTTTTTAATTTAGTACAAATTGCTTTCAGCTACAAGCTTCTCATGGGTGTCTACCACTGCATATCTTAATACTGGGATGAGCAGTTCCAGCGCAGCTTAGTTATTTCTCTGGTGAATTGAATCAGGTGTTTTTGAGCAGGAAAATAAGTACATTTGTGAAAGACTCTGGATTTTCAGGACTGGTTTTTAGAACACCTGCTCTAAAGACGTCACTTAACAATGACCTGCTTGATAATTATGATGAATTAAAACCTGTTCCATAACTGCATTAAACAGGCTTCAATATCTGTATTTATTCATACTTGTTTTCCATTTCTGTAAGTACTCTTTGATCCTTCAGGGCCACAGAACTGATGAATATTAATGAAGTGTCTTAGTAAAGGACAGGGCTACGGGGCCAAAATCCACAAATGTTCGGTCCAACAGGAACTCGGTCTGATAACGTCTGCCATTGTGAGTGGAAAGCAGTAAGAGCAGCTGTGCCTTCATACAGGGCAGATGAGAGAGAAGTGTTCATCCAGTTCAGTCAAAAGATATCCCCGTAATGTTCATAATTTACAACGTGCAGACTTTTTTGTTGAGAAATTTTCCAGAATCAGAAGTTCTTTTAAAGTTGTCCTTGACTCTCAGAAGTTGAGACAACAATGAGCGCATTCTTTCCAGAGGTGAAGTGAGAAGGACAAAACAACTAATTCACTAGTGACTGACTTCTTTGTAAAACCTTTGTATCTGGAGCCAGGCTAAGAAAGTGCTGCTTCCTAATCTTTCGATGAATAAACCACCATTTACAAGCTAGCAATTAAATGCACAATCCTGTATAAACTGGTCTTTTTACTGCATTCGACACCTTCACAAGTCTTAATTTGTTCTGTCCAGTTAAACACTTTGCCAACGCTTATGTTGGGCTTAATGGCCTTTAAGTGCTAGTTATTTCTCCCCACTCTCTTTGACGAAACTTGACACTCGTCCAAGTAGATGGGTGTTTATGTTGGTCACCTACAGTTCCTCTTTGTGCTTTCTCACTGCTTGTTATTTCTACAGGCACAGGAAGGCTTTTAAAGGTTGCCCATGTTGCTAAGATACGCTGAAAGAGTAATGTCCAAACCCGGATTGCATTCTACCATGATAAGTAACACACTGTAGCTATGTCTTACCAGAACATTAGCAAAGAGGCCATGACCAAAACCACATAGCACAACACTAAATAGGTCTACTATAATCCCCTCAAAAAGTATTGGAATGGCAAGGCCAATTCTTTTGTTTTTGCTATAAACTGAAGACATTTGTGTATTAGATCAAAGAAGAACATGAGATCAGAATTTCAGCTTTCAGTTCCTGATATTTACAGCTATGTGTTAAACAACTTAGAACATGGCAACTTTTGTTTGAACCCACGTATTTTTCAAGTAATCAAAAAATATTGGAACACACGACTGATGGTTGGTTCTTGTTGCCCAGATGATACTTGTTAGAGTGATTATCTAAACAATTAATAACCCTGAATGTTTACTCTTGGTTTGAGCCGTGGGTTTTAACTGTGAAGACTAGTTCTTGTTTAAAAAAGATAAACCAACATGAAGACTGGAGAGCTGTTTATGGGAGAAAAGTAAGGCATTTTTAAGCTAAGAAAAGAGATGAAACCAGAGCCATTGCCCAAGCATTGGGAATAGCCAATACAACAATTTGGAATGTCCTGAAAAAGAAAGAAACCACTCATGTACTAACAACTAGACACGGAACAGGTTGGCCAAGGAAAACAACAGTAGTTGATGACAGAAACATTGTAAGAGCTGTGAAGAAAACCCCAAAAACAACAGTCGGTGACGACATCAACATCCTCCACAGGGCAGGGGTGAAGGTTTCACAATTCCCCATTCAAAAAAGCCATTCAAGATTAGAAATATAGAGGCCATACCACAATACGTAAACCACTCATCAGCAGTAAGTATCAGAAGGCCAGAATTGAATTTTAAAGAAATACAGAGATGAGCCACAAATGTTCTGGAACCAGGATTAACCTCAGCCAAAGTGATGGAAAGGCCAACGTGTGGAGAAAGATAGGATGTGCTTATGATCAAAAACATACGAGCTCACCAGACACAGTAGAGGTGCTTGGGCTTGCATGGCTGCCTCTGGAACGGGCTCCTCTAATATTTATTGATGATGTAACTCATGATGATAGCAGCAGAATGAATTCAGAAGTCTAGAGAAATATTTTGTCTCCAATATACAGAGAAATACATTCAATCTAAATGGGAGTAACTTCATCATGCAGCAAGACAATGACCCAAAACACACTGCCAACACAACAAAGGATTTAATCAAGGGGAAAAGGTGGAAGGTGTTAGACTTATCAAGTCAATCACCAGACCTTAATCTAACTGAGCATGTATTTCACCTCCTGAAGAAAAAACTGAAGGGAGAAACCTTCAAAACAAGCAACAACTGAACAAAGCTGTGGTACAAGTCTGGAACAGCAACATGAAAGGAGAATGCAACAGTTTGGTGATGTCAGTGGGTTGCCTGCTTGATGTAGTTAATGCAAGCAAAGGATATGGAACCAAATCTCATCTCATTATCCCTAGCCGCTTTATCCTGTTCTACAGGGTCACAGGCAAGCTAGAGCCTATCCCAGCTGACTACGGGCGAAAGGCGGGGTACACCCTGGACAAGTCGGTCATCACAGGGCTGACACATAGACACAGACAACCATTCACACTCACATTCACACCTACGGTCAATTTAGAGTCACCAGTTAACCTAACCTGCATGTCTTTGGACTGTGGGGAAAACCGGAGCACCCGGAGGAAACCCACGCGGACACAACATACACAGAAAGGCCCTCGCCGGCCACGGGGCTCAAACCCGGACCTTCTTGCTGTGAGGCGACAGCGCTAACCACTACACCACCGTGTCGCCATGGAACCAAATATTAAGTGTTATTTACTTTAAGACTATCTGTTTCTATACTTTTTTCACCTTAATACTGGGTGGTCTGCCACCAAAGGTACCAGTATCATGCTGTAGGATTTTTAATTCATCTAGATGTAAATATCAGGATCGTATTCATCTTTTGATGAAACCCAAATGTATTCAGCATATACTGTAGCAAGAATAAAAGAATTGGCTTTGCTGTTCCAATATTTTTGGAGGATGACACCATTATAGGTGCCATACTATGCTTACAAATATGTTGTGCTATTCTTACATGATGTGAGCTGTCTAAAATTAAATACCATTCGTAATTTAGACTGCTAAAAGAAGGGATGTGAGAGTTACTTAAAATGGAAAAATATCCCATACTATTTGTTAATTTGTGTTAGAGTAACAGAAACCAACAGTTATTTTACTATCAAAGTTATCAAACACAGCCAGGAGGTGGATTGTCAAATTTAAACTGCCCCTAGATGTGAATGAGCATACAAGTGAATAAGTGTGTGTGTGTGTGTGTGTGTGTGAGATGCTCTGTCATAGATTGGTGTACCATCCAGAGTATATTCATGCCTGTGTCTCGTCTTTCGGGGCATGCCCAGCATAAAATAGTTACTGAAGATAAATGAATTAATTTTCACTCATGGCAGTTATATGTACAGTTGAACTATGCAATGAAATAAATATGATTATTACCAAATGCCAAATAATCCTTTCATTCAATATGAGCATTCAACATTTATCCATCCATTATCCGTGACCGCTTATCCTGTGCAGGGTTGTGGGCAAGCTGGAGCCTATCCCAGCTGACTACGGGCGAAAGGCGGGGTACACCCTGGACAAGTCGCCAGGTCATCACAGGGCCGACACATAAGAATCTAAAATATCAAACATATTTTGTTTTTTTAAACATTTTTTTGTTTACCACATAATTCCATATATGTTCCATATGTTATTTCATCATTTTGATGTCTTCAGTATTGTTCTACAATGTAAGAAACAGTCAAAATACAGAAAAACCTATGAATGAGTAGGGGTGTCCAAACTTTTGACTGGTACTGTATTTACATTCCACCAAAACAGCCTCAGTGTTTCTTGGAGTAGATTCTACACATCTCTGGAATTATACTGGAGACATAGACATTGTTCTTCCTTAAAATATTCATATATATATATATATATATATATATATATATATATATATATATATATATACACACAACCCCGATTCCAAAAAAGTTGGGACAAAGTACAAATTGTAAATAAAAAAGGAATGCAATAATTTACAAATCTCAAAAACTGATATTGTATTCACAATAGAACATAGACAACATATCAAATGTCGAAAGTGAGACATTTTGAAATTTCATAACAGCAGCACATCTCAAAAAAGTTGGGACAGGGGCAATAAGAGGCTGGAAAAGTTAAAGGTATAAAAAAGGAACAGCTGGAGGACCAAATTGCAACTCATTAGGTCAATTGGCAATAGGTCATTAACATGACTGGGTATAAAAAGAGCATCTTGGAGTGGCAGCAGCTCTCAGAAGTAAAGATGGAAAGAGGATCACCAATCCCCCTAATTCTACGCCGACAAATAGTGGAGCAATATCAGAAAGGAGTTCGACAGTGTAAAATTGCAAAGACTTTGAACAATATCATCAAAAGATTCAGAGAATCTGGAAGAATCTCTGTGCGTAAGGGTCAAGGCCGGAAAACCATACTGGGTGCCCGTGATCTTCGGCACTGCATCACATACAGGCATGCTTCTGTATTGGAAATCACAAAATGGGCTCAGGAATATTTCCAGAGAACATTATCTGTGAACACAATTCACCGTGCCATCCGCCGTTGCCAGCTAAAACTCTATAGTTCAAAGAAGAAGCCGTATCTAAACATGATCCAGAAGCGCAGACGTCTTCTCTGGGCCAAGGCTCATTTAAAATGGACTGTGACAAAGTGGAAAACTGTTCTGTGGTCAGACGAATCAAAATTTGAAGTTCTTTATGGAAATCAGGGACGCCGTGTCATTCGGACTAAAGAGGAGAAGGACGACCCAAGTTGTTATCAGTGCTCAGTTCAGAAGCCTGCATCTCTGATGGTATGGGGTTGCATTAGTGCGTGTGGCATGGGCAGCTTACACATCTGGAAAGACACCATCAGTGCTGAAAGGTATATCCAGGTTCTAGAGCAACATGTGCTCCCATCCAGACGACGTCTCTTTCAGGGAAGACCTTGCATTTTCCAACATGACAATGCCAAACCACATACTGCATCAATTACAGCATCATGGCTGCGTAGAAGAAGGGTCCGGGTACTGAACTGGCCAGCCTGCAGTCCAGATCTTTCACCCATAGAAAACATTTGGCGCATCATAAAACGGAAGATACGACAAAAAAGACCTAAGACAGTTGAGCAACTAGAATCCTACATTAGACAAGAATGGGTTAACATTCCTATCCCTAAACTTGAGCAACTTGTCTCCTCAGTCCCCAGACGTTTACAGACTGTTGTAAAGAGAAAAGGGGATGTCTCACAGTGGTAAACATGGCCTTGTCCCAACTTTTTTGAGGTGTGTTGTTGTCATGAGATTTAAAATCACCTAATTTTTCTCTTTAAACGATACATTTTCTCAGTTTAAACATTTGATATGTCATCTATGTTCTATTCTGAATAAAATATGGAATTTTGAAACTTCCACATCATTGCATTCCGTTTTTATTTACAATTTGTACTTTGTCCCAACTTTTTTGGAATTGGGGATGTATGTGTATATATATATATATATATATATATATATATATAAAATCTCCCGCAGGAGTACAATTGTGTTAATATCTGATACCCATGAAGGACATAGTATATGATTTATAAGACTCATTAAACTAATCAGTGACTCTTCATGCTCTGTGGATGGGGACATTGTCTTCTTGGAATATAACACTCTTATCAGGACAAAAATGTTGTATGTTTCACCCCTCTGTGTGGTACAGGTCTGGTAGGCTCAGGAATAGAGAGGGTCTCTGAGGACTGGTTTGGGAAACACTGATCTAAGTAGTAGTTTGAAATCATCAGTTTATAGACTCAAGCAGAACAATGTGGGCTGTGTCAGTAGAATGGGAACTTGTTGTACCAGTGAAAGGCCAAAATGCTAAATCAGCAGGTTCATTCCCTACAAGCATGTTTAGTGCTCAGAGAGGTTTTGGACTGAACCCCTTCCTGGTGTAAAACAGCAATTTCCAGTCCAAAAACAGTATTCTATAGAGTTCCACACTATTCCTGCTGCAACACACCTAATCCTACATATGGCAAGCTTTATAATTACACAATGAATGGGAGAAGGTGTGTTGGGGGGGAATGGAGCAGGATAGTGAGCATTAAGACTGAAGTTTGGATCTGAGTTACCATGTAATTCTACATGATGTTTTGGGATATTAATATGTTTTAATGCCTCAAATAATTACCAAAGGCTTCATGGGATGACTATGATGTGCTGGGATAAAATCGCACAGCTCTGCAGGGTGTTGGCCGAGATAACGTGGAACTGTGTTTAATGTCTCCATGTGCAAGACCTTGGAGGTCTTGGAGTCCTGGAAGTCAATTGAAAGATGGAGTATAAAAACCACAGTGATGGTTCTTGTCATACTGTGAACCAGGTAGATTGTGTCAGTAAGACACTGAATGATACAACTTATAAAAAAAAGTTCCATAAGTGTTCAATGGATAGTTAAAGGTTCTTAGGTTCCTAAAGTGGTTATATTTAGAACCATTGCTGATAGAGAAACACAGTTTTATGGTTCAACACACCTTTAAGGGTGCCCCCAGAGAGACAAACCAAAATGCTTTGGGATACTTTTCTGTAAAGGTATACTCTCTAAATTTGGAACAGGGTAACAGGGTTGACAAATAACTTCACATATGGAGGTTGCAGTATGATATATCGCTGGTGCAGAACAGAGAGGCCAAGAAAGGAAAACTCACACAGGCCCAAGGTAAGCCAACAGATGGCACTATAGACCAGGCCTGTGAGGTGGAGAACATCACTATAGTATTGACCTAACCTATATTTACTTATAGACGCACAAGGTTCCCACAAACACACACACACTTAGGTGCAGACATGGGAAAGTTCCCTTTTGACCAGAGGTCTTTGGTTTGTGGTGTGATGTCTAAAACCACGTCTCTAATACAGGGTTACACTGTGACACAACCGCATTACCGTCTACTGTGCTTGAAAGACGTAGAAAATGACATTTGCAAAGTTCAGTGGCCATCGCACAGGCTGTTTTTAACGTCATTCCTCTGCAAACTGTGAAGCAGATTTAGATGCTTTCTAAACACGCACCCCTCCCCCCACTTTCTCCACTTCATCCAGGGCCTTCAGCAATGGGCAGGAAACACAGCACCCACCTCTCACCTACACTGGAGCCCAGCAGGAAATGAACACCCCAGACAGCCCAGTGTCTCAGACTCCACAAGGAATAAATACTGTCCCTTTCCCCCCTCACAAATACCGTTAAGGCCTCCAAACCAGGCTAGCCTGTAAAGGGGATTTCAATTTGTTAAAGAAGTTAGTCCTGGCGTGCTCCAAACCCCAGACAATTTGAAGGACTTACTCCTTTGTTTTATGTATTAAAAATTACATTGGTCCTGTATCAAATTCACAAATTTTTGTTTTTATTATGACATTGTAACTGATCAAATATTCATACTCCAGGTACAGTGAGAGTTACAGGTCTTTCAGTATCTGAGCTTGTCATAGTTTCCACCAAGTTTTTATTATATTTTTAATTCTAGTTAAAACCAGTTGCTGGATTACTGAGCAGTTTCTGAAGGACTCACCAGTTGCCAAATTACTGACCAGTTGCTGGTTTACAGACCAGTTTCTGAATTACTGACCAATTGCTTATTTACCAGTTTCTGATATATTGGCAAGTTTCTGAATTATTGACCAGTTTACAGATTACTGACTAGTTCCTAATGTACTCACAAGTTTCCAGATTACTGACCAGTTTCTAAATTACTGACCAATTTCTACATTACTGACCAGTTGCTGAATAACAGCCAGTTTCCAAATTACTGACCAGTTTCTGATATACTGACTAGTCTCTCGATTACTGACCAGTCACTGAATTACAGCCACTTTCCAAATCACTGACCAGTTTCTGATATATTGACTAGTCTCTCGATTACTGACCAGTCGCTGAATTACAGCCACTTTCCAAATCACTGACCAGTTTCTGATATACTGACTAGTCTCTCGATTACTGACCAGTCGCTGAATTACAGCCACTTTCCAAATCACTGACCAGTTTCTGATATATTGACTAGTCTCTCGATTACTGGCCAGTTGCTGATTTACTGACCAGTTCCTGATGTACTCAAGTTTTCTGATTACTGACCAGTTTCTACATTACTGACCAATTTCTAAATTAATGACTACTTTCTGATATACTGAATAGTTTACCTGATTACTGACCAGGGTTGGGTTTCCCAAAAGCCTCTTAATGCTAAGAGTGTTTTAACTAGGAGAGAGAGTGTTCATTGTGCTGCTCGCTCTACCATTTAACGATGATCTTTGTGCTGTGATGCCCCACCCCAGTTTATGATTTACTGACCAGTATATCAATTACTAACCAGTTTCTGATTTACTGACCAGTAATTTACTGACCAGTTACTGATCCCAGCAAGAGGTCAGTTCCTGCTCACTCTTGCTCAAATAAATTGTCCTCTTGCACAGAGATATGGTATAAAGTGAGCAGTGCTTTGTGATTTCAAAGGTGTGAGATAAAGTTCATAAAACATGCATCTTTCCACTATAAATACAAGCCTCTGATGTCGCTGCCTCACATGCACTGCAAGATCAAGCATTTCAAATTAGGGAGAGAAAAAAAAAGATCCATTCTGCCAGATGAAAAAGGTTTCCTGGGGTCAAATTCACATAAAATCTCCTCTTAAATGTAGAGCAGTTAAGTAACCATGCAAGGTAATGTAAAACAGGCAAGGCCCTACCAAGCATCCCCTGCTTTTGCTTGTGTCAGCATCAAACTGGGATATCACAGAGACGCATGGCACTCCCGCTCACCGCTTTCATCTTTACTTCCAGCACCGTATCCCTCTCCCACATTTCATATCCTTGCCAACTCTCTTAAACTTGTAAAATGCACACCAAGGGCATGGTATGACAAACATCTAGAGTCCACCATGTTTCACTTAGACATTTTGCTCACTTTTAAAACTTAAAATGAGTAAATAATATAGTTTTTTTTCTTTCTCTCAGCTCAAATATTGCTTTTAAACATTGCCTATTGAAGAAAATATTCATTAAGCTTAAAATAAAAGTGGACATTTTGATAAAGCTATTAGCACAATGCCCAAACACTGTTAGACACATTAGGATACACTACCGTTCAAAAGTTTGGGGTCACCCAGACAATTTTGTGTTTTCCATGAAAAGTCACACTTTTATTCACCACCATAAGTTGTAAAATGAATAGAAAATATAGTCAAGGCATTTTTCTGGCCATTTTGAGCATTTAATCGACCCCACAAAATAATGTGATGCTCCAGAAACTCAATCTGCTCAAAGGAAGGTCAGTTTTATAGCTTCTCTAAAGAGCTAAACTGTTTTCAGCTGTGCTAACATGATTGTACAAGGGTTTTCTAATCATCCATTAGCCTTCTGAGGCAATGAGCAAACACATTGTACCATTAGAACACTGGAGTGAGAGTTGCTGGAAATGGGCCTCTATACACCTATGGAGATATTGCACCAAAAACCAGACATTTGCAGCTAGAATAGTCATTTACCACATTAGCAATGTATAGAGTGGATTTCTGATTAGTTTAAAGTGATCTTCATTGAAAAGAACAGTGCTTTTCTTTCAAAAATAAGGACATTTCAAAGTGACCCCAAACTTTTGAACGGTAGTGTACAAGTTAGCGTTAGGGAGGGTGGTGCGTGTAGAAACAGAGGTTATTAAGGTACTGGGATGCTTTTCCATAGCAACAACATATCTGAAGAGCTAAATGTCAGAGCAGGTCGAAGCAGTGTCCTCTGTCTCCTGTGTTCATCTCAACCACCTTTCTCACACACTAGACTACTGTGTGCTGCTATATGTCTTAAAACAGCTGCAAGTGACTCAAATCTCCTGTCTCCCTCTCACTAATGTATCACTTATTCCTCATCTCCAGTGCAGACTGGGGAGAATTTCTCATTATCGATGTTTAGTTTCTTCTTTCTAGCAAAGATTTACATGAATCATATACTACAGCTTGAGTCTTTTTATCCATGACAAGGCGCAGACAAAGAACACACACACTCAAAAAAAAGGTGCCTTTTGTTTGGCTGGTTTGATCCTGCATGCATCTGAGTGTGGGTTTAACCATTTGCAGTCTGAAATTCAATGATCGTTATGGGTCTGTAATCATATTTATGGTGCCATTAACTCCAAGTTTTGTGCAAAAACATGCCAAATCATAGACATGAATGCATGTATTTTTTGGGAATTGTGTGCGAGTTTGTGTCAGGAGGAGTGATTCTGTGACTGTACGGGGTGGAGGAGTAGCCAGAGTGGCACCAGGTACGGCGCTTCATGGGAGATGGAACACATTAGAGAGTATTATTGCTTCAGCATGTTTTAACCCACACTATATTTCACTACCACCAGCTCCTGTTGCGACCACTTTGCATTGGAAGGGTTAGAGGTTAGGTTTAAATTCCACAGATAAAAACTCTACATTTATTTTCATTCGAGCTCAAGCCTGTCTAATCTGTGCGTTTATGTGCGCACACTCGTACAAATGACTGTGGCCCTGCTGTGCACATGGAAACTCAAAATAAACAGAAAAATACTGCTAACTAGATTGTTGGTGGTCGCATATACAGTTAAAATGTGATCCACCAGCTTAATTTAGTGGTAGAGCAAAAGGCTGACAAGGGAAAAAAAAAAGGCAAGAGTTTGTTTTTGACAGAGGACTGTGGGGATAGGATGGAAGAAAATAGCAAAAATGTGTGTCAGATGAGTTTAATTGCAGGGCCCCTAATCTGAAATGATTCAAGCCCACGTCTGCAAGGCAGACAGTGACTCAGCCCTGAAGTCTCGACCAAAGGCTCTTCTTTGCTTCTGACTGGCTCTGATTGTTCTCATTTGGCCCATGCTGACCGCTCTGAGTAGAATCGTACCTGGCCACTCTGATGTAGCTGTGAGAGCTATATTGGTGTGGTACGAAGGAGGAAACCCTGCTGTGATTCAGCTCCAAAGCGAGCAGTGAGTAAGCTTGCTGTTCCAAAAGAGAAAAGCCCCGTCCTCAATCCTACCACAAGCGTCTGCATGGCCCCTTCCACTCTGACGTAAGTTTGTGGGTCGCCACGGCCCCAGTGGAAAGCTGCTGTATGTGGCTAAAAGCAGTGCGTAAACACACCAGGCTGAAAAATACAGGCTCGCCAAAAACACTAAAAACAAGCAAGAGGCTCAGGTTTCTTTTCACTTCTCTGTGAACTCTGGTGTGCCTTTTATAGTAACCATAATCATCAATATACAAGCTGTTTTCCTGAAATATACACAATAACATGACAAAAATTACTTCATGCCTGAAAAACCTAGGCACTTTATAAAATCGTGACAGCAAAAATTAAGTCTTTCTAATGTTTTATGACAAACATTACATAAAACTTTCAGTTCTCCTTCCTATCTAACAGGCCAAACTGAAGACCAGGGTTTTGCCGTTACTGTAAAGAGATAGGATGTGTGCAGTGACAGATGTGGCATTCTCAGGGGCGGTAGCTGAAAGCATCGTGCATGTCATTCTCTGTGCTGACATGATATTGTTTCCGTTCTGGTCCATGACTACAGAAGTGGTCTGGCCACATTAAAGCACTGAGCACGGTGTTCAGTGGTTCTTGCCGAGACTCAGTTCTGCTGTCTGGGTTTGTCTTTGCTTTCGGCCGCCCCAACGTCTCCCCAACAGCAATCAGCCTCTAGTCAGAGGGGGCACTCTGTGGCCTCCCACCCCTCAATTTGTCTCTATTCACTTCTATTTCTGCTAATGAGTCAGAATCACAAAATCACTCCGCATGCAAGTGTCAGCAACTAAATTACATGGGTGATGAGTCTGAGGCTACACACACACACACACACACCCAGATGGCATTTTGGCTAATAAAAGCCAACACAAAACAAGTGGGAAAAAAAAGAAAACACATTTATGTTGAGACTGAGGGTTTGTGTTTCTGACAGAAAAGGGAACGAGACAAAGAAAATGACAGGGACGACTGGAACAAGCAGTTCTAGCTGTCTGAGTGGCTCACTCCCTTCTCTCACCTCACGTTCTTCCTGGCAAGCATACTAAAAAGCAGAAAATATCGACTGACGCCAGGCTGGTGGAAAAATGATTTGGTAGGACACAGGATTAACATGCCCCATCAAATGTCATATACGTTAAAAAGATATGTGAGGTTCAAGAAGCACGCTATAGATTCTTCTTATGGGTTTATTAGACTTTTAGACAAAATATTGCAAACTCACATTGCTTGCACACAATTATAGCCTATTAATTAAAACAAATAAATACAGTAATTAATGAACTAATTAGTCTATTTAAGGTCAAAAAGGACTTCCCCGAGGAGCTATGAATAACTACAAAAGATTAGACTTTGACTCAGAAAAGAAAACGTGCACAGTGTGAAGTTTAAATAAGGGGTGTATATGGTGAGATGGTGGTTTTGATAATAAGAGTCTCAGGAACACCCAGCGACATGCAGTCTGGTCTCTAATGCTCCCATAAGTGAGGGGTCTGGGGTGGGGGGGATTACAAGCTACATTGTAGTCAGCATGTCGAGGGGCTTCTCTCACTGACGCCATCATTTTCCCCACAGCCAACTCACACACACACACACACACACACACACACACACACACACACACACACACACACAAATGCCTCAATAAAATTATGCATCTGCCCTTCTGAACAAACACAGTGTGATTCACTGTGACATGCTTTGCCCCACCAGGAGAATTTGATGTATATTTGCAACATGTGTGCGTGAAAGTAGTTAAATGTGTGATAAAGGTGCAGTGATTTGCTTATGTGTGTGTGTGTGAGACACTAGTTCTCGTACCACTCAATGGTTGGTTGAGAAAACACGGGCAGGGGCAATTTTAAGTGGAATGAGGTGAAATAAATCAGGGGCCCTGTCCAGCTGTTCTCTGCTCCATCCCTGTGGAACACACTCCCAGATGGAGACCGCTGCTCTCTCCCCTCACATGTGGGCAGCTTCATTATCATGAGGTGAATTACAGTAAAACATTACCAATCTGCAGTTCATGATGAGCTTCACAGCTGTGGCCCACACTTGAGGTAATGTGTCCCACTGAGCAGAAAGTGCGCTTGGATTCAAAGGAAAGGTTTGGTCAGCTTGTGCTTTAAATGTCTCATGGGGCTGAGCAAGGTATGGAATAAAACAAGCACAACACCAGAATCTGGACTTTTAGACACATTTTTTGGGCCTTTGCTAGGAATAGTTGAACTTTTTTCTTCCTTCCATGTGTATTCCATTCAGGTCAAAATGACTCCTTTAATTTCTTTTTCTAAACAAACGTAGAATTTTGATTTATGAAATGTGATGAACTGTACAAACCACTGAAGTCCTGCAAACTCACTGTCATTTTCCGGGAAACGTTCAGTGAAATGCTTGTTACGTGGTGCATTATCAAGTCAGTGTAGATAATGTATGTACATGAAAGGAAGAAGATATACCTAAACACCACGACACACACTGTCAGGTACTATTGACTCCAAAAAATGATGGCTCTCTGGATGTTTTGTTTACTTCAAACCCCGATTCCTCTATTAGCACGATGCCAAAAGAACAAAACGAAAATCTGTCTAATTTTCACTTCTTGATCTTTTAATGTTCCTGTGTCCGCGGGAAGTGTACTTTTACAGACTACCATTATTCACCGTTGCAATACAATGTCAGATCAGTGTTAAAAGTGGATTTTACAGTACAACACACATCAGTGTTGTAATCTGGGACCCTCAGGCATTTTACCTCTTTCAACATCAGACACCCTCATCAGGCAACTCTAGCTTCAGTTTGTGACGCAATAGCAACCTTCCATAAATCCACTCTCTTAGCCCAGAGTCATCTAATGTGCTCTCTGTGGCCTCTGTGTTGTGGTAATTAGCCCATCTCTTCCTGTTCTCCCATGAAATTCTGTGTATGACTTACAAAGGGGCTGTTTGTTCAATAAAACATCTGCACCCTACATCTGCAAACAAAACACCTCATCTCCCAACCCATGGCATGGTTACTTCTGATCTCCCGGGATTTTCATGTGCAACAGTTGATAAAGACTACACAGAATGGTGTGAAAAACAAAACAATAGCCAGTGAGCAGCAGAGGTGCGGGTGGAGATGACTTGTTGAGGACAGCAGTCAGAGGAGAATGGCCAGACTGGTTCAAGCTCACAGCTAACAGGAGGGCTACAGTAACTACTCTTTACAACCATGGTGAGGAGAAAAGCATCTCTGTACACACAACACATCAAATCTTCAGATGGATGGGCTACAGTAGCAGAAGACCACGCCTATTTCCACTCCTGTCAACCAAGAACAGGAATCTGAGGCTACAGTGGCCACAGGATCATGGGGTATATACACCATATGTATATACATTCTATGGCAAAAAGTATGTGAACACCTGACCACACTTATCTGTGCTTTTTGAACGTCCCATTCCATATTTAGTCCCCCTTTGCTGTTATAAGAACCTCCACTGTTCTGGGAAGGCTTTCCACTAGATTTTGGAGTGTGATTGTGGAGATTTGTGCTCATTCATCCACAAGCGCATGAGTGAGATCAAGGCCTGGGGGCAGCGCTCGAAACTAACGGTGTCCCGACGTCCCGGGGACCATAAAAAATGTCATCAGGACACAAAATTATCATATCTGGGACAATGGAAAAAAATAGATCTAGAAAAAAAGTTCTACATTAATATTATTTACAAAGCCGTAACACATACGTAGACATTCACCTAATTTGTCAATTTTAATTTTAAAACGTTAACAGCGAAAAATGCATAGTAGCTACACTTTCGATGCACCTGCATCAGTAGGCTACAGAGCAGCGCATTCTGTTCTAGAATCTTCGGTCGGTGTCCGCATTATATGGACTTGGAATGGAATTGCTACCGCACACGCTGCGCCGACTCTTGCCAGAACAAAAATGCTTAAGTGGTTGAAGCGGACCGACCGCGGGGAAGAAACTGAAAGCCCAGACATAACGTCTCCGGGACCTTCAGGATCCAAAGTGTCATCGCCTGGTCTGCAGGCAACGCTAGCAACTGAATGAACTTAATGAACACTGTTAGACACGTTATAAAATACAACAGGAATGATGTGGATGATATTGACGGAAGATACCGTTCAACAGAATAAGTGAGTTTTCTTGGTGTCTTTCGAGTTCAGAAAGTTTAGTCAGTCAGCAGCACAACTAGGCTCGGACCTGCCACTATGTTGATGTTGCTAACATTTGCACCCACGTTTCGGCAGCGAAAGTTCATAAAATGGATAACGGTAATGGTGAAAATTATAAGTTGGCCTTATAAGTGCCAACAGATATTCAAGGTATAAGTAGATGAAATGAACATAAAAGGGGTCTTATTTTCAACTAAAGTGTACTGCAGATGTAGGGAGTTGAAACATTTTCTGAATGAGCTAGTTGGCCCCTTTAAATAAACGGGTATCTATTCATACAGTGAGATCGCCACAGTTTAATAAACTGAAAATGCAACAACTGTAATTTTGAAGTAGATGATGTATAGGACATGTGTCGCTTGTGTCTTGTGACTTATTGTAAAAATGATATAAAGGGTTCAAAATCGCATAGTTACAAATATAATAGTAACTTCATATGATGATGTTAACCACTGGTTATTTCAGAGAGGAAAAAAATGGGGACACTATTGCTTCCATTCGGGACAATACAACACAGAATTCGGGACCACTGGGGGACACAAAGAAAAAAAGTTAATTTCGAGCCCTGCCTGGGGGCACGTCGGTATTCCAGTTCATCCCGAAGGTGTTCAGTGGAGGTGAGGTCAGGTTTCTGTGCAGCCACTCAAGTTCTTCCACTCTAACCTTAGCAAACAGTGTTTTCATGAACCTTGCTTTGTGCACAGGTGCATTGTCATGCTGGAAGAGGCTTGGGCCCTGTAGTTCCACTGAAGGGAAATTGTAAAGCTACAGCATATAAAGACATTCTATACAATTCTGACTTTGTGCCAAAAATTTGGTGAAACCCCAAACACCACAAATGGGTGTGATGATCCACAAACTTTTGGCCATATAGTGTATATGAGTAAACCTGTAAGAGGTATTATAAACACAAAAGGAAAGTGCTCCTAACTTGTAAACTTGTACAAACTATTTTATGACAATCCCAGACTAAATTACTGCTCCAGATTTTACTTAAGGCTTTCAGTGGATATGTTTCTCTTTCACACATGAATGTGTGCAAGAGTTAAGATGCAATAAAAATAATTCTCTGAACCAGTTTAGAAGACCAATTATGCTGCTGCTTTGACTGAGAAGCAAATGTCAAATATTTACTGGTTTTATGGTATGCCATTTTTTAATCAACTTGGGAACATTATCTGTCCATCTATATCACTTATCTGTCAGGGTCACAGGGGAAGCTGGAGTCAATCACATCTGAATTTGGGCAAGAGGCAGGGTACACTCAGGGCAGGTCGCCAAATCTATCTCAGGGCTAACACAACCATTCACACTTACATTCACAACTATGGGCAATTTATAGCAGCCAGCTGACCTAATCTGCATGTCTTTGAATTGTGGGAGGAAACCAGAGCACCCAGAGGAAACCCACTCAGGCACGAGGAAAACATGTAAACTCCACACGGAAAGACCTCAATCGGATTTGAGGTTTCAAACCAAGAACCTTCTTGGTGTCTGGCAACAGTGCTAACTATTGTACCACCCTGCCGCCTCTTGGGGACATTATTCAGCTTTATTTATTTTATGTACCATGAAAGGATATGAACCTACTGGTAAATAGCAAGAGGAATAAATTGCAGGAAAAACACTAAAATGTGTAGGACCTTATTTATAAGTAGCTTTGAATAAAAGCATCCACTCACCAAAAAAAAAAAAGAAAAAGAATGTAAATGCAAATATTTTCATTTCACATAAAAGACACAGTAAAATAAAAATCATTTTGAGTTACAGAGCACACAAGGATCAAAATACAATTTGAGCTGTGTTTTGCCATTATGAGTGGAGTTTACACACATGTATGGTTATTCTCCTCCATTTTGCATTACATTATTAAAGATGTCAGTAATAATCTTTTAACATATGAAATGCATTAAATAGCTTTTCACTTCGTTAGATGTCGAATGACTTAAACAACTGCTCACTTTTAAGAATGTGTTACATAAGAGGTTGGATTTTTACAGCACTTCTATAAATAGAATAAAATATAAAAGAAACTTCTCTGTTAAAACAATCAGTGGTCTCATAAACAACACACCCTTGAACGCCTCGTGAATCTGGCACAAAATGTCATAGCTTAGAGAACCTGGCAACCGCTGACTATCAAAATGCATGTCAAATACAAGAACAGTCTGTCTGTAATGCAATGCTGTGTATTAACCACTGGATGGATTCTAACTGCTAGAATGCTCTCCAGAATGTCTACTACTTTTGGGCAGATTCATCATGCCATGGTTTGAGATATACAGATTTTTTTCCCCCCTGCCAACCACTTCTCAGTAAGAGTACCAATATTTCAGACTTCCAGATAGAGAAGTCGTTCCATAAAATACTATATAATAATTAACTTTTAATGTCTTTAGCTGTACAGAATGGTTACATTTTTTTCATGAATCAATGCAAGCATTTACAGTGCCTTCCAAAAATATTCATCCCCCTTGGTGTTTGTCCTGTTTTGTTGCATTACAAGCTGGAATTAAAATGGATTTTTGGAGGGTTAGCACCCTTTGATTTACACAACATGCCTACCACTTTAAAGGTGCACACTGTTTTTTTTATTGTGACACAAACAATAATTAAGATGAAAAAACAGAAATCTAGAGTGTGCATACGTATTCACCCCTTTTCGTATGAAACCCTTAAATGAGAGCTGGTCCAACCAATTCACTTCATAAGTCACATAATTAGTTGATTAAGATCCACTTGTGTGCAATCGAAGTGTCACATGATCTGTCACATGATGTCTGTATAAATCAACCTGCTCTGGAAGGACCCTGACTCTGCAACACTACTAAGCAAGCAACATGAAAACCAAGGATCCTCCAAACAGGTCAGAGACAAAGTTGTGGAGAAGTATAGATCAGGGTTGGGTTATAAAAAATATCCCAAATTTTGAATTTCCCAGGGAGCACCATGAAAAAGGAGGGGAACAAAGACACCAACGATAATGCTGAGGGAGCTGCAAAGATCCACAGTGGAGATTGGAGTATCTGTCCATAGGACCACTTTAAGCCATACACTCCACAGAGCGGGACTTTATGGAAGAGTGGCCAGAAAAAAAAGTCATTGCTTAAAGGTCCCATGGCATTAAATTTTCACTTTCTGAGGTTTTTTAACGTTAAAATGAGTTCCTCTGACCTTCTTAAGTCACCCCAGTGGCTAGAAATTTCATAATGTGTAAACCAAACTATGCCCAACATTTGAGAATGGTGCGTCAAAACGGCACGTTGATAAACTCTTCCCTTTACTACGTCAGCAAGGGAGATGATCCCTACGCCCCCCCTCTGGATTCCCACCCACTGTATGAATTGCCCGCCCAGTTGTAGTGAGGAGACCATAGAGGACACAACATGGCATCACCTAAGCGAGCGAAACATGGAAATTGCGCTGTACATGGATGTGACAACACAGAAAAGAGTCTGTTTTTACTGCCGATGGGAGAGCCCCTGAAGACGCAGTGGCTTAATTTTATTTACTTCAATAATACGCTGTCGAGTCTACCTAAGACGGTGTATGTTTGTCGGAAGCATTTTCCTGAGGAATGTTTCTACAACTTGGGACAGTACAGGGCAGGTTTTGCACATCAACTGTCACTGAAGCCTGGGTCCGTACCAAGCATCCCTGCCGCATCAGCCACAAACAGCGAACAAGTAAGTGTATAACTGTTAAGTCGTTTTGCTGTGTTTTAAAATCGGTGCCACGTTAGCCTTGCAATGGCTACATTAGCTGTGCAGCTAACCGCTTCCTGCAGTTAGCCAGGTACTCTGCGCTACAAAACCAAAAAGCATGCAGCATGCTCTGTTAAACTGAGTTTAGTCTCGAAATTGACTGTAACTTGTGAGCTTATGTTTTGCCGTGTTTTAAAATCGGTGCCACGTTAGCCTTGCAATGGCTACATTAGCTGTGCAGCTAACCGCTTCCTGCAGTTAGCCAGGTACTCTGCGCTACAAAACCAAAAAGCATGCAGCATGCTCTGTTATAATAGCCAATCAAAACAGTTTTTACAAAGACACCCACATTCTTTTTTTTAAGTCACTCATTCATTTTATTTGTTTGTTTGTTCAGTAAAAACCCAAACATTTGTTGAATTTATTTTATTTCCTCGCGTCGCACCTTAATGACGTCAGCGCGCGGTATTTTTCCCTTCGCGGTTTCTTCCTTCTCTCTCGCCATAGTAAGACACCCACATCTGCTTGTTCTGACCCACTGGAGGTAGCGTCACAGTGCTGATAGCCAATCAGAGGTAACACGTTTACATGTCATGAATATTAATGATAAGACCCGCCCCCACCCTCTACCCTTCCCCGCCTCCATGATTCTCATTAGCAAAACGATGCACTGGGAAAAGCGCTGCAATGGGGCTTTCTCCCAGGAGGCTATATCTACGTGCCGAGGGTTCATTTCGAGAAAGGCTGCGGATATAACATCCGGAAGCCTCCACAAGCCCATTTAAAGCATCAACAAACCACCATGCCATGGGTCCTTTAAAAAAATCACGTTTGGAGTTTGCCCAACAGCATGTGGCAGACTCCCCAAACACATGGAAGAAGATTCTCTGGTCAAATGAGACAAAAATGGAACTTTTTGGCCATCATGGGAAATGCCATGTGTGGTGCAAACCCAACACCCTGAGAACACCATCCCTACAATGAAGCATGGTGGTGGCAGCATCATGCTGTGGGGATGATTTTCATCTACAGGGACAGGAAAACTGGTCAGGACTGAAGAAAAGCTGGATGGCACTAAATACAGGGCAATTCTGGAGGAAAACCTGTTTGAGTCAGCCAGAGGTTTGAGACTGGGATAAAGGTTCACGTTCGAGCAGGACAATGACCCTAAACATACTGCTAAAGCTACACTGGAGTGGTTTAAAGGGAAACATTTAAATGTCTTGGAATGGCCTCATCAAAGCCCAGACCTCAATCCAATTGAGAATCTGTGGCATAACTTGAAGATTGCTGTACACCAAATGCAACCCATCTAACTTGAAGGAGTTGGAGCAGTTTTGCCTTGAGGAATGGGCAAAAATCCCAGTGGCTAGATGTGCTAAGCTAATAGGCACATACCCCAAGAGACTTGCAGCTGTAATTGAAGCAAAAGGTGGCTCTATAAAGTATTGACTTTGGGGGGAGGGGGGGAATACTTATGCACACTCCACATTTCTGTTTTTTCATCTTAATTATTGTTTGTGTCACAATTAAAAAAAAAAAACCATTGTGCACCTTTAAAGTTGTAGGCATGTTGTGTAAATCAAATGGTGCTTACCCCCCCAAAAAAATCCATTTTAATTCCAGCTTGTAATGCAACAAAACAGGACAAACACCAAGGGGGATGAATACTTCTGCAAGGCACTGTAAGGAAAATTTTAAGGCAGACTAAATGTGAGAGTTCAAGTTTAGTATCATTCTTAGACCCCTTCAGTTTTTGCACACTTTATTGTATTATAGATTCAATAATCTACATACAACATTCTTAATACTAAAGCAAAAACACTTTTTTATTTTTAGCAAATGTATTAAAATCAAAACTGAAATATAGCCTGAAATATCTAATTTAGATATTTAGTATTCAGACCCTTGTCTCAGGTATTTCAAACTGAGCTCTGGTGCATCCTATTTGCTCTGATTATCTTCTAGATGTATGCAGAACATGACTGGAATCCACCTGGGGCAAATACAATTGATTGGACATGATTCAGAAAGGCACATACCTGTGTGGATGGTTGGTTGGCTCCTTCGATCTCAAAAGATCATGGTGATCTGCGCCAGAGGTCATCCATCAGTTGTCGAGTTGCAGTGCCTAGTATGACTGTATAGGCCGATGCGTGAGCCGCATGGTCTGCTACAGTTGTTGCAGGTGAAGTTGCTTGGTTGGGTGTCTGTTGATGCTGTCTACAGTCTCCACTGTCATCGGAGCCTCCTCTCCCCCCATCGGGTCTCTCTCCTTTCCTCGGCTTCCCCAATGACGGCCTTGGTGGTGGACTGCCAGCTGTCGCGGTCTGAGGCCGCCGTCTCCAGGTCTGCGGTGTTGAAGCCGCCTGCCCTCAGGTCATGCTTGCACATGTCCTTGTAGCGTAGTGCGGGTCATCCTGTGGGTCTGGAGCCTGTGGCCAGCTCACCATACAGCACGTCCTTTGGGATGTGGCTGTCATCCATGCGGCTGACGTGGCCTAGCCAGCGCAGGCGTCTCTGGGTCAGCATGGCAAACATGCTGGGCATCCCTGCCTTGGCCAGGACATCGGTGTTGGTGACATGGTCCTGCCAGGTGATGCCCAGAAGTCTTCTGAGACAGCATATGTGGAAGGCGTTCAGTCTGCATTCTTGGCGGGAGTAGAGGGTCCATGCTTCGCTTCCATAAAGGAGAGTGCTCAGCACACAGGCCTGATACACTCTCATTTTGGTGTTGGTCGTGAGCATGGTGTTGTCCCAGACTCTATTTGCAAGACGGGCCATTGCTGTTACTGCTTTGCCGAGCCGCACGCTCAGCTCGGTATTGAGAGAGAGGTTGCTGGAGATGGTGGAGCCCAGATAGGTGAACCTATCCACCACTTCGAGGGTATGGTTGCTGATGGTGATGTGGGGAGCTCTGCTGACGTCCTGGCCCATGATGTTGGTCTTCTTCAGGCTTATAGTGAGCCCAAACTCATTGCAGGTGTCTGCGAAGCAGGTGATGAGTCGCTGTAGCGCTTCCTCGGTGTGGGCAGTGAGGGCGGCATCGTCTGCGAAGAGCATCTCTCTGATGAGGACCTTCCGCACCTTCGTCTTTGCTCGGAGGCGTGCCAGGTTGAAGAGGCCCCCGTCACTCCTGGTGTGGAGGAAGATGCCGTCTTCGGACTGTCGGAAGGCGTTGTGCAACAGCAGGGAGAAGAACACACCAAAGAGAGTTGGAGTGAGGACGCACCCCTGCTTGACACCGCTCTTGATTGGGAAGGGGTCCGAGGATGATCCGTCGTACTGAACAGTGCCGTTCATGTTGTCATGGAAGGACGTGATCATCCTCAGGAGCTTGGGGGGGGACATCCAATCCGGTGTAGGAGGGTGAAGAGTCCTTCTCTGCTGACCAAGTCAAACGCCTTGGTCAGGTCGATGAAGGCAATGAGCAAGGGTCATCTCTGCTCACGGCACTTCTCCTGTAGCTGTCTCAAGGAAAAAACCATGTCGATGGTCAATCTGGCCACTCTAAAGCCACACTGTGCCTCTGGGTACACCCGCTTGGCGAGGAGCTGCAGTCTGTTGAGGATAATGCGGGCAAAGGCTTTGCCGACGATGCTGAGGAGCGAGATACCACGATAGTTGTTGCAATCGCTGCGGTCCCCTTTGTTCTTGTACAGCATGATGATCTTGGCATCATGCCTGTCCTGGGGTACTGTCCCTTCCTCCCAGCACTATAGCAGAAGTTCGTGTAGGTGGCCCAAGAGGGAGCTTTCCTTGCTGGCTTTGATGACTTCAGGCAGGATGCCATCGCTACCTGAAGCTTTACCACAGGCTAGCGAGTCGATGGCCTTGCTGAGCTCCTCGATGGTGGGTGGGGTGTCCAGCTCCTCCATGATGGACAGTGGGGTGGTCTCTTCAATGGCCATACGTGTGACAGTGTTCTCCCTGGAGCAGAGCTCCTGGTAATGCTCTGCCCACCTCTCCATCTGTTTGCTGCGGTCAGTAATGACTTGCCCAGAGGCAGATTTGAGGGGAGCAGTCTTGATGATGCTTGTATAAGGTCCCACAAATCACAGTGCATGTCAGATCAAAAACCAAGCCATCCAAGGACTTTTCCAAAGACCTCAGCATCATGCTGGTGGTGCCAGCATCATGCTATGGAGGTGGTTCTCAGCAGGAGGGACAGTCAGAATCAGGGAAGTTTTAATGCAGCCAAATACAGAGAGGTCCTTGAAGAAAACCTGTTCCAGGGTGTATACAACTTTGGACTGGAATGAAGGTCCACCTTTCAGTACAACAATCTGACGCCTACAGCCAAGACAATGCTAGAGTGGCCCAGACTCAGACTTAAACCCTACATAACATCTATGGAGACCTAAAGATGGCAGTTCACAGATGCTCACCATTCAATCTGAACAAATTTGAAAGGATCTGCCAGGAAGAATGGGAGAAACTGCCCAAATAAGGTGTGCAAAGCTTGTAGAGACTTAGCCAAAGAGACTCAAAGCTGTAATTGCTGTCAAAGAGGCTTCTATTAAGTACTGAATAAAGGTTATTAATACACATCTGAATGAGAGATTTCATAATAATTTGCAAAGATTAAAAAAAAAACACTTTTTGCTTTTCGCCTATGGGTTATTGTATGTAGAGTAATGGTCAAAATGTAGATTAAATCCAGTAGAAGCAGTGTTACAGTTGTTGTACAGGTCTGTGGTGGTGAAGCAGAAACTCTGACTGTGGACAAACCTCTCTGTTTAACATTCAATCCATGTTCCTATCTTCACCTATGGCCATGAGCTCTGGGCAGTGACTGAAAGAATAAGGTTCCTCCAGAGAATGAAGCTGGAATCTGGGGCTGGGGACAGAAAAGTTTGGGTTGACTGTCTCAGCCTGTTGCCAATGTGACAGCACAAGGAAAATTAATGCAACACCAGTTTTTCTCACCTACAGATGTTCTCTGATGAGTTCCCCTTTGAAGGGTGCATTATCCATAATAAGAAGATGGGTAGAATACTTGTTTTGTGGAGCTTGATCTGCAGCTCAACATCCATCCATCCATCCATCCATTATCCACCAGAGTCACGGATGAAGCTGGAGCCAATTCCAGCTGCCTTCGGGTGAGGGGCAGGTAACACCCTGGACAGGTCACCAATCTATTGTGGGGCTAACACAGAGACAAACAACCATTCACACTCATTCACAACTCTGGGCAATTTACTACAGCCAGTTAACTTAATCTGCATGTATTTGGACTGTAGGAGGAAACTGGAGCACCCAGAGGAAACCCACACAGGCACTGGGAGAATATGCAAACACCATGCAGAAAGACCCCAATCAGCTGCAAGGTTCGAACCCAAAATCTTCTTGCTGTGAGGCAACAGTGCTAATCACTGCACTACTGTAGCTCAAAGGCCATACTGTCAGAAATAGGGGTACATTAGGAGTCCATTTCTGTCCCCCAAGGTACAGTCTACACTAATGTACCCATCCATCTATCCATTATCTGTAGCTGCTTATCCTGTTCTACAGGGTCGCAGGCAAGCTGGAGCCTATCCCATCTGACTGTGGGCAAGATGCGGGGTACACCCTGGACAAGTCGCCAGGTCATTGCAGCTAATGTACCCCCTAGGACTCATTATTGGTCCTTGAGGTAACTGTTGCCCCTTTTCCACCAAAGCAGTTCCAGGGCTGGTTCGGGGCCAGTGCTTAGTTTGGAACCGGGTTTTCTGTTTCCACTGACAAAAAACTAGTCTGGGGCCAGAAAAACCGGTTCCAGGCTAGCACCAACTCTCTGCTGGGCCAGAGGAAAGAACCGCTTACGTCAGCGGGGGGCGGAGTTGTTAGACCAACAACAATAACAAGACTGTGAAAGATCGCCATTTTTAAGCGACGAGAGGCAGCAGCTGTACAAACGCGAAGTCATCCATTATTATTGTTGTTGCTGCTGCTGCTTCCGCGTTGTTTTTGCTTCGATATTCGCGCCAAGGTTTATGCAAACGTAGCGACGTAACTGATGTATACAGCGACGTAATGACGTATACAGCGACGTAACGACGTATACAGCGACGTAACTGACGTATACAGCGACGTAATGACGTGGCTCCGCTTAGCACCGCGAGCTATGGAAAAGCAAACTGGTTCTCAGCTGGCTCGCAAATTGAACGAGTTGTGAACCAGCACCAGCACTGGCCCCGAACCAGCCCTGGAACTGATTTGGTGGAAAAGGGGTATGTGTGTACCTTTTTAAGGTCAAAAGGGACATATATGTTCCCAAGCAATATATAAAGGGTACAAATAAGTACCTTAGAGGGTACTGCTCCAGTGACAGGCTGTTGTACCCAAAAGGTACATTAATGTACTTTATTTTCTGAAAGTGCAGTTAGCACAGTTGTGTGCATTTCTATTTGACATTGATTTGAATTATTGGATGTCTTTAAAAAACTTTAATAAGCAAGAACACAAGAACTGGGCGGCACGGTGGTGTAGTGGTTAGCGCTGTCGCCTCACAGCAAGAAGGTCCTGGGTTCGAGCCCCGGGGCTGGCGAGGGCCTTTCTGTGTGGAGTTTGCATGTTCTCCCCGTGTCCGCGTGGGTTTCCTCCGGGTGCTCCGGTTTCCCCCACAGTCCAAAGACATGCAGGTTAGGTTAACTGGTGACTCTAAATTGACCGTAGGTGTGAGTGTGAATGGTTGTCTGTGTCTATGTGTCAGCCCTGTGATGACCTGGCGACTTGTCCAGGGTGTACCCCGCCTTTTGCCCATAGTCAGCTGGGATAGGCTCCAGCTTGCCTGCGACCCTGTAGAAGGATAAAGCGGCTAGAGATAATGAGATGAGATGAACACAAGAACTGGACAAGGAAACTATCTCATGGATTTGAGATTTTTTAATAAGTTAGTGAAGGTCAAAATGAAAATCTAACGAGTAAAAAAAGTATGTTTTCCTCTTGTAAATTTAAGGCTCAATAATACTTGGGTACAAATAAAGTACTAATCTTCCAAAATAGTACTTAAGTACAGTAAAGAAGTACAATTACTGAATTATTTTTTCACCTCAGACAATGGCTCCCTATATCAATACTCCATGGACTGGGTTGACAACACAAACATGATGTCCACAATAAAGACATTTTTAGATGCTTTTTGTGTGGAATCAGACCTTCTAATGTATGCTAGAGATGCGCTCTCTTCTGTTGTATCAGGTAGTAACATCACTTCATGAGAGGTAATCTTTCCCACATTGTGTATGCGATATGTGATGTGTCTGTTTATTGGATGTACATTTTAACAGTGAATGGATAAAATCCATCCATCTATTCTATCGTTCTGGGGGAAAACATACATATGAAGATGCTCACACTAAAACAAAGGACTGCTAAAAACAGGACATTGTCCACAAATTGCTGCAAGTTATGCATGGGGTGTGAGACTGCTCAGACTTACCACAGACCTTAAATGGGGAGAGCCATGGATGGCATCTCTGAACACAGTGCAGGCACTGTCTCATGGCAGCATGGATGTTAGAATAATATGTATGTTGGATGTGGGCCCACTGTTAAAGATGGAACCTACTCAAGGCACTTGTGTAAACTTTTGGGGACTGTTAATGTCTAACTGATATCAAAGATTTAAAAAAAAAAAAAACTAATCAAATTACTGAAGAGGGCCCTGTTTAATGAAAAGTTCAGACAAATTACTTTTTCTCATCCAAAAAATGAGAAAGATTTCAAAGATGAGAGAGAACATCTTGAAGCTGGGAAGGAAAAAAAGAATAAATAAAAGGAAATAAATGCACTCGATGATTTGATCACGCTTTGAAATGTTAAATGGTGTGAAATTTGAACGTGATCTCAATTCAAAATAAGCAACACCAGGCAGCACATATTGTGATTGGAGAAAAGACTGTTTATCCTTGAGCTAGGCCTTGCACGCTGAAGTGAGAGGTTTGCTCTGGCAGTGATGGCCCTACACAGCCCAAATAAAGCAGTGGACAGTGAAAAAAAAAGCCTGAGTGAATTTCTGTCACTCCAGCTGCCCAGCCCCTGAACACCACACAAAAACAAGAGTGTCCCCACAGGGCCCTGAGTCAACACCATCTCTTTCCGCTGGCGGACGCCTGCAACTGCTTTTCTAATCACAGGAAAACCTATCAGGAGCACTGTGTGCCTGGGCCTGACTTTGTATAGGTGATCCAACAGATTACACATGCATACACTTGTGCACAAGATCTCACAGTTATACATTTTTACAAAATCAGACAGAGTATACAAACACGCACCATGTCCTGCGGTCCCATGATAACAATCACACACTTCCAAGGATTACCTCAAAATAACGCATTCCTTCTTTTACACTCGCCTAATATCTGAAAGTGCAGATACAGCAAGTGATTTACAAAACAGTGATGATATCACTGGGTCTAAAAGACAGTATGACTAATCTTTCTAGACAACAGGGCCATAGTGACATCATCATCTCAAAACCAAAGTCTGATCTGTTGTAAGGTATTCAACATCTTAATTCCAAAATTTTATACCATGTGTTGACTGTCTCAAAGAAGGATGAGTGTTCTCTTGGCAAGTCATAGCGCTTTCCAGATAAAATTCACATAAACACAAAAAAGGGAGAGTGAGAGCGCAAAAGAGAGAAGGAGAGAGGCAGACACACAAATGAGTCATAGTGCAATGACATTACCACATACGAAATATATGCAGTATGACTCGTAAGAAAGAATTGTATGAAACGAGACATGAGTAAATTGGAGAGTGATATCATCATGTTAAGCAAGTCTACATTTATCTCAGTGTGAGGTTTTCAGCAGTTTAATAATTCTCTTCATTAATTCTAGTATGGCACAGAAATACAGTATGAGTCAAAAGTTTGGACACACCTACTCATTCAAAGGTGTCGGACAATACCGAAGACATCAAATTGTGAAATAACATACAGTATATGGAAGTATGTTGTAAACAAAAAAAAAGCACAAAAAAACAAAAATTATTTAATATAGTCACCGGTTACCTTAATGACACTTTGCACACTATTGGCATTATCTTAACCAGCGTCATGAGGTAGTCACCTGGACTGCTTTTCAATTAACAGGTATGCCTCGTCAAAAGTTAATTAGTACAATTTCTTGCCTTCTTAATGTGTTTGAGATCAAACAGTAAATGATAATAATAAAAATACAGTAAATAACCCTCTTCCACAACTAGTAATCCATATTATGTCAAGAACCGTTCAGCTAAGTAAAGAGAAATGACATCCATCATTACTTTAAGACATGAACTGTCTTTTAATTAATAAAAATAAAGAAAATCCACTGAATTAGAAGGTGTGTCCAAACTTTTGACTGGTACTGTACATTTGAGTTACTGCTGAATGAATATGCTGGGCTCCAAAAATGTCCCTTGTAGATTTCTTTTTCCTGTTCACTTTTTATTTTTTTAAAATCTCAAATGATCATTTAGGACTGTATTTATAAACGCTACAGACAGTGGTTACTATTTACGTTTATGTGGGTACTACTAAATAAATTATTTAGCAAACCGATTGTAGAGGCTTGTTAGTGTTGGGTTAATGGTCAGAAAGCCCATCCATAAGAAACAGGAAAAAATAAAATGAATTAGGACAATTCTGACGAACTAAGCAAAACATTTCTCTTAACAACCTCCCACAGCATAAATAGCCCTGGGGCAGAAACTCACAGAGTTTAACTGTGCAGGCCAGCCAGCATGGAGGTCCAACTATGGTGGTTCTCAACTGCCTGAAACACTTGGGTGTAATAAGTGTTCATTGTGCCTTTGTCAACCATAACAGACACTGCAGCATCTCGCCATATACAATTCTGAGGAGAAGCGCCACAAGACCATTAGCAAAAAGAAGTTAAAAATAAAAAGCATAGTACTCTTTGAACTCAGGGGTGGCCGAGTCGTCTCTCAGAATGCTTTGTCAGCAATCAAAATTAAGGAAGAAGGGGAAATGAGGAAATAAGGGAAATATGATAGAAACTAAGGATGTGCATTAAGTCAATGGGGAGGTGAGTCATTACAGGTGATAACATAACACACATAGGCACATAAACATAAGCACACACATAAGTCACACATAGGACAATGTGTTAATGGTAAGAGCCAAGATGAAAGGACTAACCCCAAATTCCCCCAAGACCTAAAAGGCACAGACAGGCAAGAAGACTGTATTGAAGACTGTGGCATCATTAGCTATGGCACTTAGCCTGTGGCCTCGTACCTACAACCACATCACAGCCATGCTGAAATTCAGTACAGCAGTTCTCCTTCTCTTGTGATATTGCTTAATTACACTCACTGGTCACTTTAACAGGAACTTGTTCTTGATTCTAAGATTCCTGTTCTTGGCTGCAGGAGTGGAACCCAGTGTGGTCTTCTGCTGTTGCATGCTGAGATGCTCTTCTGCTCACCACAGTTGTAAAGTGTGATTATATGAGTTACTACAGTATATCCTTCTGGCAACTTGAACCAATCTGACTATTTTCCTCTGACCTCTCTTGTCAACAAGGCGTTTCCACCCACAGAACTGTCGCTCATGCAATTTTTTTTGGTTTGTTTTTCGCACTGTATAAATTCTAGAGACTGTTGTGTGTGAAAACCCCAGGAGATCAGCAGTTTCTGAAATACACAAACCAGTCCACCTGGCACCAACACCCATGCCACAGTGAAAGTCACAGAGATCATAATTTGTCCCATTCTGATGTTTGAAGTGAACATTAACTGAAGCTCTTGATTTGCATCTGCATGATTTTATGCATTATGCTGTTGTCAAGGGTTCGGCTGATTAGAGAACTGTAGAAAACGGCAGGCATATGGGTGTACCTAATAAAGTGGCCGGTGAATATATATCACAATTCTGGTGAATTCTTTATTCTGATTGGTCAGAACGTCTTGAGTAATTTTCTCTAACAGCACAGTGGGGCATGCTGTTTTAGGAAAATAATCAACTTTGGGGTAGTAACAGTCTTTTACTTTGCTTCAGGCCGCATCACTCGAACTCATATTGATGGTTTTCCTTTAACAGCATACCCCTCATGTTTTACTCTTAACCTTAATAGCCAATTTATCAGAGAAAGCTCGTGTTACTTCACTGACTCCCAAGTTTATCAAATCAGTAAGAACCTCAATACACAGTTTGCAGGCTGACATACAGTATGACTTAAATGAACAATGGTTTGGGTTATAAACCTCAACTCAAGAGTGAAGATCTGGCGATGGAGATCATATGGCATGAGTGACTTCCTGATTCATATGGTCTACACTCATTCAATACACTTTTGGATTTTAATTGACATTTCCTGGATGTAGTCTGCCACTTCTCTTGCTCCAGCTGTGTAGTTTTAGGTTGAGGGTCAGTTGTCCAGTAGAGTCTGACCCTTTAAAAAAGCAATCTGGACCCTGTCAACACCTTTGTTCCCTAAACAGGCTCCTCCAGGCCTCTGGAGCGGCACCACATGGAAACTAGTGTGCAGTGGAAACTGGCTGCCAAAAAGCCCAAACTCTGCACCTCTTCCAGATTAGCATTCTTTCCATCTGACACATGCGCCGTGAAGTGGATTATCATCAAGTGGATGAAACACAACTTAAAGTAAGGTGGGATCGTCAAAGAAGAAAAAAAAAAGTAAGTTCCTTAGGATATGTACTCTGAGGGTGTAATATGAGAAAATATAAGGAAGTCATGTCATTTGGAGCAGAGTCATGAAGAGTTCACCGCATTTAAACTGTATAGATATTGTTTGAGTTTGTATGAGGATATTACCCATGAATGATGGACAACAATAAAGAGTCTGATATCACACTGACATTTGTCTGACCATAATTGCTTCCCTGCTTCCTTATTATAAAGGTAATATCCTTTTAAAGATTCTGACAGTTCTTTATTTCCTTACCTGATTTCAACTCATAAGGAGTAGACAGCATGGAGCCTTCTTCATTACCCCCACCTAGCCTGGGCATTAAATCATAAAAACGTCTGAACTTCAATCCGGCCCCAGCTCCCTACCAGTAGAACCGAAGGAAGTGAAGGAGGTGTGCTGAGGGAAAGGAAGAGTGAGAGATGGGGTGGAGTGAGGAGGCATGCAAGAGTGTGGGAGACTGCGGGGCAGGAGACAGAGAGAGATTTAAGGTTTTTATTAAAATTTTATAAATTTTGTGTTAATATTAGATAAAATTGTATTGGAAGAATTCAGCTGTTTTTTACACATAGGTATATGTGGTTTTAAAATTAACACAACCTGTGAATTAGTTCACAACATTCAACACAATATGTTCACCTTGATCTGCTCTACACAAACTCAGCGTCAGCTTTTTATGAAATGCATGAGTGACTTGATTTAGCTGAACAGAACCCAGGACATAGTCTGGCTAATGACATAATGACATTGACCTGCCATTTTGTTTTCATTTTATTGTATACTTTTGTCCATAAAATATATTTTATATTATTCCCACTTCACTATGTGATTCGCGAAAAAACAAAACAGCTCAGTGATCATGGAAGGCCTCTGAACATCCTCTCCGTTTCTCAGAGACGATGTAAACAACACTGCTAACGCTAGCCATTTAGAAGCTCGTCAGTACTTACTTACTACTCGCAGTATAATACACCGGCTCTTTGCGGATAAGATTGAAGACCCCTGTTTACAACCCCCTGGTAATTGGTGGGATGACAGTAACTCAGGTGAGGGATTTCAGTGGGGAATTAAATAATGGGGCTACTCAAGTAGTGTTACATTAACACTAGCTCTCCTTATCTTCTCATCTCATTATCTCTAGCCGCTTTATCCTGTTCTACAGGGTCGCAGGCAAGCTGGAGCCTATCCCAGCTGACTACGGGCGAAAGGCGGGGTACACCCTGGACAAGTCGCCAGGTCATCACAGGGCTGACACATAGACACAGACAACCATTCACATTCACACCTACGGTCAATTTAGAGTCACCAGTTAACCTAACCTGCATGTCTTTGGACTGTGGGGGAAACCGGAGCACCCGGAGGAAACCCACGCGGACACGGGGAGAACATGCAAACTCCGCACAGAAAGGCCCTCACCGGCCACGGGGCTCGAACCCGGACCTTCTTGCTGTGAGGCGACAGCGCGAACCACTACACTAGCGTGCCACCCTCTCCTTATCTTCAGCTTGAATAATGAACTATATTCGATGTGCTGTTGAAGCAGATTAAGGCTGGTTTATGTTGTAGTTACAGTAGTAGTTAACTGGTTCTGGTTGGCAAGTGTGTCTTTCATGCACGGTGTCACCAGGTACTGCAAACTTCCAGTGACTTTGACCAGAATGTGCAATAAGCATCATGGAACTTGTATAACATTGAAACCACCATTTTGATGGGGAGAGAATTCTCATCAGTGACAGCTAGAGCAAAATACTTGAGGTAAGTTGTACTTGAAATAGTTTCTTAATGTAGATTTACATGCAAAAACAACATTTTCTGCTGCTGTTATTTTTAACACTGGTTTAGTTTGGTTTCTAACAGAACTGTTCGACTGTATATTTTACTCTGTATTAACTTTAGACATTTTGAGAAATTTACTAACTTTCATGTCCAAATGTTGCAGGCAGCTAATTTACATGGCTGTTAATTAGCAGGGGGACTTTTTAAGTATTCTTGCTCAGCCTACAAGATGGAAATTTAACTTGAGATATTTTGTGACTGTGTGACATTTTTATAAGTGCTTGTTTTGTACTGTTTGTATTATTAAAGAACCTTGTTAGAGCTCTCAGCTCTACTAATTATTCAGCTTCATGAGCTGGGAATAATTTCTTTTCTTCTTGCTAACTAACTTTGTTGTATAGCTAACTAAGATGTACCTCATATAGCCATGGCTAGCTTAATCCAATTATTTCCCATGACAACAATTCTTTTAATACAAATACATTTAAGAAACTATAGTTCAGATCTGTAAGAATGTTGGGCTGTGAATGTGTAGCTGCAGCCTCATGTTACCCAACATGAAGTGTGTAGAGTTTATGTTGGGGGGGGAAAAAGGAACTGACCTGTGATATCAGCTAATGCTTTGTGTAAAACTATTGTGCAAAAGTTGCTGCTGCATTATCTGTCTAAACGTTAACGTTTTATTCATTTATTATGCAGAAAATGGACTGATCTGAAGATGATCCTCAGCCAGTGATTCCTTGGATGATCAGATCGACATCAAGATACAAAGTTTTGAAATAAGTGAAATGTAGAAGATGTGGTTATGTGTCATGTTGCTTAATGAAATTAGAAAAACAACTGTTTTGTCCTGTGTTGGATTTTTCCTTTATTATTACTGAAATCCTAAGAAATTCTGTTCTATGGATTTGTGGTGTTATACTCTGCAGTTTGATTTCTGTGAATCGTATTGTTAATACTTCTTTATAATAAATGTGTTGAAGTCATAAATCATGTATTATTGTCATGAACTAATTTTGTGTCAAGTAACACTTTTTTGTGTCGGGTTTTAAGCATGTTTATTAACACAATGTGTGTAGCCAAGGACAGCACATAATGTGTTATTACACATCTTCGTGCTAACCATCTTGACTCATACACTGTGTTAAAATCATTTACACAGAGAATGTGTCAAAATTAACACAAACGTTGTCCCAAAAGTCACACAAGTGATGTATAAGAATTTAATATAGTTTGTGTCAGTTTTAACACGTCCTTTCTAAGATCTTGTTACTTGTGTATTACTGTTGGACAAATGCTTGAGAGTAATGATTGATATGTATTTAAGGCTATACCACAGAGCTGTTAAATGCAGGTCAAAAGGTGTTAATTTTCTATAACAGCACTTACTCTAATACATTATCATTTTTATAGTAACATCGTATGTGCTGCACATAAACATTTTTTAAAAGTGTGTAATTGTTGAGAAGTTGAAGATTTCTGTGAAGAGATGACATTTGGCATTTTTGGAAGGTGTTTCCAGTGCCAGCATTTTATAACACTCAGAGGTAAATCTGTAACATTAAGTTTTTGGATGGAAGGCCATGAGGTTTCTCGATAGCTGCAGTTTTTGCTAGCTGTCTCGTTAAATTTCAAAATAGAGAGAAAAAAATGAGGCTGGTGAGGGAACAGACTGTTTTTACCTGCTATAACATAAGTGAAAACAGGAACTACCTTGTCTCACAGATGTTCCATAACATTAAACTTAAAGGGGAACTGAAGGCAAATTTATCATCAAAATTCTATTTCTCATTTTATAAAATATAGGAATGCATTTCTGACAGCTATTCTGTCACTGCTATAGCAAGTTATGAGTGTTTGAAATATGCTCTATATCAGTCCATATGTCAAAGCAACGGCCGTAAACGAGATTCGCTGCGACCTGTGCGAGACATCATAGGACAGAAGTAAAACGTACAGTGGAAATCAAAGTGACCAACCTCTGCCAACATTGTCAAAAGACGCGTGCGCCCTCCTTCGAATGCTGACGTAATCAAGCCGGAAGTTTTCTGTGTCCGAAATCGCTCCCTACTCACTATATAGTGTGGACGCCATTTTATAGTGCTGTCCGAAACCTTAGTGAGGATTATGTGGGAAATGCGCTCAGTATAATATAATAATAAGTTAAATTTATATAGCGCCTTTCAAAAAACCCAAGGATGCGTTACAATTATAGACAAGGAAAGAAAAAATAAATAAATAAAAAAAGTCCACCAAGTAGGGGTCAGGATGTAATTCCCGTGGTGTAGCAGCCACAGTCCCACCAAAAGGCGCACGAAAACAAGTCCCACATCTCCAGCACCGCCGCCGTGACGCCGTCAGCAACATCGCTCGAACACCACGCCATGGATTCACAAAGCGAGCAGAGAAGCTCCGCCACGCAGAGCGCTGGTATGTCCCAAATGCCTGGACAGCCGCCGCGACACCACCAAGCAACATCGCTTGGAACATCACGCCAAGCGTTAAAGCGCAGAGCGCTGGACAACCATGATGTAAAATGAGCAACGAGCTCACTGCAGTCCATAGCTGGGAGCGCAGGCATCACCCGCGGCGAACCAAGGCCTGGAGGGAACCGACGCCCAAAACTAGGTCCGGAGCTACACCACAACCGGCAGACAACACACTCCAACAAACATCAAACTACACAAACACACAGAAAAAAATAGAAAAAGAAATAAAATAAAACAATGTATTTATAATAAAATATATTATTAAAAATAAAACAATGTATGTATTTATCACAAAAATACATGCATGTATTTATTATTTTTAAAACCCACCAGCCGCCTGATCTGGCATGTTTTAATTGTGTGACAGCAATGACGTACCCCTCCTAGAACTGCCACCTTATTGTGGTGGAGGGGTTTGTGTGCTTGAATGATCCTAGGAGCTATGTTGTCGGGGGCATTATGCCCCTGTAAGGGTTTCCCAAGGCAGACAGGTCCTAGGTGACAGGCCAGACCAAGAGCAGTTCACCAAAACCCCTAATGGAGCAACAACCAAGGACCGAGACGTTGCCCGGTATGGCACAGCCGGGGCCCCACCCTGGAGCCAAGCCCAGGGTTGGGGCTCGCATGCGAGCGCTTGGTGGCCGGGCCTTTGCCCATGGGGCCCGGCCGGGCTCAGCCCGAAGAGGTGACGTGGGCCCGGCCTCCTATGGGTTCACCACCCACAGAGGTAGCAGTAGGGGGCTGGTGCAGTGTGGATTGGGTGGCAGTCGAAGGCAGGGGCCTCGATGACCTGATCCCCGGACACAGCGGCTAGCTGTTGGGACATGGAATGGGGGAAAGAGCCTGAGCTTGTGCGGGAGGTTGAGAGATACCGGCTAGAGATAGTCGGGCTCACCTCCACGCACAGCTTGGGCTCTGGAACCCAGCTCCTCGAGAGGGGCTGGACTCTCCACTTCTCTGGAGTCGCCCATGGTGAGCGGCGGCGGGCTGGTGTGGGCTTGCTTATAGCTCCCCAGCTCAGCCGCCACGTGTTGGAGTTTACCCCAGTGAAGGAGACGGTCGCCTCTCTGCACCTTCGGATTGGGGAGAGGGCTCTTGCTGTTGTTTGTGCCTACGGGCCGAATAGCAGTGTAGAGTATCCGGCCTTCTTGGAGTCCCTGGGAGAGGTACTGAGGGGTGCTCAGACTGGGGACTCCATTGTGCTACTGGGGGACTTCAATGCTCACGTGGGCGATGACAGTGACACCTGGAGGGGCGTGGTTGGGAGGAACGGCCTCCCCGATCTGAACCAGAGTGGTGTTTTGTTATTGGACTTCTGTGCTAGTCACGGTTTGTCCATAACAAACACCATGTTCGAGCATAGGGGTGTCCATAAGTGCACGTGGCACCAGGACACCTTAGGTAGGAGGTTGATGATAGACTTTGTTGTCGTTTCATCTGATCTCCAGCCCTATGTCTTGGACACTCGGGTGAAGAGAGGGGCTGAGCTGTCAACTGATCACCACCTGGTGGTGAGTTGGATCCGCTGGCGGAGGAGGAAGCTGGACAGACCTGGCAGGCCCAAACGTATGGTGAGGGTCTGCTGGGAACGTCTGGCCGAGCACTCTGTTGGGGAGGTCTTTAACTCCCACCTCCGGGAGAGCTTTTCCCAGCTTCCGGGGGAGATGGGGGACATTGAGTCTGAGTGGACCATGTTCTCTACCTCCATTGTGGACGCAGCTGTTCAGAGGTGTGGCCGCAAGGTCTCCAGTGCCTGTCGTGGCAGCAATCCCCGAACCCGGTGGTGTTCAGCCGTCAAGCTGAAGGAGTCCTATCAGGCCATGTTGACCTCCAGGACTCCTGAGGCAGCTGATGGGTATTGGCAGGCCAGGCGTGCTGCAGCTCGGGCAGTTGCGGAGGCAAAAACTCGGAACTGGGAGGAGTTCGGGGAGGCCATGGAGAAGGACTATCGGTCGGCCTCGAAGAAATTCTGGCAAACCGTCCGGCGCCTCAGGAGGGGGAAGCAGTACTCTGCCAACACTGTTTACAGTGCGGGGGGGGGGGGGGGAAGCTGTTGACCTCGACTGGGGACATTGTCGGGCGGTGGAAGGAATACTTTGAGGATCTCCTCAATCCCACCGTCATGTCTTCCATTGAGGAGACTGAGGCTGATGACTCAGAGGTGGACTCGTCCATTACCCAAGCCGAAGTCACTGAGGTGGTTTGCAAGCTCCTCGGTGGCAAGGCACCGGGGATGGATGAGATCCGCCCTGAGTATCTCAAGTCTCTGGATGTTGTGGGGCTGTCTTGGTTGACACGCCTCTGCAACATCGCGTGGCGGTCAGGGACAGTGCCTATGGAGTGGCAGACTGGGGTGGTGGTCCTTCTTTTTAAGAAAGGGGACCGGAGAGTGTGCTCCAATTATAGGGGAATCACACTTCTCAGCCTCCCAGGGAAGGTTTACTCCAGGGTACTGGAGAGGAGAATTCGACCGATAGTCGAACCTCGGATCCAGGAGGAACAATGCGGTTTTCGTCCTAGTCGCGGAACACTGGACCAGCTCTATACCCTTCATAGGGTGCTCGAGGGTTCATGGGAGTTTGCCCAACCAGTCCACATGTGCTTTGTGGATCTGGAGAAGGCATTCGACCGTGTCCCCCGTGGTATTCTGTGGGGGGTGCTTCGGGAGTATGGGGTTCGGGGCTCTTTGCTAAGGGCTGTCCGGTCCCTGTACGAACGGAGCAAGAGTCTGGTTCGCATTGCCGGCAGTAAGTCAGACCTGTTCCCGGTGCATGTTGGACTCCGGCAGGGCTGCCCTTTGTCACTGGTTCTGTTCATAATTTTTATGGACAGAATTTCTAGGCGCAGCCAGGGGCCGGAAGGAATCCTGTTTGGGAACCACAGGATTTCATCTCTGCTTTTTGCGGATGATGTTGTCCTGTTGGCTTCTTCAAACCAGGACCTCCAGCATGCACTGGGGCGGTTTGCAGTCGAGTGTGAAGCGGCTGGGATGAGAATCAGCACCTCCAAGTCCGAGGCCATGGTTCTCGACCGGAAAAGGGTGGCTTGCCCTCTTCAGGTTGGTGGAGAAGTCCTGCCTCAAGTGGAGGAGTTTAAGTATCTCGGGATCTTGTTCACAAGTGAGGGAAGGATGGAGCGTGAGATCGACAGGCGGATTGGTGCAGCCTCCGCAGTGATGCGGTCGCTTTACCGGTCCGTCGTGGTGAAGAAGGAGCTGAGCCAAAAGGCGAAGCTCTCAATTTACCGGTCGATCTACGTTCTGACTCTCACCTATGGCCATGAGCTTTGGGTAATGACCGAAAGAACAAGATCGCGGATACAAGCGGCCGAAATGAGTTTTCTTCGCAGGGTGGCTGGGTGCTCCCTTAGAGATAGGGTGAGAAGCACAGTCACTCGGGAGGAGCTCGGAGTAGAGCCACTGCTCCTCCAGATCGAGAGGAATCAGCTGAGGTGGCTCGGGCATCGTTTTTGGATGCCTCCTGGACGCCTCCCTGGGGAGGTGTTCCAGGTATGTCCCTCCGGGGGGAGGCCCCGGGGAAGACCCAGGACATGCTGGAGGGACTATGTCTCTCGGCTGGCCTGGGAACGGCTCGGTGTTCTTCCCGAGGAGCTGGCCGAGGTGTCTGGGGAAAGGGAAGTTTGGGCTTCCATGCTTAGACTGCTGCCTCCGCGACCCGGTCCCGGATAAAGCGGAAGAAGACGAGACGAGCAATGATGTAAATACAAGCACGACGGACTAGTCCTTATCCTGTTGTCTTTCCAACTGTTCTCTACTCCACATTGGTTCGAAGTCATATGGAATAATCTCCATCACTGATGAAGCTGGTGAATCTCAAAATTAATCTAAATTGGAATGATATGGCGATCTGGCAGCTGTGTAAACAGTTTTCAAAATGGTGGCGCTGACACGTCACGTTTGAAGTCTCGCACAAGTCTTGTGAAGATCGCGTGGATAAGTGATGCCTGCCATGGACCATACGAACTACATTCAACATGGCTAAAAACCGAAAAGGCCGATAAGTGATATGCCAATATGAGTCATGATATAAGGTTTAAGTCAAGTCAAGTTTATTTGTATATCACTTTTAATAATAGACATTGTCACAAAGCAGCTTTACAGAATTTGAATGACTTAAAACATGAGCTAATTTTATCCCTAATCTATCTATGTTATGATGAAGGGAAGTGTGTGGCTGAAACTGTGTGTCATGTGTACATGAAACAGGAAGGGGTGGAGGTGCGAGTAGTATGGATCTTCAACATGTCTGGTTCTCACATGCATATGAACGATGGGCAGGTGGTTAGTAGCTTCATCGTGCAGGCTCTACAGGGAGAGCCCCTGACGGTTTATGGTTCAGGCTCTCAGACCAGAGCATTTCAGTATGTGAATGATCTTGTGGCCCTGATGAACAGTAACGTCAGCAGTCCTGTTAACTTGGAAAACCCTGAGGAACATACCATATTGGAATTTGCTCAGATGATTAAAAGCCTGGTTGTGAGCCACAGTCATATTCAGTTCCTTCCAGAAGCACAAGATGACCCTCAGAGACGGCGGCCAGACATACGCAAGGTTAATAAAACTGAAAACGTAATTGAATAACATGTTAATTAAGAAATAAAGCAAGTTTAAAAATGACTTCAGTTCCCCTTTAACTATAAATGAAATTCACCTTTTAATGAATGAAAAAATAGTGAGCAGTGGCAAATTTCTGTGGTATAACAGGAGTAAAACACTTCTAGATATGCTGTTACTAGAAAAGAATCAGCTTCATGGTTGTATCACACCACTCCATCATTGATTATTTCATATAACAGCATGCTGCAGTGTTTTAGTCCTTTCCCCCCTTCATTTCTTATCTTTAATATAAAGACAATGCAAATATACAGTAGATAACATTAGGCAATTGAGGGCTCATGGAGTAGGACAAATGGACAATGTATCAAGGCTTATTATTATTTTGAAACAGACATTATTGGCATTGTAAAACATGACATTGCTGCTGCTAAATTGTTTTGGACTTTTGGTTTATGAGTCAGCATTAAATAGAACATAAAAGTGGTATGATTAAGCACAAAATAGTTTCTTTTCAATGGTGACTCAATTTAGGTCAAACTTTCGGGCTCATCAGTTGCGCTGCTGTCAGCTCATATTTGATTCACCGTGGATTAGGAATCATAAAATTAAAAAACAAGTTGTCTTACCATTGTTTGCATACTAATTTTAATGGCAAACATTAGTAAGACCAACCTTAAATGTCATCTCGTGCTCCAACGGAGTTTCTTTTATAGGTTATAATCTTAGAAAAGAAGCCATTTAAAGGAGAAACTACAAAGATGATCAACATTACTCATGACTCAATACCCTTACTCATTTTCATATAAACACATCATATACAGTCCATCACCACTACGTCAAATTAAGTTTGTCTGTGCTCCATAAAAGACTGGATAGGTGCACCAAGACCCCTCTGCATAATCTGAGAAAAGGGTCAACACAACCTCAATGAAAAAACACAGTGAAATCACTAACCACTTCCACCCAATAACCATTAATGAAACAATCTGTGCTGAGTCCACTGAGCAAACAGGCCTGACCTCCAAACACATGTTTAACAGATTTCGAAAGAAAGAACAATATTGGTGCTTAAGGGAAGAAAGGAAAAATGAAGATGAGGGATCTACTACAAGCCTGCAGGAAAGGGAAATGGTGTCAAATGGGTAGGGATCCAACTTCAAACCACAAAACTGAGTGGCATTCCTGCTTTCTGGTGTGATAGTTCTACCTGCAGCTCCAGCCTGACCACAACTATAATGAGTGAAAGCAGGCTCAGTGAAACAGCCATCCCAGCACCGAGGTACTGTCTTCAGCCAACGCTTTAATGTGGCTCCTACTGCCAGCTGGGAAATGTGCACAATAACTGCAGTTTTTTCAAGGGCAACACATGTACATAGAGCACAATCACCAGAGAAGGCTTTTTTTTTTATAGCTGTATTAACCTACATTTATACACATGGATGCTTTTGCAAGCTGAATATGTTGCACAGTAAACAAATTATCAAGATAACCATTGTAACCATTGCAGGTGCAATGTAATCAGCAGCTGATAAAAACAGAAACTAAAAATGCTTTTATTTCATAGAAAATAATAAACACTGCAGGTCATCACATACAACAAATAGATTCATTAAATGTATTAAAAATCAGTTTATGCAGAGGTAAACAGTAAGGTCTTTACAACTCAGGATTTGGCAGTGGAAGAACATTCAGATGGAAGCTTCTTTAAGATCCAGGAACGCAGGAGCTCCAACTCAGGCTGGCAGAGTTGATGGTTAAGCCCTGGGAATGCATGGAAGGTGGTAGCCATGCCAGCTTTCTTCAACAACCTGCTGGTCTCTTCGCCCCAGGCATGGGAGACCAGTTCATCAACTGTACCATGACACTGGAGAAGCTCTGGTAAGTGACGTCCTACTGCATCTTCAACAACCTACACATGGAGGGGCAAGAAGCAAAGAGCTATTGTAACACAAACTGCTGAAAAAGTCGATGCTGACACTTTTCTTTTTCAGCCAGCATGAACTTTTTCAGCAGTTTGTGCTACAGTAGCTCTTCTGTGGGGCTGGACCATATGAGCTAGCCTTCGTGCCCCATGCGACTCACCAAGCCTTTGACACCCATGACCCTGTCGGTTGACCGGTTGTCCTTCCTTGGACCACTTCTGGTCAGTACTAACCACTGCATACCAGGAACACTCCACAAGATGTGCGGTTTAGGAGATGCTCAGACCCAGTCATCTAACCATCACAATTTGGCCCTTATCAAAGTCACTCAGATTCTTACACTTGGCCATTTTTCCTGCTTCCAACACATCAACTTCAAGAACTGACTGTTCTCTTGCTGCCTAATATATCCCACCCCTTGGTAGATGCCACTGTAACAACATAATGTAATTCACTTTACCTGTCAGTGATTTTTAATGTTATGGCTGATCGGTGTATATGATTTATGCTACCAAGTTTACAGTGGTGCTTGAAAGTTTGTGAACCCTTTAGAATTTTCTATATTTCTGCATAAATATGACCTAAAACATCATCAGATGTTCACACAAGTCCTAAAAGTAGATAAAGAGAACCCAACAAATGAGACAAATATAAACAAATGAGACAAAAAATATTATACTTGGTCATTTATTTATTGAGGAAAATGATCCAATATTACATATCTGTGAGTGGCAAAAGTATATAGAAATTTCTAAAGGGTTCACAAACTTTCAAGCACCACTGTAACTCATTTATTTTGATTGCACACACAAATTTAGTGAATTTTGTGAAACTCATTTTCATATTATTAACATCAAAGAAAGCCAACCAAAGAAAATCTAAAAATACTATGACAAATAAGATTTCGTCGTTCAGTTAGGACAAATGCTGCTGTATAAAAGCTGGTAGAGTTAGTCTGTGCCTATGGCAGCTGACTTCTCATTTTAGAGGGTTTTTTTTGTGGAAAATCAGTTTTGCCAAAACTTTTGTAAATGTGGCAAGATTTTTTTCGTTTGATTTGGCACACTGACTGAATGAATAAAAAAAAAAAGAAGGACTGCACGCTCCTGTTCATTCTTATTCTAATGAAATGAAGCCAAATACTTCCGCCATGTGGTTTCAGGAAGAGCAGCTGGTTTAGACCACATTCAGCAGTGCACAGTGAGTAAAATTTTTTTTAAATTTGAGACACCCACTTATAAAATCCCTCCTAATGTTATTGGTAGTGTATGTGTTCAGTGGCAAACAAATGGCTTTTGTGCAGATTTCAGTAACTGATTGGATGGATGTTGTTAATACTGAAATAATATAGCTATCAATGAAGCTATATGTGCTAGCGCAATTAAACTAGCCTTTTTCCTATTAAACTCTCCTGATAGTTCAAACTTTTTAAATAGAAATGATTAACAGTTTGTATTAGTGCATGTGTCTAGAAAACTTGAGAGAAAAAAAAAGTACGTATATGAGGGCAAATTCTGTGGTGAACTTAGATTGCTGGCTACAGCGGCTCTCTTCCGGGAAAGCTATCAACCACGCCATTCCCAAGCGTATCCACACCTTCTTCCTTTATAGTAGAATAAAGTTTTAAAAACTGACTTCTGGGCAAAAAAAATAATGTGCAGATATCAGCATATGGAAAACTAAAGGCCAATTTATGCTGACAACGCAGTCCTCGCAGATGGCGTCGCAGATGGCGTCTGCGTAGCCCCCCCCTTCGCAGACGCTCTGCGCGCACCTCCCAAAAATTGTGACCACCGCAGAAGCCTCGCAGACAGCGTCGCAGACAAGAGGGCTCTGATTGGTCCACTCTACATCCGCTGTACACGCACTTCCGCTTCCCTACTTTCCCGGTTTGGTTTGTTTTCACGACCGCCATTTTTAAAAACACGAGCGAAGATGGAGCAGCACGAAGAGCGGTTGATCGAGGAAGTGAGGAAGTACAGACATCTATACGACTCCAGTTCTAGTCATTATAAGTAACCGGAGGATAAACACTCCACTAACCACACCCACCAACTACTCCTAGCGATTTCGCGACTTCACACCCCCTTGCGTTGTGGCGGTGAATAACATCGCGCACGCCTATTTTACTCCCCGCTCAACGATAAATTACAACTGTCTGCGAAAAGCTATCTGCGAAAGCCTTGTCGCAAGAGCATGCAGAAGCCCTAAGTGTTCGAATTAGTCACTGTACATGGAAAGCCAGTTTAGATGGGAAAAGTGACATGGAAATAAGGCGGTTTTGTCATTGGAACTCATAAGGAAGGGGCGGGGCTAAAAACTCTACTGCAACCAGCCAGCAGGGGCGCTAGACCTGTGGTAGCTTCACTTTTTAGAGATGATGCGCCATCCATTTTTATACAGTTGATGGATTTGGCATATGAAAACATTTCCACATAACTTCACTGGAAGATTCATAAAAGTGCCCAAAAATAAACTTACCTGATATACAACTGAATCCTTATTAAGGAAGCTGGACAGCGCAAAGACTCCAGCCACATCCTGGTGGTACCTGCAGGCCAGGTGTAATGCCATGGCTCCGCCCATAGAGAAGCCGCCTCAATAGGTCAAAACAGCACATTCAGATTACAAAGCGAATGATTCGCATGATTGCGTCAGTCCTACTCACTTCTACATTCTGCTTCCTTGCCTATTGGACAGTTTTCAAGCTTAGGCAGTGAGGTTTGTTAAGCATCTCTATTTAATTTTGCTCTGTGGCTGTGAACAGAGAGTTAAGTGACAGATGTATACGCTGCATACACAGCATTGTGCATGTGAAAGTTCATGTGAAAAACAGTAGTTTAAAGTTGAAAGCCAAAGTGGACTGAGGCAGGGGGAAAAAAAAAGCACAAAGAAAATGAACGCTAGTCCTGAATTCCACATCATTAAATTTCCATTTTTCTGAAATCCTTCCATGAGCCTGTCTTTAATTTCACACATTTGGGCAAATATGGGCACATCTGGGAATATGCACAAGTGCCCATCACTCTGTGGAGGGAGCACACAGTGGTACATGAGAGAAGATTGAGTTCATATGTACAGTACCAGTTAAAAGTTTGGACACGCCTACTCATTCATAGGGTTTTCTGTATTTTGACTGTTTTCTACATTGTAGAACAATACCGAAGACATCAAAACTTTGAAATAACATGGAACATATACATGTTATTTACCAGCTGGGAGGTCACGGTGTTTCACCATACGGACCGACCTTAAGCTGGTAAATAATATATTTATTTTTTTCTTTACCAAATTCTAACAGAAAATGAGAGCCCCCGAAAGCTGCCATTTTGAATCCTCATTCACGGCTGTAATGCAAATTGCTTCCTCCTCTGTATACAAGTGCACTTCCATGGCAGGAAAAAAAAAAACCTACATTTTGCTGCCTATGTAGTCCCCTATTTATACAAACAGGAGTCATTCAGGATTCAGCCATGCTTTTACTTGTGTTAGCAAATTACAGGTTTTTAGCTTTCTCCTGAAATGTTTTCTTTTATTTCTTCTTCCTCAGGGTAGTAAAACTCGCTTTCGCTGTGAACACTGTCGTTATCGCTATCCATGCTGTAAAATTAATGCTATTCTCCTGAGAAATGCTGGCAAAAATTTATGTTTTTTGATAATCTTATAAATAAATATTTTTTAATAAGATGAATGTTGACAAAAAAAATGCTACTATGTTTGTTGTTGTTGTGAATGAGCAAGTTGCCAGAGGTCCGTAACCGGGGTCCGTACCGTAGGATACGGACCCGCTCGCCAGCCAATCAGAGCACAGGATTTGGACCACGAAAAAAATAAATGGAATTATGTGGTAAAGAAAAAAAGTGTTTTAAAAAAAAAAACCAATGTTTCATATTTTAGATTCTTCAAAATAGCCAGCATTTACCCTGATAACACTTTGCACACTACTGGCATTATCTTAACCAGCTTCATGAGGTAATCACCTGGAATCAAAAGTTAATTTGGGCAGTTTCTTGCCTTGTAAAATACCTTGACTGGTACTGTACTTTAACCATCAGAAAGTGACGACATCTCATCTCATTATCTCTAGCTGCTTTATCCTGTTCTACAGGGTCGCAGGCAAGCTGGAGCCTATCCCAGCTGACTACGGGCGAAAGGCGGGGTACACCCTGGACAAGTCGCCAGGTCATCACAGGGCCGACACAGACAACCATTCACACTCACATTCACACCTACGGTCAATTTAGAGCCACCAGTTAACCTAACCTGCATGTCTTTGGACTGTGGGGGAAACCGGAGCACCCGGAGGAAACCCACGCGGACACGGGGAGAACATGCAAACGCCGCACAGAAAGGCCCTCGCTGGCCACGGGGCTCAAACCCGGACCTTCTTGCTCTGAGGCGACAGCGCTAACCACTACACCACCGTGCCGCCCGTGATGACATGAGCATTTTAAAAATTTTATTTCAAATGTTGCCTAGGTCATTTAGATTTTGCTGTAAATGAATTTATTAAATCTAAGGTTCCAGATCGTACTACTTGTAACAGCTTTGCCTTAGGCTAATTCTTCCATGCCATACTAAACTTTTTCAAACTAACCATTTTAATCGATTGCTTAAGCTTTGGAATAATCTTTGTTCCTTTACGCTCTTGTAGCTCTGTGAAGCAATTTAAATTTCAGCTAACTGCTCATTATACCAATGATCTTAACAACGTCTTCGATATTAATACTTTTAACACTTGGAAATCCTTTTTGCCTGAAGTGTTGTCCATCTCGTAATATTTTAATGACTATTGCTTGCTGTTATTGAGTTCATCTAGGTATCAATTTATAATGTTAATGTGGGGCGGCATGGTGGTGTAGTGGTTAGCGCTGTCGCCTCACAGCAAGAAGGTCCGGGTTCAAGCCCCGTGGCCGGCGAGGGCCTTTCTGTGCGGAGTTTGCATGTTCTCCCCGTGTCCGCGTGGGTTTCCTCCGGGTGCTCCGGTTTCCCCCACAGTCCAAAGACATGCAGGTTAGGTTAACTGGTGACTCTAAATTGACCGTAGGTGTGAATGGGAGTGTGAATGGTTGTCTGTGTCTATGTGTCAGCCCTGTGATGACCTGGCGACTTGTCCAGGGTGTACCCCGCCTTTCGCCCGTAGTCAGCTGGGATAGGCTCCAGCTTGTCTGCGACCCTGTAGAAGGATAAAGCGGCTAGAGATAATGAGATGAGATGTTAATGTGTGTATGTATATATTGTATATTAAGTTATAGTACTTTAGTCATTTTATATTATATTATGTTTCTATATAGGGCACACTTTAATTGGGGCCCAGCTCTGTTGTGTGACCCCCACCATAATTTTGTTTCTTATTTTATTTGGTGAAAGTTTAATAAAACAAAACATTGTGATTATTGGTGTCTAAGAAACTGTGTCTTAATTCGCTACAGTTCAAGTAAAGACAGATATATTTCTTTTCCAGTGGAAGCATAATTTCCCAACCTTCAAACTACCACCTCCATCTCCAAAGCTCTCCTGGGCCCTTAGTTGTTTGGCTCGAGGACTTGCATGCGTGTTTGAAACCTCATTTCTCCAGAGCTTTTCCCATGGATCAATACACGTAAAAGATTAAAAAACATATACAATAGCCTACGATTTCTCATCTTCCTGAAAATGTTTTCCATGGAAAGTTCTGGCGCTTGTCAGTCCATCAGCCTTAGGAGTGGACTCAGGGAACAGACCACTTTGTTTCTCCAGCGTGCAGAGTGACTCCAATGAGTATTTATAGTTAATGACAAAATGTTATGATTTAGGAAGATAATATTTCAGCAGTCTCACAGGAACATGTGTTTTTTGAATCACTTTCTCTGGAACGGAGTTCAGGGGCTTTTCTGTCCTTCCACACAGATCCTTTCACACAGGGTCTTGTTTTTCTCCCTATTTATAGATATTTATATGTTACTTTCTTTGACAGGTAACTATTCCCCAACTGTTGGGGTTGGTTTTTACCTTTCTGGCAGTCCTTACATATATAACCTCTATGTGACTTCTCCTCCATACAACCCCCTGCACATTTCCTGAGGGAGCTTTACCTGGACTAGTATAGGATTCTCTCACAGAATACTACTTCCTGCCATTTTTACTTCATAATGATTTATGTGTGAACTTGATAACTCAAATATTTTGAGATTAAGCTGTGCAGAAACCGGAGAATCTTCCAAAAAATTCCTTTCAAGCCTGCGATTGGCAAGACATGAAAGGAATGAGAAATTTGATAAGTTTCATTCTTCACTTCATACAGTGAAGGAGAGATATAACAGCGCTGGCCTGAAAGTCGACTTCATTTTGAACAAGTGATGTGCGAGAGTATGTAAGACTGAGCAAAGCAAAAGAAGAGAAAGAAAAAGGGAGATACATGGTCTGAGAAGAACATCAGAGCCATACCGATAATCATCCTGTGCTTAGGTACACCGGCTCGGATCTCATCTTGGACTACAGCTCCTAAATTACTGCACATTTCTTCAATAGACTCCAAATGCTCTGGGCAGTCACGAGAGATTTTGTAGCGGTCAAACCATACGTGAGACAGCGCCCCATGCATAGGTGTGTATGGCCTGAGAAGACACAAATATGGCAAATAAACAGCCAATGAAGCAGGATTCTCTTTTAAATCCAATCAGCGAAATTTCTTAGTGGTTATAAAAACGTCTTCATGAAACCATGCAATAATTAACAATTACTCGCCAAAGGCAAAAAGTGAATATCAGTGAATAATAACAGAGATGAAGCTGAAATTATTTAACAGTTATTCCATGAAATCGAGTTGTACATGAGCTGATAGCTGATGAGGCGCAGAGCACCGAGTTGGCAGGGCTCGAAATTCGTGGTGATCCGGTCGCCCGAGGCGACTTAACCTGTCATTTGGTGGGTAATTCCTGTCACTAGGCAGCCCGGCTGGCTAGTTGAAAATAAAAAATATATATGAAGCGAAGATTCAGACTAGGACTGTGCGATATATCGAATATACTCGATATATCTCCGAAAATTCTGTGTGAGATACATATAATTATTATATCATGACTATCGAGTATTTTATAGTCACCTGCCGACTTGCGTTTGTTTCGTGTTCGTTGCGTTTGTTTAAAACATCTTCCGGTGGTTTTCTCCCTGTCCCTCAGGCAGTAACGTGAGAGGCTGCCTAAGGGTAAAAAAAAATTTTTTTTTAAATAAATAACGTCATGCACTCGCCAACCAATCCCCGGGCGACATCTAGGTGCTGAAAGGAACTTGCGGGAAGATTTCCTAGTTTCGGTTTACAGCGCTGACTCAGTTCGTGCAATCGCTGGTGTTGCATAGGCTACCGTGTAAGCTCTGTCAATTTCAGCGACAAATTAAAAATGGAAGTGGACGAATTGGTTCCTAAAAGAACTAGCAAGGGGTCAGTCATCTGGCATTTTTTTTGGATATCACGAGGAGGACATGGAACAGCAAATGCCAATTTGTAAAGTGTGCAAAAAAAAAAAAAAAAACAGTATCAAAATACTCGGGTCTTGAAATAAATGCGCATTAGTCATGAACAATGGTAACTACTCTCTTTTGTGTTATTTTTGACAGAAGTAAAATTCATACGTGAACAAGTTTTGGTGAGTTGATTTTCTGTTTGGCTAGTTACTTTGGAAGGTCACTAGTCCGGCTGGCTGGTGAAAAAAATATATGAATTTCGAGCCCTGGTTGGCTATAAGCCATGTACGACGAGATTGAGTGGAATAACTGTTTTATTCTATCCACATTCACTGGATTTTGAGAAACAGAGCATTTTTATTTTTTGCAAATTCGATAACTAAAAACTTTATACAAAGCATCCGACAAAATAATTTCCACTTAGAATGTAAACAAACCGGCGAAATGACAGTAGCAATTTGCGAAAAATGCTGTAATAGTAATTCATGAAAAAAAAAAAGATACGTTCTTATCATCAAATACTTTTATTCCATATTTTGTTGCTTTTTTGTATTTTTTGGGGTTTTGTTTTTCGAGCAGAGTTTTTTTTATTTCATCCTCGGTTGGTTCAGCAACATGCGCCGCCATTTTGTTTTTCTTTACTCACTGTATATGAGCTGATAGCCTAGTAGTAGAGTAGCCAATCAGAGTGCGCGACTGCTCATATCCAGTGAATGTGGACAGAATAATCACTGATCTTCACTGAGCCTGAGGCGGATAATTGTTTTAGTATAAATGCATCGGTGATTTATTTTTAAAAAGTCATATTAAAAAAAATTTTCAAACTTCAAAAGCGACATGCAAATGTAGGCTTGTGGCATGCACACAGATTTGTGTCACTTATCTACGCTGAGTCACATAAAATGCTTTGTTTTGAAATAGATAAAATAAAAATCACAGTTCTCTTACCTTTGAATAGTTTTAGACCAAACTTCGTAGCATCTTTAGTGTTTTTAGGAACAGCATTTTCTTTCATAATTTGTAATTCTTCCTCACTTATGGTGACAAAGTGATTGGCTGCCATTTTGCCGAGGTGCTTGAGGTGATTATCGAGAAATAGTCAGAATTTCTCAATCAATCAGTGCACGATTCCTATAATCACCTCTGTATTTATACTAATAACTAGTATAACTAGTGTAAAAGTATACTTGGGATGGAAGTGGTAGTGCTAGCATAGAAAGTTCTACAACTTTGAGAAAGGCACAGCATTTGTATCGAAAAAGTGCCAGCATTAACCAAAATGCATGACTCTCTTGGACAATCAGAGCGCACGATTTCCTATAATCACCTGCATATTTATACTAAATAATACAACCCCAATTCCAAAAAAGTTTGGACAAAGTACAAATTGTAAATAAAAACAGAATGCAATAATTTTCAAATCTCAAAAACTGATATTGTATTCACAATAGAACATAGACAAATGTCGAAAGTGAGACATTTTGAAATTTCATGACAGCAACACAGCTCAAAAAAGTTGGGACAGGGGCAATAAGAGGCTGGAAAAGTTAAAGGTACAAAAAAGGAACAGCTGGAGGACCAAATTGCAACTCATTAGGTCAATTGGCAATAGGTCATTAACATGACTGGGTATAAAAAGAGCATCTTGGAGTGGCAGCGGCTCTCAGAAGTAAAGATGGGAAGAGGATCACCAATCCCCCTAATTCTGCGCCGACAAATAATGGAGCAATATCAGAAAGGAGTTCGACAGTGTAAAATTGCAAAGAGTTTGAACATATCATCATCTACAGTGCATAATATCATCAAAAGATTCAGAGAATCTGGAAGAATCTCTGTGCGCAAGGGTCAAGGCCGGAAAACCATACTGGGTGCCCGTGATCTTCGGGCCCTTAGACGGCACTGCATCACATACAGGCATGCTTCTGTATTGGAAATCACAAAATGGGCTCAGGAATATTTCCAGAGAACATTATCTGTGAACACAATTCACCGTGCCATCCGCCGTTGCCAGCTAAAACTCTACAGTTCAAAGAAGAAGCCGTATCTAAACATGATCCAGAAGCGCAGACGTCTTCTCTGGGCCAAGGCTCATTTAAAATGGACTGTGACAAAGTGGAAAACTGTTCTGTGGTCAGACGAATCAAAATTTGAAGTTCTTTATGGAAATCAGGGACGCCGTGTCATTCGGACTAAAGAGGAGAAGGACGACCCAAGTTATCAGCGCTCAGTTCAGAAGCCTGCATCTCTGATGGTATGGGGTTGCATTAGTGCGTGTGGCATGGGCAGCTTACACATCTGGAAAGACACCATCAATGCTGAAAGGTATATCCAGGTTCTAGAGCAACATATGCTCCCATCCAGACGACGTCTCTTTCAGGGAAGACCTTGCATTTTCCAACATGACAATGCCAAACCACATACTGCATCAATTACACCATCATGGCTGCGTAGAAGAAGGGTCCGGGTACTGAGCTGGCCAGCCTGCAGTCCAGATCTTTCACCCATAGAAAACATTTGGTGCATCATAAAACGGAAGATACGACAAAAAAGACCTAAGACAGTTGAGCAACTAGAATCCTACATTAGACAAGAATGGGTTAACATTCCTCTCCCTAACCTTGAGCAACTTGTCTCCTCAGTCCCCAGATGTTTACAGACTGTTGTAAAGAGAAAAGGGGATGTCTCACAGTGGTAAACATAGCCTTGCCCCAACTTTTTTGAGATGTGTTGTTGTCATGAAATTTAAACTCACCTAATTTTTCTCTTTAAACGATACATTTTCTCAGTTTAAACATTTGATATGTCATCTATGTTCTATTCTGAATAAAATATGGAATTTTGAAACTTCCACATCATTGCATTCCATTTTTATTTACAATTTGTACTTTGTCCCAACTTTTTTGGAATCGGGGTTGTAATAATAATGCTTTTATGCACTACAATAATTGTATTTGTTTCCTCTATAGAACTGACAGCTGTGACCTCAAGCCTGTGGCCATACCTCAAAGAATAAATGTCAATAAATCAGATCAGCATTTGACCTATGAAGCTGAAATATTATGAATTACCTTGCTGGAGCTGTAGGGTAGATCATTCTGATATGCTCAAAAGCCATGTCTTGCCCCAAAACATCACGAACCCATGCTCGTAATCCCTGCCCTGTGTCTCCTAACATATCAAACAAACAAAAATGGCCTTTCAATGCCTCATACAACTATATTTCAATATAGTACCGTATACTGAAACATCAATTCAATACAATAAGAGCAAAGCAATATAGTAAGAGGTTTTCCATGTTTGTTTCTATTAAAAGCCATTATATCACAGCTCTGTTAAATTCTCTAATCTGACTGATCAGAAGGTGTTGATCAGTTTTCTAAAACAGCATGGCTCAGATTCAAACGACAGGTTTATATTACTGTTTGTTCTAATAGGTTATCAATTCTGTAGTAAAGGCACATTTACAAGGAAATGTATGGCAGATGCTCTGCATAATCTAAGGCGAGTAATAAACGTGGCCCTTTAACAAATAAGAACATAGAGTCACTGATACGGTGAAGCTTTTAGTAAGGAGCTGTTTATCTATCATTTATGGAAGGCATCCACTTGGTGTGCATTATTTTCCTATAACACCACTTCCTGTTTCATGTTTTATTCCTTATCTTCAGCTGTGCCCGTTTTGAAGAAGTGATCAAGTTCTTCTAAAGTCTATGACCAACAATACCACTTGTTCAGTGAGGCTTTGCAACTTGCCAATCACATAAAAGGTCACTGCATACGCTTTTACCTAATCAGGTTACTTTTAAAAGCCTTTCATTCAAAGCTGCATGATAATGTCCATAATACCCAGAGTTTCACAATTAGCAAGGGACAGAACCACTCGCGTTCTGCATATTATGTGCCAGGAGAAATTCTGCTCCACTCTGTGACAGCAGATAAAGTTACAGCAAACTGGCTGGATAAATGAACACTTGAAATCAGGTCATATCTCTTCTGAACTTTAACCCTATAAAGCACTTGTGGGCATGCTACTGGTCACACCATCAGGATCATTGTGGCCCTCTGTTTGCCAAAAATTTCACCAGGTTTGTAAGCAAAAAGAAAGAAAGGGAAAAAAAAGGGGGGGGGGGGACACACGCTATACTACTTGACTTTTCAGAGGCCGAGTCAGAAACCGGACAACAGGTTAATTACTGATAACATTCACAGTTGATGCTCTCTTGTTTTCATTAGTTTATTGTTATTTACACAATTAAGCTTGGAATTTGGGGTGTGCCATTGGATTGTTCGCCCTGATTAGCATAAATGTTTCATCTTACAGTTAGGTCCATAAATATTTGGACAGAGGCAACATTTTTCTAATTTTGGTTCTGTACATTACCACAATGAATTTTGAACAAAACAATTCAGATGCAGTTGAAGTTCAGACTTTCAGCTTTAATTCAGTGGGTTGAACAAAATGATTGCATAAAAATGTGAGGAACTAAAGCATTTTTTAAACAAAATCCCTTCATTTCAGGGGCTCAAAAGTAATTGGACAAATTAAATAATTGTAAATAAAATGTTCATTTCTAATACTTGGTTGAAAACCCTTTGTTGGCAATGACTGCCTGAAGTCTTGAACTCATGGACATCACCAGACGCTGCGTTTCCTCCTTTTTAATGCTCTGCCAGGCCTTTACTGCAGCGGTTTTCAGTTGCTGTTTGTTTGTGGGCCTTTCTGTCTGAAGTTTAGTCTTTAACAAGTGAAATGCATGCTCAATTGGGTTGAGATCAGGTGACTGACTTGGCCATTCAAGAATATTCCACTTCTTTGCTTTAATAAACTCCTGGGTTGCTTTGGCTTTATGTTTTGGGTCCATCTGTATTATGAAACGCCGACCAATCAGTTTGGCTGGATTTGAGCACACAGTATGTCTCTGAATACCTCAGAATTCATCCGGCTGCTTCTGTCCTGTGTCACATCATCAATAAACACTAGTGACCCAATGCCACTGGCAGCCATGCATGCCCAAGCCATCACACTGCCTCCGCCGTGTTTTACAGATGATGGTATGCTTTGGATCATGAGCTGTACCACGCCTTCACCATACTTTTTTCTTTCCATCATTCTGGTAGAGGTTGATCTTGGTTTCATCTGTCCAAAGAATGTTCTTGCAAAGCTGTGCTGGCTTTTTTTAGATGTTTTTTAGCAAAGTCCAATCTAGCCTTTTTATTCTTGAGGCTTATGAGTGGCTTACACTGTGCAGTGAACCCTCTGTATTTACTTTCACGCAGTCTTCTCTTTATGGTAGATTTGGATATTGATACGCCTACCTCCTGGAGAGTGTTGTTCACTTGGTTGGCTGTTGTGAAGGGGTTTCTCTTCACCATGGAAATTATTCTGCGATCATCCACTACTGTTGTCTTCTGTGAGTGTCCAGGTCTTTTTGCATTGATTAGTTCACCGGTGCTTTCTTTCTTTCTCAGGATGTACCAAACTGTAGATTTTGCCACTCCTAATATTGTAGCAATTTCTCGGATGTTTTTTTTTCTGTTTTCGCAGCTTAAGGATGGCTTGTTTCACCTGCATGGAGAGCTCCTTTGACCGCATGTTTTCTTCACAGCAAAATCTTCCAAATGCAAGCACCACACCTCCAATCAACTCCAGGCCTTTTATCTGCTTAATTGAGAATGACAAAATGAAGGAATTGCCCACACCTGCCCATGAAATAGCCTTTGAGTCAATTGTCCAATTACTTTTGGTCCCTTTAAAAACAGGGTGGCACATGTTAAGGAGCTGAAACTCCTAAACCCTTCATCCAATTTTAATGTGGATACCCTCAAATGAAAGCTGAAAGTCTGGACTTTATGTCCATGTCCATTATATAACTATAACTTGAATATGTTTCAGTAAAGATTAGATTCACTTTATTCATCCCACATCGGGGAAATTCACGTGTTACAGTAGCAAGAAAATGTCAAACAGATAACAAATAAAACTGAAATAAAAATTAGACAAATGAAGGATTAAATACAGAGGACTATTTGCATTATCTACCATGAAAAAGTATAGAAAAATTGCCTTATTGAGAGGCTCGGAAAAATTGCACATTACAGGTAGACTCTGTATATGTGTATATATATATATATATATATATATATATATATATATATATATATATATATACACACACACACATATACATAAATAATATTTATATAAGTATGCATAAAAATAGTTTAGGGCCTATATTATTGCACATAATTGCATTGATGAGAGATGGCAGAGGTAGGAGTGGTGAAGTAGTGCAAATTAAATGACAAACAGGTTATTGGTGCTACGTTACAAGTTGTGGGTGTTATACAGCCTGACAGCAGTAGGTATGAATGGCCTGCGGTATCTCTCCTTCTTACACCGTGGGTGCAGCAGTCTACTACTAGAAGAGCTGCTTAAAGCCCCCACAGCCTCATGTAGGGGGTGAGAGGGGTTATCCATGATTAAGGTCAGCTTGGCTAACATCCTCCTCTCACCCACCACCTCAATGGAGTCCAGAGGACAGTCCAAGACTGAGCCAGCCCTTCTGACCAGTTTATTAAGTTTCTTCCTGTCCCTCTCTGAACTTCCACAGCCCCAGCAGACCACAGCGTAGAAAATCGCTGATGCTACCACAGAGTCATAAAAAGTCCTAAGCAGTGTCCTGCACACACCAAAAGACCTCAGTCTTCTCAAGAGGTGGAGACGACTTTGGCCCTTCTTGTACAGGACAGGAAGGTAAAAAAAAAAAAAAAAGTGTCAATGTCCAAATATATATGGACCTAACTGTATATTAAAATAACACTCAGGACATTTAGATTTTAAACATATGGGAATGCTGAATTTTTTTTATCCCCCCCCCAGTACTGGTTTCAAAATGATCAGCACCTCTGCTCCAGTGAAACATTTGGTGAACCCTCTTGTGGAGAGAACAACAGCACAGTGCCTCTTGCTGTATTGTCAAACAAGACTTTAGTTCCTGGACTAAACACGCCTTCCCAAAATCATGAGAATTAATATGGACCTGGTCTCGCCTTTGCTGCTTTAACAGCCTCTACACCTCTGGGAAGTCCTTCCACTAGATTTTGAAATGTATGTGTGAGGATTTGTGCCATAGTGCTTTCCAGTCCATCTTAACGGTGTTCAGTGGGGTTGAGGTCAGGGCTCTGTGCAGGACACTTGAGTTCTTTCACTCAAACTTTGGCAAACCATGGAGCTAGCTTTGTGCACAGGGGCATGGTCATGCTGGAACAGGGTCGGGCTCCTTAACTCCAGTGAAGGGAAATTGTAATTCTACAGCATACTAAGACATTTTATACAATTGTGTTTCCAGCTTTGTGGCAACAGTTTGGGGAAGAACCACATATGGGAGTAATGGTCTGCTGTCCAAAAAATTTTTGGCCATATAGTGTATATATTGCTAGGTTTGCAGGCCTAGACATTAAGCATTTACCACTGGTGGCCCAGTGGGCCAGTGGAATTGAAAAGTTACTGTCCCAAATGGAAAATGTGGTGGCCTGAATGCGCGCGGTACCCGAACCACAGCTGCCGCAGGCAGCCGCTGCAAACACCACAGGTGCTTGCACAAAGAGGGGGGTCCGGGGGCCCTCCCCTGGAAAATTTTGATTTTCAATTCATATTCATGCATTCTGGTGCATTTTAAGGTGAAATTAATGAAAATAAGATTATTCATATTTTGCTAACATTATTATACCTTTATTGTTTGTTCACATTTATATTTTATTGTTTGCATTTCTTGTCCTATCAATTTCTTAGTTACATTTAAAATTTTCCTGTGTTCTTGTTCTCTGTTCGTTTAACACATGCTGTTGGTTACTGTTTTACATTAACAATTGTTTGTATAAGTTTTATAAGCTAAGTTTTGCCTCACCATGCAACTAACTTGTTTATAGAATAAGCTTTGCCTGTAACCCACCCTGTGTGATGGAGACATATTCCTTTTTTGTCATGGTTTCAACTTTTGGCTCATATATTCTCAACATTGTAGATATTGAATTCTCACCACTGTAGATATTCTAATAGAAATAGAAGTACAATGAACTTTTTACATACACCTTTATATAATAGCCACAAGACACACACAGGCCAGTCCCGAGTCTGGATGAAAGGTGAGGGTGGCATACTAACCCTCATCATGCTGGATTTAAATGGGCATTTTTATTGTCCATGAAGAAGTTTTACTACTTAATTAATAAAATATCATGAGAATCATTGACAAATCATACATTTCCTGAAAGGGTGGACTTTGGGGAATAATCTAGTGAGATTTTTGCAAAGCCTTACCTGCTCGGGGGTGATTTATAACCCTAATTACCTGTTAATTAGCTAATTAACAGGTATGCTCAGGTAAGCCAAAAAGGGGTGAAATGTGTTTTTTAATAAGACAAGATATAAACACCAAATTTTCAGGATATGCCCTTGGGGGAACTAGTAGTAAATTTTTGCAAATTCAGCTCATTTGCATAAACCGTTGCCATGGCAACAGCAGATACCCTAGTAACTGGGGATATACTGGGTTTAGCATAGCCTGGGAAATCCCATGCTGCTTTGCACAATCGTTCCAATCTGAAAAGACAGCATGGAAACTATGGTCTAAAGGCTTGCCTGAGTTAGGGAGCCAATCAGAGAGTGGGGAGGGGTGGAAAGACGGTGACGCGTACTACTCGACAAACGGAAGCTTGTAGTTTATTTGGGACTGTTTACGGATCACATTTAACATGGCGGCGAGTGATACGAACCAAACTTTCGATCAAGCTTTAGACACTGTTCTGAATAGTTTAGAGCGAAAGTTTGTTTTAAAAAAAACAACAGCGTTTGGCGTTTCAGTCTTTCTTCGCCTCTTCGTTGCTCTAACTACGTCACCAGGTACAACTGCTATGATTGGCCATGGGCTACGTATACGCCAACTAATGTAAACCTAGTTTGGCTATTTTGATAGATTTCATCATCTTTGGATATTTGAATAATATATGGGATCAGATCTAATTTACCATATTATTTTATCTGTTGGAGTTTGCATGTTCTCCCCGTGTCCGCGTGGGTTTCCTCCGGGTGCTTCGGTTTCCCCCACAGTCCAAAGACATGCAGGTTAGGTTAACTGGTGACTCTAAATTGACTGTAGGTGTGAATGTGAGTGTGAATGGTTGTCTGTGTCTATGTGTCAGCCCTGTGATGACCTGGCGACTTGTCCAGGGTGTACCCCGCCTTTCGCCCGTAGTCAGCTGGGATAGGCTCCAGCTTGCCTGCGACCCTGTAGAAGGATAAAGCGGCTAGAGATAATGAGATGAGATTTTATCTGTTCTTCTATTTCAGTCATTGCAACCAACATTTATACTTCATTCTTGAATCACTAAAAGTTGATACACGTGTAGCCATATTTCTTGGCAGTGTATCCTGAAATTTTGATATTAATATACAAAGTCTGAATGATTTTACACCATCTGAAGCTAAAGCGAGTGTTGAAATGCTGTTTTACGATTTGGCGAGTTGTAAACCGAGCGTGCTGTCGCGCGCTCTGATTGGCTGCCGAGTTCAAAATGAAGCCGAACATTTCCGAAGATGCACGAAGACGACACACTCCTGCCGCGGCGCGGAGCGAGACAAAAACAAAGATGGCGGACCTCGTATCGAAAAGGTGCATTTTACGAACAATTTCTTCACAATTCTGGGTAAAATATGAGTAATAAAATTTGTTAATCTGTATCTAAAACGTACTGGCCCGCCCGGGCCACTGTTTGGCCAAATTTAGTGGCCCGAAAGACGTAAAAAACACCGCCGGGCCATCGGGCAAGTGCTAATGTCGAGCCCTGGTTTGTATAATTGGACTGCCTACTTCAATTCAAAGCACAGGTTATTTTTACAGGGCTCAAATCCATACTTACACGGCCATCGTACAACACTGATTTCGTGTTCCTGGAACAATTCCTATATTGATTTGAATGCATGTTTGAAGTTGTTATTGTGAGGAAAGATCAGGTCATGTGTCTTTTTCCTGACAAATTTTCAACTGGTCCAGACTCCTGAAATCTTTTCCGATTTTGACAGATTGGGCTTAAATGGGATTGAAATGAGTTTTCTTTGCAGGGTGGCTGGGTTCTTCCTTAGAGACAGGGTGAGAAGCTTGGTCATTCGGGAGAAACTGAGTAGAACCGCTGCCCCTCCACATCGAAAGGAGTCAGCTGAGGTGGTTCGGGTACCTTGTTAGGATACCCCCTGGACGCTTCCCAAGGGAGGTTTTCTGGGCATGGCCCACTGGGAGGAGACCCCGGAGCAGACCCAGGACACGCTGGAGAGATTACATCTCTCGGCTGGCCTGGGAACACCTCAGTATTCCCCCGGAAGAGCTGGTGGAGGTGGCCGGGGAGAGGGAAGTCTGAGCTGCTCTGCTTAGCCTGCTACCCCAACGACCCAGATCTGGATAAGCGGTAGAAGATAGATGGGCTTAAATGGTGATTTTAACTGTTCATGTGTTGCTTTGCATTACCTTACTTGTTAGGGCTGTAACGATACACCCAACTCATGATTCGATTCGTATCGCGATTTTTGACCCATGATTTTTTTAAAATGTATTTTTAAAAGTAGTAAATTTGACTTAACATTTACTTACTTACATTAACTATTTAATAACAAATAATTCAGACCACTGCAGAGAATGAGTAATATGTATGCAAAAATGAACAAATGTATATCCAAAGACTGTTTTATTTCTCAAAATAATACTGTTGAGCCGGAAGCTCTGGTTTTTTCGGTTCTGAAAAAGTCATTTTTCCAAATCGTGTAAATCCGTTAAGATTTTTTTTTGGGGGGGTGGCTCTCTCACTGTCTCACTCTCATAGGGCCAATGATTTTCTGTGATCGCGGAAAACAGATGGAAATTACGGAATTTTTATGGTGAAACATTGCTCGCGTGTCAAAATGTAACTACCGCAGAAGGCTTCCGCCCAAGCAGACATGCTTTTGCCAGATATTGCTAACGTTTTCCACCCCAAAATATGTTCAAAACCAGCCAAAAAACACCTAAACCCGCCCAATCTGGCAACACTGCATGCCTTTCCGGTCAAGTGATTGTGATTGGCTTGTGGCACACCTAGCCAGCCAATGAGCTGCTTGTTTACAGATTCGCTCCCCGCGTCGCAACCAGAATGGCGACCGCTTAAAAGAAATGAATGCTCTGCCAGTGGCGAGTGTGGACGTTGCATGACTCGCAGAAGATTGTCGCAGGTCGGCGAAAAAATGACTTACTAATAGATATAAAAAATAAAAGTAATTTAAGTAAGTTTAAAATGTAATTTAAATAAAAAGTAAAGTATTCATAAATTGAAGTTTGGAAGCACCTCTATTTTTGGGCTGAGGAGAAGTTTGAAAGGGTGTACCGCGATTCTGCCTTCTTGTATCGCGACACGGATCGTGACTCTGCGTATCGCGATTTCGATTTGCATATTGTTACAGCCCTATTACTTGTGCAGGTCAGAATGAAAGTGGTGATTGAAAGTGCTGTCCATGTAGCAAGTTGAATTTGCATGAACACACACAAAAAAAAATCGTTTATGCCAATAAGATGTGACGCGAACTAGAGCGAGTTATGTAGATTTAGCATTCATCAGTGACACAAAAAATCTTGTGTGCATTAATAAAGTTAAAGCTTTGAGTAGGCTTAAAAAAAAAATCAATCAGACAGTAGTCTAGGTGAACAGGAATGTTAGCCTTTATGGCAAACAAAAACATGTAATCCACGACAGCTGACCAAAGTTAATGGCAGAAAGCAGAGTTTTATTATGGACGGAGTCTAAATATTGTGACATACCATTTAATATAGCAGAGCACAGTTTTGGACATAGCTAACCTTTGTCCAGGCTCATTTACGCCTCATCCATTCTGCATGAAGCGTTTCCAGCAGGTGATCTATTAAAGAGCAATCGATCTGTGCACTTTTGTGCAGACTGTAACCGAGTTTTGCTCATGACTAATCCAGACACCAGTGGGGCTGAGTGTAAACAAACTGTTATAATTCATGCCTGTTGCCTTGTGATGGCAGTAAATCATCATGTTGCACAGCTGTATTTAATTACAAAGCCTGGCTGTGATATGAGGATTCCCTCACAGAAGCAAAATCCAAATAGAGACCACTGTACAGTACATCCACTGAAACCAAGAAGAAAGCTCTCAAAACTTTATTTACCCACCTAACCCTTATTGGATATTACACACATTTATATTACTTTTACCTTCACTGCTTTCACCACAACTATTTCCATACTGTACCATCCAATATATAGTGGTGCTTGAAAGTTTGTGAACCCTTTAGAATTTTCTATATTTCTTCATTAATCGGACCTAAAACATCAGATTTTCACCCAAGTCCTAAAAGTAGATAAAGAGAACCCAGTTAAACAAATGAGACAAAATTATTATACTTGGTCATTTTTTTACTGAGGAAAATGATCCAATATTACATATCTGTGAGTGGCAAAAGTATGTGAACCTTTGCTTTCAGTATCTGGTGTGACCCTCTCGTGCAGCAATAACTGCAACTAAACGTTTCCGGTAACTGTTGATCAGTCCTGCACACCGGCTTGGAGGAATTTTAGCCCATTCCTCCATACAGAACAGCTTCAACTCTGGGATGTTGGTGGGTTTCCTCACATGAACTGCTCACTTCAGGTCCTTCCACAACATTTTGATTGGATTAAGGTCAGGACTTTGACTTGGCCATTCCAAAACATTAACTTTATTCTTCTTTAACCATTCTTTGGTAGAACGACTTGTGCGCTTAGGGTCGTCCTCTTGCTGCATGACCCACCTTCTCTTGAGATTTAGTTCATGGACAGATGTCCTGACATTTTCCTTTAGTAATTCAGAATTCATTGTTCCATCAATGATAGCAAGCCATCCTGGCCCAGATGCAGCAAAACAGGCCCAAACCATGATACTACCACCACCATGTTTCACAGATGGGATAAGGTTCTTATGCTGGAATGCAGTGTTTTCCTTTCTCCAAACATAACGCTTCTCATTTAAACCAAAAAGTTCTATTTTGGTCTCATCTGTCCACAAAACATTTTTCCAAAAGCCTTCTGGCTTGTCCACATGATCTTTAGCAAACTGCAGACGAGCAGCAATGATGTTCTTTTTGGACAGCAGTGGCTTTCTCCTTGCAACCCTGCCATGCACACCATCGTTGTTCAGTGTTCTCCTGATGGTGGACTCATGAACATTAGCCAATGTGAGAGAGGCCTTCAGTTGCTTAGAAGTTACCCTGGGGTCCTTTGTGACCCCGCTGACTATTACACGCCTTGCTCTTGGAGTGATCTTTGTTGGTCGACCACTCCTGGGGAGGGTAAAAATGGTCTTGAATTTCCTCCATTTGTACACAATATGTCTGACTGCGGATTGGTGGAGTCCAAACTCTTTAGAGATGGTTTTGTAACCTTTTCCAGCCTAATGAGCATCAACAACGCTTTTTCTGAGGTCCTCAGAAATCTCCTTTGTTATCCACCTGATTGTCCATCCATCCATTATCTATAGCTGCTTATCCTGTCCTACAGAGTCACAGGCAAGCTGGAGCCTATCCCAGCTGACTACGGGTGAAAGGCGGGGTACACCCTGGACAAGTCGCCAGGTCATCACAGGGCTGACACATAGACACAGACAACCATTCACATTCACACCTACGGTCAATTTAGAGCCACCAGTTAATCTAACCTGCATGTCTTTGGACTGTGGGGGAAACCGGAGCACCCGGAGAACATGAAAACTCCACACAGAAAGGCCCTCGTCGGGCTCAGACCCAGGACCTTCTTGCTGTGAGGCGACAGTGCCACCCCACCTGACTGTCATCCCATTGATTGAAAACACCTGACTCTAATTTCACCTTCAAATCAACTGCTAATCCTAGAGGGTCACATACTTTTGCCACTCACAGATATGTAATATTGGATCATTTTCCTCAATAAATAAATGACCAAGTGTAATATTTTTTGTCTCATTTGTTTAACTGGGTTCTCTTTATCTACTTTTAGGACTTGTGTGAAAATCTGATGATGTTTTAGGTCATATTTATGCAGAAATATGGAAAATTCTAAAGGGTTCACAAACTTTCAAGCACCACTGTATATGTGACTGCTTTGAATTGAACAGTTTCACTCGACTCTTAATCCTGGCTAAACTGCTGTGATATTAAATGTCAATCTTTTATACATTAAATAAACTTAAAGAGAGACATACAAGCTTGGAAAAGCAATGGGAAAGAAAGCTAGCTCTTAATGCCACATCATCAACCCGGCGTTTCTCTGGAAGCCTCTCCCGAGTCTGTCCTTCATTACTGTTATTGTTGTTTCAGGCGAGTAAACAATATTTACGAGTTTATGAATGTCATGTCAGTGTAACAGAGCGCAGTGCGGGCCTGCGCTCTCTCTCTGCGCCTCAGCTCTCACTAGCCGCTCTATAACCATGGGATTTATCACCAGACTACAAAGAAACTCCTTAAAGAAAGAAAGAAACATGTCCCAGCTCTTAAACACCGACAATTTAAAAAAAAAAAGGCACCTGAGCCATGAAGAAAAAAGACAGACGCGGTGTGCTCCCCAGCCTGAGACACTGCACACTTCCCCAGTTTCTGTACCGCAGCCATAGCCATGTCCGGTGATCTCGCGATACTTGGGGAGGAAGGCCACGCGATGCGGATGGTCTGATGGATAAATCGTTTCTTCCGGCATATGTTTGCCGTATATGCTGTGAAGATCTAATATAATCAACCGCAAAGCGACGTGCACGTGTTTTCGTTCGAAACGAAATGAACGAAAACAGCGCGACTGACAAGGATACAGACTTTTATTACTGTTTATTAAACGATTATCGCGATTATTCCAGCATTTTATACATTTATACATCAGAATTACTAGATGCTTATCATATAACAACAACAACGACAATAATAATAATAATAATAATAATAATAATAATAATCCTTATTTACTTTTCATACATGTGGAACTCAAAGGAATAAAAATAGAGTAAGAAGATAATAAAGTAAACAAATATAAAATAAGAATTATATATAAAAATTTAATACAATAAATAAACAAATAAAATAATAATAATAATAATAATAATAATTATTATTATTATTATTATTATTATTATTATTATTATTATTATTATATACATAACCTTATTTATAAAAATAAACTCGATAATTTAAAAATAATTACACGAAAATAAAACTGAGTATATTAAATTAAATAATATAAATACCAAAACAGAGGATGTGCTTTCAATTAAAGGGCTAATAATAATAATAATAATAATAATAATAATAATAATAAACCTTATTTACTTTTCATACATGTGGAACTCAAAGTAATAAAAATAGAGTAAGGAGATAAAAAAGTAAACAAATATAGAATAAAAATTATAAAATTTTAATACAAATAAAAAATATTATAATTATTATTATTATTATGCACATAACCTTATTAATAAAAATAAATCAATAATGTAAAAATAACTAGACAGGGACACTCTAACGAGTGCAAACCCCGCCTTTTCCCTATTAAAATACATTGGGCGAAAATTTCAAAGTTCTGCCATGACCTTGACCTTTGACCTTTGACCTCCAAAATTTAATGGTTTCCTTCCTGGGTGATTGGCAACACATGTACAAAATTTGGTCCAAATCGATCCATTGGTTCTTGAGATATCTTGCAGACACACAGACAGACAGACAGACAGATACACACACACACACACACACAGACTGACGCAGGTGAAAATAATAACCCCTCCGACTACTGTCGGCGGGATTAATTACATTAAAATAAAACTGAGTATATTAAATCAAATAATATAGGCTCCAGCTTGCCTGCGACCCTGTAGAACAGGAAAAAGCGGCTAGAGATAATGATAATGAGATGAGATAAATACCAAAACAGAGGATGTGCTTTCAATTAAAGGGCAAATAATAATAATAATAATCTCATCTCATTATCTCTAGCCGCTTTATCCTGTTATACAGGGTCGCAGGCAAGCTGGAGCCTATCCCAGCTGACTACGGGCGAAAGGCGGGGTACACCCTGGACAAGTCGCCAGGTCATCACAGGGCTGACACATAGACACAGACAACCATTCACACTCACATTCACACCTACGGTCAATTTAGAGCCACCAGTTAACCTAACCTGCATGTCTTTGGACTGTGGGGGAAACCGGAGCACCCGGAGGAAACCCATGCGGACACGGGGAGAACATGCAAACTCCGCACAGAAAGGCCCTCGCCGGCCCCGGGGCTCGAACCCGGACCTTCTTGCTGTGAGGCGACAGCGCTAACCACTACACCACTGTGCCGCCCCATAATAATAATAATAATAATAATAATAATTAGTATTATTATTATCATCATTATTATTATTGCTGTTGGTACAATTTTAGCTTGGATTGTAAATTTTATAAATTATGTCAGAACTTAGTGATTCCTAATGTTCCTTTCAATCATCTGTTTTAAACATGCTCATAGCTGCGTTTATTATATTATTAAGAATCCATCATCATCATCATCATTTCACTAGAGTAACTAATTTTTTCCTTTGTTTTTGTCTCTTGTGACTTATCTTTTATTTTTGGTGCTATTTGGGTCCCTGTTGAGCCAAGAATGAATTGAGAGCATAGCCCTATAAAAGCCCTGTCTGATAAAAACTTGTCCTGCTCTGTGCTCCAGTGAGCTCTATCATGAGCAGAGATTTAGTGGAATGTCTGGATCTACAGTTCCGTTTAAACACATTCTGGACTCTTATCTTTAATAAACATAGATCTGTTTTGCTTTGATTCTGGTATATTTCAGTTGCTACACACACCCAGACCACACATTTTGCGTGCTAAACCCAGCTCTCCAAAATACTGTCATTATGTTGAAGACACTGGTCAAATTGCCAAAGCGTGCGTGTGTGTGTGTGTGTGTGTGACATGGGGGTGGGGGCTTTGGTTGTATTTGAGCGCTTGTGTGTGGTCAAACATGCAGATTACCTGGGTCATTGCCCCACATATGACAGAAAATCATCTTTACCTCCCAGTGTCTGTTTATTCCTCTTCTCTACACACAATTATGTAATGCAGTGAGATCAAAATCTTCTGAATTGCCAAACAGCTATTCAGCTTCATGGTGATTGTATCACTGACAGAGTCACATTCTTGTAGGAGAAAAATATGAACTTGTAGAAAAATATATTTCCATACTATACTTGTAGGAAGACCAGAATGAGAATGTGATTTTTGGAGAATAAACATAAATAAAAAACCAGACAATCATCCATAACCGCTTATCCTGTGCAGGGTCGCAGGCAAGCTGGAGCCCATCCCAGCTGACTGTGGGCGAGAGGCGGGGTACACCCTGGACAAGTCGCCAAATCATCACAGGGCAGACACATAGAGACAAAAAAACATTCACACTCACATTCACACCTACGGTCAATTTAGAGCCACCAGTTAACCTAACCTGCATGTCTTTGGAGCACCCAGAAGAAACCCATGCAGACACAGGGAAGAACATGCAAACTCCACACAGAAAGGCCCTTGTCAGCCACTGGGCTCAAATCCAGTGGCTGACACTGTGAGGCGACAGTGCTAACCACTACACCACCATGCCGCCCTAGACAATCATCTTATCCATCCATGCATTATCTGTAATCGCTTATCCTGTTCTACAGGGTCGAAGGCAAGCTGGAGCCTATCCCAGCTGACTATGGGCGAGAGGCGGGGTACACCCTGGACAAGTCAGCAGGTTATCGTAGGGCTGACACATAGACACAGACAACCATTCACACTCACGGTCAATTTGGAGCCACCAATTAACCTAACCTGCATGTCTTTGGACTGTGGGGGAAACCGGAGCACCCGGAGGAAACCCACGCGGACACGGGGAGAACATGCAAACTCCGCACAGAGAGGCCCTCGCCGGCCGCTGGGCTCGACCCCAGAACCTTCTTGCTGTGAGGCGACAGCGCTAACCACTACACCCAATCATCTTATCTTTATAGCAATTAATAACTGCTGTTGCGAACAATAATCCCATAATTCATAACAAAAATACATATAAAATATAATCTCTTGTGATGAATGGGAACGATCAGATTAGCTGGTTTACAATTATGTGAATGAAGAGAATGAAATATTTCTAAAGTTAGTTATATAAGAAAAATGATTGTTTGTTTGTTTGTTTGTTTGTTTGTTTGTTTGTTTGTTTAGTTCTATGAACATTTACACTCTTCAGCCTCAACTGCGAGTCTTCAAAATAATTTTCAACACCCTATAACATATTTAACGACCTAACAGCAATTATAGTACAACAATAGTATATAATCTACATAAATCTAGAAATGTTTATTACTAAATAGTAAATAGTTAATTTCCTGCAACAATTTAGATGTAATCTACTCAGAAAATCTGTATCACTCTAATGAGACACTTCAGACACAGCATATACACTCACTGGACACTTTAATAGGCGCTTGTTCTTGATTCTAAGATTCCTGTTCTTGGCTGCAGGAGTGGAACCCAATGTGGTCTTCTGCTGTTGTATGCTGAGATGCTTTTCTGCTCACCGTGGTTGTAAAGAGCTGCTATGAGTTGCTATATCCTTCCTGGGAGCTCGAACTGATCTGACCATTTTCCTCTGACCTCTCTTATCAACAAGGCATTTCCACCTGCAGAACTGTCGCTTACTCAATGTTTTTTGTTTTTCGCATTCTGTGTAAACTCTAGAGACTGTTGTGTGTGAAAACCCCAGGAGATCAGCAGTTTCTGAAATACTCAAACCAGTCCACCTGGCACCAACACCCATGCCACAGTGAAAATCACAAAGATCACAATTTTTCCTATTCTGATGTTTGAAGTGAACATTAACTGAAGCTCTTGATTTGTATCTGCATGATTTTATACTTTGAGCTGCTGCTGTCAAGGGACTGGCTGATTAGAGAACTGCATAAAGCAGCAGGTGTATGGGTATACCTAATAAATTGGCTGGTGAGTGTATTTATTATATGGTTTATAGTTAGTACGAGCACTTATTATGAGTCTTTATCTATAGAGAGAGCATTAATCAGGCACTCATTTACAGTGTCTTGCAAAAGTATTTATCCCCATTTGCATTTGTCTTGTTTTGTCACATTACAAGCTGGAATTAAAAAGGATTTTTGGAGGGTTAGCACCATTTGATTTACACAACATGCCTACCACTTTAAAGGTGAAAATTGTCCTTTTATTGTGACACAAACAATAATTAAGATGAAAAAACAGATATCAGGAGTGTGCATAGGTATTCACCCCCCAAGTCAATACTTTGTAGAGCCACGTTTTGCTGCAATTACAGCTGCAAGTCTCTTGGGGTATGTCTCTATTAGCTTAGCACATCTAGCCACTGGGATTTTTGCCCATTCCTCAAGGCAAAACTGCTCCAACTCCTTCAAGTTAGATGAGTTGCATTAGTGTACAGCAATCTTCAAGTTATGCCACAGATTCTCAACTGGATTGAGGTCTGGGCTTTGACTAGGCCATTCCAAGACATTTAAATGTTTCCCTTTAAACCACTCCAGTGTAGCTTTAGCAGTATGTTTAGGGTCATTGTCCTGCTGGAACATGAACGTTCATCCCAGTCTCAAACCTCTGGCCGACTCAAACAAGTTTTCCTCCAGAATTACCCTGTATTTAGTGCCATCCATCTTTCTTTCAGTCCTGACCAGCTTTCCTGTCCCTGCAGATGAAAAACATCCTCACAGCATGATGCTGCCACCACCATGCTTCACTGTAGGACTGGTGTTCTCAGGGTGTTGGGTTTGCGCCACACATGGCATTTTCCATGATGGCCAAAAAGATCAGTTTTAGTCTCATTTGACCAGAGAATTTTCTTCCGTGTGTTTGGGGAGCCTGCCACATGCTGTTGGGCAAACTCTAAACGTGTTTTCTTAAGTAATGGCCTTTTTTCTGGCCACTCTTCCATAAAGCCCCACTCTGTGGAGTATACGGCTTAAAGTGGTCCTATGGACAGATACTCCCATCTCCACTGTGGATCTTTGCAGCTCCTTTAGTGTTCTCTTTGGTATCTTTGTTGCATCTCTGATTAATGCCCTCCTTGCCGAGTCTGTGAGTTTTGGTGGGCGGCCTTCTCTTGTCAGGTTTGTAGTGGTGACATATTCTTTCCATTTTGCTATAATGGATTTAATGGTGCTCCATGGGATACTCAAAGATTGGGATTTTTTTTATAACCCAACCCTGATCTATACTTCTCCACAACTTTGTCTCTGACCTGTTTGGAGGCTCCTTGGTTCTCATGTTGCTTGCTAAGTAGTGTAGCAGAGTCAGGGTCCTTCCAGAACAGGTTGATTTATACAGACATCATGTGACACTTTGATTGCACACAGGTGGATCTTAATCAACTAATTATGTGACTTATGAAGTGAATTGGTTGGACCAGCTCTTATTTAGGGGTTTCATACGAAAGGGGGTGAATACCTATGCACACTCCAGATTTCTGTTTTTTCATCTTAATTATTGCTTGTGTCACAATAAAAGAACAATTTTCACCTGTAAAGTTGTAGGCATGTTGTGTAAATCAAATGATGCTAACCCTCCAACAATCCATTTTAACTCCAGCTTGTTATGCAACAACACAGGACAAACACAAATAGGGATGAATACTTTTGCAAGACACTGTAGAGGCATACATTACATTGGTGCTTGAAAGTTTGTGAACCCTTTAGAATTTTCTATATTTCTGCATAAATATGACCTAAAACAATCAGATTTTCACACAAGTCCTAAAAGTAGATAAAGAGAAACCAGTTAAACAAATGAGACAAAAATATTATACTTGGTCATTTATTTATTGAGGAAAATGATCCAATATTACATATCTGTGAGTGGCAAAAATATGTGAACATCTAGGATTAGCAGCTAATTTGAAGGTGAAATTAGAGTCAGGTGTTTTCAATCAATGGGATGACAATCAGGTGTGAGTGGGCACCCTGTTTTATTTAAAGAACAGGGATCTATCAAAGTCTGATCTTCACAACACATGTGTAGCATGTATCATGGCACGAACAAAGGATATTTCTGAGGACCTCAGAAAAAGCGTTGTTGATGCTCATCAGGCCGGAAAAGGTAACAAAACCATCTCTAAAGAATTTGGACTCCACCAATCCACAGTCAGACAGATTGTGTACAAATGGAGGAAATTCAAGATCGTTGTTACTCTCCCCAGGAGTGGTCGACCAACAAAGGTCACTCCAAGAGCAAGGCGTGTAATAGTCTGCAAGGTCACAAAGGACCCCAGGGTAACTTCTAAGCAACTGAAGGCGTCTCTCACATTGGCTAATGTTAATGTTCATGAGTCCACCATCAGGAGAACACTGAACAACAATGGTGTGCATGGCAGTGTTGCAAGGAGAAAGACACTACTCTCCAAAAAGAACATTGCTGCTCGTCTGCAGTTTGCTAAAGATCATGTGGACAAGCCAGAAGGCTATTGGAAAAATGCTTTGTGGATGGATGAGACCAAAATAGAACTTTTTGGTTTAAATGAGAAGCGTTATGTTTGGAGAAAGGAAAACACTGCATTCCAGCATAAGAACCTTATCCCATCTGTGAAACATGGTGGTGGTAGTATCATGGTTTGGGCCTGTTTTGCTGCATCTGGGCCAGGATGGCTTGCTATCATTGATGGAACAATGAATTCTGAATTATACCAGTGAATTCTAAAGGAAAATGTCAGGACATCTGTCCATGAACTGAATCTCAAGAGAAGGTGGGTCATGCAGCAAGACAACGACCCTAAGCACACAAGTCGTTCTACCAAAGAATGGTTAAAGAAGAATAAAATTAATGTTTTGGAATGACCAAGTCAAAGTCCTGACCTTAATCCAATCGAAATGTTGTGGAAGGACCTGAAGTGAGCAGTTTATGTGAGGAAACCCAGCAACATCCAAGAGCTGCAGCTGTTCTGTATGGAGGAATGGGCTAAAATTCCTCCAAGCCGGTGTGCAGGACTGATCAACAGTTACCGGAAATGTTTAGCTGCAGTTATTGCTGTACAAGGGGGTCACACCAGATACTGAAAGCAAAGGTTCACATACTTTTGCCACTCACAGATATGTAATATTGGATCATTTCCCTCAGTAAATAAATGACCAAGTATAATATTTTTGTCTCATTTGTTTAACTGGTTTCTCTTTATCTACTTTCAGGACTTGTGTGAAAATCTGATGATGTTTTAGGTCATATTTATGCAGAAATATAGAAAATTCTAAAGGGTTCACAAACTTTCAAGCACCACTGTAATACATAACACAAAGATTTCAGTTTACTTTGTTAATCTGTATCATTTTGTGGCAATCTTAGCAATTATAATCGAATAAAAAAGTGTAATAGAAAGTCTAGGTGTTCAAAAACCTTTAGCTGGCAATGTATATTGGTAAGTACAGGCCTGGATATTTTTTGAACCTGGAAAATAGTGTAGATACAGTAGTCTAGATACAAATTTTCACTTATGTTCCATTCTACATGCCAGACAAAATCTACCATCACAGGTAATTTCTCTATTTTTAATGTAATTCCATTAGACAGAGCTCCTGAATGTAAAGCTGAGGTATTTATAGCCAGGGGAGTTATACACAGCACAGTAACCTAATACCAATACTGCAAGTGAGATATGTGTAAAACATCCCATGATACTGCGCAGATAGCACTCTGTTTTATTAGAGTATTCACTCTGTTTATCTCTTGAGTGTGGGATTTTATGCAGTGTTCTCATATAGAGTGCTTCATTCTTGTCTGCTGATGGAGTCAGAGGTTGATTTGTGTTTGCCACAACTGCTGTCTACAAGGCTTTATATCTCCAACGCTGCCACAGACTCCTTTTTAGAACAGCCAATGCCGAAGTATGCCAAAGCAAACCAACAGCGAGTACATATTAATTCACTGACTCTTTGTAGTATCTGTGACTTTACACACACACACACACACACACACACACACACACGCTCGAGGACAACTAATGCTTCTGTTAATATCTACTTCTGGTTTTATCATAGTGGAAACTCTGAGAGGGGAGGAAGACCAGTTTGACGGCCATGATTTTTCACCACGCTATTTTTCTTCGGCTTTCTTTTATGTCGTTCTTTTTTTTAAAAAATGAGCTCACTGGTTAGTCCCCATGAGCTTTCCGTGGCACACTACTTAGCACTCATCAATCAGTGCTGATGAAAGACATGTCACATTTGCGCTGAGAATAGTGATGACTAAAACAACGAACCATTCTGATTCAAGCCATTCCTATTTGATTTAAATTCACCATTTCAAGTGGGAGACTTGGCTCTTAGATGAGTTCTCATGGTTCACTTGGTGAGGAGAGGGTGCTTACAGGTCAAACTCTGCTTATTTTAATCAGAGGAGACTCGTTTTACATTTGCTCTCTCTGCATGTGTCACAGAATATAATGTTAATGCTCTGTGTGGGTATTTCAAAGAAGGGAGCATCATTCAAATACAACCCCGATTCCAGAAAAATTGGGACAAAGTACAAATTGTAAATAAAAACGGAATGCAATAATTTACAAATCTCAAAAACTGATATTGTATTCACAATAGAACATAGACAACTTATCAAATGTCGAAAGTGAGACATTTTGAAATTTCATGCCAAATATTGGCTCATTTGAAATTTCATGACAGCAACACATCTCAAAAAAGTTGGGACAGGGGCAATTGAGGTATTTCACTCACGTGACCAAGTCATGTGACGCTGCCATTTTGGACGGCACGGCTCGAATCAGTTTGAATGCGAGGAAGGCGACAAACGAAAAACATAAAAGAAAAAGGAGCGAGATGCAGAAAACACCTTCACTATCCAGCGACGTAGGGCATTTACAGGGCGAGCAGAGGGAGAGGTATTTGCAAAAATTGAGGTTAGCAGGCTTAGAGAACGACGTTTACCTGCTTCCACCAGGATTGTTCACTGACAGCTAAGATTTGTTCACATTTTCATTTACTTTCGGTCCTCAGGATAAACAAAATGTTATTAAATGTCATTGAAATAACTTCTTAGTCTGTTGAGACATGGCCCGTTATAAGTTTTTCCTTTACTGTATTTACTAGTTTACTGAGCGCGCTCCGGGGCGGGCTGGCTGGCGCTAGCTAGCTAGCGCTCCGGGGCGGGCTGGCTGGCGCTAGCTAGCTAGCGCTCCGGGGCGGGCTGGCTGGCGCTAGCTAGCTAGCGCTCCGGGGCGGGCTGGCTGGCGCTAGCTAGCTAGCTAGCGCTCCGGGGCCGGCTGGCTGGCGCTAGCTAGCTAGCTAGCGCTCCGGGGCTGGCTGGCTGGCGCTAGCTAGCTAGCTAGCGCTCCGGGGCTGGCTGGCTGGCGCTAGCTAGCTAGCGCTCCGGGGCTGGCTGGCTGGCTGGCTGGCTAGCTAGCGCTCCGGGGCTGGCTGGCGCTGGCTAGCTAGCGCTCCGGGGCTGGCTGGCTGGCGCTAGCTAGCTAGCGCTCCGGGGCTGGCTGGCTGGCTGGCTAGCTAGCGCTCCGGGGCTGGCTGGCTGGCTAGCGCTCCGGGGCTGGCTGGCTGGCTAGCGCTCCGGGGCTGGCTGGCTGGCTAGCGCTCCGGGGCTGGCTGGCTGGCTAGCGCTCCGGGGCTGGCTGGCTGGCTAGCGCTCCGGGGCTGGCTGGCTGGCTGGCTAGCTAGCGCTCCGGGGCTGGCTGGCTGGCTAGCGCTCCGGGGCTGGCTGGCTGGCTAGCGCTCCGGGGCTGGCTGGCTGGCTAGCGCTCCGGGGCTGGCTGGCTGGCTAGCGCTCCGGGGCTGGCTGGCTGGCTAGCGCTCCGGGGCTGGCTGGCTGGCTGGCTAGCTAGCACTCCAGGGCTGGCTGGCTGGCTGGCTGGCTGGCTGGCGCTCCGGGGCTGGCTGGCTGGCTAGCTAGCGCTCCGGGGCTGGCTGGCCGGCTGGCTAGCGCTCTGGGGCCGGCTGGCTAGCGCTCCGGGGCCGGCTGGCTAGCGCTCCGGGGCCGGCTGGCTAGAGCTCTGGGGCCGGCTGGCTGGCTGGCTAGCGCTCCGGGGCCGGCTGGCTGGCTGGCCGGCTAGCGCTCCGGGGCCGGCAGGCTAGCGCTCCGGGGCCGGCTGGCTAGCGCTCCGGGGCCGGCTGGCTAGCGCTCCGGGGCCAGCTGGCTGGCTGGCTAGCGCTCCGGGGCCGGCCGGCTGGCTGGCCGGCTAGCGCTCCGGGGCCGGCTGGCTAGCGCTCCGGGGCCGGCTGGCTGGCTGGCGCTCCGGGGCCGGCTGGCTGGCTGGCGCTCCGGGGCCGGCTGGCTGGCTGGCGCTCCGGGGCCGGCTGGCTGGCTAGCTAGCGCTCCGGGGCTGGCTGGCTCAGTAAACTAGTAAATCCAGTAAAGGAAAAACTTGAGACTGAAAGGTTTTAACAGTCATCCAAATGACTGAACGTAAACATTGCTACAGTAACATACCAGCTACTGTTGTTGACATTAGCTAGCTTGCCGTCCAAAATGGCGGACACCGGGGCATCACGTGACCCTGTGACGTCAGGTGAAATACCTCAATAGAGATCTTGCAGTCACGTGACCGGAAAGTACACAACCCCCATCTTGTTGGTAAAAAACACAGCTGAATACTGCTGCACTCGTGTACAGAATGGATCAATTTCAACCGACGGACTACACGGCTCATTTTTCTAATGAACAGATAACTAGATATATGTCTAAAATAAATGATCTACAGATTAGTGACCCTTATGGCTTTCCGGACGGAGTTTTCACGACCGGATTTTGAACTGCCAGCGGAATACCCGGACGTGTATGATTACCTCATCAACTTTCCCTCGCTGTTCAGTGGTGAAGCACTGCGTGCTTATAAATCTCTGGACAGTTATCTTTACAGAAATTCAGGATTTGTCAGCGACTCAGATGTGGCATCTTGTAAACAAGAAAATAACAATCCTCATTGGATGGGTAAGTCACTTAAGTATTGAGTATAGCACTGACCAGCCGATTATAGAATAGAATAAGGTAATTCTAAATCGTCCGTCTTGTTTACATGGATCTGGCGTTGGAGAGGTAGAGGCTTGGCAGTGGAGGTTTGAGTAGCTGTTTTCTGAGCTTAGCCAACAGGCCGGCTCTGCCTGTAGCCTCGCTTTTGCTTCTGCTCCCGGTGCCGCCTCCTTCGCTTTGCTTCCAATAACAATCCACGGAGACCCCGCTGGTCTCGCTATCTCGTCCGGAATGTTATTTTTTATTTTTTTCTCGTCCGGAATGTTGTGCATGCGATGGAAATCACTACAAACCATCATTTTCTGCTGGAAACCAATGTCCAGTAAGTCCATACGGTTGTAGTGGATATTGAAGTCCGGTACAGACGAACAACACGCAAAAATACACACAAAAAACATTAAAAACGTGCACAGGTAGGGAGAGCTTGTAGCTGCAGCCGTTGTAGTAGAATTGTATATAGTAGGGTTTTCCAGAAGAAAAGGTAGAAGTAGAAGCAGAAGTAGAAGTAGAAGGCGGAATATGGCATTTGACCGACACGATGGCGTCTGTCACAATCTAGATCGGCTGTGACGTCACATGCAAGTGCTCCATAAGAGGCTGGAAAAGTTAAAGGTACAAAAAAGGAACAGCTGGAGGACCAAATTGCAACTCATTAGGTCAACTGGCAATAGGTCATTAACATGACTGGGTATAAAAAGAGCATCTTGGAGTGGCAGCGGCTCTCAGAAGTAAAGATGGGAAGAGGATCACCAATCCCCCTAATTCTGCACCAACAAATAGTGGAGCAATATCAGAAAGGAGTTCGACAGTGTAAAATTTCAAAGAGTTTGAACATATCATCATCTCCAGTGCATAATATCATCAAAAGATTCAGAGAATCTGGAAGAATCTCTGTGCGTAAGGGTCAAGGCCGGAAAACCATACTGGGTGCCCGTGATCTTCGGGCCCTTAGACGGCACTGCATCACATACAGGCATGCTTCTGTATTGGAAATCACAAAATGGGCTCAGGAATATTTCCAGAGAACATTATCTGTGAACACAATTCACCATGCCATCCGCTGTTGCCAGCTAAAACTCTATAGTTCAAAGAAGAAGCCGTATCTAAACATGATCCAGAAGCGCAGACGTCTTCTCTGGGCCAAGGCTCATTTAAAATGGACTGTGGCAAAGTGGAAAACTGTTCTGTGGTCAGACAAATCAAAATTTGAAGTTCTTTATGGAAATCAGGGATGCCGTGTCATTCGGACTAAAGAGGAGAAGGACGACCCAAGTTGTTATCAGCGCTCAGTTCAGAAGCCTGCATCTCTGATAGTATGGGGTTGCATTAGTGCGTGTGGCATGGGCAGCTTACACATCTGGAAAGACACCATCAATGCTGAAAGGTATATCCAGGTTCTTGAGCAACATATGTTCCCATCCAGACGATGTCTCTTTCAGGGAAGACCTTGCGTTTTCCAACATGACAATGCCAAACCACATACTGCATCAATTACAGCATCATGGCTGCGTAGAAGAAGGGTCCGGGTACTGAACTGGCCAGCCTGCAGTCCAGATCTTTCACCCATAGAAAACATTTGGCGCATCATAAAACGGAAGATACGACAAAAAAGACCTAAGACAGTTGAGTAACTAGAATCCTACATTAGACAAGAATGGGTTAACATTCCTATCCCTAAACTTGAGCAACTTGTCTCCTCAGTCCCCAGATGTTTACAGACTGTTGTAAAGAGAAAAGGGGATGTCTCACAGTGGTAAACATGGCCTTGTCCCAACTTTTTTGAGATGTGTTGTTGTCATGAAATTTAAAATCACCTAATTTTTCTCTTTAAATGATACATTTTCTCAGTTTAAACATTTGATATGTCATCTATGTTCTGTTCTGAATAAAATATGGAATTTTGAAACTTCCACATCATTGCATTCAGTTTTTATTTACAATTTGTACTTTGTCCCAACTGTTTTGGAATCGGGGTTGTACAAGGGAGACATTTTACTCTAGTAAAGCTAATAACCAGCAACACCTGATGATGCAGAATTAAGCCTGTAAAACCGGCCTTTTCCCTCCTGATTGGTCATGCATGATGCATGCAACTAATCAGACTTGCTCCATTTAATCCCACAGTAAAACTGTATCTAATTCCGACATCACTGAAGAACTCTTGATTGAAATCGAAGCAGTCAAAGCAGGACTAAATCACCCTCCATTGTCTTTATGAAGTGATTCATGATTTGTAATCTGAAGCACTTATGTGGTGTTCCTTTCACTGTACTGAACATGCAACACAACTTTTAAAGGTTAAAGGTCATTTGCTTCACTTTCCTTATGTTTTATCCCACTGCATTTTTACATAGCACAACATGCTGTACTCCTGAGCCAGTATGGCTCCAGGAACATGATCATGTTGATCACATGGCCTCAACTGGCACTTTGGAAGACCTCAGTATTATAAAGTCCTTTCTTTGTTAAGACTGAATGGCATAATAAGACACATCATCCCACTTTCCATCTAGGACAGCACGGTGGTATAGCGGTTAGCACTGTCGGCTCACAGCAAGAAGGTTCTGCGTTTGAACCCAATGGCCAACGGGAGCCTTTCTGTGTGAGGTTTGCATGTTCTGTCTGTGTGGGTTTCCCCTGATGTTCAAAGACATGCAGGTTAGGTTAATTGGTGGCTCTAAAGTGAGTGTGAATTTTTGTTTGTCTCTATGTGTCAGCCCTGCGATGATTTGGTGACTTGTCCAGGGTGTACCCTGCCTTTTGCCGATAGTCAGCTGGGATAGACTCCAGCTTGCCCATGACCCTGCACAGGATAAGTGGTTATGGATGTGTGGATCCCAATTACCATTTATCAAAAGGTATGCCTGAGAAATCTATTACTCTTGTAATTCATTTAGACAGAAAAAAGGGAATTAAACTGTACTAAACTAAATTGTCACTTTAAGCTTTAGTAGTTAAGGCTCTGGGAGAGTATCTGAAGCGCATGGGTTCAAGCACCAGTACAATCAAGCTGCCACTGTTGGGCCCTTGAGCAAAGCCCTTAATTCTTTCTGATCCGGGGTGCTGTATAATGTCTGACTCTGCACTTTGACCTCGAGTTCCTAACAAGCTGGACTATATGAAAAAAGAATTTGGCTGTGCTGTAATATACTGTATATGTGACAAATAAAGGCTTCTCCTTCACTGGGTTATCCTCAAGAGTATCTTTTTATACTTTTAGTGCATGTAGTGTACCTTTACAATTTTACTCTAATGGGTGATTAAAGCTCAGTTACATTTTTATAGGTACACTATCCACATTTCCAGGTGAAAGATACATAACAAAGATATAAAAGATGTTCCTGAATGGCATGGCATAGCAGGTAGTATTGCCACCTCACAGCTCCAGGATCACTGGTTTAATCCTAAACCCAGGTTACTGTCTGTGCAGGGTTACGCATGTTTTGCCTGCATTTGTGAGAGTTGGCTTCAGGTTCTTTGGTTTCCTCCTACCACCCAAAACATTCTGGTAGATGGACTGGCTATACTAAATTATTACTAGGTGTGTGCATGGTGTGCTGAGATGGACCAGTATGCTATGTGGAGTGAACACTAATTGTTCTAGGAAAGACTCCAAACCAGGATCAAGAATGAATGAAAATAGTACACTTGAGGGTACCACTCCAACAGGGAGTGTATACTGTGTTAAATGATCACTGTTGCGTTGTTGGTATTGTGTCCAAATTCACCATGTTAGTAACTACAGACTAACTTCCTGAGTGGCATGGTGGCACAGCACTGATGGATGGTCACCTTTGGGCAATTTAGAGTAGCCAGTTGACCTAATCTGAATATCTTTGGACTGTGGGAGGAAACCCACACAGGCACAACATACAAACTCCACACAGAAAGACCCCCATCAGCCACAAGACCTGAACCCAGGACCTTCTTGCTGTGAGGCAACAGTGCTAACCACTGCACCAGCACGCTACCTTAAAGTTAACTACAGAGAAAGTACACTATATGGTCAATCGTTTGTAGACAGTGTGCTTGTTGAACATTTCATTCCAGATTTAGTCCACACTTTGCTGTTATAATAATCTCCACTCTTCTGGGAAGGCTTTCCACTAGATTTTAGAGTGTCGCTGTAGGGATTTGTGCTCATTCAGCCACAAGAGCATTAGTGACGGCAGACAGTGATGTTGTTTGAGGAGAGGGGTGCAGTTGGCATTCCAGTTCATTCCAATTGTGTTCAGTGGGATTGAGGTCAAGGATCTGTACAGACGACTCAAGTTGTACTCCATTCTTGGCAAACCATGTCTTCATGAACCTCGGTCTATGCACAGAGGCATTGTCATGCTGGAACAGGTTTGGGCCTTAGTTCCAATGAAGGGAAATTGTAATGCTACAGCATACAAAGATATTCTGTACAGTTGCGTGCTTTCAACTTTATGGCAACAGTTTGGGTAAGAACCACGTATGGGTGTGATGGTCAGCTGTCCACAAACTTGTGGTATATAGTGTATGAAATGCAAATTGATATAATAGGGTGGTACCAGCCCTGCGATGACCTGGTGACTTGTCCAGGGTGTACCCTGCTTCTTGCCCATAGTCAGCTGGGATAGGCTCCAGCTTGCCTGCGACCCTGCACAGGATAAGTGGTTACAGATAATGGATGGATGGATGGATGGATGGATGGATGGATGGATGGATGGTATGAGCCCTGTGATGACCTGGCGACTTGTCCAGGGTGTACCCCACCTCTTGCCCATAGTCAGCTGGGATAGGCTCTAGCTTGCCTGCGACCCTGTACAACAGGGGTCTTCAATCCTATCCACAAAGGGCCAGTGTGGCTGCAGGCTTTCATTCCAACCAAGCAGGAGCTACACCTGATTTCACTTGTTTAATCATTTCACCCTCGTCTCCAGTCAACAATCAAGTGAGCCTCCAATTTGGCTGTAATGAAAGCCTGCAGCTACACCGGCCCTTTGCGGATAGGATTGAAGACCCCTGCTGTACAGGATAAGCAGCTACAGATAATGGATGGATAGATGGATGGGTGATACCACTCCACATGTTAACTGCTTTCTGTGCAGTGGTGGCTCAACGGTTATGACTCTGGATTAATGACCAGAAGGCCAAGGGTTCAAGCCCCACACCACTGTTGGGCCCTTGAGCAAGGCCCTTAACACTCTGCTCTAGGGATGCTGTATCATGACTCACCCTGCACTCTGACCCCAATTTCCTAACAATCTGGGATATGTGACAAACAAAGTCTTCTTTTGCATGTTAAAGACTTCTCACATTATTTACAGCACCTGCCTTTTGTTTTGCCCTTCTGCTTCTTGTAAGCTATGGGGTAAAAATAAAGGAGCATTAAAGTAATCTGGCTTCCCAAAATCGCAGGCAATGCTTTCATCTCTCATATGGTGTGCAATAGGACGGAGCTGGCTGGTTGGATCAGAGAGGACCGCTCACACCCCTGTCCTGCTTCCACCTCGGCGGGAGTGCGCGCTCTTGGCCGCTCGCTCGCGCCGTTTATGGCCTCACTTCAAAGCCCCCTAGCGCAGCTCTGCCAGAGTGCACCACATAACTCAGCCAACATGAAAGTATGGCCCATCGTAAATTTCACGAAAAACTAAAACAAACATGCTTGAGCACAATGAGCTTAATATGTAAGGAACTGTGCCACAGGTTCGGACCCGAGCTCATTGCTCATGTTGAACACGTAGTCAGCTGTTTTGATTTCGGCTTAATATGTTTAAGTGCATTTTCCGTATACAAGCTCACAAGCTCTCTGTAATACGTACACCTACAGCACTGGAGTTTTTTTTTTTTTTTAAGGAATGCGTATAGTGGGGCCAGGGAATTTTTTTTGGCGATGGGATTTTATTTTCCTCAGTAGACTTTGATGTGGATCAGCATATTCTCTATTCTTTCTTTCTGCCATGGAAAATTAGAAGCATGCATGTCAGCACAAAGGTCAAGGGCAAAACAAGCTGTTACAATGAACTTACTTTTTTAATGGGAATGTTTTACTCAAAAACAGTTACACTTAATGGATAATTAGTGGGCAGAGTTGTACAGCCATCTTTAACAACTCTCTCCTAACCTCATTGTATGTAATAAGCCATGCTCAGGCTGTGTAAAATACAACTTCAAAAGAAACTACAATAATCTTCACTACGCATTTCAGTCAGCCTTAAATGAATAATAAAATTCAGTTCCATGTTATGCATCTACAGTAAGTTTCCTATTGTGCAGAAGTCTTCGGCACATGCAAAAAAAAAAAAACCCAAAAACAAACAAACAAAAACATAGCACAAAAAAGCCTTCAAAAAAATTAAAGTAAATGTTTCTGCATTTTAAAAAATCTATAAAGAGCAGTAAAGAGTAATAATGGGAAAAAATGAAATAAAGGCAATATTTGGTGTGAAGAACCTTTGCTTTAAAAAAACCCTAGTAATCTCAGGTATAATTTGTGCAGTTTTATAAGGAAATGAACTGAGCATCCTGCAGAACCAGCCACAGTTCTAAAGACACATGCTCCTTTTTTTCTCAGCAAAACCCAGCAGCCTTCTTTTTTTTTTGTCTGAAAAGTGTCTCTTATGTAATAAGCTGCTTTCTTGACTCACATACAAACACTTTTTTTTTTCTGCAAAATTAATTTTTTTTTTGTGCTGGAAAACTAATGTTTGGAAATCTAAAAGCTTTTTGGACTGATTCCATAATGTAGAAATCATAAAATAAATTTAAAAAAAAAACTATAACAAAGTTTGAACCAAAACACAGGCAGCACGGTGGTATAAGTGGTTAGCACGGTCGCTTCACAGCAAGAAGGTTCTAGGTTCGAGCCCAGCGGCTGGCGGGGGCCTTTCTGTGCGGAGTTTGCATGTTCTCCCCGTGTCTGCGTGGGTTTCCTCCGGGTGCTCCGGTTTCCCCCACAGTCCAAAGACATGCAGGTTAGGTTAATATGGGACGGCCTTGGGCTGAGGTGCCCTTGAGCGAGGCACCTAACTCCCAACTGCTCCCCAGGCGCTGTTAGCATGGCTGCCCACTGCTCTGGGTATGTGTGTGTGCTCATTGCTCGCATGTGTGTGTTCACTGCTTCAGATGGGTTAAATGCAGAGAGGAATTTCGCAAGTGTGTGATGAATAAAGTTGTTCTTTCTTTCTTTCTTTCTTTCTTTCTTTCTTTCTTTCTTTCTTAAGATGTTTGCACAGGATATATGAAGTTGTATATATGCCCGTACTCCTTGTCTATGATATGGTACCCTTGTCTTTTGGAGCTTTCATCAGGAAATTTGGATATATTGTACCGTTGCAAAAGATTACATAAAAAGTTGCATACATTTATATCTAATAATAAACATAAAGCGAATGGTTGTCTGTGTCTATGTGTCAGCCCTGTGGTGACCTGGCGACTTGTCCAGGGTGTACCCCGCCTTTCGCCCGTAGTCAGCTGGGATAGGCTCCAGCTTGCCTGCGACCCTGTAGAAGGATAAAGCGGCTACAGATAATGAGATGAGATGAGAATAAACATAAAGCATAAAGATACACTATATACACATTAATAGGTAAAAACATACATGGAATAGTACTGTACCGTTTAATACCCATTTTTCTAAGAACATAGTGGTAATATTTGCTATGACTACTGCTAAGTGCATTGAGTTGTTAAAGATAATTTCCGATGGCCTTTTAAAATAATATCTGCGTAAAATCCTGAGGGTCTGTGTGATATAAAGTTGCAGTTGCTCCTCTGATCTATAGCGCACAATGGCCCTGCACCCTGATCTGTGTCATATTTGCGTGACTCCACATCCATGTATCCGGCCATGACCCCTCCTGGCTAACGCTGTAGAAATTAAAGTAAACATTGGCCAGTGAGTGCCTGCTTGCCTTCATTTTCCTGTCCACTGTGTAATGGCAGCACCTTGATGACCTCATTCCTCGCTCACCCTATAATCCTCTCCTCTTACTAGCTTCCCCTGAGTGGAGCTTTGCAGTCCAGGGAGCACCTGCTTTCACCGGTCCTCTTATTAACAATAACACCATGGTTTTCTCTCTCTCTCTCTACTTGAGACAGGTTTCCATTACACTGGGAGGGGGAACCAATGTTTCCTGTCCTCTGTGCCTCCGCTCTCTCACAACTCTGCCAATTCCACTATTTTTGGAAAAAAGAAAACGTTGTTGGGACATTTGCACGACTGACTCTGAGCTTGAGGTTGACTTTGGACCGATGTAGCACTCTGGAATCGATCTTCACACTTTGTTTTGATGGACCTGCCATGTGGAATGAAAGGAAAGCAAGAAAAGAGGCAAGAATGTGAGAACAAAAGAGAGGGCAAGGGACAAAAATGATGCAATATGCAATCAGTAAAATGACATAATACCATGCAAATGTAATCTTTGGTAATTGTGAAAATACAATATCCAGTTTCAAAACTACCTAACAGAGATGATGAAATCAATGATTCACTTTTGAGACTTGGCTTCAGCATTTCAGCTTCATAAGATGTTATTTGTTATACGTGGGACCTTCTGACCCAAATTTATTCAATAAATGTTGCTTGAAGCTACACGTTCAAAATTGGAGATGATTTTTCTTTCCTTTTTCTCCAGAGTTCAAGTGAAGTATGTGATGCTGATATGGAGATTTGGAGGATTTGTGCTGCGTGAAATTCTATAGTCTCCAGGAGGGGAGCAGCTGGGTGGTTCCTGATCTAATTTGCAAACTCTTTTCTACTCCACCCTCACATTCTGTTCCCAGATCATTAGATTGTGATGGCTCATCCCTGGGGTCCATCCCAGGGGTCTCTCTCTTCTCCATCACATCCCAGCCTTCGTGTTCACTTTTCTTTGAAATCGGACACTGTAATGAATAAGTTATTTATTATTCTCTCTCCGCTCCTCTGGAGGCAAAGAGATAGGGAGAGAGAGCAAGAAGAAAGGAGGGTTTTGTTGGAGAGAGTTACTGAAGTTATTGAATCTCTCTCGCTTCCTTTGTCTCTCAGTGGTATCTGTCCAGGATCTTTGCTACTGAACACACAGTGGCCAAAAGTTTATTTAGAGGTTAGGCAAATTGAACATGTAGAAGGATAACAGAGATCCTTTATTTTCTCAAAAATGGGATGTCAAGGGGTTTTATTTACTTATTTATTTATTTTTGGAAAATATACAGTAGAATCTTGTCATTTGACCATTGTGAGATCACTGAAAGTATTTGGACTGTTTGTGGTTTTGGTGCAGCAGGAAGTAGGCTTCAGTAAATCACCACAAGTTTCAGCTCCATTCAGAATTTTCAGTCCTGGGAGCTTGGAGAAATCCTGACTGCATTTCTTGGTTCTACCTTACAAAGTATTAAAAAGTATTCCTACACTTTTTGAAAACCTTTTTAAGTGCACTAGAGAGCACTTGTATCTTTTTTTTTAATTACAACTGACTCCCCTTATTACTTCAGTTCTGGGTAGCAGATATGAACAATATGATTAAAATTCAATGGCTATCTCATCATCTTATAATTAATTGACACAGTATCACAGATCAGCCCCTCTGTAGGGTTCAGAAATTTAACTAAGAGGAACAAACCTGAAACCTGAATTCCAAACTGGGTCTAAAACCCAGGAAGCACAGGAAAACAGAAAGGTGATTGTGAGTGTGTTTATTGCTGTGTGTGTGTGTGTGTGTGTGTGTGTGTGTGCGCGCACGCACAAATGTGAGAGGGTTGGGGGTGTTAGTAATCCATCCTCTCCATTTAGCTCTACGCTACGATTTGTTTTGTGATTTCTTACAGGCTGAGGTTAGGTTCTGTATAAAAGAACGAGAAAATAAAGGTCATATATATGGCATGGGTGTACAGGGAGGAATTGAGGCCAAGTACTATGTCCATCTTCTGCATGAGCTGGCAGGAAAGGGACTCAGTCTCCGTTATTGAAGAGACAGTTGTAGAAAGCCCCTGGGGAGCTTCCAGCTCAGCTGTTTAGACACGGAGCAGGAAATAAATGTCAGAGGACAAAACTGAAAAGATGTTATTTACACTTGTTTTGCAGGTATTTGATAGCGGTATAACACAATGGAATTATCTGTACCTGTGTTTGTTCACTCACTCACTCACTCACTCACTCACTCACTCACTCACTCACTCACGGCGGTCTCAGCCGAGTCGCATGCCTGGAGGCCCAATCCTGTCGATCAGCCATGCAGTTGGCTAACTCAGCAGTACTGGCAGCACCCACGTCCCTTTTCAGAGTGTCGATGAAGGTTGCAGGGGGACGATCTCGACTTCTGCAACCATGGAGAGGCTCCCACAGCACAAGCTCACCAGCACGCTATGGATGTGCTTGTTTAGTTCTCCAAATAATCATATCTATATCTGAAAACGGGCGGCACGGTGGTGTAGTGGTTAACGCTGTCGCCTCACAGCAAGAAGGTCCGGGTTCGAGCCCCGTGGCCAGCGAGGGCCTTTCTGTGTGGAGTTTGCATGTTCTCCCCGTGTCCGCGTGGGTTTCCTCCGGGTGCTCCGGTTTCCCCCACAGTCCAAAGACATGCAGGTTAGGTTAACTGGTGACTCTAAATTGAGCATAGGTGTGAATGTGAGTGTGAATGGTTGTCTGTGTCTATGTGTCAGCCCTGTGATGACCTGGCGACTTTTCCAGGGTGTACCCCGCCTTTCACCCGTAGTCAGCTGGGATAGGCTCCAGCTTGCCTGCGACCCTGTAGAAGGATAAAGCGGCTACAGATAATGAGATGAGATGAGATATCTGAAAACCTGAATGGGCATGCCTGAAATCAAGAGGTTTTTTTCTTTTTCTTTCTTTCCTGAAATAGATACCTGTGCAGGACAGTTTTTTAAAATTCTGCTCATGCAGTTATTATATTCATTATACTGTCCTGACTAGGCAGTTACTAAGGATTAATGAATCTTCTTCTTTTGGCTGCTCCTGTATGTTTGGGTTCACTACAGCAGAGGAAGAAGAACAACTTTATTCAACACACACTTGTGAAATTCCTCACTGCATTTAACCCATCTGAAGCAGTGAACACACACATGCGAGCAATGAGCACACACACATACATACCCAGAGCAGTGGGCAGCCATGCTAACAGCACCCGGGGAGCAGTTGGGAGTTAGGTGCCTCGCTCAAGGGCACCTCAGCCCAAGGCCGTCCCATATTAGCATGTCTTTGGACTGTGGGGGAAACTGGAGCACCCGGAGAAAACCCATGCAGACACGGGGAGAACATGCAAACTCCACACAGAAAGTCCCCCGCCGGCCGCTGGGCTCGAACCCAGAACCTTCTTGCTGTGAGGTGACTATGCTAACCACTTACACCACCATGCCGCCCACAGATCTGTTCCACATATTTGATTTGACATAGGTTTTACACCAGATGCCCTTCCTGACACAACCATCCCCAATCTATCCGTGCTTGGGACTGGCACTAAGTATGACATCTCTATTCACATCTCTAGTCTCAAAAAGATGCCATATGAACCTTTCTGGCATGCATTTTAAAAAACTCAAAACAAAGTGTACACCTCCTATTCCTATCAGTGTCTGTTCATTCTAAATAATGGAGGCTATTCATATTCAGTTGCACCCCTGTTAAATTATTTACAGCAATCAGAGGAGAACATTTTTTTAAATTAATATATTTTTTTTAAAGGACTAATATGTCAAGTTTCAAGGTTAGTACTTTAGGCACTGTCACCAGTAATGGTGTTAAGTTGTGAATATCAGCTCTAGGTGGGTGTCCTTGAGAAAGTGCAGAAAGGGAATGTATTATTCAGTGAATAAAAATAATGAGCAGCAATCATTCTTCAGATAACTCAGTGTCCAATGCTCCTGCTCTTGGCATGATGTGGATTTGTTGTATGATGAGATCAAACAGTCAGAGAACGCAAATCTTGACTAAAGTTGTCCAGGCCTGGACAGCAACAGAAGGAAGTGAAATATAATAAAGCAAGATTAATGGTGTTACCGCCCCACCAATAAACAGCATATGCTTTTACTTTATGCATGAGAGAAATGTGATGTACAAAGGCAGGAAAACATTTTTGTTAGGGATGAATATTCCTGTTTGAACAAAGCGCTGACTTGAACACTGAGTCCATTATTTTTCATCTTTTGAGGAATCAGTAAATGTGTAAAAGACATTTTGCCCATGTGGAAAATGTGTGTGTAAAATGAAAAAACAGACATTGGTACTGTTCCAGAGCCATATAGAACATGATCCTGGATGAAAGGCTCCAAGGGGCTGAACGTGTGTGTGTCTACACATTTACGTGGGTATTTGTGTAGGTGTTTATGTATGTAGTGTGTATGTGTGCGCGCTTTGGGTTTACTTGGTGTCTGTTTTTTTTTTTTTTAATCATTCTTGGCTTCCTAAGATTTGCTTTCTCCAGCTAGATCTCCAGTAGCCCCAGTGAACTCTCGATAAGCCTTTATTCAGTGCACCCACCTGCTCAACCAGGTGCTCTGAAACTCTGTTATTCTAATGGAAAACTAAATTTGAGGTCTGCTCAATGATCCCTTTGGTCACAGAGGACTGGTGGAAATGGACTGTAAATGTCCACAGGTGGGTAGATGATCTTTTAGAATTGCCATATATATATATATATATATATATATATATATATATATATATATATATATATATATATATATATATATATATATACACAGTACTAGAGTTATTGTTCCCACATGCTAGACTATAGAATGGTAAATTAATGATTTCTCCAGGTTAATGAAATACAATGGTTGCAAATCATAACCTGAACACCTAGCCGATATCTGCAGCCAAAATCAGCAAAGTTTATTGTAAATACATGATTTTACTTAAATGATGTTGTAAGTGGTCCGGAATTGTGTCACAAACAAATATGGCATTTCTTTAAAAAAAAAAGAGATCTTGGGAAAATATTTAGCTGACTAAAATAGATAAATCCATTAAATGCAGGTTAAATATTTCACAATTTGCTCGAGTTTAAATCATCGTTTGGGACGTCTTCCAGTTTCATTTGCAGTTTTCCAAAATTTCACAGTATCAATTAATAGAAAGATAAATCTAAAAGTGTCCCGCTTCTTTTCCTCTGTCTTTTTCTTCCTCTCTTTCTTTCCCTCTGTGGGACACACACTCCAGGACACTGCAATATGAATTTGAGCGAAAGGAATCTGGTTGCGGAAGACTGCATTTACACAGTCATGCTATCCCATAATTCGGATATAATGTGCAGCTGTGAGCCACAGTAGGATATTTCTGGATGAACATATGTGTGGAGGCCTTGAAGACTCGAGTGATTCACTGTAACCGTGTGCATTTGCTTAGTATCCTGGCTACAACCTCCTGGCTCCTGTGCACTTGCTCTGATTAGGTCCAGGTCAGAATGTACCACGGCACAGAGACCCCACAGACTCTCTGAAAGCTTTTGATTCCAAAACATCTTGCTTTGTCATTGCAAATCAGTCTCACAGAGCTGCAAACACATCTCACTGTAGTAACTTTGATAAAGCTTCATCGTCACATTTTCACTCTGTCTATAATCGCATATTGCTTCCACTCCTCAGCTGTGAGCTGTGAGTCATGGCCCCTGTGGATGCTGGTCATGACCCATGTGCTTCAATTGCTCTCTTTTCTCTCATCTAATCTGTCGTCGGCTCACTCAATCAGAGTGACTTCACTTCTCTCTCCACCCCCATTCGCATGACATCACGCCCTCATGCGGCTCTAAACGAACTGAATGCCGCTCAGGCCCCACGGGCTCTCACCTTGGATGCAGCTCCAGAAATCTTTCTCAATATTCATATGTCATCGCCTGCACTACGCTCCAGAGCTGCTGTGGAGAGGAGCTCCGCCGTCCAAGATATCATAAGAATGTTGAATGTGTGTAATGAAGCGATGAAAGGTGGCATTGGGCTTGTTTTACAACTAGTGTGTTTGGTACATTACAGAAAGTGTCTATCCCTCTTTTTTATCGTTCTCTCCCTTACTGTGTTACTCTCTCTCTGTGGGACTCACGGGACACTCTGATATACATTTGAATGAAAGGAATTTCACTAAGGCATTGAGATTTCCTCTTCCGACAAGGACTCGTCTTACCTCTTCTCAAGGTACACACTTTTCTACTGTAGTAAGAGTTCTCCTAGTTCTTATCTCATGAAACAAATGCCTGCTGTATGTATTCGTTGTTATGCTCAGGTGGTCATGACTTGCTTGCTCATTTCTTCTTCCTGTTTTGCATGTCTCGTTTTCTTCTCAAAAGGCAAAAAACAACAACTGTCTTCTTCCATGTAGGTAGAATAAGGGAAAACAACAGAGACTGTTGACATACAGATAATAGTGATGGCTTTTGCTGGCGCGATGACATGACGCTGGTTGTTGCAACACTGGAAGATCAAAACCAGAGAGTGGGGTGTGGGTTTGGTGTACAGATTCCTTCCCTACCCTCTGTGTGTGTGTGTGTGTGTGTGTGTGTGTGTGTGTGTGTGTGTGTGTGTGTGTGTGTGGCTTTTTTTCCCAGCCTCATGGCCCCCGAGGTACAAATATGCAATCAGCAAGCCCATGAGGGAGTCCATTGTGAAAGTTCTGGGGTAGTTATATAGAGACACCACAATAACTGTCCCCTTTCATACCTTCCTGTGCGCAGTCTTCTCAGTAAACACTACACACCATGTTCAGGAAAGAGAGATGAATACTTATCATAAAGTCTTTTTTTAGCACAATTCAAGCCTGGGTGTGCAGAAGGGAGCGCAATGAGCTTATGATCTCTTTTGACAAATAACACAATTACTGGCACCAGTAAAGCTGCTTCACTGGAATTATTACTGAAAGATAGTAAAGTGAGGAACGCAGAGTACACTTCAAGCTGAAACACAAAGAAAACAATTGTCTTTTGAAATCACACTTCAGCAATGAAACCATGCTCATAAGTCATGATGTCAATTTTATTCTTTTTTTGTTTACTTTTTGAATGGTGAGCGATTGCCTGGCTGTTTATATTTTGTTGTTAATGTTTTGCATTTTTGCTGCTATGACTGCAATGAAACAGAATAAATATTATGAATGTAGAACTGTCAGCATGAATGAGTTTGCAGAGTGTAAGCAGAATAAAAAAAAATTAAGAAGAAAAAAAAATCTCCCCATAAAATATTTTGGGTCTTATTACTTGTGTCATGCTGTTAAACTACTGGACGAGTGTCATTTCATGAACAGGGGCAGTTTGTTTAAGTGCTGCTGAAAACAAAATCTGTTATTTATTCATTTATTTATTTATTTTCGAGCTTTTTGTATCTGTCCATTCGTCTTATGGACACTGATCCAGAGCTACACTTTTGTAGTACTGGCACTTTTCAGACAAAAGAAAGAAAAGAATGCTGGCTATCAGGGATGCCAGTGGGAGGCATACTGCAAGTGCGGAATATTTATTTCCAGTGCAACACAAACAGCACAAAAATTAAGCAATATGAATTAGGCAAGATCATAACATGGACATGGTACACAGCGGGTTGACAGAGAATAATGAATGACAGTGTGCTGTACAATCATGACTTTCATAGTGCTGCTCATCGTGCATAAACATGGCCCAGGTACACGTGATCATGTGACTTGGTGCGTGCAGTGGATGATGGGTGCTGTAGCAGTGTGACAAGCAGTGAAAGTCTCCAGAAGAACTGTGGCAGATTCTCCAAGATGTTGAGAAACAAACTCATCTCATCTCATCTCATCTCATTATCTCTAGCCGCTTTATCCTTCTACAGGGTCGCAGGCAAGCTGGAGCCTATCCCAGCTGACTACGGGCGAAAGGCGGGGTACACCCTGGACAAGTCGCCAGGTCATCACAGGGCTGACACATAGACACAGACAACCATTCACACTCACATTCACATCTACGGTCAATTTAGAGTCACCAGTTAACCTAACCTGCATGTCTTTGGACTGTGGGGGAAACCGGAGCACCCGGAGGAAACCCACGCGGACACGGGGAGAACATGCAAACTCCACACAGAAAGGCCCTCGCCGGCCCCGGGGTTCGAACCCAGACCTTCTTGCTGTGAGGCGACAGCGCTAACCACTACACCACCGTGCCGCCGAGAAACAAACTATCAGTGAATTTACTTATAAAATTGCAAAAAATATAGAGTACCTGAGACTACTGATGTAAACCATTTTAAAAGACAAAAGGTTGTCACTGAAATATTGACTTGAAATACTGCGCTTTATATATTAACGTAGATAATGCTTAATGGCATTGTATTTGAAGACAACTTTGCTTTCCAGCTTTTCTTAAGACTATCACACAGTACTGTATGTCCTGACCTCAGAGATTGGTCCTGCTCTACAGGAGCATCTCCATCCATCCATCCATCCATCCATCCATCCATCCATCCATTATCTGTAGCCGCTTCTCCTGTTCTACAGGGTCGCAGGCAAGCTGGAGCCTATCCCAGCTGACTATGGGCGAGAGGTAGGGTACACCCTGGACAAGTCGCCAGGTCATCGCAGGGCTGACACACAGAGACAAACAACCATTCACACTCACACCTACGGTCAATTTTAAAAAAATCAAAGTTCTTCCCACACCATGTGGCGGCGCCGATCTCCGTAGCCCTCAGCCTCTCGCCTATTACATAGCTAGGGTTACAGTGGGGGGCTAGTCCTCTGGTAACCACAAGAGTTTGACTCCCCACTCGCATCTGTATTGCAGCATGCCTTGCCAGATGGCAGTAGGTACCATTTTTATGATGGTCTTTGGTATGACCCAACCGTGAGTAGAACTTGCAATCTCCCAATCAAGAGGCGGACACACTAACCACTAGGCCAACTCACAGTTACGGTCAATTTAGGGCCACCAATTAGCCTAACCTGCATGTCTTTGGACTGTGAGGGAAACCAGAGCACCCGGAGAAAACCCACGCAGACATGGGGAGATCATGCAAACTCCACACAGAAAGGCCTTCGCTGGCCGCTGGGCTCAAACTCAGGACCTTCTTGCTGTAAGGCGACAGCGCTAACCACTACACCACCGTGCTGCCCCACAGAAACATCTCATTAGCAGCTAACATGGTTTGTGTGTATTTTTGGATGTGCATCTTCCTGCACACTATTCTCTTTTCCAACCATCCCTTGGTTAAGAGAAAAGAAAAATGGTTGGAATTTATTAATTTTGGATGAGAGAGTGGACTTTATACAAGGTCATACTTATGTGACAGGCACTTTTTTGGAGACATATGGCCCTTTTCCACTACCCTTTTTCAGCTCACTTCAGCTCGCTTCAGCTCACTTCAGCCCGACACGGCTCGCGTTTCGACTACCAAAAACCAGCACGACTCAGCTCGTTTCAGCCCTGCTTAGCCCCTAAAACTCGCACCGTTTTGGAGTGGGGATGAAGTGAGCCAAGCCGTGCCGAGTGAGGCTGGGGGCGTGAGCAGACACTCCCCTGTGCACTGATTGGTGAGGAGGAGTGTCCTCACATGCCCACACACGCCCCGCGAGCGAGCTGGGATCTGTAAACACCGCAAACCTGGAAGAAGGAGAATTACGAATTACGAGAATTTCTGAAGCCTTATGCGCCTCGCCTCATCTATACGCTCTTGCCAGTATCTGTCCGCGTTGTCGGTGACAACAAGCCACAGCACCGAGACCAGCAACACTAACGACTCCATGTCCTCCATGTTTATTGTTTACTATTCGGGTCGTGAGACTACCGCTTAAAAGATCACTGAATCAGTGACATACAGAGCATCGTGGACGAGTTCGCGGAGCGCAAGGCTCGTCGTATGCCCTTCAAATAATGCGCGCAGTAGGCTATTGATGTTTTATTATGAGCCATGTACAGTATGTCGCCTAATGTTTTTTTGTTTCTGAGTTACATGTTCGTTTGAAGGACTTAATGTACAAAATAACATAGTTGCACCCCGTAGTGTTGAAATTGGTAAACACAGTGCATTCAGTGAGGTTTGCACCGCCCTCCTTTTATTTCTGACTCTTCCTGTCACCGTTGCAACCTCTGAGCGCTCATTCGTATGCCCTTCAAATAATGTGCGCAGTAGGCTATTGATGTTTTATTATGAGCCATGTACAGTATCCTAATGTTTTTTGTTTCTGAGTTACATGTTTGTTTGAAGGATTTGATATACTAAATAACATAGTTGCACCCGGTAGTGTTGAAATTGGTAAACACCGCAGTTGCGGACATTTTGTAGCCTAAAATGATATGATAAGCTTTAATAAAGGGCCCGGTCATTTGCCCCGCCCCCGGCCCGGCTCTGACTTGTTCCGCCACTGTCACTGATGTCACTGTTTGCGCTGCTTAACGACATCATGTGACGTCCACCCACTTTCGCTAACTCCACCCAATGTGTCCACCCACTTCCAGCCAGCACGGTTCAGCGCGGTTGTAGTCGAAATGCAACTCCAACAGCCCCGCTCAGCTCGACTCAGCTCGACACGGCTCAGCCGCGTTTGTAGTGGAAAAGCGGCAATAGTTTACCAATCGGGGGTGTTCAATGCTGGAATATTTTGCTTCTTCAGACTGAGCAAGAATCCAATTCTGCATTTATACACAGGCAGGCCTTCTCTATCAGTAAGAGAAAGTAAAAGGCTCTTGTAAATCTCTTGGCTGTTATCCATATTTAGCTAGCTCACTAAGATACTGTTGGGTTTGTTTGGATTTGGTGGGGATATGGTGCATCTCAAATGATATTGGTGGTTGTGTAAATCCGTTAAGTATTTAGACATAATGCCAGTCTGACTTTCTGTTTCAGAACATCAACATACGGATCAAATCACAGCTAATATGATATTTCATGGGGATTTTAACAGGGAGCACATGGCATATAGGCTGAGTTCTGTAAACATAAAATAGATTCGTCAAAATCTTGTTAACAACATGGAAAATTAATATAAGTCTACTTACCATTCAGTTTTGGTTAATGTTACATGGCCACACTGACGTCTCTTTTTCTGAGTATTTGAATGTCCTTCTCATCATACGGCGCACGAGTGAGCCTGAAATGACTGAACCTGCATCTGTGAACAAGCCTCAAAATACACAACGATAACTAGCGTGTTATTTTCAAATCAACATAATTAGTGGTTATTAAAAAGTTCCTCTCACACTAATGACTGGTTTGAAGATTTATGGCTTACCCTGGTGTGACTCACCGTTTCTTTCCAAAGAGATTGCCTCAGCCTCATCTAATCTGATGATCCCTATGAGGGATGAAGACAACACACAGGGTGCCTCAATGTCTTTACATAATTCCCTGATGTTTTTCTCCCCCCTCTCCTCCTTTGGTCAGGATCTGGAGGAAAGGAGAAGCCTCGTGATGCAATGCTATGTTGCAGAGCATGTGTGTGTTTATAGAGTTCAGCTGTGAACGAGAGGAAAGGGCAGGTTCAATTTTCAATTCACTCACGCATTAATACTACAGTCATTTATAAATAACCGCACACCTTAGAGAGAAGAGCAAGCTCAGCTGCTTAAGTGTGTGCGTGTGTTATTTGCGCAATTTTAACACAGAGGCTTACTGTGTGAGAAATAGAAAGGAAGAGTGAGAGAGCGAGAGAGAGAGAGAGAAAATCACACCCTCTCGTTGAGGAAAGCAGGGACTCCATTGCTCGCTGCTCCATAAGCTGTTTTAAATCCCTGTGAGTGGGTTTTGCCCCCCCACCCCAACCCCCAGGCCACAAACACAGGCAAACATAGTATGTCAAGGCCACTGATGTCATCTCTCTATGGATATTTGAGAACCATATGCTTGGGACTTGTACACAGGTCGAGCACTGTGTGCCATGAATAGAGCTAAACAGCACTTCAGGTATTTTCACCAGAACAGGAGAAATTGTAGGCTAATAGAGTGTAGATCCAATGACACTCTATTAGCCTACATAAGATGAGTCATGACAAATAGACTGTGATGTGTTTTAGTTAAGGAAGGAGAGAAAAACATATAGATGGGATTTAAAAAAAGAAACTCAAAATTTTTTTATTTACATTCATATTATGGTTCATTATTCACTGCATTAGGGCGACACGGTGGTGTAGTGGTTAGCACTGTCACCTCACAGCAAGAAGGTTCTGGGTTTGCGGCCAGCGAAGGCCTTTCTGTGCGGAGTTTGCATGTTCTCTCTGTGTCCGCGTGGGTTTCCTCTGGGTGCTCTGGTTTCCTCCACAGTCCAAAGACATGCAGGTTAGGCTAATTGGTGGCTCTAAATTGACCGTAGGTGTGAATGTGAGTGTGAATAGTTGTTTGTCTCTGTGTGTCTGACCTGGTGACTTGTCCAGGGTGTACCCCGCCTTTCACCCGTAGTCAGCTGGGATAGGCTCCAGCTTGCCTGCGACCCTGTAGAACAGGATAAGCGGCTATAGATAATGGATGAATGGATGGATATTCACTGCATTAACAAACCAGGAATTTCAGCACTTATAAACATATACATTTACAGCACTTATAAATTCACACCATAAAAGCAATATCAACCTTTCAAAATCTCGGCTTATTTTAAAGTGCCTGTAAAATTGCTTCTTCGCTGTGTTTTTATTTCCGCGTGTTGTTCCTTTTGAAACAGGTCATATCAAACTGTTTGACTGGCTTGCACAATAGCCAGTAGCATCAGAGAAACGTCATGCGATCAAATCCAAATAAACCTGACAATAGCTTAGTGAGCTAGCTAAATACGGAGAGCAGTAAAGAGATTAATGAAAGTCTTTTACTTACTGATAGAGAAGCCCTGACAGCGTATAAATACAGAGTCACATTCTTACTCATTCTGAGGAAGACTTCTGCCTCAAAAGGGGCAGAAGTCAGGGCAATCTGGTGATCCTGACACACAATGCACTCAATTTCTTGGACATTTTCAAGGGTTGTACTTGTGTGCTTGTGCTCAAGGGTCTCCGTTGTCAATTTCCTGAGTTTGATACAGAATTTGATATTTGCTCTCTGCTCAAGTTTGAGGCTCATAGTGAAACTGCTAATGTGCACATGCATGCTATCATGAAAACATGTGTAACACAGGTCCTGAAGTTGATAGCGTGATGTCAAGCAGCATACTGATTTATGGAAGTTACTACTCATTCCTACTGCATTTACAAAAAGCACTGAAACACCAATTCTGATCTCAGGGCACTCATCTCATCTCATTATCTCTAGCCGCTTTATCCTGTTCTACAGGGTCGCAGGCAAGCTGGAGCCTATCCCAGCTGACTACGGGCGAAAGGCGGGGTACACCCTGGACAAGTCGCCAGGTCATCACAGGGCTGACACATAGACACAGACAACCATTCACACTCACATTCACACCTACGGTCAATTTAGAGTCACCAGTTAACCTAACCTGCATGTCTTTGGACTGTGGGGGAAACCGGAGCACCCGGAGGAAACCCACGCGGACACGGGGAGAACATGCAAACTCCACACAGAAAGGCCCTCGCCGGCCACGGGGCTCGAACCCGGACTTTCTTGCTGTGAGGCGACAGCGCTAACCACTACACCACCGTGCCGCCATCTCAGGGCATATTATAGCAAATTATTCACTAACTATTATGTTCAGTAACAGTTCAGCAACTGAATTATATTATACAGTAGTGACAATAAAATTAACAGGAAAGACATGTACAGTAGGAGGAATGTGGGTTTAAGATGTTCACAAAGTAATTATCACTTAACAAAATAAATACTATCTGCATTCACAAATGTTTATTCCAACCAGAGTAAATATACTGTAAGATCGCAATGAACAATATGAAATAATGCCTTAATTATTATACTCTTGGCTGTTAGTTCTTAAGTAAGACTGAATGGTATGTTTACACCCCAGGAATGGAATGAACATGAAGAAATATCAATGATTAGAAGAAGAGATAGTTTGTTTAATTTTTATGGTGTTTTATTGTTGACTTTCATGGTTTGCTAATGTTTACTGCTCGAAATAATGTTAATAAAGAAGCATTAACGTAAAGCTTAACAAGTGGATTTTAGTGAGTGAAACAAGAATAATGGTATTTTTGTAAAAGAGGAATTATATGACTACAATTATAATGATTTTCATCTTACTGATTTAACACAGTACTTAAAAAGCAAACATCTGCACCGATCATGGCTTACAGCTGAATAAATGATTAACCAGAGGCATTGGTGAGAAAATGAGTATTTCATCATCGGTGTTAAAGCTCCAAATTGCCTCCTGACTCACTCACTACTTATTACGACATCACTACGGCATCTAAAGCAGCCTGGCACTGAGGTCATATTTTTCCATAATGGTAAAAGCAGAGTTAATGTGTCTTCCTCAGCCAGGATGCAGCCATAGTGAGTGAGACACGAACATGAGTGTAATTGTGACCTCGTCAACAGCAGTCAGGCATAGCGCAGGATATAAAACATTTTATGATCTTTCTCCAGTATCAGATAAAGAGCATTCACGTCTTGGCATGATTACTTAGATGCTTAGATGATCTCTCTCTCTCTCTCTCTCCCCCCCTTTCATCACCCATCCATCATATCACAAGCTGTTTCATGAAAAATGGGTGTGCATCATTTCAAACCCGCATATTATTTCCTCATTGTAGCACACAGGGCTTTAAACCTGGAGCTAATAGTGCCACCTTGGCAGGTCTTCTCTGTTCCCACTCCTCCTCCTCCTGTCTCCACCCTCACCTGCATGCTGTTTGGCACTCTCTCATGCGTCTCATCAGATCACACCTCATGCTGCAAATAAAAACAATACCATAGCCATAGACTCACTTCTATCGCAAGAAAAATGTGACCTAGGTTTGGGTGCACTGAAGTGATTTACACTGATGGGCTGTAAATGGTTGGATCACACAATGGCAGTGGTAGCCAGGCAGCACGGTGGTGTAGTGGTTAGCACTGTCGCCTCACAGCAAGAAGGTCCTGGGTTTGAGCCCAGCGACTGACAAGAGCCTTTCTTTGTGGAGTTTGCATGTTCTCCCTGTGTCTGCGTGGGTTTCCCTCACAGTCCAAAGACATGCAGTTTAGGCTAATTGGTATTGTAAATTAATTCTGAAAAACTCTGTGTGGGAGAATTAATAAAATTGTATTTTGGGAACAGCTCACTCTGTCTGGAATACCAGGAATAAAAATGAACAGGGTAAACAAATCAGATGGCATCTCTTGAAAACTGGAACTCTGCCTTGATTAGGTAGTGCACAGAGAGGGCATGAGGCCAAATACTACCACATAGTGGTGAGAAGACACACCTGACATAGGAGTCAACAGTGTTTACACTTACACACACATGCAGCTGTCCAACACAAGATTAATATGCTCTGAAAAGCCAGGATTTCTAATTACCCCCTTCTGTGGCCACATACCAAATTCCTCAGAACCATAAAGCCTCTGGGTAATTTGTTGGGGCACACATTTCAGGACACTTTTTCCCCCTAAAAGTAATCTTGGCTTTTTGGTAAAATAACCTTGTTTTTGTTTTGTTTTTTAATTTAAAAAAAAAAAATTCTGGGTGTAAAAATAAAACCATGCTTATAACATGGTTACTATGGTATGCCCATCACTGTAATAGTCTGGTCAGGATGTCATTTCATTAATAAACAAATATGAAGGAAAGAAGAGCGGAAGAAATGTTTAAGAGTACTATTGGGTGACGTTTGAACAGTATGATGCACGTCGCCTACAGTACTATTACTAAATTACAACCCCAAATCAGAAAAAGTTGGGACGGTAGGGAAAATATAAATATGAATGAATGAATGAATTTATTTTTATTTCGAACATGTATAAAAAATGTATGTAACTATTTGTACATACAAAAGAAAGAAAACGAGAAATTAAAAAAATAAATAAAATAACATAAAGAGCTAAGACATTACAAAACACCGCACATTGTTCGAAAAAGGAGTGGGAAGAAGTACAATACTTTTTTTTTAATATAAATAAAAAACTTTTAACTTTTTTAAAATATAAATAAAAAAATTTAAAAATAAAGCAGCGATTTCTAAACTTACTTTGACTTGTACAGTATTTAATTGTAGAGAATATGAACCCAAGATATTTCATGTTTTGTCTGATCAACTTCATTTCATCCTATACATTCATTCCTGCATTTCAAGTCTGCAACATCTTCAAAAAACAAACAAACAAACAAACAAACAAACAAACAAACAAGGATATGGCAATTTAGGACTAGTAAAAAGGTAAAACAATTAAATAATGATGTGATTTGAAAAAGGTGATGTCAGCAGGTGATTGTAATCATGATTTAGCACAAAATCGGTATCCAGGAAAGGCCTAGACTTTGAGGAGCGAAGATGAGCTGAGGAGCTCTAGTTTGTCAACAAAGCCATGAGAAAATTATGAAATGTTTAAAAACAATGTTTCTCAAAGAAATATATGAAAGAATTTGGATATTTCACCCTCTATAGTGCATAATATCATTTAATAATGCAAGGAATCTGGGGAAATTTTGGTGTGTAAAGGGCAAGGGTGCAAACCTAAGCTGAACAGCCGTGATCTCCAATCACTCAAACGGCACTGCATCAAGAACCGCTATTCAGCTATAGCTGATATAACCACATGGGCTCAGGATTACTTTGGCAAACCTTTGTCAAGCACTACAATATGGAGTTACATCCACAAATGCCAGTTAAAACTTCACTGTACAAAAAGGAAGCCTTATGTTAACTGTGTCCAGAAGTGCCATCGACTTCTCTGGGGTCGCAGGCATCTGGGATGGACCATCACACAGTGGAAATCCGTATTGTGGTCAGATGAATCGGTATTCCAGGTCTTTTTTGCAAGAAATAGAAGCCATGGGCTCCGGACCAAAGACAAAAAGGACCATCCAGACTGTTACCAGCAATAAGTTCAAAAGCCAGGGTCTGTCATGGTATGGGGTTGTGTCAGTGCCCTTGGCAAAGGTAACTTACACTTCTGTGATGTCAGCATCAATGTAGAAAAGTACATTGATATTTTGGAGCAACATATGCTGCCTTCAAGACGACATCTTTTCCAGGGATATTTTGACAAGACAAAGAAAAACCATTCTGCACACATTACAAAGGCATGGCTGTGGAAGAAGAGGGTGCCTGCCCCGTTTGGCCCCAAGCGAGAATGTGTGGTGAATTTTGAAACTAAAAATATGACAATAATGACCCCATACTGTTGCACACCTTAAGACTTGTTTGCAGGAAGAATGGGACAAAATAACACTCATATGGTGTCTTCAATCCCTAAAAATATTTTAAGTGTTTTGAGAAGGAATAGAAATGATACAAAGTGGTAAATGCTTTATCCTCCCAACTTTTAATGAAATGTATTGCACGAATCAAATCAAAATTTTTAAATAATAAAAAAAACAATAAAATTAATGAGGTTAAACATCAAATAATGTGCTGCTAATTTTTTTGAGTGCAATATAGGTCAAAGATTGTTTATAAATCATGGTTTTCAGTCATTTATAAATCATGGTTTATTGCCCAACTTCTGATCTGGGGTTTTGTGTGTGTATACTCCAGCACTGGCTCCCGTGGATGCTGCAGCCCAGCCAACCATTCAGCTGTTCAAACTGGGGCCGTAGGACGATCCAGAGGCTTTTGTGGAGCAGTTTGAGTGTGTTGCCTTTGTGTGCTCATGGCTAACCTTGCAGTGGGTGGTCAGCCTCTTGCTGCTCCTGTTGGGGGAAGCCCAGTTCAGAGTTCAATAGCTCCCAGCTGCCAACCTGCTGGAGTACCTGGATCTGGAGCAGGCTATCCTGCAGTGAGTCAGCTGCACTGCAGAACAACATCCCCAGCACTTCTGCACGCTGGCATTACAGTGAGATTGGCCACCCTTTTGCTTTCACCCAACAGCTCTGAGATGCCTGCCAATGGTGGCTGCTGACTGGAGAGTGTGATGTGGAGGACATCGTCAACCAAGTGGTACTGAACAGTTTGTCATTCAACTGCCAGGAAGAACGTCAGCCTGAGTTCAGTGCCACTGAGTGGTGTTGCTAGAGAAGACAATCCGGCTGGCAGAGGACCATCTGGTGGCATTTCTGGAAGGAGGCGCTCTCATCCTTTCTCTCACTCTTTCTCTTTCTCCCCCCTTCTCCCATCTTGCCCCTTCCCTACCCCATGGAAATGGTGCTCAATTCCCCCAAAGCCCCAATTCTCCATACAGAATACTCTTAAAAAGCACCTGATCTCCTGGTTAGCATGTTCTACTTGTCCATTTGATTGTGGGTGGTATCCGGAGGTCAGACTCACCGAAATCCAGAGCTTGTTCATGAAGTTGGCCCAGACCTGCGACATAAACTGAGAACCTCTGTCGCTAATTATATCCTCTGGAATGCCATAGTATCTGAAGATTTGTGAGAAGAGGAGTTTGGTGGTTTTGAGTGCTGTGGGAAGCCCAGGCAGGGGAATGAGTTTTAGCACCCTGGAGAATCAATTAGTGGTCACCATGATTACTGTGTGGTTCTGAGACTTGGGGAGATCTGTGATAAAATCTATAGCTAAGTGGGACCAGGGTCATTGTGGTATGGGTAGAGGGCAAAGCTTGTCAGCGGGTGGAGCCCGGGGTACCTTAGCTTGAGCACAGGCTGAATAAGAGGAAATGAACTGGTTAATCTTATTTAACATGTTCTCCCACCAATACTTGTTTCAGAGGAGCTGGTGTGTTCTCTGACTACTTGCATGTCCAATTGCTGGGGATGAACAACCCCAGGTGATGAGCTGTCCCAGGAAATGTGGTGGCACATACATATGGCCAGGAGGGCAGGAGTCTGGAAGGTTGTATGGCTGGGCCTGGGCTATGGCTTTGTCTACTTCCCAGGTAACTGAAGTGATGAAACAGTCGGGTGGTAGAATGGGAGTGGGTTCACTGCTGGTGCTATTTGTTGTGTGTAGTCTGGAAAGGGTGTCGGCCTTGGTATTTTTAGAACTGGGATGATAAGAAATGAAGTGGAATCGAGTGAAAAACAGAGCCCATCTTGCTTGATGGGGGTTCAGTTGTTTGGCTGTTTTGAAGTATTATAGATTCTTATGGTTTGTAAAGATGACAAACACATGGGTGGCACCCTCTAACCAATGTCTCCATTCTTCTAAAGTGAGTTTAATAGTGAGAAGTTCTCGGTTGCCAATGTCATAGTTTTGTTTGGCTGGAAAGAGCTTCTTGGAAAAGAACATGATGAGGTGTAATTTGGACTTTTCCCCAAGGCGCTGTGACAGTACCCCTCCCACCCCTGTCTCGGACGCATCTACTTCTACTGTGAAAGGTTTGGTGGGATCAGAGTGTCAGAAGATGGTTGGTGAAGTAAACACTGCTTTGATATATTCAAACGCCTCCCCTGCAGTGGGGTTCCACTGGAGGTGTTTGGATCCCTTTTGTAGTAGTGAGGTGAGAGGAGCAACGATGGTGCTAAACCCTCTGATGAATCTGCGATAAAAGTTTGGAAATCCAAGGAAATGTTGGAGCTCCTTGATCGTGGTGGGTCTGGGCCGGTGTTCTGTAAAGTTATCCTACCTCTTGGATTTGTCCTACCAAGCCTACTGCGCATGCGCAGAACACATGATGTCATATCTTCGAATTTAGACCGAGTTTTGTCCTATCGATCACCTGGGCTGATAGAAAATCAGTGAGTATTGTGCGTATTGGTCGAGTCTTTGGCCGAGTCAAATAATTTGTAATGACTTGTTTTGAATAATGAAATGGTCTGTATGAGAACTTGCTAATTCTGTCACGCAGTGGGCACTGTGCAGTCAAAGTTATGACGGGGCATCGTTTCGTTTGTTTATAAATACTGTATTTTATACGTTTCTGAAGTGAAAATATGCCTACATTACGCATTACAAATGCGTGAAATACTCACCGATTTTCTATCAGCCCAGCTGATCGGTAGGACAAAACTCGGTCCAAATTCCAAGATATGACGTCATGTGTTCTGCGCATGCGCAGTAGGCTTGGTAGGACAAATCCAAGAGGTAGGATAACTTTACAGAACACCGGGAAATAACCGCAGATACCTTGTCTGCATCCACACTAACTCCATTTGCACTGATGATATATCCAAGGAATGAAATTCACTTTTCTGCTTTTGCATAGAGCTGATTTTCTAGAAGTCGGGTGAGCACTGAGGTGACATGTTAGCGGTGCATGGCTTCATCAGGGGAATAGATCAGAATGTCATCTATATAGGCTATAACATTTCACTCCAACATGTCACGGAAAACATCATTCATCAGCCACTGGAATACGCTGGGTGTGCAAGAAAGTCCATACGGCATCACGCAGTACTCAAAGTGCTCGGAGGTGGCGCTAAAGGCAGTCTTCCACTCGTTACCCTCATGGATGCAAACCAAATTGTATGCACTCCATAAGTCCAATTTTGTAAAGGTACTGGCCTCTCTCAGTTGTTCTAAGGCTGATGGTACAAGCAGAAATGGATAGGGATACTTAATAGTGATCTGATTTAAACCCCTATAATTGATACATGGGCATAACCCTCCCCCTTCTTCTCCACAAAAACAAAGCTGGCTGATGCTGGAGAAGTGGATGAGCAGATGTAACCCTGTTTCAGAGCCTGCTGAACATATTCTTCCATAGCATTCTGCTCAGTGATGGATAGTGGATAGATTTGATTGTGTGGATGAGATCTATGGCACAATCATAGGGACATTGCGGTGGTAGGCCATTGGCTTTACCCTTGCTGAACTCTTCCTTGAGTGTGTGGTAACAGGCAGGGACATGTTCTATGCCCCCGGGCTTGGAGCTTTCCATGGAAGTAGAGACCAGAGTGACTCGTGGGAGCTGTAAACTTTTATGTTTTACAGCTGTAAGCTGTTTATGAGGTAAAGGTGTAGATCTGAAGGGTCCTCAGACATAGAGTGTTTTGGTAAACTGGGATGTATGGATGCTGTCAGTCCCCCACTCGCTTGCTCACTCGAGTTTGTTGACGGTGTAGTGGCTGGCTGCTTTATGTCCCAGGGCTCCCTCATGCCTGCGTTACCTTCTGGCTCTCCCCTTTTAGTTATGCTGTCATAGTTAGTTGCCGGAGTCCTTGCTTGTACTCAGTGCAATATGTATACTGTTCCTACTTATTCAGGTGACATTGGGCATACCTAACAACCTGTGTTTCTCTATCTATCTATCTATCTATCTATCTATCTATCTATCTATCTATCTATCTATCTATCTATCTATCTATCTCTCCCACCCCCAAAAAAATCTGTCCCTCTGAGTTACATGTCGGTCCTGGGATCGAGATGCTGACCTCTTCTGCTCCTCAGACCTGCCTGATCCATCCTGGTGCCCTGTGTCTGGTTGGAGTCTCATCGCATTGCTCCTCTGGAGGGCAGCCACATGTGGACAGTTGGGGGTCACACCTGGAGGATGCTCTGGACTCTTGCAGTGGTGCTTTTGTGGCTGGGGACTGCAGTTGACTTGCTGACTTTAGGACTGCAGTTGACTTGCTGACTTTGGGACTGCGGTTGTTGTGAACGGTTTTGTGCTCGGGTTTCCATCGGTGGGGGGTTTATAGCATCAACGAAGCTGACTTTATGTTAGGACTGTTAATGTTATAGTCATGTTGTCTGTTGTTGCCCAAATGAGGATGGGTTCCCTTTTGAGTCTGGTTCCTCTCGAGGTTTCTTCCCCATGTCGTCTGAGGGAGTTTTTCCTTTCCACCATTGCCACAGGCTTGCTCATTGGGGATAGATTAGGGATAAAATTAGCTCATATTTTAAGTCGTTCAAATTCTGTAAAGCTGCTTTGTGACAATGTTTATTGTTAAAAGCGCTATACAAATAAACTTGACTTGACTTGACTTAAACTTTTGTGGAAACATGTGGGAGACCAATGCAGAATTTCATGCTGCCACCAGGAGATAAGAGGGTTGTGTTGTTGAAGCCAAGGGAAGCCTAACACCATGGCTTGGTGAGCAGTATTTGTGACAAGCAAGGAGATGTGTTCCATACGTAGGGCCTGACCTGAATTGTTAATGGGGTGGTGCGGTTGGTAACAAGCCCCTCGCCGATGGGTCCGCTATCAGTGGCCTTTAGACTTACTGGGCAAGGAAGTCTTTCAGTGGGCAGGCTGAGGTTCTGGATGACTTTGTAACTGATGAAGTTGCCTTCAGCCCTGGAGTCTATGAGGGCAAAAAGAACATGGGTCCAGTCTGTAAGTTCCAGTAAGACTTGAATTTTTAGAGAAGGTTGTGCAGGACAGGTTGCATGACTCACCGGGCTGTTGGAACTGGATTCTTGATAAGGATGACCTGCTCTCTTAGCCAGACAAACTGGACATTGTGCTATGAGATGGTTATGTTCACTACAATAGAAACAGAGCCCCAACTTCTGCTCTCTCTCTCTCTCTCTCTCTCTCTCTCTCTCTCTCAGAACAGGGCATCTAGGTATTGGAAATTTCCAAAGGAGTGGGGTTTTGTGGAACTTGTGGAAAGACTGGTGAGTTGTAAGGAGGGTCAGCTGTGGAGCAGGTGATCAAGCTTGATGGCCAGGTCAATCAGAGAGTCCCATGACAAATGTTCGTCATGACACACTAGCTAGGTAAGGACATCAGGGTTCAAACCCTGGCAGAATGTGGCCTTGAGTGCTGGCTCATTCCATCCGCTCCCTGCCGCTAGAGTACAGAACTCCAGAGCAAATTTGGCCACTCTTTTCTCTCCTTGCCAGATTGTGAGTAATCGCTCTACTACTTCCACTCCCTTGGGTTGGTGATCAAACACTCTCTTGAATAGCTCAATAAAGTGATCATAAGATGTCTCGTGCTCACTGCCACACTTCCATATGGCACTAGCCCATTTCATGGCCTTTCCCTTGAGAAGGTTGGATGATCTTCTGCTCCTCTGTGGTGCTTTTGAGAGTTGAAAAGTACAGGGAGCACTGAAGGAGAAAGCCCTTGCACTCAGATACTTCTTCTGAGAACTTTTTTGGCTGAGGAACCATCAATGCCACACTGGTTGAAGACACGGGATGTGTCAGGAGGGCCTGTGAAACAACAGCCATTAGTTGTGACATGCCAGTGTTAAGCTTACTTAACATCTGCTAGTGTTCTCCCAACAGGAGTCCCTGCATGTTTAAAGCAGTTTTCTTTGCCTCCTCCGCTGCATCCATAATGGCAAAGTATCCTGTCAGAGTGCAGGCACTTACTGAATGCAGTTGCAGGGGAGAGCGGGTGCGTCACAAACTGGTAACCAAATCCAAGTCAAAATCCAGGACGCGTAGTCATGGTCAGGCTAAGCTCGGTCGATGTATGAACAGGGTATCAGAGACTAAACTAGGTCAAGGTCAGGAATATATGGAAATTAGGTCAGAGTCACAGGAATACGGAAACAGGAAATCAAGGCTCAGTAAGGTCAGGTTGTAACACCGAGCGATATTTCGCATTGTCTGTTTGTTTGCCTGTGACTTATATAGGTAGGTAGATGATTGGAAAATGGGAAACAGGTGTGAATAGTATTCTGGAGAGGAGGGGTGTTGTGGCACTTGGGAGTTGTAGTCCATTGTGACCATGTTTGAAGGCCACTCTGAACCTACACTTTCAGCGCTATTACTGACAACTACAGTAAAATTACAGTAAATCATAGCTCATTTTATGTATTCATTTATTAATTTATCTTCAGTAAGTGCTTTATTTATTAATTTATCTTCAGTAAGTGCTTTTAGGGAACACTGAGCATAAGGTCGAACTGTTGCAGGGCAAAACAGTGTGTAGTGCTGTGATGGCACAGCCCCAGGGTCCTGGGCTTGATCATGAGGTCAGGTTACTGTTTGTGCAGATTTTCATATATTTTTCTTACGTCCACATGGGTGTTTTAAACTTCTCAAAAATGTGCCAGTCAGTGGATTGGCTACTCTAACTTGCCCCAAAGTGTGAATGAGTGTGCAAATGTGTGTGCACATGATGTTCCATCCAGGATGTTTTCTCACCTTGCACCCATATCATTTCAAAGAAAGGCTCTGGGTCCACCATGGTCTTGATCAGGATAAAACAGTTACAAAAGATGAATGAATGAATGAATGAATGAATCATTGCATTAAAATGCAATAATAATACATTTATAATAATAATTTCAGTGTCCAGCCCTGTGATGACCTGGCGACTTGTGCAGGGTGTACCCCGCCTCTCGCCCATAGTCAGCTGGGATAGGCTCCAGCTTGTCTGCGACCCTGTACAGGATAAGCGGCTACAGATAATGGATGGATGGATGAATTTCAGTGTCCATTTTTGCCTTTAAATTGAAATACAGATGCAGTCAGCATTGTGTGAGAAAGTCTATTCAGATCTTGCTTTTTTATTCTCTCAACACCACTGGTTGGAAATATTAGACCATGGCCAATGAAATGGAAACATCATAGTTATGGGAGACCAGTGAGGGTCACCAGATTACAGAGAAGGTACCCTGCACTTATCACAGATGGCTGCTGTTCAAGCCACTCAAGAGAAGCTACTCAACTGAGTTAACAACTTTGGAAGGTATGCTTATTGTGGCCAGGCGTTTCATGTTTGGTTAGATTCAAATGATCTCCAACATGTTAAATTCATCACAGTTAAAATGAAAAGTAAGACAGAGCGAGAACGTGCAGTCAGTTTTTCCATTCTCTCAGTTTGACTGAGCTCAGTTTGAGTGAGCAAGGAGCATGTTGAGTGGAGAGAGAGAGAGAGAGAGAGAGAGAGAGTACAGTCTGGCCTTATGGGCCTACTGTAAAAATGTCTCCTGGCTGTACTGAAAGAGCAGGGATGTTTGGTTTCCTCTGTGTTGACCATCTCTGCTTTAACTAGTACAAGCAATGAGGGCATAAATCCAACTACTGTCCAATGGAAACAATACCTTCACAAGGGTCTTGTAAATAAAGATGTAAATTCCCACCATATCTCCAGACGTTGAAGCCACTTTGGCATTTTGTCAGTTTCAGAAGATTCCATTTGTTTTTCAATCAGTGAATTGAAATGAAGTATAAAAGATGTCAGAAAAATGACAAAGTAACTGTGAAAGTTGGACCTTCATCAATGCTACTACACCCTCCCTTTCTCTTTCCCACTCTCTCTGTGTGTCATAGCCATACTCTTGCATGGGCTCTCATCCTCCTCCTTCATCTGACCTCCCTTTCCCCTTTCTCTTCATCCCTGTCCGCACTTCTTGGACCTGTGTCCACACAGCATAACTTTAATGCTTACTGCATGTGGTTTTATATGGCCTTATTAGAATTTATATCTGACAAGTGTTTCCCCGTGATATGATTCATGGCTTAATGCTGCTGGAATGGCCTGGGAATCTCCACTGCAAAGGGAACCTCAGGTAATGGGCCAACCCGACACGCACCCCCTGTTATAGGCAGACAAATAAATTGGGGGAATAAGATTGTAATATTACACATAATATTCATTTGAAAGGATCGTGTAAGGCACTCATAGTTTCCACAGCAGGAGGTGGAAGAGGGAGCTGTGTGTGGGTGTTTCTGTCTGGTGTATTCGGAAGGAGAATACTTCATTGCCCCAACCACAGTGAGAAAGAGAGTGAGAGAGTGAGAGAGAACAAGAGACAGATAAATGTGATACGAATATCTCAAATAACCCAGAAGAACAGAGAGGGGGCTCTTGTACTTTTCTGATCTCCTTAATCTTTCTAGTGCACATACTCTGGTTAATGTTACCAGCTGTCACAAATATCCAAGATAATCACACACCCTAACACACATACCGCCCCATAATGATAATACTTGAATGTATGCTTATAACACAAACACAGTCATTTTGTGAAACCTTCCTTGAAAATGCATAGCACAAAAACACGAAAGCACATCTGTAGAGCTATTAGTACATGTCACTGGTGTGCATAGTTGTATGAGGCCTCCCAGCAAGTCCAAACACATTTCCACACCTGATTATAAGATCATTTGTCCATATTTCATGCAAAATAAGGGAACAGCAGCAAGCAGCATGGGTCTAATGTTCTCTAGCGAGGTCCTGTAGCAGAAATGGGGAACACTTTGTCCAGGATTATGAAGGACTATAGGATCAGGTGGCGCCTGTGGCCTGAAGGAAAATGTGTGTGCGTGTGTTGAGGTTGTTGTGTGGAAGCGCAGCAGGTGCCTGCACGTCAGACAGTGCACTGGGGAGAGGCGACAGCCTCTGATCTGACAGACAGATAGGCTTCACACGCTACCCGAGCCTGATCTTCTTTCAGCAGACACTTCTGTCACGCAGACTCTCTCTCGCTCTCGCTCTCTCACCCCTGTCTTTCAATCTCCCTCTCTCTCTTTTCTCCTTGTATTCCATTCTTTTGAGAGGATAATGTTGCCAGGGCTGGGAAACTCACTCAACTCTTTATCTTTCAAATTTGATCTTCTCCCCTGATCCAAGTCCAGATTTGAGGTTTCTAATCCTAATGGTTAGAATTTGATCAGGGGCTGGGGAATGGGGGGAATGTATCGTACAACAAGATACTGATCAGTGCAAAAATAGCGGTCTACTAAGGATCTTCCAACTGATAAAGAGCAGGCACAGAGGCACAGTGACTGCCTGAACCAAGAAATTGTAGTGCTTCCCATTCTTGAGATGGAAAGCTGTTATTAATTGTTGTTCAAAAGTCTTACATAATTTTTTAATGAAATTGCAGGACCACAAGGAAAGTGAAAATGTGCATAGCTGGACTGATTAAAAAAAACCTTTAAAAATGCTTTTCCTCTCTCCAAAACACAGTTTGTGTGTCTTTGATGCAGTGACTGAGGAATTGGATTTGAAAAACTGCACAAAAATATTTGTCCAAGCACAGATAAAAAAAAAGACAGTTAGTCTATGTATATGAATAGTGTTAGAATAAGCATAGTGTACTGTCCAGTGACTGTATGACTGTCCAAAACATGGACAGCGTAGCATCTCTAAAAAGTGAAACAACCAGAGGACTAGCACCCCTGCTAGCTGGCTGCAATATAATGTATAGCACCGCCCATTCCCATGTGTTTAAATGACAAAATAGCTCATGTTCTATGTCACTTTTTTATCTAAATTGTCTTTCCATCTGTGTCTATATCATCATCTTTCCATCGCTAGCGATGATGACTGCTTCATTAGGATGCACAGAAACGCAGATGGGCCATGCGTAATTCTTTCCTAACGAAGTGCCTTGCACAGTATGGTAAGACAAACGATGTTGTGCCCCCATCGTGTTATCTCTCTGGACCTCCAGACCTGATGCCAAGTGGTGCACAAAAGTGCTACAGACCTGATGGGTATGGAAATTGCCCCGCAGTGACAACTGACTTGCCAAGTGATGCCATCCGTTGGCCATTTGAGTGGCTCTTCTGCACACCATCAGGTTCTGTGCCATTGACCCTGTTGGGTTGATCTGCCACATTGCACCGAAAAGCACCCTGCTGCCTTATTGGTGATGTACTATTTAACCCATAGCTGGAACCCAGGCAGGTGCTACCACTCCAGGTCAGAGCGGACCTGGGAGCAATGGTGATTAAGGGGTAACTCCGGTTTCCCCAATACTCAAGTCCTCCTGGACCTGAAACTCACCACCGGTTGCAGTTTAAAGTCATACCCAGGACTGTACATAACATCTGTATATAATCTATATATGTCTAATTCAAACAGTTTTCCCTATGCTGATATCTACACATTTTTGTTTTAAATTTCCTCCAGAAATTAGTTTTTAAAATGTTATTCTACTAAGCCGTAAGAAGGGATACATGTAATAACAGTAAGAAGTGGATACACTTGGAAATGAAGTGACTGACAGCTGCCATGTAATGGACTGGTAGGCGAGGTGAGGCACGATGCAAGTGCAGGTGAAACAGGTTTATTTACAATATATACACTGTCAAACACATCCAGAACTTGAAGCATAGATCATGGTATATAGGCAGAGTTCACATAATCAGCAAACTTCTAGAACAGGACAATAATCCAAGAAGGTATAAGACATAAAATACATTACAGGTATTTAGCAGAGCAACTTACAACATACCCAGAGCAGCCTGGGGAGCAGTTGGGGGTTAGGTGCCTTGCATAAGGGCATGTCAGCCATTCCTGCTGGTTCAGGGATTCATGGCATGGTGGTGTAGTGGTTAGCACTGTCACCTCACAGCAAGAAGGTTCTGGGTTCGAGCCCAGTGGCTGACAGGGGGCCTTTCTGTATGGAGTTTGCATGTTCTCCCTGTGTCTGTGTCTGTGTGGGTTTCCTCCAGGTGCTCCGGTTTCCCCCACAGTTCAAAGACATGCTGTTAGGTTAACGTGGGGCGGCCTTGGGCTGAAGTGCCCTTGAGCAAGGTACAGTACCTAACCCCTAAATGCTCCCCAGGTGCTGTAGTACAGTATGGCTGCCCACTGCTCTGGGTGTGTGTGCATGTGTTCACTGCTTCAGATGGGTTAAATGCAGAGGATGAATTTCACTGTGCTTGAGTGTGCATGTGACAAATTAAGGCTTCCCTTTCTCTTTTTCTTCTTATTAGGAAATGGTTTCCCCTGAAAAAAACCCCCCAAGGAATATGATCATGAACAATTATCTGGAAAGCTATGACACACAGAAGACATACAATACCTCACAAAGTAAGTCCTTAAATACAGGGTCTGTAATGAGCCGGAATGTGAAACAGCTGCGCATAATTAACAGGTGCATGAGCAGATCTTCAGTGCATCCTGGAAACTGAAGTCGGGCCATGCAGTTCAACGTTGCAAACCCGGAAGTAGCTGCTCGCCTGCATGAGGCATGCAGCTCAGTACTCAGAACGAGGGAGAGTTCATGACAGCAGCCTTGGCTGGAAGATACTGGCTGCAGCACCTGCATCAGGCCCTGTCTGTTCATTACATATAATAGATGAGTTTGTAGTTGACTTTGTCAGGTAAACTAGTCTGCTGCGTTTCTGCCATTGCAAGTTCAGTGAAGACATTCTGTGACCTACTGGACCTTGGTATAGGGAGGAGGCAGCAGGCCTACCAAATAAACAGGTGTACCTGACTGCGACTCTTGTTTCTACTATGCAGACTACTTCACAAAAACTGGCTCCACATTTGACAACATGGCGGAGGAATTTTGGCTTCATTTCTATACAACAGAAGGGCATGGAGCCACGCCATCAGTGCTTTTTTTTTAACAGTAGCTGGTGTAATGACCTTTTGTAACCACCTTGGTGACTGAGAGTACTTGATCAGCCTTGCCATGCAGCAACAAAAAAAGGAATGTTCAGAAGTAGAAGTAGCGTGAACTCAAAATTAGAAGATTTATTCCAGGCTTCAGATTTTCATCTCATCTCATTATCTCTAGCCGCTTTATCCTGTTCTACAGGGTCGCAGGCAAGCTGGAGCCTATCCCAGCTGACTACGGGCGAAAGGCGGGGTACACCCTGGACAAGTCGCCAGGTCATCACAGGGCTGACACATAGACACAGACAACCATTCACACTCACATTCACACCTACGGTCAATTTAGAGTCACCAGTTAACCTAACCTGCATGTCTTTGGACTGTGGGGGAAACCGGAGCACCCAGAGGAAACCCACACAGACAACATGCAAACTCCACACAAAAAGGCCCTCACCGGCCACGGGGCTCAAACCCGGACCTTCTTGCTACGAGGCGACAGCGCTAACCACTACACCACCTTGCCGCCCTCAGATTTTCATCAAAGGATGAAATATGAAATTAAGTGAATGAAATATTTAACTAGTAAGATTTTAACTAATAATAACTAATAACATTAACATAATAATATGATTCATTTTGGCACCAATAATTGGTATTATCAATAACACTATATTTGCCACATGATCAAAAATAGGCTGAAGCAGTAATTCATTTCCTTTACGCTGTCCTCTTGCTATCGTGCCAGACTGTGTAGTCCTTGAGACTGTATCCAGTGAGATCAGAATCAGATTTAGGCCAAGTGTGATAACACACACACAAGGAAATTTATTAACAAATGTTCTTTCTATGCAGATGCAGTTTTAAATCTTGATTTAGAAACAGCTCTGTCCAATGTTACCACACCAGACTACAGATGCGAAGCAGTTTATTCTTTGCCCCAACTACACTCACTGTTCAACAATAGCTTTATCCTGAACAAGGTTGCAGTGCAATTATAGTATTACATATTATATTAGAAATCTTCTATTCTTTTGTAATCTTTTTGCCTTTAGTTTTTATATATTGTAACATAGGATATGTGATTTTATCTAATGCAATAAAGAAAGAAAGAAAGAAAGAAAGAAAGAAAGAAAGAAAGAAAGAAAGAAAGAAAGAAAGAAAGTGCATCTGAAGCCTATCCTGGGCACCATGGATGCAAATCCATCATAGGGCACCATGCACACACAAATTTACACAATCACTCACATACTCATTCAAACCTTAGTGCAATTTAACATAGCCAATCCCACTCCCTGCATATTGCTGGGAGATGGGAGGAAACTGAAGATCCCTGAGGAAACCCACACTGGCATGGGGATAACATGCACTGAAACACCAGATAGACCTGACCTCAGGATCAGACTGGGACCTGGAACTGGGACATATGGACTTATGGAACTATTGTTTAGCTAAATGTTTTATTATTATTATTATTATTATTATTATTATTATTATTATTATCCAAATTAAATATGACATGTAATATGTGTCATGAAAAAGGACTTATATTATATTACTCTTTTGCCTAACCCTAGTTTATACACCTGTGCTACTAAATCCTTCAAATAAGCTGCAAATAGTATTTAGTATAAATAGCACAAGTAGGTCATTCTGAATCTTTTTGGCCAAATTATACTATTCAACTATTCAACAATTTTTCGCAAAAGGCAAGGTGAATATCGGTGAATAATAACCAAGACGAAGCGGAGGTCACATAAAATACTTTGTTTTAAAATAGATAAAATAAATCACAATTCCACCTTAGCTTTGAATAGTTTTAGACCAAACTTTGTAGTATCTTTAGTGTTTTGAGGAACAGCATCTCATCTCTCATCTCATCTCATTATCTCTAGCTGCTTCATCCTGTTCTACAGGGTCGCAGGCAAGCTGGAGCCTATCCCAGCTGACTACGGGCGAAAGGCGGGGTACACCCTGGACAAGTCGCCAGGTCATCACAGGGCTGACACATAGACACAGACAACCATTCACACTCACATTCACACCTACGGTCAATTTAGAGTCACCAGTTAACCTAACCTGCATGTCTTTGGGGGAAACCGGAGCACCCGGAGGAAACCCACGGGGACACGGGGAGAACATGCAAACTCCACACAGAAAGGCCCTCGCCGGCCACGGGGCTCGAACCCGGACCTTCTTGCTGTGAGGCGACAGCACTAACCACTACACCACCATGCCACCCGGAGCAACATTTTCTTTCATAATTTGTAATTCTTCCTTACTTACAGTGACGAAGCACTTGGCTGCCATTTTGCCAAGTCGCTCGAGGTGATTATCGAGAAATACTCCAAATTTCTTGAACAATCAGCACATGTGATTTCTTATAATCATCTGCGCATTTATACTAATAACTAATATAACTAGTGTAACAGTATGTTTGGGATAAAAGTGACAGTGCTAGCATAGAAAGTCCTGCAGCTTTGAGAAATGCACAGCATTTGTATAGAAAAAAAAGTTCCAGCATTAACCAAAATGCATGGACAAAATGTAAAAGCACTTAAAAATGTGTTCAAGTATTATGATAGTATTATATCCTTTAGTTCACTTCCTAATATTAGGAATTAGGCGCTCACATCCGGGTGAAGCCATGGCCTAATGGTTAGAGAAGCAGCCAAAAGGTCACCAGTTTGACTCCCTGAACCAGCAGGAATGGCTGAAGTGCCATTGAGCAAGGCACCAAACCCCCAACTGCTCCCCAGGCTGCTCTTGGTATGTTGTACATCGCTCTGGATAAGAGCATCTGCTAAATGCCATTAACGTCATGTAATATAAAAAATATGTTCTGGTCTAATGTTTTTATTCTAGCATTGTATTGATGCCAAAACCTTGAAAACAAGACTAGAAAAGGATTATATGTTCTCTGAATTACTGCATCAATGAACACAGCATCATTTAAAAAAGTGTTTTGTTAATGACCAAGATTTTGATATTACCTTTGGTGAAACAATGAACAGTACTGTTTTGTTAGGAAAATTGTGGCTTTATTGGAAAGTGCAAAAATGGTTTAAACTATAATGTTGTTTTTAGGAAATCATAGCTGACTTTGGCCTGGACCACAAACACTGAGTCATATGATGGACTTTAGTAAACTGATCCCTGGGGATCATCATTTTCTTTCTCTTGTCTTTGCCAATTGCCATGAATTGCTTTGCATGAAAAAAAGAAAGAAAGAAAAAACAAGCCACTCTCTGTCTCCAGAATTAAAGACAATGTGCAGGATGAGTTACGGCACCTCCGGTATCCACTTAAGGGAACACATAGTGAAGATTCTTCCACTATGGATGGTCTGCTCCATCACCCACACCCCCGTCATACCTGGAAGATTATTGTTTTCTGCTGAAATGCTGCAGATTTTTCACATTCTTTCCCCCTGTTTTCATAAGGCTCCGAGAAAGTGAGAAGGGAGCCACTGGCTTGACTGGGCCAGAAACAGCCTCTGAAGTTACAGGGTTCACCAGTGGTTCACTGTATTGGGTTGGATGTGTGTGTGTGTGTGTGTGTGTGTGTGTGTGTGTGTGTGTGTGTGTGTGTGTGTGTGTGTGTGTGTGTGTGAGTGAGTGAGTGAGTGAGTGAGTGAGTGAGTGAGAGAGAGAGTAAAAGAGCTCTGTACTCAAAGAAGTCTATTAATGTGTGTGGGAATGAGGGAATGAGATTCTATGAGTGTTAGTGTAAGGAAGAGTAAGGTGATTTAAAAAGTGGGTGGTGGAAAGACAGCTTTTCTTTGTGTGGGAGTGTGTGTGTGTGTGTGGGTGAGCGTGAGAGCACGGCTTGAAAATACTGACACTATTAACCTGCTATATAGAGATAATGAACAACAGAGCTTTTTAAGAGAGAGGAAAGTGCTTGATTCTACATTGTGTTACAACCTCCTTGATTCAATGAGTAGATGAAATGAGTCTTTAATAGGCCTTGAGCCTCATAATTTCCAAAAATGGAAATAATCTAATGTCTAAACTTGGGGCATGAGCACATCCTAGAAACACACGATTCTGATGGCATCAGTCTGTGTGCTCAAATAAGTGCAGACAAATTTGTGCTTGTCAATGGAGAAACACTTTTCTTCTAGCCACAAAGATCAAGCATGGTGGACATTGTCTGTTTATGGTGGAGCATATTTCCCTTTATGTAGGACTGACACAATTTTACCAGCAGAATGACACCCTTCATTTGTTATTTTATGAGCACGTCTCAGAAAATGGTATATAAAAGAAAAAGAGGCTGTGGCATGTTACAACAGAAGAAAGAGATTCCATTGTGCTGGACCCAGGCGGCCACAAAAATAACATCTGGCAAGGTAAAATGTCATCAAGAAAGAACCTAAAGTCATGGAAGATGTGTCTTTCACACAGCTTGTGTTCTTGTTTAGTATCCACAATGTCAAAGAATAACGTGGCCTTGGCATCATGTGACAGGGCACCATCTCACTCTCAAAACCAGACGTGGCTCTGAGGTAAGAAACTGCTGTCAGAGAGACCCCTAACCATGACTGTGAGAGAGAGAGAGAGAGAGAGAGAGAGAGAGAGAGAGACTAACTATTAGTGTGGACAAATATGCCTTCAATGCTACTCTTGACTCAGTCCGGAAAGCACAGCAGGAAAGAAGAGCTATGCTCAGCTCTTCACACGGGATGCAGAAAGCATTTGCTGACAGTGTAGCAGACACACACCGGCACTTCTGAGCAAACACACCCACACACAGGATCTATCACATACCCTCTCTTTCTTGTCTGCCTTACTCCCACACATGTTCTGTCTGTTGGGTTGGCCATGGCGTAGACACCGAGACACAGCGCATGGGACTGTATGTTTGTTTAAGATAGGAAAGAGAAGGGCTGTCCTTGCCAGACTAAGAGCCTCCAGTATTTTAGAGTGAAATACACAGAACATTCATTTCACTACACACACAGGGCATTCCTGGTTTAGCTAGGGACACTAACACTCACACAAATCACAGTGGCAGTTACAGTCACACAAATCACAGGAATACACTTGGTGTCACTGTTGTCATCATTATCAAAATTTTGTCAATCATCATCATCATCTGCTTGCTGAAAAAAAGAATGTTAAAATTTATTCATTGAGATTTGTCATAGCGGTTTCTATTAAGCATGATGATATGATGGTTTGAATGGTTGATCTAATGGTTTGAATGGTCCACTGAATCGTTGGAATTTGGTGAAATATAATTCTATATAGGCGGCACGGTGGTGTAGTGGTTAGCGCTGTCGCCTCACAGCAAGAAGGTCCTGGGTTCGAGCCCCGTGGCCGGCGAGGGCCTTTCTGTGCGGAGTTTGCATGTTCTCCCCGTGTCCGCGTGGGTTTCCTCCGGGTGCTCCGGTTTCCCCCACAGTCCAAAGACATGCAGGTTAGGTTAACTGGTGACTCTAAATTGAGCGTAGGTGTGAATGTGAGTGTGAATGGTTGTCTGTGTCTATGTGTCAGCCCTGTGATGACCTGGCGACTTGTCCAGGGTGTACCCCGCCTTTCGCCCGTAGTCAGCTGGGATAGGCTCCAGCTTGCCTGCAACCCTGTAGAACAGGATAAAGCGGCTAGAGATAATGAGATGAGATGAGATAATTCTATATAGATAGCCAAGAATGTGATACTATACTGTGCTATGCTATACTGCTCTACTGGTGTCCCATCCAGGGTATATCCATGCCTCATGTCCAGTGGAACTAGACCAGGCTCTGGATCACTGGTAACCCTGACCTGGATAAAGTCATTACCGAACGAATGAATACATAAATACTGAATGAATGAAACACAAAATACCCGTATTAACCATACACTTAACTTCACCTAGTCTCATCTTCTCATTCTCTTTGTTCACCATTGCTTATCTCCTTGCCTCTACACTCCAGCTTCCTGACAGGCGGTACCTCTAGTGTTTGAGGTCAGGAGTTGAACTGCATGAGCCACCCACTGAGACTCACAGGTACACTACATCATCAGCAGGAGGGATACTGTCGGCTCGGGGCAGGCAGGGAAGACAGCCAGCAGGTACTACACCCAGATCAAACCACCCAGGAAGCAGTGCTCGAGTCTGTCAGAGCCGGAGTCAGTGAGTCTCGCGCACAGTGTGAGTTATGGCACGGTTAAAGCAGTGAGACTGTGGAGGAAACACAGAGCACCAACGAACAAGTGCTACAGAACAGTTTCACTTACAAAGTACAAGATAATCAGCAATTAATAAAATGGTTGGAAGTGTATGTCTGTCTAAAAGAAGAACATGCAAAGGCTTGATTTTATTTAGCCCCGTACATAAAGCAGTAGCTGATGTATTAGATTCAGGGGAGGTGAAGAGATAGAGTGTAGCCAAAAAAAAAGGAAAGAAATACTACTACTTAAAATAAATTTAAGTAGTCATCTCAGTAAATACATGAGTAAGAGTTAGTATTTGTGAAAAGTATTACATTCATTACACCAGATCAGAACAAGTAATGATGGGGAGATTAAACCCATTCAAGTAAAAAAAAAAAAATCCTAAACTCGTGTTTTACTAAATGTACTAAATGTATACTCAATGCATTACCTCATAAAGAAGGCAGATTAGCTAGCTAGGTGACGCTGATACAACCACAACTTACCACATGTTTTTGCAAGTTATCATGTTTCACATGACCACATTTTTCAACACACAAAGAATGCAGTACCACTTCAAGTCTACATTCTGGGAGCAAAATTCTTTTTCAGTATGTGAGCAGTGATATCCAGTTTCTGTCAAATCACTAGTTTCTCCCATAAATTTGTCCCTCTGAGTTGCAGTTGACCTTAATTTGACAACATTTGTTGGGTGAAACTAAAGACTCTCTCGTGAACAAATTGAACCAAACCTCCAATGCATTAAAAATGTATGTCCACAAATTTACTGTATGAAAAAAGTGCTACTTTAATACAAGTTTTATTCCTTATAGTTTCAACTTAAACTACTAAGTTTACTTGTAAAATTTACAATTTATTTATACAGTATATAGTTTAGATGGCACGGTAGTGTAGTGGTTAGCGCTGTCGCCTCACAGCAAGAAGGTCCGGGTTCGAGCCCCGTGGCCGGCGAGGGCCTTTCTGTGCGGAGTTTGCATGTTCTCCCCGTGTCCGCGTGGGTTTCCTCCGGGTGCTCCGGTTTCCCCCACAGTCCAAAGACATGCAGGTTAGGTTAACTGGTGACTCTAAATTGACCGTAGGTGTGAATGGTTGTCTGTGTCTATGTGTCAGCCCTGTGAGGACCTGGCGACTTGTCCAGGGTGTACCCCGCCTTTCACCTGTAGTCAGCTGGGATAGGCTCCAGCTTGCGTGCGACCCTGTAGAACAGGATAAAGCGGCTAGAGATAATGAGATGAGTATATAGTTTACTTATACAATAGTTTTCAAAGCAGGGACTATAATTTGATTATGCTCCTACACCATGTATTTAGGTTATCATTTTTACACTGTTAAAGTCACTGGTGCACTCCAAAAGGCCAGTGGTAGAAACCTCTTCTCATCCAGACCAGAAAAGTTATGGATTTTGTGCATTTCTACCTGACTGTATTTAACGAAATGCTACAGAGTGCCAACCATGCGAGACCGGATATGACATACGTATAATTCACGGGGCGGCAAGTCCATTGTTGTAAAAAGACCAAGCCGAGACATTACTTATTTAGCAACATGGCACGAATCGAGCCACATCATATCTCTGTTGAGGGAGTTGTCTAACTAGCTCAAGCATTACCCCTTGAACTACAATTCCCACATAACCACACACACACACACACACACACACCTGCTTTCACTTTAGACACTTATTACTTGCCTTATATAAACCCCAGCTTCTGTTAGTTTGTCTTGCATTTGTCTTTATTTTATTATATAATATGGACACGGGGCGGCACGGTGGTGTAGTGCTTAGCGCTGTCGCCTCACAGCAAGAAGTTCGAGTCCCATGGCCAGTGAGGGCCTTTCTGTGTGGAGTTTGCATGTTCTCCCCGTGTCCGCGTGGGTTTCCTCCGGGTGCTCCGGTTTCCCCCACAGTCCAAAGACATGCAGGTTAGGTTAACTGGTGACTCTAAATTGACCGTAGGTGTGAATGTGAGTGTGAATGGTTGTCTGTGTCTATGTGTCAGCCCTGTGATGACCTGGCGACTTGTCCAGGGTGTACCCCGCCTTTCACCCGTAGTCAGCTGGGATAGGCTCCAGCTTGCCTGCGACCCTGTAGAACAGGATAAAGCGGCTAGAGATAATGAGATGAGATGAGAATATGGACACAGAACAGGATAAGCGGCTACAGATAATGGATGGATGGATGGATGGATGGATGGATGGATGGATGGAATATGGACACGAGTGTTTTACTGAGAAATACACCACTCGTATTTTTCACATGAGCTACATCTGGGATATGGAGAACTAAAACTGGGCCATAAATCTCTATCTGTCACTTGTGAGGAAATCAATGAATTGTTTTGATAAATTTGGGTACTTTTTGTTTGTGAATGTGTCTATATAATGAAAAGAAAATCACATGCTGGCTTGAAGATATGAAGTTTATCTTCTCGTGTTGAAAAACCCGTATTTTTCATACAAAATACATTGCGGATCTGACTGACATATTTCCCGATATTTCACTCCAATGACGTCTCTCAGTGTTTTCCTGCTGACTAGACACGCATTGTAAAAATAGCGAACTGGTTGAAAATTAAAATTCTTTTGATTAACTTGCATATTTTTTGTGGATGTGTCCATATAATATACAGAATATTACACTGTGGCACAAAGATTTGAAGTTTATCTTCTCGTGCTGATAAATACATCACTTGTTTGCTTCACTCACTCATTTTATATATATATATATATATATATATATATATATATATATATATATATATATATATATATATGATATAAAAAGTGTACACACCCCATTAAAATGATAGTTTTTTATGATGTAAAAAAAAAAGAGACCATGATAAATAATTTCAAAACTTTTCCCACCTTTAATGTGGCCTATAACCTGTACAGTTCAATAGAAAAACAAACAAATCTGTCAGGGGGAAAAACATAAAAAATAAAAAAAACATAAAATAAGCTGGTTGCATAAGTGTGCACACCCTTAAACTAATACTTTGTTGAAGCACCTTTTGATTTAATTACAGCATTCAGTCTTTTTGGGTCAGAGTCTATCAGCCTGCCACATCTTGACTTGGCAATATTTGCCCACTCTTCCTTGCAAAAGCGCTCCAAATCTGTCAGATTGCGAGGCCATCTCTCGTGCACAGCCCTCTTCAGGTCACCCCACAGATTTTCAATTGGATTTAGGTCTGGGCTCTGGCTGGGCCATTCCAAAACTTTTTTGGGGTCATTGTCATGCTGAAATATGAAATTCCACTTCATCTTCAGCTTTCTAGCAGACTCCTGAAGGTTTTGGGCCAAAATTGACTGGTATTTAGAACTGTTCATAATTCCCTCCACCTTGATTAAAGCCTCTGTTCCAGCTGAAGAAAAACAACCCCAAAACATGATGCTGCCGCCACCCTGCTTCACCGTGGGTATGGTGTTCTTTTGGTGATGCGCAGTGTTGTTTTTGCACCAAACATACCTTTTGGAATTGTGACCAAAAAGTTCAACCTTGGTTTCATCAGACCATAACACATTTTCCCACATGCTTTTGGGAGAGTTGATGTATTTTTTTTTTTAATTTAGCCAGGCCTGGATGTTTTCCTTTGACCCTACCTCATAGTCCAGACATATGGAGAATACGGGAGATTGTTGTCGCATGTGGTACACAACCAGTACTTGCCAGAAATTCCTGCAGCTCCTTCAGTGTTGCTGTCGGCCTCTTGGCAGCTTCCCTGACCAGTTTTCATCTCGTCTTTTCATCGATTTTGGAGGGACGTCCAGTTCTCGGTAATGTCACTGTTGTCCCATATTTTCTCCACTTCTTGATGACTGTCTTCACTGTGCTCCATGGTATATCTAATGCCGTGGAAATGTTTTTGTACCCTTCTCCTGACTGATCCCTTTCAACAATGAGATCCCTTTGACGCTTTGTAAGCTCTCTGTGAACCCTGGCTTTTGCTGGAGGATGCAACTGAGTAAATGTCTGAACTTTATTTGGGGTTAATCAGAGTCATTTTAATTGATGGCAGGCGAGAACCCCAAAAGACTGAATGCTGTAATTAAATCAAAAAGTGCTTCAACAAAGTATTAGCTTAAGGGTGTGCACACTTATGCAACCATTTTTTATTTTTAAAGTTTTTCTCCCTAACAGATTTGTTTGTTTTTCTATTGAATTGTACAGATTATAGGTCACATTAAAGGTGGGAAAAGTTTTGAAATTATTTATCATGGTCTTATTTTTTTTTTTACATCAGAAAAACCTATCATTTTAACGGGGTGTGTACACTTTTTATATCCACGGTGTCTATATATTTGATGCTTGTTGTGGTCGTCACTTCTACTGCTGTGTTTTCATGCGTGGTGTTTTTTGTTGCTTTGACTATCCTGTGTAAATAAAAGGTTTACACACGTGCATCCATCTCTGCACCTCAATCATGATAAAAATATGAAGTGGAAATGTCAGAATCCTGTTCATGAGAGAGAGAGACCACATTCACAGAATTTTTTTTTACAGTATATTGTTATAATTGTTTTATTTTAGTATCCGTTACTGTTGTTGATGTTATATTGTGCGTAGTTTATAAATGAAACTTTATAGAATGTATGTCCATGAAAAATAAGCTTTGTAGATTAACATTTTGACTTTGCCATTCTTTGTACTCCCATTCCCACAGGACAACATTACTGCATAATAACGGAAAATTTAAGTTTTTCGCTGTGAGTGGGCTTGGGGTACAAGCGAGACTGTTGTGCAGAAAGAGGCAGCATTGTTGAGAATGTGAGCGAGCTTAATGAGGCTGCCACACGAACACTCCTTCCCAAACTCCCACACACACTGTGGCCGGGTCGGTGGGTTTACCTCTGATTAGACTCATCAGACTGATGGACAGGGACAGTTGAGTTTCCTGGCTAATGCCCAAGGCTGGCATTCTGCCTGAGAGGCACTTTGTTCAATAAAGAGCCCATTTCACATGGAAGCTTTGCTTTATTCAATATGGCGTTGTTTCATTTGTTCAAACTTTCGCCAATTGATGCTGCGTGTGTGTGTGTGTGCGCGCGCATGCGCGTGCCTGGTGTTATGACGTACTGTTGTGCTCATGTCAATGAACTTAAGTTTGTGTACTGGATGTGTCACTTTCTGTTTCTATGAACTTGACAGGGCATGCAATGTGAATTGGCATCAGGCATTTTATGGGCAGCATTGTGCTTCTGTACTGTGACCTGATGTACTGATTCTCATAAATGTAACAAATGCAACAGTTGTCAGTAGTGCTGTATGTCACAGTGATTAACCATCAAAAGTGATTCTGCCACTTACAGGATGATGTAGAGACACGGTGGCTTGTGAAGCAGTTTCGCTGGCGTGCTCCGTAGCCAACAGTCTTTTTTTCCCTTCTCGACAAAATGGCAAAAAAATGCAAGGCATTCTCCATTTGCTTTTATAGCCTTGGGTTTAGGCTTAGAGTGATGTTATCAGTGCTTGAAAGAAATGCGAATGGCCTGATTGAACTGTGTGAGATGCTGCGACCTTAAATGGCCTCTATTATGCCATGTACTGGAATTTAGGAACCAGTCATTATTCCATATGCAAATGGTCAAATCTGGATTAGTCATTTAGATAGTTGTGACATACTACATCAAAGCAAAAATGTATATGTACACACACACACACACACACACACGTACAGCATGCCACCTGGACACCGTGGAGAGGACCTAGCTGAGCTCACCCAATCTCATACAGGTCTCTGGAGATGTGGCTAACCTTTGCATCGATGAGCGATGAGGAGGCAGAGGAGGAAGGAAAGTTGGTGAGTTTTGAAGGATGTGTGAAAAATGACATCGGCCATGTTATTGCTCACAGCAGTTAATGACAGCTTGATTATGCTCAGCATTACAACCTATTACCGACTTGTCCAGGGTGTACCCCGCCTTTCGCCTGTAGTCAGCTGGGATAGGCTCCAGCTTGCCTGCGACCCTGTAGAAGGATAAAGCGGCTAGAGATAATGAGATGAGATGAGATTACAACCTATTACGTGCCATCAATCTTGCAGATTGGAGCACGCCATTATGTACTATTAAGCTCTGCTAGCTGGGTGTGACACATTATGCACCATTAATCTTTAGAAGTCAGGCTTGGATGCTTGCTGCACTGGTCCACTGGTCAGAACCAGCTTTGGACTGTCCAAAAAAAAATCACATCTCCAGAAAACACCAAGTGCGGTTTAATAGCTCCAGTAAAGATAGCAAAGCATAAACAGAACAATTGTTACTCTGCTGGCATAACCTCGCCTCCTCCACCTGTATCAAATAAAGATATGTGGGGGAGACAGCCCTCAACAATAATTCCCCTCTCATATACAGTGCTTCAGAGTGAAGAGTTGGGTAACATACAATGGTGGAAATTTCTTGAATAACAATCCGAACATGCATATGGGATAATAAAAAAAAAATAGCCCCCAGTGCCTTTCAGCATCTCTCATAAAGGGATTGTTGATGCAGCAACTTGAACATGAAAACACTGTGTGAAATTGCATCTCAAGAACTTTGCCAAGTAAGCACTTCGAACATTAATCAACAAATCCCACACTTTTGTGACAGTTAAAATAATTCTTATTTGTTTCTTGTTGTTCCTAGTTGCTAACTTAATAGTCTACCTTACTGTCAAAAGTTCCCTCTTGAAAACGCAAAATGATTTTCCAGTGACTTTTTTTTTCATTTCTTTTCTTTTTTTTAATATTACAATTTAACAGAAGAGTCTCCCAGATGTAAAAGCACCCCATGGAGAGCTTTGCATGACTTCCAGAAGTGCACAGGACGCCTCTGGAACCATGCCTACTACCTGGAGAACAGAACCATGGGAAAGTCATGTAGCTGCCGAGTATCTCAGTGAAGTGCACTACTGTCTGCTCCAGGCACTGCTCTTCCTGCTCCCACCTCCACAGATGTTTTATTGAGGGCCTAAGAAAGTGCTGGATAGGTAATTTGCCTCTAAAAAAAGATGAAGAAAAAAGAAAGCAAGAAAGAGAGTGGAGTGAGTGGGGGGAGAGCAAAAAAAAAAAAAACTCTGGTGCAGGAAACACTGTGGTAAAGATGTGAGTAGAAGAGGAGCCATGCACATACTTTCCATAAAGTCTCGCTGCCATATCCTTCTTCTCTTAGTCCTTCTTTCTTTTACTTTTTCTCCCTAAGCTAAAGAACCAAGTGGCACAGTCCTCTCACCCTCCGTCACCCCCCCTTAACCTCTGCAGGGGGTCTAGGTCAATCTCGCTTACTTAGGACAACCCTTCGCACAAGTTAAATTGAACACGTGTGCACCAAATAAGTAATTCTAATAAAGAAGCGCATTTGACCTATAATACCATCCAATACCCCCCCACACACCCCACCCGCACAAGAGCTGCAGTGTTTGCTTACGTGTTAAGTGTTCGTAAGTAACATGGTTGTGTGGAATGTCTCAAAAGGTACAGAGTGAGAGATCCAGCCAGCAGCAGTGTACAGTCCGAGGTAAGAGTTAAACCTTATACAGCTTTCTCTGAATGTCTTGGCAGTTCCCCATAATGACAATACCAGATTGCTATTATCACCAGCAGTATGAATGCCCATTATCCACCCTCCACATTCCCATCCACTTCTCCCTTCGCAGCATCCAATAGGAAGCCTGTTTACTTTCAGGGGCCGTTGAGTTTTAATTGTTATTTGCTATTATGGTGGGTTGTGTTTTTATACGTAAAGTCAGAATGTCCCACCAGGATCCTAAATGTTTCCCAGTCCTGTTCAGTGGTCATTGCTGCCTGCATGTCTTGCATTTTGTGGATTTTCCCTTCACAGTACAGTCAAGTGTGAGAGAACGAGATGGCTCGTTCTTACAAAGGTCACGCTGCAGTGAAATACTACATTACCAGTCTCATACGGACTCCAGAAAGGGATCAACAAGCAATGCACTTTGATAATGTTTGACAATTCATTTGTGTTTGTGTGTGTGTGTGCATTGAGAAGGGTCCCCTGCATAGCAATCCACACTGTACGGTTATTGAGAAATCACTGTCAGGTTTGTGAAATACAAACCCTGCTATGAAGAAACAGCCAGGATTTCAAGACTACTCCAACCCTCCTCTCATACTCCTCATTACTCTGGCTCTGTACCATCTGTACGCTATGTGTTGTGGGTTCATGTGGGTTTGTATGTGTTTATCAGTGCACATGTACATACTGTCCAGAGTGGGAAATGGGGCTCAAGTAGAAATTAAAGCTGCTGATTTAGAAATTTCTCCCTTTTTGGTATAAAAATAGCTTCTGAAAGCTATTTGTGGAACAACATTTTGTAGCATGTGGGTTAATCATATGGCTGCAAGTGCCAAGTAATACACATTTAATGAGAATTCAAGGCTGTGTTCCAAACAGCATACTGCACATTAAAGGTCCCATGGCATGGTGGTTTGTTGATGCTTTAAACGGGCTCGTGGAGGCTTCCGGATGTTATATCCGCAGCCTTTCTCGAAATGAACCCTCGGTACGTAGATATAGCCTCCTGGGAGAAAGCCCCATTTCAGCGCTTTTCCCAGTGCATCGTTTTGCTAATGAGAAGCAGGAGGCGGGGAAGGGTAGACGGTGGGGGCGTGCCATGGGGGGAGGGGGAGGGGCTGCCGTCTGCCTCCCAAGCCGGCCGAGAGCGCTCCTCGTCGGGCATGGCCAGGCGGGCGAATGCCCTGGTCCGTCCGCCCTGTCTAAAAAAATGGTACAACTCGAGCCCATGGTAAAACTGGGACTTCGTCATTTTTTCCCGCCTGAGGCCCATGGTAAAACTGAGCAGTGGGACTTTGTCATTTTTTTCCGCATGAGGCCCATGGTAAAACTGCACTTCCAGGAGGGGCTTCCGTCTGCCTCCCAAGCCGGCCGAGAGCGCTCCTCGTCGGGCACGGCCAGGCGGGCAAATGCCCTGGTCCGTCCGCCCTGTCTAAAAAAATGGTACAACTCGAGCCCATGTACCTGGCTAACTGCAGGAAGCGGTTAGCTGCACAGCTAATGTAGCCATTGCTAGGCTAACGCACCGATTTTAAAACACGGCAAAACGACCAGTTATACACTTACTTGTTCGGTGTTTGTTGCTGATGCGGCAGGGATGCTTGGTACGGACCCAGGCTTCAGTGACAGTTGATGTGCAAAACCTGCCCTGTACTGTCCCAAGTTGTGGAAACATTCATCAGGAAAATGCTTCTGACAAACATACACCGTCTTAGGTAGACTCGACGGCATATTATTGAAGTAAATAAAATTAAGCCACTGCGTCTTCAGGGGCTCTCCCGTCGGCAGTAAAAACAGACTCCTTTCTGTGTTGTCACATCCATGTACAGCGCAATTTCCATGTTGTGTCTTCTATGGGCTCCTCACTACAAAATGTAGTCATGTGTTCTGCGCATGCGCAGTAGGCTTCGCGCATGCGCAGTAGGCTTGGTAGGACAAACAGCAACTTTTGAGTTGGGCAGGCAATCCATACAGTGGGTGGGAATCCAGAGGGGGGGCGTGGGGATCATCTCCCTTGCTGACGTAGGCAAGGGAAGAGTTTATCAACGCGCCGTTTTGACGCACCATTCTCAAATGTTGGGCATAGTTTGGTTTACACATTATGAAATTTCTAGCCACTGGGGTGACTTAAGAAGGTCAGAGGAACTCATTTTAATGTTAAAAAACCTCAGAAAGTGAAAATTTCATGCCATGGGACCTTTAAGTAGTGCAGCTAAATAGTAAAGACACCAAAGAGGTACTGACATACTATTTACTACAGTAGTATGCAGTTTGGAATGCGGCCCAAGTCTTCACAACTCTGAGGATATAAATAAACTATTGCCATTATGGTATTACTGAAGTGTTATGAGAATAGAAATGTTATTGTGAACATCAGCATGACTATCACATTTACTATAAGGTAATATTAGGTTTAAAAAAAAAGCCCTCTTATTTCACAAAGAGCCTTTTTTTTACTGACCGTCACCTTGCTAGCTCACACTGTCGCTGCTCAGGAGAATTGCTGATGCCATGCCGTGGTGTCATAAACAGTACATAAACTATTGGACAATGTTTGTACAAATAGTTAAACCATTTTTTTCATCAGTTAGCACAATTTTCATACATTTAGAGATAAATTAATGCAAAATGTTTTCCATTTCCTCACATTGTTTCCATATAAAATGACTTGAAAAATTACTCCTTTGTAAATTTAAATAATGTGTTTATATGTAAATGTTAAATGTAAATATTAAGTGCAAATGTCAAATATAAATGCAAACATAAAAGTTAAATGTAAATTCAAATGTTTAATTAGAATATTAAAGATAAATATTTAAATGTAAAAGCAATGTGTTATATGTAAATGTTAAATGTTAATGTGTAAATCAAATGTTAAAGGTTCTGACTGCAAAATCATCTGAAATTTAAATTTTTTTTTTATTGTGCATGGCATTTTCCTATGTCTCGCAAGAACGATATCATGTGGACAAGATGTGATCATTTTGATGTGCTGAGGGTCACTATTCTCCGTTTTGAGACCGAATATCCTACCTCTTGAGGTAGACAGTCAGTGCGTTTACATGCACATCCAAATCGAGCTACTGTCGGTAATCGAGCTAAGGGTCCCAGCAGGGGTGCCAGAGAAATCCAATCCTACATGCACACAAGGAAATCGAGCTATTGTGTGAGGTACATTGTGCACCCGAGCCACAGGTGGCGCTACACGCCCCATCGTGTTGGTACACTTCCGGTTGTCATCATGAAGAAGAGCTATTCAAGAGTATAAACAAAGTTATCAGTTCCGTGTTCGTTCGTTCTCCTTGTTCCTCCTGCCCTTTTCTGCTGCTCGCTACTACTACTGTTGTCATGCCGACCAAGGCTGTTGTGTTTCCCGCTTGTGGTCTCGTCACTCGTCACTTCCGGAAGGGGCAGTGCTGAAGTAAGTAGCTCGACAGGGTTTACATGCACTAAGTAGCTCAGCTACAATCGCATAATCTAGGTCGCGTAGCTCGATTACGAGAAATCCAGTTTGGTTCGATTTCAGCCGAGCTAAGGTGTTTCCATGGCATTTAGAACTTCGATTTCAGTCGAGCTACGGCAGAAATTCGATTTTCTCTATGTGCATGTAAACGCACTGACTATGGCCCTATGGAAACAGCAAAATGTGAGGAGCTTTAACTAATTAGCATAACTATGGAACTGCATCACACCAAGATGGCGATGCGCAGAAAACATCGTGACTGCATGAACCTCAGAGAAGTTTGAGAAGCAGGGATGTAATTTGTGGTTGACATTCATGAATAGATCTATGAAACAAAAGACGAATATTTCTTTTCTCAGTTACTGCTTTTATCATTTGTTTCTCTGTAAGATCAAAACATTAGGTGTATAACTCCATACTCGCTACTGTAGAGTTGAGCCCATGCAGTCTCAGGCTAAGGTAGCTAAGCACTAGCTAGAATGATTTGGTTATCTGCCCAGAAAAATGGCAGGTCATCTAACCTTGCTCTATCTTGCAGTTGCACTCACTAGGAAGGCTTTCCTTTTCTTTCCTACTGGCTTTTAGCTGGCGGGAGAGCGGAGTCCGCCATGTTTGCCCACACCAACTTGTTTTGGTTAAAAGTAGGTAAAATACGCCCCATGGTGGTCACGTGATATTGTTGCTCACTTGCATCGGCAATCTCCGGAATCGTAAAATGCGGGACGCATTGTCTCATCTCATCTCATTATCTCTAGCCGCTTTATCCTTCTACAGGGTCGCAGGCAAGCTGGAGCCTATCCCAGCTGACTACGGGCGAAAGGCGGGGTACACCCTGGACAAGTCGCCAGGTCATCACAGGGCTGACACATAGACACAGACAACCATTCACACTCACATTCACACCTACGGTCAATTTTAGAGTCACCAGTTAACCTAACCTGCATGTCTTTGGACTGTGGGGGAAACCGGAGCACCCGGAGGAAACCCACGCGGACACGGGGAGAACATGCAAACTCCACACAGAAAGGCCCTCGCCGGCCCCGGGGCTCGAACCCAGGACCTTCTTGCTGTGAGGCGACAGCGCTAACCACTACACCACCGTGCCGCCGCGGGACGCATTGTATCTTGGCAAAACATTTACACAGAGGATACACAGTGTGTGCAGAAGCGAAACATCTCGAAACTCCAACAGCTATAGAAATAGAACATTTTGCCCAGAATTCAACTTTGCAGTCAGAACATTTTAAACATGTAAATGTTCAATGTAAATATAAATATCGAACATGTTTTGTTCATATGCTAATTGACCCTGCCCTCTCAGAATGTGCTTGACTGAGAAAACATGGCGGCAGTTGTGTTGTCAGATTTACATACCATACCAACTGAATAACAATAGATATTCCACAATGAGGATACATCAGGGTAGCACATCAGGTGGTGTAGTGGTTAGCACTGTCGCCTCACAGCAAGAAGGTCCTGAGTTCGAGCCCAGCAGCTGGCGAGAGCCTTTCTGTATGGAGTTTGCATGTTCTCTCCGTGTCTGTGTGGGTTTCCTCCGGGTGCTCCAGTTTCCCCCACAGTCCAAAGACACGCAGGCTAGACTAACTGGTGGCTCTAAATTGACCGTAGATGTGAATGTGAGTGTGAATGGTTGTCTGTGTCTATGTGTCAGCCCTGTGATGACCTGGTGACTTGTCCAGGGTGTACCCCGCCTTTCGCCCGTAGTCAGCTGGGATAGGCTCCAGCTTGCCTGCGACCCTGTAGAACAGGATAAGTGGTTATGGATAATGGATGGCTATATCAGAGGACTACCACTCTCAAGATTCATGCCAAATTAGAGACCAAATAAATGTCTTATCTCTTCTAGAAGAAAAATTCTAAAACACCACACATGAATCCATTTTCCTCATACTGATTATACTGGATTCATGCACTTGCTCACTCTCTCACTTCTGATTGGCTGTTGGCTCTTGCATGTCACTGCGTAGTCAGACTTATTTCATGCCTAAAACTGGGGAGTGATCTGAGTTGGTGTATGATGCGATTTCCTGTGAAAACTGGGAATCAACTCATAAGCCATGTTTCTATTAACCTGTTTAATGAGTAACTTGAAATAGCAAACTTAAAAACAAGTAATGGAAACACATGAATTTAGTAAAAACTCTCAAATATCATCACATGCATGACAAGAAGAGCAAATGGAAACATTACCTTTCTGAAAAAAGAGCACTCTGTAAGATCTATTGTGAAAGGAGAAAACCCAGCTTTAATCACATAACATCATTCAATGGAAACACGAAGCTTTCACTATTGCGTTCTGTCAAAATTTTAAAAATATTGCTTCCACTGCGCTCAAACCTGTAATGGAAATGGAGATGTGAAGAGCCGTGAACAGACAGCTGAGAAATAATGGCAGAAAGTCATGAAAATGTATTTTTTGACTTATTTTTGAATTGAGAATGAGAAGCATGAAACAATGAATACTGCATAAGGTAATAACTGCATCTCTTTAAACTGATCATGATAAAGTTCGCCAGTGGTTTGAAAAAAAATGCAGTGATGTGAAATTTAGGAGTCAAAGTGAAGTTTATAGAGTTACGTTTATACTGAAATATACGTATATAGTTAGTAAGTATTGTCCCAGGATAGCTCAAATGCATGATGCCCAAAACACATGAGATGTGATGACATGGATGACCCTTTTTTTAAATGTCTTTTTTTGTAGGACTGTTATTCAGAACTGGTATTAAAATGTTTAATTAGAATATTGGTATTAATGTCTAAGGACTTCATTTGACTTGCTAACTTAAGGACTGCAGTTGTCATGAACAGTTTTGCACTCGAGTTTCCACCAATGAACAGTTTACAACTTCAGCAAAACAGACTTAATGTTAAAACTATAACGAATTTCCTGTTTACACAGTTATACTTTGTGACTATATAGGACACTGTTATAGAAGCGAGTTATTTATAATCATGCTATCTATCTGTTATCACCCAGATGAGGATGGGTTCCTTTTTGAGACTGGTTCCTCTCGAGGTTTCTTCCTCATGTCGTCTGAGGGAGTTTTTCCTTGCCTGCCACCGTCACCACAGGCTTGCTTATTGGGGATAAATTAAGGATAAAATTAGCTCATGTTTAAAGTCTTTAATTTTCGGTAAAGCTGCTTTGCGACAATGTCTGTTGTTAAAAGCGCAATACAAATAAACTTGACTTGAAATACATACGTGTTAGGAGTCTCATCTCATCTCATCTCATCTCATCTCATCTCATCTCATTATCTCTAGCCGCTTTATCCTTCTACAGGGTCGCAGGCAAGCTGGAGCCTATCCCAGCTGACTACGGGTGAAAGGCGGGGTACACCCTGGACAAGTCGCCAGGTCATCACAGGGCTGACACATAGACACAGACAACCATTCACACTCACATTCACACCTACGCTCAATTTAGAGTCACCAGTTAACCTAACCTGCATGTCTTTGGACTGTGGGGGAAACCGGAGCACCCGGAGGAAACCCACGCGGACACGGGGAGAACATGCAAACTCCGCACAGAAAGGCCCTCGCCGGCCCCAGGGCTCGAACCCGGACCTTCTTGTTGTGAGGCGACAGCGCTAACCACTACACCATCGTGCCACCCCGTGTTAGGAGTATTTGGGCTAATTAAGTTTTCCTGTAATAACAATGTTTGCCTCTTGAGTTCTTATTATCTCCATTGATATCCATTTAGAAGCTGCTCATATGGAGATGTGTCTGGTCATAACTGAATTAACATGGCCATAGGCCCTGGGCCTGTGGGTGGTCATGGGCCATATGAGTTTATTTGAAATCCATAAAAATCAGAATGACAAACACAACACACCTGAGCTCCCTTCTGCCTGATATTGGCAAATAAAGTAAGCTGTAATAAGCGTGCAAAATGAAGGGGTAAGCCTCAGGCTAAAGAATTTGCAAATTGTATATTCAGTAAAACTCTTAACCAAATTATCGTGTCCAGGTCTACACCAAGTGATAGTTTGTCAGCCAATCATGTTATTGCACATGACAAAAAAAAGATCAAATTTCTGGTCAAAAGCCTGTATTGTGCATGTTTACTATTAGAAGCTCTTGCTCGAACTTTTCTTTAATAGTGTCTTTGGTGTCAAACAAACATCAAACTAACCAATATAAGTATGTATATGTTGAGGCAGCTGTAACTGCATTGCTTAGGTTATGAGTGTGTCTAAACGCTTCTATATAATGTGAATACTGTATGCAGGTAAACGTTTTCTGAGCAAGGACATACTGAGTGTGAGCATGAATTCATGGTCAGCTATTGTACAGAAGCTCTCTCTCTCTCTCTGTGGGGAGGGCATCTTTTTATATCTTGATGGACATGAGAATATGAATATCTGACAATTTTTACTTTGTGTGGACATTTGGCTGTTCTTCATGAGGAAAACTTTTTTTCTTGTTTGTCTGCCATGTTGTTTTTTTTTGTGTTTGTTTGCAAAAACTTTCACAAAAAGATTTTATTTAAATAAAAAAAGAGAACCAAAAATTGTCTTTTGTTTATTGTGCTTATTGAGGATAAGGTTAGGGTTAGGTTTAGATGTAGGCATAGCATTAATTATTCCAATGGCAAGGACAATAAGATAGATGTGTGGTTTCTTTTTTTTTTTTTGTGTGTGTGTGTGTGTGTGTGCACGCACACACGCTAAGTAGGGCAGGCACAGAATGTGGGGATATGTGGCAGAGTGCTTGGTTCATTTTGCCCAAACTACAGGCATGCAATTGAATGCCAAAGGGATTGAATGCCTGAGGCCCTGCATTTCTCATTTCTTTTCCAACCTTCCTCCATCCTGACATCTCCAAAATGCCTGTCAAGAGGAACCCGAGAGGGACGTAGAGGGCATAGAGGGAATCACTTTTTACCTGGATACACTGATACTTCAGTCTGCCAGTTTTAGATGGATTTTTTTTTTTTTGGCTCTTCAGTGCCCTCACAATGAGTTACTAATCCTCAGTTCAACAGAACAGGCTTTCCTGTGTAATTACAGACACAATACAAGACTCTGGTTACGGGGCAATTACTGCTGACACATGAGAGAGAGAGAGAGAGAGAGAGAGAACAAATGGCATCAAACTTACAAGCACACTAATTTTTTTTTACAGTCATGAAAAAAAATTAGACACTGAAACCTAACCTTGATTTCAGTCCACATAAGGAAATATTTTAGGTCTTTCTTTGGTTATTCTTAAATATAAATAAATAAATAAACACACAAATAAATAAATAAGCAAGCAAGCAAGCAAGCACTTTTCTTCATGGGGCCGAGCCAAATGTCCCTACAAGGTTAAAACTGTCATGTATTCCTATGACTATGTTTGGTCCTTATATAAAGCAAAGTACACGCACACACATACACAGTAAAGTTTTTGTCATCTCTAATTTATCTCGAAATTGTTGTCTGTGCTAATGGGCTCCCTGCATTGTTGCAAAGTGACATCACCTTTGAGAGAATGCCTCTTTCTCATTTCATATTGTTGTGCTCGGGCAGCTGCAGCTGAATTACCAAATCCCTCAAATGGCTGTGATCATGCAGTATTGCCAAACCTTTAACCCCAAGCCTCCCTCTTCTCCCTCATCTTCTCAGGCCTTTGGTTTGTGCCTTTGTGAGTGTTTCTGAGAGAGAGAGAGAGAGAGAGAGAGAGAGACTGCACTCATTGCAACTGAAGAGTCCAATAGAAATGAAGTCCAGTAAAAATGACAACGCTGGTAGCTTCTTATTAAAGCAGTGAGGCTAGGATACTGTCCTGCCACAAAACACATCCACTTCCCTGCAGCTGCTCAATTAAGAAATCTTGTATGGATTTCCTTCTTGGGATGTATTAGCCAACTAAGCTGTGTTTAATTAGGAAGAAGTCTCATCGAGGATTCTGATAGTAAGCCTGTGCTGAAAATGACCAGAGGAGGCAAGGCTTCCAGGAAGTTTATAAAAACTGACTCTCACACAGCCTATATGTGTGACATCATCGGCCTGTGGTACATTTATCTCTAGAATGTGGAGTTCAGAGTTAATCAAAGTACATGCACTTAGAAATTGACAGTCTCCAGAGCATAGTCCAATCCACAGCTTAACTCCTAAATAAAGGACCACAAACTTACAGCTAACGAGGCTGGCACCGTTCCAGGACTGAGGGGCCACTGGAGGATATACGGTATCAAAGGATCCTCGAAATAAGCCAAAGGGCATATAAGGCAGTCTTGTGTGTGTGTAAAGACCTGTTTGTATATGCGAAACAGAAGAAGAAAAAGTAAACGGAAATGAATTTTTTGGGCGTACCATTCAGTGACCTTTCCCAGTTTGCTTTGAGATTTCATAACTCTGCCTTTATGTATTAGTGGAGTCACCGCCTTTTTGGAGTGTAAATAATGAATCAATTTGCAAGGTGTAGGATTTGTTTTGGCAGCGCTGTTTGTCTGTTGCAGAGCCAGAGTCTATATTAGGTTCTGCAGTCGCCTTGGCCTGCACACAGAGCACAGACCACACCATCTTTATTTATGCAAACGATTGCCCAGAAAACGTGCCACATAATACTTTCACAGGATGCTTTCTGCCTTTCTTAGCAACATTCTGCACCATTGCAAAAATGCTGTATATGTATACAGTGGGATGAAATATTGTTCTTCCAGCACTATGGTACAATACACACTACAACACAGTTCACAGGAACAACACAGGACAGAAACGGGGCAATTTGTTTAAACATAAGACCAGTAATACAACATAAGCACTGAGGCATTGACCATTACTCAGTAAGTTTATTTAGCAACGATGCAAACAATTTAATTCAATTTTTAACAATAGACCTGGTCACAATCATAGCTTTATAGAACTCTATGTAGATTTAGATCTCTAATGAGCAAGCCAGAGGCAACAGAGTCTGTGTAAAATGACAGGAGACAGAAACCTTGAGACGAAGCAGACTCAAAAAGGAACCCATCTTCTTCTGGACGATACAGCATAGCAGGATTACAAGTGATTACGTTACACATTAAGTGTAGAATTATAAAAGCAAACAGTACTAAGTACAGTATGTTGAAAGGATGTTTAACAGATAAGAGTCTTGTGATAGGCACAGGACAGTTTTTATGACAACACAGCAGTAACTCTGAGGGACAAATCAAAAGTGTGTATCGGATATAAACTTTTTTTTTTTTGGAAAGCTGCATTTGTTTAACAGGGACAATCAGATAAACAGATGATGCATGATGTGCAGGGCTTCTATCTGATTATAAAACCAATAAAAAATTTTTTTAAACACCTTCAGGCAAAATGCTGGTGTCTGAAGTCATTTCTTGATTCATTTTTTAGCCTTAAAACTGTCATCAAAGGAATACCTAAATATATTACTTTGTAGTACTTGGTATTATTGGATATAATGAAAATTTACCTGGAAATAAAAGTGAAATAAAAATTTTAAATATGAACAAAACAGTGTGGGCGGCACGGTGGTGTAGTGGTTAGCGCTGTCGCCTCACAGCAAGAAGGTCCGGGTTCGAGCCCCGGGGCCGGCGAGGGCCTTTCTGTGTGGAGTTTGCATGTTCTCCCCGTGTCCGCGTGGGTTTCCTCCGGGTGCTCCGGTTTCCCCCACAGTCCAAAGACATGCAGGTTAGGTTAACTGGTGGCTCTAAATTGACCGTAGGTGTGAATGTGAGTGTGAATGGTTGTCTGTGTCTATGTGTCAGCCCTGTGATGACCTGGCGACTTGTCCAGGGTGTACCCCGCCTTTCGCCCGTAGTCAGCTGGGATAGGCTCCAGCTTGCCTGCGACCCTGTAGAACAGGATAAAGCGGCTAGAGATAATGAGATGAGATGAGATGAACAAAAGTTAAAAAATTCTCTTCCATGAAAGGATATATCAATGAATGTTGACAATAACATTTGAACATTCTCATTAATGCTTACACAGTTGATCGTACACAGTTTTAATGAATAGGGGCCAGTTGTTCTGTTTTCCTTTTGTGTGTGTGTGTTTGTTTGTAACAGTGCCTATACAAGATGACAAAAAAGACAGGACATGCTTATTTTCCGTTGTTATTTAAATAATTTATTTACCACTAGAGCACCATAACAATAATGTGTTACAATACGTCGTAGTGGGTCAACAACATCAACATCATCATAAACAACATTAACAATATACAGCTCTAACGCAGGGGTCACTGATATGGTCCTCGACCACCCTCGGCCAATCCACACTCTATCCCAGATCATATCAGAACCAGGAAGTCAGAGTCGCACAGTTCTCCCTTACATGGTTTCATATGATCAGAAACTGGAAAGGAACAACAAAAGTGGCTTGGCAGGAGGTGTTTGAGGACGGAATAAAGAAACCCCTGTTCTAATGTGACAATGGTTGTGCTTCCTTGCACTTCCTGTGTCTTAAGGAAGTCCACTAGCACTATGAGGAGGGCTGGGGGTAGGGCGTCGTATACTGTCACCTACATATTATATAATGTTGGAAGAGATCATTCTACATTGGTCTGAGCTGTTTCTTTTTTGCCTGGCCAAATTTCCTTACTGAAGTCACGTCGTTAACACTTGTGGTATGTTGGGGGGCATGAACTACAAGTAAAAATCCAACAAACAAAAAAGTTACAAAAAAAAAGTTAATAATAAAATACAGTCAGTGCAATTCTTTGTATCAAAGGATCTCGGTTCCTTGGAACGGGAAAATAAACAAAACAAAAAAAAGGAGGGGCTTTGCTCTCAGATTTGAGTGCAGTACAAAGTTTCTCAATGGCACATATCCATCCATGGCTACTCAAGTACACTCATAAGGCTGGCCTGGCCCCATTCATGCCACATGTTGAAACTCGATAAGCTGGAAGTGCCAGGCATTTACTGACTCTCATTGCTACAGCCAGCCACAGAGACATTGTCAGACATCTGCTCGACATGCCTCTAATCACTTGGCAAATATCCCTCTGCTGTTGTTCTGTCCTTCCTCTGACTTTTCTGATACAACCTCCTTTCCAAGTCTTCCATAGTACATTGTCACCTACCATAACCCTGCTCTCTGTCCCACTCTAATTACATCTCATCTCAGTACTTCATAGAATGTTGACATGACTGTAGCTGATCAGCACGATCAGCTTTATGGGAACGCTTAAGTTCCTATATATATATATATTGTTCCTCATTTAAAAAAAATAACAAAAAAAAAACCAACAACCCTGCGATGAACGTGTGGGTGTGCATGTAAGGTTTTTTTTTAATGTAATCATGACAGATGTTCTGTAGTATATAATATGTTCTGTAGTGTGTACTCATGATTACTTGGCATTACAAATGATAAACAGAAAGGCAACTTTTTCAGTTTAACTGCATGATTCACAGCACCTCTAACGTTATACTTTGCACACTTTCTGAATTCAAAAAGCATCATTTTATAGTATATTCCTAAACTCTGGACATATCATGAGGCAGACTTCACACCTGTTGCTTTCCAAACTCTCAGTCAGTCACATGCTTTTTTGCTTTTTTTTTTTGGGAATAGCTTGTTCACCTCTTGTTCAGCTGCAATGGAATTTAGCTAAACTATTTTCAGTCCCTTGGTGTCTTTCTGTATCATGAAAATCTCTTCACCTTTCCTTTCCCCCATTGCTCTCGTCATATCTTAGCCAGGAAAGTCACTAACAAGCCCCGCTGACGTTAAATAAGTGAGGTTTCAACAATTTCTAAGAATCAAAACCAGCTTTAAAAATAACGAAAAACAAATGTTACTACAGTTTTGAGGGATGCATAGGTAAAGAAGGAAAAGAAGGAAACAGAGTTTGCTGTAACTGCTTGCTGAAATAAGGGATTCTCTTTTCTACTACTTCACATGTAGAAACTTAATCATGTACTTCCAGTGTTTGCCATACTCACGTCCTGGTGTGATGAGTGTGTGAGATGAGATGTACTAAAAGGGCCATTTTTCCCAGCACACATACACACACACACAAACACGTATGCACACACTTAATTGCAAACTCTGCATGTGCTGCTTTGTGTGCTCACTTTGTACAAATACATTATGCTGGTTGTAGGAAATGTACATTTCTGTTCCCGGCCTGCATGACAATTTCTTTACCTGTGTGAATGAGACAGTTTGTGATTGTATCAAAATTTATAATGTACTGTATGAGTGCGGTGAGTGTGTGCATGTGTGTGTGTGTGTGTGTGTGTGTGTGTGTGTGTGTGTGTGTTTGTGTGCAGCTTTAGCCAGTTCCTAGCTGCATTTGCAGGACTTTACAATCATATTGGAAAGCTGCTCAATTTTAGGGGTCTTGCCAATGAAGTAAAGGATGGTAAGAGGTTCCAGGTCCTGGGACACGCAGCACGGAGAGGCTGATGCTTCTGGATTAATGGTGTTATATAGACCAAGGACCTTTGAGAGAACACAAAAAAATGCCATTAGCAATCCATCCTGTAGACTTCATTTCAGTGCTGTTTTTATTTTGTGTGTGTGTGTGTGTGTGTGTGTGTGTGTGTGTCTCATTTATTAACATAGAAATAGTTGTAAATTGCTTCTTATGGATAACATTTTAAAATTTTGTATGCTCAATCAAATTGGGAGGCATCAAATATCAGCTCACAAGCCCATGTGTAATTCTGACCAAATGAATTAAAACAATTTGACCAAAATGTTGTAATTCATAGTTTCCAACCTCCGACTAGGAAAAAACAAAGAAACCCCCACTCCACTCCCCATCAACTGGGAATTCCTACTTATGAACTTGGGACAAACTCCTCAACCGTGAATTCAGCAAGTGACATCAACTTAACACGGCTGCTCACAGCATGAACGGTAAATCATGAAAGTGGCACCTCTTACCTTTATATTTAATTTATAATTCATTCATGCTGCTTTGCACCTGCACTTTATTTTTATAAAGATTATTTAGTTTAATTTCCAGTGTTTGGAGCCCCGTGGCCGGCGAGGGCCTTTCTGTGCGGAGTTTGCATGTTCTCCCCGTGTCCGCGTGGGTTTCCTCCGGGTGCTCCGGTTTCCCCCACAGTCCAAAGACATGCAGGTTAGGTTAACTGGTGACTCTAAATTGACCGTAGGTGTGAATGGTTGTCTGTGTCTATGTGTCAGCCCTGTGATGACCTGGCGACTTGTCCAGGGTGTACCCTGCCTTTCGCCCGTAGTCAGCTGGGATAGGCTCCAGCTTGCCTGCGACCCTGTAGAACAGGATAAAGCGGCTACAGATAATGAGATGAGATGAATTTCCAGTGTCACAATTTTCATTTTTTAAATGTCCTGTTTTTCTGTGTTGGCACCATAGAGTGGCAATTTTAATTTTCCTGTATACATTTACAAGGACAATAAAGGCAATTCAATTCAAATTCAATTCAATACAGTGGTGCTTGAAAGTTTGTGAACCCTTTAGAATTTTCTATATGTCTGCATAAATATGACCTAAAACATCATCAGATTTTCATACAAGTCCTAAAAGTAGATAAAGAGAACCCAGTTAAACAAATGAGACAAAAATATTATACTTGGTCATTTATTTATTGAGGAAAACGATCAAATATTACATATCTGTGAGTGGCAAAAGTATGTGAACCTTTACTTTCAGTATCTGGTGTGACCCCCTTGTGGAGCAATAACTGCAACTAAACGTTTCTGGTAACTGTTGATCAGTCCTGCACACCAGCCTGGAAGAATTTTAGCCCATTCCTCTGTACAGAACAGCTTCAACTCTGGGATGTTAGTGGGTTTCCTCACATGAACTGCTCGCTTCAGGTCCTCCCACAACATTTCCATTGGATTAAGGTCAGGACTTTGACTTGGCCATTCCAAAACATTAACTTTATTCTTCTTTAACCATTCTTTGGTAGAACGACTTGTGTGCTTAGGGTCGTTGTCTTGCTGCATGACCCACCTTCTCTTGAGATTCAGTTCATGGACAGACGTCCTGACATTTGCCTTTAGAATTCGCTGGTATAATTCAGAATTCATTGTTCCATCAATGATGGCAAGCTGTCCTGGCCCAGATGCAGCAAAACAGGCCCAAACCATGACACTGCCACCACCATGTTTCACAGATGGGATAAGGTTCTTATGCTGGAATGCAGTGTTTTCCTTTCTCCAAACATAACACTTTCAAAAAGTTCTATTTTGGTCTCATCCATCCACAAAACATTTTTTCAATAGCCTTCTGGCTTGTCCACGTGATCTTTAGTAAACTGCAGATGAGCAGCAGTGTTCTTTTTGGAGAGCAGTGGCTTTCTCCTTGCAACCCTGCCATGCACACCATTGTTGTTCAGTGTTCTCCTGATGGTGGACTCATGAACATTAACATTAGCCAATGTGAGAGAGGCCTTCAGTTGCTTTGCTCTTGGAGTGATCTTTGTTGGTCGACCACTCCTGGGGAGGGTAACAATGGTCTTGAATTTCCTCCATTTGTACACAATCTGTCTGACTGTGGATTGGTGGAGTCCAAACTCTTTAGAGATGGTTTTGTAACCTTTTCCAGCCTGATGAGCATCAACAACGCTTTTTCTGAGGTCCTCAGAAATCTCCTTTGTTCGTGCCATGATACACTTCCACAAACATGTGTTGTGAAGATCAGACTTTGATAGATCCCTGTTCTTTAAATAAAACAGGGTGCCCACTCACACCTGACTGTCATCCCACTGATTGAAAACACCTGACTCTAATTTCACCTTCAAATTAACTGCTAATCCTAGAGGTTCACATACTTTTGCCACTCACAGATATGTAATATTGGATCATTTTCCTCAATAAATAAATGACCAAGTATAATAGTTTTGTCTCATTTGTTTAACTGGGTTCTCTTTATCTACTTTTAGGACTTGTGTGAAAATCCGATGATGTTTTAGGTCATATTTATGCAGAAATATAGAAAATTCTAAAGGGTTCACAAACTTTCAAGCACCACTGTATTTGTTATACTGTATATACAAGTATGTCCTTTAACTCAATTAATATACAATCAAAAAACAAATTAGCTTGTTTAAATCCATATCACTGACTATGCTGTTCTCTGTGGAGGTAAATATACAGCACTGATCACAGCTTTCTGTCTAACTTGTTGCTAACAAAAGCCGAACATGAAGGTGCCTCTTTCCCCCACTTTGTAGCTCGAATGTTCTGAAGTCAAAAATGACATAATTCTGATTTCCCACTTTCGAAATAAGGTGAATGAAGCCTTATAAAGTTGATTGCTTAATAGATACCAGTTGTTTGTTATTTAAATAATGACATACCCACATTTAATGCTATATGGTAAGAAAACACTTTTTGCAAGCAAACAAACAAAAGAAAGAAACCTTTCTGAAGTAAGGATAACATTTTAATAAGTAAAGTTAAGCGACATTATGATGTCCTATTTAACATTTTTTGTGTTTTGGATTAATTTTTAATGTAATATTTTACAATAACTCGTATGTGATGCAAATCTGCAGGTATGGAAACCTTTACAATAAACATATTTAATTTTCTGATGATGTTTTAATTGCAAAATGAGAGCAACCAATAGTTCCAGTGACTGACTATTTGTCCTGTTTGTGCATGTGCACTGGGTATGCGCTCTATCCAAATGGCACGACACACATCATCAAAGAAATGAGCGATGTGTGTTTACCATGTGCACTCTGATAACCTTTTACAGGATTTGGGCATAACCACAAATAGACTGCATTGAACCTTACTTACATTTAATTAAAAAGCAATAAAGGCCTTCATAGTTTTTCGCAGTCCAGACCAACGATTCAATAAACCCTAATGTAAAGCACTCCTGAGCAACTCCACATTCCACTTGTAAATACAAATGTAAGCAAAATTATCTTCTGATAAATTTTGTGCTGAAAAATTCCTACACACAATTTACTGACATATTTGGGCACACGCACCATTAATAACTGATGGTCCAGGTTCTTAGTTATGGAGTAGCAAGGGGAATATCTGAATATCTGATCTGTTCCTGATTTGAGAATAGCCATATAATGACATTATTACTATAATTGCTCAATCATTCTTAATACATAAGGGAGTCTACTTAGGTTATCGACCATGCTACAATTATGATTGACATTAAATTGAGCTAGATATGGCTTATTAAGTCTGTATGAATTATGTAATAGTAACCGACCTCTCAGAAAAATTATCCAAGGTGAGGATTGCGATAGCAAAGGTAATTTCAAGGTTATACTCCAGACCTACATTTTGAAAGCAATTAAAGGAGAACTGAAGTCATTTTTAAACTTGCTTTATTTCTTAATTAACGTATTATTCAATTACGTTTTCGGTTTCAGTAACCTTATATCGTGACTCGTATTGGCAACTAATTGCAATTAAATATTATACTTATCGGCCTATTTGGATTTTAGCCATGTTGAATTTAGTTCGTTTGGTCCGCGGCAGGCGTCGCTTATCCGCGCGATCTTCACGAGACTTGTGCGAGACTTCGAAACGTGAAGTGTCAGCCAGGTGTCGGTGCCGCCATTTTGAAAACTGTTTTCCAAACGAAATATTGCACAAAAACGAGTTTAAATGACGATTACTGCCTACTTTTTTCAAACTTTCCTGATTGCTATCAAAACAAACAAAACTTCCGGCTTGATTACATCAGCATTCGAAAGAGGGCGTGCGCCTTTTGACAATGTTGGCAGATGTTGGTCACTTTGATTTCCGCTGTACGTTTTACTTCCGTCCTACGATGTCTCGCACAGGTCTCAACGAATCTCGTTTATGGCCATTGCTTTGACATATGGACTGATATATTACAGAGCATATTTCAAACACTCATAACTTGCTGTAGCAGTGACAGAATAGCGATCAAAAATGCATTCCGATATTTAATACAATGAGATAAATAGAATTTTGATAATAAAACATTTGCCTTCAGTTCTCCTTTAAAATAAGTGCACATGTAAAAATAAACACTTTCTTTTTTACTAGGAGATAACAGATCACCAATGCCTTCATTCTGTTTGTTTTTGCTTAAATTCTGCCTGTGTAACAATCTCATTCTTCAGCTTTCATGACGGCCTTTATTTAGTTTTAGCAGGAATGCTTTGGTATGGCACTCCAGAACCTCTTTATGCCCTTTCTCACTGGGTACTCAGGTGAATCTCAGAAGAGCATTTTACATAATACACCTTGACCAGAAAACATCTTGTTGTAGTTCTGGTTGGCAAATTAAATTAATTGTAAAATATTTTCCAAAACTTTAACCTCCTAAACGTCTGGCCTGGATTGAGTACACTTTATTGTGCTAGATATTCTTACCTTGGTGTGTTGGGTGTCTGCACTCCAGAGATAAGGACATGCTCCAGCACAGAAGTTGGCATTATAACCTTTTGGCTCATGGATCCACCTCCATCCCAAGTCTTTCTTGAAATCAATGTATAGTGAGCGCAGACAGCAGTTGTCCTGAACGTTCCTGTGAAATACAAGCACAGATTTCGATTGCCCAGATGCGTAATGGCAAATGGTAAAACACTATGCACTCTTTCTAAGATCTAAATGGAGACTATAAGGATTCTGACCTGGAGCAGAAAGCAGCATCCAGGGCTCGTTTCTGTCTGTGGCTCCTGTGCTGGGACTCAAGACGGTAGGATGGGAGCAACATGAGCAGCAAGTGTGGAGACTGGCCACTGTGAGGGTGGATGGAGATATCAATCCCTGTCAAGCAGCATCCCCAAAACTGATTAGCAAAGCCAGGAAGTGGAAGTGAGAACATTTTTACTTCAATGAACATGGAATGTATTGTAAGCATTTTAATCAGCTAGGTGGATTTAGAAGATTAGGTGTCCTGCTGTGAGATAGAAACAAATATGTAGAACATCTGCAGATGTATGAACAACGTTGTTCTGACTGATTAAAAAGAAAACATTTAAAAAAAAAAAAAACCTTGCTGAACTGCAGGAAGACATGACACACGTTCTCAATTTCCTCTCCTCACAAACATGCAAGCATTCCCACACTGTAACCCACCTGCAAAGCGGGCCTCCAGCTCCTCACTCTTGTTTGGGATGATGTAATTAGTTGATGGCACAAATGTGCAGCAGGGACAGTGCAGACTGATCTTGAATCCATTGTTTCTGTCTGGAGGAGGGAATGGGGGAAGAAGTCAGACTGGCTAACCTACTGCAGATCGGTGAGCTCACCCTAGAGCTGGCATGGGATTTGGGTGACTAAGATAACTCATTCCTTCTCTCTGCTGTGTGGAGGTACAGCTAAAGCCACCAGTGACTCCATGCAAACAGAGCCAACTTCTGCATTCATCACAGGCCTGCCAACAATGCTGACTAACACTCGGTGCACACACTGCTCTCGCACTCTCACAATACAATGGTACTCTTTGAGATTTCATTTTTAAACAGATGTCTGTGGTGGTGTGGAGAATGTTTGGTGAATGTTGGACAAAATACTTTACAACAGCTCTCACACAGCAAAAATATATTATTGTATAGTCCAGAAAATTGTAAATAGTTACTAATATATACATTTTTGCAGGGTATTTTCAATACATATATTGTTTTTTAACTGTTCTATTTTATCTCATAACGTGGGTGCTTTATGCCACTTTTTGTTCTTCTGTCGGCACCAAGTTTCAGTTTTGCTTTAAATGTTTTTTCACTCTCAAATAAATATGATTAACTAAAAATATACACGCTCATATGCATTGCTCTATGCAATAGCCTACTTACCATGTATGTTTTACATATACAGTATATAATACTTTATACATTATTATTATCATACTGTATTTACACACTATAATATATGTGAAACGTAAAATTCTGCAGGCCAATATTATCCATATAATCTGCCATATAGGAAAATGGCAAAAATCTATATACTATAAAAATGACAATACATTATCAGTGGACTATACAATACAATATCACACACACAATATAAAAATGTTTTAATTTTATATTTTGCTGTCTTAAATTTGATTGATGGGCTATTATGTTCTTAACCACAACCACAGCTCTCCCTCACAACCACAACTGATTAAATGGGACTACTAAATAGTAAGAAAATCTAGCCAGTATATTGAAGGGCAATAAATTGTCGTATTTGTATTTGGGTAAAGGATATACAAGTACACACACACACACACACACGAAACTGCTCCCTTTTCCCCTTTACCTCTGTGCAGTAGCCATTCGCTGACTGCTTCGGTTACGTCAAAGGACAGCCACTCCCCTTCTGTACGAGTACGCACCACTTTGCTGTCAATGTAGCGCTGTGTGGGTGATGTGAGGTCCTTATGGCCCAGGATCTATAAAGAGAAACAGAAAAAACTTCAGCACTCACAACTAACTGCTCTCAAACCCTTTAAGTTAAGTTATTCCTTTATTGATCCCCATGAGGGGAAATTCAGGTGTTGCAGCTCAAGTACAGAGTAAAATACAGATGAATGTAGGCTAAGTTTTATACATATATTAGGATAAAATATAGTAGAATAAAGACAGATATAAATATAACAGAATGTAATAAACTATAATAGAACATAATATAGGGCGGCACGGTGGTGTAGTGGTTAGTGCTGTCGCCTCACAGCAAGAAGGTCCGGGTTCGAGCCCCGTGGCCGACGAGGGCCTTTCTGTGCGGAGTTTGCATGTTCTCCCCGTGTCTGCGTGGGTTTCCTCTGGGTGCTCCGGTTTCCCCCACAGTCCAAAGACATGCAGGTTAGGTTAACTGGTGACTCTAAATTGAGCGTAGGTGTGAATGCGAGTGTGAATGGTTGTCTGTGTCTATGTGTCAGCCCTGTGATGACCTGGCGACTTGTCCAGGGTGTACCCTGCCTTTCGCCCGTAGTCAGCTGGGATAGGCTCCAGCTTGCCTGTGACCCTGTAGAAGGATAAAGCGGCTAGAGATAATGAGATGAGATAATAGAGTAAAGACAGCTAAATACAGGGTTAGTCAAAATTCTGTTAACACTAATGGATTATTTTTCTCCTGCAGATAGACGTACGCCCGGGGTGACAGATGAAATGGTGCTGCTGCTCGCTGGTTTTTGTATGTTGAACACGATGGCGAACAGGTTGAGACCATGCTGTAAATCATCTTGCACATATGATGAATGTTTTGTGAATAAATGGTTTCTAGCATTTAAGTGTTAACATAATTTTGACTAACCCTGTAAGGACAATTGCTCAAAAAGACCTAACACACCCCCCCCCCAAAAAAAAAAAAAACCTCAAAAAGAATTGGTAGTGGCACTGCATACACTAGTGGTGTGCGCAAACTAGTACTGTAGAGCCATATAAAGTGACACAGTGAAGTGAGGTCACCGTAGGTATGGTGGAACTGTAACAATAATAGTGCAACATGTGAGCCATATAAATACATGATACATGATACATGTACATGATAATAGTGCAGATAAGAGGGAGGGGGGATAGTGCTATGGCAAAAGAGAAAAGGACAAAATATACAGAATATATACGGTACATATGTGCGCTGTGCAATGTCCCATGTGAGTCCAGTGCACGAGAGAGAGAGAGAGAGAGAGAGAGAGAGAGAGAGAGAGAGAGAGTGCACGCACGCAATGTTCCACATGAATCCAGTGCAGGAGAAAGAGTGTGTGTGTCAGCATGATGGCAGTCAATATTCTCAGCTGTTGTTATAGAGTCTCATGGCAGTGGGCACAAATGAGCATCTGAAGCACTCCAGCTTGCTCTTAGGTGGAATGAGCTGATGACTGAATGAGCCATCCAACTGCCACAGTTCCTCATGGAGAAGGTGAGCGGGTTTGTCCAGGATAGCTCCGATTTTATCCCTCATCCTCCTCTCACCCACTGACTCCAGACTGCCCAGCTCCAGACCCACCACAGAGCTGGCTTTCCTCACCGGCTTACTGAGTTTGTTGGCCTCTCCAGTCCTGATGCCACCGCCCCAGCACACCATGGCAAAGAAGAGAGCGTTGGCTACTGCAGACTGGTAGAATGCCTTCAGGAGTTTATTGCACACACTGAACAACCTCAGCCTCCTTAGGAAGAACAGCCTGCTCTGTCCTATCCTGTGGAGGGCATCAATGTTGTGTTTCCAGTCCAGTTTACTGTTGATCTGCACCCCAATGTATGTGTAGGAGTCCACCCTCTCCACTTCCTCTCCCTGAATGAAAACAGGGACAGGGGGTTTCTGTTTCTCTGGTAATCTACCACTAGCTCCTTAGTCTTGCTGATGCTGAGCTTCAGGTGGCTGTTGCTACACCATGTGATGAAGCTCTCAATCAGACCTCTGTACTCCTTGTTGTCTCTAGTGATGCATCCAACAATGGAGGAGTCGTTGGAAAACTTCTGGAGGTGGCAGGAACCAGAGTTGTCGCAGAAATCCAAGGTGTATAGAGTGAAGAGGAATGGTGCCAGTATAGTTCCTTGGGGTATGCCGGTGTTGCTGATCACAGACTCAGAGACACAGCCATCCACCCTGATGGATTGTAGCTGGCCTGTGAGGTAGTCCGTGATCCAGGAAGTGGTGTCGGGGTGCAGGTGCATCTCCAGCAGCTTCTCTCTCAGTAGGCCAGGCTGGATGGTGTTGAAAGCATTGGAGAAGTCAAAGAACATAACTCTCACAGTGCTTCCCTGCTTCTCCAGGTGACAGAGGGTCTTGTGTGTCAGGTAGATGATAGCATCCTCCACCCCGATATGTGGCTGGTAAGCAAACTGCAGAGGGTCCAGGAAAGCTGTAAGCTGGGTCCTCAGGTGCTGCAGAACCAGTCTCTCAAAGGTCTTCATTACGTGTGATGTCAGAGCCACAGGTCTATAGTCAGACTAGTGATGTAGTACTCGAGTCCAGTCTCGGACTCGAGACCGGTCTCGAGACCGATTTCTGCTTTCTCAGACTCGTCTCGGACTTGTTCCTTCAAAGACTCGGTCTTGACTCTGTCTCGGACCACAGTGGGAGGAGAAGGACTCGTAATTTTAGACCGAGTCCTTGAGACGAACACATTTTTTTATGTTCATATAAAAAATAAACACAACACATAACAACAATAATAATAAAATGCAATGTTGACGGGCATTATTTGTAAATGACATCCCATGGTGCAATGCAAAGATTCTGCCGGTGAGTGTCAGTAGGTCAGTGTCAGTGACTGTTGAAGCAGTTTAGAAAAATAGGCAGAAGATGATGCATGTGGTAGGGATTTTTTTAATGATAGTAAAAGCATAGTCCATATTAAGATGTTAAGACTGCTCCTATAAACAATTCCCAATCTAGCTCAGTCTGTAGGCCTCACTGTTGATTATTAACTGGGGTGATATTAAATCATAAATATGAAAACTGACATGTTTTTATGGTCTTGGTCTCAACTCGGTCTCAACTCCTAAAGGACTTGGTCTCGACTCGGACTTGCTTCCTCAAAGACTCGGTCTTGACTCGGACTCGACTGTATTTGAAAACCAACAGACTCGGTCTCGACCCTTCAAAGACTCGGTCTTGATTCGGACTCAGCAAAAGCGGTCTTGTCCCCATCACTAAGTCAGACCACTGGGATGACTCTTCTTTGGTGCTGGAACTATGCAGGATGTCTTCCAGAGTGTGGGCACATTCTTCAACCACAGAGAGAGATTGAAGGAGGTGCTGTAGAGGAGCTGCCAGCTGCCCAGCACACACACTTTCAGGATCCTGGGATTGATGTCATCAGGTCCACTGGCTTTGCTCCTCTGAAGCCTGGAGAGCTCCCGCTGTACCTGGACGGTGGTGAATGTGGGGCTGGATGGTAAGGGGGTTTGCAGGGAACTGTGAGTTCCTGGCTGTGGGTGATTGGTTATAGGAGGGGATGGGGGGGAATGATGAGGTTTCCTGGTCCACTGTTATACTAATATTGCCTTGAAGGGGGTTGAAGGGCAAGGGTGGGCTGTCCTCTGGGGTCAGAAGTCTGCTGGGAGGGGAGTGGTGGTGTCAATGGAAAGGGGAGCAAGGGCTCCAGCAGGGGTGTTAATGGGTGTAGGGGTGTTGAGTGGAGACCTAGCCTCACTGTCTGGAGACACAGAAGTGGGGGTTGTGTCAAACCTATTGAAAAACAGATTGAGTTCAGATGCAAACGCTAGGTCTCCCTGCATTCCAGGTGAAGGCAGATTGCATCTTGTCATGCATTTCATCCCATTCCACACCTCTTTTGTGTTGTTCTGTCCCATCTTTGCCTCAATCTTCTCACTGTAGCTGTTCTTAGCCTCTCTCAGCTTCCTCTTAAGCTCCTTTTGAACATCTCGAAGTTCGTCTCTGTCCTTAACCATGAACACCCTCTTCTTCTTGTTAAGAAGGCCCTTGATTTCTTTGGTTATCCATGGCTTATTGTTGTGATAGCAGCACACCTTCCTGGTGGGTACAATGGTGTCCTCGCAGAAATGGATGTATTCCGTGATGCAACGAGAGAGGCCATCGATGTCCTCCCCATAGTCCCCCTGGAACAGTTCCCAGCTTGTGTCCTGAAAACACTCCTGGAGGTGCTCCTTAGCGTCCTTAGACCAAACCTTCACAGTGCTTGTGCTGGCCCCCTGTCACCAAATCAGTGGTTTGTAGGTGGTCACAAGGTGTATGAGGCTGTGGTCAGATTTTCCAAGGGGGAAGAGTAGAGCAGCTGTATGCCCCTTTCACATTCATGTAAAAGAGGTCCAGGATCTTGTTCTCTCTCGCTGTACAGCTGGCATACAGCTTGAAGTTGATTAGGACAGGAGAGAGGGAGTCATGCTTAAAATCCCCACTGATCATTATAAGGCGCTGGGATGTTGTGTCTGAAGTCCCGCGGTGACTGTGTGAATGACGTCACTTGCAATCTTCACTGCCACAGATGATGGGGGGGGGGGGGGGACAATGACAACAATAGTATGTGAGAACTCCTGTGGTAGGTAGTATGGTCTCAGACTTACCGCCAGAAGTTCAATATCAGGGGTGCAGATACAGTCCTTCACCGTTACATGTCTGGGATTACACCATGTAGAGACAGCAAGACCACCTCCTCTCTTCTTACCGCTCTGTTTGACTAGCGACAAGCCGGGTAGCTTGAGCAGACTGTCCAGTATATTCCCATGCAGCCATGTTTCTGTGAAACAAAGCAAACTACGCTCCCTGTAGACCCGCTGATTGGTCACTAAAGCTGACAGTTCATCCACCTTGTTAACAAGAGACCTCATGTTCCCCATAATGACCACAGGAAGAAATGATTTAACTCTTATTTCTCTCTCAGTCCTCTCTCGGACCTTCACTCCAGCTCTTTTTCCCCTGGCAGAGTGTCTCCATATCTCCTCAGGTATGTGAGCAGAGGGGACACCGGCTCCATATCAGTATAACAAGAGCTCATCATGGGTGTAAGTGAGCACTGCCCGAAAGAAAAGCACAGGGAAAAAAAAAAAGCTACAGCTAAAACATTGCAGCAAAAAAAAAAGAAAAAAAAACCCACACAGTACATGACAATAACTAAATAAAAAGCAGACAAAATCCACACACACAAAAAAAAGAGAGTAGGGAGAGAGCTGTTGAGGCCATCGACCTCTCTGGCGCCCGGAAGTAAACAGTTTCCAACTTTACAACCTTTCCCCAATTTTTCTTTCCTTTTTCATTCCTGCCATGTCCCAGTGAGTGCAAAATACAGATTGGCCCTCTGCCTGCTGGTTAAAGCCAAAGTTATAAACAGTTCAGCTGCACAGGTCTAGAGGAGGCCCCCTGCCCCCATCCACATCCCACCACCTTCTCCACCTACTCCGTCTTCACTCCGCCCCTTCCCGTTGGAGGCTCCCTGATCGATTAGCCAGGTCTGGGAAAAAGGCTCGGAGGAGCTGTGCTGGCGGAAACAGATGCTGGCCGGACCACGCTGTTATTGCTCTGTCCTTCATGGCTGTGTGTTTACGTTGGACCACGCACTCCTTAATGTGTAAAACACTGCTTGGTCTGCAACACTGAGAAACTCGGCCTGCCTCGCCTCCGTGGCAAATGTTAGACATGAGGCGCATGCTGGGTCTAAGCAGCAGAGAGTATACACTAGAGACCCACAGCTACACTACAAGCATCTGAAGGAGGAACTAGGGCCTTGTACTGATCAACTCATAAAATAGCTGTGCTATGGGACCTGTAGTTTGATTTCACCAGTGGAGATAGTGATACCGTAAAACTCATTGGCAAGATGTTGCAAAAACTGTAGTAAGTGTAGAAGGGAGGAATAAAAAAAAAAAAATGTACCTGAGTTATGATGTAATGACATTCCTATTTATAGACAATAAGTTGGAAGGTGTGTCTGGTTTATTCTGAAATAAACCATAAACTCCTGTTTTGCCTTTTTTAAATACCCCCCAGAGTAAGACAGGATAAAACATGTCTTATAAAATATGTCTTATAAATGGCTTATGGGTTACTTTGTATCACGAAGGGATTTCAAGGCTGAAAAATGTTCTCCCTTCGCACGTTCTATATCACATACATCATCATAATCTGTGTGTTAGGGAGAGTGAATCCCAGCTTAGCTAGTGTTTACTGCACCTGTCATGGCTGCCTTTAGCTATAAACACAATAGTGTGGAGGGGGCCAAAGAAGTGCAAGTGTGAGCCAGAGACACAAATTTGGTATTTTCAAAATCACCCTCCATAATGTAAAAGAAAACACGATATTTCACACTCACTGCTTTCTATGTGAAGGAGAGCTGTTTATTGGATCAATACACTTTACTGTTTTCAGATGCTTGAACATGGCTGGACTGAAAGAAAAAGAAAGTGTAGCATGATGAATGTGCAACATTAAAGTGTGTGCGTGTGATTTATTTAGTGTGATCTTTGATAGTTGTAAACCGCAAGTTGGCCTAGTGGTTAGTGTGTCCGCCTCTCAACCGGGATATCGAGAGTTCTACGCGTGGTCGGGTTGTACCAAAGCCCATCATAAAAATGGTACCTACTACCGTCTGGCAAAGCACACTACAATACAGTTGTGAGTGGGGAGTCAAACTCTCGCGGTTATCAGAGGACTAGCCCCCCACTGTAACCCTAGCTGTATAGGCGAGAGGCCGACGGCTATCGAAATGGAGATTGGTGCTGCACCCGTATGGCTTAAAGAGTTGGTTAGTATTGGGACAAGAGACTGCCTGGGAAGACCAGATTCTGGTGTGAGGGGGACTCTGACTTTTTTGATAGTTGTAAAAGATTCCACTGATGACTTATTTGTGACAGGCTAACAATTCAAGCTTATAATAGAACAAAAAAACAAATCAAGAGCCTTTCCATGGGCTCATCCCCAGTAAAAAACCTGTAACCTTACTTACAACCAGCTCATTAGCTCAGAGTCTTAATCACTGAGCTACCACCACCACATAAGTGTTAAACACTGGCCCACTGCAAATGGTGGGGCTGTGACTGTACAGATGGAATGAAACTAAATACAAACACATTATGCAGAATAAAGAGAATGTCTTCTCAACAGATCCAAATCCACTTGTTAAGTCTGACATCAACAGCCATTTCTGGGACTAAATGCCCCTTCCATGTTGCCAACATAGAGACTGATGGTAGATTTGGTGGGGGTTTTTTAGACCCCTTTCATGACTTTAATTTTAAAAAATCCTAGTGACAAATCTAGCAACTTTTTCAGCACACATTAGTGACTGTCTATTCAAGAAAATAGTGAACTTGATATGGCTTTCCAGCTCACATCACAGCCGCTGTTATAAGAGTTTAGAAAACAAGTTCACTCATCTCACAGTGTAACACCTGACTTGTGCTTGCAACTACTCACTGACAACCATGGTCCTGCCCCACGACCAATCACTGACCACCACTGTTTGTCTCACCCTCTCGCCTCTTTGTTTTTCATTTTTAACTTTCTTCTGGATATATGACATTTTATAAGCACTAAAAGTGAGGAACCATTTTCCTTCTAGGCAAATGCATAGTTTTTTGGACTAGATCTACTCAAAAATTGAGGGACACGGTACTGCAGCATGTTGATAAGATGAGGCTTGGCCCCGGAAATATGGTCGTTAGGTCACAGATTAACAAGCGGATACAGATACCAATAGAGGTTTTTCACCCACGTGACCAAGTCATGTGAGGCTGCCATTTTGGAGGTTACGGCTCGAATCAGTTTGAATGAGAGGAAGGCGACAAATGAAAAACATAAAAGAAAAAGGAGCGAGATGCAGAAAACACCTTCACTATCCAGCGACGTAGGGCATTTACAGGGTGAGCAGAGGGAGAGGTATTTGCAAAAATTGAGGTTAGCAGGCTTAGAGAACGACATTTACCTGCTTCCACCAGGATTGTTCACTGACGTACGGAAGTACACGAAGCCCTCGTCTTTACCTGACTTCGGCCCACATGATCTGTATACCTATGTCGTTAAAAACCCATCGCCATACACAGGTATTGATCTGAAAGCGTATAAGAGTTTGGATGCCTACAAATATTTTGTGTCAGGCTGGGTAACATGCCTACATCAGTGGGTCGTCCCTGGAGCCGGTGGTCGCCATCTTATTACAGCTAAGGTTTGTTCACATTTTCATTTACTTTCGGTCCTCAGGATAAACAAAATGTTATTAAATGTCATTGAAATAACTTCTTAGTTTGTTGAGACATGGCCCGTTATAAATTTGCTGTTACCAGGCAATGACCAAGAACTGTATTATTAGGGTCGGTGTAGTTGTAGCAGTGTACTAGCAGCTAGCTGTTAGCACTAGCTAATGTCAACAACATAGTAGCTAGTATGTTACTGTAGCAATGTTTACGTTCAGTCATTTGGATGACTGTTAAAACCTTTCAGTCTCAAGTTTTTCCTTTACAGTATTTACTAGTTTACGGAGTGAGCGCGCTAGCTCCCGGGCAGGCTGGGAGCGAGCGCGCTAGCTCCCGGGAAGGCTGGGAGCGAGCGCGCTAGCTCCCGGGCCTGCCCGAGCACGCTAGCTCCCAGCCTGCCCGAGCGCGCTAGCTCAGTAAACTAGTAAATACAGTAAAGGAAAAACTTGAGACTGAAAGGTTTTAACAGTCATCCAAATGATTGAACGTAAACATTGCTACAGTAACATACCAGCTACTATGTTGTTGACATTAGCTAGCTTGACCTTCAAAATGGCGGACACCGGGGCATCACGTGACCCTGTGACGTCAGGTGAAAAACCTCTATAGACACGTTATTTGGTGTCTGGGTTTTCTTTTCTTTTTTTTTTTTGAGAAATCTTCCAGAAAAGTTCCCATGGAATCTGGTTAAGACTTGGTGTGTATTGTGTGCACTGCAAGCAAGTGATCAGATGTGAAGGATAGCAGACACACTAAGACCATGTTCAATAATATAGATTTATAGCATTTATTCTTAGTAATTCCCTGGTCAGGGTCATGTTGATTAAATTAGGCTACTTCTTAGGCTGATGATACATGGGGCAACTTTTTGGGCAATGTTGCCGAGCAACTGCGCTTCGACACCTTCCCATTGAGATCGGGAAACATAATTTCTGTCTGAACAATTTTGATCGTTTTGGGCAACTTTTTAAGATCATCCAGTCAGAGTGCTAGCAGCAAATCACATGACCAACTGAGAGCTTCTGAATTTTTCAACAAAGATGGTGGCGTCTCCGGCAGTGGAGCGAAGAAAAAGAGAGACAACTTATATCTCTTTATGCCGGTAAGTTGTTATGTGTGAACCCAAAGTAGTGAATTTACCTCATCAAATGCTTAGAAAACCGACAGACATCTATTTTTATGTGCTCAGGTTGTAATTAAGACATTGACTTTTTCAGCTAAGTGTAAACTGCCGTTAGCTAACCACCGCTCCCTAAAGAGTGAATGGGATTTAACTAACTAGCGGTGGTTTTTACTAACATAGTTAGCTGAAAGTTATTGCTAGCTATGTACGGATAACATGAGCTCTCGTGTCAAGTTAAAAGTGATGGGCAGCTCATGATTTTTTTTTTTTTTTGAGTTGTAATCCAGATTGTCTAACTTATCGTCTGATCTAATTCACATACAGAGCACGACTACTTGTGGAACCCAAGGGCAAAACAGTACAAACTTTGGGATCTAAAAACAAAAGCCTTTCAGGAGCTTGGTCACCCCCTTTTCCTCTTCAGCAGCCATCTCCTGGTCCATATCCTTTTTTCTTTTTTGCTGAGTTGAGAATTAAACAATTATGTTTTTGCTATTAGGTTTTTGTGATGTACATGTCAGTTATTAGTTACAGCATATGCAATTGAGACTGGTTGTTAGCACTGTTGCCTCACAGCAAGAAGGTTCTGGGTTCGAGCCCAGTGGCCGATGGGGGCCTTTCTGTGTGCTGTTTGCATGTTCTCCCCGTGTCTGTGTGGGTTTCCTCCAGGTGCTCCGGTTTCCCCCACAGTTCAAAGACATGCAGTTAGGTTAACATGGAGCGGCCTTGGGCTGAGGCACCCAAGCTTTGGGCAAGGCACCTAACCCCCAACTGCTCCCCAGGTGCTGTAGCATAGCTGTTCACTGGTCTGGGTATGTTTGTGTGCTCATTGCTCACTGGTGTGTGCAAGTGTGTGTTCACTGCTTCAGATGGGTTAAAATGCAGAGGACGAATTTCACTGCGTGCTTAAGTCTGTGCTTGAGTGTACGTATGACAAATAAAGGCTTCTTCTTCGTTTTTAAACAGATTTAAAAAAAGTGTTTTATTAACAGAATAATGTGGTAATTATCTTTTGACCAGAGTATCTATTCAGTTTTGTTCCAGAAGTGATACTTACTTGAGCGAAATAAAAGCTGAAGCCAAGACAAAAGTGACAACTGCAAATGTTTCAGTGTCCATCTGCGGTGTTTGTCTCCCTGGCAATAGATTTGCTATTATCTGATTGGTTGTTGCGAATTGTCTGTTGCCCTTAATTAGTTGCTCTGTACCTCACCTGGCTGCCCGTTGCTGGCAACATTGCCCAAAAAGTTGCCCCATGTATCGCCAGCCTTAGTTAACATTTTGGGAAATAGAACCAACTAAATTAGTGAGAAAATGTGTGCTAAACTTTTCCATTTAGGCCATGTCCACTTCAGGTTTAATTCGAAATACATATATACGGATAACTGATGTACTAAACATATACACATATGGACAATGGCATTGTGTTACACCCCTGCTGTACAGGCTTTTGTTTGGGACAATCTACACTAAGGACTATAGAAAGAACTTAATAACACTGGGGGTAATTGATGAACTAACACAGATGGGAGTCGAGTAATGGTAAGTCAAGGTGACCTGGCTTGAGTTATATTCACAAATATATTTTGCCACATATTTGTGGGGTTTCACTGATTCTATAATATTTAAAGGACCCATGGCATGGTGGTTTGTTGATGCTTTAAACGGGCTCGTGGAGGTTTCCGGATGTTATATCCGCAGCCTTTCTCAAAATGAACCCTCGGCACGTAGATATAGCCTCCTGGGAGAAAGCCCCATTTCAGCGCTTTTCCCAGTGTGTCGTTTTGCTAATGAGAAGCAGGAGGCGGGGAAGGGTAGAGGGTGGGGGCGGGTCTTATCATTAATATTCATGACATGTAAACGTGTTACCTCTGATTGGCTAACAGCACTGTGACGCTACCTCCAGTGGGTCAGAACAAGCGGATGTGGGTGTCTTACTATGGCGAGAGAGAAGGAACAAACCGCGAAGGGAAAAATACAGCGCGCTGACGTCATTAAGGTGCGACGCGAGGAAATAAAATAAATTCAACAAATGTTTGGGTTTTTACTGAACAAACAAATAAATAAAATGAACGAGTGACTTAAAAAAAAAGAATGTGGGTGTCTTTGTAAAAACTGTTTTGATTGGCTATTATAACAGAGCATGCTGCATGCTTTTTGGTTTTGTAGCGCAGAGTACCTGGCTAACTGCAGGAAGCGGTTAGCTGCACAGCTAATGTAGCCATTGCAAGGCTAACGTGGTACCGATTTTAAAACACGGCAAAACGACTTAACAGTTATACACTTACTTGTTCGCTGTTTGTGGCTGATGCGGCAGGGATGCTTGGTACGGACCCAGGCTTCAGTGACAGGTGATGTGCAAAACCTGCCTTGTACTGTCCCAAGTTGTGGAAACATTCCTCAGGAAAATGCTTCCGACAAACATACACCGTCTTAGGTAGACTCGACGGCGTATTATTGAACTAAATAAAATTAAGCCACTGCGTCTTCAGGGGCTCTCCCGTCGGCAGTAAAAACAGACTCTTTTCTGTGTTGTCACATCCATGTACAGCGCAACTTCCATGTTTCGCTCGCTTAGGTGATGCCATGTTGTTGTGTCCTCTATGGTCTCCTCACTACAACTGGGCGGGCAATTCATACAGTGGGTGGGAATCCAGAGGGGGGGGCGTGGGGATCATCTCCCTTGCTGACGTAGTAAAGGGAAGAGTTTATCAACGCGCCGTTTTGACGCGCCATTCTCAAATGTTGGGCATAGTTTGGTTTACACATTATGAAATTTCTAGCCACTGGGGTGACTTAAGAAGGTCAGAGGAACTCATTTTAACGTTAAAAAACCTCAGAAAGTGAAAATTTCATGCCATGGGACCTTTAAAATTGATTCAATTCAATGTGCTGGAATGGTAAACATTAGTAGTTTGTACTGACAAACATAGCAATAGCATCTTCAAGATTATACTCATACAAAATTATACAAGATTACGTCTTGCTTTCGAGGCACTAAAAACGACCTGTTTGGCCTGTATATGGCTCACCTGATAAAGCTCAATGCGCTGCTCAGACACACGGGCCTTTGGGTTCTGTAGCCTGAAAACCCTCAGCTCGGCCTTCACCAGGTTGGAGGCGTTCTTCTCCATGGAGCTTACGTCAAACCAGAGCCGTCTGAAGTAGGGAATGTTGTTGTTCTGACGGATATAATCTGGAAGACAGAGAGGACTCTTAGTTTTACTGACAATCAAAGACAGTCATAGGTGTGCAGGGCAGAGATCTTTAACATCCTCTACACTGTTTTTCTATGTTCTTGGCGGGGCTTTTTCACTAGCGATTAGAGGCTGCTGCCAAATAAACAGGCTTGATAGAAGAGCCATATGGTGGATGACCCAGACTGTTCTAGGAGACCTCTGGATTGCACCTGTAGTACACACCTCATCAGTTATTCAGCCCCGGGTTATTTGGAGGACATTGGATTTGATGTTTGAATGCCTGACTCAAACAATGTATCTGACTAATATTTAAGTTTATATCAGAAAGTAAAAACCAAGACTTGATATTACACAGACATTTTGACAAGACACATTAGAGTTAGGATAAGCAAATGCGCTTTTTTCCTTCTTTTCTTCACAAAGGCTAATGAATTTGTCATGATCCCATAAAAAATCCTTTAAAAATGGAGGTTTGAGTAAATACATCAGAGACAGCTGGGAATATGGTGCCTGTATGAACCCAGCAGTACAACAACACTTGCATAATACTCTAAACCATGTGTGACAGCTGTGTTTTTTTACCGGTCCTTGTACACCGTGTAGCAACAGCACAGTGAACTGTCAAACTGTGTAATATGAACATCCTTTTTGCAAACGGGTAAAAATTTTCAAAAACGCCAAACACACTGCAGTTCTGAAATCACAGTGTAGTTTACTGGCAGGCAGCATGGTAGCCATCTATATACATAAAAGTTTGCCACAACCACAGCCTAAGGCTTTACATACCGCTATCCCTACCATAATTGACCCCTAACCATGTGTAAGCTGTGTGTGCTTAGTATGGCCAGGCAGGCAGAAATCATGTGTGTAGTTGTGTAGGTTGTACTACAGCCTGCTCAGCGGTGTCGGACGCAGCCTGAAGCCCCAAATTGATGACTGTTAGGGTGTGCAGAAGCCGGGGATTAAGGAACTGCGGTGGTTTGTTTAAAGAGGCTACACAAGCAGGATGTCCAACCAGAGAGTAAAAAAATGCTTAGCAGCTGCTTCTAGAGTCAGCATGACAGGGAGTTCAATCACGATTTTCAGGGAAAAATCCATTTACTAACTTCTAGTTCATGGGAATAAGTGTGTGTGTGTGTGTGTGTGTGTGTGTGTGTGTGTGTAGGGGGGTTGAACTGAAGAAGACTGAGGCTGCTTTGTCCATGGATTTCTATGCAGTAATGAAACTACATAGAAAAGTATGAGTTTTGGCCTATTTTGTGATAGAAGTCTAGCAGAAATATGTGTCGTTGAGACAATATAATGCAGTGCAAATGATACTTAATCAAACTTTCAAACTGTTTCCCAAAGTCAGGCCTTTGAAAGCCCTTCTCTCTCTCTCTCTCTCTCTCTCTCAGCAGGCAGCCAATACTAACTTTTCACTGTATGACCAGGAGGACATATGGGCCAAGACTAACGAAGCTCTTGCTAGCTTCTTTCCCATCCATCAACAGGAAAAAAAAAAAAATATATCACACTTCAAACCTCCAGTAGGCCATCTTACGGAGCAGAGTTTATATAAACTTCTCCCAGGCATCCTGACTCTATGAATGACTCTGCTGTGTTCAGCTTTGCGCTGGAGACTTTTAGCCGAGAACTACGCACACTGCTGTGATGAACACACACTATTGTGTGTTTACACACAAATTGCATCACGTGCAGGCACACAAAGAAAAAAAATTCACTCCTTTAATCCCAATATGCCATGTTTTTCCTGTCACACTCTGATTCGCTGGGGAATTTGGGCTGACTCAGTAAGCAAACCACCGATTTACTGAGGTTGAGAGGCAAAGAGGAGAGTAACCACGTTACCGCTGATTTATATGAATGCGACATGAACGTGATCCACCACAACTGGCGCCACTGTGGTCTGAACGCTCCCTTGCCCTGCTTCAGAAAGGGACTGCAGCTATCTTTCAAGAGTAAGTACTCATCAATTAGCACTCACTGAGGTTGTGAGAATTTTATTCCATTATTCCTTTAGGCTACCAGCTTTATACACCAAGTCAGGGCTCTTCAGTCTTTAATGCACACAGAGCTGGCATGACTGCAGGTTTTCATTCTACCTAAGCAGGAGCCACACCTGATTCCACTTGCTCAGTTAGTTCATATTGGTGTCCAATCACCTATAAAGTGCGCTTCCTGTACACTTTATTGAACAATTATTCGCCAAAGGCAAAGTGAATTATCAGTGAATAATAACTGAGATGAAGTCGAGGTTATTATTCACCGATATTCACTGAGCCTGAGGTGGATATTGTTTCGGTATAAATACACAGGTGAGTATTTCAAAAAAACATTTTTTTAAATGTATTTAAAAAATAATGTATTTCAAACTTTAAAAGCGGCATGCAAATGTAATAATGGCGCGACGCAGATTTGTGTCACTTATCTATGCTAAGTCACAGAAGCTACTTTGTTTTGAAATAGATAAAATAAATCACAATTCCACTTTACCTTTGGATAGTTTTAGACCAAACTTCATAGCATCTTTAGCGCTTTTAGGCAGTATTTTCTTTCATCATTTGTAATTCTCTCTCACTTATGGTGACAAAGCGCTTGGCCGCCATTTTGCCGAGTCGCTCGAGGTGATTATTGAGAAATAGTCTGAATTTCTCAAGCAATAAGCCTGCGCGATTTCCTATAAATCACCCGAGTATTTATTCGAGAGTCGATTATACAAGTAGTATATTCCTGTATTTGGCTGCAGTGAGAACCTGCAGTCACACCAGCACTCTTTTAAGATTGAAGACCCCGTGACGAAATGCTGAGATCTTTCTTTGATCTAGCAGATGATTATTATTAGAAGACTGTGGGTAATGGATCACTAGATTATTGTAAAGGTATGCACCACTCACAATAAGGGTGAACCATGATTTTCAGATCATCAAGAGATATAGACAGAGAGACAGACAGACAGACAGACAGACAATGAGGGCAGCATGGTGGCATAACATGGCTCCATGGTCTCTGGCTTACTGTTCTCTCTTGCCCCTTTTCCACCAAAGCAGTTCCAGGGCTGGTTCGGGGCCAGTGCTTAGTTTGGAACCGGGTTTTCTGTTTCCACTGACAAAGAACTGGCTCTGGGGCCAGAAAAACCGGTTCCAGGCTAGCACCAACTCTCTGCTGGGCCAGAGGAAAGAACCGGGGGGGCGGAGTTGTTAAGACCAACAACAATAACAAGATCGCCATTTTTAAGCGACGAGAAGCAGCAACTGTACAAACGCGAAGTCATCCATTATTATTGTTGTTGTTGCTGCTGCTCATTCTTCCGTGTTGTTTTTGCTTCGATATTCGCGCCAAGGTTTATGCAAACGTAGCGACGTAACTGACGCATACAGCGGCGTAACTGACGTATACAACGACGTAACTGACGTATACAGCGACATAATGACGTGGCTTCCCTTAGCACCGTGAGCTATGGAAAAGCAAACTGGTTCTCAGCTGGCTCGCAAGTTGAACGAGTTGTGAACCAGCACCAGCACTGGCCCCGAACCAGCCCTGGAACTGATTTGGTGGAAAAGGGGTATCTGTGTCTATATGGGATTCCTCCAGCTTATCTGGTTCCCTCCTACCTCCCAGAAACGTGCTAGTAAGCAGACTGGCTATGTTAAGTTTCCCCGAAGTGTGTGTGCATGATGCCTTGCGAAGGACAGGCATCCCATCCAGGGTTTTCCACTTCACACCCAGTGTTCCCGTCCAAGGCACCAGCTCCACCATGCCCATGACCAGAATAAAGCAGTTACTTTAGCTGAATGAATGAAATATACTGTAATACAAATTTTATATAAGCCAGTAAAACCTACAATTACAAAAGTTGCTACAACACTGAATATCAGCATTTGCACATGCCTTGTCTTCATTCTCTCCATCATAAGCCTCTCTATCTCGGGCCATTACAAACATTTGGTTAATAGATCCTGAATGGCTTCCTGAGTGAGGAGTACTAGACCTGAACAGGAGGAAACGTGAACTCTTAAAACCATCAAGCAAGAGCTTCCTTCCTGAAGGAGAACACTCATGCAGATGCCTTTCCCTCCTCTTCCTGCTTGGCCTGAAGGCCTGTGCTACAGCAGTAGATGATCCTCTCTTGGTCTGTTGATAATCAGCCACCACTGCTCAGCCTGCACTCAACCGGCTCGAAGCCAACACATCTCTGCACCACCCAAAACACATAAGCCTCACCTCATTCACCCTCATAGAAATGCACATCCACACACACACACGCAAACAGAGGATGTAATCTGTGCTTCCCTGCACATAATATGCATACTAGAGAAGCTCAGATCTGTTTATGCTAACCAGGATTTGCATCTTGGGGTATTACATTAAGTAGATATTTGTTCCGGCACACTGGAGCCAAGCTTCCAATATGCGCCAGTGTGTCTTCTCACTGATCAGCAGACCTGTGCCAGGAATTCGTTCCTGATGTCCTTTACTTGTTTGCTGACCCCAGATTTGTTTCGTGTGCAATGGATTCTCTCCAATATAGTGTGCATATATAACTGTTGTTGCTGAGCAGGCAATCAACCACTCTTTATATAAAAGTCACAGAGGACACGCACAGTTTTATGGTTGTTTAATGGAGAGTAGAGATAAAGATAAAAAGTTACACACGTATAGATCCCCAACATAAACATACACACAGACTCTTCAAATGTACCCAACCATAACCATACAAATAAAAGGAAAATCATTTTTTTCCCGCTATTGCAGTTTTTAAAGTAAAGAGGTATAGATTTTATTTTATAAAGCACATTCCTGAGGAAGGACCCACAAAATGGAAATTAAGTCTTATTCCAATTTTATTAAATATTCATAATTCAACAAGCTTTGATTTATGAGTAAAATATCAGAGTTTGTTCAAATTGAAAGACATTTCAGGGTGTTTTTTTTTAACCACTTGAAATTGGAAACTCAGAACAAACATTGGTATGGCAGGGCGAAAAAAAGTTTCAGGGCGAGTAGAGGGGAAAGTATCTGACCTACTTTTGAGCATTTCTCACTTCTGTCAGATATGCTGTCGGATTCCCCCTGCTTCCTCTGCAGAAGGACACACTGTTCTCTCCTTCTCACAGCCAGAAAAAGACAAGATAAAAGCACTGATCTTTTGAAGAGAGAACAGACTGAGAGGTAGAGCACTGCTCTGAGGTCAGACTATCCTTCCTTTTGTTACGTGGCAAGACTGCAGAGTCTAAGAACACTACTGGCTGAGTCAAGGCCTGGAGAACTGGAACCGAATCCAGTCTTAGCAAAGAGAGCAGGAAAACGGTGGAGGAGTGGGAGTAGGAGAAGAGAGATGAGAAGCAATGGTTAGTGCAAGGAAGGAACTGGAGAAAGGTGGGGAGACAGAGAGACTGACAAAAGAGAAAGAATTCGAGACAGAATCTCAAATTCTGTCCTGCCTATGCCATTTCATGCAGATGCCTCCGCCCAGTCGCTCACCTGCCAATAGCAAATTGAAAACAACTCTGCGCATAATCCCTGGGAACTAAAAATACCCAAAGCTTTGAAGAGCCGTGCATAAACTCCTGTCAGTCTGCACACAGTTCCTTCCCAGCAACAGCCCAATCAACACACACACACACACACACACACACACACACAACAATGATGGGGAAAGAAGGTAAGAGATAGCTGATGTGGAAGGGACTGTTGTCCTGCTGGCACTCTGTCCAGGCTTCCCTTCAACTGTTGTATGGCAACCAGAAAACAAGCAACTGCAAAGAAGAGTGTTCCCAATGACCCTGCTAAAACCAGCCCAGATAGACAAAGCTTACTCCTTTATCAAATTTCAGAATTGCTGCGTGGTTGCCATGGTCTCACAGATCATTTGTGAAGAAACACTGCTGGAAAAACAGAGTCCGTACAGTGTCACATCCTGCGTGCTCCACTGCCAATTGCAGAACTGTGAAATCACAATACAGATAAACAATAATGGGGGTGACAGTTGGCAGATTCTCTTGCACACACACCGCCTCCTCGACATTTGACTTAATTAATCTTCGGCAATACTCCACACGCCTTCCCAGGCCCAGTGCATCCCTCACTCCTACAGACCCATGAGAGATAGATGGGCTCCAGATCTCTTTCCCACACTAGGATTTACTTGTGTTAGAATATCGTATTACGCAGGACCTGTGCTCTTGCTGTAAACAGTATGAAAGTGTTGGAGGAAAAGTTGTTATTCTTTTGCGCTCCCCCCCCCCGTTACTCTCTCCCCAGTTACGCAATCGACTTTGGCCGCTGGAAAAGCGGCAGTGCGTCCAGGTCTTGCGTAAGATTACTGAGCCCCTCTTTTCACAACAACTCCACCATGCACAGCGTGCCCATGGACTAATTTCTTACCTTCACCGAGTAGAAGAAAGATTTCCTATTTGATTTAGAACACAGGAAACTAAACATCTGTATGTAATGGGCTAAACTAGCCCTTGAAAATTGTCCAGATTTGGCACATTTCACTGAAATGCTCATCAGCCACACAAACAGAAACACACCCACGCCCACACAATCAAAACCGAGCTATAGAAAAGAGGCTGGAAGATCAAATCAGAGTCACAGATTTCAATGTGCAACATATTACTCGGAAAAGAAGAGCAGCAGCTCACGAAGCACAGAACCACAGATTGAATGCAGTTGCTGGCCACACATCCCCCTGATTATGCTCTCCAGGCCTGTGTTAATAAAGTGTTATCACATGCATGTTCGCTCCTTGCGGGTTGCTGGAGATCAAACTCTATTTGTTTCCGCTGATATCACACAGATGGGTTGCGCAGCAGAGAAGGCTTCCCCTTACGCAGTCTTGTGCAGGGATGTGGAGGCCTCTGCGTGCAGGGTTGATTTTGGGAGAGCCCCTCCACACCACAGTGTTTATTTACAGTGCAGGAGGGAAGAGGGGCTCGAGTGTTCTCTTGCAGTCACTAAACATAATCTGTCATGCACACGCACTAGGCTTCTCTCTAAGCTGCACAAACACTGACACACTTCAGCCTCTCACTACCTCGCTCAGCCTCTTTTGAGCTGTTTTTCTTTCTAATGATAGTATGTATACTGTACACAGTCATCACAAGTAATGAACATCACAGTGTGCGTTCATAAAGATATTAATAGCTGGTCTCGCTATTGTTAAAAGATACAGTGACAACAGATTGACATTTTAATAAACATGTTATCCATTAAATACAGTTATTCTCACTTTGTCTATTAAGATTTGTCAAAATTCAAATGTCCATGATTGCACATGAGAGTAAGAAGGCATTTAAGCTTTCCAACATGACTAATTCTTCCATTAAGCGCTAATTAAAGTTTAAGCAGGAAAATTTAGACAAATGTTTCTCTCAGTGCTCATGGGCAGGGTGAGCAGTGTGTTCTTGCTGGAGGAACACTGCCATTAATGCATTAACACTAACCGAGAAACGCCAACTCCAGCAGCACCCTGTGATGCCCTAACTGCTGGTTTAAACTTCTGTGTTGAAATGTATTTTTGTTGCAAAGCGGAGAAGGGTAAATATGATGCACTGCATTACAAGAATCTGCATTGACTTCACGTCAGGCAGGCAGGTATGTTTCACTACATACCCAGAAACACGGTCTTGAAATGTTGTGACCCCACTTCTGTACGTTTTATTAAAAGACTATTAGAATAATATTGTCTATATCACTATATGGCCAAAAGTTTGTGGACACCTGACCATCACACCCATAAACCGTTATAGATCGAGTTCCCCTTTGCTATAATAATAACCTCCACTCTTCTGGGAAGGCTTTCCACTAGATTTTGGAGGCTGGCTGTGGGGATTTGTGCTCATTCAGCCACAAGAGCATTGGTAAGGTCAGGTACTGACGCTGGGGAGAAGACCTGGGGTGCGCTTTGTATTTGAGTTCATCCCAAAGGTGTTCAGTGGGATTGAGGTCAGGGCTCTGTGCAGTTCTTGCACTCCAATCTTGGCAAACCATGTCTTTATGGAGCTTGCTTTGTGCACAGGGGCACGGTCATGCTGGAACACATTCGGGCCCCTTAGATCCAGCGAAAAGAAATTGTAACGATACAGCATACAGACATTCAATACAATTGTGTGCTTATAAGTTTAGTCCTTTGTATGACTTTAAATTGCAACCAGTGGTGAGGACTTGAGTATTGGGGAAACTGGAGTTACCCCTTAATCACCATTGCTCCCAGGTCTGCTCTGACCCGGAGTGGTAGCACCTGCCTGGGTTCCAGCTATGGGTTAAACAGTACATTACCAATAAGGCGCTGGCAGCAGGGCGCTTTTCGGCGCAATGTGGCAGATGAACCCAACAGGGTCAATGGCACACCACCTGATGGCATGCGGAACAGCCACTCAAATGGCCAACGGATGGCATCAATCGGCAAGTCAATGGTCACTGCAGGGCAACTTCCATACCCGTCAGGTCTGTGGCACTTTTGTGCACCACTTGGCATCAGGTCTGGAGGTCCAGATAGACAACACAATGGGGACACGACATAATTTGTCTTACAGTACTGTGCAAGGTGCTTCATTAGGAGAGGAGAAGAGTATGCGAAATCTCACAAGGCCACACATTTTATGACAGCTCGGCTGGGCCATTCGTGCCGCCGCTGCGGGCGACTCTGTCACTCTGGTGCGGGCCTCGCGGCCCATCTGCGTTTCTACGCATCCTAATGAAGCAGTCATCATCGCTAGCGATGGACAGCCACCGCCACCGGTACTTCTAAGTTTGTTGTAACAGTTTGGGGAAAAACCACATGGGTGTGATAGTCAGGTGTCCACAAACTTTTGGCCATACACTGTAATTCTTTAATCTGACTGCAAATCCTGCATAATGTGCTCAAAGTACTGATGACCAGTAAGATATTGTGGGCATGAAATGCATGCTCTGATGAAACTACATTTTATTTATACAAAGTAATTATTAGCATATATTAGTGCATCTCAAAAAATTTGAAAAATGTGAGAGAGTTATTTTTTGGGTAATTTAATTCAAAAAGGTAAACTGTCATATTTTATATTCATTACATGTAAAGTGAAATATTTCAAGCCTTTTTTTTATTTTGATTATTATGACATAGCGCATGAAAATCAGAAATCCAGTATCTCAAATTATTAGAATCTCTCATTTTGAGTAAATTACTATTCAAACAGTATAAATAGAGTGTATCTCTCGGTCTAATTCAGTACACGCAACCACAATCATGGGGAAGACTGCTGACTTGACAGTTGTCCAGAAGACGATCATCGACACCCTCCACAAGGAGAGTAAGCCACAGAAGGTCATTGCTGAAAAGGCTGGCTGGAAAAGGTGCACAAACAACAGGGGTGACTGCAGCCTTGAGAGGATCATCAAGAAAAGTCGATTCAAAAACCTGGGAGAGCTTCATAAGGAGTGAACTGAGGCTGGTGTCAATGCATCGAGAGCCACCACGCACAGATGTCTTCAGGAAAGGGGCTACAACTATCGCATTCTTAATATCAAGCCACTCCAGAACCAGAGACAATGTCAGAAGCGTCTTACCTGGGTTAAGGAGAGAAAGAACTGGACTGTTGCTCAGTGATCCAAAGTCTTCTTTTCATATGAAAGCAAATTTTGCATTTCATTTGGAAATCAAGGTCCTAGAGTCTGGAGGAAGAGTGCAGAGGCACAGAATCCAAGGTGTTTGAAGTCCGGTGTGAAGTTTCCACAATCTGTGATGATTTGGGGTACCAAGTCATCTACTAGTGTTGGTCCACTGTGTTTTATCAAGTCTAAAGTCAAAGTAGCCCAAGAGATTTTCAAGCACTTCATGCTTCCATCTGCTGCCAAGCTTTATGGAGATGCTGATTTCCCTTTCCAGCAGGACTTAGTATCTGCCCACAGTGCCAAAACTACTACCAAATGGTTTGCTGACCATGATATTACTGTGCTTGACTGGCCAGCCAACTCACCTGACCTGAACCCCACAGAGAATCTATGGGGTATTGTCAAGAGGAAGATGAGAAACATCCGACCCCAAAATACAGACGAGCTGAAAGCCGCCATTGAAGCAACCTGGGCTTTAATAACACCTCAGCAGTGCCACAGGCTGACTGCATCCATGCCATGCCGCATTCATGCAGTAATTTGTGGTAAAGGAGCCCCAACCAAGTATTTAGTGTATAAATGAACATACTTTTCAGAAGTTGGACATTTCTGTATTGTAAATCATTTTTTTGATTGATCTCAGGAAATGTTCTAATAATTTGAGATACTGGATTTCTGATTTTCATGAGCTATAAGCCATAATCATCAAAATTATAACAAACAAAAAAAGGCTTGAAATATTTCACTTTACTTGTAATGACTATAGAATGCACGAAAGTTTACATTTTTGAATTAAATTATGAAAAAAAGAACATTTTCACGATATTCTAATTTTTTCGAGCTGCACTAGTAGAACTAAAATAGTGTTTCAGTTGAGGTTAGTTAGCGAACTAAACATATTGGGGTAGGTGACAAACGTTTGCTCAAAGTTTGTTAGTAAAATGGTATGCAGTCGACCCTTAATATACATTTCCTACATTTCCTTTAATATGCAAAAATGCATGCTCATTTTTGTTCATCCATTTCTTCACAGAAAATCAGAAACATCCAAAACAGTTCCCTAAAAGGTCAACTGTAATGCAGTATCTGTGATACGTCTGTGAGAACCACAAAATAACTAGTATTGATCTGCTTCTTCTCTCCATTCTCTCTGTGGTGAAACACAAGACTCCCATTTTGCCATCCCCCCCCCAAAAAAAAAAAAAATTTTCATGCTTATGTTATGTCCGAAAGCACGAAACCTATGTGGCTACCCACAATGCTGCCCTCACATGTTCACAAACACACAGGCATAGAATTATAAACCGGGCCTAAGTAGGCATCAGGAATGTTTATAGACAGTGCACTGGACATACGTTAGTTTGGTAGCATTTAGATTTGGCTATACAAATGGTGATGTTAAAGGAGATGTGCTGTTTTAAATCAGTCAGATGTTATTTGTAACACTAACAAGCGCCATAAATTCATACATACAATATGCATAAAAACGAAGCAAGATACATTGACTTCACAGTAAATCTATATGACCTACACAACCGAGTTGTATTTATACACATGCAATGAATTTAAACACTGTTCAGACCACTATAGCGATTCCAGTTCCAGCGAGTCCCTTTAGGTTAGACATGACAAGTACAAGAAACACATGTTGTCATTGCTGAAATATGTTCATAGTGTGGTTGCATAAATTATCTATTACAGTGACTTATAATACCTTCTAGTAGTTATTATAGACATATGATTAACAGCGCCTAATAAGGTTGTTCACCTTGAGTAATTCATCTTTATACTACAGTACCTAACTTATCATTATACACGCCAACATAGTTATATAGTCTTTACAGAATTAACAATCCACCTGAGCTTTTTTCATTACGTCTGGCCTCACATTTATTTGCAAAGATTTAGACAGCGCTAAAACAACGTATTATGCAGGACATGGCTATTACTGAACATAATGTAATGGAAAAGTATTGCATAAAGAAAAGGAGCGTAATTCAAAATAACAGTAAATAAAATCTAATTACTCCATTTGGTTTCTGGTTACCTGAACTTACAATAGAAGCCTTAAGATGACATTTTTTTTTATTATGTTAATAACTGACCTTAAACCTCTATTAAAATTCTCTTAACAACCACTCAAATTTGGGTTTTGAAAAATTCGGGTACCACTTAGCACAACCACAAATATGTGAGTGCTTTATGCCTATTAAGTGGTTCAAGTATAATATTTTGTAAATGTTTGACATCCCACTTAGAGGTACCCCTGACAGCTGGCAATGCATTCAAGGGCCCACTTTTACCTCTTTATTAAAACAAATTACAATCATAAATGGTCACATTCATTTGGTTGCACTTTCCCAGACCAGAAGTATATCATTTCTGTGTAATCAAATTTGAAATCACTTCCTTTCGGCAATCCCTATTAAACAACTTATTAGTGCACACAATAACAAACTGCACACACTGACATGCGCAACCCCATAAAACGACTGTAACTACAATATTTCCGAGCCCTAACTCCGTGTATGCACACAGTAGAAGCCTTGTGTTCATCTGCACTTAGCCACAAGGCAGCTCTATACCTGGCTGCAGGACGTGCATTTACGAACACGCAGACAAGGCATTGGTACGCTAAAGTTTATGCACGCATGGACATTTAATAGCTCAGCGTACAGTATGTGCAGGGAAAACAAAACTGACCAAGCGTATGCTACATTAGAGTTAATGGCGGCTCCTTTGGGACGCGACTATTTCTGTGTGGATACCTGACCTTGCCACTTTTTGTCAAAAATACGTGGCAGAATAAACCATGTATCAAAATGTGGAGCCTGTAAGAGACATCAAGTACATTTGGAACTGCTGATATAGCCACAGTGTGCTTACTAATAAGGCAAATATTCCGAATGCTGGGAAAAGGGTCGTGCTGAGTGTGCCTAATAAAATACTCAGCATAAAAATAGCTGCTATTGGAAATATTTAGTTTTAGAAAATTACTAGCACACAAACGGAAGAGAGAGAATCTATGTTATACAAAAGTGTACGTCAGGTTAGAAAGGAGGTGTATTGAGAGGAGAGAGGGAGGTGTGTGGGGCACAGAGGCCTGAGCGAGTCTGGACAACTTGTAAAGAGGGGAGAGGGGTATAGGAAAGGGAAAGCCTCTCTGGTGACTAGCACACTCCACACCCCAGCAACAGCGGGTCTCTGGCTGGAATTTTCCATGGAGCATGTGGCACAGACCAGCATATATGCACGCTACCTCTACTGTGCTCCAGGAGTGTTTCATGGGTTTTGCCTGCTCCGTTCCTCTGCACAGCTCATCCCTTGCTAGCTCTCTCTCTCTCTTTCAGTTCCCTCCCTTCCTGATCTCTGCATTTTTGTGTGGCTTCCAGTACCGTTGTGCCCCGCAGTGCTGCCTGTGCGGACTTCCTGGTGCCCAACCAAATTAGGCTGATAAATCTGTGCATTTAGGCGAGCTTAGAATCAACTCTCCCAAATCAGCACACTCAGAAGTAGAGATTAATAACGGATGAATTCTAAAATAACCTGCCTCTCTTCTCTGTGTTGACACAGTATTATTTATATCCCATGAATACCTTCCAGACTGGGGCTGGCACTAAGCCAGATCTATTCATATTTAGGGTATTTGTACAACGGACAGGGCCAAGAATAATATTTAATGCAAACTATACCATGGGGAATATAAAATATCTCGTAACTATATTTTCCCATCTGTGTTACGTATAGCCTCACATTTGATCTGTGAGGGTAAAAACCATTTTGGAATTAATGGCACAATAAGTCCATTGAATATTATTATTTTGCTTACACAGTCATGACTTTGTAAACACCAACGTGCACAGTAGGCCTGTGTAGGTGCACAGTGGCATATTATTCCAGCAGATGAAGGAGGGGTCTAATGAAATTAGTACGAACTTACTGAAACATTGTTGTGGAAATGGCCTGTGTAAAAAAAAAAAAAAGGTAATCCAGCACATGAAAGTGGCTTCATGCTGGGGATTAAAAGTAACACACACAGGCTACACCTACACTCTCTTTCGAGCTTATTTTTCGATCAATGTATTGATGCATGAGCATATGCTAACATTTCAGCTATGTCGTTCTCGAAAGCAGAAACCATTTGCACTTGCCAGCATTTCCGGCAACATGAAGAAGTAATCTATATAAAAACTTGCAGCTGAGAAGTGCTCAGAATATGTACGTAGGGACTAAGAAGCCTTTTGGAATAGGCTTTGATTTAGTTTCATTCTTGCCAAAGATCATTGCATGCATTCTTCAAATCAGACCAGATGCCACAAAAGGCCCGTAACTGAGACAAGAGTTGGTTAAAATGCTAGTGCTTACTGAGTGTGAAGTTATTCCACTCATCTTAGATAAGGCTGTAAAACTAAACACAGTATGTAGGCCTACTTCCAACCATCCATCCATCCATCCATCCATCCATCCATTATCTGTTGCCGCTCATCCTGTGCTACATCCTATCCCAGCTGACTATGGGCGAGAGGTGGGATACACCCTGGACAAGTTGCCAAGTTATTGCAGGCCTGACACATAGAGACAAACAACCATTCACACTCACGGTCAATTTAGACCCACCAATTAGTCTAACCTGCATGTCTTTGGACTGTAGGGGAAACCAGAGCACCCGGACGAAACCCATGCAGGCACGAGTAGAACATGCAAACTCTGCACAGAAAGGCTCTTGTCAGCCACTGGGCTCAAACCTAGGACCTTCTTGCTGTGAGGCGACAGTGCTAACCACTACACCACCGTGCCGCCCGCCTACTTACATATATTAATAAAATAAAAAGCCCAGCTAGGATTGTGCACTTGAATCTCATTCATCTCATTATCTGTAGCCGCTTTATCCTTCTACAGGGTCGCAGGCAAGCTGGAGCCTATCCCAGCTGACTACGGGCGAAAGGCGGGGTACACCCTGGACAAGTCGCCAGGTCATCACGGGGCTGACACATAGACACAGACAACCATTCACACTCACATTCACACCTACGCTCAATTTAGAGTCACCAGTTAACCTAACCTGCATGTCTTTGGAATGTGGGGGAAACCGGAGCACCCGGAGGAAACCCACGCGGAGAACATGCAAACTCCGCACAGAAAGGCCCTCACCGGCCACCAGGCTTGAACCCGGACCTTCTTGCTGTGAGGCGACAGCGCTAACCACTACACCACCGTGCTGCCCTGGATTCTTGAATCATCTGACCATTTGTGTCCGACAGGTTCTTATGCGGGGCGGGGCGGGCAGGGCAGGGCAGGGCGGTACGGTGGTGTAGCCTCATAGCAAGAAGGTCCTGGGTTCAAGCCCAGCAGCCCATGTTCTCTGGGCGGGTTTCCTACACAGTCCAAAGACATGCAGGTTAGGTTAATTGGTGTGGATGTGAGTGTGAATGGTTGGTTGTGTCATGCCTGTGATAACCTGGCGACTTGTCCAGGGTGTACCCCGCTTCTCGCCCAGAGTCAGCTCTAGAGATATGATGGATGGATGGATGTGGAAAACTAGCCTACATCATTCAATGAGGCTACTGGAGAACATTAACATACTCAGTAGCCGGTATGCCATGGTGCATCACTCACTCTCGGTGGGGTAGAAGGGCTGCATGTCGATTTTGTGCACCTCCTTGGCGTAGTACTCCTCCTCACTGCGCTGGCGCTCACAGGTGGCCGCACGCTCGTTGGCTTTCTCCTGCAGCAGGTCGCGGGTGCTGTTGTAGATGGCGATGATATCCCGGGACACGTCCTCAGGCTCCGGGAACTCCTCCGGCGGCTTGCTGAGCTTCAGCTTGCTCAGGATCTGACCGCGGATCGCCTCGATGCGCTTCTTCATGAACTGGTCCATGTCTAAAGTGCTGCACGTGGACAAGCCGAGCGTCACGGCCACGAGATCCAGGCTGAGGACCAGGCTCACCACGAAGAGGTTCATTTTCAGGGCAGGATGTCTATGTTCCTCCACAGTTTTTTTTTTAATGGTTTTTGAGCTATATTATAAGCTTTTTTTTTTTTAATTAAAGCACACGTGGACTTTTACAGAAAGTGAGATGATAAATACATTTTGCAGCCAAACCAAAAAAAAAAAAAGTTTATTCTATACTAGCATCATTAGTCATGGAACGTTTTTGCGTCTGGAGATCCATTTGGCGTGAGAAGTTGTTAATAAAAAGAGGGGGAAAGGAAAAAAAAAACAAGAACTCCTTAGAAGCGCCGCAGAGTCGCAGTGACGGCCATGGGAAGTTTAATTCTGCGATAAACGGGTGCGCGCGCATCCAAGGCATCCGAGCGCCCCAAACCCAGTGCACGCGCCGCACGCGCAGCGCTTTAAGTCTAGGCACGGACCGCTCGCGCGCCGCCGCGCATCTCCACTGCACCGCCTGCTGAGTCCGAGCGCTCGCGCAAACACGAAAGACGCAGAGAGACCGGAACGTTACGGAACGTAAAAGAAGTTATTTTCCCTCCGGCGCGACGGAAAGAGCGTTAACGCGCTTCTCCATCCCCTCTTGTGGAAAACGGCAGTGCCGCGTGCCAGCGCGCACCATCTCCTGGCGGCTGGCTGGACAGAAACCGAGCTTTATAAAGGGGACGCGCCTCACCACGTGCTCTCGCGCGCTTTCACACCGAGCTTGTGGTCATCGCCTTCAGACCGACAGCACTGCAGTCCAGCCCACGCGCACACGGCGTCTTATTATCCATATTTCAGCGCGTGTTGACATGGTGCAAAAAGAGAGAAAACCAAAAGCCACAAGGTCCTAATGCCGGCTGGATGAAGTGCACCAAACGCACTTTATTTCTAGTTCTTTATACTTCATGACACCAGTCACAGGATGTCTAATCTTTATCTTATTCCTCTCATCCATTCACTCCTACGGTCAGTTTACAGTAGAGCCACCAGTTAGCCTAACCTGCATGTCTTTGGACTGTACGGGAAACCGGCGCAGGCACGGGGAAGAACATGCAAACTCCACAATAGTCAGTCACTGGGCTCACTGCTGTGAGGCGACAGTGCTAACCTACAGTAGACAATCATCTTATCCATCCATCCATCCATCGTCTGTAGCCACTTTATCCTGTTCTACAGGGTCGCAGGCAAGCTCGAGCCAATCCCAGCTGACTATGGGCGAGAGGCAGGGTACACCCTGGACAAGTCGCCAGGTCATCGCAGGGCTGACACATAGAAACACACAACCATTCACACCTACGGTCAATTTACAGTAGAGCCACCAGTTAGTCTAACCTGCATGTCTTTGGACTGTACGGGAAACCGGCGCAGGCACGGGGAAGAACATACAAACTTCACAATCGTCAGTCACTGGGCTCACTGCTGTGAGGCGACAATGCTAACCTAGACAATCTTATCCATCCATTATCTCTAGCCGCTTTATCCTGTTCTACAGGGTCGCAGGCAAGCTCGAGCCGATCCCAACTGACTATGGGCGAGAGACAGGGTACACCCTCGACAAGTCGCCAGGTCATCACAGGCCTGATACAGAGACAAACAACCATTCACACTCACATTCACACCTACGGTCAATTTAGAGCCACCAATTAGTCTAACCTGCATGTCTTTGGACTGTGGGGGAAACCGGCGCAGGCACGGGGAAGAACATGCAAACTTCACAATCGTCAGTCACTGGGCTCACTGCTGTGAGGCGACAGTGCTAACCTAGGCAATCATCTTTTCATCCATTATCTGTAGCCGCGGCGGCACGGTGGTGTAGTGGTTAACGCTGTCGCCTCACAGCAAGAAGGTCCGGGTTCAAGCCCCGGGGCCGGCGACGGCCTTTCTGTGCGGAGTTTGCATGTTCTCCCCGTGTCCACGTGGGTTTCCTCCGGGTGCTCCGGTTTCCCCCACAGTCCAAAGACATGCAGGTTAGGTTAACTGGTGACTCTAAATTGACCGTAGATTTGAGTGTGAATGGTTGTCTGTGTCTATGTGTCAGCCCTGTGATGACCTGGCGACTTGTCCAGGGTGTACCCCGCCTTTCGCCCGTAGTCAGCTGGGATAGGCTCCAGCTCGCCTGCGACCCTGTAGAACAGGATAAAGCAGCTAGAGATAATGAGATGAGATGAGATCTGTAGCCGCTTTATCCTGTTCTACAGGGTCGCAGGCAAGCTCGAGCCAATCCCAGCTGACTATGGGCGAGAGGCAGGGTACACCCTGGACAAGTCGCCAGGTCATCACAGGGCTGACACAGAAACACACAACCATTCACACCTACGGTCAATTTAGAGCCACCAATTAGTCTAACCTGCATGTCTTTGGACTGTGGGGGAAACCGGCGCAGGCACGGGGAAGAACATGCAAACTTCACAATCGTCAGTCACTGGGCTCACTGCTGTGAGGCGACAGTGCTAACCTAGGCAATCATCTTTTCATCCATTATCTGTAGCCGCTTTATCCTGTTCTACAGGGTCGCAGGCAAGCTCGAGCCAATCCCAGCTGACTATGGGCAAGAGGTGGGGTACACCCTGGACAAGTCGCCAGGTCATCGCAGGGCTGACACATAGAAACACACAACCATTCACACCTACGGTCAATTTACAGTAGAGCCACCAGTTAGCCTAACCTGCATGTCTTTGGACTGTAGGGGAAACCGGCGCAGGCACGGGGAAGAACATGCAAACACCACAATCATCAGTCACTGGGCTCACTGCTGTGAGGCGACAATGCTAACCTACAGTAGACAATCATCTTATCCATCCATCCATCCATCCATCCATCCATCCATCGTCTGTAGCCACTTTATCCTGTTCTACAGGGTCGCAGGCAAGCTCGAGCCGATCCCAACTGACTATGGGCAAGAGACAGGATACACCCTGGACAAGTCGCCAGGTCATCACAGGCATGATCCAGAGACAAACAACCATTCACACTCACATTCACACCTATGGTCAATTTAGAGCCACCAGTTAGCCTAACCTGCATGTCTTTGGACTGTACGGGAAACCGGCACAGGCACGGGGAAGAACATGCAACCTTCACAATCGTCAGTCACTGGGCTCACTGCTGTGAGGCGACAATGCTAACCTACAGTAGACAATCATCTTATCCATCCATCCATCCATCCATCCATCCATCCATTGTCTGTAGCCGCTTTATCCTGTTCTACAGGGTCGCAGGCAAGCTCAAGCCGATCCTAGCTGACTACGGGTGAGAGGTGGGATACACCCTGGACAAGTCACCAGGTCATCGCAGGCCTGACATAGAGACAAACAACCATTCACACTCACATTCACACCTACGGTCAGTTTACAGTAGAGCCACCAGTTAGCCTAACCTGCATGTCTTTGGACTGTAGGGGAAACCGGCGCAGGCACGGGGAAGAACATGCAAACACCACAATCGTCAGTCACTGGGCTCACTGCTGTGAGGCGACAGTGCTAACCTAGACAATCATCTTATTCATCCATTATCTGTAGCCGCTTTATCCCGCTCTACAGGGTCGCAGGCAAGCTCGAGCCGATCCCAGCTGACTATGGGTGAGAGGTGGGGTACACCCTGGACAAGTCACCAGGTCATCGTAGGCCTGACACAGAGACAAACAACCATTCACACTCACATTCACACCTACGGTCAATTTAGCCACCAATTAGTCTAACCTGCATGTCTTTGGACTGTAGGGGAAACCGGCACAGGCATGGGGAAGAACATGCAAACTCCACAATAGTCAGTCCCTGGGCTCACTGCTGTGAGGTGACAATGCTAACCTAGACAATCATCTTATCCATCCATTATCTCTAGCCACTTTATCCTGTTCTACAGGGTCGCAGGCAAGCTCGAGCCAATCCCAGCTGACTATGGGCAAGAGGTGGGGTATACCCTGGACAAGTCGCCAGGTCATCGCAGGCCTGACACATAGAGACACACAACCATTCACACCTACGGTCAATTTAGAGCCACCAATTAGTCTAACCTGCATGTCTTTGGACTGTAGGGGAAACCGGCACAGGGAAGAACATGCAAACTTCACAATCGTCAGTCATTGGGCTCACTGCTGTGAGGCGACAATGCTAACCTACAGTAGACAATCATCTTATCCATCCATCCATCGTCTGTAGCCGCTTTATCCTGCTCTACAGTGTCGCAGGCAAGCTGGAGCCTATCCCAGCTGACTACGGGCGAGAGGTGGGGTACACCCTGGACAAGTTGCCAGGTCATCGCAGGCCTGACACATAGAGACACACAACCATTCACACCTACGGTCAATTTAGAGCCACCAATTAGTCTAACCTGCATGTCTTTGGACTGTGGGGGAAACCGGAGCACCCGGAGGAAACCCACGTGAACACGGGGAGAACATGCAAACTCCACACAGAAAGGCCCTCGTCAGCCATTGGGCTCAAACCCAGATCCTTCTTGCTGTGAGGCGACAGTGCTAACCACTACACCACCGTGCCGCCCTTATTCCTCTCATATGCAAGACTATTCATTCACTCATGTAATAGTCCAGCAGGCACTTTCCTCCCAAATGACTTACACGTTGTATCATTTCTCAAAGGACTAAGCAGCTCACTTGATTGGCCAACAGTGATTCCCTGGCAAGATTTGAATTCATAACTTTCCAGTTACTAGCTCAGTCTTAACCACTGAGCCATCACATTCCAATTATTTATGGTGCAGTTGAGTTTATAATTATTTTATAACACTGATTTATGACAGCTTTAACAACTACCAAGATACATGAGGATACATTAGAAAGAAAAAGCTCCAGTTAATCCCTTTGTCCAATTTAATCTTGTTTACCGGCTTCATTCGTGTTATCTCTCAGGCTTGACTTAGTCATCTGAAAATGGTCAGAGAGCCACTTGTGGGTGCTTGAGTAAGGCTTTAGCTATTGACTGTATCTGGTCTCAATGGGCTACTTACATCGAGTGTGACGATTTCCATTTATGTTTATGGCATTTGGCAGACACCCTTATACAGAGCAACTTTGATTTATCTCTTTCTTTCCCCTCTCTCTCTCTTTTTTTTTTTTAATACAACTGAACAGTTGAGGGTTAAGGGCGGCACGGTGGTGTAGTGGTTAGCGCTGTTGCCTCACAGCAAGAAGGTCCTGGGTTCGAGCCCCGGGGTCGGCGACGGCCTTTCTGTGTGGAGTTTGCATGTTCTCCCTGTGTCCGCGTGGGTTTTCTCCGGGTGCTCCAGTTTCCCCCACAGTCCAAAGACATGCAGGTTAGGTTAACTGGTGACTCTAAATTGAGCGTAGGTGTGAATGTGAGTGTGAATGGTTGTCTGTGTCTATGTGTCAGCCCTGTGATGACCTGGCGACTTGTCCAGGGTGTACCCCGCCTTTCGCCCGTAGTCAGCTGGGATAGGCTCCAGCTTGCCTGCGACCCTGTAGAAGGATAAAGCGGCTAGAGATAATGAGATGAGGATGAGTTGAGGGTTAAAGGCCTTAAGGGCCCAGCAGTGGCAGCTTGGTGGTGCTGGGATTTGAAATGTTCATCAGAAGTCAAGCATCATATCCACCGAGATATGATGCATTTCCGTTTTGAAAATAGTACAGCTCTCATTTTTCCAGCAGCACAATATATAATTTATATAATTATAAAATAATTCATTCGTACAGTGATACAGCAACTTGTACTTCAGGTTTTTCCAAACAATATTCCTATATTTATATAAAAGGTAATTATGACACACGCACAATATAATTTAACCTTCATACATGTACATTTTGGACAAAGTATACACTGTCAGAAATAGAGGTACAGCAGGAGTCCATTTCTGTGCCCCAAGGTATAATGTACCCCCTCAGGCTCATTATTGGACAGTTGTGGGGCCAAAAAGGTACATACATGTTCCCAAGCAGTATATAAAGAGTACAGATAAGAACCTTCCAGGGTACTGCCCCAGTGACAAGCTGCTGTACCTCTAAAGGTACAATCATGTACTTTATTTTATGAGAGTGTAGAGTTTGAAGCCTCTATTCAATTCAGTTTGCTACAAGGGGCTTTGCAAGTTATCTTACGTATATGATGAATGTCATTAACGTTCATTTTTGGGAGCTCTTAGACACCAATTGTAAAATATCACCATTACAAATGCAGTTGAGGAACCTGAAAACACAGTTGTATTAAGAAGAACACGAAAGTGTAAGCATCTACCAAATTCATAAATGTAAACGTGTTGGATATATTCTGGGTATGAAAAGTAGTGAGGCTGAGACACTACTTTTAAGAAGTTCCTTTGCTCTTTCGCAGTTACACACACACACAACCAACAGCACCTGTCTGATTTACACTTTCAGGGAATTACCCCCCCCCCCCCTTTTTTTTGTTTCTAATCTTTTGCCAAAGTGCCGCCTCCCAACCCAAAACCCAACGGTCGGTCAGCTAGGACAGGCTGTCAGAAGTGTTCTGGCAGGCCAGCCACCTGTGTGAACCAGATGTGGTCACTAAATCAGGACTCACAGTACTGACAGATGTGGAGCAGATAGACGTGTTTGTGTGCGTGTGTGCAGTGTATTGGCAAGTGTTTCCATATTAGAAATTGTGTAAGGAAAGGCACAAAGTGTACTCATTCAGCCACCTGCTATTTTTCAAACCCAATTGCTGTGACCCATACAGGTGAGTCTCTGGCATTCAGACACACTCTTAGCCCAGAATATCAAGCAGGAGAAAGAACACACAACATTCGAGGGGACACATTCTGAAGCCAAGTGTCAACAAGGCCAGGAGGAGGTTGGCATTCCTGAGTGAAAGGGCGCAGTGTTGCTGTGACGGATGGACACTTTACGTGGCAAGACAGGCCGACTGAAACGCAAAGCCATTCCCTCTGTGGGGGATAAGACACTCGGCAAATATTTCCATTCGATGTGTGAACAGAGCTGGGAGGAAGATGAGAAAATGTGAAAAAGTGCAGTCAGCAAAAACCTTCATTCCACCATGACTGCTCCCTAAAAGGGCACATACAATGAGCAAGACAAATTTCCTGGCAACGCTCCTACAGGCACGCAGACAGACATATACTGGGACTCAGCTCACCATACATATATACACACACACACACACTTGCGTGTACAGTCTTAAGTGTGATTATCATGCTGCAAGACGCAAACAAACTTAAACGTGAAGGTCTTTCAGAACTTCCTTGTGTGAAGTATGTTTGCATTAACTGAAATGGGGTTACCCTTCCAGGTCATAAAGTGACCTGGCCATCCTGTCATACATTACCAACTTTTAATCATACTTCTACAGTTTGGCCAGAGCACCACCTTGCGGTCATTCTGAAACATGAAGGTTTAAAAAAAAAAAAAATTATTGTACAAACAAGTGCATACCTGTATTTATTCTACCTATATTCACTGGATATGAGCAATCACGCGCTCTGATTGGCTACTCTATTACTAGGATATCAGCTCATATACCGTGAGTAGAGAAAAACAAAAAACAGCAGTGCGTGTTGCTGAACCAACCGAGGACGAAATAAAAAAAAAAATCAAAAACAAAACCCCAAAAAATGGAAAAAAAAAAAAAGCGGGGGGAACAAAATATGGAATAAAAGTATTTGATGGTAAGAATGTATCTTTTTTCATTTCTCAAGAATTATTATTATATTATTATTATTAGCATTTTTCACAATCTGCTCCTGTCATTTCACCGGTTTGTTAACATTCTAAGCAGAAATTGTCTGACATTTTGTATAGTTTTTATTGATCGACTTTGCAAAAAATAAAAATGCTCCGTTTCTCAAAATCCAGTGAATGTGGATAGAATAAAGCAGTTATTCCACTCGATCTCGTCGTACACGGCTTATAGGAGCTCATGTACGACTCAATTTCGTGGAATAACAAATAGAACACGAACATACTTTTAACAGTCATAGGATAAAGAGAAGGGAATGTAACCCTGCTTCAGTTGAATGAATGAGTCCGTATTCTCACTCTGACCTGCATATGAAAAGTTTTGAGCTTCAAATCCTGCATTTTCTATCATCAGAAACATTACAGCGAACCCTCTCATCATCATCATTAATGCCAATACAGCTAAGTTTAACAGGTTAATCCTCCTGGTTTAACAGCTCATGTTCCAAGGTGAAAGCATAATGTAGATACTCCCAGTGATCTCTCAAAGTCAGAACATTTTTCTTAACATTTGGACTCTAGCAGTTGTCAGTAATATCTGATTAAATTATTCACTTTCTCTGTGACGCCCCAGGCTCTAAAACAGAGAAGAAAAAAAATTACATGGACCATCAACATCCAACCAATCAGCCCAAGGAAGCATCTTTACTTGCCGGTCAAGAATGTTGCTTGACAAATCAGAAGGTTCTGCCTTTTGCACACCACCAGTCAGGTGCTCGTGTCTTGGCAGTGATCGTGCGTGTGTTTCGGGAATTTGGCTTTGGAGGGAATATTAAAGGGTAACACTGTATTTATTTTCATTTTGATTCAAAACAGCTTCAGTTTTAAGGCTATAATCCACCATTTATGTAAAAGAATTTTATTCCTGAAATATGGCGTAAAGAAATATATACACTGTTTAAGCGGAAAATGTTAAACACCAGTATTATGGAATAACAATCCCTAAAGTGTTGATACACATCAGGATTTCAGCGTCCAAAAAGAGCATCGCACACCTTGGCACGTGCCCAATCCAATCTCTGCTATATGCACAAATACACAGGATTGTGAGTAACAGGATCCCTTACTTAAAAGCAGGGTCTGTGAATTATGGTCCGTCCACCTCACACAGCATGTGCTGGATAGGTGTATGGAAGTGTCCCAACACGGACACTGAAACAGAGGAATTGATTTGATCTCAGTCCGAGTCACTGTTGAAGTTCTCTGCATCCTCTGGCTCCTTATGTCTCTCCTCTGCATCGCTCTCCTTATCCCAGTCCTTCATGGATGAGCCCATCATGAAATCGTCCCTCAGGACACTCCACTCTGGCTTCTCCTCTTTCTGCTCTTCAGACTGCCAGGAACACACAAGAATGTGGCTTAAGGCACAGAATACCCTTCATTCTAGATTTTATTACCGTCTAAAGCATTCTGAATGTCTAGTAGTAAAATGTCATGGTGACTGGACTGGAATAATAATCTCTCATTGTCAATTCGGAGAAAAATCATGAAAGGTGACGAAACCTTCAATTTTTGGTGTGAAGAAATGTCTTACTCATGTATCAAGCCCAGGCATCTTGACTTCACATTTCGCAATCACAAGGCAAAATATGCAAGTTATTCATTTCAGGTAAAGACTGCCACCTTGTGGACAACATCAATCCCATAATGTAACCAGGAGGGAACTGACTGCCCATATCTGCACTCCATGTGTTCATCGGGTCATTCAATAACTGATTTTAAGACCGCTTTTTTTTTTAATTTAAACATACTAATGTGTAATTTCATTAATTTTTCACTCTTGGGGATTTATACTTTTATTGCACTCATTTTTTTTTTGTTACCATCTATGCCTGACTCTTTTCTATCTGAGAGCTGCTGAAACATGCCAATTCCCCCACAGAGGGATGAATAAAGTTTATCTTATCTTGTCTTATATTAGCATGAAAGGTTTAGTACCCAGTGAGCCTCAATATGTTTCTGAAAATGGCCCAAATTCAGACTCAAGCACAAACCTTATGGCTTGCAGAGTTGGTAGAAATGAAAACAGTGTTATGATAAGATAGTGGTCTCAAATACAACCCCGATTCCAAAAAAGTTGGGACAAAGTACAAATTGTAAATAAAAACGGAATGCAATGATGTGGAAGTTTCAAAATTCCATATTTTATTCAGAATAGAACATAGATGACATATCAAATGTTTAAACTGAGAAAATGTATCATTTAAAGAGAAAAATTAGGTGATTTTAAATTTCATGACAACAACACATCTCAAAAAAGTTGGGACAAGGCCATGTTTACCACTGTGAGACATCCCCTTTTCTCTTTACAACAGTCTGTAAACGTCTGGGGACTGAGGAGACAAGTTGCTCAAGTTTAGGGATAGGAATGTTAACCCATTCTTGTCTAATGTAGGATTCTAGTTGCTCAACTGTCTTAGGTCTTTTTTGTCGTATCTTCCGTTTTATGATGCACCAAATGTTTTCTATGGGTGAAAGATCTGGACTGCAGGCTGGCCAGTTCAGTACCCGGACCCTTCTTCTACGCAGCCATGATGCTGTAATTGATGCAGTATGTGGTTTGGCATTGTCATGTTGGAAAATGCAAGGTCTTCCCTGAAAGAGACGTCGTCTGGATGGGAGCATATGTTGCTCTAGAACCTGGATATACCTTTCAGCATTGATGATGTCTTTCCAGATGTGTAAGCTGCCCATGCCACACGCACTAATGCAACCCCATACCATCAGAGATGCAGGCTTCTGAACTGAGCGCTGATAACAACTTGGGTCGTCCTTCTCCTCTTTAGTCCGAATGACACGGCGTCCCTGATTTCCATAAAGAACTTCAAATTTTGATTCGTCTGACCACAGAACAGTTTTCCACTTTGCCACAGTCCATTTTAAATGAGCCTTGGCCCAGAGAAGACGTCTGCGCTTCTGGATCATGTTTAGATACAGCCTCTTCTTTGAACTATAGAGTTTTAGCTGGCAACGGCGGATGGCACGGTGAATTGTGTTCACAGATAATGTTCTCTGGAAATATTCCTGAGCCCATTTTGTGATTTCCAATACAGAAGCATGCCTGTACGTGATGCAGTGCCGTCTAAGGGCCCGAAGATCACGGGCACCCAGTATGGTTTTCCGGCCTTGACCCTTATGCACAGAGATTCTTCCAGATTCTCTGAATCTTTTGATGACATTATGCACTGTAGATGATATGTTCAAACTCTTTACAATTTTACACTGTCGAACTCCTTTCTGATATTGCTCCACTATTTGTCGGCGCAGAATTAGGGGGATTGGTGATCCTCTTCCCATCTTTACTTCTGAGAGCCGCTGCCACTCCAAGATGCTCTTTTTATACCCAGTCATGTTAATGACCTATTGCCAATTGACCTAATGAGTTGCAATTTGGTCCTCCAGCTGTTCCTTTTTTGTACCTTTAACTTTTCCAGCCTCTTATTGCCCCTGTCCCAACTTTTTTGAGATGTGCTGCTGTCATGAAATTTCAAATGAGCCAATATTTGGCAGGAAATTTCAAAATGTCTCACTTTCGACATTTGATGTGTTGTCTATGTTCTATTGTGAATATAATATCAGTTTTTGAGATTTGTAAATTATTGCATTCCGTTTTTATTAACAATTTGTACTTTGTCCCAACTTTTTTTGGAATCGGGGTTGTAGATTCGGTCTCAGTTGAACCAGTAAGGAAAAGGTAAAGGCTTAACAAGAGGTAGCTAAGACCTCAGATCCAGCCGTTTTGCTAAATTAAAAACAAATTACAAAAAAGACTCGTACTGATACACAAAGAAGTGAAATATTTTCAATCACATGAAATGGATGTACTTAACTTCTCATTTACAAAGACAAATCCTTATAAATTGTTTCCTCACAAGTAAAACACTACCTGCTCCTGCTAAGCCTGTGGTTGAAACTGTTAAGGAGATTATCTACGACCCAGTACTATGGAAAGCACAACCAAAGAATGGTTAAAGAAGAATAAAGTTAATGTTTTGGAATGGCCAAGTCAAAGTCCTGACCTTAATCCAATCGAAATGTTGTGGAAGGACCTGAAGTGAGCAGTTCATGTGAGGAAACCCACCAACATCCCAGAGTTGAAGCTGTTCTGTACAGAGGAATGGGCTAAAATTCCTCCAAGCCGGTGTGCAGGACTGATCAACAGTTACCGCAAACGTTTAGTTGCAGTTATTGCTGCACAAGGGGGTCACACCAGATACTGAATGCAAAGGTTCACATACTTTTGCCACTCACAGATATGTAATACTGGATCATTTTCCTCAATAAATAAACGACCAAGTATAATATTTTTGTCTCATTTGTTTAACTGGGTTCTCTTTATCTACTTTTAGGACTTGTGTGAAAATCTGATGTTTTAGGTCATATTTATGCAGAAATATAGAAAATTCTAAAGGGTTCACAAACTTTCAAGCACCACTGTACACTGAGTGCAGAATTATTAGGCAAGTTGTATTTTTGAGGATTAGTTTTATTATTGAACAACAACTATGTTCTCAATCAACCAAAAAGTCTCATAAATATCAAAGCTGAATATGTATGGAAGTTAGAGTGGGGTGTTTTTAGTTTGGGCCATTTTAGGAGAATATGTATGTGTTCAGGTAACTTTCACTGTGCAGAATTATTAGGCAACTTAATAAAAACCAAATATGTAGCCATTTCACTTATTTATTTTCACCAGGTACACTGATATGACAACTCCAGATTTGCAAATAAACATATCTGACATTCAAACACAAAACAAAAACAAATCAGTGACCAATATAGCCACCCTTCTTCATGAGGACACTCAAAAGCCTTCTATCCATAGATTCTGTCAATTTCTTTATCTGTTCACGACCAACATTGTGTGCAGCAGCAACCACAGCCTCCCAGACGCTGTTCAGAGAGGTGTACTGTTTTCCCTCTTTGTAGACCTCACGTTTTATAATGGACCACAGGTTCTCTATGGGGTTTAGGTCAGGTGAACAAGGGGGCCATGTCATTATTTTTCACCTTTCAGACCTTTACTGGCTAGCCACGCAGTGGAGTATTTGGACGCATGAGATGGAGCATTATCCTGCATGAAAATCATGTTCTTCTTGAAAGATGCTGACTTTTTCCTATACCACTGCTTGAAGAAGGTTTCTTCCAGGAACTGGCAGTAGGTCTGGGAGTTGAGTTTGAGTCCATCCTCAACTCGAAAAGGTCCAACAAGCTCGTCTTTGATGATACCAGCCCATAGCAGTACTCCACCTCCACCTTGCTGGCGTCTGAGTCGGAGTGGAGCTCTGTGCCCATTACTGATCCAGCCACAGGCCCATCCATCTGGCCCATCAAGAATCACTCTCATCTCATCAGACCACAGCACCTTAGAAAAATCAGTCTTAAAATATTTCTTGGCCCAGTCTTGACGTTTTATCTTGTGTGCCTTACTCAGTGGTGGTCGCTTTTCAGCCTTCCTTACCTTGGCCATGTCCCTCAGTATTGCACACCTTGTACTCTTTGACACTCCAGGAATGTTGCAACTCTGGAATATGGCAGAACTGGATGCTAATGGCTGCTTGTTAGCTTCACGCTTGATTTTCTGCAGATCATGTGCAGTTATTTTGTGCCTTTTTTTTTTCCACACGCTTCTTTCGACCCTGTTGACTATTTGCAATGAAACGCTTGATTGTTTGGTGATCACGTTTCAACATCTTCGCAGTTTCAAGAGTGCTGCATCCGTCTGCAAGACATCTCACAATTTTAGACTTTTCAAAGTCTGTCAGATCTCTCTTCTGACCCATTTTGCCAGAGGAAAAGAGGTTGCCTAATAATTATGCACACCTGATATAGGGTGTTGATGTCATTAGACCACACCCCCTCTCATTACACAGATGCACAGCACCTGATATACTTAATTGGTAGTAGGCTTTCAAGCCTAAACAGCTTGGAGTGGGACAACATGCATTAAAAGGATGTTGTGGTCAAAATACTCACTTGCCTAATAATTCTGCACTCAGTGTATATGGTGAGTTTGCCATTTTATAGTGATGCCCAAAACGATAATGAGGATTATTACACCCTATATAGTGCACTCAAAGTATCCTACAATGCATCACGAAAAGTAGTGTACAGCCGATAGTCACTAACCAAGCAATCTATCCCATCATGCATTGCGGTTGCACTGAAAGAAATCAAATTAAAAGTCTCAAGTTTGATTTAATAAAAGGCAGTGGCAAAGAAGAAAGTATTCAGCCTTGATTTAAAAAAAACTGAAAGATGCAGGTACTTTGTACTGATTAATGTGGGAAATACGCTCAGTATAATATGTATTTATCAGAAAAATACATGCATGTATTTATTATTTTGAAAACCCACCAGCCGACTAATCTGGCACGTTTTAATTGCGCGACAGTAATGACGTAATTATCGGCGTGACGGACTAGTGTCTGAAAGCATTTTTTAAATTTTATCAATGAGCTCACTATATAGTCCTCTATATAGTAATTCCTTATATAGTGAGTAGGGAATAGTGACCGAATGAGTGATTTTGGACCTTTTCCACACTCTCTTTGATGACATGAAGTGCAAAGTCATGACCACCTTCATACTTCTTTCAATTTTTCAATTCTGAAAGGACTCAAATCTTACTGACTGCAGGAGGTTTTTGGTTTCTGGGCTGCCATCTTTCACTACTCTCAGATATTTGAGACAACCAAGTGTACTTTTAAAGCTAAAGGTTACTTCACACAGTGCCGTTATGCTATTTAAGAGCAGTGTTAAACACACTGGCGCAGACCTGTCACCAGCAACGACAACTCATTCTGCTCCATATTTAGCTTCAGGCACAATGAACCAAACAATGTTTGTATGGCATTAAATCTAATCTGTATCAGTCGTCTTTACATAAAAGACATACAAAATATTAATTTGGATATAATAAACATCTACATTTTTATATGTGGCATAACTGAACCACTAATTTTTGGCTTCAGAGGTCACAAATTACATTAACACATTTTTATCATTTAATTTGAAGTGAAGTTTCCTGTCTTCATAACAATATAGAGAATCTACCAAAATATCATTGATAAAAACTTGTTAGCATACTCACTGCTGACTTTTCAGTCTTCATCGCTGCCATTTTACACCCAGCATTTCCTCTCAATACATCAATGAAGTCTTTCTTTGAAATTGAGGAAAGGACCTTTGTCTTCTTCCACTCAGATCCACCGACTTCCTTCATCTTTTCGTCCACTCTCTTCTGGTGTTGACGCACTGCATTAAACAACTGCACTACACCTCTGAGTGGATTAAAAAAAACCACACATGTGAAGAGAACTAATGAAGAAAGGGTTTTTGAAAAAATAAAATAAAAGAGAATTCATGCTCCAGTAGTGTCAGGAGATTTCAGGAACCACTCTGTCATAACTCTCTGGGGTCTGAGGGTATTTTCTGGCACTTAAATGATTTTGGCATGCTCCGATTTTGTTGTCAGTTTCAACAAATCTAAGCAGTATTTTCAAAGTCATATGACTTTTTTTGTATTTAGCACAAGTTCAGTTACATTAATATCTATGTAGTATGTATGTCATGATTTTACTTTAAAAAAAAATGAAGATGTTGTAAAATGCAGTTTTAGAACTTTGTTGAAATGTGTGAAATAACATGACCTTACCCGTTGCGTCGAACCGTTTTGGTCACTTGAGGTGATTCTGTTCAGTCGTAGGAATGTATCAAGCACAAAAACTTAAATCTTCTCCATTGATTTGGACAATTAACTGGCCATCAAAAAAATTATGCCCTATTGTTTTGGGATAAAGGGTTGGCAGTGGGAGGGGTATTCAATGAGAAGGGTAAAAAAAATTTCCATTCCATTCAATGAGAAGAGTGAAACCCCCTCCCACTGCCATCTCTTAATCCCATCAGATTAACTCTTAATCCCCTCAGATCAAGTCACAATGGGTAAGGTCATGTTTTTTTTCCACACATTCCAAAAACTGCTTTTTACAACAGCTTCATTTATCTGTTACTTGACTTTATTTTGGTATTTGACTCTATTCAGTGTCTTGAAATTAACTTTTGTACTATTTTACTCAGTTCAGAGCCACAACCAACTCTGTTACACACTTACTCTAATTTTGCTCCAACTCCAAATTTTACTCTCTAAACTCAAAATAGAGTAAAATTGACTATTTTTGAGGAAAATACTTTTAACTCTGGAAAAACTGCTCAGTCAGGTTTCCTTTGTATGCACAACAGCACACGCATATCAACCGATCTGCTCATAATAAATAGAAGAAATATTTACACTTACTTGAGTTGAGCTTCAGCTGGATCGAGTCAAAGTTTAAAAAAAAGAAAAAAAAGGCACTGCTCATCAGTTTTGCAGTTCTCAAGACTGAATTGAATTGCTGTCCTGAATCACAAATTGAATCATGAACTGAATCGCTGTCCTGAATCATCCGAAGTGCATAAAACCGTGTGCCATCTTGCAACAAGTTTTACCTCCAAACAGCCCAAACTATGTCTGACAGATTTTATCCTGATTACGATGGGTGTTCCCACCACGAAAGAGAAACCAATTGAAACCAAAAGAGTGAAAGTGATTATCATTCCGTTATTATGTGAATAGTATTTTATGAAATGTCTAAGTGGGCGCTCAGTGCGCCGACTCAGGTGTGACTAAGGTGACAAGTTTTGTGTTTCATCTAATTAAGATAATTTAAAAAATATAATATTATTTGGCACATAGGAAAGTGTAAAGTATAAAGTTTCTGTCAATATGTTTATCATGCTTGTATGATAAAAAATTTGCGAAGATATTTATCTAAATATTTGACCTACTCATTCTAAGGCTGTTAAGCTTTGCCAGCAGAGCTCTCGACCCCAAAGGGTTAACACGCTAACATAAATGATGCATACATGCAGAAATCTTTCATTATTTTATGAATCCAGTTGGACAATACATGACAAGATATTTCCAAAACAACAAGCTGTAGCCTTAACAGTTACTACACAACCTATATCTTCTTTACAGAAGTTAGACAAGACATTAGAATAGAGCTCCATGGACACAATGAGCAGAGTAACCTCCAAAAAACTGGAACATAACCTACCTGGTAGCAATTCTCTGCAGATTCCTCTCCTTCTCTTTGTCCCGCACTACATCTGGCTTCACCCGACACATCATCTCCCATGCTCTCTTTTTATCTGCCTGTCAGTCATAACACACACTTTTTCAAAATATAGGATAATCATAATGAGCAGTTATTGTTTTAAAAAGAGACGAAAGAACGGACATACACGACTCTGAAAGCACAGCTCAGCAGCATGAAAGAAGTTATGCGTACACACACACCTGTTTCTTCTTCTCCAGTTTTTCTTTTTTCTCCTTTGCACTGAGCTTGTGTCGTTTGTTTTTTAGCAGGATGCAGGGCTTGTCCTCAGGTGTTTTCTTCCCCAGGATTTTGGCCATGACTTCTGCCCAGCCAGCATTGGGATTCGTCTCATCCTCTCCATTTTGTTCATTCTCCATTTGTTCTTCCTCACACCCTCCAGCAGCAGACCTTTCTTCTTCACCACCTCCTTCATCGCTTCCATCAGTTGACTCCTCTTCCTCACCTTCTTCATCACCTCCTTCAGCTGATTCCTCTTCACTTCTTTCCTCACTGTTCTCACTCATGTCATCTTCTGAGTCTCAACAAGGCAGAACAAGAAGATAAAAAAACAGAAAGGTGTTAGTATTAACTTTTTTTTTCAGCAGTTTGTGCTACAGTAGCTCTTCTATGGGACTGGACCATATGGACGAGCCTACGTGCCCCATGCAAATCAGTGAGCCTTCAACACCCATGCCCCTGTCGCCGGTTCACCGGTTGTCCTTCCTTGGAGCACTTTTGGTCAGTACTAACCACTGCATACCGGGAACACCCTGCAAAATGTGCCATTTTGGAGATGCTCAGACCCAGTCATCTCGCCATCACAATTTGGCCCTTGTCAAAGTCACTCGGATTCTTACACTTGCCCATTTTTCCTGCTTCCAACACATCAACTTCAAGAACTGGCTGTTCTTTTGCTGCCTAATATATCCCACCTGTTAATATTCAGTTCGCCTCTAATGTTATGGATAATATTAATGTCACCTCTAATGTTATAGCTATGGTCATAATGTTATGGCTGATCGGTGTGTACATATAACACTCGTTTAAACATACTACTCTGTTAGTAAGTGTCTACTACTAGCTATTAGAGTAACGGTAGTGCATAACCTTTCCAGTTACAAAACCAATTTTTAAGAAGTTGTTAACTCTTTTAAACTTTGATACAAATTAGAGGATTACAGCCAACTAGACAGTTTTAATACTCAAAAGCCTTGGATGCAGTCTGTTGCTAAACTTAGCGGCTAGTAAAACGAGAAGGACGCTTATTAGCTACTATAATTAACACCGTATTTAAAACAAAATTAATTAATCCTAATATTTAAACCATTCACATCCAAAATCACTATAAACGCAACAAATTATTATTTACATTATTACCTAGCTCAATCTCCACATGTAGCTTTTCCATGGAAGCCGCCATCTTTCTGAACGCTGCTGTGTTACATGAAAAACACTCGGTATAGAAAAGTGAGCCGCACAATAGGTTCCGGGTTTCTGTGTTAAACTGGTGGAGAAATACACACATACACAGGAAATGTGCCGCACTGAAAAGCAAAGTCTTCCTTGCGTTGTTCTTAAGTTCTAAACTTCTAGCTCCTTGTGTTAGCTGTATGTTTAGTCACATTAAAACATTATTATGTTTTATAGTCATTTTGAAAATCTTGATGATTCAACAATCACTGCAGAAAGAATAGTAAAAAAAAAAATAATAATAAGCCAAAGTATAAGGGGTCTTCCTTCATAATATAGAAGGTATCACCTCCTGAAAAACGATGATTTCAGATCCTTCTCTGATTAAAACCATGAGTATAGTTTAGGGCTGCAGCTAGACACTGATCATGTTTCAGTGTGGCACAGTTCCTACACTGATGAAAGTGAAATGCAGTACAACTGGGAATTACAATCATGTCTGCCATGAAGTCACCATTTAATTCTTAATAAAAATGCAATAGGCTGCTGATTTTTTTTTCTCCCCTGATGACATCAAGATCAAGCGAAATGCAATGGAAGTTTGCTTTTCAGTAAGGAATGTTTTACATATACTGCACACACACTATCTCATCTCATTATCTCTAGCCTCTTTATCCTGTTCTACAGGGTTGCAGGCAAGCTGGAGCCTATCCCAGCTGACTACGGGCGAAAGGCGGGGTACACCCTGGACAAGTCGCCAGGTCATTACAGGGCTGACACATAGACACATAGAACTATTCACACTCACACCTACGGTCAATTTAGAGTCACCAGTTAACCTAACCTGCATGTCTTTGGACTGTGGGGGAAACCGGAGCACCCGGAGGAAACCCACGCGGACACGGGGAGAACATGCAAACTCCGCACAGAAAGGCCCTCGCCGGCCACGGGGCTCGAACCCGGACCTTCTTGCTGTGAGGTGACAGCGCTAACCACTACACCACCGTGCCGCCCACATATATATCGAGCCACTTTATTAGGATCACCCATACACCTGCTGTTTTATGCAGTTCTCTAATCAGCCAGTCCCTTGACAGCAGCACAAAGCATAAAATCACATAGGTACAAATCAAGAGATTCAGTTAATGTTCACGTCAAACATCAGAATGGGGAAAATTGTGATCTCTGTGACTTTCACTGTGGCATGGGTGTTGGTGCCAGATGGACTGGTTTGAGTATTTCAGAAACTGCTAATGTCCTGGGGTTTTCACACACAATAGTCTCTAGAGTTTACACAGAATGGTGTGAAAAACACACACAAAACAACAACAACAACAACAACAAAAACCATTGAGTGAGCAACAGTTCTGTGGGAGGAAACGTCTTGTTGATAAGAGAGGTCAGAGGAAAATGGCCAGATTGGTTTGAACTGCCAGGAAGGATATAATAATTCATATAATCACTCTTTACAACCATGGTGAGCAGAAAAGCATCTCAGCATGCAACAGCAGAAGACCACACTGGGTTCCACTCCTGCAGCCAAGAACAGGAGTCTTAGAATCAAGAACAAGTTCCTATTAAAGTGGCCTGTGAGTGAATATTTGTATGTACAGCTCCCTTGGTGGTGGTGGTGGATGTGTCTCTTCCTCAAGCTTGGGTCCTCTACACACACACACACACACACACACAGAGGTGTGCATGTGTATTCACATTCAGTGTTAATAATAAATAAATGTAAAGCACTTATTCCACTAAGCTACTAATGAACATTCTATAGTTATATTGAATGACCATGACAGGGTACACTGAGTTCCTAGTAATGTGTAAAATGGAAACACTAGGGTAGAAAAACAGGTTAAGTGAGTGTAGACTATCTCATATGAAGGAGCACACCGTCACTCATGCGTCAAAAAGAAGGCTGCTGCCTCAGCTCGAGTTGTGCTCTACGGGGGAGTGAGTCTTCACAGTTCGTTGGAATCGTTGGAACATACAGTGTGATTTCCTGAACCACTATGGCACCATGTTGGAAAAGTAAGCTAAAGAAGCTGTTTTTTTTTTCTTTTATTATAACAACAGAAAAGAGTATATCAGAGTTAAAAATCAGTGATTATTTTAACCAGTAACCTCAGATATGTGTCAAACTGTGTGTGGGTTTCCATTTTTGAATACATCAGTGAATACCAATTACTGTGGACTGTTGTACCTTTTATTACATGTTTCACCCTTCAGTATTTAATATTTAATTCTTTCTTATTCTTAATTGAAAATGTCCTAGGTCTGCACAAGCTGTGAAAGCAATCAAAAGGTCCCTTTATCCCTTTGAAGTTTGCTATTCACTGCAAAAAATGATATATTGTTAAGAGAAAATATCTTTACTGTAGGTGAATTTATCCAATATTTCTGATTAGAAGATTATTAGAACGCAAATACAAGTTTATTTAGCTTACTTTTAGATGCTTTTTGCTCATTTCAAGCTTTAAATTGTCTTATTCTATTGGCAAATAATTTTGCTTCTTTCTAGAATTAAACACTTAAAATTAGCAAAATTATCTGCCAATAGAATAAGAAAATTTCAACCTGGAAATGAAGAAAAGCCTCTAAAAGTAAGCTACATAATCTTATATTTGAGTCCAAACAATCTTCTAATAAGAAATGTTAGATAAATTCACTCATTTTAAAGATATTTTCTCTTAACAATATATCATTTTTTGCAGTGTTCTTAAACAGTGCAAACATGGATTGAATGCTGTTGCTCTGCCTTTTGACGCTCATGTTGTGTTGGAAGCTTACTTCCTGCTTTGTTGTGATGTGGCTTTGAATCCTGGCCTGTCTAAACAGTCTCTGGAAAAGCAATCTTAACTTGCAGGAACCTGTAATAGGCAAAATTTAAAATGCGTCTTAGTAAATGCTTGAAGTCGTAAAAGCATTCATAAGTCTCTGAACGCTGATGGTAATTGTTATGACAGAACTTGCCAACTCATACCGTAGCTTTTCAAAAGCTTGTTTACGGGGGAGATTTTGATCTCGTAGCTGTAACAGAGACCTGGCTAAATGAGCTATTAAGGATAATCCAAAACACTTTTGGTCGTTTTTTCGTAGCAAAACAAAGACTGACTCTATTCCAACAAGAGTCTTTTATAATAACAGTTCCTTCATATCTGACAAGGCTGAGGCGTTCAACAAGTTCTTCTTCTCAACATTTATCAAAGATGACGAGGAGGTACAGTCATCATTAACAAACCAAGAGAATTCTTTCCTGTTGACCAGCATCATCCTCACAGAAACTGAGACATCAAAGGTGCTTAAACAGGTGAATCCTTATAAGGCTCCTGGACCAGACAAGTTACCATCGTTTGTTCTCAAGGAATGTTCAGAAGAACTAACACCATCATTATGTATGCTGTTCAACCTGTCTCTTTCTCTTGGTGCTGTACCTAAAGAGCGGAAAATGTCCCTTGTTGTTCCAGTGCATAAGAAAGGAAACAAGGAAGATGTACTAAATTATAGCCCGATTTCATTGCTCTGTTTGATGTCTAAAGTTACGGAACATTGTATATTTAACCGTGTAATGGATTATCTTTCTCGATCATTTAACGACTGTCAACATGGATTTTTAAAGGGTTGTTTTACTATCACGCAGCTGCTCTCTTTCTACCATAATGTTGGTCAAAGCTTGGATAAAGGTATGCAGACAGACATTATCTATTTAGACCTGGCCAAAGCTTTTGATAGTGTATCCTACAAGAGACTGATTTTCAAACTGTCTCATTATGGCATCTCTGATTCAGTGCTGCGATGGTTTGAAAGCTACTTGAAAGACTGTAGTCAACGGTGTATTGTTCAAGGAGTTACATCAAATAGTCTTCCAGTGCTTTCTGGTGTACCTCAGGGCAGCATTTTAGGCCCTCTCTTGTTTCTTCTTAATGTAAATGACCTACCTTCATTTGTCGATAACACCATAGTTCTTTTTGCTGATGATACTAAGTGCTCTAAAGCAATAATCAATACTGACGACTGCTCCTCCTTGCAAGAAGACTTGGATAACTTGAAAAGCTGGAGCCAAGACTGGAAGCTGAGATACAATAGATCAAAATATGAAGTATTATCTGTAACCAGGAAAAAGAACCCTATTGAACATGTGTATAAAATTGGAACTGACTCTTTAGCTCGTGTATCTTCGCAGAAGGATTTGGGTGTTATAATTTCTTGTGATTTAAAATGGGACTCACATGTTAATTATGTTATTTCTAAATGTTATCGCATGCTGGGTTTTCTACGTAGGCATAGCCCTTGTAGTTTCAATTTATCCACTAGAAGATTGTTATATCTAGCTTATGTAAGATCAAATATAGATTATGCTAGTGAAATATGGGCACCCCATTCTATAGGTAATGTCTCTAAACTCGAAAGTATACAGAGGAAGGCAACAAAGTTTATTTTAAATTTAAAATGGAGAGATACTATTAGTTATAAAGCCCAATTAGTTAAATTGAATTTACTGCCAATATCTTATCGTCATGAAATCAGTGATTTGCTGTTCTACTTTAAGTGTTGTTTAGGACTCTTAGACTTTCTGATTCATGAATTTATTAAACCTAGGGTGCCATTTTGTACTACTCGTAACAGTTCTGCTTTTGATTTGATAATTCCAAAGTGCTGAACTAAACTTTTTCAGACTAGGTATTTTAATAGATTTGCCTAAGCTTTGGAACACCATGCCTGTTTCTTTACATTCTTGTAGATCTGTTAAGGAATTTAAATCTTGGTTAACTACTTACTATAGTTAAACACTATAGTACTTACTACAATGCTTTTGGCATTAATGCTTTTAATACTTGGAAATCCATTTGCCTTAAGTGCTGCTCTTCCTGAAATATTTTAACAACTAATGCTTGTTATTGAGTAGATTTAGAGATTTTCAGTCAGCTTTTAAGTATAAATAATATTATAAACAATATTAGGCCATTGGGCGGCACGGTGATGTAGTGGTTAGCGCTGTCGCCTCACAGCAAGAAGGTCCGGGTTCGAGCCCCGTGGCCGGCGAGGGCCTTTCTGTGCAGAGTTTGCATGTTGTCCGCGTGGGTTTCCTCCGGGTGCTCCGGTTTCCCCCACAGTTCAAAGACATGCAGGTTAGGTTAACTGGTGACTCTAAATTGACCGTAGGTGTGAGTGTGAATGGTTGTCTGTGTCTATGTGTCAGCCCTGTGAGGACCTGGCGACTTGTCCAGGGTGTACCCCGCCTTTCACCCGTAGTCAGTTGGGATAGGCTCCAGCTTGCCTGCGACCCTGTAGAACAGGATAAAGCGGCTAGAGATAATGAGATGAGAATATTAGGCCATAGTAATTGGATTATAATTGTAAATGTTATATTCTTTTGTTATGAGATTTTTAGAATATATTCTAATTTGTGGTATCCACAAGCATGTTTCTGTGAGGCAAATATTTTTTAGGCTTCTGCTAAATGGGCTTTTGAATATCAATTAAGTAAAGATTACTATTTTTTAGTTTTATTTATGTTTTTTTGTGATGTGATGTATTTATATTTATTATTTAGTTTTATTTATATGTATATGCATCCCCCCCCCTTTTATTATTATAGGGCACACTGTTATTGGAGCCTAGCTCTGTTGTGTGACCCCCACCAGATTTATTTATTATTATTATTATTAATAATAATAATAATAATAATAATAATAGGGCAGCACGGTGGTGTAGTGGTTAGCGCTGTCGCCTCACAGCAAGAAGGTCTGGGTTCGAGCCCCGTGGCCGCCGAGGGCCTTTCTGTGTGGAGTTTGCATGTTCTCCCCGTGTCCGTGTGGGTTTCCTCCGGGTGCTCCGGTTTCCCCCACAGTCCAAAGACATGCAGGTTAGGTTAACTGGTGACTCTAAATTGACCGTAGGTGTGAATGTGAGTGTGAATGGTTGTCTGTGTCTATGTGTCAGCCCTGTGATGACCTGGCGACTTGTCCAGGGTGTACCCCGCCTTTCGCTCGTAGTCAGCTGGGATAGGCTCCAGCTTGCCTGCGACCCTGTAGAACAGGATAAAGTGGCTAGAGATAATGAGATGAATAATAATAATAATAATAATTTATTGTGTGTTTATTTATTGTGTCTGAGGTGGAAGCTTAATAAAATTAAAAATAAATAAATAAATAAATAGTCAGTGAGGTCACTTTTTCCCCCACTACCTTTAATAGACCTTGCCTCAGTGTACTAGCTATGGGTGGAAATCTTTGAATCTATTAATTGATGATTAAGGGCAGCACGGTGGTGTAGCGGTTAGCACGGTTGCCTCACATCAAGAAGGTTCCGGGTTCAAACCAGCGGCCAGCGAGGGCCTTTCTGTGTGGAGTTTGCATGTTCTCCCCGTGTCTGCGCGGGTTTCCTCACTGCAAAAAAATGATATCTTAGCAAGTGAAAATAGTTGAAACAATCTAGCGTTTCCTATTAGAAGAATACAAGACACTAATTCTGAGATTATTAAACGTAGTTCTAGATTGCAACCAACTTATTCTAAGATGTCTTGTCAAGTAAAAATATCTGTCCATGCAGCAAGATAATTTCACTAGTATTAAGTAAATTTCTCCTCAAATTCAGTTTTCAATTTTTTTGCAGTGCTCCAGGTGCTCCGGTTTCCCCCACAATCCAAAGACATGCAGTTAAGTTGACGTGGGGTGGCCTTGGGCTGAGGTGCCCTTGAGCGAGGTACCTGACCCTTGACTGCTACCCGGGCGCTTTGGTGTGGCTGCCAACTGCTCTGAGTGTGTGTGTGTGTGTGTGTTCACTGCTTCAGATGGGTTAAATGCAGAGGATGAATTTCACTGTGCTTGAAATGTGCATGTGACGAATAAAGGTTTCTTCTTCTTAAGGTCCTCTCATGGACATTTACAATTAACACTGCTCAACAGTGTTAATCCTGAAGGAGTAAGAAGCACTTTTTTGAGGTGTTTTTCTTCATAGACATTTAGTCTGCTTTAATTCACATCCTGCACAAGTTAAATAACGGCAACCTTACACCAGTTTCCGATTTCACAGTCAATATATAACTACCGTGTGGCCTGCATGGGTGTGAACAAATACACCATCAGGTCCCTGATGACAGGTTGAACAGGATGGTCACGATTCTTTGAAATCATTTACCTCAGGCGGGTATGTTTATATTCGAAACTGAAAACTAGCAAGTGACAATTTCTTTGTACAGAGACAAGCTTAAATAAAGTACTTTTCCCAGAAAGTGTGAGTGACTTGTTTTATGTGTGAGTGACTTGTTAAATATATGAAACTCTTTAAGTGGGTATTCTGGAAGGCAAAGATAAAATATTAATTCCTATTATAAACAAACAAATAAACAAATTCTGACCAGGTTTCAAGTTGGTCCAGTGTGGTTTAGTTGGTCAGTCAGTGTTGTGGAGGTGAACTGGTAAAACCTTCCTGGTAAAGCTAGTATTGCAAGTGGCAACAAGGTGATTTCAGAGAAAGTATGGGGCATTTTTGACAATCTTTTAATTAATTGAATGATTTAATTAATTAATTAATTAATTAATTAATTAATTAATTAATTAATTAATTAATTAATTAATTAATTAATTAATTAATTAATTTTACTATTAGTTCCTCAGAGGTTTTAATACATCACTATAAAGCAGTCAAAGTTGCTCCTACAAGATAAAAGACATTAATGTGGTTGTACTCGTAATATTTTCATTATGTAGTATGACTTATTCTATCTACATTCACTGGATATGAGCAATTGGGCTCTCTGATTGGCTACTCTACTACTAGCCTATCAGCTCCAGTGATGGGAATAACGGCGTTAGAAATAACGGCGTTACTAACGGCGTTACTTTTTTTAGTAACGAGTAATCTAACTAATTACTTTTTACATCGTTATAACGCCGTTCCCGTTACTTACAATAAAATACTATGCGTTACTTTATTAAAGCTGTTCTCATCTGGCACGCTGCTCGCTCAGCCTTTCTTTACTCTGCTTTAGTGTGGGGCGGGGAGACGCGAGACAACGGCACAGTAAGCCAATCAGAGTAGATTTGGACAACATATGTAGGTAGGCCACGCCTACTGCACTACTGCGCACGCTTTCAATCGGAAGACCCAGCGATGGCGAGCGGTCAGCCCAGCACTGCGCTTTCACACTGGAAATACAGCCATTACTTTTCATTACTTGAAATAAAAGGCAAGAGTGTTTACGTGCAATGCACATTATGTCGAGGAACAAAGCGTTTGTCCTCGTCAGTGGCCAGTAATTAGTAACATAATTTTAATAACTGCAAAAATATATTACATTTGATAGATGTCTTATCTCACATTGTCCCACAAAAATATTAATATAGTGTAGATAATGTTACTAACTGGTTCTGTTAAGTGTCCATTTCAGTCATTAAACACATTTAACATTCACTTTTATTATGATTACACTAATTGAATTTGATTTTTTTTTTTTGGGGGGGGGAACAAAATGTAACGGAATAATTACTTTCTCTGGTAATTAGTTACTTTTATGACAAAGTAACTCCGTTACTAACTCAGTTACTTTTTGGGAAAAGTAACTAGTAACTATAACTAATTACTTTTTGAAAGTAACGTGCCCAACACTGATCAGCTCATATACCATGAGTAGAGAAAAACAAAATGACGGCGCGTGTTGCTGAACCAACCGCAGATGAAATAAAAGCTCTACTCAAAAACAAAACCCTGAAAAAATACAAAAAAAAGCAACAAAATATGGAATAAAAGTATTTGATGGTAAGAACGTATATTTTTTTCAAGAATTATTATTATAGCTTTTTTCACAAATTGCTACTGTCATTTCCCCGGTTTGTCTACATTCTAAGTGGAAATGATTTTGTTGGATGTTTTGTACAAAGTTTTTTCAGGAATTTGCAAAATATAAAAATAAAAATGCTCTGTTTCTCAAAATCCAGTGAATGTGGATAGAATAAAACAGTTATTCCACTCAGTCCCTTCGTACATGGCTTATAGCCAACTCAGTGCTATGCACCTCATCGGCTATCAGCTCATGTACGACTCGATTTCATGGAATAACTGAAATATGAAATATACTCTGATGTATATTTGAAATATACTCTCATGTCAAAATCAAAGTCCTTCCCACGCCATATGGCGGCACCGAGCTTTGTGGCCCTCGGCCTCTCGCCTATTACATAGCTACACTGCAAAAAATGGCCTTTCAAAAATAAGAAATAAAAGATTAAAACAAAACATATTTGCTTGAATCAGGTGAAAAAAATTTGCCAATGGAACTAGTAAAAGTTGACTTGGTAAGATTTCTTAAAGTAAGATGAAAAATCTAACCTGTTTTTAGATGAAATAATTCCAAAATAAGATTGGGGAACTTATTATGCGAGATCTGATTAACTCAAAATAATCAAAATAGTTCTTATAACAAGATCGTACTTTTTACATTTAGCCATTCAAGTCTTTTTTATTTATTTCATTTTAAGGGTATTTCACTTAAATTCATGACAAAGTCTTAGCAGTAAAAACTGAATTTAAGATAAATATACTAATATTAGGATTGTTAAATTCTACAACTAAGCATTGCTAGCTTAAAAGATTCTCCTTTTGTGACCTGTAATTAGTAAAATACTCTAGATATGAGACCAGAGACTATCTTGAATCAAGTTGACGACACGTGTAGCATTGCAACAAGTTTATTTTTTTTCCCATTTCAACATTCAAACATTAAAACATCTCTTAAGATTCCACTTCCCCAGAACCTCAGGCACCAAAAAATAAATAAATAAAAATAAAAATAAAAAAAGTCTACGCATTTTGACTTACAGTGCTTACACAACGCCAAAGCAACAGTGCATTTTGGGGGCACTGACTGTTCATGTGTACGAGGGGTTTACAATATCAGGCACAAAAAACCCCAAACAAACAAACAACAACAACAAAAAAACCACTGAACTTAACTCACAGCATTCCAAAAAGACCTCACTAAAACGCCCTCCACTTACTCATAGCCTTTTTGAAGGCACTTGTCTGGTCTAGAGTCTGTACAGCATCTAGAAGGAGCTCAATCTTGTCAGTGTTGTTCACATATGTTTTGAAATGTATGAATTGTAATGAAAGATTCAAAGATTTCAGTAAAGTTCATTTATTCCCAAAACAAGCATACTTTTTTTTTTTTTCTTGAAACAAGATGAACCGGGGCGGCACGGTGGTGTAGTGGTTAGCACTGTCGCCTCACAGCAAGAAGGTCCTGGGTTCGAGCCCCGGGGCCGGCGAGGGCCTTTCTGTGTGGAGTTTGCATGTTCTCCCCGTGTCCGCGTGGGTTTCCTCCGGGTGCTCCGGTTTCCCCCACAGTCCAAAGACATGCAGGTTAGGTTAACTGGTGACTCTAAATTGACCGTAGGTGTGAATGTAGGTGTGAATGTGAGTGTGAATGGTTGTCTGTGTCTATGTGTCAGCCCTGCGATGACCTGGCGATTTGTCCAGGGTGTACCCCGCCTTTCGCCCGTAGTCAGCTGGGATAGGCTCCAGCTTGCCTGCGACCCTGTAGAAGGATAAAGCGGCTAGAGATAATGAATGAATGAATGAAGATGAACCGCATTTGACAAATGTCCAAAATGTACTTACTTGTTTTAAAAAACTTGTTTTATTTTCAAAGGTGCTCCAAATAAGACTTTTTCAAGACATTTTGTCTATACAAGATTTTCAAGATGGACTGTCTAAAAACTAGCCTTTCTAGCTAAATGAGGTTTTGCTTGTTAGGCAATTATGTCTTATAATAAGGGTGGCTAGATGTTTTGACTTGAAAATAGACAAATAAACTTCCTAAGATTTTTATTTTTTGCAGTGCACTAGGCCAACTCGCAGTTATACTCTCATGTACAGTATTTAGGGCCTGAGCACCGAGGTGCGCGGGGCCGCATCGGCCTTGTGCACCGGTTGGTGCGAAGCCCTATTCTATTTGGAAGGATTATTATTAGTCCCTTTTTTCCTGCCTCGTTTGGACTTTTTTGAGCTGGTTCCCATGGTTCAAAACGAACAAAATTTGGTACACACATCAGTCATTGTAGCCGCTACTCAGCCACAGAGATTTGGCCCCGGGCATGGCTCAGGAACTCCATAGTGCCCCCTAATGTCATGGAGTCCCCTGATCGGCATATAGTTTCAGCTACACACACCAAATTCGGTATGTAGGGCTCCCCAAGGGGCGGCACGGTGGTGTAGTGGTTAGCACTGTCGCCTCACAGCAAGAAGGTCCTGGGTTCGAGCCCCATGGCCGGCGAGGGCCTTTCTGTGTGGAGGTTGCATGTTCTCCCCGTGTCCGCGTGGGTTTCCTCCGGGTGCTCCGGTTTCCCCCACAGTCCAAAGACATGCAGGTTAGGTTAACTGGTGACTCTAAATTGACCGTAGGTGTGAATGTGAGTGTGAATGGTTGTCTGTGTCTATGTGTCAGCCCTGTGATGACCTGGCGACTTGTCCAGGGTGTACCCTGCCTTTCGCCTGTAGTCAGCTGGGATAGGCTCCAGCTTGCCTGCGACCCTGTAGAACAGGATAAAGCAGCTAGAGATAATGAGATGAGATGAGGGCTCCTCAAGACGAACAACTTTCGTATATACGTTGCATTAGCCACGCCCAACAGGAAGTGAGGTAATTGGGCTTATATACATTTGGACACATCGTCAATTTTAATATACACCTCCTAGACGGTTCATCAGATTCATGTCACGTGGTATACACGATGCCAAGATGTTGCTGATGTTAAATTGCGAAGGGATTTTTGATATGTTATAATATGCTGAAATGGCAATATTATGAATTTTAATACCTTGCTACATAAATAGGAAATATGTCAAAAAGTCATAGTACAGTTAAGGATTTGTCTGAAACTTCTCAGGTTAGTAGATAACATGATTATGATAACATGTAGATGCCCAATATGCCTTTCTGGTATAGCGCCACCAACTGGCCAAGGAAAGAATAGCGTTTTGAATATGTGTGTTTTGACACATGATCAGTTTTAAGATACTCCTCCTAGACGGTTCATCAGATTCATGTGAAATTTGGCATACATGATGACGAGATGTTGCTGATGTTAAATTGCGAAGGGATTTTTGATATCTTGTAATATCTTGAAATGGCCTTATGATTTTAGTATCTTGCCACATATATAGGAAATGTGTCAGAAAGGCACAGTGCATTGAATGTATGGTCAGAAACGTCTTAGTTTAATAGATGTTGTGATTATGGTGATATATAGACACTCAATGGACCTGCCTGTTATAGCGCCACCACCTGGCCAAGCAGAAAATATTCCAGAAATTGGCATTGCCTTAACTGATTGATCAAAAACTTTACAAAATATTGTATGTCATGATTGTGATGATGTTCCCATGTGTAATCCACATGCCTAGGACAGCGTCACCATCTGGCCAAGTAGGAAATTGCAAAAAAATAATAATAATAATTGATGGATTTACAGTTGAAACCAGAACTTTACATACACATGCTAAAGTTGACTAAAATGAGGAATTAAAAGAATCATCTTTTGGGAATTGATCTTAATATAATGTCTTAATTGAAAAATGAGGAAAAATCCAACCTTTAAGGACACCAATTTTCTTTGTGAATGAATAATGTATTGTTATTTCTTCCATCATTGTGCATTTTGTTGCAGACATATGCAAACTCTGCATGTATATATATATATACACACACACACACACACACACACACACACACACACACACTAAGATTACAGCGTGAGATGGAGATAAGGTGGAGACACGTATAGTTTTGTACAAATTTACATTTTTACCCCCCCACACACACACACTGTCTTTGTCTGTCTATCTCTCATCCGTCAAGCAGTCATGGCATTTGCAACATGCACATCACCTTTGAACATTTGATGAATATATGACATGTGACTGTTTTGTTGGGTGGCGGAATGTCCTGGGTTGCGGAACTACATCCGTCAAGGCCGCTAGCGGCTTTAATTATAAGAGTAATTCATATATCCAGAGAACGCTGGGCATGAAGTGGGAATAAACACTGGATGGGATGCCAATAATCTGTAGGGAAATTACTAAAAATAATATTTGTATTTTGGCTTGCTAAAATTACATGACTTTCTAATTTGTTCAGTAATATCTTTATCACTTAATACTGACTTGCATAGTCTTCTTTTCTTGTACAACAATATTTGGGGAGTAAAAAAACCAGGACATGTTTATGTAAAAAAAAAAATTTTGCTTAGAGAAAATTTGCGTTGGAGTTGTAATACATATCATGCTTGTACTGAATCACAGTATATACACTGTATTAAATATAATTACTCTCCTATGGTCTCTTTTGTTATCAGATCACAAGAGTGCAGTAAAGGAAGGAGTTATTTGCTTTGTGCTGGGAGCAGTGGGAGGATGTGCATTAGGAGCCACAGTGACTCCAGTACACCAGGCCATGACTGAGATTATATCAGGGTCACTACTGAAACCAATCACTGACGGAGTGAGGACTGTGGGGCCACTGGGTTTGGGGACTTTACTGGGAGCGACTGCAATATCCACAACAATGGCTTCGGCTGCAGCAGGAGTGACTGTGGCTGCTTTAGTTACTTTACTGCTCATAACAAAACAGAAAAATGAGTCTACGAGTGGATTTGTGTGGATTGCAACTGGGGTAGCTGCATCCCTTGGCACAACATTCTGTGGAGCAGCACTTGGGTATATTATAGAGAAACACATCATGAGGTCTGGGATTGTGGCACTACTCTGGGCTCTAGGGATATTCACTGCACTGAAAGCGTTCATTCACATTGTTGTACAGCTGGCATTCAAGGATTGGAAGTTCTGTAGCATCATTGTCACTGAGGCCGAAGAGCAATGCTCTGAGAGACTGGACATTTTGGAGGCTGAGCAGAGAGAGAAAGTTGCTGTGGAGATTGAACAGATGATGATAGCTTATGAGACAGATAAAAGCTTTGATGGAAAGAGTGTGCAAGATTTCAGAGCTGCCCAGGAGGCCCAGCGACAGAACAGAGAGGAACTAGAGAAACAGCGAATGAAAGCAAGAGAGTTGACATTGGTGCAAAGGAGCATTAAGAAGCATCTGACCAACATCGTAGCCAAATATGTACAGCTTCTGACTTTCTCCAGCATTCCAATGACAGTGACTGCCACTGTAACAGCTGGGTTTGGAATCTTTGGATTCGGAGACTACAGATTTGTTTTCGTTGTCCTAATAGCCCTAGTCCTCTGCATGGCCTTCATGTTAATGAGGTTGATGCATTTGAACTTCTGGATGTTCACAGCCTGCATTGGAATGTTTGCCACATTTGTCATTGCTGTACTCACAGTGCATGCAGGACAAGAAGCACTGGAGATGTCTATAAGAATGCGAAAGGCTGGACAGGTGCTAAGTAAGGAGAACATTTCTGCCACGATGGACCACAAAGCTTCACTAGAAGCCATAGCATCAGGGTTTTTTGTATCTAAAATGTTCCAGATTGCTTTAGGTGCCACAGTTGGAGGTCCACTGGATCAGAAGGTGTTGGATAAAGTTATCGTGGGAGCATCTATTACAACTGTAGCTCTTCTTTCAGTTATTGAAGCCTCATTAGTAGCTCTCGGGATTGGTGGTATGGCAGGGGCATTGATGGGGGCACTAGGGGCAGCTGGGGTGTCTATGGGGGCAGCTGCAGCTGTAGCAGTTCAGTGTTCCTCATGGGCAGGGACCATCAGCACCACAGCTGGGATGCTGTTTGGAGCTTTAGCCATTGGAAGCTGGGACATCAATAACATTGCACTGCAGGTGCTTGTGGCCTACATGTTTGCTATGGTAAATCCTTACTGACTGATTTCTGGTGTAAGAACTGAGTACTTTATCTATAGCCCAGTGAATGGTACTTAAAGATTTACATCTTCAGCTGGAGCTCAGTATGGTGCTGCTCTAGTGCAATTCTGAATTTATATTAAACTTTTTTTTTTTTTTAATCCTGTAGGGCCATTTAAAAGTTCAACTACCAAAAGACCAGCTTTCAGTAATCTGTGTTCAAAGTTATACTCTTTACCACTGTACTGTATCACGTGTGCTAAAGAGAGACTGAATCACTTATTCAGTACATTTATAATCATTTTTAACTGTATGGAATAAATCTATTTTTTAAAGACCTTTTTGTGACTGTCTAAGAAGTGGTCATTTTCTATAACAAAAACACACAGGCCCTGTTCACACTTGTTTTTAAACTGCGTCTTGGGCAATTGAATCACAAGCGGACACTTGAGACACATCACCGCTTAATGTTTAATGTATAAGGTTTAATGTTTTTATCATAACTGTGCATGGGGCTCTTTGACCTTCTAGTGGACGTGATGTAGGCAGTAATGAAATCTGAACACAAGCGATCAGCTAGGCACCTTGAAGACACATGATAGACACAGGTGTAAACTGAGATGTGTCTCGGCAGTCCACTTGTGATCTGATAATCGAAGACGCACTTAAAACCCAAGTGTAAGCAAGGCCATTATGTGGCCTTAGTTGAACAGAGAAAGGGGCACAGCTCTAGACTCAAACACTGACAACACAACAATTTGTTGTTATTTTTCCTTTTTCCAGCTCTTAATTGTGGCGGCACGGTGGTGTAGTGGTTAGCGCTGTCGCCTCACAGCAAGAAGGTCCTGGGTTCGAGCCCCGGGGCTGGTGAGGGCCTTTCTGTGTGGAGTTTGCATGTTCTCCCCGTGTCCGCGTGGGTTTCCTCCGGGTGCTCCGGTTTCCCCCACAGTCCAAAGACATGCAGGTTAGGTTAACTGGGGACTCTAAATTGACCGTAGGTGTGAATGTGAGTGTGAATGGTTGTCTGTGTCTATATGTCAGCCCTGTGATGACCTGGCGACTTGTCCAGGGTGTACCCCGCCTTTCGCCCGTAGTCAGCTGGGATAGGCTCCAGCTTGCCTGCGACCCTGTAGAAGGATAAAGCGGCTAGAGATAATGAGATGAGATGAGATGAGATGAGCTCTTAATTGTAGCATGTTATCTTTGACACATTTATTTACAAATGTGTCCAACATTTTTATTGTGTTATCATTATCTTTTAACTGTATAGTTCAATTATTTTCAGATGTGTCCCAAACTTTTTTTTTTTTTGTGAGACACATCTGTAAATAAATAAAGTAAGACATTTTTGAACTTGGAACCCCAAATCAGAAAAAGTTGGGTTGGTATGGAAAATGCAAATAAAAAAGAAAATAGTGATTTCTAAATTTACTTTGACTTGCATTTCATTGCAGAGAGTGTGTAATCCCAAGATATTTCATGTTTTGTCTGGTCAACTGCATTTCACTTGTTAATATACATCTATTCCTACGTTTCAAGTCTGTAATACGTTCCAAAAAAAGTTGGGACGGGGCAATTTAGGGCTAGTAATGAGATAAAACAATGAAATTTCCATTTCCGGTTGATAGTACACTGTGTACATTTTGGTTGTTGCTTCTCACTGGAGCTTTTTTCTTTTCTTTTTCTTTCTGTGTTTGTATGTTTTGTTGTTTGTTCTCTGTTTTAATGTCTTGCTAATTTTGTCTCTTTGTCTGGTTGTGGTGTAGCTCCAGACACAGTCTTGAGCGTTGGTATCTCCAGGCCTTGGTCCACCATGAGTAATGCATGTTCTGCTTGCTATGGATTGTGGTGTTGTTTGTTGCTCTCGTTAACATCGGGGTTGCTCAGCACTCTGTGCAGCGATGTTTCTGTGCTCGCTTTATGGATCCATGGCACGGTGTTCTGAGCGCTGTTGCCTAGTGGCATTGCAACACTTTGCAGGCAGTGTGGGACATACACTAGCGTTCAAAAGTTTGGGGTCACTTTGAAATTTCCTTATTTTTGAAAGAAAAGCACTGTTCTTTTCAATGAAGATCACTTTAAACTAATCAGAAATACACTCTATACATTGCTAATGTGGTAAATGACTATTCTAGCTGCAAATGTCTGGTTTTTGGTGCAATATCTCCATAGGTGTATAGAGGCCCATTTCCAGCAACTCTCACTCCAGTGTTCTAATGGTACAATGTGTTTGCTCATTCCCTCAGAAGGCTAATGGATGATTAGAAAACCCTTGTACAATCATGTTAGCACAGCTGAAAACAGTTGAGCTCTTTAGAGAAGCTATAAAACTGACCTTCCTTTGAGCAGATTGAGTTTCTGGAGCATCACATTTGTAGGGTCGATTAAATGCTCAAAATGGCCAGAAAAATGTCTTGACTATATTTTCTATTCATTTTACAACTTATGGTGGTGAATAAAAGTGTGACTTTTCATGGAAAACACAAAATTGTCTGGGTGACCCCAAACTTTTGAATGGTAGTGTACCTCTGTGTGCCTTTCGGTGGGGCTGTAAGCAGCTATGCTACATCCTGAGCACATTTGGAGGATTTTTTTTCCCTGTTTGTTTTTGTAACTGTAAAGCAACTGTAGGGGGGCTGCCATGCCATAACCATAGTAACCATCTTCCCCCTTTCACTGTACAGCATTGAACACACCAATCCCTGTACTCGATGCCATGTTCTATCTCCACCCATTCCTCTGACTCCCTGTAATGGTACTGGATACAGAGATGATACTGGATACCAAATACAGTGATGTCACGACTGTGGTTTAAACCCGCGGTGGAATCGAAATTCTCTCTCTCTGGCGGTGGGTTTCCACGTGTGAAAGAGAGGCCGTTGTATCTGTGCTACAGAAGAACAAAGGACAAAGAACAAGCTATTGATACTGGACCTTTACCCAAAGTTCGATGTATTTGATCTTCGCATAGTTGTAATAAAAACTGAACCTGTTAGTTACTGCAGCCCACGCAGTATTTTAAAGAGAAAAGGTGACCGGATCCCTTTTCCCTTTCGCAACGTCGATGAACTACAAACAAGATTCCTTCCAGATCATCGGACAACCGACGGAACACTGAAGATCTTCAGCTGACAAGCTGTAAAAGTGAAAGGAACAGAATTGTTTTCTCCCTGGACCTGTGTTCCGCGCTGTCTTTGGATAACAGATGGCGCACTTTCAGTCGCCAAACAAGAGCGATCTCAAATAAGGCTGGCATCCGGGCAATTGTTAATCTTAGTTGTGGCTAGTTAATGTGAAGAGTGTTGTTTATTTGAATTCATTTATGGTTTAAATGTACGCATTTTGATTCACATAAAAGTCGGTCTTAGACTGCATGTTGTTTGATTTACTTTGTTTACTATCTGTATTTAGTTAGATCGTGCATGGGCTCTCTCTCTCTCTGTTACAATGTCCAACCTTAACACAAATAAATCTAGGACATCATAACAAAAGAGTCAAACACTGTTGTAGGGGAAAAAGCTTTTTCGTTTACTCAAGATGTTTAGAAGCATAACATCAAGCACAAAAAAACCCTAAAACAAACCCAGGTGACTAAGGATAGAAAAATAGGAAAAAGATCAAAGAAAACCTACAACTGACTTGCTAGATGTTTACACTGCCCTTACTCCTGTGCTCCCACTGCACAGGCGCAGTGACGCAAATCAAAATGTGAGTCTTCCGCTTTGTTCCTTACCTATACTTACTAGCTGACACTAGTAACGTGCAGAAATTAGTCACCAGGGACAACAGGTTTGACAAGAGATAACAAAACGAAAAGAAACACTAACAAATTCGACTATATGAATAATACTAAAGAAAAACATGCGGCGCGAGTGTGCCAGTGCGTCTGCCCCTGGGAAGTCCAGGTGAGAGAGAGATCGATCGCCATCTTAGATGAGGGGCGGTATTTATACCAGACGACCAATCCCCGCAAACGCAGTCCACCTGTCAGCCATGCCCAAACTCCACCTACAGGCACGCAGACAAAAAGGGGGAAAAAAAACAAACCAACAACCCCGTAACACTCTCTCACTCTCTTTTTAACTCCCTCAGTCATACTATATTTCTCAACATTGGGATTTCAGGAGTAGCTAAGGGTTGAGTAGAAGTTGGGTTTAAGGCCTAGCCGAGACTAGTTTAAACTACAGATCCTTTGTATCCCCTTTTCGCGCTCTCCTTGTTAACCATCCCCCTCTAGGCGGGGCCTGGCACAAGGCTCGCACATTCCATTCGCTTTCCATTCGCATTCCATACACACACTCACACACTCTTGCACACACGCTCTTATACAAACGCCTACTCATGCACACACCCTCGCACAGACACACATAAACACATGATTTCCCTATCACATTTTAACATCCACTCGCCCCTACACTGTAACACTGGCATATAGCTTATTATTTCTGATCACCATTAGTGCCTTAATTATCATCATATACACTACTGATTCTTATTTGTATACATTGTATCACCATTTATATTGAATTATTCCTTGGCTGCTATATCTGATCAGTATTAGTTTGCTAATTCATGTCAGCTATTTCAATAAATGTTTGTGGCAGCGGGGGCATGGCCAAGCAGCAGTCTGTGAATGGAGGGCAGGGTCGGGGAAGGTAAGTGGCTAAGTCATCCCACCTGCTATCAATTAATGTGTGTGTGTGTGTGTGTGTGTGTGTTTGTTACAGGGATGGAGCATAAAAGGAGAGAGAGAGAGCAGAGAAAAGGAGCTCTCTCCCTGACCACAACGCATGTGTGAGTGAATGAGCGAGTGAGTGAAAGAAGGGAAGCTGAAAAGCTAAAATAAAGTTTTTTATGCAACCATCAACTCTCACCTGCCGTGCTTCTGTGCTCCACCCACATCAGGAAGTGTTACAGTCATGCTGAAACCTGGGAGCACAGAAGGGAACCACCCCATGGAGTCCTTGCCATTCAAAGAGCTCATTCTTGCCCTCGCTACCGTCCAGCAGAACCAGCATCAAGCACTGATCACCCTCCGAAAGGAGCAGGAGCAATGCTTTGAAGCCTTGATGCTGGCCCAGCAGGAAGATCACCAGGCATTCCGGCACCTGCTCGTGTCAGCAGGGGCGTCGACCACCGCTGCTGCCACCCTCACGAAGATGGGACCGCAGGACGATCCAGAGGCATTCCTCACTCTCTTTGAGCAATTTAACCAAACACTCAAAAACATAATCCATAAATTCATAAGTGAAGATGTGCGTAATTGGGATAAGTGGCTCAAGCCCCTGTTATTCACAGTTCGAGAGGTCCCGCAAGCCTCCACAGGGTTTTTTCCCTTTGAATTATTATATGGGTGTAAGCCGCGTGGCATTCTGGATGTGCTACAGGAAAACTGGGAGGAGGGACCTTCACTGAGTAAAAATGAAATCCAGTACGTTCTTGACCTGCATGCAAAACTCCACACCCTCACGCATCTAACCCAGGAGAATTTGTGGCAGGCACAAGAACGTCAAAGCCAGCTGTATGACAGGGGCACGCGCCTTAGAGAGTTCACGCCGGGAGACAAAGTGCTCGTATTATTGCCCACATTGAGTTCTAAATTAGTCGCCAAGTGGCAAGGGCCCTTTGAGGTCACATGGCAAGTCGGGGACGTCGACTATGAGGTGACGAGAATGGATAGGGGCGGGGCACTGCAAATTTGCCACCTCAACCTTTTAAAACGCTAGAATGAGGGGTTCCCCATGGCGCTGGCATCAGTAGTCCCAGAGAAGGCAGAGCTGGGGCCGGGGGTAAAAAAGATAACATCTTGGACCACTCCAGTCTCTTGTGGAGACCACCTCTCACCGGCCCAACTCAAAGAGGTAGCCAAGTTGCAGAAGGAATTTTCCGATGTGTTCTCGCCCCTTTCTGGTCGTACCCACCTCATAGAACACCACATCGAAACGACCCCGGGGGTGGTAGTGCGTAGCCGCCCTTACCAATTGCCCAAACACAAGAAAAAGGTGGTTTGGGATGAACTCAAGGCCATGCTCGAAATGGGCATAATCGAGGAGTCCCACAGTGACTGGAGCAGCCCAGTGGTCCTGGTTCCCAAGACCGACAGGTTGGTCTGGTTCTGTGTGGACTATAGAAAGGTCAACGTGGTGTCTAAATTTGATGCATACCCAATGCCTCACATTGATGAGTTGCTTGATCAGTTAGGCACTGCTCGCTTTTATTCGACACTGGATCTAACAAAGGGATATTGGCAGATCCCTTTGACTCCTCTATCCCAAGAGAAAATGGCCTTTTCCACACCATTTGGATTACACCAATTTGTCATGCTCCCTTTTGGGTTGTTTGGGGCACCCGCTACGTTCCTGCGGCTTATGGACAGGGTCCTCTACCCTCATGCTGCCTACGCAGCCACCTATCTAGACGACATCATAATTTACAGTAATGATTGGCCATGGCACTTGGAACACCTGAGGGCCATTCTAAAGTCGCTGAGGCGAGCAGGCCTCACAGCTAACCCAAAAAAGTGTGCAATTGGGCGGGTGGAAGCACGGTATCTGGGGTTCCACTTGGGCCATGGGCAGGTGCATCCCCAAATTAACAAGACCGCAGCGATTGCAGCCTGCCCGAGGCCCAAGACCAAAAAGGAGGTGAGACGGTTCTTGGGGTTGGCTGGCTATTATCGTAGGTTTCTACCGAATTATTCGGACGTCACCAACCCGCTAACCAATCTCACTAAAAAGGGGGCTCCAGATCCGGTCCAGTGGACGGAGCAGTGCCAACAGGCTTTCTCTGAGGTAAAAGCTGCACTGTGTGGGGGGCCACTTTTACACTCCCCTGACTTCTCGCTCCCCTTTATTTTGCAGACTGATGCATCGGACAGAGGGCTGGGGGCCATTTTGTCCCAGGAGGTGGAGGGCAAGGAGTGCCCCATGCTGTACATTAGCCGGAAACTCTCGATGCGTGAAAGCAGGTACAGCACAATCGAGATGGAGTGTCTCCCCATCAAGTGGGCGGTCCTCGCCTTCTGATACTACCTGCTGGGGCGCCCTTTCACTCTCTGTTCAGACCATGTGCCCCTCCAGTGGCTCCACTGCATTAAGGATACCAATGCATGGATCACCTGTTGGTATCTCGCCCTCCATCCATTTAAGTTCAAGGTGATCCACAGGCCGGGGGCGCAGATGGTGGTGGTGGACTTCCTGTCCCGTCGGGGGGGAGTCAGCTTCAGGCCAGATGGCTCCCCGGCCTGAGTCGGGCGGTGGGGGTATGTGGCAGCAGGGGCATGGCCAAGCAGCAGTCTGTGAATGGAGCGTGGGGTCGGGGAAGGTAAGTGGCTAAGTCATCCCACCCACTATCAATTAATGTGTGTGTGTGTTTGTTACAGGGATGGAGCATAAAAGGAGAGGGAAAGCACAGAAAAGGCGCTCTCTCCCCGACCACAATGCATGTGTGAGTGAGTGAGTGAAAGAAAGGAAGCTGAAAAGCTAAAATAAAGTGCTTTATGCAACCATCAACTCTCGCCACCCGTGCTTCTGTGCTCCCTGATGTGGGTGGAGCACAGAAGCACGGCAGGCGAGAGTTGATGGTTGCATAAAACACTTTATTTTAGCTTTTCAGCTTCCCTTCTTTCACTCATTCGCTCATTCACTCACACATGCATTGTGGTCGGGGAGAGAGCTCCTTTTCTCTGCTTTCTCCTTTTATCCTCCATCCCTGTAACAAACACACACACATTAATTGACAGCAGGTGGGATGATTTAGCCACTTACCTTCCCCGACCCCGCCCTCCATTTACAGACTGCTGCTTGGCCACGCCCCCACTGCCACAATGGTATCTTTGGAATAAACTGTGTCCTGTTTATTGCTACAACATCTACTGAGTGCCAACCTCTGCCAAACAAGTATTCTAATTGCCTTCGCCCATTTGGTTGTCATATGAATGTTATAGATGTAAACATATTACATTAGAGCTACAATACTTACCAAAACTATAGCAACATCACCACTAAGTTATTCCATTGATTTTAATAGTTTAGCTATAAACTATTAGACACTTGAATTAATGATTAATGAATTTATGAGACTGATCCCTTTTTACATGAGACTGATTTGATAAGCCTATTGCACCTACACAACCTTCAGTGTGAGAAAGGCACTATATGTGTTAGGACTAGGACTGTTTTGGCCTCTAGAGGCCGCTGTTATTTCCTTTTCATGTCGTGTTTATTTTGGCCTCTAGAGGCCGCCACTGTTCCTGTGTCTTGTGTTTGTGTTAATTGCCTAATTATCTTCACCTGTGTCCTTAATTAGTTTGTCTATTTATACCCCTGAGTTCAGTCCTCTTGTCACGGAGTCTTTGTGCTGTTATGTTTATCTCCAGTTTCCTTTGTACTGTGTTTTTTGATCTTCTTAGCTTTTGTATTTTTGCACTTTGCTTTTCTTTTGGATTATACTCTTTTTTTTTTTTGTCTTTTGTTTTGCCCTGTATATAGTGTATATAGTTTAAATAAACCTTTTTGATTCTTTTTCTACTTCCGCCTCACGCCTCTGCATTTGAGTCATCCCCCTGGTGGCCTAGTGGGGGTTTGCTGGATCATCACACCAACGAACCAGGTTCGAATCCCAGCAAAACCCTAACAGAAAGACTCCGTCATGACCGACTCAGCAGAGGCTGCTTCAACTGTCTACCCGGCCAACCTTCAGGGAATTATGGCAGCTTTGACACGCTTCGGAGCGACCATGGACGCACATGGACGTACGCTCACCAGCCAACGTGAGGCCCTCGCTCGCCACGAGGAACTGCTTCAGCAAATTGGGAAAACCCTGGCACAGCTGACATCTCTGCCTGCATCTCCTGCTCCTGATCCAGTTCCTGCTCCTGATCCAGCTCCCACTCCTGCTCCAGTGCCTCCTGCAATGCTGCCTTCTTCACCTCGTGAACCCAGCCTTCCTGCACCACAGAGGTATGACGGCAAGCACAGTGAGTGCCGAGAGTTCCTTACCCAGTGTCAACTCACCTTTGAGCTTCAGCCTACCACCTACACTACGGATCGCCGCAAGATTGCCTTTGTGATCACCTTATTAGCTGGTAAGGCGCGAGCCTGGGCTACTGCTATCTGGCAAAGACAGGGACCTGAGTGCTTTGATTTCCAGCTGTTTTCTGAAGAGATGCTTCGGGTCTTCGATCAGGCAGACATCAGTACCGACGCAGCCCGAAAGCTCATGTCCATCCGGCAAGGAGGAAGCGTCGCAGATTACGCCATCTCGTTCCGAACACTCGCAGCAGTAAGTGGATGGAACGAGACTGCCCTGGTGTCAGCCTTCCACCATGGTCTGTCTGACCCCATCAAGGACGGTCTGGCCTCTATTGGATGCCCAAGTGACCTCGAAACCCTCATCTCACATGCTATTCGTCTGGACAACAGGATGAGAGAACGCCACCAAGCCTTGAGCCCCCCCAGCCTCCCTACCTCTACCTGGAGACCGTCTACCTCCTTCAGTGACTGTCCAGAACCCATGCAAGTGGGTCGTACTCGCCTCTCCGCATCTGAGAGGGAGCGCAGAAGGAGGGACAAGTGCTGCATCTACTGTGGCAAGCCTGGTCACTTCCGAGCATCATGTCCCGAACTCTTGGGAAAAGGACCGCCCCGTCCAGCCGAGGGAGGGTTGTGACGGGGCCTACCCTCTCTCCCGGACTCCCTGGCCAAGGAATCTACATCCCGGTCTCCATCTCCTGGGGTGAGTCTGTCCACTCTTGTCAAGCTTTGATAGACTCAGGGGCGGCTGGGAACTTTATGGATATTCACTTCGCCCAAAGCATCAATATACCTACTGCACCTCTTGAAGTCCCTCTGTCTGTGTCTGCCCTCGATGGCCAAGCGTTAGGTGATGGAAGAGTCACCCAAGTTACTTCTCCAGTCTTCCTCCAGTCTCAAGGTCACAAGGAAGAAATATCCCTGCACCTGATTCCTTCACCTGAGTTCCCAGTTATTCTAGGCCTTCCTTGGCTTACTCGCCACAACCCTCGCATAGACTGGGTAACAAGCCAGGTTGTGGAATGGGGCCCTGCATGCCATGCCTCTTGTCTGCTCTCTAGCTCTCCTGTGTCTCCTGCCGAGCCCCCTGATCTCACCGAGTTATCTCAAGTTCCCACAGAGTACTGGGATCTCAAGGAGGTATTCAGCAAGAGCAGGGCCGCCGTTCTTCCTCCGCACCGGGCCTACGACTGTGCCATCGACTTGCTCCCTGGGACTACCCCTCCTCGTGGCAGACTGTTTTCACTCTCTCAGCCAGAACGCAAGGCCATGGAGGAATACCTCAAAGATGCCCTGGTCTCTGGGTTTATTCGACCCTCCACTTCACCTGCTGGAGCCGGCTTCTTCTTTGTCGGCAAGAAGGATGGGGGGCTCCGACCATGTATTGATTACAGGGGCCTGAATAAGATCACTGTGCGCAACCGATATCCCCTTCCGCTGATGTCCACAGCTTTCGACCTGCTCCAAGGCGCCACCGTCTTCACCAAGTTGGACCTACGGAACGCATACCACCTCATCCGTATCCGACAGGGAGACGAATGGAAGACTGCCTTTAACACCCCGTCTGGGCACTACGAATACCAGGTGATGCCCTTCGGACTCACCAACGCACCAGCTGTTTTTCAGGCCCTAATCAACGACGTCTTAAGGGACATGATTAACCTATACGTTTTTGTCTACCTCGACGACATCCTTATCTTTTCCAAGACCGTGCAGGAGCACCGCCACCATGTCCGCCAGGTTCTCCAGAGGCTGCTACAGAACAATCTGTTCGCCAAGGCCCAGAAATGCGAATTTCATGTTCCCGAGGTCTCCTTTCTGGGATTTATTGTACGGACAGGCCAACTCCAAATGGACCCTGCCAAGACCCTGGCCGTCCGGGATTGGCCTACTCCCAAGTCCGTTAAGGAGGTTCAGCGGTTCTTAGGATTTGCTAACTTCTACCGCAAGTTCATCAGGAACTTCAGTTCTGTGGCAGCACCCATGTCAGACCTCACCAAAGGGACAGGTGGATCTTATGGCTGGTCTCCTCAGGCAGAAAAGGCGTTCAAAGACCTCAAGGACCGCTTCTGCACGGCGCCCATTCTGGTTCTCCCGGACACCTCCCAACCATTCATCGTGGAGGTGGACGCCTCGGACAGTGGTGTCGGCGCGGTGCTCTCTCAACGTTCGGAAGGAAAGCTGCACCCCTGCGCTTACTTCTCCCACCGCCTGAGTCCTGCTGAGTCCCGGTACGATGTGGGGGATCGAGAACTGCTAGCGGTCAAACTGGCCCTTGAGGAGTGGAGGCACTGGCTGGAGGGAGCACAACATCCATTCCTGGTTTGGACTGACCACAAGAACCTGGAGTACCTCCAGCAAGCCAAGAGACTGAACCCTCGACAGGCTAGGTGGGCCCTGTTTTTCAGTCGGTTTGACTTCACCCTCTCATACCGCCCCGGCTCCAAGAACACCAAACCTGACGCACTGTCCAGACTGTTCTCTGCCACTAACAGGGAGAATGAAGTCGGGCCTATTATCCCTGTGTCCCGGATTGTGGCCCCTGTCCGCTGGGGTATTGAGGAGGCTGTCCGACGAGCCCAACGCCAGGACCCCGGTCCTGGGACGGGGCCACCAGGCCTCTTGTACGTCCCACATCAAGCCCGGGCCAAGGTTCTCCAGTGGGGTCACTCTTCCCCTCTCACCGCCCACCCGGGAGCTCGGAGGACCCTGGACTTCCTGAAAAGACGCTTCTGGTGGCCTAACATGGAGAAGGAAGTAAGGTCATTTGTCCTGTCCTGTGAGGTTTGCACCAGAACCAAGAACCCACGACAGCGTCCCCAGGGTCTCCTGCATCCTCTGACCATTCCCCGGCGTCCCTGGTCCCACGTGGCAGTCGACTTTATCACGGGTCTCCCTGAGTCACAAGGTAACACGGTCATTTTGGTCTTAGTTGACAGATTCTCCAAGGCCTGCCGCTTCATACCACTGTGCAAACTCCCCTCTGCTCTTGAAACTGCGAAACTTTTGTTTAATCATGTCTTCCGAGTCTTTGGTCTTCCACAGGACATCGTCTCAGACCGAGGGCCCCAGTTCTCCTCCCGAGTGTGGCACGGGTTCTGCAAGGTCATCGGAGCCACTGCCAGCCTCTCCTCTGGGTTTCACCCACAGTCCAATGGTCAGACGGAGAGGCTCAACCAGGACCTGGAAACCACCCTGCGAGGCCTGGCTATGGATAACCCGACATCGTGGAGCACCTGGCTGCCATGGGCGGAGTACGCCCACAACACCCTGCAGTCATCGGCCACCAAGCTGTCGCCATTCCAGTGCCAATTCGGGTTCCAGCCACCTCTGTTCCCGGACCAGGAGGAGGACGCGGGGGTGCCCTCGGTCAACCAATATGTGAGACGGTGTCGCAAGACCTGGAGCAAGGTCAGGAAGACCCTCATACAGACCTCCAGAACCAACCAGACTCAGGCCAACCGCCATAGAAGACCTGCACACGCTTTCCGCCCTGGGCAGCGTGTTTGGCTGTCCACTAAGGACCTTCCACTGCGGGTGGAGAACCGCAAGCTTGCTCCTCGCTACATTGGCCCCTTCAAGGTGGTGCGCAGGGTGAACCCTGTCTCCTACCGGCTCCAGTTGCCCCGGACTCTGAGGATCAACCCCACTTTCCATGTTTCCCTGTTACGGCCCGTACTGACGTCTACGTATGCCCCTGCCCCTAGGAACCCCCCACCCCCCCGCATCTTCCAGGGGCAGACTGTGTTCACTGTGAATCGCCTGCTTGACTCCCGCCGGGTCCGCGGCGGGTTGCAATATCTGGTGGACTGGGAGGGCTATGGTCCTGAGGAGCGCTGCTGGGTTCCTGCTCGGGATGTCCTTGATAAAGAACTATGTCGGGACTTCCATTCGGCCCATCCAGATCGCCCTGGGAACGTCAGGAGACGCTCTTAGAGGGGGGGGTCCTGTTAGGACTAGGACTGTTTTGGCCTCTAGAGGCCGCTGTTATTTCCTTTTCATGTCGTGTTTATTTTGGCCTCTAGAGGCCGCCACTGTTCCTGTGTCTTGTGTTTGTGTTAATTGCCTAATTATCTTCACCTGTGTCCTTAATTAGTTTGTCTATTTATACCCCTGAGTTCAGTCCTCTTGTCACGGAGTCTTTGTGCTGTTATGTTTATCTCCAGTTTCCTTTGTACTGTGTTTTTTGATCTTCTTAGCTTTTGTATTTTTGCACTTTGCTTTTCTTTTGGATTATACTCTTTTTTTTTTTTTGTCTTTTGTTTTGCCCTGTATATAGTGTATATAGTTTAAATAAACCTTTTTGATTCTTTTTCTACTTCCGCCTCACGCCTCTGCATTTGAGTCATCCCCCTGGTGGCCTAGTGGGGGTTTGCTGGATCATCACACCAACGAACCAGGTTCGAATCCCAGCAAAACCCTAACAATATGAATTAAACATTATTATTATTATTATTATGATGATGATGGCACGGTGGTGTAGTGGTTAGCGCTGTCGCCTCACAGCAAGAAGGTCCGGGTTTGTGCCCAGCGGCCGGTAAGGGCCTTTCTGTGTGGAGTTTGCATGTTCTCCCCGTGTCCGCCTGGGTTTCCTCCAGGTGCTCCGGTTTCCCCCACAGTCCAAAGACATGCAGGTTAGGTTAACTGGTGACTCTAAATTGACCGTAGGTGTGAATGTGAGTGTGAATGGTTGTCTGTGTCTATGTGTCAGCCCTGTGATGACCTGGTGACTTGTCTAGGGTGTACCCCGCCTTTCGCCCATAGTCAGCTGGGATAGGCTCCAGCTTGCCTGCGAACCTGTAAAACAGGATAAAGCAGCTAGAGATAATGAGATGAGATTATTATTATTATTATTATTAATAAATAATGATGTGATTTGAAACAGGTGCTGACAACAGGTGACTGTAATCATGATTTGGTACAAAATCAGTATTCAGGAAAGGCCTAGTCTTTCAGGAGCAAAGATCGGCCAAGGATCTCCAGTTTTCAACAAATACGTGAGGAAATTATTGAAACATTTAAAAACAGTGTTCCTCATTGATAGGAGGGGATTTGGATATTTCACCCTCTATGTTGCAAAATATCATTAAATTATTCAAGGAATCTGGAGAAATTTTGGTGCCTAAAGGGCAAGGGCTCAAGCCAAAGCTAATACCCATGATCTCCAATCCCTCAGATGGTACTGCATCAAGAACCATCATTCATCTGTAGCTGATATAACCACATGGGCTCAGGATTACTTTGGCAAACCTTTATGAAGCACTACAATATAGAGTTGCATCCACAAATGCCAGTTAAAACTTTACTGTGCAATAAAGGAAGCCTTATTTTACATTACATTACATTACAGGACATTTAGCAGATGCTCTTATCCAGAGCAACATACAACAAGTGGAAAATTTAGGTACAAGAAGTGCTGAACTTCTAGACAAGAAAGTTCTAGGGCCAACTGAACAAGTGACAGAATAACACTTAGATTAGATTAGATGAGATAAAACTTTATTGATCCCTTTGGGAGGGTTCCCTCAGGGAAATTAAGAGTGTAATACAGGTAGTCGTCGACTTATGACTGTGTTTGGTTATGACTGACCGGTCGTAAACTGATCTGGTCGTAAGTTGGCCTATGTTAAATGAACGTAAGTATATTGTGATGTGTAATGATACTGTAATCATCTTAAAGTCTTATTTTATCAACATTTTCTTATTTCATTACCTTGGCTCATTATTTGGTTTAAGTCAAACACTGCATACTACAGTACGATTCGTTTAATATGTGCAAAACAAAAAATATGAAATACAGGTGTGAAAAATAGAAAACATTTTAATTTGAAACATACCAAAATACAAATGTAAAACATAGCAAAATACAAAACTTAGTGACCACTGGCATCATTGGTGCTTGGCTGTGGGTCGTCTATATCATCATCAGCTGTTGCAGCGCTCGGGCTGGCGGGAGGATTTGCTCGTTTCATAAACCAGGAGCTGGGGCGGAAACTGTTGTACGCAGTGAGAGGCTGGATGCTAGGCGCTGCCAGGAGCTGGGGCAGAAACTCGTACGCTCAGCTAGCTCAGCTGGGAAACACTTGCCAGTCATAACCAGACGGTCGTAAAGTCGATCGGTCATAAGTTGCATAGGTCGTAAGTCGACGATTACCTGTATTCTGTTGAAGTACCTACACTCAGCAAACGGCCAAGGAAAACAATTCAACCATACAAATGAGCTGACAAAATACAATTAAATAAATAAAAATAAAACTCCAATGGCTAACCCCAGGCTAGACAGTACACAGCCTGGGTTAATCAAGACAAATATGCAATTACACAGTGGACAGGGAAGCAGGGGAGAGGTGCAGCCTGGAGAGGTGAGTCTTTAGTCTATGCTTGAAGGTGGTCAGGGAGTTGGCAGTTCTGACCTCAATGAGATGGTTATTCCACCAACAGGGAGCCAGGACAGAGAGCAGTCTTAAGCAGGCTGGGCAGGAGCAGAGAGGAGGAGGGGCCAGGTGACCAGTAGTAGCAGAGCATAAGGATTTTGCTAGCATGGAGGGGCAGATCAGTCTCTGGAGGTATGCTGGCCCTAACCCCTTGACAGCCTGGTAACCTAGCACCAATGTCTTAAATTTGGTGCGAGCTGTGACAGGTAGCCAGTGAAGGGTGGCAAGCAGAGGGGTAATGTGGGAGGAACAAAGGAGGTTGTAGACCAGGTGGGCTGCAGCATTCTGGATGAGCTGCAAGGGTCTGATGGCAGATGCTGGAAAGCCAGCAAGGAGAGAGTTGCAGTCATCCAAGCAGGAGAGGACCAGGAGCTGAGCAGAATAGGTGGTGAGGAAGGGGCAGATTCTTTGGATGTTGTAGAGGAGAAATCTACACGTCTGGGTCACTACAGCAATGTTTGCTGAGGAGAAGAGTCTGTCATCGAACACCACCCCTAGGTTCTTTGCATTGGGTGAAGGTGACCTAGAGATGTCCCCCGTGGAGATGCACTGCAAAAAATGATATATTAGCAAGTGAAAATATCTTGAAAATAGTTGAAACAATCTCGCATTTCCTATTAGAAAAATACAAGACACCAATTCTGAGATTATTAAACCTGGTTCTAGATTGCAACCAACTTATTCTAAGATGTTTTATCAAGTAAAAATATCTGTCCATGCAGCAAGATCATTTCATTAGTATTAAGTAATTTTCTCCTCAAATTCAGTTTTCAATTTTTTGCAATGTGATGATGTCCAGGGGTGGAGAGGATGGAGGGGGAATGTCGATCACCTCCATCTTGCCTGGGTTGAGCTTCAAGTGATGGTTGTCCATCCAGCTCTGGATGTCATGCAGGCAAGCAGAGATGCGAGCAGAGACCTGGGTGTCCAAAGGCGGAAAATAGAGAAACAGTTGGGTGTCATCAGCATAGCAGTGGTAGGATAGAGCATGAGCAGAGATAATCGGGTCGAGAGACTGGGTGTAGAGGGAGAAGAGAAGTGGACTAAGGACTGAACCTTGAGGGACATCAGTGGTAAGTGTGCATGGTGCTGATATGGTACCAGACCAGGTAACCTGGAAGGAGCAACCAGAGAGGTAGGACTGGACCCAATCTATGGCTGTCCCACAGATCCCCAAAGCTGAAAGGAATGACAAGAGGATGTGGTGATCAAAAGTGTCAAATGCAGCAGAAAGGTCTAGGAGAATCAGGACAGAGGAGAGGAAGGCAGCACATGCTGCATGAAATGCATCACTGATAGAGGGAAGTGCAGTCTCAGTTGAGTGTCTGGCTCAGAAGCCAGATTGGTGAGGATCCATGAGGTTGTTCCAAGAGAGAAAAGAGGAGAGTTGGTTAGCAACAGCATGTTCAAGCGTCTTTGATAGGAAGGGGAGAAGGGAAACGGGGTGGTAGTTCTGGATGACAGAGGGATCTAGGGTGTTTTTTTCAGCAGAAGAGTGATGTTGGCCTGTTCAAAACTGGAAGGAAAGTATCTGGAGGACAAAGAGGAGTTGACAAGGGACATGATAAATGTGACAATGTGACAAGGAGAGGTGAGAGGATAGGGTCAAGGACACAGGTAGTAGGACAGTGAGAGAGCAGGAGCTGGGATACATCAGAAGTGGAAAGAGGGGGAAAAGCAGAGAGCAAGGGGGAAGAGACAGGGAGGGATGGGAGGGGGAGACAGGAGTGGTGAAGGAGTTGTAGATGACCACGATCTTTTTCTCAAAAAAGACCACAAAGTCTTCTGCAGTGATGGAGGACTCAGGTGCAGCTGGTGGACAGTTGAGGAGAGAAGAGAAAACAGAAAACGGTTGACAAGGATTGGAAATGGAGGTATGAATTTTGGAATGACAGAACTTGATCTTAGCAAGTTTTAACTGTGTTCAGTAGCGCCTTTGAATTCTCTGAACTCGGAGGCATCTGGGATGGACCATCACACAGTGGAAATGTGTATTGTGGTCAGATGTAATCATTATTCCAGGTCTTTTTTTGGGAAGGAATGGATGCTGTGTGTTCTGGACCAAAGACAAAAAGGACCATCCAGGAATGGTAACATAATCTCATCTCATCTCATCATCTCTAGCCGCTTTATCCTGTTCTACAGGGTCGCAGGCGAGCTGGAGCCTGTCCCAGCTGACTACGGGCAAAAGGCGGGGTACACCCTGGACAAGTCGCCAGGTCATCACAGGGCTGACACATAGACACAGACAATCTGTGGTTGGTTGAAGAGAGCAACTGGACTTGCTTGAAGATTCTTGAAAACGTTTCGCCTCTCATCCTAAAGGCTTCCTCAGTTCTGTCTGACTAATAGGGAGTATCCAGTATTTATCCTCTCATGGATCATCATAGAATCTGAATCAGAATGCTGATGGCTGCATTGTAGGTGGCTGATAAAAGATGTCATAGACACCCACCTCTATTCAATGATGGTCGTTCCAGGTTGACAAAAATGAACGATCCTCTCTGGCTAAGATGTCTGCCAGTTTTCTGGAAGTCCTCTCATACTCCCGCACCAGTCGAAGGGATCTTTTGTCAACCAAGAACGACCATCATTGAACAGAGGTGGGTGTCTATGACATCTTTTATCAGCCACCTACAATGCAGCCATCAGCATTCTGATTTGGATTCTATGATGATCCATGAGAGGATAAATACTGGATACTCCCTATTAGTCAGACAGAACTGAGGAAGCCTTTAGGATGAGAGGTGAAACGTTTTCAAGAATCTTCAAGCAAGTCCAGTTGCTCTCTTCAACCAACCACAGATTACTATGTACCTGGATGACTGAGATTCTTCACAGATATGTTTCTATGCACTTTGGGATGAGATCCCTTCAACTGGTGCGGGAGTATGAGAGGACTTCCAGAAAACTGGCAGACATCTTAGCCAGAGAGGATCGTTCATTTTTGTCAACCTGGAACGACCATCATTGAACAGAGGTGGGTGTCTATGACATCTTTTATCAGGCACCTACAATGCAGCCATCAGCATTCTGATTCGGATTCTATGATGATCCATGAGAGGATAAATACTGGATACTCCCTATTAGTCAGACAGAACTGAGGATGCCTTTAGGATGAGAGGCGAAACGTTTTCAAGAATCTTCAAGCAAGTCCAGTTGCTCTCTTCAACCAACCACAGATTACTATGTACCTGGATGACTGAGATTCTTCACAGATAGACACAGACAACCATTCACACTCACATTCACACCTACGGTCAATTTAGAGTCCCCAGTTAACCTAACCTGCATGTCTTTGGACTGTGGGGGAAACCGGAGCACCCAGAGGAAACCCACGCGAGCACGGGGAGAACATGCAAACTCCACACAGAAAGGACCTCGCCGGCCACGGGGCTCAAACCCGGACCTTCTTGCTGTGAGGCGACAGCGCTAACCACTACACCACCATGCCACCTGGTAACATAATAAAGTGGTAAATATTTTACCATCCCAATTTTTTTAATATGTTGCAAGAATCAAAATTGAAATCTGTTTATAAAATAAATAAATAAAATTCATGAGTTAAAACATAAAATAATATACTGTTGTATTGTTTTGAGTGCAATACAGGTCAAATATTATTCACAAATCATTGTTTTCAGTTTTAATTTCAACATACTGTCACAATGTTTTCTGATTTGGGGTTGTATTTTGAATTATCCAATAATTCACACAATCCTCAGTTACCACAGTAACACAGTATGTGCTAGTTAATTAAATCATTGGCTTCAGTCAATAATAGCTTTTGTCCTACGTGTTTACCAAAGGCTATCTAGTGTTTGCTTTCCGTGTTGAAAGTGCAAATTCAGAAGATTTGTCTAAATAATGCACTAAAACACCACAGGTTACCTCAGGTTGTTGAAGTACGACAGCCATTGCATGTTACAAGCTGGCCAGTGGCTGTTATTAAAAAATAAAATGATTTAAAACAATGTGCATTAAGTACAAAATGTAAAAATTTTGTGATGCATACAAGGATAGAAAATACTTAAGAAATTTGACTTGGTTGCTATATTTAAGTATTATTTTGGTGTATTCATAGTTTAATTGAGTAATATTGACATTGAATACTTGTCTTCTTACTTTATTGCATTTCCAACCATTTTTTTAAACTGTTTTTCTTGTTCCTCATGTTTTTATTTAGACCTTCAAAAAGTATTTGTTGGGATACATGTTTTGTCTCTTGCCCTCTGTCCTGAAGATTTTCCCTGTTGGAAAAATTAAAGTTTCAGCTTTACCTCTGACTGCTACAAAGTCCTGACACTTGAGATTCCTTCCAGTGCTAAATAAACATCACCTCAGAGAAAAATTCACCTTGTTAACAATTACACATGCTTTTTAACCCATTTATGGGCAACCTTCAACTAAACGCCCCTGATTTTACTATAGAAAGGTACAACCCCGATTCCAAAAAAGTTGGGACAAAGTACAAATTGTAAATAAAAACGGAATGCAATGATGTGGAAGTTTCAAAATTCCATATTTAATTCAGAATAGAACATAGATGACATATCAAATGTTTAAACTGAGAAAACGTATCATTTAAAGAGAAAAATTAGGTGATTTTAAATTTCATGACAACAACACAGGCGGCACGGTGGTGTAGTGGTTAGCGCTGTCGCCTCACAGCCAGAAGGTCCGGGTTCGAGCCCCGTGGCCGGCGAGGGCCTTTCTGTGTGGAGTTTGCATGTTCTCCGCGTGGGTTTCTTCCGGGTGCTCCGGTTTCCCCCACAGTCCAAAGACATGCAGGTTAGGTTAACTGGTGACTCTAAATTGAGCGTAGGTGTGAATGTGAGTGTGAATGGTTGTCTGTGTCTATGTGTCAGCCCTGTGATGACCTGGCGACTTGTCCAGGGTGTACCCCGCCTCTCGCTCATAGTCAGCTGGGATAGGCTCCAGCTTGCCTGCGACCCTGTAGAACAGGATAAAGCGGCTAGAGATAATGAGATGAGACAACAACACATCTCAAAAAAGTTGGGACAAGGCCATGTTTACCACTGTGAGACATCCCCTTTTCTCTTTACAACAGTCTGTAAACGTCTGGGGACTGAGGAGACAAGTTGCTCAAGTTTAGGGATAGGAATGTTAACCCATTCTTGTCTAATGTAGGATTCTAGTTGCTCAACTGTCTTAGGTCTTTTTTGTCGTATCTTCCATTTTATGATGCGCCAAATGTTTTCTATGGGTGAAAGATCTGGACTGCAGGCTGGCCGGTTCAGTACCCGGACCCTTCTTCTACGCAGCCATGATGTAGTAACTGATGCAGTATGTGGTTTGGCATTGTCATGTTGGAAAATGCAAGGTCTTCCCTGAAAGAGACGTCATCTGGATGGGAGCATATGTTGCTCTAGAACCTGGATATACCTTTCAGCATTGATGGTGTCTTTCCAGATGTGTAAGCTGCCCATGCCACACGCACTAATGCAACCCCATACCATCAGAGATGCAGGCTTCTGAACTGAGCGCTGATAACAATTTGGGTCGTCCTTCTTCCCTTTAGTCCGAATGACACGGCGTCCCTGATTTCCATAAAGAACTTCAAATTTAGATTCGTCTGACCACAGAACAGTTTTCCACTTTGTCACAGTCCATTTTAAATGAGCCTTGGCCCAGAGAAGACGTCTGCGCTTCTGGATCATGTTTAGATACGGCTTCTTCTTTGAACTATAGAGTTTTAGCTGGCAACGGTGGATGGCACGGTGAATTGTGTTCACAGAAAATGTTCTCTGGAAATATTCCTGAGCCCATTTTGTGATTTCCAATACAGAAGCATGCCTGTATGTGATGCAGTGCCGTCTAAGGGCCCGAAGATCACGGGCACCCAGTATGGTTTTCCGGCCTTGACCCTTACGCACAGAGATTCTTCCACATTCTCTGAATCTTTTGATGATATTATGCACTGTAGATGATGATATGCTCAAACTCTTTGCAATTTTACACTGTCGAACTCCCTTCTGATATTACTCCACTATTTGTCGGCACAGAATTAGGGGGATTGGTGATCCTCTTCCCATCTTTACTTCTGAGAGCCGCTGCCACTCCAAGATGCTCTTTTTATACCCAGTCATGTTAATGACCTATTGCCAATTGACCTAATGAGTTGCAATTTGGTCCTCCAGCTGTTCCTTTTTTGTACCTTTAACTTTTCCAGCCTCTTATTGCCCCTGTCCCAACTTTTTTGAGATGTGTTGCTGTCATGAAATTTCAAATGAGCCAATATTTGGCAGGAAATTTCAAAATGTCTCACTTTCGACATTTGATATGTTGTCTATGATCTATTGTGAATACTAGGGCTGTAACAATACACCCAACTCACGATTCGATTCGTATCACGATTTTTGACCCACAATTCGATACACCCACGATTTTTTTAAAATATGTTTTTTTAAAGTAGTAAATTTGACTTAACATTTACTTACTTACATTAACTATTTGGCGGCACAGTGGTGTAGTGGTTAGCGCTGTCGCCTCACAGCAAGAAGGTCCTGGGTTCGAGCCCCGGGGCCGGCGAGGGCCTTTCTGTGCGGAGTTTGCATGTTCTCCCCGTGTCCGCGTGGGTTTCCTCCGGGTGCTCCGGTTTCCCCCACAGTCCAAAGACATGCAGGTTAGGTTAACTGGTGACTCTAAATTGACCATAGGTGTGAGTGTGAATGGTTGTCTGTGTCTATGTGTCAGCCCTGTGATGACCTGGTGACTTGTCCAGGGTGTACCCCGCCTTTCGCCCGTAGTCAGCTGGGATAGGCTCCAGCTTGCCTGCGACCCTGTAGAAGGATAAAGCGGCTAGAGATAATGTGATGTGATGTGACATTAACTATTTAATAACAAATAATTCAGACCACTGCAGAGAATGAGTAATATGTAGACTATGCAAAAATGAACAAATGTATATCCAAAGATTGTTTTATTTCTCAAAATAATACTGTTGAGCCGGAAGCTCTGGTTTTTTCGGTTCTGAAAAAGTCATTTTTCCAAATCGTGTAAATCCGTTAAGATTTTTTTTTTTTTTGGGGGGGGGGGGGGGGGGGTATAGGGGTGGCTCTCTCACTGTCTCACTCTCATAGGGCCAATGATTTTCTGTGATCGCGGAAAACAGATGGAAATTACGGAATTTTTATAGTGAAACATTGCTCGCGTGTCAAAGTGTAACTGCCGCAGAAGGCTTCTGTATAACTGCTGCTAACGCCCAAGCAGACATGCCTTTCCGGTCAAGGCAGCTTTGTCGGTGATTGTGATTGGCTTGTGGCACACCTAACCAGCCAATGAGCTGCTTGTTTACAGATTCACTCCCCGCGTCGCAACCAGAATGGCGACCGCTTAAAAGAAATGAATGCCCTGGTGGCCAGTGTTGCCAGATTGGGTGGTTTTAAGTGCATTTTGGTGGGTTTTGAACATATTTTGGGCTGGAAAACATCAGCAGTATCTGGCAACACTGCTGGTGGCCAAGGACGCCATATGGTTGGTTGCCAGTGGCGAGTGTGGACGTTGTGTGATTCGCAGAAGATTGTCGAAGGTCGGCGAAAAAACGACTTACTAATAGATCCATCCATCCATCCATCCATTATCTGTAGCTGCTTTATCCTGTTCTACAGGGTCGCAGGCAAGCTGGAGCCTATCCCAGCTGACTACGGGCGAAAGGCGGGGACTTACTAATAGATATAAAAAATAAAAGTAATTTAAGTAAGTTTAAAATGTAATTTAAATAAAAAGTAAAGTATTCATGATTTGAAGTTTGGAAGCACCTCTGTTTTTGGGCTGAGGAGAAGTTTGAAAGGGTGTACCGCGATTCTGCCTTCTTGTATCTCGACACGGATCGTGGCTCTGCGTATCGCGATTTCGATACGCATATTGTTACAGCCCTAGTGAATACAATATCAGTTTTTAAGATTTGTAAATTATTGCATTACATTGTTATTTACAATTTGTACTTTGTCCCAACTTTTTTGGAATCGGGGTTGTGTTAGAATTAAATACATTTAAAAAAAAAAACCCTGTGGTGGTGGTGTAGTGGTTAGCACTGTCGCCTCACAGCAAGAAGGTTCTGGGTTCAAACCTCACGGTTGACGGGGGCCTTTCTGTGTGGAATTTGCATGTTCTCCCCGTGTCTGCGTGGGTTTCCTCTGGGTGCTCCGGTTTCCCCCACAGTTCAAAGACATGCAGACTAGGTAAAAATACCCAGCCACTGGGGTTGCACAAGCCAGTGCATACTTAGTGCCGGTCCCAAGCCCAGATAAATTGGGGAGGGTTGCGTCAGGAGGAGGGTTGGATCTGGTGTAAAACCTATGCCAAATCAAATATGCGGAACAGCAAGAAGGTTCTGGGTTTGAGCCCAGCAGCCGACGGGGGCTTTTCTGTGTGGAGTTTGCATGTTCTCCTTGTGTCTGCGTGGGTTTCCTCTAGGTGCTCTGGTTTCCCCCACAGTGCAAAGACATGCAGGTTAGGTTAATTGGTGGCTCTAAATTGACTGTAGGTGTGAATGTGAGTGTGAATAGTTGTTTGTCTCTATGTGTCAGCCCTGCAATGATCTGGCGACTTGTCCAGGGTGTACCCCGCCTCTTGCCCATAGTCAGCTGGGATAGGTTCCAGCTTGCCCGCGACCCTGCACAGGATAAGCAGTTACGGATAATGGATGGATTTGCCTTCAGAAAACTACAGTTGAAACAACCATCAGAGCTGTGCTGTTTTAGTAAATTCATCAACACCTTCTGCCAATCAGAACTGAGAATTTGACAGCACTATAAACACAGTAAAAATCCCAAATATTACACAGTTTCACTCATTACTTTGTGACATTTTATCACATAAACACACAAAATGCCATACCAGTCCACTGTATATGTGTTTGAATCTAGTTTTGTGTGAAGATCAAGATGGAGGTAGAAGTCAAGAAGTACAGACTGTGTCTACATTAGCATTACTACATTTATTATGATCTTTGCCAACTCTGCTTACAAAGTTGGTGGAAGTTATGCTTTCACCTCTGTTTGTTTGCTGTCTGTTCCCAACATAACTCAAAAAGTAGTGAACTGATTTTGATGAAATTTGATGTACAGCTTTAGTATTATCCTAGGTTCAAGTGATTTGATTTTAATGTTGATAATATGTGGCTTGGTGGAGGTATGAACTCTACCGTGTGCCCTTCTAGTTTTTCTTTGCATCGCTATCAGAAGTGTCATAGACTACTGGACACCACCATCCTGTGGTCAGCAATGGCAACCATAAATAGCCACTGGAAATCATCCTAAAAATCGTACAAACAGTTAACAGGTAAAACATACAAGGTTCCATATTACCCCTCCTTGTCCACCTGGGTTTCCTCCAGGTTCTCCAGTTTCTTTCCACTAAACAATGCTGAACTTGAGTCTGAAGCAATTACTACCTTTCCAGGCCTATGTACCTCCACCCATTGCAATGCTAGCCATACAGCTAGTAATTCAGCCGTATAGACTGCTAAATCATCAGTAACTCTCTTACCAACTTCAATTTTAAGTTCTGGGATGACATATGCTACCCCTACTGTCCTATCTGTGTGCTTGGATGCATCTGTAAATATTTTAGTTTCTTCACCATATTTTTCATTTAAATGCCACTGTACCCTATGCTTATCCATTTCCTTACTTTGCTTGTCTTCTAAAAGTTGAAAGTCAGTAGGCACCTCTTCAACGACCCATGGAGGTACAGCCGGCAATGACACTGTGGGACTTACTTTCACATCAGTGATCCTCATATCTTTCACTCTATCATTGATCGTCCAACCATAACTTCTTATTCGGTCATTCAACCGCTCTTGACAAGGCAGTAAAACAGACTGGCTCATGTGATCATCACTGTGGCCTTTCAGATTCGCCCAGTATACCAGTGCTAACTGCTCTCTTCTGAGGTTAAGGGGCATTTCTCCCATTTCAACTTGTATTGCGGCCACTGGAGTGGTCTTCATAGCACCACAACACAACCTTAAAGCTTGGTTCTGAACCACATATCTCCACCATCTCATACCGCCTTGCACTGAAGGACTTAGGCCAAGTTTACATTAGACCATATCTGTCTCGTTTTCTTCGCGGATGCACTGTCCGTTTACATTAAACCGCCTGGAAACGCCGGGAAACGGGAATCCGCCAGGGTCCACGTATTCAATCTAGATCGTGTCTGGTCCGGTGCTGTGTAAACATTGAGAATACGCGGATACGCTGTGCTGAGCTCTAGCTGGCGTCGTCATTGGACAACGTCACTGTGACATCCACCTTCCTGATTCGCTGGCGTTGGTCATGTGACGCGACTGCTGAAAAACGGCGCGGACTTCCGCCTTGTATCACCTTTCATTAAAGAGTATAAAAGTATGAAAATACTGCAAATACTGATGCAAATACTGCCCATTGTGTAGTTATGATTGTCTTTAGGCTTGCCATCCTTCCACTTGCAAGTGGTAAGTGACGTGCATGCCCGATATGCACTAGGATCACACACACACAGCGGCTCAGTCCCGAATCACTGCTCGTGCGCTATACTCGCGTGCTCTGTGAGCTGCGCAGGGCCGGAGTGCGCACCCTCCAGAGGGCACTCGCTGTTCAGGGCGGAGTGATTTGGAGCGCAGGATGCCTGCGCAGCCGAGCGTATCCGTGTATTGGCGTTGCTGTGTGCACGCGAATCGTGTATTGGTGTTGCTGTGTGCACGCTAATCGTTTTAAAAACGTTAATCTGATGATCCGCTGATACGGTCTAATGTAAACCCAGCCTTAAGCGTGCCGTCCAAAATGGCTGCGTCACGTCACGTGGGTGAAATACCTCAATAGCTGCCCACTAGGTATGTGTGTGTTCACTGCTTCAGATGGGTTAAAAGCAGAGAGGAATTTCACTGTGCTTAAGTGTACGTCTAATAAATAAAGTTCTTCTTCTTAATTGTGAACAATTCAGAATTCAATTCCCTTTTGGAACTGAAGTGTGTGTGTGTGTGTGTGTGTGTTAATGCAGGACAGAGGGTTCTCCAAGACCAGGGTTGGAAACCTGTGCTCAAGAATAAAAAATAAATAAAAATACAAGGGGGTGTGATCACATAGGCTGAAAATATGCAAAGTTTTTCAAATATATTTTGAATTGTGTTGAGATGACATGCAGCTACTTCATTTAATAACTTCTAAACTTAGGTTACATGACGTGTTTTTGTCTTTTTGCCTCAAACCTTTCCCATCCGGAAACCGCAAAACACAAGGTAGGCTTCTTGAACGCTGCATTTCCGCGTGCACGCCAGTGCAGTCAGGTGACTGTCAAGCACATGACTCTAACGGATCTCCCCGCATTCTCGGCCTCCTTTGAAGACTGACAGCGGGTTTACCCAATGACAATGCAACTAGCCAGCCGATTGTCCAATCAGCAAGGAAGGGGCGGGACTAAAGTAAAGCTTTCGCTACAGGGAAACATTGGGGAAGACGAATGTGTCTGAACGACTTTATTCTCTATTAATAGACAGGGAGGCATTTTGTGCTTGTTCATGCTACACTGTATATGTGCGACAGCTGTGTGTTAAAGTCCGTGAGTGTAGAGTAAAGGGGTGGGGGATTTTCGGGGAGAAAGCGTCGTTTGGGTCAAGATGTCGATTCAGTACGGAGAAGCGCTGGCAGACGGCTACGGGGTGGCCGACTCCTTTCCCAAAGATTTCGGTTATGGAGAAGAGGAGGCTGACATGGAGGACAGTCCAGCACCTTCCGACAGCAAGCCGAGAATACTACTGATGGGCTTGCGAAGGAGTGGGAAGTCCTCCATTCAGAAGGTACGAGTGAACAAGAGACTGGTCCGATTTATTGCTAACTCTCTTACCGCCAAACAGCTGTAGGTGTTCAGACAGAAGTTCAGTCCCAAATGCCTTTCTATTGGACAGATAGTGCACTACGCCGGCTGTAAAAGCCTTGATTTAATGCGCGCCGGAGTGCGCGTGTGTAGAGCATAAGCAGCCAATTGGGATTAAGGGATAGACACCATAGACGTGCTGAGTTAGCAAAGGTGCTATTTAGCTAAACAACCAGAGATTCTCAGAAATGGATTTTCAGGATTGATTTGAAGGTGAAAACCGAACACTTAGCTAAAACTGACATGTTAACTAACCGCAGTGAAAAACTAAACCCGAACATATATTATTTTTGTATCAGTTAGTTGCTTTTACATTTTCCCCTTCTTTGTAAAGAAAGTAGTAAGAACTTGGCTACAAAAACAAGCAAACAAAAACCACTAAGGAATATTCTGGAAGCAGGGAGAGCGTAGGTTTTTATTTATTTATTTAGAAATGTAAGTTGGTTATTTTTCTATCCAGAGGCTGAGTACCTTTTCTTGTTATTGAAACATGGCAACCTTTAGATTAATAGTGCTGAACTTAAACCTCCCAGAGTTGAGGCAACAAATCCTGGGCCTCCCGAAAAAGTCCAGCACCTTTTTTTTTTTTTTTTAAATATATTTTTTAACTTTTTTATTAGATCAAGTCAAAAATCATAATGCATACATCAACATACATGGGGTACAAAAAATAAATCACAAAGAGGAATGCAAATCTGCAAGCATGCAGAGAGTCCTGTCTGCTTTCTGGCTGTATAGTCCCATTAAAGTGCTCAGATAGGATTTGATTTCATTTTTAAATACAGTGATTGAGGGTTTCCCTCCCCCCCCCCACTTACATTTGTGGATGTGGAATTTTCCTAACAGGATAAGATTTCTCATCTCATTATCTGTAGCTGCTTATCCTGTTCTACAGGGTCGCAGGCAAGCTGGAGTCTATCCCAGCTGACTACGGGTGAAAGGCAGGGTACACCCTGGACAAGTCGCCAGGTCAAGGGCTGACACTTAGGTGGGGTTTACATTAGACCGTATCAGCGGATCATCAGATTAACGTTTTTAAAAGGATTAGTGTGCACACAGCAACACCAATACACGATTCGCGTGCACACAGCAACACCAATACACGGATACGCTCGGCTCCGCAGGCATCCTGCGCTCCAAATCACTCCGCCCTGAACAGCGAGTGCCCTCTGGAGGGTGCGCACTCCGGCCCTGCGCAGCTCACAGAGCGCGCGAGTGAAGTGCACGAGCAGTGATTCGGGACTGAGCCGCTGTGTGTGTTATCCCAGCGCACATCACTTACCACTTGCAAGTGGAAGGATGGCAAGCCTAAAGACAATCATAACTACACAATGGGCAGTATTTGCATCAGTATTTGCAGTATTTTCATACTTTTATACTCTTTTTAATGAAAGGTGATACAAGGCGGAAGTCCGCGCCGTTTTTCAGCAGTCGCGTCACATGACCAACGCCAGCGAATCAGGAAGGTGGATGTCACAGTGACGTTGTCCAATGACGACGCCAGCTAGAGCTCAGCACAGCGTATCCGCATATTCTCAATGTTTACACAGCACCGGACCAGACACGATCTAGATTGAATATGTGGACCCTGGCGGATTCCCGTTTCCCGGTGTTTCCACGCGTTTTAATGTAAACAGACAGTGCATCCGCGAAGAAAACGAGACAGACACGGTCTAATGTAAACTTGGCCATAGGCACAGACAACCATTCACACTCGCATTCACACCTACGGTCAATTTAGAGTCACCAGTTAACCTAATCTGCATGTCTTTGGACTGTGGGGGAAACCGGAGCACCCAGAGGAAACCCACGCGGACACGGGGAGAACATGCAAACTCCGCACAGAAAGGCCCTCGCCGGCCACTGGGCTCGAACTCGGACCTTCTTGCTGTGAGGCGACAGTGCTAACCACTACACCACCGTGCCGCCCATAGGATAAGATTTATGGTGAAAATGTGATTTTTACAAAAGGTTTCTTTCTCAAAAAAAAACCCCAAACATCTTTTTGATTAAGTGTAACACTGCAGGACCATAACACACCACACATGTTAGTCCAACACTCAGCCCTCCACCAACCCTTACATCAACAGACCCTGCTTTTAAAGGGGAACTGAAGGCAATTTTTTTTTTTTTTTAAATCAGAATTCTATTTGTCATTTTGGCGGCACGGTGGTGTAGTGGTTAGCGCTGTCGCCTCACAGCAAGAAGGTCCTGGGTTCGAGCCCCGGGGCCGGCGAGGGCCTTTCTGTGTGGAGTTTGCATGTTCTCCCCGTGTCCGCGTGGGTTTCCTCCGGGTGCTCCGGTTTCCCCCACAGTCCAAAGACATGCAGGTTAGGTTAACTGGTGACTCTAAATTGACCATAGGTGTGAATGTGAGTGTGAATGGTTGTCTGTGTCTATGTGTCAGCCCTGTGATGACCTGGCGACTTGTCCAGGGTGTACCCCGCCTTTCGCCCGTAGTCAGCTGGGATAGGCTCCAGCTTGCCTGCGACCCTGTAGAAGGATAAAGCGGCTAGAGATAATGAGATGAGATGAGATGAGATTTGTCATTTTATCAAATATAGGAATGCATTTCCTGGTAGCACGGTGGTGTAGTGGTTAGCGCTGTCGCCTCACAGCAAGAAGGTCCGGGTTCGAGCCCCGTGGCCGGCGAGGTCCTTTCTGTGTGGAGTTTGCATGTTCTCCCTGTGTCCGCGTGGGTTTCCTCCGGGTGCTCCGGTTTCCCCCACAGTCCAAAGACATGCAGGTTAGGTTAACTGGTGGCTCTAAATTGACCGTAGGTGTGAATGTGAGTGTGAATGGTTGTCTGTGTCTATGTGTCAGCCCTGTGATGACCTGGCGACTTGTCCAGGGTGTACCCCGCCTCTCGCCCGTAGTCAGCTGGGATAGGCTCCAGCTTGCCTGCGACCCTGTAGAACAGGATAAAGCGGCTAGAGATAATGAGATGAGGAATGCATTTCTGACAGCTATTCTGTCACTGCTATAGCAAGTTCTGAGTGTTTGAAATATGCTCTGTAATATATCAGTCCATATGTCGGAGCAATGGCCGTAAACGAGATTCGCTGAGACCTGTGCGAGACGACATAGGACGGAAGTAAAACATGCAGCGGAAATCAAAGTGACCAACATCTGCCAACGTTGTCAAAAGACACGCGCGCCCTCTTTCGAATGCTGATTTAATCAAGCTGGAAGTTTTCCTTGTGTCCGAAATCGCTCCCTACTCACTCTCAGATCAAAGTCCTTCTCACACCATGTGGCGCATAGGGCGGCGCTGATCTCTGTTTCCGTAGCCCTCTGGCTCTCGCCTATTACATAGCTAGGGTTACAGTAGGGGGCTAGTCCTCTGACTCCCTACTCGCATCTGTATTGCAGCGTGCCTTGCCAGACGGCAGTAGGTACCATTTTTATGATGGTCTTTGGTATGACCCGACCATGAGTAGAACTCGCGATCTCCCGATCGAGAGGCAGGCACGCTAACCACTAGGCCAACTCGTGATCCCTACTCACTATATAGGGCACTATATAGTGTGGACGCCATTTTGTAGTGGTGTCCAAAACCTTAGTGAGGATTATGTGGGAAATGCGCCCAGTATAATATGTATTTATCACAAAAATACGTGCATGTATTTATTATTTTGAAAACCCACCAGCCACCTGATCTGGCATGTTTTAATTGTGCGACAGTAATGACGTAAATACCAGCGCGATGGACTAGTCCTTATCCTGTCGTCTTTCTAACTCTTCTCTACTCCACGTTGGTTCGAAGTCGTATGGAATAATCTCCATCGCTGATGAAGCTGGCGAATCTTGAAATGAATCTAAATTGGAATAATCTGGCGATCTGGCTGCTATGTAAACAGTTTTCAAAATGGCGGCGCTGACACTTCACGTTTGAAGTCTCGCACAAGTCTCGTGAAGATCGCGTGGATAAGCGACACCTGCCGTGGACCATACGAACTACATTCAACATGGCTAAAAACCGAAAAGGCCGATAAGTGTAATATAATATGCCAGTGTGAGTCATAATATAAGGTTAATAAAACCGAAAATGTAATTGATTAACATGTTAGTTAAGAAATAAAGCAAGTTTAAAAAGACTTCAGTTCCCCTTTAAGACAGATGCTCTAGTGGCTATAACCGGGCCTCTTCAGTCATTTAGGACAGGAGTCCTGATGCATTTGGCTTAACATTTTGACTTTACTTTTATGCCTGATTTCTGAACATCAGGGTTCCACTCAAAACCTTTTTTATTTCAGTAACGTGAATCCAATGACCTGTGCTATAATTTAAATAACGTGAACAATGTTGCTCTCCTCAGGTCGTGTTTCATAAGATGTCCCCCAATGAGACCTTGTTTCTGGAGAGCACAAATAAAATCTACAAGGATGATCTCTCCAGCAGCTCTTTTGTCAACTTTCAGATCTGGGACTTTCCTGGTCAAGTAGACTTTTTTGACCCGACCTTTGATTATGAGATGATCTTCAGAGGAACTGGCGCGTTGATATTTGTCATTGATGCACAGGTAAAGTAAGGAATAGTTAAACATACACATTTAAAATCTTGGTCTTTGAGTAATCTGTCGATTCCTCATTTTGTTCCACCATTTTGTTAGTTGAATCCGTTCGGTAGCACAACAGACAAAATGTTCTGTCTTTAATTTACCGGACCTGGATTTTCCAAAAGTATCAAGGTTTTAGGATGATCTTAACTAATAGAGCAAGTGTTTTACAATAGCACTGACCACACTTGTCTAAGGTTGGTGTGTGGGTTGGTCTGGGCAGTTGTACTTGTGCTGCATGACTGAAAAAGAACGCATATAGATGGCAGGACATCAAACATGGCACCAGTGGTCTTAAGATTGGCATCAGAGCCAATCATGACACTTGGTTCTACGCTAAGAGTTTTGTGAACTTTATATCCAACATCCACATTGGCTTGTGGATCCTCTTCTATCCCCTTCAAACAAACTCTAATGGACGCTGTCTCATCGGTCCAAATATTGGACAGAAATGACAGTGTGTGCTTTCTGGTGATCGGGAAGGTGCACCGTATAAATAATGAGCATTTTTACCACTAAGTTAAAGCAATGCATCAGGATGTGTATGGAAAGATTGTTCATAAGCTTGGCTTATTTGGAATGTTTTTACAATCTGGCTTTGCTTGTGCTTTGAAGACTGGAGAAAACATGTCCTTCCTGTATCGTATATTAGGGCTTATCATGTTTCTTGTGAAAAGGACAGCATAAACCAGGTCAGAGTTGAGTTTCAGTGAACTTTGAGCGCAGCCCCAAGGTGTCATCCTTGCAAAGTGCCATTCAGAGCGGCGATGTCTGTCTGTCTGTCTGTAGGCAAAAAAGCACTGCAGGGTGAAATGGTGGCTTCACCAGCCTAAACCGGTTTTCTGGCGGATCACCTGTAGGCAGTCTCAGTCGAACGACTGCTGCAAAATATGAATAATTCCTTGAATATTTAAAACACATTCTAGGTATTTTAAAAAATTCTTTACACTAATATTCACATATGAGTGAATTGTTTGTGCAAGACGGGCCTGAAAATAAATTTCAGTTAAATGCTCGGATACCTATTTGTTTTCTATTCCGTTTTTGTTTCCTATTCATTCTGTAAGCAAACACCCTATACACCCTTACAGTTAGACAAAACAGAATATCTAAATGAATGCATTTATAATAAAAACAGAATAACACAGTTGGCATTAAACCTGATCTTAAGTTCAGCCCGTGTAAACCCCCACGCCCCCACTTTTATTTATTTATTTATTTATTTATTTATTTATTAAAGCTCATCTGGCCGCAGGCCAGGCTGGATGAGCTTATGGATTGTCCATCCATCCACATTTTATAAAAATCACTACTCTTCTTACAGGATTGATCGGATTTCGATCAAACTCGCGTATAATGTTCACCAGGTGGGCGTGCATTCTTAAGATGGTGGTGCCAATCTGTCATATTTACGATTTTATGGGTGTCTGAAATTTTTGGGTGACTCGTCACATTAAACACTACTCTTTGATCGCATTTCAAACTTGCATGTGACAACAGTGGCTGGTATGAGCTACAGCCTCATTAAGGCTTTTTTAAAAGTTTTTTTAAACTTTGATGTTTTGTAACACATTTGATGACTCAAATCAGGCTCGAGAACATCATCTGATTAGCTGTTCGGCATAAAACTGGATGTGGTTCAGAAATATCGTTTCATTCATTTCATGACGTAGATCTGTTCTGTGTTTTTCAGCTTCATGAGAGAACTGTGTTACCTACGTTTCGGTGACCTTAAGATGAGATCACTTAAGAGTCATGTAATATAAAAAATATTGTTGGCTCCATGTTTCCAGAAGTAGGGCATGGTGGCACGGTGGTGTAGTGGTTCGCACTGTTGCTTCACAGCAAGAAGGTTATGGGTTTGAACCTCAAGGCCGGCTGGGACCTTTCTGTGTGGAGTTTGTATGTTCTCCCCGTGCTTGCGTGGGTTTTCTCCGGGTGCTCTGGGAAAAAAAAAAAAAACATGTGGATTAGGTCAAACCATAGGTGTGAACCTGAATGTGAATTGTTGCTCATTTCTGTATTAGAAATGACTCCATGCAGTAGGTTCTGTGATTCACCCAAAGTCATCTAGGATTGACTCCAGCTTCTCCTGATGGATAAGTGGTATAGAGTTCCCAGTAGTGCTTCCTGGAAGAATACATCATGAAACTGTAAAATGTTTCCTAATGATTGTCTTGTGGCTCATATCTCATCTTGGTTGCATGAAAATGTTAATTGATAGATGCTACCCTCACTATAGTTTTGCTTTCCGATTAACGCAGTAACTGCGTATAGAGGGAAACAAAACTATAATTAGATTGATGGTTAACTGCAAGGTTATTTATAATCCATTGTATAAAATGGCAGGCCAAAAATAATGCAAATTGCACCTCTTTTTTTTTTTTTTTTTTCTTTTTTACTGTTTCTATCAAATGGCATGCCCACAGATCAGTTATCATGAATAGGTCTGCTTAGGATTTGCTTCCTTACAGTGATATTTATGGAGACGTTCCATTTGAACTTAACCAAACCTGGTGTTGTGCTGCTTCCGTTTTCTGCATCTGCATTCGCGTTCATCATTGTGATGCATGGTCTGTAAGCAAGCCCTTTTCCAACCATTAACCTTAAATCTAAACTTTCATCATAGTTAATCATCCACGAATGCTTTTTCTGATTTTGAAAAATGTGAAGATCTCATTATTCACCTTCACACAGACATGATGCTTGCAAATCATGCCTACCGTACCTCTGTAGTTTGGCACAGTATATCTCTTGGTTAAGAACAAAAATACTTGTGCTTCAAAAGTCATTGAAAAGCACCTCATGTTTTTGCCCTACAACATGGGTGTTTGCTAATTGTTGCCTTTTTTCCCCGCACATCCACCAGTTGCTTTGGCAGGAAAGAAGGAGGCCCCCAGGAAACGTCCCAGTCACCTTCTGTCTCTGTGGTGGACTATTTTTATTTAAAAATAAATAAATAAATAAAGTTTAGCTTTTAACTTGCTTATTTACCTTAGAATAAAGATTTACTGTTGGCTATTTAAATGATCTTTAATCTCATCTCATCTCATCTCATCTCATTATCTCTAGCCGCTTTATCCTTCTACAGGGTCGCAGGCAAGCTGGAGCCTATCCCAGCTGACTACGGGCGAAAGGCGGGGTACACCCTGGACAAGTCGCCAGGTCATCACAGGGCTGACACATAGACACAGACAACCATTCACACTCACATTCACACCTACGGTCAATTTAGAGTCACCAGTTAACCTAACCTGCATGTCTTTGGACTGTGGGGGAAACCGGAGCACCCGGAGGAAACCCGCGCGGACACGGGGAGAACATGCAAACTCCGCACAGAAAGGCCCTCGCCGGCCCCAGGGCTCGAACCCAGGACCTTCTTGCTGTGAGGCGACAGTGCTAACCACTACACCACCGTGCCGCCCACATGATCTTTAATAATAATAATAATAATAATTGAAAATACTGGTGGCTCAATGGTGCATACAGAAAAGATTGTTACCAGAAGGAGCGAAATGGTTTAAAGAATGATGGGAGAAAGGAAGTCATTAAAAGCACCGGAAAGAAAATGGATTGGGAGCATAGAATGAGAATGAATTATACAGCAAGATGAACAGATTTGAAAAGATATATAAAATAAACAGGGTGTTTCAAAAAATTTGATATTATTTGAGATGTAAATATCCCAGAAACTACATATTCTAGGCAAATGAAACTGAACAGGCTTAATGTTGAGCAATTTATAAGATTTATTCCTCAAAATGTGAATGAGAAATTCAAAGGTATGTGGATTCCATGAACGATTTCACAAATTTTCAATATTCGCGAACCCACTCGACCGTCTCTTCCGATGCTGGTGGTCGTCCAGATCCTTTCGCCTGCACAGACAGACAGCCTTCCTCTTTGAACTTTTTGTGCCGTGTCCAGATCTGCATTGCAGTTGGTGCATTTTTAGAGAATTCTCTCATAAATGCACTAGGGCTGTAACGATACACCCAACTCACGATTCGATTCGTATTGCGATTTTTGACCCACGATTCGATACGCCCACGATTTTTTTAAAAATGTTTTTTTAAAGTAGTAAATTTGACTTATTAACATTTACTTACTTACATTAACTATTTAATAACAAATAATTCAGACCACTGCAGAGAATGAGTAATATGTATGCAAAAATGAACAAATGTATATCCAAAGACTGTTTTATTTCTCAAAATAATACTGTTGAGCCGGAAGCTCCGTGTTTTTCGGTTCTGAAAAAGTCATTTTTCCAAATCGTGTAAATTCGTTAAGATTTTTTTTGGGGGGTGACTGTCTCACTCTCATAGGGCCAATGATTTTCTGTGATCGCGGAAAACAGATGGAAATTACGGAATTTTTATGGTGAAACATTGCTCGCGTGTCAAAATGTAACTGCCGCAGAAGGCTTCCGCCCAAGCAGACATGCCTTCAATGTTGCCAGATATTGCTAACGTTTTCCACCCCGCAATATGTTCAAAACCAGCCAAAAAGCACCTAAACCTGCCCAATCTGGCAACACTGCATGCAAGTCTTGTTCGACTGTGTTTGAGCGTACTCTAACACACAAAACACCTTTTCTTTTCCAGTGAATGGAAAAGAAAAGATGAAAAACAAAAAACATTAAACATAAAATTTTAACCTCTTTCCACACATGCTGTTAAAATTTGAGGTCAGTTGAACGAGAATTGGCAAAGTTATTAGATTGTGAAATGATATCAAATTTTTTGAAACACCCTGTGTTTTGTTTTGCATTCATTTATTTTGTGGACATGGCGTGTCCCAATGAATCCAACAAGAATGAAAAAAGTAGGAAAATACCAACAGCTGTGTTTTGGATTATGAGAAAGATGAGAACAATTTAAAGTTAAAGTAATCCCTGTGGTGATAGGGTTTTTAGGAGGAGGAATAAAACAACTGAAAGATGATATTAAAGAACTGTTTGATGACGAAAATGTAATAGAAAAACTCTGCAACGAAATGGGGGAGAACATTGGCTGAATGAACAATAGCTTTGTATACCCTAGATCAGGGCTTTTCAAAGTGTGGGGCGCGCCCCCCCGGGGGGTGCCAGAGTTCTTCAGGGGGGGCGCAACGTGAGGAGCCTTTACCAGAGACAAAATGGATCGATTTTTAGTACCTAAAGCTACTGAGTGAGGAGACAGAGTTTGGGCCAAGCAAAAAAACCCAGAGCCTCCAGGATGTTGCGATTTGCAACTTCAGTGCAAATTCAACTAATCCCCGCGAATTCAGGGCGGTGTTACAATTATATCCAATCACCGCAACTTTCCCGCAAATTTGACCAATCGTTGGCGTCGTCTTGAGGTGACGTCGACAAACTACCTTCCGCCTTACTTCCGTGTTTATGTTCAAGAGAAGCAGCATGCGCACAGTGTTGCCAGATTGGTTTTAAGTGCATTTTGGCGGGTTTTGAACATATTTTGGAATGGAAAACGTCAGCAGTATCTGGCAACATTGCATGATGTGCGAGTTGGTGTTTATATAGGCTTAAATTCTGTTACTGAAAGTGTGTTATGTTTACAGTGAAGGACTGTGTGCACTTTATTTTTTATTTTTTACTTAATACAAGAAATTAATGGATGCCAACATTTTTGCCAAAATGGTATTTTATTTTCCATTGTTTAGGCAGCTTCAGCATCATACTGTGAGATTCTGTTCAAATTGTTTTTTTTCTTCTATGAAGCCTGAGCCATTTATTTTATTAGTTTATAATTATTGTTTAATTTAGTCTTCAGGAGAGACTGCCTGCACACAGTACTAGTATTAATAGTTTTTTTTTTCTTACATGAAAGCTGAGGCATTTATATTATATTTTAAGGTAACTTCATGTTGTGCTGTGAGGTTCTATGCACTTTAACTTTTGAACCAACAGGAGCATTTGGATAAGTAAAGCCTATTTTTCTGCATTTTTGTAGTCCTGGTAATCTTTTATATTAGTAAAGTTGTTTATAGGACCATTTCTCAGTGTCTTTGTTTTTTAATCAATAGTTTTTCAGTAATAACTTAATATTTAACATATCACTCAATTTTAATCACAAAAAGAGAAAATCGCAACAATTTCTCGCAAGTTTCACTTCCTCCCGCAATGTAATCGCAACAAAAACCTAAAAAACACCACGACTTTCATCGCAATTTTTTTGGAAAACCCCCGCAACATCAGACATTTTAGCCCGCAACAATCACAAAAAAGGCCTGCGGAATCCTGGGGGACTGGAAAAAGAAGGAAGTATGACCACGATTATTTAAAGTTTGGATTTTCATGGACTGGATCTGAAGATGCTCCACTGCCACAGTGTGTTGTCTGCCAAGAGGTGCTAGCTAACGATGCTATGAGATGTTTAAAATGTGTAAAAAAATATGTTTTAAAAAGCACAGATGTTTAAAATGTGAAAAAGAAAAAAATAAAAATGTGTACAACAGCCATTTTTTAAAAATACGAATGGAACATTAAGTATAGCAACAACAAAAATTGTAAGGGGGGCGCTGTTGTTTATTTGCTCTCCAGGGGGGGCTGACTCTCCCACACTTTGAAAACCCCTGCCCTAGATTATATTTTTATTTTGATCTTTGGTATTACTTACTATTGTGCAGTTGCATAATAATAATAATAATAATAATAATAATAATTCTATGTATTTGGGTGATGGAGAGCTGTGGGGTGCATTTACAGATTTTCCTGTAATACAGAATTGATATTAAAACGTATCCAATTTAATATCTAATCAGAGCATCCTCGTAAATAAACACTGTCCATCGACTAGCTCTGCCATCTTGATTACAGCGCAAATAATGAAGCTTCACTAGTTTTCTATTTTTATTTATACCCCAGAGCAGTTGATTCCTTGAATCAGAAGGTGCGTGTTAGTGTTTGAGAACAGCACAGCTCTGACAGCACTACCAGCCGAATCGCAAATGACCAAACTAGATGATTAATATAAACCTAATACATTATCGTTTTTACAGGACAAACTCCTTCACAGGGCCATGCACAATAGACCTTCCGCTTAATAATAAATAGATTTTTAAAAAAGTGTGGTGTTTGACAAAGAAAAACACGGCGGCGTTTTCCGTTAAATGTTTATAATGTAAGTGATAAGAACCAAGTTGTCTCACGGATGTTCCGTAACATTCAGTGTAACTGTAAACAGTTAAAAAGCACAGTGACTCCTTTTATTAATAAATAAAAACGTTGTAATTATGGTGCGTTCATTGTGGTATGAGCGGAATAATAATCCACTTGAGAGTGATAATGTATCACACCAACCCAGCGTGGATTTTCTTCACACAACACTACGATCCTTCATGGGTTAATCCTTGCATATAAAATTGTGACAAAGGCCTAGCCTAGTAAACTAGACCCAACCGCCTAGCGGCCAAAAATATTTTTTGCCTAGCGAATGGGTCTAGCCTCGCACCATATAGACAAAAACACCCCGGGCATCAAATCGTGCCCGCCAATCACAACGCAAGGTTTTTGTTTGGATTCTTTGGGCGGGCTTTTGCAGGAGTGACGACAAAGCTGCGCGACGCTGGAGAAAGCGCAACAGGAAAGATGGCTACGGGCTAGTGAACAGCGCACGTTTGACTCTGCTTTGGAATCAGTTTTAGAAGAATTAGACTTGGAGTTTTCGTTGAAACATGAGCAGGAAGAGGCTCTCCGCTCATTCCTTTTCAAGAAGGACGTTTTCGCTGTTTTGCCGACCGGCTATGGCAAAAGTCTGATCTACCAGCTGTCTCCGCTCGTAGCCAAAAGGATGGGGCTAGTTTGTGCAGTACGAAGAATTAATAAACAGCTTTGAAACATTACTTTTTGATTGTTTCTTATTTTCCTGTTATTTTAAATTTAAGGGAAATTATTTCACCAAACACCACTAAATAAAAACTCTCAAAAACAGTTTAAGCAAACCCTTGAAAAACACCTGGAAAAAATGTGTATGTGGTACAGACTCCAAACTTGTGGTCATTATCTCCAAACTTCTTAATATCTAGAACCTGTTTATTAATTAATACGCATTTTGAAAAATTATTTAATTTCAAGGTCTCCCCCACTGCTTTCTGTCGCTCTGACTACGTCACAGTCACTGTTGCGCTGATTGGTCAGAGCGTTGGCCTATACGCACAGAGACAGTTTGAAAGACAGCAGTTTGTTCCTCCTACCCGCTTCAGAAATGTCTACGGATTGAGGCCAGACTAAATATTCACATTTAGTCTGGCTTGCCAGGCTAACAAAAGCCATTAGAGGACCAACGTCAGCCATCAAATCAAGAAATGGCCATGATTTGAGAGAGTTGCATTTCCATGAAAATGCGAAATGATGTACACACACCTTTTATCATTAAACCATTTCTTTTGCTTACGCTTCCAGTTCAGTATTATAGAATGCCGTAGTAGGAAAAAAAAACAACACATCACATACATCATATACTTTGTCACCCTGCTCTGACCACATTTTATGCTCTTGTGAATCAAATAAACCGTGTAATTCAGGGACATGGTCATGTTTTATATCTCTGTTTTCTCTCTTGTAGGATGACTACGTGGAGGCTCTTGGCAGACTCCACTTAACAGTATCTCGGGCTTATCGCGTCAACCCTGAAATCAACTTTGAAGTGTTCATCCATAAAGTTGACGGCCTATCTGACGACCACAAAATTGAAACACAGAGGGATATTCACCAGAGGGCTAATGATGACCTGGCTGATGCCAGCTTGGAGAAACTGCATCTTAGGTAAGCTCTTTTTCTTTTTGGCTTGAATGCAGTGCATTTGTCTTTCTGCGAATTGTGAAATACTAAGCAAATCAAGTGTCTTCACAAAAAGCATTACTGTTGCTTTTTCATCACCTTCTCCCCAGTTTCCAGTTGCCCTCTGTGATGCTGGCTTTTGCAATATTAAGTTTATAAAAAATTTAATACATGCTAAACAGTGCTGCTATTGCATAAATAGTGTATCGCAATAGAATTTTCTCCTTTCATTAGGTCATAGGTTTGCACAGTGGTAAAAATAAAAAATGCCTTTCCTGAGATACACGGTATAAAGTTTACGTAAACCAATAGTAAAATACCAATAATGTCTCGTGGTTCTCCTTGTAATATAATTTTAAGCAAAGGAAAAACTGTTTGGTATGTTAAACAGTGGAATGGATTAGTAGGTTTAGCAAATATTTATCATTTGCTAAGCTTATACAAAGATAACGAAGAACTTCTTTTCTTTGGCCTCACTGCGAGTGCAGCTCAGCAACATGAGTGACCCGGACTTGGGAGTGTGTGCTCATAGCTTGTTTTGGCCAGATAAGAGGAGTAGAATATATGCTACATGCTTTGCATGTTCTGAACAACAGTGCCACAGCCCCCTTAGGTCCTCGTCTAAAGATGGACCGAGATGAACAGGATTAAGTTGAATTTGAAACATAAATTGTAATGATACATTTACTTCAAATACAGAAAATGGAAGCAGGCGTGGGTGTGCGCGCTGGGCATTAAATATTAACTACTCAGAATGGGATTTCAGTAGAGCTGTGGCGATTCTGTAATCCCCTGATATTCAGCAGGTCCCCTCAATTACCAGTTTCGAAACCCAGCTCTGTACTTTAGCACTTACATCCATGCTCTTATTTGTCAAATGCTAGAGTTATTTATTTTACTTTAGCATTGTTTATGTTCATATTATTTCAGCTTTTACTTTTGTTTTCTACTGTGTTTTATTAGAAATTGTTTTTAAAATTATTTTTACATACAAATTAAATGTTATTTTTTTTTCTTTTGGTTGAAATCTTGTAGTAGTAGATGATTTATTAATAATAATTTATTATTATTATTATTATTATCTCATCTCATTATCTGTAGCCGCTTTATCCTGTTCTACAGGGTCGCAGGCAAGCTGGAGCCTATCCCAGCTGACTACGGGCGAAAGGCGGGGTACACCCTGGACAAGTCGCCAGGTCATCGCAGGGCTGACACATAGACACAGACAACCATTCACACTCACATTCACACCTACGGTCAATTTAGAGTAGGGGTGGGCAATTATTTTTTCCATGGGGCCACATGAGAAACAGAAAATTTTGTGGAGGGCCGGACCAAAAGGCTGAACTAAATTCTGCATAATATTAATTGTATTTCTTTATATAAAGCAGTAAATAACATTGTTTTTACAAGCTGCTAAGAATGGTAAGAGTGTGGAAAAAACGAGGTTGCCTTACAAAAAATGTCATTTATTCAATCAAATTTCCCAAAACAATGGTTAACAAAATGTGAACATTTGTACCTTTTTTTTTTTTCCAGTCATATTCACCCCAAAACACAATAAAGACATCACAATATTGTCTTTCTACTCCAAATATCAAGCAAGATACATCATATTATAATAATGATGCCGTGTCGATTCGGTGTAGGTATCGGATCTACAGATCGGCTCGGGCTCCGGCGCCTGCTGGTGACGTCACACTATGTGATTGGCTGGACCGTTTGAAGGATGACATACAAGTTTGTGGTTGGTCTGGACAAATTACGGAAGTAGTTATCGCGGGATTAGGTTTCGTGGGATTTCATGTTCATGTCGCGCGCATTGCGTTTTTGTTGAACACAACTTCAAAATAAAAGCAATGTACATTCAGTTCATGCATGAGGTAAAATTAGAAAATATGTTTATTTTGTAATTTCTAATTAACCTTACGCGGGCCGGTCAGAATGAACCAGAGGGCCGGATGATGCCCAGGTCTGATTTAGAGTCACCAGTTAACCTAACCTGCATGTCTTTGGACTGTGGGGGAAACCGGAGCACCCGGAGGAAACCCACGCGGACACGGGGAGAACATGCAAACTCCACACAGAAAGGCCCTCGCCGGCCACGGGGCTTGAACTAGGACCTTCTTGCTGTGAGGCGACCACTACACCACCGTGCCGCCCCATTATTATTATTAATTGAGTGCGAAGTATTTACAGGAAAATATCACACTAAGGTCTTGACAGAACGGACTGAGCCATAGGCTAGCAGTTTCAAAACTGAATTTCTGTTAGCAGTTTCTGGAAACTTTTTTTTAAATAACTCAGTGACTCTTGTTTGTCTTTAGGGTTTTGGCTGGTTTTGATTTCCAATTAATCTTTTTTTTTTTTTTTTTGCGCGACATTGAAAGCTAGTGCCTTGGAAAGAAAGTCTGTAATCATCCACAAGCATTACGCGAAAATTCTGCCTGCCAAGGAACCAATCAGAGTGCACGATTTTACCAGAAGTAGCTCATGCCATATAATAATTGCTGATGGACCTGCTTGCCATGATCATTACCAGTCCTTGTAGTGTTTGCAGCCTTTACACAGCACTGCAAGGCATTCCATATCTCTTGCTTTGTGTACATTCATCTGGGTGTATGAGCGTTAAATTACTTTGTAGCCTAGCTGCGTTAGGTGTGAGGCATATGGACTTGATCCAGCATTTGTTTTCACTTCACTTTGACATCTTTCAGAAAACGGTCATCTATCTGTATTGGTTTTCATGGTCTTGCACTCTTCCGTGCATGCCTTCCTTCAACTGTGTGACTTTTACTATTATTTTATTGTTGTAAACGCCAGTCATTTAAGGGATAATTGGGAATGCAGTTGGATATCAGTTTGAAAGTGCTGGATTTTTATTTTTGCCAACCTAACTCTTGTTCCGTTTTTTTTTTTTCCCCCCCTTTCCCCAGCTTCTATTTGACAAGTATCTATGACCACTCTATATTTGAGGCATTCAGTAAAGTGGTTCAGAAACTCATCCCCCAGCTGCCCACCCTGGAGAACCTTCTCAACATTTTCATTTCTGTATGTACTTTTTAAAAAAATATATATATTTCTTGTAAAGTATAAACTTTTTTGAATTTTTTTGTTTTAATCATCACACAGAAAATGCTGCATTAAGCTGTGCTTGACATTGTGTCTCAGTCTCTCTCTCTCTCTCTCTGCACCTCTTCTGCTTTCTTGCTGACAGAATTCAGGGATTGAAAAGGCTTTCCTGTTTGATGTGGTTAGTAAGATCTACATCGCTACAGACAGTTCACCAGTAGACATGCAGTCCTATGAGCTGTGCTGTGACATGATTGACGTGGTCATTGATGTATCGTGCATCTATGGGTAAGACTGCCGATTCTGGAGCGAAGTCATAACCGCTTACTTTTATACGCTATAGCTTGAGTATGTGCGCACGCTTGTATGTAGTGCGTGTAGGCTTTATGTCCAGGCATAAATGTTATAATATTCTCCTCTGTCGTCTGTTTTTTTTTTTTTTTTTAATTTCCACATTTTTGTTAATGTGCAGAAGTGACTGCTTAATGTCAGTTTTACCTCATGCTATATTTTTATATTTGGTTTTAGTGGAATCTAACAGCTCTGTTTTATCTGTACAGATTAAAGGAAGATGGCAGTGGCAGTGCATATGACAAGGAGTCAATGGCGATCATTAAACTCAATAACACCACTGTTCTCTACCTGAAAGAAGTCACCAAGTTTCTTGCCCTTGTCTGTATTCTTAGAGAAGAGAGCTTCGAGCGCAAAGGTTAACACCTTTTCCTCCCCTCATTTACCCTGTTAATTAAAGTTTACCAGTGCTATTAAATATTCCTATTAAAAGGTTTACATGAGAGTGTTGGACTCTGGTTGTGGAGGATCACAGTCCTTTGTGGTTGTCCACACTTCCAGCACTTCAGATTCATTGCAGAGTATTAAATGCAGTAAAATGCTGAGTCTGCAGTGAAGTGGCCCCCTGCATCTGAATCCCATCTCCCCTGTATTGAATCATTTGTACATTTTATTTATTTATTTATTGGACTGATCCTTTATGGCTTCATAGTTAAAATGATAATCATGCTGAGTTAGTTTGCTAAATGTTTGAATCATATTATTACACTTTTAGATCATTTTCCTTGTTGCATTCTTTTAATCTTTAAATCAAAATGACTGACTTATACCGATGGATAAGTAATTATTATACAACCATATAGAGTTAAACTTGACACCAATATCAGAGTTGATTTAATTGAGGAAGTTATAAATTATGTGTGGGGTGGCACGGTGGTGTAGTGGTTAGCGCTGTCGCCTCACAGCAAGAAGGTCCGAGTTCGAGCCCAGTGGCCGGCGAGGGCCTTTCTGTGTGGAGTTTGCATGTTCTCCCTGTGTCCGTGTGGGTTTCCTCCGGGTGCTCCGGTTTCCCCCACAGTCCAAAGACATGCAGGTTAGGTTAACTGGTGACTCTAAATTGAGCGTAGGTGTGAATGTGAGTGTGAATGGTTGTCTGTGTCTATGTGTCAGCCCTGTGATGACCTGGCGACTTGTCCAGGGTGTACCCCGCCTTTCGCCCGTAGTCAGCTGGGATAGGCTCCAGCTTGCCTGCGACCCTGTAGAACAGGATAAAGCGGCTAGAGATAATGAGATGAGATAAATTGTGTTTTTTTTTTTTTTTTGCAGGCTTGTTTTCCATTTTTTCCCCTGGTCTGCTCAGATAAATTACTGTCGTTCGACTCGATGGACAGTATTTTGTAAATAATTTTAGTGCATGGTATGATGTATACCGTTCTTCTTCTTTTTTCAATTCTAGGCTTAATAGACTACAATTTTCACTGTTTCCGGAAAGCCATTCATGAAGTGTTTGAGGTCGGTCTGTCCACACCGAGGATGGGGGCCCAGGCAGCCGGAACACCCTGCTTGATGAAGACGGTGGCACTGAATGGCACCCCCAGGAGCACCGTGTAGTGAATGCATAGATGGGAGGATGAAAAGACTAGAGAGGAAGAGGGAGTCAGTGGAGAAAGACAGACAATAAATGGGAGGCGCACTGCCATGCCAACCATTTTGCCTGCTCCCAAATGCCTTATACACCGAGCAAAGGACTCTAAAGCCTCTGAAAGACAACACAGAGCAATAGGGTGGATGGTTGCAGCATAACGGGGTAAGCAATAGGACAGAAGGGAAGACGCACAAAGGGATGGCCCTTTTTGTGTTCTTAAATGGCATTAACAAACTGGTTTAAAAGGATAATACTAGACCGCAATCAAATGACTAGAAATGCAAGCAGAGGGGAGCGCAGTGTGGCCCTCTCTGCGCAAAGCCTTCACACACTGACCGCTACCTGAGCAACAGAAGCTGAATGAACCCTGTACTGTTCGACTCCTAGCCTCATGAGCTGATTCTACAAAGCATCTGGTGTAATCCAATGGTGGAAAATGTGATGGTACTTGCTATTGGGCACCGATTGGAGAGCCCAGCTGGCTGTGTGTGTACACAGCAATGCTTGTGAAGCCTTATATAGAGGAGACTTGCCTGATGCAAGTACCTGCTTACATTTATCTAATCCTATTTCCTAAGCTGTTGCTTTTTTTTTTTTTTTTAAAGGTTTTCCAGGGAGTGTGAAAAGGGATTAAAGTGCATTGTGTAGCCTGTTTGTGTGTGAAGAAGGTGTGCGTTTCTCTGTGTGTGTGTATGTATGTGTGTTCCTTTCCTGCCTGTTGAGGCTCACAGAGCTGTTGTGACCTCACACACAGGGCTGCACAGTTGTAACAAAACAATAATTGTATTTTTAAAAATTAATAATTAATTGAAATAAACAGTTATTGTCTTCAGAGAAACCCTGATGCTTTGTCCGAGATAAACGATGGAACATTCAAGGAGCACTCACTAAATGTGCAGTGCTGTTCATAAATATAAGGATTTAGTAGTCAGTTGCGTTTTAATCAAAGTGGAAGCATTTGTCTTTTGCATTGAAATGACTGGAGTCCAAAGCAGTTATTTTTGCTCTTAAGCAGTTTAGCTGTGCAGCCCTCATCTCTCACTCAGAATGTTACAAAACAGGGAAATACTTGTACAGATAAGCGGTAGGACACTGTGATTGCACTCACTTTTGTTTAGTTGCTTGGTCTGAGAGACTCTGTGCATCTGTGCACGCGGTGGTTTGATTCAGAATGAACTACATTCCGGGTTGTGTGGTGCCAGTATCTTCTATCATGGATATATTCACTGTCGCTCTTTCCACAGAATTACCAGTATTTTGTTCAGCATAAAAATAAATCCCAAGAGTCCACATTGGAGCCACTATTACAGTATATCACACTTGCTCCAAGCATGTCTACTGAATCCACGTAACCCCCCCCCCCCCTTTTTTTCTTTCTTTCTTTTTTTTTTTTTTGAGTTGTAAAGGGATGCACACTAACCCAGTATAAATGAAATCAAAGAAGGAACAACCAAATCTGTAATTCTAACTTTCCTAGGGTTATTTCTCTAGACCTCTTGTGATTTCTTGCTTTTCAGACTGCATATGAGATTATATCTGGCTTATGTTCTGCTAGAAATGTTACCATTCACGAGAAATAAAACATGCACTGAAGTCATCCTGGTTGGTGTACTGTAGCTACATTTCACATCAGAAATACTGGCCAGTTTGAACACGCACTCACTTCCAAACCCATCTTTAACACCAAGCCAAGACGTGAAAGGTGTCATTTCCTTGAGTGTGTTGTCTACTCGGATTCCCAGCAATACTCCTTTTCTTTTGGCTGGTACATTTTGTGTGTGTTGTGGTTTCTTTCTTTCTTTTTTTTTTTTTTTTTTTAAAAAAGAATTGAGTTCGTGATTTGGATACTACAAATGAACTGGCGTCTTGGGAAAATTCCACTGTGCTGATCTTAATTTGTATATTGGTCAGCCGAGTGACTGTGGGGTCCGTGAAGCAAAACCAAGTGGTCAGTGTTGGTGTGGGGTTTTATTTTTATTTTATTTTTTAATTTAATCCACCATTATCAAAGCTACTAGTTAATATTAAGAAGTTCTGTTTATTAGTCTGTTTGTGTAGTCACTTGATTTGAATGCGTTTAAACCAAACCCGGGTGGGTTTCTCAAAAGCTTCTTAACGCTAAGAGCATCTTAACTAGGAGAGAGTGAGTGTTCATTGTGCTGCTCGCTCTACCATTTAACGATCTTTGTGTTACGATGTTTTTGGGAAACTCTGCACTCGTAAGTAATATCACCTTGGGCTTATTTTGTTCTGTCAGTGGAAAAATTATGTCATAATAAAGCTTTGAGAAATAATGCAAGCTCCTGTACAATTTTAAATAAATACAGTACTAGTCACAAGTTTGGACACCCCTACTCATTCATAGGTTTTTTTTCTGTATTTTGTGTTTTCTACATTGTAGAACAGTACTGAAGACATCAAAACTATGAAATAATACATGGAACATATACAGATTTATGTAGTAAACAAAATGTTAAAAAAAGTTTCATATTTTAGATTCTTTAAAGTAGCCAGTGTTTACCTTGACGCTTTACACACTATTGGCATTATCGTAACCAGCTTCATGAGGTAGTCACCTGGAATGCTTTTCAATTCATAGTTGTGCCTCGTCTGAAGTTAATTAGTGCAATTTTCACCTTCTTTAATGTAGTAAAATAGTAAATAATAAAAATGCAGTAAATAGCCCTATTCCACAACTGTAGTAATCAATATAATGTCAAGAACCGCTCAACTAAGTACAGAGAAACAAAATCCATCATTACTTTAAAACATGTGCCTTTTAATTAATAGACACAATTGAATTAGAAGTGGTGTCCAAACTTTTGACTGGTACTGTATGTACAGCAAGAGGTCCATGGATTTTTATTTTATAGCTATTTTTTTTAAAGGATCCCTGGGTACAAAATGTTTGAGAACCCCTACATTAGGAGTACCGTACATTCCAAAAGAGAAGAGCATGATGAGAAGATGAATAAATGAAGACGCAGCAAAAGAGGTGGTGTTGAATGTAAATGCTTTGACCAAGCCTTATTGGTAATGAAATACACAGATTGATATTAGATATGTTTAACATTTTAGTTTAAAAATCTGAACTTAAAACGAGACGGCCTTTCGAGTTCATAAAATCAGTGAAATTTAGTTCCCTCTGAAATTTGGTCATTGTGATGTATGTTTATTTCTGTAATATTTCACAAAATATCAGGCCATTCTGTGGCTGGGAAGTTATTTAATTTGAGGAGATTCCCGAGCAAATAATGTGCATGAAATCACCTGCTTCGTGCAGTCAAGCAGACAGAGGAAGTCCGTGTGCGCATGCTCAGGTGTACCTTCTTCTTTTGGGTTTTACGGCAGCTGGCATCTACAGGTTTACCTTGACGGTGCACTGAGAGTTACATCGTTCTGTCGCTAAACGAACAGCTGATCACACCGAGGTGCTCGCTGACCACCGATATTTATTAGTTTGGTCCCGTGTTTCCTTTCCTCTGCAACATAACGCCTTTTCTTCTTGCTTTCCGTTATTGTAGTCGGTCTTTTACGCTTCATTCACACACTCGCGTCCTCCATTTTTCTCTCCTGTTTCAAATTTGTATCCTACAATGCCTTGTGTGAAAGGGGAAAGCCCACCATGTGATGCATGACGTAGTATCTTGAACTGGGTCATGGTGAAGCAGGAAAAAATAGCGGAGAATTTAGGGCCACGTGGCCCTAAATTCATTCATTAATTATTCTATTGGGGGAAAAAAAAAATGAATAAAATTGGAAGTCTGTGATTTCAAATTCGGTAGCTTTTGGTCCACTAAACAAAAATAATTGGGTTTCCAGGAAAATTCATTTTATGACCTAAACTTGAAAAATTTGAAAGGCAGCCTACCTTTTTAAGGTAGGTGTTGTGTGTTGTTTCTGCGTTGTGTTTCTATGAAAACACAGAGACTAAAGACATCCATGTCCTAATCTAAAATCTTTAGAACCTTGTGTACTAAAGATTTTAGATTAGATAGTAATGTGAGCATGTGCAGCACTCTTCCCCCCCCATATTTTCCTTCTTCCAATTCTTATCTGCTGCTATGAGGTAGAAAAAAATGTTTCTCTGCCAGACTGGTTCCACCTGAAGGGAGAAGGAAAAAAAAAGAAAAAACCCTGCTCACATTTCCTTGATTATCTGACCTAATATGTAGATCAGGATGAGCTGTGTAAGTGTGTAGCTTGCAAAGGGACACCTATGAAGTGACTATGATCTCTGGAGAACCTGGCTTTTCTTCATTCTGTTGATGCAGATATACCGTACAGGTGAGCTGTAATGATCTCTGCTAACCCGCTGATAATGGAGATGTCTGACAGAGACAAGAAAGCAGAATTCATAATCTCTTTTTTCCCCCTTTCCTTTCTTTCTTTCTTTTGAACCAAATTGTGTGGTACAACCACAGAGATTTAATCCAAGCTGGGGAAATATTCTCTAACAGTACTGAAGAACCTTTCTGGTAAGAGAAAATGGTTATGAATTCAACGTTCTCCAGCTAATAATATTAACAGGCTATGAATTAACACAAGTGTATACTGCATTGTGTAACAGAATAGTTTGCATATTTTAATGGGAGCTTGGCATTTGGAACGTAAGATGCTGGAGAAGCCAATAAGCCTCGCAGCTATTGTCACGAGTCATTATGAAAAGTAGGCACGGCAGTTAAAATCCACTTCCACACAATTTAGATGCAATGAAACAGTGACAGAATTTTATCCACTTCATTAAGCTACTAATTTCTGGTAAATATTCAGCAATAGATCCTCTAAATGGCTTCCTGCTGCCCTCAAGTAGCATGCTGTTTCACTGCACATTGTCGTGCCTGCCTGCAGTATTGTTTACCTTAGAATGACTAATTTCTTACTAAAGCATGGAAATAAACCAATTTAAATCAAATGACATGGAGTTAGCTATATGAAGTGTTTATATACTGTATTTTGGCATGTCTCAAAGTCCTTGATGATTTATAGCTCAGAGTTAATATTATTAACAGTTGATCTTGTTGCTGCTTGGGTGTTGAGTTACTCTCAGTTTGGCAAGTTAGACATGTACGCATTTATCCGTACAGTACCAGTCAAAAGAAATTTGGACATACCTTAAATTTCAATTGGGTTTTCTTTTCTTTTTTATTATTTAATGGACACTTCCAATAGTGTACACGGTGTCCTCAAGGTCAACGGTGGCTATTTTGAAGGATCTAAAATATGAAATATTTTTGTTTGTTTTAACTTTGTTGTTTGTTTACTACATAGATGGAATTATGTTCCATGTCTTATTTCATAGTTTTGATGTCTTCAGTATTGTTCTACAATGTAGAAAATAGCCAAAATACAGAAAAACCTATGAATGAGTAGGGGTGTCCAAACTTTTGAGTGGTACTGCATTTATCAGAGCCAGCACTGGCTCTCAGGAAACTCTGAGCTTTCTGATGACTAGATCATAAACATTAAAATAAAAAAAAGGCACATAATGCACAGCTTTCATGTAAATAAGTGTCAGCTTTTGTAACCCTGTTAATAATAATAATAAGAATAAGAATAAGAATTAGTAGTAGTCAGTTAAATTATACCCAAAATTAAAACAAATTTAAGTAAAACAGCAACAAAAAAAATCAGTATAACAAATAAGACAGTACAAATTGCAAAATAACTGAAGGCTACAATAATGTGTAAGCTAAAGCTTTGTTATGCTAAACTTAAAATAATTATTTTGATGACTGAATGATTTGCTAAAGTAAGGAGACAATTTTTAATTCAGCAATGTATTCAGCTCATGGTTTTTTTTCTTTTTTTTTTTTTCCATCAAGAGCCATTGTAAAACAGTGATCTTCCATAGTCAAAGTTTTTTGTTTTTTTTTTTTGTCTTTTTTCCTCGAAACAAGAATGTGAATCTGATTTCTCTGGTGCAAGTCTACAGTTCATCTCCAGTATAGAGAGTACATTCTGTAGTTCCTGCTCCCTTTGTTCATTTATCATTGTAAGGCCAAATAGATGTTCGTGTTCTTGATTTAAAGTCTCTGTGAGCAATCATTCAGTTTTTACACTGCAGCTTCGCTGGTGTTAAAGTCGCATTGTTCTCCAGCCAGGATATCTGTGGCCAAAATCTTTTTCAACACCATCTCAAGAGAAGTGACACAGACCTGCTGAGTATTTTATATAAATTGCTGTATTAATGTTTTGAAAAAAAAATCAAATTTCTTCTTTATGCATTACAAATGACCCTGCAAAAATATCCACATTTACCATATTTAAATTAATTAATCCTTGTGTCTATGGTATGGTGACTTTTCGCCGTATTTCAGGCTCTCAAATCTTTTTTTTTTTTGGTCAAGTATGTTTTATTAGAAGTAGATCGCAGGACAGTAAGAGTCTACATTTTCATGATGAAGAAAGAAAAATAGAAAAGAATACAAAGAAATACAACAAATGGTGTCCCACTTACAGTAACTAAACACAAAGGTACACTGTTGGTATACTCTACTCTCCCTCCTTCCTTCTGCTCAGAACATTATAGAGGTCTATGTGTAGTGATGGAGAGTTAAAATCTCTGCTCTTGAGTGATGAGTGTTTTAACACATTTCTGAATAACTCCAATTTGTTAATAATTTAAATAACATTGTATGTAGATTGCACATGTTTATCGAAAGAAATATATGTTTAATGAAGGCAATTGAACTGCTGCTTTTCGTGTATTAACTGAAGGAGTAAAAGGAGAGAGACTGCACACTGGATCTGTGGATTAAAGAAAATGTACAGATGTATGAGCAGATATTGGGAAATCATACAGTTCTGTGTCCTCCTGTACTCACTAGATGGAGCCAGTGCTCTGATTTGGTTCTTGATCAGTGAGTGTTTAGCCCAAGGTTCTGTATGGACCCAGTGTGTGTGATAGCAGACATGCAAATGAAATGTTAACATCACACAGTTGTACAGAAGGGAGGGGGAAGGGAGCAGCATGATGTACAACTGTAATTTGGCTGAATAGCAGCCCTTGAAATTGCTTTGCTTTATCAAAACTGATGCCACACTTCCCATCCCCTCCACCGGCAGACACTAATGACCAATGGCTAATAAGTGGAAACATCCATGGCCTGTTCCCCCTTTTTCTTCTCCCCACTATTTTCACTAGTGATATAAACAAGGTCACGAGGCTGTTTAAAGCAATCTTTTTTTTTTTTTTTTAAATCTCATTTTCTGGGATTCTTCTTTAACATAGAAATTTTGCAGCTGTTGAATTAACTGCATTTAATTCATGACCAGTGTGAAATTCTGGCTTGGGTTTCAATGAAGAAAGTGTTAGGCTACGTGTATGGCTTCACGTGTCGCAGAAGAACAATTTTATTCTTTATGCACAATTATCCAATCCGCTGCCAATTATGTCACAGAAGCTCATAAAATCATGTATATACAGGCCAACAGATTCAGTTTATGTTCACCTCAGACATCAAAAAGTGATTTCAATGACTTTGACCATAGCATGGTTGCCAGATGGGCTGGTTTGAGTATTTCAAAAACTGCTCATCTCCTAGGATTTTCACACTCGATAACCTAGAGATTACACAGAATATGGAAAACCACAAAACAAGTCATTTCTGAGTGGCGGCACGGTGGTGTAGTGGTTAGCGCTGTCGCCTCACAGCAAGAAGGTCTGGGTTCGAGCCCCGTGGCCGGCGAGGGCCTTTCTGTGTGGAGTTTGCATGTTCTCCCCGTGTCCGCGTGGGTTTCCTCCGGGTCCTCCGGTTTCCCCCACAGTCCAAAGACATGCAGGTTAGGTTAACTGGTGACTCTAAATTGACCGTAGGTGTGAATGTGAATGGTTGTCTGTGTCTGTCAGCCCTGTGATGACCTGGCGACTTGTCCAGGGTGTACCCCGCCTTTCGCCCGTAGTCAGCTGGGATAGGCTCCAGCTTGCCTGCGACCCTGTAGAACAGGATAAAGCGGCTAGAGATAATGAGACGAGATGAAGTCATTTCTGAAACGCTCAAAACCGTGCATCTAATACAAAGTCACCAGTATCAGATTTTCACCAACCTGATGTTTGATGTAAACCTTACCTGAAGCTCTAGACCTGTATACATTGTGTTGCTGTGACCTGATTGGCTGATAATTTGCATGAATGTCCAGGTGTGTTTCTAATAAAGTGTATTTCACTCGCTGTATATCGGTGCGTATCTGGGATGACGAGCTCGCTTTCAGATCTTGTTTGTGTCCACATCATACCCAGATTTTATTCCTTTTCATATTCCAATAAATGTAATCCTGACTCCTATATTGACGCTTTTATGAGTCTCATGGTCCTCAGTAAGAACCTCGACATGAACAGGACTAGCAGTGGCTATGGTTCAGTCCTTTTTAAGGGTTCACACTCTTACACCAAGAGAAGAGAACAGAAGCCACCCTGTATGTGTGACAGCAGGGAGACAAAAGGCAAGACAAGGAAGGAAGGACGGAAGGAAGAACAAGGGATAAACAGAAGGGTTAGAAAGTGAGAACGAGTGAGGGAAGGGGAGGGAGAGAGTGGCAGCAGTCTCCTGTATTTTTGTAGGAGGGCATCAGAGCATGTCAAGCCAGGGCAGCCAGCCAGCAGTAAGCTAATGGGCAATGCACGAGCGGCTGTGACTAAAGTAGCAGCGACAGATGCCATTATCTCAGCCTCATGCAGATACAATGCACAGGACAGCACAGTCAGGCCCTTGGACAGGCTCAGCCTCTGAACGAACTGTGTGTGTGTGTGTGTGTTCCCCCATGCTTGTTTAAACTTAATGGAACACGATAGAGAAGCACTGGATAATCGCTAGCACAAGGATGTCCTGTTCCCCTTGTCTGAACCCGTCCATATTCAGTGTCTCCAAGTGAAGCTGCCTGAGTGTGTGACTATGTATACACACTCTAGTTCCAGCTAGAGGAGCAGGATTCTTCTCGCTCGTCTCTCATTGCCTATTCACGAGGATCATGAAAAACATATTGCATGCTCTGTGCTCTCATCAGACTCGGCTTTAAAATATGCCGTTCCCGCTTCACTAGGGATGTTCTGGTCATAGATGGGGTAAAAAAAAAAAAGGGGAGCGTGCAGTGTGTGTGTGTGTGTGTGTGTGTGTGTGTGTGTTAAAGTCCAGTGGGCTTAGACAGAACCTGAGTTGTTAGACAGTATTTTTCTGGGTGTAACAAATGTGAAGCATGCTCTGTGTGGTGCAGCCATGTGGGGCAGTACGATGTAGTTCAGGGATGGTTGTTGACAGTGGATTGTTTCTCTTCAAGTCATTTCCCTTCCTCAAGTCAGATGTGAAGCTGCCAAAGCTCTGAAATGGAAGGGGGTGGGAAGGAAGTGGCGTGCTCGTAAGTGTGTGCCTTTTCCTTTGTAATCTGCATACAAGGCTGTTTTCCATATTGTCCTTTTAAAAAAAAAAATTTTTATACTTTTATTTCAAGCTTTTGTTTCTCTGTAATTTGATGGGTACAATGCTTGTCTTTTGATTGAATACTTGATTTTATTTCAGCTTGTGAAATATTTGTATTTGGTAAAGTTAGATTTATAAGCACATGCAGTCTATATCATAAAGCTACAGCTGGATAAATGATGGCGATCAATCTTGTACGTTAAACATTGATTGGAACATTTTTAATTGTACGTTTTTCAATCAGTGTTCCTTTTGTGTTCACTGAACACTTATTTATCCAACAAATTCAACGACTAGCTTCTGCCTAAAATGAAGGCCAATTCTGTTTGACCATGTTGGAGATGAATTGAGTTGAATTTTTGTTTTATATTGTCTAGGATTTTCAGGAATAATTTTCCCCAGCCTTTAAAGATACATACATACATACATACATACATACATACATACATACATACTGTACATATAAATATAAAGGGGAAAAGTCAGATTCAGTGATGTTGCTCCAGGCAGCTAAATTAATTGGCTTTTTTTTCTTCCTCAAAACATGTGAATACTTCAGTAGAAATGGCTAGCATTATTGGTATAATTTTTCAAGTCATTTTCAAGTTTGTATTTTGCGGTTAAATTTGAAATAACACTTTGTAAATCAACAGGCTCTGGTTTATTACACTTTCAAGTTCTGTTCCATGCTATATTAATATTGCTTTTTATTTATTTTTAAACAGATAAATTACAGCAGCTTTATCTATTCCGTTATCTTGTATGTGATAAATTACAACTGTGCTAAAATCACTGCCACATACATACCCGTCAAAAGTTTTTTTTTCTTTATTTTTGTTTATTAATTAAGACACTTCATGCCTTAAAGTAATGATGGATGTCGTTTCTCTTTACTTAGTTGTTCAGTTCTTGACTTAATATGGATTACTCCAGTTGTGGAATAGGGCTATTAACTGTGTTTTTATTATTTACTATTTACTGTTTGATCTCAAATGCATTAAGAAGGCAAGAAATTGCACTAATTAACTTTTGACAAGACACACTTGTTAATTTAAAAGCATTCCAGGTGACTACCTCATGAAGCTGGTTAAGATAAGGTCATCAAGGTAAACAGTAGACATTTTGCAGAATCTAGAATATGAAAGTTTTTCTTTTAATAAACACTTTTTTTTGTTCACCACATAATTCCATCTATGTTCCATATGTTGTTTCATAGTTCTGATGTCTTCAGTATTATTCTACAATGTAGAAAAGAGTCAAAATGCAGAAAAAAACCTATGAATATGTAGGGGTGTCCAGACTTTTGACTGTTAGGGTTATATTACAGAAGTTTTATCCTCATTATATCTGTGATTTCACAACCAGGTTTGGCTGCAGTGGAGCTCTTCAATGGATGACAAATGAATATATTTTATTAAAGGAGTACGAGTGTCTGTCCAAGGGAAATTTAAGAACTACCAAAAGTGCGCAGATGAAGAAAAAGGCAGGTTCAGTTACTCACAGGTGTGTTTGTGTGTATGACCACATGCACTGGTGTAAACAGTGAGAGTCTGTCTGTTTTGCTCTGTCTGTCTGACCAAGCATGTGTTTTTGTGTAAGTGTAGTGTGTTCTTTTGGTTCAGCAACAAGTGAGGAGTTTGACAATATGCACTCCTATAGTTGCTTAGTGTTTGTTCTCCAGTTCTTTAATGCTCGCTTTTATAGAATGTTTGATGAATGAACGAAAATCAGTCAGAAGCGTTACATTTTCAGAATGCAAATGTTTTTATTTTATTATACTATGTGCAAGTATTGTAGAGTTAGGAATTATTTTGACCACTAGGTGCAGCTCCAGAGTGCATTTCCATAGAGAGCGCAGTCATAAGAGAACACATGCACTGAGGTGATAAAGTAAAGCTTTATTCACACCAGCAGGTACAGTATATTGCTCAATAATCCACAAATACAGCTGAACAGAATATCCATTTGTTCCCCAGACTGCATCCAAGAAGCCATGTAAGCTGATGAACATGTAGATTTGTGTGTTATGGTGTGTAAATAACAACCTAAACAACAATTTCCCAGTGTAGTAGCATTTTAAGGAAAAGCAGCAAACCTATACTGATCCTTGGGATAGGAAGTAAACAGCTGCCAAACACAAATATTGGAAGAATAATGTGATGTGCCTCTCTCTCTCTCTCTCTCTCTCTCTCTCTCTCTCTCTCTCTCTCTATATATATATATATATATATATATATATATATATATATATATATATATATATATATATATAAATGAATAAAATACACACCCTGTGCAGAGGTCTTCGGCACATGTAAAGAAATGCTGTCGACCAAAAATGGCTTAAAAATAATATATAAAAAAAATACTATAAACAGCAGTAAGCCATAGTAAATGAGACAGTCAATATTTGGTGTGAGACGACCCTTTGCTAAAAAAAAAATGGTAGTCTCAGGTACAGTGAGTGCAGTTTGATAAGGAAATGAGCTGTAGGTTTTACTGAGCATCTTCCAGAACCAGCCACAGTTCTTCTGGACACTTTGACTGTCACACTCACTTCTTCATTTTGCACCAAAACCCAGCAGCCTTCATTATGTTTTCTTTTTTTAATCTGAAAAGTGCTCTCTTATGTAATATGCTGCTCAGATACAAACTTTTTTTTTTTTCTGTAACATTTAATTTTGTGCTGGAAAATGAACATTTGGACTCTAAGATGTTTTTGTACTGACTCGATAATGGAGAAGTCATAAAACAGAAATCTATAACAAAGTTTGTATGAAAAAAAAAATAGGGTGCCTAAGACTTTTGCACAGTACTGTATGTGTGTGTGCATGTGCTAAACTGGATTTGTCCCATACACATGGGATGACTGTCTAGGATGGAGCCAACTATTAGCCCCAGTCTTAAAAGATGAGACTACCTCTAGCTGCGTACAGTACTAGTCAAAAGTTTGGACACCCCTACTCATTCATCGTGGGTTTTTTTTCTGTATTTTGACTATTTTCTACATTGTAGAACAATACTGAAGACACCAAAACTATGAAATAACGTACGGAACATGTATGGAATAATGTGGTAAATAAAAAAAGTGTTAAACAAAATAGGTTTCATATTTTAGATTATTCAATTTACCTTGATGACGCTTTACACACTATTGGCATTATCGTAACCAGCTTCATGAGGTAGTCACCTGGAATGCTTTTCAATTAATAGTTGTGCCTTGTCAAAAGTTAATTAGTGCAATTTCTTGCCTTCTTAATACGTTTGAGATCAAATAGTATATAATAAAAATACAGTAAATAGCCTTATTCGACTAATATAAAGGAAAAACCATTGAATTAGCAGCTGTGTCCAAAATTTTGACTGGTACTCTATGTCCTGAGTAGGATTCCTATCTGATTTATTAAAAAAAAAAAGCAAAGATTTATTTGCAAGATCCAAAAAAAAAAAGTCATAGCTAACATGAAGTATGCAAATGTAACAAATTCAAGATCATTAGCTAACACCAGCTAATAATGAACTGAATAAAACAAGTGTAATTTGTGTTCAGTGAGGCCAGGATAGTACCCTTCTGTGTTAGCTAGCAAAACTTGTTTGCTCTGACATGACACTGACAATCCTTGCTGATAGACAATGAAATAAACTTTCAAGTTTCCTAGAAATCTTGTAATAGGTGATCTTTTATTATTCAAGCTAGTCTCATACAGAGAGACTTACCAAGTTGTTCAGTTTTACATCATATAAGTGACGATGCTTCACACTCAGGGAGCACTGGCCATCCCTGGCCTCTCATTATCCCCACCCATTACTACACACTATACTTACAGTGTACTAACCTTCTGTCTAACTGCATTTCAGAGCAAACCAGAGGGAATTTCCTCAGGTTCCAGGAGCAGATGGAAAACAATGAAACGAGAAAAGTAAGTGCACCTTGTTGCTTAAAGAAATTGTCTTAAGGGACACAAAATCGATCCTCAGGGGGAGCATCCGGCAGATAAGAAAAACTAAAAGTACCAACCCCCCCCCAAATGTAACTCTTTAATGAGGAAAAATGTGTGCCACAAATTGCCTCACTCAGCGTCCGAAGAGCATGAGCATGTAGTTGCGTACAAAGCAAGTTAGAAATACAAAAATACCTACAGCTGATTGCTGATCCTCAGATACTAGAGGAGAGAGAGTGCTGTTTCTGTAAAACTTAGATGTGCCTCTGGTGGCTGCAAAAATAAATGGATCACGATGTAGTAGTTTCCCGAGACTACATTGCGAGGATAATCTAAGAAGTTAAGCATTGTCGATGCACCGACTCAGCAAATATGTTGTGGGTTGTTAGAGGAGTCAATTCTCTGTCGCTTCAAGTTGCAGTACGGAAGCTATCAGTCTCACCTCGGTATCACACCTCAGTATGGAGTGGCTCTGTACGATGTGTTAAAGAAGCATATGCACATTTCAATACAATGCATGTCCCGGTGCACATCTCTTCTACTACGTGTTAGTAAAAATAGTAGAAAAGTTGGGTGCACATAGAAACATCTATGGTGTATCCACTATATCTACAAGTTTATTTTTTCAGGAAAAAAAAAAGGCTTTCTGAAATTAGCCTGGGGGGACAGTATGTCATGAAGATTTTATTTCATTTCATTGCATGATACCTGCAGTTAATCTCTTGTTCTTTAATCATTTCTGAACGCGATAGTGAAAATTGCTGAATAAATCTTGTGTGATTCATAAAGAGACATTTGAAACGCTTGTCACTTTGCATTTAGTGTTTTGACAACACTTTTAGATGTCAACATATCACTGAAATAATCTTATTAAAAGGTCCTCATCCTAAATTTCAACTTTTTTTTTTTCTTTCCAAGAAATGCTTGCTTGTATATTAAATACATTTTGAGAGAAATTATAACATTATATGCATTATAACAGTAAGTACTGTATAACCTCAGGAATAGTGTGTGAGGCTTTCTGGAGTCATCTTTCCTCTACCATTTTAAACTTTTGCCCCAGACATCAGGTTATTTAAAAAAAAAAAAAGCAAATGGCATCATGAATTCTATGTGATTTATGTTCAAGGTATAATCCATATCCAGTTTGATGCAGTACACATCACTTACCTGCTGTATAGTTGTATTACAAATATTAATAGTAGTTACTAATGTTATGTTAGTATTAATATTAGATTTGGGCGGCATGGTGGTGTAGTGGTTAGCGCTGTTGCCTCACAGCAAGAAGGTTCTAGGTTTGAGCCCAGCGGCCGGCGAGGGCCTTTCTGTGTGGAGTTTGCATGTTCTCCCCGTGTCTGCGTGGGTTTCCTCCGGGTGCTCCGGTTTCCCCCACAGTTCAAAGACATGCGGTTAGGTTAATATGGGATGGCCTTGGGCTGAGGTGCCCTTTAGCGAGGCACCTAACTCCCAACTGCTCCCCGGGCGCTGTTAGCATGGCTGCCCACTGCTCTGGGTGTGTGTGTGTGCTCATTGCTCGCATGTGTGTGTTCACTGCTTCAGATGGGTTAAATGCAGAGAGGAATTTCACACGTGTGTGATGAATAAAGTTGTGCTTTCTTTATTTCTTTCTTTTCTTGGTCTTTCTTAATTATCTAGTTTTCTGCCTTTTCAGTTGTAATTTTTTTTTTTTTGTCTTTGAAATTATTTTCAAAGACAAAATTATTGTTTTTCATGAATGATGCTTTCCACATAGTAAAAGTGCTTTTGTTACCACAGGTGTTGGTGAGAGTCTCTGAATGCCTTTGACGAGAGCAAAAAGCAGAATGGCTCCGAAAACAAGAAACAATGAAACACAAGGTCACAACTTTTCTAGACACAATAGGTTAGTCAAAACTTCTTAAAGTTACTATTTCATTCTTGAAATATGAGCGCTTTTGTATTTTATGCTTTTCAATTAATTCCCTTTGGATTTTGGATGACTAACATTAACGTAAGATTTCTGCAGTATGAAAACTACATGATTTCTCAAAATGTTTACAGCCAGAGACCCTGTTAACTTTGAAATAAATTCAGACCCCCCCCCAGCACAGATTTATTTTATGACCCTAAGCGTAGTATTAAATGAACCTAATCCAAGTATTAAAATATTACATTCATTATTTATTTAACTGTGTACTATATCACTTTGGATATTTTTATTGTATCCAAATAACTTTGTTCCTTAACTTTCCAGCAACGGAACACATTAAGTTGGACTTACTAAGGTTTGGATTAAACCCATTCATGTGACTAGTCAAACAGGCTAATAACTATAAGAACTCACTAATAAATTGAATGATTTGTGTTTTGCACCACTCACTCACTTCTTCCAGCTTGTCCCATTTATGTGTATGGGGTTACTGCCATGTGGACACTATTGATCCACATGTCATATTAATTGGAACATAGTTTTACGCCAGATACCCTTCCTGCCGCAACCCTCCCATTTCCAGGCTTGGGAAAACAACCATTTACGCATGCATTCACACCTATAGAGGATTTAGACTAGCCAGTTAATCTAACTGCATGTCTTTGGACTGTGGCTGAACCCAAAGCACCCAGAGAAAACCTGCACAGACATGGGGAGAACATGCAAACTCAACACAGAAAGGCCTCTGCCAGCCATGGGGTTCAAACCCAGAACCTTCTTGCTGAGAGGCGACAGTGCTTACCACTGTGCCATTTGCATTTTGCACCACTGTAACAATATAAAGAAATCAAGGACCCCTTGTCATTGCTTCAAGAACCCCTAGAGGTTCTTGGACGCCAGTTTGAGAGCCATTGAAATAACTACATAAATAGCTAAAAAAATGTAAATAACTGGGAGTCTCTATAACACTTAATGTGAATATATGCAGAGAAAATAGCAAGCAGAAAGTCACAAGAGAAAAAAGAAGAAAAATGAAGTATAGTGGAAATGAATGATTTAACGAGCAGTAAGGCTTGATTGGAAATGCTGCCTGCAAAGCTTAGTGTGTGATCCAGTGTGTTTCGTCATGTATGTAGTATTTAATTGCTGGAAGAACAGCGTTTCTTTTACACACAGTCTGCATAATATCTGAGTGACTGCTGCGGCCCATGATGTGTCTGTTTCTGTCTCTGTGTCCCTCTCTCGCACCTTTCAGGTAAATATAACACCTTTCTCTTCTCTTTCAGGACATGTTCCTGGCTCAAAACACACACATACAGTATACATGCATACATAATATACTGACACGAAGCTGCAGGACACAAACTCCTGACTTCTCACTTTCACACATTCTGTATTCTTCATGCAAAATTAAACATTAATCCTAACCAGGGTACAGAAGTCATGATTTCTACAATAAACAATAAATCTGAGTGTTCTACACCAAACTAGGACAATGTTATGCATGTATGCCTGCTAATGTGCAGATTTAACGGTTTCTTTTTGTGCTAATACTACTACTACTACTAAGAATAATAATAATAAATTATTACATTTATATAGCACTATATATATGTACACTCTATAGCACTTTACAATTCAAAAATGCAAACAAACAAATACGTATACTTCAAGTCTAATATCACTTCAGAAAAAAAAGAATACATTAAGAACCCTTAAAATCAATAAACAAGTCAGTCTAAGAAGCATAAGCTGATTTAAACAGGAAGGTTTTCAATTGTTTTTTGAAATTGTTAAAGGTAGGCTGCCTTTCAGATTTTTCAAGTTTAGTTCATGAAAATAATTTTCCCCAACACCCAATTATTTTTGTTTAGTGGACTGAAAGCTACTGAATTTGAGTCACAGATTTCCAATTAAATTTTTTTTTAAATGGAACAAATAATGAATTTAGGGCCACATGGCCCTAAATTCTCCGCTATTTTTTTCCTGCTTCACCATGACCCAATTCAAGATACTGTGTGGTGGACTTTCCCTGTCCACACAAGGCATTATGGGATACAAATTTGAAACAGGAGAGAAAAATGGAGGACGTGAGTGTGTGAATGAAACATGAAAGACTGAATACAGTAATGGAAAGCGAGAAGAAAAGACGTTATATTGCGAAGGAAAGGAAACGCAGGACCAAACTAATAAATATCGGCGGTCAGCGAGCACCTCAGTGTGATCAGCTGTTCGTTTAGCGACAGAATGATGTCACTGTCAGTGCACGGTCAAGGTAAACCTGTAGATGGCAGTAATGCAACACTGTGGATGCCAGCTGCTGTAAAACCCAAAAGAAGAAGAAGGTGGTAAACCTGCGCATGCGCACACGGACTTCCTCTGTCTGCTTGACTGCACAAAGCGGCAACTTCATGCACATTATTTGCTTGGGAATCTCCTCAAATTAAATAACTAACCAGCCACAGAATGGCCTGTTTTTTGAGATATTACAGAAATAAACATATCACAATGGCCAGATTTCAGAGGGAACTAAATTTCACCGATTTTATGAAATCGAAAGGCTGTTTACACATGACTTAAGATCCCTTGGCAAGGTATTCCATAACTTGGGACCTGCATAGGCTAGCATTCTTCCACCAAATGAACTTCTCTTGATACTAGGAGCCACCAAATCGTTGTTGTCTGCTCGAGTTCTCTTTAGGGGTCTCTACCTTAGAAGTTCTTCAAGGGACAGTGGAGGAAGGCTATTCAAAGACTTAAATATCATAACCAGGACTTTGTACTGGATCCGCTGGAATGGAATGAGTATACGGTAGCTTTATAAGGAAATGTGTGGTTTAATATCAAGGTCTTTACATCTATTTTGGGTGAGCAGTGTACAAATTACATCACCTTTTATTTATTGGTGTCAGTGTGCTCAAGACACTACACTGAGTGCAGAATTATTAGGCAAGTGAGTATTTTGACCACAACATCCTTTTAATGCATGTTGTCCCACTCCAAGCTGTTTAGGCTTGAAAGCCTACTACCAATTAAGTATATCAGGTGCTGTGCATCTGTGTAATGAGAGGGGGTGTGGTCTAGTGACATCAACACCCTATATCAGGTGTGCATAATTATTAGGCAACCTCTTTTCCTCTGGCAAAATGGGTCAGAAGAGAGATCTGACAGACTTTGAAAAGTCTAAAATTGTGAGATGTCTTGCAGACGGATGCAGCACTCTTGAAATTGCGAAGATGTTGAAACGTGATCACCGAACAAGCAAGCGTTTCATTGCAAATAGTCAACAGGGTCGAAAGAAGCGTGTGGGGGAAAAAAAGGCGCAAAATAACTGCACATGATCTGCGGAAAATCAAGCGTGAAGCTAACAAGCAGCCATTAGCATCCAGTTCTGCCATATTCCAGAGTTGCAACATTCCTGGAGTGTCAAAGAGTACAAGGTGTGCAATACTGAGGGACATGGCCAAGGTAAGGAAGGCTGAAAAACAACCACCACTGAGTAAGGCACACAAGATAAAACGTCAAGACTGGGCCAAGAAATATCTTAAGACTGATTTTTCTAAGGTGCTGTGGTCTGATGAGATGAGAGTGACTCTTGATGGGCCAGATGGATGGGCCTGTGGCTGGATCAGTAATGGGCACAGAGCTCCACTCCGACTCAGACGCCAGCAAGGTGGAGGTGGAGTACTGCTATGGGCTGGTATCATCAAAGACGAGCTTGTTGGACCTTTTCGAGTTGAGGATGGACTCAAACTCAACTCCCAGACCTACTGCCAGTTCCTGGAAGAAACCTTCTTCAAGCAGTGGTATAGGAAAAAGTCAGCATCTTTCAAGAAGAACATGATTTTCATGCAGGATAATGCTCCATCTCATGCGTCCAAATACTCCACTGCATGGCTAGCCAGTAAAGGTCTGAAAGGTGAAAAATAATGACATGGCCCCCTTGTTCACCTGACCTAAACCCCATAGAGAACCTGTGGTCCATTATAAAACGTGAGGTCTACAAAGAGGGAAAACAGTACACCTCTCTGAACAGCGTCTGGGAGGCTGTGGTTGCTGCTGCACACAATGTTGGTCGTGAACAGATAAAGAAATTGACAGAATCTATGGATGGAAGGCTTTTGAGTGTCCTCATGAAGAAGGGTGGCTATATTGGTCACTGATTTGTTTTTGTTTTGTGTTTGAATGTCAGATATGTTTATTTGCAAATCTGGAGTTGTCATATCAGTGTACCTGGTGAAAATAAATAAGTGAAATGACTACATATTTGGTTTTTATTAAGTTGCCTAATAATTCTGCACAGTGAAAGTTACCTGAACACATACATATTCTCCTAAAATGGCCCAAACTAAAAACACCCCACTCTAACTTCCATACATATTCAGCTTTGATATTTATGAGTCTTTTTGTTTGATTGAGAACATAGTTGTTGTTCAATAATAAAACTAATCCTCAAAAATACAACTTGCCTAATAATTCTGCACTCCGTGTAGAGTTCATTCTAACTGTAGCATTTTATAGCTCAAGCTATCATTGTCGTCTTTCAATATAAAGGGCCACATGTCCTGTAAAGCAGCAGGAACTCTAATAAACTGATCAGAAATCAGCTCTTTGATGGTTTATTAATATTCATGCTATTACAAATAAATATATATATATATATATTAAAATCCATTAGAATAACTTCAAAATGTGCAGGTAACTAAGAGAAGGTACTGTTTTGGGACTTCTAACTGCAGTATTGAGGCCTGTGTTATTAACATTATAAATGAAAATTATCCATCCATTATCTGTAGCTGCTTATCCTGTGCAGGGTCGTGGGCAAGCTGGAGCCTATCCCAGCTGACTACGGGCGAAAGGCGGGGTACACCCTGGACAAGCCGCCAGGTCATCGCAGGGCTGATACAGAGACAAACAACCATTCACACTCACATTCACACCTACGCTCAATTTAGAGTCACCAGTTAACCTAACCTGCATGTCTTTGGACTGTGGGGGAAACCGGAGCACCCGGAGGAAACCCACATGGACACGGGGAGAACATGCAAACTCCGCACAGAAGGGCCCTCATTGGCCACTGGGCTCAAACCCAGACCTTCTTGCTGTGAGCCGACAGTGTTAACCACTACACCACCGTGCCCCCAGAATAAAAATTATTTTAAATGATAAGTTCTAATCTCACTAAATTGGTGTCTAATGTCTAATTTTAATCCCTGTAAATGGGAGAAATATGTAAGCGAGTGTGCTGTAAACTGTATATTTATAAAGATATACTGTATACACTATTCCACGTTTTAACCTCCATAGTGTTCTGCTCTCTAACCTTTCAGTCACTGTTTTATTACAAATGTGCTGAAACAGACTTAAAACACCAAATTCGGTTATAGACTGCACTGTAGGAGTGAAGGGGAGACCAAACCCAATATGAGGTTCAACTAAATTTTGGAGTTCCATTCAAATTTATGTGCATATAGAATGCATTTCCTTTTTTCCTAATATAATAGTATGTCCCACTGTCTATTTTCTCTGTTTTGGTAGTGTCACTAATTCAATTGACTTAATTATTAGTTTTTCAAAATTATTTGAGTCCTACTGCAGGAAAAGTTTCATTCAAAAACATCATTTTTAGAACACGTGTTTTCGCAGTACATGTGTGTGAGGTGTCTGTCTCCGAGAGAAGATAATCTATGCAATGCATCAATTCTGAACCTGGAGTCAATGTAGCTTATGTTCAATCCTGAAATCAGGATGATGCAAGATGTACTGTAAAGGTATAATATTTTATATTTCAGTGAATTGACATCAGTAATTATCTCACATGGTTATTTATTGTTTATGATGTGCTTTAGGCTCGATTTGTTGGTATAATATAGCATCAGTAACTGCTGTATCATTGGGCAGGGTCCGAGCCTATCCCATGAACACTGGGCATGAGGTGGAAATATACCCTGGATGGGTCACCATGGGACATGACATCATGAACACACACTTTCACACACACATTCACACTGAAGGAGGGGAAGTTTAGAGTCACCAACCTACCTGGTAGGTGGGAGGAAACTCGTATGCAGAAACCCACAGAGACACGGCGCAAACATGCAAAACTCCACACACCTGCGGCACCACAATGCCACACGTACAGTATATAGATTAGATTATTCTGCAAAAGTCTGAGGCACATGCAAGGAACGGTGTAAAGCAAAAACGCCTTCAAAAAGAATGAAATTAAATGCTTCTTCTACTTTAAAAAAAATCTATAATGAGCAGTAAACAGGAATAAATGAAAGTCAAAAGTTGGTGTAACAACACTTTGTTTAAAATAAAAAGTAGTCTCGGGACAGTGTGTGAAGTTTTATAAGGAAATGAGCTGGAAGTTGGACTGGGTATCTTGCAGACCCAGCCACAGTTCTTCTGGAGGCTTTTACCGTCATGCTTGCTTCTTATTTTTGCACCAAAACCCAGCAGCCTTCATTATGGTTTTTTGTCAGAAAATTGCCTCTTATAATACGCTGCTTTCTTTACTGACATACAAACATATTTCTGTAACATTAACCTTATGCTGGAAAACTAAAGTTTGGAATGTAAAATGTTTTTGTACTGACTTGATAATGTAGAAATCATAAAATAAAAATAAATAAATCCATAAAATTTGTACTAAAAATCGGATGTCTAAGACTTTTGCGCAGTACTCTGTGTGTGTGTGTGTGTGTATATAATGGATTACATTTTTCTGTTTTCAGCGTTTGATTGCTTTGTTCACCAAAAGGTTGAATATGGCTTGAAATTTCATTTTTATAAAATTGTTGTCCTGAGTTCACTCATTATTTCAAACACTTAGCCCATTTGTTTATTATGGTTATTTTTAGTAACAGATTCTATATTAAAAAAAAATCTACATTCAGAATTTTAGATATACAGGACATTTCCAAGTTTGCAAATGAGACACACTTCTAATGCATCATATGATAAAGGGCAGGTTCTGACATAAGCTGACAAGGTTTTTGTTTCCCAGTAAGCATCATCCAGAGGTGGACAGTAACGAAGTACATTTACTTGAGTACTGTACTTAAGTACACTTTTTGAGTATCTGTACTTTACTTGAGTATTTTTTTGGGGGGAAACTTATGACTTTAACTTCACTACATTTGAAAGACAAATATTGTACTTTTCACTCCAATACATTTCTATCAAGGTCCTCATTACTACGAAGTAGACTTTGGATGTTTTCTTTTCTAAAACGTGATTGGTTTTTTTCGCAGGTGACACTGAGGCAGCCTATCAGTAGTCATGAGGGTCACGTCACGTCCATAAACTGTATAAAATCCAGTTCAATGATTTCTCAGCAGCATTATTTGAACACAATCAGTTGATGGCAGAATGGAAGGAGGCGGTTCTTCTGGAGAATGCACGCACCCATGGCCATACCTAGAACCCATGTTTCAGTTTTCTGAAAGGATTAAAGATTCGTTTTGTTTTAATTGTTTACTTTGTTTGCTGAAAATGAACCACATCACGGCCTACAAAAACTCACCGTCCAACCTGCGGAAGCATATTGAGGGATGTAAACGTTTTATTCCAAGAGAAAGCGTGCAGTGAAGTTGTCTGTGCTTTTAGAGCCTAGTGATAACGTTGCAATAGCTATGCAGTCTGGTTAGTCAAATGACTTTCTATGGATTTGCCCGCCAAATTGCCATCGCCTTGTCCACGGCTAACATTAACACATAGCTAGTTAACTTGGACACTGTTAGTTAGCATGTAAAAGCGGAGTTATGCTAACATGAATAACGTTAACTTATCTGAAGTTCTTTCAGAAATATGTTTCAGCATAATCTTGCCAAATAAACAGAATGTAGACATCTGTGTTGAAAGGTGTTTATTCTAGACGTTCTACAAATTAGTCAGTGAATCCAGTCGGTTGCTTCAGAGGCATTAGGTTTTGTAAGCATTGTGGTAATAATACAACAATTCGTTCACAGAAAATGTACTTTTAATACATAATTATTTTTAAAAGCAAGTACTTCAGTACTTTAACTTCAGTAAAAATTTGACTGTACAATTTTCACTTGTGTCGGAGTAACATGTGACCAGTGGGATCTGTACTTTGACGCAAGTAATGAAGTTGGGTACTTTGTCCACCTCTGGCATCACTGCAGTGTAGTAGAGCGAGCACACCTTCAGGCATTCAATGGCATGAATAATTTCTGCACTGCAAACTTTTAGGGACGAGCAGATAGGTCACCACCTTATTTATACCAACTAATGAAGGGAAGATTCAAAATCGCAATATAAACTGAAAGCAGAATATAAATCATACACAATATGTGGCAATTGTGCAAAGTAACATGGAAGAAAAGCATCGTTTCTGCGCTTCGGTATGTCTCAGGAATCTTTCTCCTCCACTTGAGTTTCAGTGTTTTTGTCCAGTTTAAATTTCATATAATTACATTTTCAAATGTTGCTTCTACTCTACTGAAACAATCAACCTGTATTTCTCAGATTTCATTAATCACTGAATTTCAAAACATTACAAAATAAACCTCAGTTTGTCATCACTGGGTCTTCACAATGGGTCTTGTGAAAGGCTTTTTGTTTCTATAGCAAAAAGTTGTAGAAAGAAACTTCTCACTACAGCCAGAGGAAATAAAAATGGAGGAATTTATTTTTACATCACCGCAGAAAACAAGAGGATGAATTGAGGTTTTAAAAAAATTGTTTACTTGGTTGTTACCCTGATTCTTTCCTATTTCAGCTCGGAAAACTGATTATTTTATTAGAAATAATATATTTTTTGGTGCTGACAGTTTGGCAGAGATGACGCAATGTTGGTGCAGTTTAATCTGTAAATCTCTCTCTGCATTTCTGAAATAACTGTGGATATAATTATTTATATAATATTTATATGGTAAGGTAACTGTTTGGCTATTTTTTTATTTTTTTGGCAGATATGTTAATTATCCTCAAGGTCTTATTTGGCTAAATGTCTTGATCAGGTGCTAATTGAGTGTTGAGCATGCTAACAAGCTATCTTCTATCAGAAAGTGGGCAATAGGAAGCATTGTTTAAAGTCCCACATTATCATTCTTGGGTACTTTTAGCATTTATAACATCAGCCCTGCTGTCATGGGGGTAAAGAAGAAAGCAGAATTAAAAAAAAAATCATCTGAACTATTTGATCAAGCTATGAAGGTCAAAAATGTAGACCAGTACATTGTTTTCAACTCATGAGATAAATTAATGTTTCACATTTATTTGTGAAATGGTTTGATCTGCATTTTTTCATGTGTTGGGGGTCGATGACTGACTGACTATTAGTTTGCTACGATGTCATGTGCACAAAAACGAAAAGGAAAAAAAAGGACACAATGAGTGTTTTGGCAAAGTTCTCAAAACCAAAACGTTTTCAATTTTGAATGTCAAATTAAGAATACTTTATACTTCTATTATGCATTAAATCCATTCACATTTCACATGTTGGGTTTAGTGGATGTGTGCTTTTTCTTGGGGACCCTTTTGAAATGGTTTGTCACAGGCCTGGACAATATACATAGCCGGCCTATTCAGCATCATCACGTTTTAAATCTGATAAACGACTATTTTGATTACTTATAGTGTAATTCTGTGCACAATTTATGTTTAAAAATCCACTCTGAAAAAGAGCTTGTGTTCGTTATCTGTCCACTGATGCCACCACTGAAGAATGTCATCGAGTTACCAGGCAGCAGAAATGAAAATTTCTCTTCAGTTTTTGTTGTGCAGTGTAACGTATAGACATTGTCACAAAGTGGCTTTACAGAAATACGGTATGTATGTAGATTGAACAAATTGGAGGCCAAAGTTCACACATCAGTAACAAACCAGAGGTAACAGTGGCAAGGACAAACTCCCTTGATGAGATGGCGTCAGGAAGAAACCTTGAGAGACACCAGACACAAAAGGGAACTCGTCTTTTGGGTGACACTTGATAGTTGAATTCTCATCTCATCTCATCTCATTATCTCTAGCCGCTTTATCCTGTCCCACAGGGTCGCAGGCAAGCTGGAGCCTATCCCAGCTGACTACGGGCGAAAGGTGGGGTACACCCTGGACAAGTCGCCAGGTCATCACAGGGCTGACACATAGACACAGACAACCATTCACACTCACATTCACACCTACGCTCAATTTAGAGTCACCAGTTAACCTAACCTGCATGTCTTTGGACTGTGGGGGAAACCGGAGCACCCGGAGGAAACCCACGCGGACACGGGGAGAACATGCAAACTCCGCACAGAAAGGCCCTCGTCGGCCACGGGGCTCGAACCCGGACCTTCTTGCTGTGAGGCGACAGCGCTAACCACTACACCACCGTGCCGCCCTAGTTGAATTCTCCATACATAATTTCTTTTCTACTACTATTTACCAAGTCAAGCATTGCTAAGGGTGTTGAAATGATATTCAGTGTGAGCATATTGTGAATACAATGGCAGTTCTTAGCTAGAGCTCTAGTGAAACAAGCATGGGTTATGGTTATAAAATGAAGTGCAAATCCTATCCATGTGGGACCGTCCACAGCAGCAGAAATTCATGCAAAAACTCTGCCAGGTACCTCCCCACTGAACTAATTTAGCTTTCAGTGCCATGGTCATGAGTATCATGTGGTGTAAAGATGATACACATTTCAGCCCTTAATAGCTGCCAAAGTTGTACTGATTTCATGTGTATTTGCATGAGTGTAATAGAACTAGACATTCATGCCTTAAAGCCACCTTAAAAAAAAAATCAACAACCAGCATCCTTTCTGATAAAATCAAGCATATAGAGATGAATTTTCAAAATGTAATGAAAGTGAAAATAGATGGACAAGCATCTCATCTCATTATCTGTAGCCGCTTTATCCTGTTCTACAGGGTCGCAGGCAAGCTGGAGCCTATCCCAGCTGACTACGGGTGAAAGGCAGGGTACACCCTGGACAAGTCGCCAGGTCATCACAGGGCTGACACATAGACACAGACAACCATTCACACTCACGGTCAATTTAGAGCCACCAGTTAACCTAACCTGCATGTCTTTGGGGGAAACCGGAGCACCCGGAGGAAACCCACGGGGACAACATGCAAACTCCGCACAGAAAGGCCCTCGCCAGCCACGGGGCTCGAACCCAGGACCTTCTTGCTGTGAGGCGACAGCGCTAACCACTACACCACCGTGCCGCCATGGACAAGCATATAAATGCTTATTGTTAGTAGTTTACAAACTGAATTTTCTGTTTTTTCCTCCCATCACATTAAACATATAAAACACTATAAACAGGCCTTATAGTGTTTCAGTATTTTTGATGTGTATTCACTTTTGATTCTTAAATGCATACAATCTTAGACCATACAGAACTTCTGCTTGAGTAGTTTTCACATGGGTTACCACAGAACACTGTTTCATTAACCTGCACAATTTGAAATAGCAAATTGAAAATCAAGTAATGGAAATGTGATTTTTTTTGGGGGGGGGGCAAAAAACAAAAATGCACATTGCGGAAAAGTTTTTACGCTTGCATGCGGTGGATTTTGAGACAATTCAATAATGCAAAATTTTGCAAAAGTGAAATGGAAACACTTTTTTTTTTGCATTTACAGTACTGTGCAAATGTTTTAGGTGCATACAATGGAATGCTGTAGAGCAAAGATTAAAAAATTATCACATTAAAAAATACTATAAAGATCAGGAAGCACGAATGTATGAAAAATTCAATAATAGTTGGTGTGAGAACTGTTTGTTAAAAAAAAAAAAGTCGTCTCAGGTACAATGAGCTGTAGGTTTTACTGAGCATCTTCCAGAACCAGCCACAGTTCTTCTGGACACTTTGTCACACTCGCTTCTTAATTTTGCACCAAACCCCAGCAGCCTTCATCATGTTTTCTTTTTTTAATCTGAAAAGTCCTCTCTTATGTAATATGCTGCTTAGATACAAACATTTTTTTCTGTAACATTTAATTTTGCACTGGAAAACGAACATTTGTGACTATAAAATGTTTTTGTACTGACTCGATAATGGAGAAGTCATAAAATAGAAATCTATAACAAAGTTTGTCTGAAAAAAGGCTGCTTAAGACTATTGCACAGTACTGTATATCACAAGCATGACAAGAAAAGCAAATGGAAATGCTACCTTTCTGAAAAAAGACGGCTTTGTAAGAGCTATTGTCTCATCTCATCTCATTATCTCTAGCCGCTTTATCCTTCTACAGGGTCGCAGGCAAGCTGGAGCCTATCCCAGCTGACTACGGGCGAAAGGCGGGGTACACCCTGGACAAGTCGCCAGGTCATCACAGGGCTGACACAGACACAGACAACCATTCACACTCACATTCACACCTACGGTCAATTTAGAGTCACCAGTTAACCTAACCTGCATGTCTTTGGACTGTGGGGGAAACCGGAGCACCCGGAGGAAACCCACGCGGACACGGGGAGAACATGCAAACTCCGCACAGAAAGGCCCTCGCCGACCCCGGGGCTCGAACCCAGGACCTTCTTGCTGTGAGGCAACAGTGCTAACCACTACACCACCGTGCCGCCCCTAAGAGCTATTGTGAGAGGAGAAAACTCAGCTTTAATTGCACAACATCACTCATTGGAAAAAAACAGACCATTTGTTATTCTATTTTGTCAAAATTCTTAAAATATTGCTTCTATTGTGGCAAAATCGACATTGACCTTGAAATTTATCTTAACTTAAGATTTAAGATATCAAACAAGATCAGGTCAAAGGTTCTGATTTAGGTTGGGTGTTTAACTTTTAGTTGAAACATAAAATTAAACATGAAATTATTTTCCTTGGCTTTAGAAATACTTAAATGAAATGAAAAAAAATGTATATATATATATATATATATATATATATATATATATATATATATATATATATAATTACAAAGCCTTCTATATCAAAGTGTCTCATGTAGTCCTATTCTATAAAAAAAAGTATATGATTGACATAGTACTACATGTCAAACAGAATCTACTTGAAAATTCATAAGGCGTGCATGAGAACATTTCCGTCCTTTCTCTACTGAGAAGCTGCTCCAAACTGCAGATTTGATTTTCTCCCTGTTTGCGTTTTAGGGAGTGCATAATTGGTGGGCAATTTGCATTTCTGTTTTTCTCCTGCAATTACACCCATAACTCTTCGTGAAGTCATGGTGTCAGCCTGTTCACCCCAAAAAGAAAAAAAAAAGAAACATAAAATGAAATTTGTGGCATACTTAATAAACTTGAAGGAGATGGCTGGGTTGTTAAATGGGACGGGGACATGATGTGCACGCTTAAAACAACACAGCCTTTTTCCTTCATTCCCCCCCCCCACCACCACACACACTTCAGCTCTGACACTATTATTATTTACATCAATGAAAATATTTCAGTAATTGTCAAAAATGGACAAACACCACAGCATGCGAGTGTGAAGTCAATCAGTTTGCTTTGTATCACATTTTCTCCGGTATGCAGGATACTAGGTACTTGGTTTGCAGGATTTTCCTATTTGTCAGCGGATGTGTGTAGAAACATGGTTGGCAACTGTCAAATCGGAGTGTCCTTGTGTCACAAATGATCACATGTTCATTACTTACAAACTCCAAAGAGATGGCAGGGTGGACAATCGGCAGAATCGTGGCTTACCTCTGTGAATCCGGGCTTTCTTGAGGAAAGTAAAGAGCTCATGAATAGAGGGATGAGAAATGTGCACATGGGAGAAACTGGAAAGACAAGAAAAGAAGAAGAGGAGGAGGAGGACGAGTGCCCAGGAAACATGGGAAGAAGAAGAAGAAGAAGAGGAAGGAGGGGGGAGAGGTGAGGGGCCAGAATGACAGACAGTGACAGACAGACAGACAGATAGACAGACAGCAGAGCAGGACTGAGTGATAGAGGGTATTGGAATGATAATGTGAGTGAATGGAGCAGTGTGTGAGGGGAGAGCTGAGGGAGTTCTCATGTCCAGCTGGCCTTTGCCTGTGCACCTCATTAGACTCACACCACAGTCACACCAAATATTTAAGTGGACTTGGGGGAGGAGTGTATGTCTGGATTAACTGCTGAACAGGTCTGCTCTTATGTGGGGTAGCAGAGGTTAGTGCATATGTGCTTTGGGGTTAGTCTTTTAATGAGGTGAGAGGGTAAAGGGACAGAGAGGAGCAGAAAGCAGTTCGTCCCAGTGTCCGGCACAGGATCTAATCAAATTGAACAACAATACAATAATCATCAGATTTATCGAGAAGGAGATGATCACTTCTCTTCTGTCTCTAAAACCAGGGTGAGAGGATTTAGGGTTTAGGGTTTAGTTCAGATGAAGGGTAATATACAATTAAAACCAAGAAGTGAGTGAAGCACACTGACCTGGGAGAGGGGTGAGGGTGCATGTGTGACACACATAATGAAAGGTTGAACTCTCCGTCGCTGAGGTGGCATACTAAATCAACTCACCCTGGGAGAGGCACAGCCACAGAGCCAGCGAGAGGGAGATATATAGAGAGAAAGGGGAAGGGAGGGGGAGCGAGAGAGCGTGGTTGCCACGGGGGCTGAGTGACAGAAATTAATAATTAGTGACAATGATTGACAGCACGCTCTCCATCTGCGGCCCACCGTTGCCTCCGAGCGCTTGCCTCCGTCGGCGACCGCGGGCACAATGAGCTCCAGCGGGATTCTGGGAGACAGCAGTGATTGACAACTGCCTCCTGGAGAGATGGGGACAGTGCACATGGAGGGGTGATGCAGAGAGTGAGGGAGATGGAGCAGGAGGGAAGAGGAGGAGGAGGAGGAGGAGGAAGGTTGAGAACAAGGGGTTTTGGGGTAAAGGGAGCTGGTCAGGGTGAAAGAAAGCAGCCCTACCTTTTCTTCTGCTCCAATGTATCCTCCTCGCCCAACACAACCATTATGCAAAGCAAACATACTCTCACTAAGAGAGAGAGAGAGAGAGAGAGAGAGAGAGAGAGCACTTTGGCTGATTTTAATAGTGAGAAAAAGTTAACAGTTTCTAATTTTGTGTTTTACACTAAACTGGGACTGACCCCTCAGACTGATGTTATGTACTGTATACTCATAACGAGGCTAAGATAGTGCAGTAAAAACGGAGTCGTGTAAACAATTTTAAGCAACAATTTAAAAATTATATTTTGGGAAATATCACACTTTATTATGAACTGTTGGAAAGGGAGCAATGAGTAATATTAATAATCTAGGTTTTATACTGTGTGGTCAGGCCTCTAAGGAAAAACTTAACCCCCCCAAAAAAAACTAATAGACTGTCACGATACTTAAAAATAAAGTTGCCAAGATGTCGCAGTTCAGCTCCATACAATGAAACTGGATTTTCTGAGAAGCTATACTGTATTGTGGCTATATTTTGAAACCATTTATCACCACACCACTGGCATTTTGATTAGTGTGTCCTCAGTGTGTCATATAACGACTGGAGCTATAGTTTGTGCCACTTTATTTCCGAGTTTCTAAAGAAAACCTTTCTTTTCTTTTCGACCTTGTGTGTTCTTTAAAAGATCTGTAGTGTAAATGAAATGAATTAGCATCCCAATGATGTCCACAGACTGGAAAGGAAAAAGAGAAATCAATGATTTCACCTTTAATCGAGTCCAAAATAGTTTCTTGTCAAAACTGTGAACTGTGAACAGAGTTCACATGGCTTGAAACAGTGCATCCCAGCAGTAGATTCAGAGAGCATTGCACAGCAGAACTCCTCCTGTGCCAGACATGTTTGTGTTTACTCTGACATGGGCTGTACTAATACCTCCCAGAACCACTTTAGCTTAGACACAGGTCTCCAATGCTTACACGCACACACCTGACCTTAGGGGCTAGAAGCAGGGCAGCATAGCAAACAGAGGGTGCTGCTGGGAAATGAGTCATATCAGAAGACATTATTGATTCCCAACAGCCGCTTTCACCACAGTTATGTCTCTTTCTATTTTCTTCCCCTTCGCCTCCAGCAGGTAATGCATCTGTTTTTTGTCTGTGGACATAAATAAAAAGCACCTGTAGATAATTACATTCTTTCCATTGCAACTTTTTTTTTCTTAAATAAAATGGTCTGTGAAGAATTCAATTTGAGTACAAATAGACAACGATTCTGCATATCAAGTTTGGTATATGTCTGTTGTTGTTGCTATTATTATTATTATTATTATAAGTAAGGAAATTGCTATTTATTACTACATCTTAATGTAGAGATAATACAAAAGAGCATGTGTGAACTGAAATATGTTTTGAGTAAAGAATGATGAATGTGCTGGAAAATGAGGTGACAGAAAGACATATCATTCTATCGTTCTTATCGGACTATCCAGTTCAGTAATCTAGTTGATCTTGAATGTCTAGCCTAGACATTGTTCTTTTTTTATGACATCATTGAATAATAGATAATATTTACCCAAACCCTGACAGTTCACATACGATTTATCTAAAATGCTTTAAACACCTAATAGAAACCTTTACTTGAATTTAAAAAGGAAAAAAAAAAGCCAATGAATAGAATCCATATGCAGCCAATCCCAGCTGACTTCAAGCAAGAGACAGGTCTGGGCACATCACCAATCTATACCAGAGCTAACACAAGCCCTTTCTACACAGCCTGTTCAAAGCGGGACTCTTACGCCTTTATTCCACCTCGCATTCTGTATAAAATGTCCCAGTGCAGAATGAAGGACCTGTGTTGTCCCACATCTGAGCAGAACGATTGCAGTAAGAGAGCCAGAATTGATATCTGTGTAAAAGGGACAGATGGCACAGCGGGACAGGGGTTTGACGATTTTGACATTGACATTCTTCTTTCCGAGACCAGCACAAATTCAAACTGTCTATGGCATCTAAGGTTTGCACACTCAAATTGCTTCCTACTTCTCGTCACTTTCTCCTCCAAAATAATTTTGATCATGCAAACTTGTTGCACACACGAGTCTTTCCACTCCTCTCTCCCTCATTAACTCTCACTCTGATTTCTCCCTTTTTGGGCACAGTTTTCTGTGACACAACTTTGTCTATCTGTCTGTCTGTCTGTCCGTCTGTCCATCTGGACACAAGTGTTTTACTGGGAAATACACCACTCATATTTTTGATACGGGCTACATCCAGGACATAAATCTCTATCTGTCACATGTGAAGAAGTCAATGAATTGTTTTGATAAATTTGGGTACTTTTTGTTTGTGAATGTGTCTATATAATAAAAAGAAAATCACACATTGTTTTGAAGCTATGAAATTTATCTTCTTGTGTTGAAAAACTCATATTTTTCATCCGAAATACATCATGGATCTGAGTGACATATTTAAATAATGTTGGCTGGCACTGTAGCACTGTCGCCTCACAGCAAGAACGTCTTGGGTTCAAGCCCAGCAGCCGGTGAGGGCCTTTCTGTGTGGAGTTTGCATGTTCTCCCCGTGTCCGCGTGGGTTTCCTCCGGGTGCTCCGGTTTCCCCCACAGTCCAAAGACATGCAGGTTAAGTTAACTGGTGACTCTAAATTGACCGTAGGTGTGAATGTGAGTGTGAATGGTTGTCTGTGTCTATGTGTCAGCCCTGTGATGACCTGGCGACTTGTCCAGGGTGTACCCCGCCTTTCGCCCGTAGTCAGCTGGGATAGACTCCAGCTTGCCCGCGACCCTGTACAAGATAAGCGGCTACAGATAATGGATGGATGACTGGCACTGAGTGGTATATCAGATATATTCCATTCAGTTAGCATGATATTGAACGAGTCAAAGATGAGTTTAATATCATGCTAGCTGAATGGAATATATCTGATAGCCCACAAAAAATGCCAGCCAATATTATTATTATTATACATATGCACTCTCTTCATATTAGCATTCTCAAAGGCGAAAGGTAGCTTACTCGCGACTCGATGCTGTTAGTGCAGCAGTGCAGTTACCTTCCAGATGGTGTAGTGTTAGCGAAGGGCATTGCTAGCGCAGTCAAGCCGAGCATCTCATCTCATCTCATTATCTCTTGCTGCTTTATCCTGTTCTACAGGGTCGCAGGCAAGCTGGAGCCTATCCCAGCTGACTACGGGCGAAAGGCGGGGTACACCCTGGACAAGTCGCCAGGTCATCACAGGGCTGACACATAGACACAGACAACCATTCACACTCACATTCACACCTACGGTCAATTTAGAGTCACCAGTTAACCTAACCTGCATGTCTTTGGACTGTGGGGGAAACCGGAGCACCCGGAGGAAACCCACGCGGACAACATGCAAACTCCGCAAACTCCAACTGTGGGGGAAACCGGAGCACCCGGAGGGAACCCTCGCCGGCCATGGGTCTCGAACCCGGACCTTCTTGCTGTGAGGCGACAGCACTAACCACTACACCACCATGCCACCCAAGCTAAGCATTATTATTATTATTATTCATCTCATCTCATTATCTCTAGCCGCTTTATCCTTCTACAGGGTCGCAGGCAAGCTGGAGCCTATCCCAGCTGACTATGGGCGAAAGGCGGGGTACACCCTGGACAAGTCGCCAGGTCATCACAGGGCTGACACAGACAACCATTCACACTCACATTCACACCTACGGTCAATTTAGAGTCACCAGTTAACCTAACCTGCATGTCTTTGGACTGTGGGGGAAACCGGAGCACCCGGAGGAAACCCACGCGGACACGGGGAGAACATGCAAACTCCACACAGAAAGGCCCTCGCCGGCCCTGGGGCTCGAACCCAGGACCTTCTTGCTGTGAGGCGACAGCGCTAACCACTACACCACCGTGCCGCCATTATTATTATTATTATTATAATTATTATTATTTTCTTCCCTGTGTAATTTACTTAGTTACTTTTAAAATCAACATCGACAATTACACAGAACGTATTGACCTGGCAGCCAAAATTCTCTCAAAATCTTCCGCTTTTAATGAAGCAAACCTCATGGCCATGTTTGTTTACAAACTGTCACAGTCACTTGCTAGCGTGGAAGTTTTACATCTCCGCTGCATCTCTTTTCCAGTATTTTGATGTCTGTTTGAATGTTTTTCTCTTGTAAATATGCATGAAGACTATATAATGAAGTTTTGGTAGCCTTTCAGGTGGTCAGAGTGTCTTTCGTTTCAGTTTTCAGTTTATTTATTTATTGCTTAATCTGAGCAGTAGCAGTGGATTAGCCTCATCTTCTCTCTTTTCTGGCGGACAAAGAAATGATTGTGCGCGTGCGCAGCAGAAAAATTTTGTCATTGGATCTTCGCATGAGCTCTGAGGTGTGATGTCGTGTTGTGTTGACAACGTGCAATATTATACCAATATTGCACGCTCATTCTCCATTGGGGAGAGCGGCGTAATACATGGAGGATAAGCGATATGATAATAATATTGCATGCCATCAGTAAACCTGCTAGAAGGGAATAGAATACATACATGTTATTTACCAGCTGGGAGGTCCGTATGGTGAAATACTGTGACCGAGGTCTTGAAAGTACTGAGCGAGGCCCTCTGGGCCGAGGTCAGTATTCAAGGCTGAGGTCACGGTATTTCACCATACGGACCGACCTTAAGCTGGTAAATAATATATTTATTTTTTTCTTTACCAAATTCTAACAGAAAACGAGAGCGCCCGAAAGGGAAAACTGAGCCGAGCCGCCATTTTGAATCCTCATTCATGGCTGTAATGCAAATGGCTTCCTCCTCGGTATACAAGTGCACTTCCATGACAGGAAAAAAACCTACATTTTGCCCCTATGTAGTCCCCTATTTATACAAATAGGAGTCATTCAGGATTCAGCCATGTTTTTGCTCGGTGTTAGCAAATTGCAGGTTTTTAGCTTCCTCCTGAAATGTTTTATTTTATTTCTTCTTCCTCAGGGGAGTAAAACTCGCTTTCGCTGTGAACACTGTCGTTATCACTATCCATGCTGTAAAATTAATGCTATTCTCCTGAGAAATGCTGGCAAAAATTTATAAGTTTTTTGATAATCTTATAAATAAATCTTATCTCATCTCTCATCTCATTATCTCTAGCCGCTTTATCCTTCTACAGGGTCGCAGGCAAGCTGGAGCCTATCCCAGCTGACTACGGGCGAAAGGCGGGGTACACCCTGGACAAGTCGCCAGGTCATCACAGTGCTGACACATAGACACAGACAACCATTCACACTCACATTCACACCTACAGTCAATTTAGAGTCACCAGTTAACCTAACCTGCATGTCTTTGGACTGTGGGGGAAACCGGAGCACCCGGAGGAAACCCACGCGGACACGGGGAGAACATGCAAACTCCACACAGAAAGGCCCTCGCCGGCCCCGGGGCTCGAACCCAGGACCTTCTTGCTGTGAGGCGACAGCGCTAACCACTACACCACCGTGCCGCCCTAAATAAATCTTATAAAAAAGATAAATGTTGACAAAAAATTCTACTATGTTTGTTGTTGTTGTTGTGAACGAGCAAGTCGCCAGAGGTCTGTAACTGGAGTCCGTATCGTAGGATACGGACCCGCTCGCCAGCCAATCAGAGTGCAGGATTTGGACCGCAAAAAAAATTAATGTTTTTATTCCATGGAAAAAGTGGCTCGTATGTATAAAAATTCCTGATATTTCACTCTGATGACGTCACTCCTAGTGTTTTCCCGCTGACTAGATGTGTGTTTTCCAAATGGCGAACTGGTTCAAAATAAAAATTATTTTGATTAACTTGTGTATTTTTTGTGGATGTGTCGATATAATATAAAGAACATTACATGGTTGCACAAAAATATGAAGTTTATCTTCTTGTTTTGAAAATATATCACTCATTCGCTTTGCTCACTCATGCTATATCTATTCAGCACTTGAAGATAAACTTCATATCTTTGTGACATACATATAAAAGTCAAATCAAAGTCCCTCTCATGCCAGAATCTGGTCTTCCCAGGCAGTCTCCTGTCCCAGTACTAACCAACTCTTTAAGGCATACGGGTTCAGCACTGATCTCCGTTTCGATAGCCCTCAGCCTCTCGCTTATACAACTAGGGTTACAGTAGGGGGCTAGTCCTCTGGTAACCGTGAGAGTTTGACTTCCCCACTCACATGTGTATTGCAGTGTGTCTTGCCAGACGGTAGTAGGTACCATTTTTATGATGGCCTTTGGTATGACCCGACCGCAAGTAGAACTTGCGATCTCCTGGTCTAGAGGTGGACACATTAACTGCGAGGCCAACTTGCAGTATATGTGTGTGTGTGTGTGTGTGTGTGTGTAGATATGTGTATATACATGTGTGTGTATATATATACATATATATACATATATATATATATATATATATATATATATATATATATATATATGTTTGTGTGTGTGTATGTATGTGTATGTATAGATGTGTATTACATGTGTATATATATATACACATATATATGTATGTATGTATGTATGTATGTATGTATGTGTGTGTGTATATATATATATATATATATATATATATATATATATATATATATATATATATATATATATGTATGTATGAGAGAGTGTATTACCTAGTGAAAGTATTTGACGGTCAGAATGTATTTTTTATTTTTCAAGAATTATTATCAAATTTTTCACAAATTGCTACTGTCATTTTGCTGGTTTGTTTACATTCTAAGTAGAAATGATTTTGTTAGACGTTTCGTATAAAGTTTTTATTTATCAAATTTGAAAAAAGAAACAAAAATGCTCTGTTTCTCAAAATCCAGTGAATGTGGATAAAATAAAACAGTTATTCCACTCAATCTCATCAATATGCGCCTTGTTTGCTATCAGCTCACGTACAAATCGATTTCGTGGAATAACTGTCAAAAAAATTATATATATATGCACACAACAGAAAGATCAAAATAATTTGATTTTTATTTTAAATTAATAAAAACTATGCTTTTGTGCACATTTTATTCAAATCATCTGCTAAGGAAACACTCTGATCAGTAGCCTCGCCCCTAATTTGATATCTGGTAATATGACTTGTGTGAATTGGTACAAATTTGCCAGTGCTAGAGTACGAGAGTTCCTGCAAGTTACTCTTGTTAGAAATGGAAAGAATTAGATGTGATAGAAGAATGATAGATGTCTTTGATCTTTAAGTATTGATCTCTAAATGTATGAAGGAGTGTAACAAAAGTGTCTCTGTTCACTTATCAGGCTGCTGCACCATGCTCTACAGCAAGTGAATGGTAGTATACAGTATTAAGTAACTAGTAAGCATGCCTGGACCTTTCTGTAATCATACTTGTAGTCTAACACACACACACACACACACACACACACACACACACACACACACACACACACACACGTGCAGGAGTGGAGAACATGTGAGCTGACAGCTGGCGTCCGCAGGGCCCAGCAGGTGCTGTGTAGAGCCCAGGGAGAGAGCGTCGCTCTGGGGCCCCCTACATCCACTGAAGTAAATGATGTCTGGACACATGAATTTTGGTTGACTTACATGTTTCTCTTTCTAAACAGGGCCCACTTCTGTTCACTGTACAACAGACTAGTTGTGCATCAGTTATTACAGTTGTCTAAAAACAATTTGATACAGCAAGGAAAAACTTATCATTTTATTAGATAGTGTCTATATTACAGGTGTAACAGTAGTCATGACACAGGAATGTGTTCGAGTGGTACAGAGAAAGGAAACGATTAGCGAGATTGCTTGGCCCCACATTCAGCAGGGAATGTTCTACATCAGGGGAATGTCCAGTAATAGTTCTGAATGCATTTGTTGTGGACCACAATGATCACAAAACTGGCACATGCCACCTTTGTTGTTGCTTTGATATGACAGTGACTCTGCGGTCCTTTTCTGGGCACTAGAAATAATGATACAGTGTCTTACCAAGTGAAGATATCTTGAATAAAGGAAACAGTACCTCAGGTTTCTCATTATGAGAGGATTGTGTGACAAATATAAGACCATTATAAAACAATTTCTAGATATATTTACTCATTTACTAATTTCTATTGGTCACTGTTTTGTTTCTTTCTAGGAATTGATTCTTGAAATATGCATACTTATCTGCCAGGAGAAAAATAAGCTTCAAATGAAAGCAGAAATAAATAAAGAGAAATAGTAATGAACTTTGCCTGTGTTCCACATATCTTTACTTACGAAGATATTATTTGTGCACTCTGCTGGGTTTGGTCCATGTTGTTGTCTTTGTTGCAGATCTCCTTTTATCAGAACCAAAATGACCGCATGCTTGCAAATGTGTAACTGTTTGGACTCATTTTGTATCAAAAATTGTGAAGTTTAAGGTAAGTCTTTGTGCCTTTTCTTTTGACTTAATTGGTGTGAACGCAAGCTTGCTAGTTCAAATTCATATTCAGCTTTCATTATGTATAAAATATCAGAAATCAATTTCGAAACTGAAATTTTGAGGTTTGAAAAATGGTCACATTTCATGTGTAGCGCAGAAAATTGTTCCTGCTCGGATCATATTTTCTGAGCTGCCCGTGTGAACATAGCCTAAGAGTGCAAATGTAAACAGTTCATGTTTGACGAGAGCACTAACACAGTCTCTCTCTCTCTCTCTCTCTCTCTCTCCCTCCCTCATGCACATACATGGCCTCTATTGGTCAGTGTAAGACCTCAGCGCTGCATGATGTTGAAAGGCTCTGCACACACACACCTGGCTGCCGGCTGCCTCTTTGGTCTGCATCACCTTTTGTCAAGACCATGTTAATTAAGCCCTGTCAGCATCACACATGCTCACAAACATGCGCACACACACACACACACACACACACACACACTGGGGTGCCTTTTAATGAGCCTGCCAATTGAATGCTATAGACACCAGCCCAATGCCCTTGTTTTATTCCTGGATGCGCTTGTGTATGTGTGTTCTGAGGAGGTAGAAGACACACACAGAGGAGGAGGGGAGGTCAGCTGATGAGAGATTGTTTATTAAAAAAGGGAGTCATCCCTTTCTCTTTTCTCTCCTTTTTTGGGTAGGGGTGGAGGAGACTAAGTGAGATGTAGCTCTTCTTTTTCAGGGAGATGAAAGGGTCCTGGCGTGGGGCTTCCAACAAAAGTGCCAGCGATCACAAACAAACCTTCAAATGAAGCACATCAAAGGCGCTGCCCCAATTGTTAGCCTCTCCTATCCAGGGAAAATTGGCTCATTAAGGGCAAAAAATGACATTGTTTACATTAACCGAGGACTCTGATTAGATGCAGCCATGTTTGTTGTGTTGTCCGCTTGCACTGCCGCCGCTTACCAACAGCCCACTTCATGCCCACGCCACACAATCGCTCCTTTGAAGGCTTTCTTTCAGTGGAAAAAGAGAAGAATGGGAGGAAAAAGAAAAGGATAAACACACAATCACAATTTCACGCGTGCACAAACAGACATGATAGTTCTCTCTCTCTCTCTCTCTCTCTCTCTCTCTCACACTTACTCTCTTTCTCACACTCTCTCTCTCTCTCTCTCTCTCTCTCTCACTCTCTGCCCCCCACATCAGTGTTCTCTATTTAGAACTAATTAGGTTGCCTGTGGAAAGAGCACAGGATGAGAGGATAGTTGGGTCTGTGATGAATCTGTTTGCGTTTTAAAAGAGAATGGTAGTATTGGAGGAGGGAAAAACAAAAAGGAACGAAGAGGGAGCTCAAGGCGTCCATTCAACTCTTAAATCAAAATAAATCTCTTTATTCTCTAAAGATTGTGTTGCTGTCTAATTGTTGCTTCAGACATTCTGACAACTTTTGCCCTGTCATGGTTCCGAGAAAGATGGTGTCATGGGCTCTCACTGTACCTCGCCTTGTGCTTGCTGGTGTGGTGCCTGTGGTTGTCTGTTCCCTCCAACCCAACACTCCCAAAGCTGTTCTGCCATGATGTTATAGATAAAGTTCACCATACATATGGTTTCCATGAAGATCATATTGTATCAAGCAGCTGTCTTATGTACCAGATAGAAATATTCATTCATTCATTCATCCATCCATCCATCCATCCATCCATCCATCCATCCATCTATCTGTAGTAGACTTTTTATCCTGGTCAGGGTCATGGTGGCTCTGGAGCCTATTCTGGGAACACAGCACGCTTAGAAAGGACGTGTTAAAACTGACAGAAACTGTATTACATTCTTATACATGAATGGATGAGATTTGGGACTACTTTTGTTGTGTTAATTTTGACACATTCACTGTGTAAATGATTTTAACACAGTATATGTTAGTTAGTGTCAGGACGGTTAACATGAAGATGTGTAAATGTGTAATATTAACACATTATGTGCTGTCCTTGGCTACACACATTGTGTTAAAAAAAATGCCTAAAACCCGACACAAAAAAGTGTTACTTGACACAAAATGAGTTACTGACAATAATACACGATTTATGACTTCAACACATTTATTATAAAGAAGTATTAACAATACGATTCACAGAAATCAAACTGCAGAGTATAACACCACAAATCCATAGAACAGAATTTCTTAGGATTTCAGTAATAATAAAGGAAAAATCCAACACAGGACAAAACAGTTATTTTTCTAATTTCATTAAGCAACATGACAAATAACCACATCTTCTACATTTCACTTATTTCAAAACTTTGTATCTTGATGTCGATCTGATCATCCAAGGAATCACTGGCTGAGGATCATCTTCAGATCAGTCCATTTTCTGCATAATAAATGAATAAAAAGTTAATGTTTAGACAGATAATGCAGCAGCAACTTTTGCACAATAGTTTTACACAAAGCATTAGCTGATATCACAGGTCAGTTCCTTTTTTCCCCCCAACATAAACTCTACACACGTAATGTTGGGTAACATGAGGCTGCAGCTACACATTCACAGCCCAACATTCTTACAGATCTGAACTATAGTTTCTTAAATGTATTTGCATTAAAAGAATTGCTGTCATGGGAAATAATTGGATTAAGCTAGCCATGGCTATATGAGGTACATCTTAGTTAGCTATACAACAAAGTTAGATAGTTAGCAAGAAGAAAAGAAATTATTCCCAGCTCATGATGCTGAATAATTAGTAGACCTGAGAGCTCTAACCAGGTTCTTTAATAATACAAACAAGTACAAACTAAATACTAATGAAGATGGCATACAACTGTCTTGTAAGTTGAGCAACAACACTTAAAAAAAATCTCCTTGCCTTATTTATGCCATGTAAATTAGCTACCTTTGGACATTAGACATTTAGACAAATTTACTAACTTTAAAGTTAATATAGAGTAAAATACACGGTCTATCAGTTCTGTTAGAAACCAAAGTAAACCAGCATTAAAAATAACAGCAGCAGCAGATATCATTTTTGCATGTAAATATACATTAAGAAAGGATTTCAAGTACAACTTACCTCAAGTATTTTGCTAGCCCTCACTGGCATGAATTCTCTCCCCATCAATATGGCGGATTTGATGTTATCGAACTCCCATGATGCTTATCATATCTTGCTTATTAAGTGGAACACTGTGTAAAACGTAAATAAAAACAGAATGCGATGATTTGAAAATCATGGAAACCCTATATTTCATTGAAATAGTACAAATACAACATATCAAATGTTTAAACTGAGAAATTTTATTGTTTTTTAAGTTTTTAATTATTTTTAAAAAATATATACTCATATTAAATTTAGTGCCAGCAACACATTTCAAAATAGTTGGGACAGGGGCATGTTTTCCACTGTGTTGCATCACCTCTACTTTTAACAACACTCTGTAAACATTTTGGAACTTTGCCGTAGTTCTTGCCTGAATTTCAGTTGCTCAACAGTTTGGTGTTTCCTTTGTCATATTTTATACTTCATAATGCATTAAATGTTTTAGATGGGAGACAGGTCTGGACTGCAGGCAGGCCAGTTTAGCACCTAGACTCTTTTACTACAGAACCATGCAGTTTTAATATGTACAGAAAGCAGTTTGGCATTGTCTTGCTGAAAGAAAGAAGGTCTTCCCTGATAAAGATTTTGTCTGGATGGCAGCTTGTTGCTCCAAAATCTGTATATATCTTGTTCAGCATTAATGATACCTTCTCAAATGCACAAGCTACCCATACCATGTGCATTAATGCACCGTCATACCATCACAGATGCTGGCTTTTGAACTGTGTGCTGATAACAAGCCTCCCTCTTTAGCCTGGAGGACATGGTGTCCATGATTTCCAAAAGAATTTCACATTTTGACTCGTCAGACCACAGGACAGTTTTCCACTTTGCCTCAGTTCATTGTAAATGAACTCAGGTCCAGAGAAGGTGGTGGTGTTTCTGGATATTCTTTATATATGGTTTAACTTGCATTTGTGGATGCAGTGATGAACTGTGCTCACAGTTGATGGTCTTCGAATGTGTTCCTGAGCCCATGCAGAGATTTCCACTACAGAATTGTACCTGTTTTTAATGCAATGTTGCCTGAGGTCCTGAAAATCACAACATTTTTGTTGTCTTTTGTTGCCCCGTCCTAACATTTTGAAATCTATTGCTGGCATGAATATTCAAAACGAGCATATATTTTTCAAAAAACAGTTACATTTCTTACATTCAAAATGTGACATGTTGTCTTTGTACTATTTTCAATGAAATACAGGGTTTCCATAACTTGCAAATCATCACATACTGTAAGATAAGTCAGCTGCTGTTGTGCCCAGGACAGTTCTGACAGATAATTTTGCTTTAGTCTTTTTTCTCTATATTTTAGTACATTTTAGTCATTTAAATTATTGTTAGTTTTAGTACTAACTAAATGTTGTGTGATGATTAAAACCTGCTATCATACCACCATTAACATCTCTAACATGCTCTTAGCTCTTTCATAGAACAGAGAGAGCATTTAATAACTTTTACTGAGCAAATTCATTGTGTGCACTTTGTAAGTGACGTTAGTGGGGTGTTGTCTGGAATGGTAGTTCTGGCTAGCGAGCATTATCTTAACAATACAACACAACAAAGCAGAAAGTTGGTCTGGGGGATGAGGAACAATGTTACAAAACAATCTGATTGACTATATGTTTTGTTAATCAGTTCATAATATGGTGGTGATTTTTTAAATGGCTATTTATTCATTGCTGTCATAGAAAAGTAATTCTTCAACAATTATGTATTTGTTCTTGTTAATGAAATTAATCTTGCATTGGAACATTATAACTAAATGTAATGTAAATAGATTGCTAATAGTGACATGAAATAAATATAGCTAGCTGGGTAGTCTTACACCAAGGGGTCCATCCATCCATCCATTATCTCTAGCCGCTTATCCTGTACGGGGTCGCAGGCAAGCTGGAGCCTATCCCAGCTGACTATGGGCAAGAGGCAGGGTACATCCTGGACAAGTCGCCAGACCATCACAGGGTTGACACATATGCCGCTTTTCCACTACAAACGCGGCTGAGCCGTGCCGTGCCGTGCCGAGTCGAGCTGAGTCGAGCTGAGCGGGGCTGTTGGAGTTGCATTTCGACTACAACCGCGCTGAACCGTGCTGGCTGGAAGTGGGTGGACACATTGGGTGGAGTTAGCGAAAGTGGGTGGACGTCATGTGATGTCGTTAAGCAGCGCAAACAGTGACATCAGTGACAGTGGCGGAACAAGTCAGAGCCGGGCCGGGGGCGGGGCAAATGACCGGGCCCTTTATTAAAGCTTATCATAACATCATTTTAGGCTACAAAATGTCCGCAACTGCGGTGTTTACCAATTTCAACACTACCGGGTGCAACTATGTTATTTAGTACATCAAGTCCTTCAAACGAACATGTAACTCAGAAACAAAAAACATTAGGATACTGTACATGGCTCATAATAAAACATCAATAGCCTATACTGCGCACATTATTTGAAGGGCATACGAATGAGCGCTCAGAGGTTGCAACGGTGACAGGAAGAGTCAGAAATAAAAGGAGGGCGGTGCAAACCTCACTGAATGCACTGTGTTTACCAATTTCAACACTCCGGGGTGCAACTATGTTATTTTGTACATTAAGTCCTTCAAACGAACATGTAACTCAGAAACAAAAAAACATTAGGCAACATACTGTACATGGCTCATAATAAAACATCAGTAGCCTACTGCGCGCATTATTTGAAGGGCATACGACGAGCCTTGCGCTCCGCGAACTCGTCCACGATGCTCTGTATGTCACTGATTCAGTGATCTTTTCAGCGGTAGTCTCACGACCCGAATAGTAAACAATAAACATGGAGGACATGGAGTCGTTAGTGTTGCTGGTCTTGGTGCTGTGGCTTGTTGTCACCGAAAACGCCAACAGATACTGGCAAGAGCGTATAGATGAGGCGAGGCGCATAAGGCTTCAGAAATTCTCGTAATTCGTAATTCTTCTTCTTCCGGGTTTGCGGTGTTTACAGATCCCAGCGTGCTCGCGGGGCGTGTGTGGGCATGTGAGGACACTCCTCCTCACCAATCAGTGCACAGGGGAGTGTCTGCTCACGCCCCCAGCCTCACTCGGCACGGCTTGGCTCGCTTCAGCCCCACTCCAAAACGGTGCGAGTTTTAGGGGCTAAGCAGGGCTGAAGCGAGCTGAGTCGTGCTGGTTTTTGGTAGTCGAAACGCGAGCCGTGTCGGGCTGAAGTGAGCTGAAGCGAGCTGAAGTGAGCTGAAAAAGGGTAGTGGAAAAGGGCCAATAGAGACAAACAACCATTCACATCTATGGTTAATTTAGAGCCACCAATTAGCCTAACCTGCATGTCTTTGGACTGTGGGGGAAACCGGAGCACCCGGAGGAAACCCACACAGACACGGGGAGAACATGCAAACTCCTCACAGAAAGGCCCCAGTTGGCTGCTGGGCTTGAACCCAGGACCTTCTTGCTGTGAGGCAACAGTGCTAACCACTACACCACCGTGCCACCCACCAAGGGGTCGTCCCTGGAAAAACGATCATAAATAGCTAGCTCACATGTTACTTACTCATCACTCAGTACAAATAAAAAGCATTTCATGAGTGATTGCACCTTGAGTAGCTAACATTTCCTACATGATCTAGAAAGCTTGCTCAACATAAATTGTAAGGATCACATTAGGGGACTGGCTCATGTTAATCTCTAGAAATGTTTCCACTGTGATATATAGTTTACATCATATTCTGAAAGGCTTTTAATCAGGTTTCATTAATATCCTTACTTCTTACTAAAATTTTCTGTTATAGACGTCTGCTTGTGTGTGTGTGTGTGTGTGTGTGTGTGTGTGTGTAAGTAAGAAAGAAACATAATTATCCCACTTTTCCTTCCTTTCTGTCCCTCACTTCCACTTGCTTCACCCTTCCTCACCTCTGCTCTCTCAGGGAGAGTGACCTCCCTGTAAATAATCATGACCACTGTGCCACCATTGACCCTCCCTTACCTTCCCATCCCCAAACTTCATCCCCAAACACATGACCCCCAGGTCAACTCATATTATACACCCCTTACACACACTCATCCCTACTATATTCAAGTTCCATTTACATAGAACTTTTTCCCCTTTTTTCAACTCTCTCTCTCTGCATTATGACAGGCTCCAGACAGCTCAGAAAATGCTGTGGTAATTACCATTTAAAATAGCATTTCTTTTTGGGAGGGAGGAGAAGTTTGCCCAGTAAAGCACTGCTGTGTACTGGTGCAGTGCTGCTGAGGTGGAGAGGAGAGGAATTCGAATTGCCTTGACTTTTGACCAGGATTGTCTCCTGAGGGAACCAGTGCAGTATGGGAGGGCACACTATGACTTCTTTTCTCCATTTAGGCCTCATATGGAAAATATAAATTGGTTGCGGCAGGAGAGGACTGGCACATTGGCATTCTGCATGCCAGCCATTCCGTTTCATGAGCATGTTTTGTGTTTCTTGCTGACTTTCCATTAGAATATCTACAGAATGCAACAAGAAAAGTGGGTTTGATTGCTTTTTCATGTGAATTCTTATGATTTTACTGATGCTTGAGTGGACATTGGAATAGGCTTCCTACCCCATTTCTGAGCAAAATAACTATTTTTTCCCCCATTTTTAAAGTCAGCCTGAGAATGAAAAAATTTGAGTAATACTAAATAAACGTGGCTATTTTGGATTTCATATTAATAAAGTCATAAGCAAAGTGATAACTCTGCCCCGCAATATAGCCTTAAGCAATGGCAACTTTTAATATGAGTTGGCTCATGTGAATTCTTTTTTCTTGCCCCCCCCAAGTTGGTCACCTGCCAAATCCCACCCACTGTCAGCTCTCCCCTATGATATGACAGCTACCAACCGGTGAGGGTGAAGGCTAATACATGCTTCTTCCAAGACAAGTGAAGCAAGCCAACCACATCATTTGAACTGCTACTCATGCAGTGTAGCATCCTCGGAGTAAAGCTCTTTCTACTGTCTTCTGCATACATGAATGCTGTGAGTGATTGACAGAGGAGAGACTAATGCCACCCCTCTCACCCTGAAAACATGGCCATTTCACTCCCTTCGCTTCCGGCTATGGATTCTATAGCATCAATGGGATTTGAACTTGCGATCTCTCAACATATGTTACTGCCCTGTTAAGACAAACGTCCTTACTGCCTGTATCCAACTTATTATTTGAGTGATTATCCAGTATAAAAATAAACAGTAGCCATCAAAAGTTTGGACACCCCTACTTATTCATAGGTTTTTGATTATTTTCTACATTATTGAACAATACTGAAGACATCAAAACTATGAAGTAATATATGGAACAGGCGGCATGTTGGTGTAGTAGTTAGCACTGTCACCTCACAGCAAGAAGGCTCTGGGTTTGAGCCCAGTGGCTGATGGGGCCTTTCTGTGTGGAGTTTGCATGTTCTCCCCGTGTCTGTGTGGGCTTCCTCCGGGTACGTCGGTTTCCCCCACAGTCCAAAGACATGCAGGTTAGGCTAATTGGTGGCTCTAAATTGACCGTAGGTGTAAATTGTTGTTTGGCTCCATGTATCAGCTCTGTGATGATCTAGCAACTTGTCCAGGGTGTACCCTGCCTCTCACCCATAGTCAACTGATAGGCTCCAGCTTGCCCATGACCCTGCACAGGATAATGGATGGATGGATGGAATATATGGAATTATGTGATAAACAAAAAAGTGTTAAAAAAAGTTTCATATTTTAGATTCTTCCAAGTAGCCACCGTTTACCTTGATAACACTTTCCACACTATTATGGCCCTTTTCCACTACCCTTTTTCAGCTCACTTCAGCTCGCTTCAGCTCACTTCAGCCCGACACAGCTCGCGTTTCGACTACCAAAAACCAGCACGACTCAGCTCGCTTCAGCCCTGCTTAGCCCCTAAAACTCGCACCGTTTTGGAGTGGGGCTGAAGCGAGCCAAGCCGTGCCGAGTGAGGTTGGGGGCGTGAGCAGACACTCCCCTGTGCACTGATTGGTCAGGAGGAGTGTCTTCACATGCCCACACACGCCCCGCGAGCGCGCTGGGATCTGTAAACACCGCAAACCCGGAAGAAGAATAATTACGAATTACGAGAATTTCTGAAGCCTTATGCGCCTCGCCTCATCTATACGCTCTTGCCAGTATCTGTCCGTGTTGTCGGTGACAACAAGCCACAGCACCAAGACCAGCAACACTAACGACTCCATGTCCTCCATGTTTATTGTTTACTATTCGGGTCGTGAGACTACCGCTTAAAAGCTCACTGAATCAGTGACATACAGAGCATCGTGCACGAGTTCGCGGAGCGCAAGGCTCGTCGTATGCCCTTCAAATAATGCGCGCAGTAGGCTATTGATGTTTTATTATGAGCCATGTACAGTATGTCGCCGAATGTTTTTTTGTTTCTGAGTTACATGTTCGTTTGAAGGACTTAATGTACAAAATAACATAGTTGCACCCCGTAGTGTTGAAATTGGTAAACACAGTGCATTCAGTGAGGTTTGCACCGCCCTCCTTTTATTTCTGACTCTTCCTGTCACCGTTGCAACCTCTGAGCGCTCATTCGTATGCCCTTCAAATAATGTGCGCAGTATAGGCTATTGATGTTTTATTATGAGCCATGTACAGTATCCTAATGTTTTTTGTTTCTGAGTTACATGTTCATTTGAAGGACTTGATGTACTAAATAACATAGTTGCACCCGGTAGTGTTGAAATTGGTAAACACCGCAGTTGCGAACATTTTGTAGCCTAAAATGATGTTATGATAAGCTTTAATAAAGGGCCCGGTCATTTGCCCCGCCCCCGGCCCGGCTCTGACTTGTTCCGCCACTGTCACTGATGTCACTGTTTGCGCTGCTTAACGACATCACGTGACGTCCACCCACTTTCGCTAACTCCACCCAATGTGTCCACCCACTTCCAGCCAGCACGGTTCAGCGCGGTTGTAGTCGAAATGCAACTCCAACAGCCCCGCTCAGCTCGACTCAGCACGGCACGGCTCAGCCGCGTTTGTAGTGGAAAAGCGGCATTAGCATTATCTTAACCAGCTTCATGAGGTAGTCTCCTGGAATGCTTTTCAATTAACAGGCGTGCCTCGTCAAAAGTTCACTAAACCTGTTGGTGGTAGAAGCATATTTCTTCCTATCTTAGTGTTAGGATTTATTCCCTTGTAAGGATAAATAATTGTAAGTATTTATTCTTAATTGTAAAGGATTTAGTCTGTGACCCTCTGTTTTGTTTACAATGACCAAGAATGCATTCTTCTGTCTCTGGCATTCAAGAAGTGACCTTCTGTCTAAGCTAGACACATTGCTCGAGACGTAATACTGATATCTTTTGGAACATTCTATCAGAACATAAGGTTGTGCGTAAATGTTGATATCTTTCAGAACATTCTGCTTATTTTGATATGAAATGTGTATTATTGATCAGAAATGTGTCTGAACAGCGCCAAGGTCTGCAATGATGTCAGACACACCCACACACACCCACAGCTGCATATCCACACAGACACACACACATATAGACAGATATCAAACAGTGATGTCACTTCATCCACAGATAACACACGTATAAAATCTCCTGTATTCTCTTGTCTCATGGGGGACTTGTGAATAAAGATTGCGAACTCATGGGGTTCCTGTCTTTCTTTTGCGACTCACCCCCAGATGTCTGGGTGACACGGGGGGACTGATCTTGAGATGGTGAGGGCCAGAGGTGAAAAAACCTTTCAGTTTGGGGGCTCGTCCGGGATCTACTGACCAGGTAAGTTTGAGGGACTTCCGCCTGGTTGGTAGTATCCGAAAACCCAAATTAACAGAGGGTCACAGACTAAATCCTTTACAATTAAGAATAAATCCTTACAATTATTTATCCTTACAAGGGAATAAATCCTAACACTTAGTCCCCCCCCGCTACTTGAGACAAAACAAATATTTCATGTTAAATCATCCAATAAACCACAAAATAGATCATGCAATAAACTGCTAAACAGATCAGTGTTTATTTTGAGGCAGATCCTTTGGGATCCTAATCTCATCTCATTATCTCTAGCCGCTTTATCCTGTTCTACAGGGTCGCAGGCAAGCTGGAGCCTATCCCAGCTGACTACGGGCGAAAGGCGGGGTACACCCTGGACAAGTCGCCAGGTCATCACAGGGCTGACACATAGACACAGACAACCATTCACACTCACATTCACACCTACGGTCAATTTAGAGTCACCAGTTAACCTAACCTGCATGTCTTTGGACTGTGGGGGAAACCAGAGCACCCGCACACGGGGAGAACATGCAAACTCCACACAGAAAGGCCCTCGCCGGCCACGGGGCTCGAACCCGGACCTTCTTGCTGTGAGGTGACAGCGCTAACCACTACACCACCGTGCCGCCCCCTTTGGGATCCTTTTGTAGAAAAATATCACATGATCTTATGCAGTCCAGGAAATATTTTGAAGACTCCAGCAGTTATGATGGTATGATATTATACAATACAATGATTGATTTTATTCCATTTTGAGGAGAAGGGTGAATGAAAAACTTTTATAGTTATAAGGATTAAGATGCCATGACACAAGACTCATGATACTCTATCCCAGAGTACAGTTATAAAAATTAATGAGCTCCTGAAACTGTTTAAAAAAGAGGAAAAAGCAGGATTCATGACTGTGTTTGTGAAGCACTGGAGTGAAAAGAAAGTGCAAGAAAGACAAAAAGACAGAGAGCGTAACAGAACTGCAGTAATGCAAGAGGATGGGAACTCAGTGAAAACTTCAATAAGAACATTATTAGAAACACCAGATTATATTTATGGAAGGAATAAGCCATGTGGGCTTATAGAAAATAGATCCTGGACTTGATTATTTTCCAATAACAGCATGTCCCAAATAGCAAATTTTTATTCTCCTTATACCACAGCAATTTGCCTTTTTTTGTTTATTAATGAATGACAACATACTTTTTTATCTATTTACAGTTACATTTAATGTTGTGGGACGACCATGAAACAAGTTGGTTCCTGTTACCAGTAGCTACAAACAGTTTTTTTTTCCTTTACCAGCCTTTCTTTTTTCTCTTTCTTTCTAAGTTAATAAGAAAAAAATAGTTTATGTTACTGGAAATCAGCAACACCCTCCATTCTGAAGACTTTCCCATGTTGCAAAACTTATGTCTGACCAATACAAAGCACTGAAACTGGAGTCTCCTTCCAAAAAATGCTAAATAAGCATCTCCTCACAGAAAGCTGCAACAAAACAACAATTACACACTGTTAAAATCCTTTTACATACAACCCCCAATCCAAAACATTTGGGACACTATCTCATCTCATTATCTCTAGCCGCTTTATCCTGTTCTACAGGGTCGCAGGCAAGCTGAAGCCTATCCCAGCTGACTACGGGCAAAAGGCGGGGTACACCCTGGACAAGTCGCCAGGTCATCACAGGGCTGACACATAGACACAGACAACCATTCACACTCACATTCACACCTACGGTCAATTTAGAGTCACCAGTTAACCTAACCTACATGTCTTTGGACTGTGGGGGAAAACAGAGCACCCAGAGGAAACCCACACAGACACGGGGAGAACATGCAAACTCCGCACAGGAAGGCCCTCGTCGGACACGGGGCTCAAACCCAGACCTTCTGGCTGTGAGGCGACAGCACTAACCACTACACCACCGTGCCATCCTTGGGACACTATGTAAAACATAAATAAAAACAGAATGTGAAGATTTGCAAATCATGGAAACCCTATTTCATTGAATATAGTACAAAGACAACATATCAAATGTTGAAACTGAGAAATTTTATTGTTTTTTTGTTTTTTGTTTTATTTATATGCTCATTTTGAATTTGATGTCAGCAACACATTTCAGAAAAGTTGGGACGGGGCAACAAAAGACTGAAAAAGTTGTGGAATGCTAAAAAAACAACAACAAAAAAACTAATTTGGTTAATGGGCAACAGGTCAGTAACATGATTGGGTATAAAAAGAGCATCCCAGAGAGGCGGAGTCTCTCAGAAGTAAAGATGGGGAGGAATTCACTGTTCTGTGAAAGACTGCATGGGCAAACAGTGCAACAATTTAAGAATAACGTCCCTCCATGTAAAATTGCAAAGAATTTGGGGATCACATCATTTATGGTACATAATATCATTAAAAGATTCAGAGAATCTGGAGAAATCTCTGTATGCAAGAGAGAAGGCTGAAAACTAACATTGGATGCCTGTGATCTTCAGGCCCTCAGGTGACACTGCATTAAAAGCAAATGGGTGTCTGTAGTGGAAATCCCTGTATGGGCTCAGGAACACTTCAGAAAACCATCATCTGTGAAAACAGTTCATTACTGCATCCACAAATGCAAGTTAAACCAGATATAAACAATATCCAGGAACACCGCTGCCTTCTCTGGACTCGAGCTCTTTTACAATGGACTGATGCGAAGTGGAAAATTGTCCTGAGGTCTGATGAATCAAAAGTAGAAATTCTTTTTGGAAATCATGGACACCACGTCCTCCAGGCTAAAGAGAAGAGGGACCATCCGGGTTGTTATCAGTGCCCAGTTCAAAAGCCAGCATCTGTGATGGTATGAGGGTGCATTAGTGCACATGACATGGGTAGCTTGTATATCTGGGAAGGCATCATTAATGCTGAATGATATATATACACATTTCAGAGCAATATGCTGCCATCCAGACAAAATCTTTTACTGGGAAGGCCTTCCTTCTTTCAGCAAGACAATGCCAAACTGCTTTCTGCACATACTAAAACTGCATGTCTCCATAGTAAAAGAGTATGGGTGCTAAACTGGCCTGCCTGCCTGCAGTCCAGACCTGTCTCCCATTTAAAACATTTGGTGCATTTATGAAGTGCAAAATATGACAAAGGAGACCCTGAACAGTTGGACAACTGAAATTTTATATCAAGCAAGAATGGGACAACATTTTTCTTTCAGAACTACAGCAATTGGTCTCCTCAGTTCCCAAATATTTACAGAGTGTTGTTAAAAGTAGAGGTGATGCAACACAGTGGTAAACATGCCCCTGTCCCAACTTTTCTGAAACGTGTTGCTGACATCAAATTCAAAATGAGAATTTTTTTCAAGAAACAATAAAATTTCTCAGTTTCAACATTTGATATGTTGTCTTTGTAGGTGGTAAAAGAGAGCAACTGGACCTGCTTGAAGATTCTTGAAGATGTTTCACCTCTCATCCGAAAGGCTTCTTCAGTTCTGTCAGACTAATAGGGAGTATCAGGTATTTATCCTCTCATGGATGAAAAGCAATCCTAAGGTGTCGTTGAGTCATCCTGTTGGTGTGGGTCACTGGTGGCTGGGTGTGAACAGCCTAGGGAGTCGTTGGGGTGATCAGTGGTTGTTGGTTCTCTCGGTCCTCCTGTGAGTCACTGAAAACAGCTGGGTTTTGGTGTGCATTCAGTTGTCTGGGAAGTGTGCCAAGGACTGCATTGTAGGTGGCTGATAAATGGTGTCTTAGGCCAAGTTTACATTAGACCGTATCTGTCTCGTTTTCTTCGCGGATGCACTGTCCGTTTACATTAAAACGCCTGGAAACGCCGGGAAACGGGAATCCGCCAGGGTCCACGTATTCAATCTAGATCGTGTCTGGTCCGGTGTTGTGTAAACATTGAGAATACGCGGATACGCTGTGCTGAGCTCTAGCTGGCGTCATCATTGGACAACGTCACTGTGACATCCACCTTCCTGATTCGCTGGCGTTGGTCATGTGACACGACTGCTGAAAAACGGCGCGGACTTCCGCCTTGTATCACCTTTCATTAAAGAGTATAAAAGTATGAAAATACTGCAAATACTGATGCAAATACTGCCCATTGTGTAGTTATGATTGTCTTTAGGCTTGCCATCCTTCCACTTGCAAGTGGTAAGTGACTTGCGCACAGCGGCTCAGTCCCGAATCATTGCTCGTGCGCTTCACTCGCGCGCTCTGTGAGCTGCGCAGGGCTGGAGTGCGCACCCTTCAGAGGGCACTCGCTGTTCAGGGCGGAGTGATTTGGAGCGCAGCCGCTGAGGAGGAAGCGATGAGCCGCACTGACACATTTCAACTTACGTGCCAAATTAGTCATGTGATTAGTGTATCCGTGTATTGGCGTTGCTGTGTGCACGCTAATCGTTTTTAAAAACGTTAATCTGATGATCCGCTGATACGGTCTAATGTAAACCCCACCTTAGACCACCACCTCTGTTCAGTGATGGCCATTCCAGGTTGACAAAAATGGCTTCTTTAACTCCTCACTCATACCAACGATCCTCTCTGGCTAAAATGTGTATGTTGCAATCCTGAAATGAGTGTCCTTTGTTGTTAAGATGAAGATATACAGCAGAGTCCTGGCCTGAGGAACTGGCTCTCCTGTGTTGAGCTATGCACCTCTGAAGCGGTTGTTTTGTTTCCCCAATATATGAGTCCGTGCATTCCTCATTGCACTGAATTGCATACACTATGTTGTCCTGTTTGTGTCTGGCTATTCTGTCCTTAGGGTGGACCAGTTTCTGCTTCAGGGTGTTACTGTGTCTGAAATGTACCAGAATGTTGTGTTTGCAGAAGATCCTCCTGAGTGAGAGGTGAAACGTCTTCAAGAATCTTCAAGCAAGTCCAGTTGCTCTCTTTTACCACCCACAGTTTACTATGACCTGGATGACTGAGAATCTTCATAGACATGTTGTCTTTGTACTATTTTCAATTAAATATAGGGTTTCCATGATTTGCAAATCTCTACACATTGATTTTTATTTACAGTTTACACAGCTTGCCAATTTTTTTGGAATTGGGGTTGTAGATAGTTTGCCAAGCCCCCCTGAAAAAGCTGCTGTTTATGTACTGAACACTGTGTCTTAATATAAATCTGTGATTTGTCTTGCAGCTGGGAATACTGTCAGAGCTTCAACACCTTCTAACCAAACCACACTGAGAATTCAACAGCACTGTGGTATATAAAAAAGGACCATATGTTATAGTTCCTAGACCTTTGGTTCTCATAGCCTCCAGCATCTTTCTCTCTTATCTAAATGGACCATTGCTCTGGTCAAATATAGCATATAGCTGACTATTTATCAAAGCATATGGTCTCAAACAGGTTTTAGCCCCTTGTCTGTTAGCAGGCTGGTTTGCCCAGTTAGTGGACCAGAGGGAGCAGTGATGAAATTGTGTGAAGAACAGAGATGAGAATAACTGAATGGGAAAGGTTTTATTGAGAAAAAAAGAATGGAAAAGTAAAATTTTGATTGAATCTTCAGTGCCTGCAGAGACTGAAAATTTACTTAAGGGTATTTCCCTCCCAAACCTATTCTGCCTTCAGCAATGAACTCCAAGCTGGAGAGAAACAGCAGAAAATGTCATCAAAATGAAAAGCCAGACACTGAAATAGAGATGGATTTATAGATACAGTGTATATATATATATATATATATATATATATATATATATATATATATATATATATATATATATATATAAAGTCAACACATCCCTGTTAAAATAGCAGGTTTTTCTTAAGTTAAAAAAAAAGAAAGGAAAGAGACAGAAAACATAAATCATGTCAGATCCGAAATTGCAAAGTATGCAAATAAAGTGCAAAACAAACAGAATTTTATTTTAGGGAAAACAAAAGAAAAATAAAAAACTTAAAATAACCTAGTTGCGTAAGTGTGCACACCCTAAGACTTTGCTGAAGCACTTTTTATTTTAAATTTTATTACTCAGTCTGTTTTGGTAAGAGTATATCAGCATGGCACATTTTAACTTGACAAAAATTTCCCCTCTTTTCTTGCAAAAATCATTATAGATCTGTCAAATTGTGAGGGCATCTCTGGTGCACAGCCCACCTCAGCTCATCCCACAGATTTTTAGTTGGATTCAGGTCTTGCACTCTGTTTAGGCCATTCAAAAACTGTGATCATCTTTTGGTTAAAGCCATGCTTAAGCTTTATTGATTTGGCTGTATGCTTTTGGTCGTTGTCATGCTAAAAGGTGAAATCCCTTTTTATCTTCAGCTTACTAGCACATGCCTGAATGTTTAGCACTAAAATTGACTGGTATTTGTAACTGTTCATGATTCCCTCCACCTTAATGAAAGCTCCAGTTATGGCTGAAGAAAAGCAGCCCTAAAGCATGATGCTGCCACTACCATGTTTCACCTTGGGTGTTCCTTTGGTGATGTGCTTTTTAAAAAAATATAATTATTATTTTTTTGGAATTACATTTTACCACATAGATTGATTTATTTGGGCTCATATGGTTTGTTTGTTTGTTTGTTGTTGTTGTTTTTGTAAGAAAGGGCTTCCATCTTGCTACCCTACCCCATAGCCTAGACATGTGAAGAATGCAAGAGATTGTTGTTACATGCAGAGAGTAATCAGTACTTGTCAAGTATTCTTGCAGCTCTTTTAATGTCGCCATAGGTCTCTTGGCAGCCTTCCTGGTTAGTTTTGTCTTGTCCTTTTGTAAATGTTGGAGAGACATCCTGTTCTTGGTACCTGTTTTGGACCCCTCTCCTGATCAATATCTTTCAATAAGTGAGATACCATACACGCTTTGTAAGCTCTTTGTGGACCACAGCTCAGCAATCAGATGAAACAAAGCTGTCAAGAAAATCCTTCAGAAACAGCTGGTCTTTATTTGAGGTTAATCAGAATATTTTCACTGATGACAGCTGTTCATTGATGATCGTTATTTTTGAACATTAGATTGAATGTGATGAGTTCATTCTGAACACAGCCACATCCCCAATTATAAAAGGGTGTGCACACTTATACAACTAGGTTATTATAACTTTTATTTTTCCTATTTTTCCTTAAAATATTTCTGGTTGTTTTCCCCTTCATTTTTATACATTGTAATTTCACATTGAGGATGGAAAAAGTTCTGACCTAATGAATCTTAGTATAATTTTTTTTTTAACTTCACAAAAACCTGCCATTTTAACAGGGGTGTATAGACATTTTATAACCAGTTTGACAGTATGTCCTATACATAGTTTTCACATGATGTCACAGAGTCGGGGATTCCCTAGTGGCGTCCATCTTGTGGGTCAAGCTTACCGTACGGGTCACTGAGCACACATTGTAACGTGCGAGTACAAAGTCTTCAAAAGAACCCAAACAGGCAATTTAAAGCTAGCAATGGTGTACACCTGTTGTATTCACGGCTGTCGTAATACGTCAGATGATGACGTCAAGCGGAGCTTTTATGGAATTCCCACTGTACGGGAGCACGAAGGCGAGCAAACAAAGAAACTCAGCATACAAAGGAGAAATCTATGGCTTGCGAGAATCAACCGCAAGGATTATCAGCCTTCCAAACACAGCAAAGTCTGCTCCGATCATTTTATAAGTGGTAAGTTGTTTAAATAAACAATCAATTGTGTTTAAGTTTGTTTTTGGAAACCAAAACATCATGTAAACAATCTCTGGAGAATACCTAACTGGAACCGCTGAGTGTACGTTTACATTGTAATGTACACTTAATATCGCTCGGTACAAGGCTGCAAACATATGATTATTACTGGCCTATAAATTGTCATATTTATCATAACAAACACAAAATGTAACAAGCCTACATACCAGTTAATTATATTACAAAGTTTATACTGACATGGTACTGTAATACCACTAATGGATGTAAAATTTGTCTTAAATCAACTCGATATTATACACACACATATATTTATATGCAGTGCTGAGAGCTCTAAAATTCCAATGTTTACATACCTTGGCTGTAATTAGGACACGACTGTCACTTGTTTTTATATGGTGGACTTCACGGACCCAGCCACAGACAAAATAATTGTATGACTCCAGCGACTTGTATGCTTTTGAGGTCGTCAAGTATGTAGGCACTTTTACTATTCATGAAATAGCTCACAATATCAGGGTACGATATGGATGGCAGCCCTGCATAGTCACTTGAAAATGCATCTTTGTCCACTTCATAGGGGTCAATTCCCCCAATCAAGGCCAGTTTGGCTGCATACCGTTGTCGTGAGATGTCGTCCAATGTATCTATATACTTCCGTTTGCTTGATTTTGCCGACATTGATCTTTATTTTAGAAAACTGACTATATAACTTCATAAATTCGTCCGAGATAACGTAGCCGGTAATGGCGATGGTCCGTTTTGTTTGCCCCGCAAGATGGCGGCTGGAGGGCGTTCCCCAGAATGCCGTGACGTCAGTGAAAACTATCTATAGAGGAAACGCTAATAGGTGTTCTAATGGTGAAGAACAATATTTGCAACATGGAAGCTTTTCAGTAATCCTCTCATTGCTTATTTAACCTCCTTTTTGGTGTGTGTGTGTGTGTGTGTGTGTGTGTGTGTGTGTGGCGGGGGGGGGGGGGGGGGGGGTTTGAAATATTCTTGCTGCTGCATATTTGAGAGTAAAAAAAAAAAAAAATCATACGTAGACTTTTCAAACTGCAGCCATATTGTGCTGTCAAAGTTCTCACTGATTATCACATGGGTTTCCCTCAGGGTTTTCTAAATGGTGTCTGTGTATCACCATTAGAAAGGTTAACAATTATTTTTTTCCCCTGAAATTAGGGGCACTGACCCTAATATGAGGCCACTTAGTGCCTGTAATAAGACGATAATTGGGCAATGATGATAATGAACACACACACACACACACACACACACACACACACACACACACACACACACACACACACACACACACACAAACTGATCACCCAAATTTATGCTCACTGTCAGTTAGCCATAATGGATTACAGCCACATTACTTACATTTATCTTTTCCCAGGAATGAATGAGAGAGGAATGGGAGGAGTGTGTGTGTGTGTATGTATGTGGAGAGTAAGAGAGGGGAGAGGCAATGGTAATATCCCAAATCATCTCATCTCTTTCTTCATCATTGTTACTTTTTCCATTCATTGCCCCTCGCTGCTCACCCCCTTCACTGATGGCTGTTGTAATTGCATATGCACATTTTCCCTGAGGGCTTCCAAATTAAAAGAAAGTACTCCATCCATCCAGCCACCCCCACTCAACACACACACACACACACACACACACACACACACACACACACACACACACACACACAGCACTGCTCTGGGGACAGTAAGCTTATTTGAATGGAACCTCTCGAATCCCTCTCATGCTTCATGTCACTAATGAATAAATAAAACACACACAGGCAGTGGATTGACTTTCACACATGGGTGCTCTTGCTGTGATGAGATGAGGGCAGTCATTATCATGGGCAGGAGAGATCTTAGTATGAGCTTGATGGTGTGAACTTGTCATTTCTTATTGCTTATGATATAGTATGCCATGGTATTCTTATATTTTATTGATCCCTAAATGGGATTATCTTCTTGGCAATGACATTCAAGAAAGGATTCAAGCTTAAATTCTGAAAACCTTCATCCTAATTTTAATATATACGGGCTAATACAGATAATTCTAGTGAATACATTTTAATCACACACACTTTCTGGTTTGGAATTACAACATTTTTGAAAACATGAGTGGAGTACTAAAGAAATGGTAGCATGGGTGAAGAATGTAGGCTACAAATATGCATCTTCAGTTAGAAAGCATACATTCATCTCTCATATTTTTCCCAGTAGAGGAATATGAGACTGAATTATGTTAAAAGCAGAAGGGAAAAAAGCCATGTTAATATAGCATGAGTAGCATATAAATATTTTCCAGGTGTTCATAAGCCTTATGAAGTGTGAATGGTAATACATCACCCACTCTTACAAACACAGTGGGGTTAAATGATCTGTGTTGTGCAGGCCTATAAAAAGTTCCATAATATGAGGATGGTAATGCTTATTGCCTTTAATCCTGGAGACTGGGGCACAGCAATGTGACATAAGATGTGCCACTCTTAACAGACTAATCAAATGTTCTTCTGTTAATACTGTACCATACACCTGCTTCTTCAAGCCAGTGATTAAAGTTTGTCAGTGGCATGAATGAATGAATAATTTTTGCACAATTTGAAGGGTTCGATACTAAAGGCTTCTTAATCAGATGCCACTTAATCATAGCAAGGATGCCTATCGGTACTTTGCTATGCTCTCCTCCTCCTCCTCCTCCTCATCATCATCATGTTATAGATCTTTATTTTTGGACACACCCACATGATATTTCATTTATTCATGCAAATGGTTCCACAGTTATGTTCATGAGCTGGAAGTAGTTACCAAAAGACTAAGACTGATGTTCCTCAGCAAGGTTGCTGGGCTTACTCTCAATGACAGAGTAAGACAATCCAGACCCACATCTCCTCCAAATTGAGAGGAGTCATTTGAGGTAGTTTAGGCAACTTACAAGGATGTCCCCAAGCCCACTGGATGGAGATCCTGGGGCAGACCCAGGAATCGCTAGAGAGATTATATCTCATGATTGGTTTGGAAGCAACTGGGGTTGCCCCAGGAGGAGAAGGTGTGGCTGGACTGACCTGCCCAGTCTGTTGCCACCACAATCACTATCAGGAAGAGGAATAAATGGATATAAGAAGTGTTAAACAGTTATGGGATGTTAAATGTCTTGTGTAAATATTAGGTACTCTTAATAAATCCAGTACTGCTAGCTGGTATGTTAATGCTATATCTGTACCGTCACAAACTATTATTAAAGTTCCATTTATGCAATGTCTTGCAAAAGTATTCATCCCCTTTGGTGTTTGTCCTGTGTTGTCACATTACAAGCTGGAATCAAAATGGATTTTTGGGAGGTTAGCACCATTTGATTTACACAACATGCCTACCACTTTAAAGGTGCAAATTGTTGTTTTATTGTGACACAAGCAATAATGAAGATGAAAAAAAAAACAGAAATCTGGAGTGTGCATAGGTATTCACCCCCTTTCATATGAAACCCCTAAATAAGAGGTGGTCCAACCTATTCACTTCATAAGTCACATAATTAGTTGATTAAGATCCACCTGTGTGCAATCAAAATGTCACATGATCTGTCACATGATGTCTGTATAAATCAACCTGTTCTGGAAGGACCCTGACTCTGCAACACTACTAAGCAAGCAACATGAAAACCAAGGATCCTCCAAACAGGTCAGAGACAAAGTTGTGGAGAACTATAGATCAGGGTTGGGTTATAAAAAAATATACCAAACTTTGAATATCCCACAGAGCACCATTAAATCCATTATAGCAAAATGGAAAGAATATGGCACCATGACAAACCTGACAAGAGAAGGGTGCCCACCAAAACTCACAGACCAGGCAAGGAGGGCATTAATCAGAGATGCAACAAAGATACCAAAGAGAACACTGAAGGAGCTGCAAAGATCCATAGTGGAGATGGGAGTATCTGTCCATAGGACCACTTTAAGTTGTACACTCCACAGAGTGGGGCTTTAAGGAAGAGTGGGAGAAAAAAGTCATTACTTAAGAAAACACATTTGGCGTTTGCCCAACAGCATGTGGCAGACTCCCCAAACACATGGAAGAAAATTCTCTGGTCAACTGAGACTAAAATTGATCTTTTTGGCCATCATGGGAAATGCCATGTGTGGCACAAACCCAACACCCTGAGAACACTACAGTGAAGCATGGTGGTGGCAGCATCATGCTGTGGGGATATTTTTCATCTGCAGGGACAGGAAAGCTGGTCAGGGCTGAAGGAAAGATGGATGGCACTAAATACAGGGCAATTCTGGAAGAAAACCTGTTTGAGTTGGCCAGAGGTTTGAGACTGGGACGAAGGATTATGTTCCAGCAGGACAATGACCCTAAATATACTGCTACAGCTACACTGGAGTGGTTTAAAGGAAACATTTAAATGTATTGGAATGGCCTAGTCAAAAGCCAGACCTCAATCCAATTGAGAATCTGTGGCATAACTTGAAGATTGCTGTACACCAACGCAACCCATCTAACTTGAAGGAGCTGGAGCAGTTTTGCCTTGAGGAATGGGCAAAAATCCCAGTGGCTAGATGTGCTAAGCTAATAGAGACATAGCCCAAGAGACTTGCAGCTGTAATTGTAGCAAAAGGTGGCTCTACAAAGTTTTGACTTTGGGGTGAATACCTATGCACACTCCAGATTTCTGGGGTGTTTTTTTTTCATCTTAATTATTGTTTGTGTCACAATAAAACAACAATTTTCACCTTTAAAGTGGTAGGCATGTTGTGTAAATCAAATGGTGCTAACCCTCCAAAATTCCATTTTAATTCCAGCTTGTAATGCAACAAAACAGGACAAACACCAATAGGGATGAATACTTTTGCAAGACACTGCAACTTCTAATTAGAGGATTTGCATTCTTGGTATCACAGAAGATTCCCAAAAGAACCCAAAAAGCACAAAATTTAAACAAGAAGACAGACAGGCAGACAAAGCAAAACATACAACCCCAAATCAGAAAAAGTTGGGACGGTATGTTGAAATTGAAATTAAAGCTGAAATCAATGATTTGTAAATTATCTTTACAAATAATCCTGTATTGCACTGAAAACAATACAACAGCACACTATTTGATGTTTTATCTCATGAATTTTATTGTCCCCCCAAAAATAAACACATTTAAATTTTTCTCACAACATTTAAAAGATGTTTAGGGACTGAATACACCAAGTGATGAAAAGTTTCAGGTGGCATTTTTGTCCTGCAAACAAGTCTTAAGGTGGGCAAAAGTACAGGGTTGTTGTTGTCATAATTTTACATTACATTACATTACAGGCATTCCGCAGACGCTCTTATCCAGAGCAACGTACAACAAGTGCAAAAGTCAGGTACAAGAAGTGCTGAACTTCTAGACAAGAACTTGTTAGCACTTACATTAAACTTACAGTAAATGTGCTACAATTAAGGTCACAGCCAAAGATACATTTCAGTACTCACAGGAGACAGGAATTTTTCATTTTAAAATTCACCACACATTCTCTATTGGGGACAGAGGGGACAGGCACCCTCTTCTTCCACAGCCATGCCTTTATATTATATGCAGAATGTGGTTTTACAGTGTCTTGTTGAAATATGCCTGGAAAAATTTTAGTGGACTTTTCTGCATTAATGCTGCCAGAAGTGTAAGTTATCTTTGCCAAGGGCACTGACACATCCCCATACCATGACAGACCCTGGCTTTTTAAATTGTTGCTGCTAACAGTCTGGATGGCCCTTTTCATCTTTGGTCCAGAGCAAATGGCATCCATTTCTTACAAACAAGACCTGAAATACTGATTCAATCAGTGCGTTTACATGCACATAGAGAAAATCGAATTTATGCCATTGCTCGACTGAAATCGAAGTTCTAAATGCCATGGAAACACCTTAGCTAGGCTGAAATTGAACCGAACTTGATTTCTCGTAATCGAGCTACACGACCTAGATTATGCAATTTTTGCCGAGCTACTTAGTGCATGTAAACCCTATCGAGCTACGTAGTCGAGCTACTTACTTCAGCACTGCCCCTTCCGGAAGTGACGAGTGACGAGACCACAAGCAGGAAACACGACAGCCTCGGTCGGCATGGCAACAGTAGTAGCGAGCAGCAGAAGAGGTCAGGAGGAACAAACGAAGAAGAGAAAATGGCAAGCCGAAACGTGCACTTCTGGAGCAATGAGGAGACAGAGTTCATGCTCATTCAGCTTAAGGAGTTGAATATATTAAAATTCATGGATGGGAGAAAAACGCGCAATGGAGAACACGGAACTGATAACTTTGTTTACACTCTTGAATAGCTCTTCTTCATGACGACAACCGGAAGTGTACCAACACAATGGGGCGTGTAGCGCCACCTGTGGCTCGGGTGCACAATGTACCTCACACAATAGCTCGATTTTTCCTTGTGTGCATGTAGGATTGGATTTCTCTGGCACCCCTGCTGGGACCCTTTGCTCGATTACCGACAGCAGCTCGATTTGGATGTGCATGTAAACGTACTGAATGACTTCAGCAACTGATTCAGCTAACTGTTCTTCTGTAGACAGTTAACATAAGGCTTCCTTTTTGCTTAGTAAAGTTTTAACTGGCATTTGTGGCTGTAACTCTGAATTGTAGTGCTTGACAAAGGTTTGTCCGAGCCCATGTGGTTATATCAGTTATATCATCTGTCCCTCTGAGTTACATGTTGATCCTGGGATTGAGATGCTGGCCTCTTCTGCCCCTCGGACCTGCTTGATCCATCCTGGTGCCCTGTGTCTGGTCGGAGTTTTATCGCCCCACTCCTGTGAAGGACGGCCCCATGAGGACAGTTGAGGGTTATACCTGTTAAAACTGTTAATATTATAGTCAGGCTGTCTGTTGTTGCCCAAATGAGGATGGGTTCCCTTTTGAGTCTGGTTCCTCTCGAGGTTTCTTCCTCATGTCGTCTGAGGGAGTTTTTCCTTGCCACCGTCGCCACAGGCTTGCTCATTGGGGATAGATTAGGGATAAAATTAGCTCATGTTTTAAGTCATTCAAATTCTGTAAAGCTGCTTTGCGACAATGTTTATTGTTAAAAGCGCTGTACAAATAAACTTGATTTGATTATAGAAGAATGATGGTACTTGATGAAGTACCGTCTGAGGGATCGGAGATCATGGATGTTCAGCTTAGGCTTGCACCCTTGCCCCTTATGCACTAATATTCCTCCAGATTCCTTAAATTGTTTAATGATATTATGCAACATAGAGGGTGAAATATCCAAATCCCTTTGTATCTTTATTGAGGAACATTGTTTTTAAACATTTCAATAATTTTCTCACATATATATTAACAAACTGGAGATCTTCAGCACATCTTGGCTTCTCAAAGACTAGGCCTTTCCTGGATACTGATTTTGGACCAAATCATGATTACAATCACCTGTTGACATCACCTGTTTCATATCACATCATCATTTAATTGTTTTACCTCATTACTAGCCCTAAATTGCCCCGTCCAATTTTTTTTTGGGAATGTGTTGCAGGACTGAAATGTAGGAATGGATGTATATTAACAAATGAAATGAAGTTGACCAGACAAAACATGAAATATCTTGGGTTCGTACTGTCTACAATGGAATACAAGTCAAAGTAAATGTAGAAATCACTCTTTTTTTTTTTTTTTTTTGCATTTTCCATACCATGCCAACTTTTTCTGATCTGGGGTTATAAAATGATAGGTATTTGTAAAGTCTCATCTCATCTCATTATCTCTAGCCGCTTTATCCTTCTACAGGGTCGCAGGCAAGCTGGAGCCTATCCCAGCTGACTACGGGCGAAAGGCGGGGTACACCCTGGACAAGTCGCCAGGTCATCACAGGGCGGTATTTGTAAAGTGATTTTTAAAATCAATTCATTTATTTGTCTATATTTTGTGTTTGCTATAATAATAGGCAGTTTGACTTACATAATTATACATGTTGTATAAAATACTGGCTGGCTAAGACCTCAACCATTTTTAAAAGTGTCTCCACCGACAATACATTTCCTCCTCTCAGTTTCAGAGTGATCATGGTCCAATAATACTCTTCTAGTAACTTAAATAAGCTCAGCGATGAGATGAGATTTACTGCAACCTGAATTCAACCAGTGTATACAAACAGATTTTCTTCCCCATGTTTACAGTGAAATTCTACATCAGTAAGAAACTCATAACTCTGAACTTATAACAGTCCCTTGTTTAAAACTTGATTACCTAATTTCCACCCAGCAGGAAGTTAATAATAGTGTGTATGTTCACTGCCTTTTCACCTTTTACATGGGTGATGGACAGTGATGGTAAGATTTCTGTGGTAAGTAAAACGTACTGGTTGTTGTCACCAACATGTTGGAGACACACTAGCATCATCCCAGTTTTCCCTTGTATGGGGCAATAATTGTTTTATACCGGGGAGAGCAGATGGTGGATTTAAGATGTGGTTTAACAAAGGTGTTGCAAAAATTTCAGCTCTATATGCAGAGGGCAACTTAATGTCATATAATCAGCTGTGTGAGAAATATGATATTCCAAGAAAGCATTTCTTTAAATACTTGCAGCTGAGGGCGGCATGGTGGTGTAGTGGTTAGCGCTGTCACCTCACAGCAAGAAGGTCCTGGTTCGAGCCCCGTGGCCGGCGAGGGCCTTTCTGTGTGGAGTTTGCATGTTCTCCCCGTGTCCACGTGGGTTTCCTCCGGGTGCTCCGGTTTCCCCCACAGTCCAAAGACATGCAGGTTAGGTTAACTGGTGACTCTAAATTGACCGTAGGTGTGAATGTGAGTGTGAATGGTTGTCTGTGTCTATGTGTCAGCCCTGTGATGACCTGGTGACTTGTCCAGGGTGTACCCCGCCTTTCGCCCGTAGTCAGCTGGGATAGGCTCCAGCTTGCCTGCGACCCTGTAGAAGGATAAAGCGGCTAGAGATAATGAGATGAGATGAGACTTGCAGCTGAAACATTTTATCTTATCCACACATAAACAACTGTTGTCTATACCTCCATTGTCTAAGATTGAGGAACTGACTCTATCCCACATGAATAGGAAAGGACAATTCTCATTGTTCTATGAGTTAATGTTAACTTATTCAAAAGAGTCATCTTTCATAAAGCTGGAGGCATGGAGAATTGACATAAAGGAGGATATTCATGAAGCTGATTGGGAAAGAGCTTGTTATAAGGCTCAGACCCAGTCTATTAACACAAAATACAAGTTATTACAATACAAATGGTTGATGCGTACCTATCTTACCCCTAGTAGGTTAAATCACATATTTCCTAATGTCCCTGATATTTGTGTGAAGTGCAGAGGGGAAAAAGGTACATTAATTCATTGTTTATGGGAGTGTACAAGGATACAACGATTCTGGAAGAGTGTAACAGAATGTATCGGTGTTGTAGTTGGAAGGGAGGTTCCTTTGCGAACCAAACTCTGTATACTAGGAATATACCCTGAAGATTTTGTTGTGACCCAACAACAGTTGCTGCTTATTGACTTTGGACTTTTACACGCCAGAAGGATAATCAGATTGTTATGGAAAAGTGTGGATACACCTTCTACTGGAATATGGACAAAGGAACTGATGGCCTGTCTAGCTCTGGAGAGACTAATACCCTGTCCACACTAGGGATTTTGTACCGATACGATACTACTTTCGTACCGCAACACCTGTCCACACTAGCAACTATACCAGTACTGTAGTGGTATAACTGTATCGGTACGAAACCCACAAATGTATGGGTTTCGTACCGGTACAGTATCGGTACTGTAGCGCTTCGCTGTAGTGTGGACAGATGAAGCGGTTCTGTATCGATACAAATATAATGCGCATGCGCAATGAACCATTCCTACTTCTTCACAGTCTTCGCTGAATAAAATAGTGAAGAACGGAGATTCGTTTTCTTTGTTTCTTTCTCAACTGCCTCGCGCGTTTTATACGATTCGACTGAATAAATGACCACCAGAAATACAGACTGTACATTGACAACAAAAAGCACACACACGTTGTTTCATCCGCCATATTCTCAGAAGGAAGTTACTCGGTAACCACGGAAATATTTTGCGCACGCGCATTTCAACTACCGTGAAACAAAACTGCAAACATTTCTCGCTAGTGTGGACAGATGCACTAAACTGTACCGGTATACTTTGTATCGATACACTTATACCACTATCGTACCGGTATAAGTGTGAACACAGCTTAACATGTATTGTAAAAAAGAAAGAAAAGAACTTTGCTCACTTGTGGAGGTATTACATACCGGTAGACATTTTTGGAAACTCAGGATTTTGAAATGTGATTAATTTGAAATTTTCTGTAATTTATGCACTGCTGTGATCCTTTTTTTTGCCAGATGGGGGGGATAATGTATTCATTTTATTTGTTAAAATGTTCATGTTTAAAGTCAATATAAAAATCTCAATAAAAATATGTCTTCAAAAAAAATGTACTGGTTGTCCAGGAAAACACTCTAGACCGCAATCGCCCAGACATCCCTTGACATTTGTGTATCAAGTCATTTTTTATACCCATTTTCCCCAGAGTATTTTAATATTTAGTGATTAAACACTATAATATCTTGAACTGACCAAAGACCCCTGAGATCTTAAATATGGTTGTATTTCTACATTCAGTAACACATGCCAATTAAATATTTGTGAAAGAACATATTCGAGATACTGTCCTTAGTATTATACTGTGTCAGGAATTATTTGAATTGTGCTATACAGTCACTGGTGATCTTAAACCATGTGCAAATATGACAAAATATTTTTTTCACATTTGTGAACGATACACAATTAATACATATTGCACTTTCAAGCAACACAAAATATGAAATATAATAAGGAATAATTAAAAAAGAATATTTATATATTTATTGCCAAATGGACCTTGACAAACTTAAAATGGATGAATAAACTTTTTATATGCGCAAGTTTAAGTTAAAATTTCAGTTAAGCTTAAAACTAAACCTATACTGGACATTCATAGACGTCTCTGGACATTTTGTTCTCGGTGTGAATAAAATTTTAACAGAAGTGGTAACCTTCGTTGAATATTTCCTTTGTCGCCATATATACAGGGACTTGAAAAAGGTGCCATTAATTAGTCCGTAATGACATTATAAATGAGGAAAATCAGTGTTTGGCTGGAGGTGAACATTTTAATGGAATGTTGAAGTGGGTTCCACCTCAGGCCCTGTAGTGGCCCTAGCCCTCATCGTTTATTACCTGTTAGCATCAGTCAGACACAAACAGAGCCACTGTGTATCTTCTCAATGGCTGTTTAGACTTCTCGCCTACTGTATACTGCTTCTCTGTGACTACTGCCTTTTATCTGACAAATGAACAAGCTATGTAAGATATGCTGACACTCGCCGGCTTTTTTTCTTCTCAACCTTGAAAAAATGGCTGTAGACCCTTGAAAAAGTGCTTAAATAAAATCATTATTTGACTTTATTGATTTTTGTCCCCACACAAGACTCAATAGGTTATTGGGGATTCTGCCAAATAGACCAGGGAAAAATCATTAGCACAAGCTGCTGTGATTTACGTCCTTGTTTGAGAGAGGCACCCAAATGATCTGCCTCTCAATCGGCATCATCAATCAACCCAAACCAGAGGGCACCTCCGATAGCCTGGGCTGGCGCTGCGCAAAATAGTACACATACTGTATACAAGTGTGTTTTAGTATGTGAGTGCATTGTTCTATGATTGGCAATATACTTGCTGTCATCTGAGCGTGAGTGTGTATGAATCTTTGGCACAGATCCATACAGTCTTGTACTTGTTTCAAGTGGGTTGGCACAATTTCTAATGCTGCAATGCTGTCTGCACCCCTCCTTTGTTCTGGGTTATTGCATCAGCAATTAAAGCCAACGTTTTTATGTAAAGGGAAAATGGAGTTGAGTTTGTTTGAGAGTTGTGTGCCCTCATCAGCAATGTGAGTGCAGTTTATATCGCAGTGAGGTGATGCAAGCCGGTGGATTGTACTGGAAAAGTGCAGCTTTGAGTCAGTGCCAGCGTTTGGCAACACTACATCTTGGGTAATATTGATTGACCTAGAGAAGTGCTAGACAGGGGAGATGTGGTGCTGGCTTTTACCCTGACCACTATACAATGAGCAATACATCATTCTTATTCAGATTTCAGTAAAAACATTCATTTAATATACCTGAAAAATTTAAGTGCTAAGAGATTCTCAACAAAAGAATCCCTTTCTTATCATTCACAGCCACAAATGAAATGTGCTGGGATGGTATGAATCAGTACGATGGAAAGAAAATGTAGACATGTTTATTATCAAATTGACACATCATTTCTCCAGACTAATGGATCATGATGAAAATTCAATGTGACAACAGTAACTGGGTAACTGTAGAGGAATGCACATAGTAGTGAAGCCACTGCATGTCCCTATAGTTTAGGCTACTGAATACACGACCTTACCAGTAAAACTTGCATCATAGCTCTGCCATTTATCCCCTGTACATAATGCATGACGTCTATTGAGGATTGACTTGTGAGTATTTTCATATTGCACCCACATTTTATTTGCATTTCTAAATAATCTGTAGATGCTAAATAGAGATTTTATAAAATCTTATCAGCTGCACTGTGTGCTCATGTTAAAACCTCATTTGCTTCTGTTTTACAAGGACTATAACAATGCTTTTTGAATTATATGACCCTAATGATATGCATAAAGCACCATGAAATTGCTCCCATATGCAAATTAATAAAAGCCTACAAACCAGATAAACTGCTGCTTAATGATTACGTGAATAATTACAGAAGCCAAATAAAAGACAACACAGCACTGCATGGACCTGATAACCCTTTAAACATGCAGTCTTTATCCGTACTAGCACATTCACTGTTAACTGCATGAAATATTGCATGCAGTGAGACTGAAGGACGGGGTGGCAGTAGAATTAGCTGGGTTGTATAAGCAATTATGGGGGCATGGTATGTAGCTAAGCGCCCTAATAGGTATGTAGAGGAGGCATTATTCAATTAAAGTGGCGGCTTACAGCATGAGCGAGGCGAGGCGCGGTGACAGCGCTGGTGTCTTCTCCTTATGAAACAACCTATTTAAGCTAAATCAACTCCCACTTAAGAGCGGGCGTAATAAGCGCGGAGGAGCGGCGCCGTGGCCCGCGGGGCCCCATCCGTCATGCTGTAATTCCCAATCCCAATGACTGATAACACCTAGCACCGTGCCTGCCGCATCGCCTCGCAGAGCACTGCCGACTCTGTCTTTCAGTCTTTTTCCTCTTGCTATCCCTCTTTTTTCCTTCTCCTCTCTCTCTCATTCTCATTATTCAAACACTCCTTCTTCTTTCTCTCTACCTCGCCATCGACTCTTGTTTCCGTCGCTCTCCTTTGCTTTTTAGTTCCCTACTTCTCCTGTTTTAACAATCTATTGAGTATGCATGCAGAAGGCAAGGTCTTGAAAGTGCCCTAAGTACCTTAATACCTGCTCCTATGGGAGAATGCATATTTGTGATTCACAAACGACCTGTTAGAGAGCACTTGATCCAGAGCATTGCATCATCTGTTGCTGTTTACTGCGATTCTCTCATGTGTCTTAGAAAAAAAAAACCAAAACCCCAAAAGTGTTTTAATCTCATGGAAAGCAACTTACGCACGATGCTTCTGAATTTTCACTTTCAAGCTGAATTTTGATTGCTTGCTTTTTCTGGCCATGCACATATTAAATCTGAGGGAGGTCTTTTCTCTCCTTCCTGTGTCCACTTCCAAAAAAAAAGGACAAGATAACAGTGTATAAACAGTATTAGAAATTTAATTTCTCTAACATATTTACCTTATGCGTGTGAATTTCAGCACTTCTTTTTTTTATTCTTTTGGAAATTAGAACATCTTGTTAAAGGTAACGTTATACAGTGTGAGGAATAAGCATTGTTAATAAAGGGAAAAAATTATTATTAAAAACAGAACAAACTGATTTTGTTTATTAAAACAGAGGAGAAAAAGTTACATAAAATGAAGCATGTCTGGAGTGTTTGAAGAAGATTCAAAGAGATTTTCAGTCTTTTTTTTTCTTCCTTGTTTGTTTTCAGTCATCTCTCTCTCTCTCTCTCTCTCTCTCTCTCTCATCAGTTGTGCTCAGTAATGACTCCCACTGTGGCAATGCCCCTTTAAGACTAAACCCCGCTCTATCCCTCCCCCCATACTCCTCCATGTATTATTCATCAAAATCAAATGAGGAAACAACAGGAGCAGGAGACATGGTGCATGGCTCTTCCTCTCCTGCTCCCCAAGGTGCCTCAGTCTGCCGGCCCCTCTAACCCCTCCTCTTTTCCCCCAGTGGGGGGTTTTGGGAATGGACGTTGGCATCCCCACATGCCCGGCTGTGTAGCGGGTGACCCCAGTGCCCTCTGAGCCCCCACTTCTCCTCCTTCCTTCTCATCCTTCTGCTCCTCTGTCACTCATCTCAGCACTCTGTAGATGTTCTCCTTGTGCCCCTCATGCTGAGGTGTGTGTGCTGTCACTGCCCTCTGTTTGGCCTGGATCAGCTTGATTTTGGAACAACAGTTAGGGCTGATTGTTTAAATATTGTTTAACAAGTGAGATTATAGACTAATACACGAGGCTTTGTGCCAGGTTCAATCTGTATGAATCGCAAATGATGAAGGGAACTGGAAGACTGCTGATAATTTTTGAAAATACTCCAAGGGTAAATGAAAACTGCTGAGAACGCAAGTAGGGACGCTGATTTTTGTGCATTATGCTCATTTGCAGAGTTGATATCTTAATTTGTACTGAACAATTAACCAACAGTTGTCATGGAAACAAAAAGCCAAAAGGGTCAATAGGTTCAATTCACCTGAAAATGACTCTCGGTGACTATTAGGTCGACGAGTCATGTGGTGAGTTTGATCGATGTTCACTCTTTGCAGCACTATCTTGCACCTTCTAACTTCAAATCCAGAATATTTTTGCCAATTCCTTTCACACCATGTGATACTCTAAACCTGAGTGAAGCACTAGATATTTCATGACACTTAGGAGAGGCACTTTAATATTTGCATGAGCACAGGAGGGGGTTGATAGAGTATCCTGGTTCGGTTTCAAAAGCCTACTGCATTGATTACTTCACCGAGAGAAAGGAGGGAGGGCTGTGTGAATGATTTGATGTCTCTGCTTTACTCTTGCATCTCCTGCTGTTAAAGGTAGGTAGGGATACATATGTAGAACATGACTACCTGCGGCAGTCTCAGCTTTCCCACAGTGACAAGGTTCCAGTCCTCTGTGACACTTCTGACCTCATCTTTAAGCATTTCACTGCCAGAATTTAAGACAAGAAGTCCATGCAGACCTATCCATATCTGGAATACGGATGCCTATAGTGCTAGCATTCAGATTTATTCCAGTCGTAGTCCATAATATTAATTACATTTTAAAATGAAGGCAGGCAGAAGTTCAGAATTAGAAAACAGACGAAAAAAGCCTGTTGCTTGGTGCTTTTCGTAGCTCCTTATTTAAATTATGGTGTCACATGTTGGTCACATGTTCCTTAACTTCCAGTCTAGGCTGCTGCACCTGCCCCCCTCCAGCAGCGTGGCGATAAGTGTGCTGGGATTGGGTTATGATGATGAGGATGGCTGCAGACTGAGTGGGGTGATGGGTCTATCAGCAGGCTAATCTGGGGCTAATGGCTCTGACCCATACAGGACCCATCTGGCCCCCAGAACCCTCCTGATTGGGTCCATTTATTAAGGAATAGAGTGCTCGAGATGGCCTGCATAGTCATTCCACTTTCAGGTTCAATTCCCGGAGTGCTGATGAGCTCCCTCCGCCCTTTCTCCTCCTTCCCTCCTTACCTCTCTTTTGTTCTTTCATAATGGCTCAATTAAAGAGGTTAATTCCAAAAGGGCCCTGTGCACACATAAGCTCTCCTTGCCGCTCCCCATCCCTCCTGGCTGTACCACCCAATCTACATTTATTATTCATCCCAATCAAATAAGTACGCATATAAGAGAAAGTTGCTGTTCTCTCTTTTGCCTGCCAACACCTTCCTCTCCTCCGATCTCATCCCACCCTACTTCTCCCTTCCACTCTCCTCTCTTTGCTCTTCTGAGGAAGAATTGGCTTTTATTGGGTGAGACTACACACACACACACACACACACACACACACACACACACACACAAAAAAAAAAAAAAAAACAGGCCCCCTACTTTTCAGCAGCCCTTCCCGTTGCCTTGAAAATGAGCAATTCTCTCATTGTAATAATGTGCCTCTGTCATCCCCCTATTATCGGCATGATAAAAGATGAAATATTCACAGCGGCTGGCCTCCTAACCTGATCTGGGCACGATATTGGAGCTTTGGAAAATGAGTTTTATCAGCTTTAATATACTCCTTGGCAGACTGACCCTTGAAATTAAACATTATTACAGAGCGGATATTTAAAAAACCGGGGCCACAAATTACATCAAAATGAAAATATTAAGGAACATTAGGAATATATCAAGTGGCGCGAGGCTGGAAGAGAGGAGAATCGGCAGAGGTGCCGCGACGTTGCGAGTGACACGGCAACCTGGCTGCTGAAATAATAACAATGCAGCCACTGCTGCTGTCATGTGTTGAGATAAACTAATTATCCTTTCCGACATTCTCATAGCCAGCTTTATTAGGAGAAGTGCATCCTGTGGGTGTGTGCACGTGTGTGTACGTGTGGAGAAAGCGTTTGGCTCTATCAGGTGCGAAGCTGTTGGCACCTCTCTTGTCTTATCTCTTTTGCTTTTAAGAGTTGCTCCAGAGAGAGAAGGGCTTGTTGATGGCGAAGCGGCTCGGACATTATCAGTTTGATATGAAGGACAAAAATAAAGTGTGCAGCGCATAAGCTGCTTAAAGTTACTCACTTCTCCAAGTCCAAATTTGGGTGGGAGGACTGAGTGTGTTTTCAGCCTCTCAGGTGATTTGTCATGTGGTGATGGGGAGATGAGAAATGCAATAAAAGCTGGTGGAAATACGATTTGAATAGATTTCAGCGGGAGCGCCTCCTCAGGGAGGATGGAGAGGTTGAAGGAGGGATGAAGTGAGTGAGGGAGCGAGGGAGAGAGGGAAGGAGGGAGGGTGAGTGAGTAAGCAGGGCCCACAGGGGAATGAATTAAAAACTTTTACTTTTGGTCAGACCTGTTTCTTTCCCTCTGCTTCTCCCGCTTATCACACATACAAATGTGTGTGTCCTGTGTGGTTAGATCTACCCATGCCACTCCATACCCTCAGGGTACAGAGAAATAGAACATATGCTTTCCTCTGAGCCAGACTCAGATGAGTATGCAAGCAGAACTGCTGTCTTTTAACCTGCTGCCCAGACTTTGCATACTTACAAACACGAAGAGAGAGAGAGAGAGAGAGAGAGAGAGAGAGAGAACCTTCATGCCAGTTCCTGCCTCTGGGAGAGCTGAGGTGCTCAGCTCAGTGCTTGTGGCCTGATAACAGGGTGTACAGAGCTGCTGTGGTAATGCTCCCAAAAAAGACAGGTGTGTTGCAGAGTTGGATTGATTGAGGAAGTGTTTAGTAGCCATTTAAACCGATAACATCGAGCTCACATGATCAGAGGTGCGACGAGTTCATGTCTACACAGGAGCTGTACTCAGGATCCTTCAAAGCCCAAATCCAACAAGCAAATAAACAAGTAAATAAGTCATGCAGAGCACAATACTTACGAAAATCACAAAGAAACAGCAAAACTATGATGTGATATTTTTTTGTGACGTCATTATCAACTTCGCTCAAGATTTTATTTTATTGATCAAAAGGGGTTTTGATGGAGAACCTACAAAAAATAATTCGTCAAATTCTGAGTTCAGGGCGGCACGGTGGTGTAGTGGTTAGCGCTGTCGCCTCACAGCAAGAAGGTCCGGGTTCGAGCCCCGTGGCCGGCGAGGGCCTTTCTGTGCGGAGTTTGCATGTTCTCCCCGTGTCCGCGTGGGTTTCCTCTGGGTGCTCCGGTTTCCCCCACAGTCCAAAGACATGCAGGTTAGGTTAACTGGTGACTCTAAATTGACCGTAGGTGTGAATGTGAGTGTGAATGGTTGTCTGTGTCTATGTGTCAGCCCTGTGATGACCTGGCGACTTGTCCAGGGTGTACCCTGCTTTTCGCCCGTAGTCAGCTGGGATAGGCTCCAGCTTGCCTGCGACCCTGTAGAAGGATAAAGCGGCTACAGATAATGAGATGAGATTAGATGAAATTCTGAGTTCAGCTTTCTGAGTTATAGACACTTGAAATGTTGGCACTAAAAACCGGTACTGTGACCTTGTCCTCTGGGCCCCAAATTTTGCGTATGACTTTAGAATTAGGCTCAGAATGTTAATTCATGGTCAGAGTATCGATATCAAATTGATAAACATGTTTTTGAGGTCAAGGTCAAATTTGTCAAAAATCTCACAAAATTTGACCTCATTTTTCAATCTCAAGATGATGTCACAGGTAAAACATCAAGGTGTACTCAAAAGGGATTCAAAAATGCTTTCCAACGCCACCAGTCCCATCTCAATAGGAATGCTGGTTCAGGAATGCTGGTCGATTAGGAGTTTTTACAAGATTTGACCTTGATGACCTTGACCTTTGACCTTGACCCACCAAAAACTAGCTATGTCTTTGTGTGAACCTAGTGAGTTGTCTTGTATATTTTGGTGAAGATTGGTTAAGAAATGATGACACTAGAGCACCAACAAACAAACAAACAAACAAACAAACAAAGAAACGGACAAATCAACATACCCGCAACAAAAATCTCTGATTTTCTCAAGTAACAAACCCTACATCTGGCTGGAGTCTCATCATATTGTTTCTGTGGAGGACGACCCCATGTGGACAGTCAAAAGTCACACTTGGAAGACGCTCTGGACGCTTACAGTAATACATTTATGGCTGAGGATTTCAGTTGACTCGCTAACTTTAGGACTGCAGTTGTCATGAACAGTTTTGCACTCAAGTTTCCATCAATGAACAATTTATAACTTCAGCAAAACAGACTTCATGTTAAAACTATAACGAATTTCCTGTTTTCACAGTTACACTTTGTGACTCCACAGGACACAGTTATAGAAGCGAGTTATTTATAATCATGCTATCTGTTATCATCCAGATGAGGATGGGTTCCCTTTTGAGTCTGGTTCCTCTCGAGGTTTCTTCCTCATATCGTCCGAGGGAGTTTTTCCTTGCCACCATCGCCACAGGCTTGCTCACTGGGGATAGATTAGGGATAAAATTAGCTCATGTTTAAAGTCTTTAATTTTCTGTAAAGCTGCTTTGCAACAATGTCTGTTGTTAAAAGTGCAATACAAATAAATTTGACTTGACAAACAACAAAAAGGATTTATCGAGGATACATCCCGGACGAGCACCAGTTATTTTTCTGGTGTTGAGTACAACTAGATGCCTGTTCACATACAATAACTAGCTCATTTTCTGGGTGATGCTATTGCTTAATGGTTAGAGAAGCAGCTTTGGGACCCAAAGGTTGCTGGTTTGATTCCCTGGACCAGCAGGAATGGCTGAAGTGCCCTTGAGCAAGGCACCTAACCCTCAACTGCTCCCCAGGCTGCTCTGGGTATGTTGTACATTGCTCTGGATAAGAGTGTCTGCTAAACGCCTGTAATGTGATGTGATTCCACAGTTGGGTGCCATGAGACTTTATGTATTTATTTTAAAAATCATTCTTCAACATTGAATCTAAGAAAAATATTGCATTTAACCACTCAAAAATGTCTTGCAATATTGTTATTGTTCTACTTTTTTTTTTTGCCTAGAATGGCTGGAGTTTTGCCCATAAATGACTAAAAGCAGTGCATAGGATTAGCAAAAACACAAAACATCATGAACTAGCATCCATGCTAATGGCTTGAAGACATGAAAGAGATCATTTACTTAACACTTATAATGTACTTTCTATAAGTTTGGTAACATGGATGTAGTTTCAAAGTGACCTCAACATTTAGTATCACAAAATTTATCAAAGCAAAAACACTGAGAGATCTTACTAATAGAGATCTTCTTCTCATAATCCCACAATTTTCAGGAAATTAGGATGATGCAATTTCCTGAACATGAACATGTGACTTGTGATCATGTGGAATATTCTAAATACAGTACTTCATGGGGTGAATGGTGTCGGACACTAAAATGTACATTTTTCATAACCTGTAATGGACAACTTATCTGAGGATGTTTCATTATGAGATTTTAAACGGATTCACACATTCATGCAAAAATACACATTCGACACATTTTATTTATTATATATTATGGAAAAAAATTACAACCCCGATTCCAAAAAAGTTGGGACAAAGTACAAATTGTAAATAAAAACGGAATGCAATAATTTACAAATCTCAAAAACTGATATTGTATTCACAATAGAACATAGACAACATATCAAATGTCGAAAGTGAGACATTTTGAAATTTCATGCCAAATATTGGCTCATTTGAAATTTCATGACAGCAACACATCTCAAAAAAGTTGGGACAGGGGCAATAAGAGGCTGGAAAAGTTAAAGGTACAAAAAAGGAACAGCTGGAGGACCAAATTGCAACTCATTAGGTCAATTGGCAATAGGTCATTAACATGACTGGGTATAAAAAGTGCATCTTGGAGTGGCAGCGGCTCTCAGAAGTAAAGATGGGAAGAGGATTACCAATCCCACTAATTCTGTGCCGACAAATAGTGGAGCAATATCAGAAAGGAGTTCGACAGTGTAAAATTGCAAAGAGTTTGAACATATCATCATCTACAGTGCATAATATCATCAAAAGATTCAGAGAATCTGGAAGAATCTCTGTGTGTAAGGGTCAAGGCCGGAAAACCATACTGGGTGTCCGTGATCTTCGGGCCCTTAGACAGCACTGCATCACATACAGGCATGCTTCTGTATTGGAAATCACAAAATGGGCTCAGGAATATTTCCAGAGAACATTTTCTGTGAACACAATTCACCGTGCCATCTGCCATTGCCAGCTAAAACTCTATAGTTCAAAGAAGAAGCCGTATCTAAACATGATCCAGAAGCGCAGACGTCTTCTCTGGGCCAAGGCTCATTTAAAATGGACTGTGACAAAGTGGAAAACTGTTCTGTGGTCAGACGAATCTAAATTTGAAGTTCTTTATGGAAATCAGGGACGCCGTGTCATTCGGACTAAAGGGAAGAAGGACGACCCAAGTTGTTATCAGCGCTCAGTTCAGAAGCCTGCATCTCTGATGGTATGGGGTTGCATTAGTGCATGTGGCATGGGTAGCTTACACATCTGGAAAGACACCATCAATGCTGAAAGGTATATCCAGGCTTTAGAGCAATATATGCTCCCATCCAGACGACGTCTCTTTCAGGGAAGACCTTGCATTTTCCAACATGACAATGCCAAACCACATACTGCATCAATTACAGCATCATGGCTGTGTAGAAGAAGGGTCCGGGTACTGAACTGGCCAGCCTGCAGTCCAGATCTTTCACCCATAGAAAACATTTGGCGCATCATAAAACGGAAGATACGACAAAAAAGGCCTAAGACAGTTGAGCAACTAGAATCCTACATTAGACAAGAATGGGTTAACATTCCTATCCTTAACCTTGAGCAACTTGTCTCCTCAGTCCCCAGACATTTACAGACTGTTGTAAAGAGAAAAGGGGATGTCTCACAGTGGTAAACATGGCCTTGTCTCAACTTTTTTGAGATGTGTTGTTGTCATGAAATTTAAAATCACCTAATTTTTCTCTTTAAATGATACATTTTCTCAGTTTAAACATTTGATATGTCATCTATGTTCTCTTCTGAATAAAACATGGAATTTTGAAACTTCCACATCATTGCATTCCGCTTTTATTTACAATTTGTACTTTGTCCCAACTTTTTTGGAATCGGGGTTGTAATTACATCAGCTAGCCATGTAAGCTGTGAGGTTGCATTATATTAGCAAGTAAATTTTAACACGAGAATGATTTGATGACAATCTACGAACACAGACATGGCTATGCAAAAAATGTCCTACAGAAGTTCTATAGGACTCAACTCTTTAGGACTTTCTATAGAACTCCGGTGTTCTATAGGATTTCAGCATGGTTCTATAGGAGACTGTGAATTGTGTCCTATAGAACAAGAAGTTTCTATAGGCTATTCTCAGCGTTCTATAGAACTTGCCAAGTGTGTTCTTTAGGACAGAAAATTTCTACTAAAACTCAAGTTCTATAGGAAATCTATATTTGAACATTTATTTATTGGCTTGGTGTTTTTGTGTCTACACAAGCATATTTCCTTTATATGACGGTGGTGGCACCACTGTTGGGTAAACCATACTAAGGGAACTGGAGAGATCCCAGAGAACCGCAGACCATATGCTTGCATGCAATATGATTTGTCTTTTTGAACTTTAGGTCATAAGTATAGCTAAAATGTTATGACCATGTCATGAAATTTCACTGCCTCAGCCAAGTGGTTTCAACTTAACTCACCTGACTGCCAGAATTATTTGAAGGAGGAAGTAGGAATTATTGTTAAATACAATATGGATTTATTAACAAACAGGAGCTTACATGTAAGGGATGCACAAATCATGAAATGATATTATGTTATTAAATCAAAATAAGCAAAACAACAAAAATACAACTAAAAATTAGTTACAGTTGTAGGTTTATTTTTCTAAAGGGGCTAGAGATAATGAGATGAGATGAGAAAATATGGTCGTTTATTAAATGTATACATTTTGTATTAGTTGAAACTTTACACCACCTGCAGTAATTGCATTTTAGTGGAGATAAACCACTGCATCTATCTTGATGAGTATAAATCAATTAGCAGGATGCACAATGACCTATCTTAAAATATTTAATAATTTTCACTCCAAAATATCTCATCTCATCTCATTATCTCTAGCCGCTTTATCCTGTTCTACAGGGTCGCAGGCAAGCTGGAGCCTATCCCAGCTGACTACGGGCGAAAGGTGGGGTACACCCTGGACAAGTCGCCAGGTCATCACAGGGCTGACACATAGACGCAGACAACCATTCACACTCACATTCACACCTACGGTCAATTTAGAGTCACCAGTTAACCTAACCTGTATGTCTTTGGACTGTGGGGGAAACCGGAGCACCCGGAGGAAACCCACGCGGACACGGGGAGAACATGCAAACTCCGCACAGAAAGGCCCTTGCCGGCCACGGGGCTCGAACCTGGACCTTCTTGCTGTGAGGCGACAGCGCTAACCACTACACCACCGTGCCGCCCACTCCAAAATATACTGCAAGTATTTATTAGTATGTGTATATCGAGGTGACAAATTTTAGGGACTGATCAACAGTGCAGCTTGCATAGAAGAACCTGTAGCAATAGTAGGTGTGGAATTGCTGGGTATATGGAACTGGTCTATAGAACTAGTCGATAGAACTGGCCTATAGAACTAGTCTAAAGGATCTGATCTATAGGATTTTTTTTCTATAGAATGTGCCTATAGAACTTTTTTCCTGTAGAACTTGGGTTCTACAGGATTTCCATTAAGTTTTCTATAAGATTCCTTTAGAACTTGTTCTATAGGATTCCTATAGAAGCTTTTTAGCAGGGTTACCTATAAGACAAATAGCTCCATTATGTTTGCATGTCAGAGCAAACTGTTTAGTCTTCTACGTTTGTCCAAACTTTTATGGAATTCTGATCCAGTGAACAGGATTTTATGGCACTGTGTACACCAAGAATAATACATGCAATATTGCCATAAAATTTGCCCCAAAATAAGAGACTTCTGAGGGAGGCTGCCTTGTAAATAGTACAGCCATTATCTCAGGAGTGAACGAACGCTGGCCAAAAATGCTGCCTATTTCAGATCGAAATGCAATGAGAGTTTCATACAGAATGAGGGAAAATTACAATAAGCTACTGTGTGTACCGGGAGAAATGAAGAGTGTGGGGGAAAGCAGAGAGACCAAATGAAAAAATGGAGGAAATACTAACCACAGGGGTTTGTTGCCGGAAGGGGGAAAATGGCCGAGGGAAAAATGGTTGTCTTTTCCTGCCACCCTGCATCTCTCTCTCTCTCTCTCTCTCTCTCTCTCTCTCTCTCTTTCTCTCCTGCTCATGCACTTGATTCATTATGCTGATATACACAGTATTTGCTTCCTGAATTGGCGCCCTCCTTCCCTCCTCTCTCTCTCTCTCTCTCTCTCTCTCTCTCTCTCACACACACACAGGGTAGGTGCCGGTACCATAAATATAGCAAATGACAGAGTCTAGCAGCAGAGCAAGGTCAGCTGTGGCCCCTGATGACAAGTGCCGTGGGCACTGCAGTGAGCTCGTGTTAGAAATACACACAAATAGCTCATTAGCAAGGGCCCCTGAGGCCCCCTGCCCAACCACACACACACACACACACACACACTACATCCCCACACTCCTGAACTAATGCATATTGTAAATAAACATATTCTTTCTTACACATTTGCACAGGAATATAAATAAAACCAGCACACACACACACACACACACACACACACACACACACACACACACACACACACACACACACACAGGAGGGATGGACTGAGGCAGAGCGAAGACTTCTGCAGGAGACCAAAGCTACAGAGGTGTTTGACATTGTAGGAACCAGATTACTCTTACTGTTATCTGGTAAGTGATTCTTGGTGCAAGAGTCATAGTCTCTCTCTCTCTCTCTCTCTCTCTCACACACACACACACACACACACACACACCTGACAATCAGCATGAATGCCTTTTGGCTATTTGCCGCTTTTCATACACTCTCCATTTTTATTCATACTTTGGGACAATCATACAATAAGCACACAGTCGTCCAAACATGTAGTGTTTAAACACAAGAGGAAACAACATTGTGGTTTTAGCTTCTTTAAAATTATCTTTGCCTTTGTACCTGTACTCAGGTCGCTTTTCCCCTCTCTCTCTCTCTCTCTTTGGCATAAGCCGTCAGACAGGCAGTGGGCTGTGACCAGTAGTCCCGACTCCTTGTCCCCTTTTTTCCTCCTTCTGCTCTTTCTCTCGCATTCTCCCTGCGTGGTCTGGCGCCTTGAACTGCTCATCCGGTCCGTCCTGCCAAAAATCCCCTCACTTCCCTCCCTCTACCTCCAGTGTCCACGCTGTCTCCCCTTCCCATGGCTCTCTTGAACTCATTACTGCAGCCTATTTTTTTATCATTACACGTCAATACATAGAAAAGGAAGCAGTGGATGCAAAGAGTGTTGTTTTGAAAATCTCAGTGTTTCTGTTGGTGTTTTTATCTCTGAAGGACAGTTGAATACTTCTGTCTTAGAAACTTTATTACTTTACTGGCATTAGTTACATGGAAAGCGATTCATTGCCCTTATTATGGGTGGACTAGCGTGAGCGTGAAGATGCTTCCTCTCTATTTCACCATCTTTTCTTCGTTATCACTAAATATATTAAAACTACTGGACAGAGGAGGTATTTCAAATAAAATGTATAAATTTGGCATTGGTTACAGAATTATTTACTTGATGTTGCTGTACATAGTGTCATAGTGAGCAATCAACTTTAATCATAACACATTTTTTCTCCATGCATGTATCCAAGTGAATCGGCTCAGTCTTTTTTGTCCGATGATAGCTGGGAGATCGTGAAGACATGACATTACATTATATCCTTTATTATTGTTTCCTTATTATTAATGTTTCTTTTTGACGTAGTCACAATATCAAGTTATTGATATTGATGTCTCTAGTGCAATATTAACAGAGATGTGCTCATCTTTAGGCGGCACGGTGATGTAGTGGTTAGCACTGTCGCCTCACAGCAAGAAGGTCCTGGGTTTGAGCCCAGCGGCCGATGAGGGCCTTTCTGTGTGGAGTTTGCATGTTCTCCCCGTGTCTGTATGGGTTTCCTCTGGGTGCTCTGGTTTCCCCTGAAGACATAGGCTAATTGGTGGCTCTTAATTGACTGTAGGTGTGAATGGTGGTTTGTCTCTATGTGTCAGAGTGGCCTGGTGACTTGTCCAGGGTGTACCCCGCCTCTTGCCCATAGTCAGCTGGGATAGACTCCAGCTTGCCTGCGCCCCTGTACAGGATAAGTGGCTACAGATAATGGATGGATGATCATCTTTACACTCTGGCATCAACAAATATAGAATTGATCCTAAATTAACATGAACCAACCCTCAGACTGGGCCCTGACTCATCTCATCTCATTATCTCTAGCCGCTTTATCCTGTTCTACAGGATCGCAGGCAAGCTGGAGCCTATCCCAGCTGACTACAGGTGAAAGGCGGGGTACACCCTGGACAAGTCACCAGGTCATCACAGGGCCGACACATAGACACAGACAACCATTCACACTCACACCTACGGTCAATTTAGAGTCATCAGTTAACCTAACCTGCATGTCTTTGGACTGTGGGGGAAACCGGAGCACCCGGAGGAAACCCACGCGGAGAACATGCAAACTCCACACAGAAAGGCCCTCACCGGCCATGGGGCTTGAACCCAGGACCTTCTTGCTGTGAGGTGACAGCGCTAACCACTACACCACCGTGCCACCCTGGGCCCTGACTAGTTTTATAAATATAAAATAGTTTTACGAAGAAGAACTTTATTAATCACATGTAAACTTGTGAAATTCCTCCTCTGCATTTAACCCATCTGAAGCAGTGAACACAAACATGCGAGCAATGAACACACACACACATATCCATGGTACAGCACCCGGGGAGTAGTTGGGGGTTAGGTACCTTGCTCAAGGGCACTTCAGCCCAAGGCCGCCCCATGTTAACCTAATTGCATATCTTTGAATTGTGGGGAAACCAGAGCACTCAGAGGAAACCCATGCAGACATGGGAAGAACACGCAAACTCCATACAGAAGGACCGCTGTTGGCTGCTGGGCTCGAACCCAGAACCTTCTTGCTGTGAGGTGACATGTGCTAACCACTACACCACCGTGCCGCCCAGTCAAAGTCTTGTATCACTCTGAAATTACTCCTCCTGAGAAATTTGCATTTTCTATACTAAGTAAAATTCTGAACATAACACATCCGTGGAATTGTCTGAAAACACCCACTCAGGCAGATGATCAAACAGGTGATTTGTACAATCACAGAATTTCTGGACAGTCCTTGATATCCTTATTGTCCTTAATGAAGTTCAGAGTCGTAACTGACTTGAGTGTGTAAGAGTTCACCTCTGATGACAGCCTGTGTGCTGAAGAATGAGGCTCTTCGCAGATAAGTCTAGATTTTAACTGTACTCAGCAGATGACCAGCAGTATGTACGCATATGATGTCATGTAAGTGAGCATCAGTGTTGTGAACAGAGTGGCCCATGGTGGAGATGGAGTTTTGCTATGGACAGACGCATCCTACTTCAGAAATGTTAATTTGAATCATAGATATACTGTGATGAGATCTTGAGACACATTGTCGTACCATTCATCCACCAACATCACTTCAGTTTTCAGCAGAACAACGCACGGCCCCATGTTGCAGGGATCTGTAAACACTTCCTGGCAGCACAAACTGTCCCAGTTCTTCTATGGCTTGCATACTTACCAGAAATGTCACCTACTGTGCATCTTTGGGGTGCACTGAATCAACACATAGGACAGCGTGTTCAAGCTGCAAACTTCGCACAGCTATAGTAGAACAATAGGACAACATTCCTCAGGTCACAATCAACAACCTGATCAACTCTACTGGATGTGAAGATGTATCATGCTGCTACAAACAAGTGGTGATGTTAATATGAGGATACTGAGGTATGGACCTCTGTAGCTTCGGAAGGATTTTTTTTTACCTCCTATGTAGCCTCTTCAAATCAATTATGGAAAGAGTGACATCCTGATAATGTAGTGGCAAAATGTGGCTTACTATGCAGCATTCCAATACTCAACAAGAAGACAGAGTCATCTATATCCCCCACCCTGTATACCAACTACCAAGTTTCAAGATATTATTTGTCACATTTTTCAAGTTCTGCTGCAGGAAACCGACCCTACCTCTTTACACTGACCTCAGCAGCCCATCGCATAAGCCCACCGGACCTTTGGTCCAGGTGAGCTAAAAATGATAATTTCTCACATTTCTTAGTATCAAAAGGCACATACACATTACTTAAATCAACACATATACCAATTTTCAAGACCGTACTGCTCATAGTTTTCAAGTTCTGCTCCGGAAACAAAACTTACCCCTAAGATGAACCTGAGAGACTAAGTCTGAAATTGTTTACATGGAAACATGAAAAATTAAAATTTCTCAAATTTCTTAGTATGAAAAGGCACATCAACATCACCTTGTTAACATGTATACCCAGTTTCAAATCCGTATCATGAATAGTTTTGGATATACTCCGGAAATGAACACTGCTCTTAGAAACCAAGTCAAAATCTATTTTTTCTGTAAAAATTTGAAAGGGCGGCACGGTGGTGTAGTGGTTAGCGCTGTCGCCTCACAGCAAGAAGGTCCTGGGTTCGAGCCCCGGGGCCGGCGAGAGCCCTTCTGTGTGGAGTTTGCATGTTCTCCCCGTGTCCGCGTGGGTTTCCTCCGGGTGCTCCGGTTTCCCCCACAGTCCAAAGACATGCAGGTTAGGTTAACTGGTGACTCTAAATTGACCGTAGGTGTGAATGTGAGTGTGAATGGTTGTCTGTGTCTATGTGTCAGCCCTGTGATGACCTGGCGACTTGTCCAGGGTGTACCCCGCCTTTCGCCCGTAGTCAGCTGGGATAGGCTCCAGCTTGCCTGCGACCCTGTAGAAGGATAAAGCGGCTAGAGATAATGAGATGAGAATGAGAAAATTTGAAAAATACTTTTTTTTTTCAAAAATCCAAAATAGCAAAAGGCACCAGTTCATATGTTGCTTGATATGTATACAAAGTTTCATGAAGATATCTTCAGTAGTTTTAAAGATATGGCCCAGAAACGAAAATGTGACCGGACGGACAGCTGGCCGGATGGAACCCGTTTCTATATCCCCCGCCAAACTTCGTTTGGGTGGGGGATAATCAGCAGTGAGGATCAGTAGGTTCTCAACTGACAGGAATCTGAGGCTAGAGTAGGCACATGCTCACAAAAACTGGACAAAGTGCCTGGTCTTTTCCAATCTTCAACTGCCCAGGTTCCCCCCCCCCCCCCCCCCCCCCCCCCCCCCCCAATCTTTAGCTGTCTGAGATGAATCTGTACCCCACTGTAGCCTCATATTCTTGAGTGAAATATGAGGTGGTCTTCTGATTTTGTAGCCCATTCCTTAAGTTTTGAATTCTGAAATGCTCTTCTATTCACAACGATTATAAAGAGTAGTGATTTGAATGACCATAGTCTTCCCATCAGCTCGAACCAGTCTGGCTATTTCCTCTGACCTTTCTCATCAACCCAGCATTTCCACCCACACAACTGTCGCTCATCTGCATCTGCATGATTTTATGCATTGCACTGCCGCCTTGTTATTGGTTGACAGGATAACTGCATGAATGTACAGGTGTTCCTAATAAAGTCAGTGAATGTAATAAATGTGTCAAAATGGGAGTGGTGATGAGTGCAGTTGGCAGTTTGTAAAATGCAAGCTACCCATAACATTGCGTTCCAAATCAGCTTGCTAGTTGCAATAATGTTAGTTGATCACAGTAACATTAGCTGTAGATTAGTTTAAGAGTGTGGGCGTACACTACGTTCTTAATGCATACGTTTTTAACTGGTGGGGAGAGATGAGTGTGCACGCATACACACGCTGAGAGAGAGAGAGAGAGAGAGAAAGAGAAAGAGAACCAAAATATTTAACTCAATAAAATTAAACAGTTTAATTTGAGTCAGATCAGCTGACGGGACTAGAAAAGAATATAAATTGTGGTGTATAAACAATGAAGTAAGTCACATTCTTCTGCATCTCCAAACCAGTTGAAACCGATGGATTAAACCATAATGAATCCATTTTAGCGGTCAGAGTACAATTTATTAATTTATTTTCAATAAAATAACATTTATTACTTACATTTTTGTTCAGTATTCTTTAATTTTGGAGGAATTGAATTGTTATTCACAGAAGCAGTAAAGGTGATCTAGTTTCTGTCCTCATAGTGAGTGTGGCAGAACTTTGCTTCATTCCCTTTCTCTCACAGATATTCATGTACACACACCTTTTCAACTTACCTTCTCTAAATACAATACCCAAGTGAATCGACTCTTGCAAGAAAATACCACATACCTACAAACTCTGAGAAGGTGGAACTTTTCCATCCCAGAGAGAATGCTGAAGGCAGGCGACAATGTTTGGGAGGTTGTGTGCACAGGTTGTTTGTATTGTGTGTGTGTGTGTGTGTGTGTGTGTGTGTGCGCACACACGTGCGTATACACACACACACACACACGTGCACACGCGTGTGTCCCGCCCTTCCTCCAGCCCTGTGGAAATGCAATGTTGGGGTCAGGGAATATAGAGGAAGCAACACAGGGGGCTGCACTCGACAACTTGAAAGGAATTCTAATGACGTGAGGGAGTCATGCGGCTTATTCCCTCGACAACAGGCTCCAAACAAATAGTTACATTTGATGTCCCTCATTTATGGTTTGGGAAATTTAGAATATTGTTTGTTTGTTTATTTGTTCTGCAAGTGTATGTATGTATGTATATATACAGTGCCCTCCATTATTATTGGCACCCCTTGTAAAGATTAGTAAAAAGGGTTAGAAAAAAATTCACCTTTTGGTGACGTAGCTCCTCATCTCACACTGAAAAAACATGAGAAAAATCCTGCCATTAAGTGAAATAAATTTATTAAAAGAAAAACAAATCCATCATCAAGAAATAATTATTTTCTACAAAAACACATGCGCCACTATTATTGGCACCCCTGCATTTAATACTTTGTACACCCTCCCTTTGCTAGTAAAACAGCACTGAGTCTCCTGTAACATTTTATAAGGTTAGAGATACAGAGCAGGGCATCTGAGACCGTTCGTCTTTACACAATCTCTCCACATCATCCAGGGTCCGAGACCCTTTCTTGTGCGCTCTCTCTCTGTCTCCTCTTCAGCTCACCCTACAGGTTTTCACTGGGGTTCAGGTCAGGGGACTGAGATGGCCAGGGCAGAAGCTTGATTCTGTGGCCAGTGAACCATTTTTGTGTTGATTTGGACATATGCTTCAGATCATTGTCCTGCTGGAAGATCCACTGACAACCCAGTTTTAGTTTCCTGGCAGAAGCAGCCAGATTTTGATTTCAAATGTCCTGGAATTTCATGGAGTCCATGATGCCATGTACTCTAACAAGGTTTCCAGGGCCTTTGGAGGAAAAACAGCCCCAAAACATCACAGACCCTCCACCATATATTACAGTTGGGATTGGGTTCTTTTCATTATAGCCATCCTTCTTTTTACAACAAACATACCTGGGGTATTTATTACCGAAAAGCTCCATTTTTGTTTCATCAGACCAGAGAACACGGTTCCAGTCAAAGTTGTAATAGTATTTTGTAAACTCCAGGTGCTTACGTTTGTGGTTAACTGACAGAAAATGATTTTTTCCCTGCCTGGCACACCTTCCAAATAATCTGTTGGCATGGAGGTGGTATCTGATGGTGATTCTGGAAATTTAGAAACCTCAAGATTTTACTTTTTGTTGTAATTCACCAACAGTGATCCTTTTTTTTTTTTTGCTTTTACCCTCCTCCTTACTGTATGTGGGGGCAAAATAAACTTGAATCCTCTTCCAGGCAAATTTGTAACAGTTCCAGTTGGTGTCCACTTTTTTTTCAATTATTATTGTTGCCCTAACAGTAGAAATGGACAGTTTCAGGTGAGTAGCTATTTTTTTATAACCATTCCCTGACTTATGAAGGTCAACACACTTCTCCCTCATTTGGTTTGTGCGTTCTCTCTTATCTTTCTCATGTTGATGGATGACTAAGAGAATTTGGCCTCTGTGTCACCTCATATTTGATCCCCAGTTCATCAGGAAGTCATGGATTACAGCTTGAAAGTTCCTACACACTCCAATCAACTCAGAAATGTACAATTTAAATTGGAAACACATTTCAGTTACATTGTGTTTGCTATAATTTCCATAGAAGGCAATAATACTGGCAGGTGTTTTTGTTGAAAATAATTATTTCTTGACAAGAGATTTGTTTTTCTTGGAATAAATTTATTTCAATTAAAGGTTGGATTTTTCTCATTTTTTTCAGTGTGAGATGAAGCGACTTCACTAAACAGCTGGATTTTTGAACTTTTTTATAATTATTTTTAAAATTATTATTATTTATTATTTTTTTTTACTAATCTGTGCTAATAATAATGGAAGCCACTGTATGTATAAAATCATTTTTCCATGTGCCTTATGCAATTTTAAAACTCAAAAAGCTCAACATGCTACACTTTGTACTTGTGATTATTCCACAAAGTGCAAAAATATTTCATCACTTACAGTACATGACTATATGAAATATACTGTAAATGTATAAATGTACATGGGCGGCACGGTGGTGTAGTGGTTAGCGCTGTCACCTCACAGCAAGAAGGTCTGGGTTCGAGCCCCGTGGCCAGCGAGGGCCTTTCTGTGTGGAGTTTGCATGTTCTCCCCGTGTCCGCGTGGGTTTCCTCCGGGTGCTCCGTTTTCCCCCACAGTCCAAAGACATGCAGGTTAGGTTAACTGGTGACTCTAAATTGACCGTACGTGTGAATGTGAGTGTGAATGGTTGTCTGTGTCTATGTGTCAGCCCTGTGATGACCTGGCGACTTGTCCAGGGTGTACCCCGCCTTTCGCCCGTAGTCAGCTGGGATAGGCTCCAGCTTGCCTGCAACCCTGTAGAACAGGATAAAGCGGCTAGAGATAATGAGATGAGATAATAAATTTGGGGCTGGCACGGTGGTGTAGTGGTTAGCGCTGTCGCCTCACAGCAAGAAGGTTCTGAGTTCAAGCCCAGTGGTTGGGGGGGCCTTTCTGTGTGGAGTTTGCATGTTCTCCCCGTGTCCACGTGGGTTTCCTCCGGGTGCTCTGGTTTCCCCCACAGTCCAAAGACATGCAGGTTAGGTTAACTGGTGACTCTAAATTGACCGTAGGTGTGAATGTTAGTGTGAATGGTTGTCTGTGTCTATGTGTCAGCCCTGCGATAACCTGGCGACTTATCCAGGGTGTACCCCGCCTTTCGCCCGTAGTCAGCTGGGATAGGCTCCAGCTTGCCTGCGACCCTGTAGAACAGGATAAAGCGGCTACAGATATTTTGAACGGATATACAAAAATATAAAATAGTTTAAAAAGAAAGAATAAAAACAGCCACACAATACAAAACATCTAGACGCTTGCAGGATTCAGTGTGCTGACAGCTACTAGGCTCCAGCTTGCCTGCGACCCTGTAGAACAGGATAAGCAGCTACAGATGATGGATGGATGGATGATAAATTTGATATAAAAGATGTTTTAATACAGTATAACGACTTCACATGTTTTTGCATTCATTTTAATGCCACATTATGTTAATACTGTAGTAGGTCCCCACTGTTCTTTATTTGTTGATTTATTTTCTCTTTTTTGATTCAAGTAGGACTACAACCTACAGCAAACTGGGGAAGATATCTTCTTGTACTTAAACAACTTCATATTCTGGACTACAGTTTACACACCAGCAGATTCGATGCACATGAACATAATGCAATTATTCCAAGATTTGTTTTGCAATATTCATCTTACTGTCCAAGTCCCCACATAGCAGTTTTATTCCTAACCAATGGCCAAGACTTAGGTCCAGGATTAATGCTAAGCAAGACTCCGTCTAACTTGATTTCAGCTTATTACATCTGCCTGCTGTATTGTCAGCAGTATGCTCATACCTCTTTTCAATACCAGCTGTGCTATTTCATTTTCATCAAACTTGTATGCAGTACATATAGTAAACTGTCTTTAATGCTAAAAATCACTTAAAATAACTTTGGCTGCACAATAATATATTTAATTTACCTGACTAAATGCAAAGGCCATGTTTAATTTTCCAAAAATAGAAGATGACTGTGACAATAACACAGGCCTGTAGATGGCAGTCAGGACTTTAGGAATCAGTGAAGCTGCACTTCTGTCCGCTACCAGAGAATTACTTTATAGGACAGATGAAAAGTAGTTTCACCTGATACACCCCGGGTGGAGAAACAGACTGTAATCCCCAGCTAAAGGACTGGGCCACCGACCACAAAGGTACATTTTGACGAAATTTTGGGAGAACCTTCATAATAAGGCTGCCCTTCCCTGCTCCGTTTCACTTGAGTTTTAATCTTAGCACACCTAATCCAGTTAATCTAGGTCTTTGGTGGCATCTGAAACATTTGACAAGTGGCATTTTAGACAAAAAGTGTGGAAAACCCCTCTATACATTGGTATGACTGCAATAGTCAAGATGGATGCACTTCTACAGAAGAGGAAATCGCTTCACACTCACTTTAAAATGTCTAAAATGGGATTCCAAAGATATTATATTGGATTTCTGGTATTTTTCTGGTATTCTGTGGTGTGCAATTCATGCAATATGTTGCGTATACTATGCTAAACCCCACAACAGCACTCTGGGATATTTGCAATGCTGCAGTCTTGGTACTGGACTGCGGGTCAGCAATGTGATGTCCTTGCTCAGACGGAGATGATAGGCAGGCAGTGAGGATGAGTATCTCCTGATCCGGACCTCGTTTCTCCTCAGATGAGACAATGAAAATGATAGAAAGAACAGCAGGGGTGAGAGAGCGTGAGCTAGTGAAAAGATAGAGGCCTGGATGCAGGGGAGCAGACAGCAAGAGAGGGGTGGGGGAGGGGTGGGAGGGGGCAGATCGGGCATCTCGGTCACGCCCGTCTCTTCACACTCCACTGCTCCATTATCGACACGGCTGAAGTGATACCCCAACAAAGAGCCTCTGCTACCACAGATGTCACAGAGTGCAAGGGACCCCTTGGTGCATCATGACCAAACCCTCTCTCCTCTCTCAGTTACACACTGTTCACACAACGACTGCTGGTATTTTCATGCACACACACACACACACACACACACACATTATAAGGCCAAGCCATAGGTTAAAGGGGCAAAGTGCAGCCTGGGGCATCATGACGAAAATCAATAAACACATCATGTGACTGCATGATCACTTGTGTGCATGGGGGCTGGTTGAGGTGTAGCCACATTTACAGTTTATAATCTTTTCATGACATTATAAACTGTAAGTATACTTACAGTACGAGTCAAAAGTTTGGACATACCTTTTCAGTCATAGGTTTTTCTGGATTTTGACTATTTCCTACAATGTAGAGCAATACTGAAAACATCAAATGGTGAACTAACATATGTGGAATTATGTAGCAAACCAAAAAGTGTTTCATCCAGCCACCGTTTACCTTGATGACGCTTTACACACTATTGACCTTATCTTAACCAGCTTCATGAGGTAGTCACCTGGAATGCTTTTCAATTAACGGCTGTGCCTCGTGTAAAGTTAATTAGTGCAATTTCTTGCCTTTTTAATGCGTTTGAGATCAAACAGTAAATAGTAAATAATAAAAATACAGTAAAAAACCCTATTCCACAACTGTAGTAATCTATATTATGTCAAGAAGCGCTCAACTAAGCAAAGAGAAATGACATCCATCATTACTTTGAGACATGAAGTGTCTTTTAATTAATAAAAATAAAGAAAAAACATTGAATTAGAAGGTGTGTCCAAACTTTTGACTAGTACTGTATATACTAGCTGTATCACTCTATTTCATTAAACATAAACTGATTTAACATGAATGTAATATTAAGACACTGCATTGGCTTAACAATGCACGATTTAAAAGATGATCCTTGTCAGTGAAGATGCTTTGGATCGGTATAGCAGTTATCCAAAGGAAACAGTTTGACTTTAATTAGTGCCATTGGTAAATGGTATACAGCATGAAACTGGCCCAGGTCACAAACCAATATTTTTAGATCAATGTTATCATTTTCAACAAGCTGCAAATAAGAATCTGTGCATACATAGCTGGAAGATATCATTACAAAAAAAAAAAAAAATCTGTCTGTGGAATTGTACTGACATAGTATATAAATGCTCAGACATTTTTATACATTATAAATAAATAAACGAATAAACAAATCAACTAATAAATAAATAGCCTTAATTTTCATAAAAAGCGAACGTAAAAATAGCACATTTTTAAAATCAACAAAAGCGTGTTAATTTTGAGGATCATGATCCAGTCCACATTCATATGATTTTGCCATGTGCTTTGGTCTACAGCATTGATGAACTTGATCCCTCTAGTATGCTGAGCACTCTTTAAAGATTTAGCAAAGCCTGCATAGTACCGCCTTTAATGACCAATTAACACAGGCAAGGCTGCAGGTATGGAAATCTGCTTCATGAGGAGAATTTGCTAAAGTAAACACATGCTGCTCATTACAGCAATGAGAGAGAGAGAGAGAGAGATACTGGCTGACGGAGTCTTCACATTTGCTACTTCATATGTCAGATATATTTTGGATAGAAAGAGTGTCTTATTCTTGTATTTACCTTGTTTGCTGTAAGTTAGTTTAAATGAGTGAAGGCAAGTTATTGGCATACTTAATCATTTAGCTTCAGGGCAGCGTGTAGTTTTTTCCAAGGCCACAGCTTTTGGAATCATTTAATCCCCAGAAGTGCACTGGTCTCCACACGCGCACACACACACACACACACACACACACACACACACACACACAACATATAACTTTCAAAATGTCTTAAACTTCTCAAAACACACACACATCTGAGTTTAGAGTCATTTTAAAGAAACATTCCCTGATTTTTCAACCTCATTTCTAGCCAGCAGCATGTTTTCCTGTACCACGAACAGAACAAAATTCTGTTTATCTAAAACCCATGTGGTGGCACGGTGGTGTAGTGGTTAGGGCTGTCACCTCACAGCAAGAAGGTCTGGGTTCGAACCCCATGGCCGGCGAGGGCCTTTCTGTGTGGAGTTTGCATGTTCTCCCCGTGTCCACGTGGGTTTCCTCCGGGTGCTCCGGTTTCCCCCACAGTCCAAAGACATGCAGGTTAGGTTAACTGTTGACTCTAAATTGACCATAGGTGTGAATGGTTGTCTGTGTCTATGTGTCAGCCCTGCGATGACCTGGCGACTTGTCCAGGGTGTACCCCGCCTTTCGCCCGTAGTCAGCTGGGATAGGCTCCAGCTTGCCTGCGACCCTGTGGAACAGGATAAAGCGGCTAGAGATAATGAGATGAGATATTTTATCCACTTTTCTGGCTACAACTTTCAGCTGTGATCCGATTGACTCGATAAGCTTCAGTGATAAACAAACTTTTGAACACGGTGGCACAATGTGCTTTTTGGAGCAAGTTACTAGGATTAAAAATGGTTCATTAAATTCCATTATTATTTAAAGTTATTAAAGATTTCTGCATGAAGCTCTTACTGGAGAGCAAATGAGATCATTTTACCAGTTTGCTGACAGACTGTGGGAAAGGTTCTCTGGTTGTTAATCCCCTGAAATTGTAAAATGCTGGAAGCTTCCTTTAACACGAGTAATTTTGCCCACAAATGCAAAGACTTACTGCAGCTTTGAGTCCTGTAAAGTAGTAGGGTGCAGTAAAGTAGTGCAGGCCTGAGGACACATAATGCATTGTATACATCACAAGTTGGCAAATGGTTTTGAGCTGTGTCTCTACGAAAGAGATAAATTGTACGCTTAGGGAAGTGAATATGCAGCAAGTGAACACCCGGACTGAATGCTCATGGGCTTCATTTGTGTGTAGACCTCCACCTTGCAACACAATGTGCAATTATACCTCCACGACCAAATTCAAATAGACAGCTCTTGGGGAGAATTATGTCGCTTCTCTGAATGATGAGACAATAGAAAGTGTGAAAGCAAACAGAAACTCAACTGCCTCTTCAGCATTTACCTATTGTATCAGAAAATATAATGAGGGGGAAAAAAACAGGAAGAAAAACAAGGCCTTTAGTTTTGTGACTACAGACAGGAGGCATGATGTTTATCATAATACCAAGACAGTATCACACAACTAGTATTATGCAGAGATTTGTTAGTGCATGTAAACATATTTGATCATTATTAAACATGTAAGCATCAGACAGGTTTAGTGCCAGTGGGGAAAAGGGGAGCAGACAGAGAGAGAGAGAGAGAGAGAGAGATGTTTTGTTTATGATCTGGCAATAAAGAGAATTTTGCAGTGAGCTGCTGTCAAGCTGGTCACACACACACACACACACACACACACACACACACACACACACACACACACACACACACACACACACACACACACACAGAGAGTCCTGTTTAAATTCCATCATAAAAACTCACAAATAATAATTTCAGCTGAAACTACAGCGGATCTGGCTATAGGCTCATGGAGAAGGCAGAGTGTTATGGAATGAACTGTGGATTATAGTCGTTTCTCCAAAGGCTTACTTGGTTCATGCTTCAAGCCTCTAAGTCTATTCAAGCTTATTTTCTGCTGCAATACACATGGGCATTTCTGCTGAGATGGATTTAAATATGTAAGGGGATATACTGGATCTGAAATCACTGAGGTCTAACTCGATCGTGTAGGCCATAATAAAGTACAAAATATGTATATCCTTATAATAAAAACGAATGATGGACACAGTATTGATTTGTTTGTTTGTTTTTGACAGCATCATTTCAATGTGGTATTTACTACTGACCATGATACTCTATCTGTGCTGTAATAGTTAGATATTATTATTATTATTATTATAAAGAAAATCACAGCACATTTGGTGCGCTGGAAACCTTCAGAGACAGCTGATCACATCCCGTGATCTTAGGTGTCAGGCTTGCTCACAGTTCTGTCTCTCCTCAACCCACTTCCATGCATCACCTCAGCTAGGTACTCAAGACCCTATGTAAGATTCTTTCAGTCCCGAAGAATTATTATTATTATTATTATTATTATTATTATTATTATTATTAATTTTTTGGGGGGGAGACACCTGGCATATTGGTTCTTTTACACTCACCAGAATGGCAAAAGCATATTGAAGGTGGTGTGCTCCATTAATAATAATAATAATAATAATAATAATAATAAATTATTATTATTATTATTATTATTATTATTTTCTGCTATGTGTGTGTGTGTGCTAGTGTGTGTAGATTGACTTTAAGCTGAACATGATCAAGGCTTCAAATCAACCCAATAACACACAAAAAAATATTTTCAGCAGAAGTAAAAATCACAGGAATTTGTAACCCTTAACCGCAGAGAATGCCCTTGAGAAACTTTTTTTTGGTCTGATCTCCCCATTGCATTCTCCATTTATCTATACTCATGCCACAAAATCTTAGATTAAAACAAGTTTCTTCCAAGAAATGTGCTGGATAGATTGGCTTACATATGACCTATCTCACAGTGAAATAAAGAAAGAATCTGTTAAAAGAAAGTAATTTACAGATGCAGACACTTGCAGTTATTTAACTACCAATTCAGCCAAAGTAAAAAATTTTGCACATTCATTCACAGAGTGTCCTTGCAGCAAAGTCCTGGTTGTATGTTTGTTCCAACAAAATGATTATGAATTAATCAATAAAATGATTTATTTACAGTACCAGTCAAACGTTTTGACACCTTCTTATTCAATGGTGTTTCTTTATTTTTATGAATTAAAAGTCACTTCATGTCTTAAAGTAACAATGGGTGTCATTTCTCTTTTCTTACTTGAGCGGTTCTTGACATAATCTGGATTACTACAGTTGTGGAATAGGGCTATTTACTGTATTTTTTTATTTTTTATTATTGACTGTTTGATCTCAAACTCATTAAGAAAGCAAGTAATTGCACTGCTTAACTTTAGATGAGGCACAGCTGTTAATTGAAAAGCATGCCAGGTGACTACCTCATGAAGCTGGTTAAGATAATGCCAATAGTGTGCAAAGCGTCATCGAGGTAAACGGTGGCTCCTTTGAAGAATCTAAAATATAAAACATTTTTTAAACACTTTTTGTTTACCACGTTATCATTCCATCTATGTTCCATTCGTTATTTCATAGTTTTGATGTCTTCAGTATTGTTGTACAATGTAGAAAATAGTCAAAATATAGAAAAACCTCTGAATGAGTAGGGGTGTCCAAACTTTTGGCTGTTACTGTATTTTTTGTCATATTTAGATTTGGTGTATTGTTTTGCTGAGTGAAAACACAGACTGAATTTGGGAAACAAGTATCCATAGTGGCTGTTCAGCGAATTGTAAACCATGACCATTATACTGCTGGAAAATAGGAAATCAGTGAGCCAGGGCATCTAAGATGGACCGTGTATGCAGATTGTGTGTGTGTGTGTGTGTGGTGTGTTTGAGCAGTACAGGTTCAGTATTCTACACAGGGCACTCTGGTCATGCTAATTGCTCCCAAGGTCAGAGCATGAGTTGGACTTTGCTGTGTGTGCGTGTGTGTATGCTCCTTGCCCCAGCTTGTGTGAATGGCGTGTTTTGATCAGACCTAATTTGATCAGCCTGCAGTATGAGGGGCGAGCAGGGTCAGCCCTTTCATGTCCTGCATATTCTGTTGAGGTAGCTCTTGGGTGAGAATGTGAGTGTGTGTAAGATTTGTTTGTTCGATTATTGTGTTTTGATAAGGAGTAGGTCAGGAATATATCCAGGCTATATTATAGGAGCATGTACTGTATGACTCATGCTGATGAGATATTATGTTGTAGCTGCCTTTAGTCCAGTGTTAAATGACCTACCTGTGTAACACTACAGTATATCAGGCATAGTTCGATGTTCAGTAATCTGAAAGGAAATGCACATAATTTCTCCCACAGTCAGCATCACTGACTGGCTAAAACACGTTCGGTGTTTACATTGAAGATACAGCAGAGACAGCTTTAAAAAGTAATGGAAGTCAATTTCTCAAAAAAAAAGGGGTTGGATAGTCATAAGCTTCCATTAGAAATCAACTTTAATTACTTTTTTACTTGCTTATCTTAGTTTACTTGTTCACACTAACTTTAGTACCAAAATAAAGACACAAACATCAAGCACTAGCTGATTAACTGAAAAGGAGAATTTTTTAACCCAAACTACTTCTTCATCATGGTATTCTACAGTAAAAGATAACCCTAATTATTCTGTCCACATTCACTGGATATGAGCAATCGTGTGCTCTGATTGGCTACTCTACTACTACGATATCAGTTCATACACAAGGTGTGTCAGAACAGAAACAGGACTGAGGTCACAAAATATTTACGTCAAATCCAAACTACAAGTTTTCCCCATCGAAATAATCCCCCTTGAGTCTAACGCACGTTCCCATCCTTCTCTACCACGCCTGCATGTACTCCTGGAAGGATTCTCCCGGGATTCTCTGCAGCTCCGTAGTCACGGCCCTCTTGATGGCTTCCACATCTAGAAAACGGGTCCCCTTGATGACCCCCTTGAGCTTGGGGGAAAAGGAAAAAAAAAAAATCACATGGAGCCAGGTCGGGTGAGTAGGGAGGTTGTTCCAGCACGGCGATGTGCTTCTTGGCAAGGAACTGCCGGATGCTCATGGCATTGTGAGCTGGCACGTTGTTGTAGTGAAGCAGCCACGAGTTGTCCTGCCACAACTCTCGCCTCTTCTGAACGAAGCAAACGCCACAGGATCTCTTTGTAGACATGCTGGTTGATCGTCTGGCCCTGTGGCAAGAACTCTAGTGCCGCTTTTCCACTACAAACGCGGCTGAGTTGGGCTGAGCCGGGCCGTGCTGAGTCGGGCTGAGCGGGGCTGTTGGAGTTCCATTTCGACTACAACCGCGCTGAACCGTGCTGGCTGGAAGTGGGTGGACACATTGGGTGGAGTTAGCGAAAGTGGGTGGATGTCAGGTGATGTCGTTAAGCAGCGCAAACAGTGACATCTGTGATCTTTTAAGTGGTAGTCTCACAACCCGAATAGTAAACAATAAACATGGAGGACATGGAGTCGTTAGTGTTGCTGGTCTTGGTGCTGTGGCTTGTTGTCACCGACAACGCGGACAGATACTGGCAAGAGCGTATAGATGAGGCGAGGCGCATAAGGCTTCAGAAATTCTCGTAATTCGTAATTATTCTTCTTCCGGGTTTGCGGTGTTTACAGATCCCAGCGCGCTCGCGGGACGTGTGTGGGCATGTGAGGACACTCCTCCTCACCAATCAGTGCGCAGGGGAGTGTCTGCTCACGCCCCCAACCTCACTCGGCTCGCTTTGGCTCGCTTCAGCCCCACTCCAAAACGGTGCGAGTTTTAGGGGCTAAGCAGGGCTGAAGCGAGCTGAGTCGTGCTGGTTTTTGGTAGTCGAAACGCGAGCCGTGTCGGGCTGAAGTGAGCTGAAGCGAGCTGAAGTGAGCTGAAAAAGGGTAGTGGAAAAGGGCCATATGTGGACGATGCCCCTCACATCGAAGAAGCACACTAAGTCCTGTTACTTTTCTGACACACCTCGTATACCGTGAGTAAAGAAAAACAAAGCGGCGGAGCGTGTTGCTGAACCAACCGAGGACGAAATAAAAACTCTACTTGAAAACAACCCCCCCCAAAAAAAAAATTACAAAAAAGTAACAAAATATGGAATGAAAGTATTTGATGGTAAGAACGCATCTTTTTTATTTTTCAATAATTATTATTATAGCATTTTTCACAAATTGCTACGGTCATTTTGCCGGTTTGTTTACATTCTAAGCGGAAATTATTTTGTCGGATGTTTTGTATAAAGTTTTTATTTATTGAATTTGCAAAAAAGCAACATAAAAATGCTCTGTTTCTCAAAATCCAGTGAATGTGGATAGAATAATATAATTATTCCAGTCAACCTTGTGTACATGGCTTATAGCCGACTCGGCGCTATGCACCTCATTGACTATCAGCTCATGTACGACTCGATTACGTGGAATAACTTAAGTAGTCACCTCAAGAACTTTTTGAGGATTTTAAGAAGACTTGGACACACTGTAGCTAATTCCCTTAATATTAAATGAATTTGCGATTAGTAAACTGTTGTATGTTTTTGATGCTGTGGTGTGTGCCTGTATCTTTGACAGCAGTACTGATGTCATACTATGAGTGAGATTGATACAGTCAGTGATCAGGGACACCGTGTTCCCTAAACAGCCCAAAGATGGATCACATTACACACACATCTCCTTCCTTTCCCAGATAAATGAACTGAGGGGAAATACATCACTCGCAGAGAAAGAGTAGAAAGTAACACCATCTTTTGCTTTCCTAATTCTGCCCTCTGTTTGTCCCTCTGAAGGTGCCGTTTTTCCCTTCACAGGTTAGGTGTCAGGGTGGGGACCAAGTTTTGTGTCGTGGCGTCACTGAGCGATTTGTCAGCATGAGCCATTTGTCGTTGAAGTAAATCAATCATGCAGAGGAACAGGAACAGGGCCAGAAAGCGGGGCACACTTCTCAATGTGGGCCTTCATTTTAACCAGCTTTTCATCTTCCTCAATCACAGCACCCGGACACAACCTTGTTTTATCTGCTTTTTAAGTAAAGTGTCCATTGCTCAACTTTTCAGACTGAAGTCTCAAGGCAGTGACACAGGTTTTGCTCTTGAACAGCATCACTTTTCCTCTGGCATGCCTTATTACCTTACATCCCCTTGCATGCATTAGTCTTTGTTATGGCTGATTGGAAATAAGCACCATATTGCATTAGCACATGGCTTATTAAGCAAATGCTCTTAAGCCAGGCCTTGCTTAACTGGGTGACAGCCTCTCAATTAGGTCGTCTCTCCAAATCACCCCGTAACTTTTTGCCCTTGCCAATAACTATTGAAGAAAAGATTCAAACATTAAACTTCAGCTCACATATTTACATGTGTCTGATAAACCAAATCACCTTTAACTTTTGGCCCGTAAAGTATAAATGGACTATTCTCGAAATTTCAATTTTCTTACATTTATATTCTTATTTTATTACTACATGTTTATTTTCTTTAGAATACCAGTCATTGACCTGGGACTACACTGCCAGCATCCTTTTTTTTTTAAACAGTAATATTTAATTTAGTATTCCACTGCCTTCATTATGGAATGTATTAAATATTTTGATCAAAGACTCATTCAGTTTTAGAAAGAGGTTCTACTGTAGATTAATTATCACCATTTTTTTAAAAAAAGATGTCTTTCTGTTTACGTGCCTTTCTGTTTCTCCAAAGATTTCCTCACTCTTTAGGCTCTTTTTTTTTTTTTTTTTGCATTTTAACTCAGCCCTTGAGGACCCAAGGCTGTCTGCCGGAGTGCCAGGCCCATTTTCAATTGTGTGCTCAGCAGAGAGGCAACAGTGTCATTACGAAGTGGCAATTTGTCGGCAACCCAACAAAGAAACGTTGTAACAATTAATCACGGGGTGAATGGGAAATAACGTGTAATTATGTTCATTAGTTGGCAAGTGCAAGGGCAATTATCTCTGCCTAGCGTCGACTGTCACAGGCATGGCGAGAGTGATGTCGTAATAATTCACGACTTCCAGCGATTTATCTCTGAGCACATCGGGTATGGTCTAGTGCTTATGGAAGCGCTCTGAGAGCAAAGCAGGCCAGCAGGGTAAAAATCCTTAGTTCACATGAACATTTTGTCTTGTGTTCTTGAACTACATCAAGGCATATGAAAGAGAGTGCAGAGAGCTGAATTTAATATGTGAATACACTTGACCTGAAAATGCCTGCATGCTTGAGATGCACACTGGGGTTTGTTTTTAGCAATAATAACGTGATGTACGTGATGTGATTTTTGTGCATCCACACATCTATCTTATTATATAAGCAAGGAATAACACAGGCTGTTATCGGAAACTAATCAATGACGAGGTGGCAGGAGTTTTATTCTTCTTACACTACAGACAATACAACTTTGGCCTAATGGTTAGAAAAGCAGCTTTGGGACCAAAAGGTTGCTGGTTTGATTCCCTGGACCAGCAGGAATGGCTTAAGCCCCCTTGGGCAAGGCACCTGCTCCCCAGGCTGCTCTGGGTATGTTGTATGTCACTCTGGAGAACAGCATCTGCTAAATGCCATTAATGCAACTATTTAAAAAAAAAAAAAAACATATTAAAGAGTGACTTCTTGCACTTTTTGTTTAATAGGCTCCAGCTTGCCTGCAACCCTGTGGGACAGGATAAGCGGTTACAGATAATGGATGGATGGATGGATTGCAGAATGTCTGAAAAACAAGTTAGTTCCTGTTAGTTCTTATGCTACGACAGCTGTAAACAGTTGTTCCCTCACTTTCTCTTGAAGCAAATAAGACAAAAAAATGCAGCTTGTTACAGAGAAAGCTCTAACAGGCTCGAAGTACCGTCACTGGAGACTCCACCCATAAACATTTTAAAGACACATCACCGTAACCACTATTTGACATTCTTCTTTGCTAAATAACATTTTTATTATTAGGCTTAGATTACGCCGAGCGTCTTTTGTACAAGTCCGTCTGAATGAAATACTTGTGGGTGGCACGGTGGTGTAGTGGTTAGCATGGTCGCCTCACAGCAAGAAGGTTCTGGGTTCGAGCTCAGCGACCGACGGGGGCCTTTCTGTGTGGAGTTTGCATGTTCTCCCCGTGTCTGCGTAGGTTTCCTCCGGGTGCTCTGGTTTCCCCCACAGTCCAAAGACATGCGGTTAGGTTAACATTAGGCTGAGGCGTGCTTGAGCATGCCACTTAACCCCCAACTGCTCCCCAGGTGCTGTAGCACAGCTACCCACTGCTCTGGGTATGCGTGTGTGTTCACTGCTTCAGATGGGTTTAATGCAGAGGAGGAATTTCACAAGTGTACGTGTGATGAATAAATCATGTTGGAAGGAGAATGTTGAGGATGGAGCTGCCAGGCACACGAAAACAAGGAAGGCCAAAGAGGAGATACATGGATGTGGTGAGAGAGGACATGAAAGTAGGAGGTGTGGTAGAGAAGGATGCAGAAGACAGGGAGCAATGGAGACGAAAGATCCGCTGTGGCGACCCCTGATCGGGAGCAGCCAAAAGAAGAAGAAGAAGAAGATGTGTGATGAATAAAGTTCTTCTTCTACTATAGAAACAATACTATATTAGAATAAGGGTATTAATATTACAAACCTGCGATTTTGAGTCAAAACCGATGCTATTGTCCGAGCTGCTGTTACAGGAAATTAATTCAACACCTTCTGACCAATCCAAGTCAGGAATTCAAGTGCGCTATGGAGTAAAATACTGTATATGATATCACAATTAGAATAAATAGCTTGGAGGAACTAAAAGTTGCTGGATCAATCAATACATTTAGATACATCGTCCAAATCACTCAGTGCCTATACAGTATACAGTAACTCCCTTTATCCTGATATTATAGAGCATCTCTTGTCAGTTCTTCTTTCAGCTAATTGCTTTGGCTGTCCATAAGCAGCTCTTACCTGTCAGTCAGGAAAAGATGTTTCTCTTGTACTAAACGTAGGGAATCTCCCCCCCCCCCCCCAGACTTTGTAGCAGAGGTTAATCTGACAGCATGCAGAATTGTGTGTAAATCTCCCAATCAGGATGTGTCAGGTAGTTGAGGAATTCTCACCTCTACATTGTTATATGTTGGGGAGCTTTATGAATTGTGATAACACCTTTTTTTTTTGGATGAAAATTCCCATTTTAATTAGTGCGTTCTCACAGACACAGACCAAATTCCTCTTGGCAACAAAATGGAAATCTAAATGGCAGTACTCTTGAGGCACAAAAAGAGACACAACCCAGATAAATGATGTGGGTTTATCTGTGCAGCCCTCCATGAGCCACAGTGGCCTTTTTTTTTTAAGTCACTGCTTTTTTCGAAGCCTTGTCGTTCAGTTATTTTTCACTTTCTCCTCCTGTAGTGTTTCTCATCTTCCTTCTTCCTCTCTGTCTCACTCTTAGTCTGCTTTTTCTCTGTAAAATGCAATCCTATTTGGTTTAGATCTGTTTTTACCCTTTCTCCTGTCTTTCACAATGCCCCCCCACACACACTCCCTCCTCCCATTCTCTTTCACCCTCCTTCAGTGTGTGTGTGCACACGTGTGTGTCCAAGCAGCTGGTGGAATATATCCGCAGGTAATCTTGGCAGAAGCGTCTTCACTAGCCTGGGTGTCTGTGGGAGGCCGCGCCTCATCTCCCTCCTACTTCCCTGCGGTTCTAATCTGTGACAGACCATTTCATAATCGCTGCTAAGGGGGCTCCTTTTTCTTTCTCTGTCTCTCTCTCTTTCTCTTGTTTTCTCCCTCCCCTTTCCTCTTCCTCATCCTGTTTAATCTTGCTATAGTGGACATTGCATCTCATTGTGCCCTGGTTAGAAATGCTATTCCACACCTCACCATAATGTTGCTCACTACACTTCTCTAACTACCCCCACTGAAACATCACCATCTTCATCCTCCTCATCATTACCATTTTCACCAGCGGTGCAGGTCAGAGTTTTTGAAGTGGAATGCCCGAGTTGGGGACTGGGTTCTATGTGCACGGACACAGCATGATGGCATGGACCAGAATATTAATAACTCTAAAGCAGACAAACACAACAATCAAGTGCAGAAAGAAGGGGCACTTTCTCTTCTTTTAGCTATTCTGCATCTGCAGGAAAAATGTGACTGTGTACCTGTAGAAATTCATACATTTTAAACACCAATGCTATTACTTTCTTCTTTACCGACTCTCTTCCATCTATCGTCTTATATATATATATATATATATATATATATATATATATATATATATATATATATAAAACTACTTTTATATTTCACACTATTTCAAGATATTCTTTCCGGCTCTATCACCAGTGGTTATGACTGAAACTACAGTTTTTGTGAAACCCCAAGAGAATATTCAAGATTTTTGTCTTTCATTACTGAATATGTATAGTATGAAGGACATGTAGGAAGCACATTTTATTATATTATACTTATCAGACATACATTTTGTGATCTTGTGATACATTTTGTGTAGCATTTATTTCTAGCTAAAAAGAAGAGGTACATTTTTTGTTTTTCATAGTTCATGTTCTGCAAAATATTTAATAGCTATTCCACGTAATCCAGGGGCGCAGATCCGATGTCAGGATTGGGGGGGACACAAAAGTGATTTTTTTTTTTTTTGCCCGTATGCAACTCATACCATGCAACCATAAATCACAACTTCGTAGAGGCTCGCCACATCATTCAAAAAGTACTGCACAGGTAATCATTTGTCTGAAAATACAGTTGTTTGTACAATTTTGAATAATTTAGGGGATTTTTATTGGGGGGGGGCAATTCATGTTTTTCAGAAATTGGGGGGGGGGTCATGTCCCCCCGGGATCTGCACCCATGACGTAATTGAGCCGTACATGAGCTAATAGCCAATGAGGCATGTAACGCCAAGTTGGCTATAAGCCATGTACAATGAGATTGAGTGGGATAATGGTTTTAGTCTATCCACATTCTCTGGATTTTGAGAAACAGAGCATTTTTATTTTTATTTTTAGCAAATTTGATAAATAAACTTTATACAAAATGTCCAACAAAATCATTTCCATTTAGAATGTAAACAAACCGGCGAAATGACAGGAGCAATTTGTGAAAAATGCTATAATAATAATAATAATAATAATAATAATAATTCTTGAAAAATAAAAAAGATATGTTCTTACCATCAAACACTTTTATTCCATTTTTTGGGGTCTTCTTCTTCTTTAGTGTTTTTGGTGGTTGGCAAACCAACTTAAAGGTGCATTACTACCACCAACTGGGCTGGAGTGTGGAACAGGAGCTATTGGGGGGGAAGACTATATTCTTTCAGCTATTTCTCATCTCATTCATTATCTCTAGCTGCTTTATCCTGTTCTACAGGGTCGCAGGCAAGCTGGAGCCTATCCCAGCTGACTACGGGCGAAAGGCGGGGTACACCCTGTTTCTATTTCTTTTAAATACTTGATAACAATTTTGGGGTTTTGTTTTCGAGTAGAGTTTTCATTTCATCCTTGGTTGGTTCAGCAACATGCGCTGCCATTTTGTTTTTCTCTACTCATGGTATATGAACTGATATCCTAGTAGTGGAGTAGCCAATCAGAGCGTGCAATTGCTCATATCCAGTGAGTGTGGATAGAATAAAAAAGGATATGCATTTACTGGAAAATCTTTTTTTCTTTCTTCTAGCACATCTGATCAGATTTTGCCTGATCAACCAACCTTTGTTCTATAACCAGTAAATGGACTACCTCCAGTGTGCAGCTTGAATAGGTTCAGCTGCTGTGAGGCCGGTGTGAGGCAAACTCTTTGCTGAAACCAAAATAACACTTTGGACATGACACTGGCATCTACTGTATATTCCAAAATAAAATCCAGACATGTGGTAAAATGTCACATTAGACTCATGGGAAGCAAATTCATCTGATAGAGATTTTGAGAGTGACATATGATTGGTGAATGTTCTTGTATCGGATCAACTGATGGTCGAGATTGACATTTGTTCAGAGTCTAATCCAATTAATGTGAAGGAAAAAGTCCCCCCCTTCTCCCCAAGTCTTCAGGGTTTATATGATAGTAAGATGGTTTCAACAATAATGTGTGTAGTTTTGTCTATTTTGTGATGCTTAAGTGGTAAAAGATTAGAGAATCCTCAACTCACATTCAACAAAATGAAATCCTTTCTTACTCCATGATAGGAAAGGCTTACCACCGCAGAGAAAAGTTACAATCAAAGAAATTGAGCATGGATGTGTGTAATTTTATAAACACGTTTTAACTAAACGCAATTGCAATAAACATAGACTCACCAATTTAACATTCATTTTTTTTCCTTTTTTTTCAGAATACATGAACTTTGTCTGTGGAGTTTACATAAATTATATGATGAAGATGCTGCATATAATCTGATGCCAGTTGTGTTTTAATAACGCAAGCTGGTTTTGATTTATAAGCGTAGGTACAACTTTTGAGCACTTCTGCAGATGTATGTTAATGTTAAACAGTGAAATAGGGCAAAACACACTGGAAGGATGATGGTGGCTATGATTTTTAATCTGTTATCACTTAAGCCTGATGTTTTGTGCAGTGGGATGATTTTGATCAAATCAATGGTCAAACTCTAGTAGATATATTGTGGTATTTTGCAACTGAATTAAAAACAAACAAACAAAAACTGACTGATTATTTAAGTGCAACAGATCTTAAATTTATCCAGAACCAAAGGTCTCACTTTAAAATACATTTAGGATTAAATACCATGGTCTTGGGTACAGTGGCAGATATCTGGAACAGGAACTATAATCTATTCAATTATATCAGTCTTCAATTCTAGCCAAGATCTGAAATTATAATGCATTTACTATGGTACATTTCCACAGGGTGGCACGGTGGTGTAGTGGTTAGCGCTGTTGCCTCACAGCAAGAAGGTCCGGGTTCGAGCCCCGTGGCCGGCGAGGGCCTTTCTTTGTGGAGTTTGCATGTTGTCCGCGTGGGTTTCCTCCGGGTGCTCCGGTTTCCCCCACAGTCCAAAGACATGCAGGTTAGGTTAACTGGTGACTCTAAATTGACCGTGAGTGTGAATGGTTGTCTGTGTCTATGTGTCAGCCCTGTGATGACCTGACGACTTGTCCAGGGTGTACCCCGCCTTTTGCCCGTATTCAGCTGGGATAGGCTCCAGCTTGCCTGCGACCCTGTAGAACAGGATAAAGCGGCTACAGATAATGAGATGAGAATGAGACATTTCCACAGGACATTTTCTACAAAATGATGCATCATTTCATAAGAATAATTTGTTGTTGTCACAAAAGCATGTCACCAACTGAAAAGTTAGGCAGGGATTAGACACACTCCAAAATGTATCTAGCAGCATATGGGATTTTGAAAAAGAAAGTCTCTAAGATCCACGAGACAGATTACCCATCCACTTCAGAAACAGTATATCTCTCTCTATTTTTTTTTTCCTGTATAACATACAGTATATGAAGTTTACCTCAGGCTTTGGCTCATGCAGTTTGATGATAAATGTGCACTGCTAATTAGTTATTTGTGTGTGAATGCAATAATTATACAAGTATGTACGTGTAAAAAAATAAATAAATCCCTTTATTTGTGTCCCAGGATGTCGTTTCCAAGAGCTCCTCTGGATGTCCTCTTCAGGCACTGAACTGTGGTTGACATCGGAGGACATATAGCGAACATAATGTATGCAGGGCCAAATGAAGAAGAGGGACAGTGGTGTGAATTTGGATTGGGGTTAACATGGCCGTGACATTTGGTTGCAACCTCAGGGGAGGGTTTGTGGAGTTTACTCTGGCTGAGGAGGGGGGGGGGTGGCAGAGCCTGAGTAAGACAAAAGTCTGAAAAAGAATCGTATGGTTGTTAACTCTTAACCCAGCTTGCATTTATGCTCGAACAGGGGAAAAGGGCTAACACATCTGAACAATTGCATTTCAAAGAGTCGAGTGAATTGTGTAAAAAGACAAGGAGGAATAATCAACAAAAATGTGAAAAGAAGTCGGAGAAAATGAGCCAAAGCAATTTTAAGTTCTCTCTCTCTCTCTCTCTCTCTCTCTGTGTGTCAGTGTTCTGATTTATGGCTCTGTTTAAGCGAAGGCCACACGTCTCTCCCGATGCAGCTATTTGTTTCACCTGCCATCACACCCACCCCCACCCTAGCTTCCTCACACAACATCAGCACACACACACACACACACACACACACACACACACACACACAGAATAACATACAAAGGGAGATATCAAAATGAACTCCTTCCCACAAACAACACCTAAACATGTTTTCTCTTATCTACCACTGTGTTCCTCTTTTTGCTTTTTCTTTTTCCTCTTTGCACCCGGGAGAGTAGCGTGGTCCCTGGTCGACACTCTTGGTGGCTCTGAGGATACACAGTTTTTCAGCTCTCTTTGGTGGGGATAGGAGGAACGTATGAGATGAGGAGGGGGAAAAAGATGACAGCCAACAAGGGTGCCATTAATAATTCTCAGATGCAAGGTTGCTGTGACACAAGTAAAATAAGGAAAGCCAGTGAAGGACTTTAATCTTCCAGATAGGATCCTGTAAGTGCATTTCTTGTAGTGAAATTGTTCTTATTCGTCAGTGTGCTTTATGTGGTCAGTTTTTTTTTTTTACTTAAAACTCACTAGAAAAGTTTGAAATATATAGAGTCAGTAATTGAACAAATAGATACTGTGTATTCGTACTGTGTATTTTGCTCTGAGTTTATCCCTCTTCATGTACAACTTGTGTATAAACTTAACATCTACTTCCTGGTAATTTTTTTTATTTTTATTTTTTTTAGATTTCTGGGTGTACCCATATTGTTTCCTCAGTCTTTATTACCTCACCCGCGATGGAGTAAGCAGGTGAGGTATTGTAATTAGTGTGGTTTGTTTGTTTGGGTGTGTGTGTGTGTGTGTCTGCCTGTTAACAATCCAGCGTCTGGACGGTTGCACCGACTGACTTCAAATTTTCAGCGTAGGTGGGAAATGGCCCGTAGATTACCTGATTAAAGTTTGGGGGTAATCGGGTCAAGGTGGAGGTCAAGGTCACTGGAAAGGTCAACCTTTCGGTCAAAATAACATATTTTCCATTATAACGCAAAAACGGTTGCCGATAGACAAAGGTTTAGTATTACGAGCATATAGGAACTCCCATGTGGCCTTTCATTTGGCACCATGATCTCTGACCTTGAGTGACCCTGAAAGGTCAAACTCAAGGTCACGAATTTTCAGAGGGCTGTAACTTGAAAACAGTTGATGGTAGACAGATATTTACCGTTATCAACTTATAGGAAGTGCCATATGGGCTTTCAGTTGGCACCATGACCTTTGGCCTTGAATGACTTTGAAATGTCAAACTCAAGGTCATGGATTTTTATAGTACTATAACCTGACAGCTGATGATTGAGAAATATTACCATTATCAACATACAGGTATAGAATAAGTGTTGCCGGGCGAGGTTTGTTTTGCCTGGCAGCACTTATTTTATATAAGCATTCCTCCCTATTTGCATGTAAACTTCACCTCAATTACTAGCGCTATCGATCAGCTTAAATTATGCACACTCCATGTTCATACCCATAACTATGCAATATGACCAGTAGTAATCTAGGAGCAGGTTAAAAAGCAGTAAACTGTTCATTCCAAAAGGATAAAGTATTAGGGGCCTGTAACCCCCATGATAAAGTGTACTTTTCACTTTATCATGCAAACTTTACACTCTACCCTTTCATTAATTAATACAGTCACCAGCTTCTTTATTAGGAACACCCATCCACCTGCTGTTTTATGCAGTTATCGAATCAGCCGATTCCTTGACAACAGCAGCACAATGTATAAAATCATGCAGACACAAATCAAAAGCTTCAGAAGTTGCTGATCTCCTGGGGTTTTCACACACAACAGTCTCTAGAGTTTACACAGAATGGTGCGAAAACCAAAAAACATTGAGTGAGAAACAGTTCCGTGGGTGGAAACACCTTGTTGATAAGAGAGGACAGAGGAAAATGGTCAGATTGGTTCGAGCTGCCAGGAAGGATATAACAACTCATAGCAACGCTTTACAACTGTGGTGAGCAGAAAAGCATCTCAGCATGCAACAGCAGAAGACCACATTGGGTTCCACTCCTGCAGCCAAGAACAGGAGTCTTAGGGTGTTTTCACACGTGGTCCCCTTTAAAGGAACCAGACTCAGTCCTCTTTAAGTGGACCAAAAAGTGGACCAACAGAAAAAGAACTCAGTTCTTTTTGTGTTCACACTGTGAATTTATTACAAAGAGGACTGGGTTCTCTTTCTGGTCCAGTTAAGCTTTGATGGGGCCTCAGTCCTCTTTCTGTTCACACCAGGTCCTCTAGAGCCCTCAGACCCCCAGTGCATGGAATTCTGGGTAATTTTCTCTTGAATCAAAATGTCTGCTGCCATGCTTGCCCTGCTGTATTCTTTGATCAAAATAGTGCGGATTAAGGAAAATAAATTTATTCCAGCGGCTGTGGTAAGTTCCAAAAGGAAGTTGAGTTTCCCTGCTACAGTCACGTGACCAACTACAGCAAACGAAGAAGGTTAAACTACAGTGAAAAAGGTAACGTGAACCCGGTGCGCTTTTTGTTCACAATGCGCAGATTAGGCGAACCATACCGTTGATTTTTAGCGAACCGTACTGAGACCACCTCCTGAGGTGGTCTCAGTTCGGTTTGCTTTACAGGGGTCTGGGTACGGTTGGAGTGTTCACATATGCGCAAAAAATGCTGAGTCATCGATCTGAGTTCGGTTAGGGTGTTTTCACACTTGGTCCCTTTCAGCCATCTAACCGAACTCAGATTGATGACTCAGCATTTTTTGCGCATATGTGAACACTCCAACCGTACCCAGACCCCTTTAAAGCGAACCGAACTGAGACCACCTCAGGAGGTGGTCTCAGTACGGTTCGCTAAAAATCAACGGTACGGTTCGCCTAATCTGCGCATTGTGAACAAAAAGCGCACCGGGTTCACTTCGCCTTTTTCACTGTAGTTTAACCTTCTTCGTTTGCCGTAGTTGGTCACGTGACTGTAGCAGGGAAACTCAACTTCCTTTTGGAACTTACCACAGCCGCTTTACAGTTCTCTGAACTTACTGACTGATGAGTCGGCCACATTAATATAACTATATTTTATATATATATATATATATATATATATATATATATATATATATATATATATATATAAAACTAAATATATAATATAATAAATTTATTTTCCTTAATCCGCACTATTTTGATCAAAGAATACAGCAGGGCAAGCATGGCAGCAGACACTTTGATTCAAGAGAAAATTACCCAGAATTCCATGCACTGGGGGTCTGAGGGCTCTAGAGGACCTGGTGTGAACAGAAAGAGGACTGAGGCCCCATCAAAGCTTAACTGGACCAGAAAGAGAACCCAGTCCTCTTTGTAATAAATTCACAGTGTGAACACAAAAAGAACTGAGTTCTTTTTCTGTTGGTCCACTTTTTGGTCCACTTAAAGAGGACTGAGTCTGGGTCCTTTAAAGGGGACCAGGTGTGAAAACACCCTAAGATGGCTGAAAGGGACCAAGTGTGAAAACACCCTTAGAATCAAGAGCAAGTTCCTGTAAAAGTGGCTGGTGAGTGTAGGTTGCCCACTAAAAAGAGTATTGTTTATATGTGTTATACATTTTGCTTTCTCTGATAGGTTTCACATTATCCTCGGTTAAAATTCCCATTCACAGATTGAACCAGACATATCAGTGAGCTGAGTTCTGCAGTAGCCTTTAAGGTTTACACCAGGTTCCAATGGGAGACGACTGGAGAACAGGCAGGAGCCAAGTGTGTTTCATGTCACCAGCAGCAATCACCAAGACACAAAAACTGAAGCTGCTTTTACACAGTGAGTCTATGGTGGTCTTTTAAGATAATTACTCATCACGGTGTAAAGGATGACCTCAATAAAATCTTGTCCCAGTTCTATAACAGACTGTGATAATATGTGTTCTTCATGTCATTATATGATAAAGATCCTCTAACTATCAAGCTATGATTAAAGAAAATTATTACGTTCTGCTTACATCATCAATCAGCGTGATCCAGGCTTGTGCAGAAAATGGGGTCACATTAACAGAAACCTTATTCAAAGTGAGTTTGAGGTAATAAGGAATTTTCCCCCTGCCCATTAGCATGTTTTGGTTATGTTTCACCATCACCCCTACTGTATTTGTAGCTGTTGTGTGAGTTGCAAGTAATCCTGTGCCATCCTCCTGTTGGTGGCTTTTAGATGAGCTTCAGAACAGCAGTCACACTTTGGGATTTTACTCAACAATTAAAGTTCACAATGCCAGAATTTTGGTGGTGTAGTGGTTAGCACTGTCACCTCACATCAAGAAGGTTCTGGATTCGAGCCCAGTGGCTGAAGGGGGCCTTTCTGTGTGGAGTTTGCATGTTCTCCTCATGTCTCTTGCCCCTTTTCCACCAAAGCAGTTCCAGGGCTGGTTCGGGGTCAGTGCTTAGTTTGGAACCGGGTTTTCTGTTTCCACTGACAAAGAACTGGCTCTGGGGCCAGAAAAAACGGTTCCAGGCTAGCACCAACTCTCTGCTGGGCCAGAGGAAAGAACCGCTTACGTCAGCGGGGGGGGGGGGGGGGGGGGGGGGGCGTAGTTGTTAAGACCAACAACAATAACAAGACCGCGAAAGATCGCCATTTTTAAGCGACGAGAAGCAGCAGCTGTACAAATGCGAAGTCATCCATTATTATTATTGTTGTTGCTGCTGCTGCTGCTTCTTCCGTGTTGTTTTTGCTTCGATATTCGCGCCAAGGTTTATGCAAACATATCGACATAACTGACGTATACAGCGACGTAATGACGTATACAACGACGTAACTGACGTATACAGCGACATAATGACGTATACAACGACGTAACTAACGTATACAGCGACGTAATGACGTGTCTTCCCTTAGCACCGCGAGCTATGGAAAAGCAAACTGGTTCTCAGCTGGCTCGCAAGTTGAATGAGTTGTGAACCAGCACCAGCACTGGCCCCGAACCAGCCCTGGAACTGATTTGGTGGAAAAAGGGTATCTGTGAGTTTCCTCCGGGTGCTCCGGTTTCCAACAAACAGTCCAAAGACTATACATGTTATATGTTTGTATAACATATAACATGTATAGTATAAACTATGTTATATGTTTGTATAACAGCGCTATACAAACAGTCCAAAGACATGTGGTTAGGTTAACATGTGTCCCCCCCCCCAAAAAAAAAAATCTGTCCCTCTGAGTTACATGTCAATCAAGAGATCGAGATGCTGACCTCTTCTGCTCCTCGGACCTGCCTGATCCATCCTGATGCCCTGTGTCTGGTTGGAGTCTCATCACATTGCTCCTGTGGAGGATGGCCCCATATGGACAGTTGAAAGTTACACTTGGAAGACGCTCTGGACACTTACAGAAATGCTTTTATGGCTGAGGACTACAGTTGACTTGCTAACTTTAGGACTGCAGTTGTCATGAACAGTTTTGCACTCAAGTTTCCATTAATGAAGAGTTTATGACATCAACGAAACTGACTTCATGTTAAAACTGTTAATGTTATAGTCATGCTGTCTGTTGTTGAGGATGGGTTCCCTTTTGAGTCTGGTTCCTCTCGAGGTTTCTTCCTCATGATGTCTGAGGGAGTTTTTCCTTGCCACCATCACCACAGGCTTGCTCACTGGGGATAGATTAGGGATAAAATTAGCTCATGTCTTGGGTCATTCAGATTCTGTAAAGCTGCTTTGGGACAATGTCTACTGTCAAAAGTGCAATACAAACAAACTTGACTTGAAACTTGAACATGGGACAACCTTGGGCTGAAGTGCCCTTGAGCGAGGCACCTAACCCTCAACTGCTCCCTGGGTGCTGTAGCATAGCTCCCCACTGCTCTGGGTGTGTGTGTGTGTGTGTGTGTGTGTGTGTGTGTGTGTGTGCTCATTGCTCACTTGTGTGTGCATATGTATGTTCACTGCTGCAGATGAGTTTAAATGCAGAGGTTAAATTTCACTGTGCTTGAGTGTACGTGTGAAAATAAAGGCTTCTTCGTCTTGTTCTTCTTGTAAAATGGACCATCGGTGAGCATGTCACATGTATTCTAACGCCGCCGATCTTAACTCACAACCAAAGAATTTTTTACAATGTAAATTCAGGACAAAAATTATATCGTGTAAACCTATAGAGAACAAGAGAAGAAACGTGAAGTCTGAAATCAAAATCAGAGCTGAAATAAATCAAAAGGAGCCAAATTTGTGCATAGCTTGTACAAGGGATTTAATCTTATCTTACAGACAGAGGAAGTCTTTCAGTAAATACAGACTATCAAAATCTATAAGTTAATAATCATTTAAAAATCATGACGCGAAAATCTAATTGGTTATGGCTCCTGATGGAAACAACAGAAAATCCAACAAATGTGTAACCAATGACAAACTTCATTTATTCAAGATCCTCCTGTCATGCACATTTTGAACAAGTCTTTCGAAACGAGCTCAGCTCCGCTTCAGTGTATGACAGTATGCTAGGCCCAGCTATGCCTGAGGCCGCAGTAGTGTGTAGAGCTGAGCTGAGGTGTGTTGCTGAGGGCATCAGGTGCTGCCAGTGTGGCTCGGGCTGCTGGTCTGATGTATGATGACAGCACAGATAGCTGTCAGGCCTGGAGAGACAGATACTGCTCGAAGCTCAAGAGTGAACCTTTCACACTGAAAGCTGCTTGAAGGTGTTTGGGGAGACATCTGTGAAATATCTGACTCTGGTTGTTCTCTATCATTGGTGATATTTTGGTTATAGTTACTGTTTGATTTACTAATTAACAGAATACAGGGTAATGGTGAGGATACGTTTTCAGTAATGATTCCTGAAATATTTGGAAAACCTGTTTAAATTTGCTATGGCTCAATTCTGTGGCATGAAACTTTTGATCTTTTTGTTTCTGTCTATAGCTTGCATACATGTCAACCTATACGGAATGTCCGTATTTTATACGGATTTGATTCAATAAACGTAGTATACGGGCGTATAAATAAAGTTATACGGATTCTTTAAACAAACGTCAATATTTATTTAGGGCTATAATCAATTCCCACGATGATAAACGTACTGTACAGCACAGACAGCCAGTAAAGAGTCTTATGAAATCGCGCGTTATCTTGTGGTAGCGAGACTTCGTTCCACTTTTGATCATGCGCACACCGCATTGCGAGAATCCCGCCAACCGTGAAGTCATAGACATATAAACATAGACGCCGCCTTCTGCGTAGAATCATACGTCATCCATATTGGATGTGGCAAAGTGGAGATTCTTCAACCGTCTCTGGTATAGCGTCTAGACGGTAGCCGAGAATAAAGATGCCTCATTCATGTGCTGCGTTTAACTGTACCAACAGGTTTACCGTCCAAACGAGATCACATGGGATTACCTTTCACAGGTGAGACTGGAAAAATACTTTGTATTCATTCTGAAGGTTTATTGTTATTAATATTGAATAAAAAGTAACTGGGATATATCATTGTTAATTATCATTCAAATTTTAGGTAAATTATTTTAATTTGCATCTTATATGGATTTTATAAGGGAAATACGGATTTTGGAGGTTGGTTATACAGGTTTGATTGACCAAAGGTTGACATGTATGAGCTTGCTTTGACTCCTCTACTTTAAAGAGCCATAATGCGAGAATTGGTATTTTGTGCTCTCGGGCTCCCCCCGTATTTGCATTCACTTTTACTCCACTGATGTAAATATAAGTCATGCTTTGAGCTCCCATCATGAACAGCTGTGCACGTGTTTGTTTACAAGCTGAAGGATACAGAACCAGCAGAAGCAAAAAGAAACATGTCAGCTGACAAGCTAGAGTAATATTACAGGATTTTACACAATGATGACTGTATAGTTTTATTTATTGTGACATTGGAGATGAACAAAAAGAATAAGACAGTTTTAGTTTTGCTGAAATACTGTGCATTTTCAAACCATACACATTGTTTGCTAAGTTTGTAAATGTGGTGTGTGTGTGTGTGTGTGTGTGTGTGTGTGTGTGTGTGTGTGTGTGTAAAATCGACATGATATAAGCACATGTTGCACATAATATACATTGGGCAGTGTAATTTATTAGAAGCTAGCTTAGATTGGTTTGCAAAGTTACAAGATTTTAAAGCTTATTCAACGTGAGATTGACCAAGACTGACCAAATGTTTTGACGTGAGATGAATTGATTTTTTGCATGCTAGCCTGGGACAGGACTGAGGTTTGTTGACTTTTGTCATCGAGAAAAGCTACAAATCTCCGTGAGGTAAGCAATAAGGTTACAGCCTATGTCCATCCATTATCTGTAGCCGCTTATCCTGTGCAGGCTCGCAGACAAGCTGGAGTCTATCCCAGCTGACTATGGGCGAGAGGCGGGGTACACCCTGGACAAGTCACTAGGTCATCGCAGGGCTGACACATAGGTGGTGTTTACATTAGACCGTATCCGTATCGTTTTCGTCACGGATGCACTGTCCGTGCACATTAAAACGCCGGGAAACGACTCCACAGGCGGAACAGTTTGAATCCGCCAGGGCCCACGTATTCAACCCAGTACGTATCTGATCCGGTGCTGTGCTAGGATACGCAGTGCTGAGCTCTAGCTGACGTCGTCATTGGACAACGTCACTGTGACATCCACCTTCCTGATTCGCTGGCGTTGGTCATGCCACATTGGTCATGTGACGCGATTGCTGAAAAACGGTGCGAACTTCACTTCCTGCTATTTGTCCCGAATCACTGCTCGTGCGCTTCACTCGCGTGCTCTGTGAGCTGCGCAGGGCCGGAGTGCGCACCCTCCAGAGAGCACTCGCTGTTCAGGGCGGAGTGATTTGGAGCGCAGGATGCCTGCGGAGCTGAGCGTATCCGTGTATTGGCGTTGCTGTGTGCACGCGAATCGTGTATTGGCGTTGCTGTGTGCACGCGAATCGTTTTAAAAACGTTAATCTGATGATCCGCTGATACGGTCTAATGTAAACACCACCATAGACACAGACAACCATTCACACCTATGGTCAATTTAGAGCCACCAATTAGCCTAACCGCATGCCTTTGGATTGTGGGGGAAACCAGAGCACCCGGAGGAAACCCACGCAGACACAGGGAGAACATGCAAACTAGATACAGAAAGGCTCTTGTCAGCTGCTGGGCTCAAACCCAGGACCTTCTTGTTGTGAGGCAGCAGTGCTAGCCACTACACCACCGTGCCGCCCAGCCTATATCACAATCTTAAATAAATAACATCAGCAGGGATGTTCACTCTGCTGTTGGATGGTCATTGTTTTCCTGTTAGCTGTGAGACAGATCACTACTTATGTCTCGGAGTAAACATGCATGCTCAGAATTTATTTATACCACACTGCAAGTTTGCACACAACTCGGAATAGCAGCATGCTAAGCTAACACAACCGGAACAATACTAATGCTGACATATCCAATGCTGGGGGATGCTAATGGACAAAGAACAGCTAGTCAACTAAATTAACCTGACAAACCTTGGATGCCACTGACACAAAATGAGCACTTATTAGCAGTACTGATGTCCAAATGTGATGTCACAAGGTTGCTGAGATGTAGCTAGCAGCTAAACCTCTGTTGAAACGGGCCAACATGGCTAATGATCAAGTGCTAGCTAGGCAACAACTTTGCTAACACAGCCAAACATCAAACAACTTTTACAGCCTTTTCTCTCTCTCTTAGCTCTCACCAAAGAGCAAAATCTAGTCCAGGAATGACTCTTGTTCAGTCTCTTTCTCAGTCACTGTCTCTTTCTCTCTTCTTGGCTTCCTCCAACAGCATCTTCTTTGGTCTCTTCACCTCGGCTGCTATGATGTCTGTACTGAAAATATTGATTTAGCTTATTTTTATCAGTAGTGTTGCTGGCAGATTTTGGAAGCTAGCTGGAGTGCTGTAAAGTATTACGCAGTTCTCATGGTGCTGTAAAGCATGACGGAGTTCTTCCAAGAGCTCTCAGAGACGCCCCACCAGTGTTACATAGTGCTATAACTGGCAAACTGGGTGCAGACTCAGAACGGAAGACAAGCCATTCTCCTTATTACAAGTCAATGTACCATCAAAATGATACTGAAGCTGATATTTTAAGCTAAAATTCCGACCTCATGTTGTTTTAAGAAAACAAACACATTTCTCTAAAATGACACACGGTACTGTGCAAAAGTCTTAGGCACCCTATTTTTTTTTCATATAAACTTTGTTATAGATTTCTATTTTATGTCTTCTACATTATCGAGTCAGTACAAAAATCTCATCTCATCTCATTATCTGTAGCCGCTTTATCCTGTTCTACAGGGTCGCAGGCAAGCTGGAGCCTATCCCAGCTGACTACGGGTGAAAGGCGGGGTACACCCTGGACAAGTCACCAGGTCATCACAGGGCTGACACATAGACACAGACAACCATTCACACTCACATTCACACCTACGGTCAATTTAGAGTCACCAGTTAACCTAACCTGCATGTCTTTGGACTGTGGGGGAAACCGGAGCACCCGGAGGAAACCCACGCAGACACGGGGAGAACATGCAAACTCCACACAGAAAGGCCCTCGCCAGCCACGGGACTTGAACCCGGACCTTCTTGCTGTGAGGTGACAGCGCTAACACCACCATGCCGCCTAAGAGGCCACTTTTCAGATTAAAAAAGAAAACATAATAAAGGCTACTGGGTTTTGCTGCAAAATTAAGAAGTGAGTGTGACAGTCAAAGTGTCCAGAAGAACTGTGGCTGGTTCTGTAAGATGCTCAGTAAAACCTACAGCTCATTTCCTTATAAAACTGCACTCATTGTACCTGAGACTGCTATTTTTTTTAAAGCAAAGGGTCGTCTCACACCAAATATTGACTTTGTTTCTTTTATTATGGCTTGCTGCTGTTTATAGTATTTTTTTTTTTAATGTTGAAACATTTCATGTCATTATTTTTAAACCACTTTGGTCTACAGCATTTCTTTACATGTGCCTAAGACTTTTGCACAGTATTGTACATTTAAAAAAAAAAAAACCTTTTTCTACTTGTTTAGACTTTCTGTAAAGAACATGTTAGAGAAATAAGGAGACCGTTTAAGGATGAGAATCCAAAAACAGTCTGCCTAAAGCCATTTTTTTGCTAAATTGCTAATCAAGGGTGTTTTCCTCATGCACTGAATGCTATATTTTGATCAAGTTGTTTTGTACATGTCATACCAACTGTCAAATTATCCGTAATGCACGCATGCCATTTTTTTTTACACTGTAGAGATAGCAGTGTAAAATATTTTTTGGATGCTAATCATAAATATAGCAAACAACAATTTTTCAATAACTAAAAAGAACTCACTGAATTAATCAGCGATTATTTCAGCCTTGACTTCACTATTTTATCATGTTAACAGGTTTTCTCAAGCTGCCATACAAATATGAAACAAGTTGATCTCATGTTATTGTCATTAGCCTGTCATTAGGTTCCCATTAATCTGCTTAATGCAGCACGTGATGTAGTGGTTAGCACTGTCATCTCACAGCAAGAAGGTTCTGGGTTTGAGCCCAGTGGCCAACACGGACCTTTCTGTGTGGCATTTGCATGTTCTCCCCGTGTCTGTGTGGGTTTCCTCCGGGTGCTCTGGTTTCCCCCGCAGTCCAAAGGCATGCAGTTAGGTTAACATGGGACGGCCTTGGCCTGGAGGTTGGGCTGAAGTGCCCTTGAGCAAGGCACTAAACCCCAAATGCTCCCCGGGTGCTGTAGCATAGCTAGCATTGCTCACTTGTGTGTGAGCATGTGCGTTCACTGCTTCAGATGGGTTAAATGCAGAGGACAAATTTCACTGTGCTTCAGTGTGCATGTGACAAATAAAGGTTTTCTTCTTCTTCTTCATGTGCAGTTTGAAATTATAAACTAAAGAAATGAGTAATGGAAACGTAAATTTTGAAAAAAGTGTCAAATCTTGCAAAAAAGTTTATATACTTCAAGTTTTTTTTTTTTAAGATGATCTGACAAAGCAATATTTTGTAAAATTGAAATGGAAATACATTTCCACATTTGATTAAACACTACCATGGCTATTGCACTGGATGCGATCAAAATCTCGTGCCAAATATCAGGTCTCAGAGATTCGAATCACTATAGCGAGAGGAGAAAACCCAGCTTTAATCGCATAATATCACCCAGTGGAAACACAAACCCTTGGCAATTTGTTGCTTCCATTTTGTGCAAAACTGCATTGCAAATGTGCTTATTGTCAGTCCTGTGGAAGATTTATCTCTTCAAGAACCGTTGCTTCTATGTCATAATGATATTTTACGCTCTACACTGACCAAATTGTTCAGCCCTAAACTTTTATCATCTATATACCAATTGATTTGAAATGGACATTAGTCTACAAATCAGGAAGTTCATAGATGTACAATCTGCGCACTATCTAGTCATTCTGCTTAAAGTAATTTCTCATCTCATTATCTCTAGCCGCTTTGTCCTGTTCTACAGGGTCGCAGGCAAGCTGGAGCCTATCCCAGCTGAACTACGGGCGAAAGGCGGGGTACACCCTGGACAAGTCGCCAGGTCATCACAGGGCTGACACATAGACACAGACAACCATTCACACTCACATTCACACCTACGGTCAATTTAGAGTCACCAGTTAACCTAACCTGCATGTCTTTGGACTGTGGGGGAAACCGGAGCACCCGGAGGAAACCCACGCGGACACGGGGAGAACATGCAAACTCCACACAGAAAGGCCCTCGCCGGCCATGGGGCTCGAACCCGGACCTTCTTGCTGTGAGGCAACAGCGCTAACCACTACACCACCGTGCCGCCCTCAAAGTAATTTATCACGGTCAATTATTTCTGTTTGTACTGTTTAATTGTTTGCCTCGTGCTTTGAGATATATGAGTTATTTTAATATTTTTTTCCCAAGCTAATTGATCCAATGTGATATTTAAACTATGCACAGATAGATGGAAAGATAAAAGGTGAATGAAGAAAAAATAATTTTTAACCTAAAAACATATAAACAGAATGAAGGTGTTTATTTATTTTATTTATTTTATTTTTTTTAAAGAGGGTTGCAGGATCACAGTGCCTAATTCCTTTTTAAGGTGAGCCATTTTCCCATTTGGTCACATTTGTATATGTCCCCTTATTTACTCGGGAGAGGGTGGGTGTGAGTGGGGGATGCTGACCTTTACAAGCAGAGACGGTGTCTGAGAGCCAGTGCTGCTCTCTGCATCTTAATGGCCACTAAACAGCCACCATGCCACCCCACTGATATTTGCCTAAATACATGAGCAAAATACTTATCAGACGTATTTAAAGAGAGAAAGCAGTCAGCAGAACCTGTGGGGTGAAGAAAAAGGAAGCGAGAGAGAGAGAACTACTAGCCAGTATGTGTGCAGTGTTATTAAGGGTCGGAGCAGCAGTTTGAACTGGATGCTGTTCTTAGGATTTTCATTCATGATATTTATGTTTTACCAAAATGAAAAAGGAAAAAATGAGTTGATGGAATCAGGTATATTCATATTTTCGTTTCTTCAATAGCTGTAATAAATTTTGAAATCTTGCTTTTAAGCATTGTATCATTTACAGATAACAAGTGTTGCCAGGCAAAACAAACCTCACCCAGCAGCACTTATTTTATACCTATATGTTGATAATGGTAATATTTCTCAATCATCAGCTGTCCTATAAAAATCCATGACCTTGAGTTTGACATTTCAAAATCATTCAAGGTCAAAGGTCATGGTGCCAAATGAAAGCCCACATGGCACTTCCTATAAGTTGATAACGGTAAATATCTGTCTACCGTCAACCGTTTTCAAGTTACAGCCCTCTGAAAATCCGTGACCTTGAGTTTGACCTTTCAAGGTCACTCAAGGTCAAAGATCATGGTGCCAAATGAAAGGCCATATGGGAGTTCCTATATGCTCATAATACTAAACATTTGTCTATCGGCAACCGTTTTTGTGTCATAATGGAAAATATGTTATTTTGAACCAACGGTTGGGGCGGCATGGTGGTGCTAATTTTTAGTAGGCTGCAGTTGCTGGGTTGCATCCAAAATCACATCCGCCTCATTAGATATGCAAGACATGAAGTGGTGGTCAGTTAAGCTCACTGTTCACAAAGAGTTACTATCACTGGGGCGCCTTGCTAGTGGTTAAAATGCCCTACGCTTGCTTTGTTTTGGGCTGCTTGAATCGAACAAACCATAAAACTGATAAAAGTTTCTTCCAGGTTCCCTGTGAGGTGATAAGAAAGGGTGAAATAGCAAAGGATTTTACCAGAAGACGACGAGAAAGATGGCTCTTGAACCTTTCGCTGTGATGGAGGGGAGCCGAGTTGAAGAACACTCGAGTGTGCAGTGATCACTTTGCGAAAGGTTTGTAAATTCCTCTGGTTTATTTCGTTTGGATTTGCAAATCACTTTTCTCACCATTTTCTGTTATTTCATGATGTTTTGAAGTTCAGGAGATGCTTAAGTCCTCATGTGTTTTTGTTTACTGATTGATCGTGATTGCCATATTGTAAACAAATGCATATGTAATACATGTAATACCAAGGTCTTTAAAAGAGTTTCTGTGAACCTTTGTGAATGGTTTACCTGGAAGAGTAGAGCAGGGAGGATTGAGAATTGAGCGACTGGAATTTATTTACACCCGATACTAAAACTTGTAGCGTCCTAGCAAAGATCGTGAAGAGGTGCACAAAACCCCCCAAAAATTCCTACTTACCCAGGCATAAATGTTACTGGATTTATCTTGTAGTGTCCTGATCTGCAGATCTTTAACCCAGCCACACATAAAAAGTTGTACTCCTCCATGCTCTTCTCAGTTTTCATCTGTGTGTCTGTGTAGAACGGCGTCTGAAGCACCAGGTAGTTTGAGATGTCGGGGAACTCAACGGATGGATAATTTTCCTTCTTTACTAGCATGTAAGAATCGAATCCCATTGAGTGGCTTCTATATCCACTTCTTTTTTAAGTGTATTTCTTGGTTTTAATAACTTGCTTGTTTGCTGGACACAAACATGGCAATAAGTTCTTGTGTTAATGGACCAGACTCCACTTTTGGATCATTAATCCCTTTTGACTGAGAATGCCCTGCATCCATGGTTTGGCTTCTGGCACATCCATACAGTTTTAAATACAATACCTACAATTAAAAACAGTTTGTTTTTATTGCATTTATTTAAGTCCTGGGCTCCCATCTATAACAGGGATTGATGCTACATCCCATTAGTACACTTTACAATAGATTATTAGATTCTAATAGAATAGATGGGCCAAAATAATGGGGATCTTCTTCAATGGGCCTCGACTCGTTAAAAGTATGAATAGGTGGGCCTTAAAGTAGAAAAGGTTGAGAACCCCTGGTCTAAACAGCTACAAAATATTGCATTCATCTTTTTCCAGGCTTGTTTAGCTATATAACTGGGGATGGGCTGAGAGGTGCCTGTCTGTTTGGGTTCTGGTGACACAGCTGTGTTGTCTGGCTCTCTCGTATACCTGATCTACTCTCCTTGTGCCCAGAGCCATCCTCCTGCTAATGTTCCCCTTGCCTAGCTACACACACTGGAGAAGGGATGGATCACGAATGCATGAATTTGTCTAGACGGCTCTCTGCATAACTTCTGAATGTATCAAATCCTGACAACCAATTCTAGGCCAGTAAATCTATTCCTGGGGGTATCTGTGTACCTTTGGAAAATAAGCACATCCCTTTAGCAAGCAAATACAATGCTACCATCATTTTCCTTCACATTTCTTTTTTTTTCCCTACCCAATTGTCTACTCAGATGCAACTGGCACATACAGTGGTGCTTGAAAGTTTGTGAACCCTTTAGAATTTTCTATATTTCTGCATAAATATGACCTCAAACATCAGCAGATTTTCACACAAGTCCTAAAAGTAGATAAAGAGAACTCAGTTAAACAAATTTGACAAAAATATTATACTTGGTCATTTATTTATTGAGGAAAATGATCCAATATTACACATCTCTGAGTGGCAAAAGTATGTGAACCTTTGCTTTCAGTATCTGGTGTGACCCCCTTGTGCAGCAATAACTGCAACTAAACATTTCCGGTAACTGTTGATCAGTCCTGCACACCGGCTTAGAGGAATTTTAGCCCATTCCTCCATACAGAACAACTTCAACTCTGGGATGTTGGTGGGTTTCCTCACATGAATTGCTCGCTTCAGGTCCTTCCACAACATTTCGATTGGATTAAGGTCAGAACTTTGACTTGGCCATTCCAAAACATTAACTTTATTCTTCTTTAACCATTCTTTGGTAGAATGACTTGTGTGCTTAGAGTCGTTGTCTTGCTGCATGACCCACCTTCTCTTGAGATTCAGTTCATGGACAGATGTCCTGACATTTTCCTTTAGAATTCACTGGTATAATTCAGAATTCATTGTTCCATCAATGATGTCAAGCCATCCTGGCCCAGATGCAGCAAAACAGGTCCAAACCATGATACTACCACCACCATGTTTCACAGATAGGATAAGGTTCTTATGCTGGAATACAGTGTTTTCCTTTCTCCAAACGTAACACTTCTCATTTAAACCAACAAAATCTATTTTAGTCTCATCCATCCACAAAACATTTTTCCAGTAGCCTTCTGGCTTGTCCACATGATCTTTAGCAAACTGCAGATGAGCAGCAGTGTTCTTTTTGGAGAGCAGTGGCTTTCTCCTTGCAACCTTGCCATGCACACCATTGTTGTTCAGTGTTCTCCTGATGGTGGACTCATGAACATTAACATTAGCCAATGTGAGAGAGGCCTTCAGTTGCTTAGAAGTTACCCTGGGGTCCTTTGTGACCTTGCCGACTATTACACGCCTTGCTCTTGGGGTGATCTTTGTTGGTCGACCACTCCTGGGGAGGGTAACAATGGTCTTGAATTTCCTCCATTTGTACACAATATGTCTGACTGTGGATTGGTGGAGTCCAAACTCTTTAGAGATGATTTTATAACCTTTTCCAGCCTGATGAGCATCAACAACGCTTTTTCTGAGGTCCTCAGAGATCTCCTTTGTTTGTGCCATGATACACTTCCACAAAAATGTGTTGTGAAGATCAGACTTTGATAGATCCCTGTTCTTTAAATAAAACAGGGTGCCCACTCACACCTGATTGTCATCCCATTGATTGAAAACATCTGACTCTAATTTCACCTTCAAATTAACTTCTAATCCTAGAGGTTCACATACTTTTGTCATTCACAGATATGTAATATTGGATCATTTTCCTCAATAAATAAATGACCAAGTATAATATTTTTTGTCTCATTTGTTTAACTGGGTTCTCTTTATCTACTTTTAGGACTTGTGTGAAAATCTGCTGATGTTTTAGGTCATATTTATGCAGAAATCTAGAAAATTCTAAAGGGTTCACAAACTTTCGAGCACCACTGTACAGAGGCTGGGAAAGTTAAAGGATTGCTGATGGATATCACAGGAACAAATGTGTGTGAGTTGGGTTTGTGAGCTGGAAGATGTGTTAAAAAAAGGAAAAAAGTTTGCTATGGTGTATACATGTATATATTTCATTGATTGGTTTGTTGGGTTTTGGTCTAATCTGTTGTGACGGCACTTTGCATCATTTTTAAATCATGAACTATAACTAGATTCAATTTTGGTGATGGTCTCAATCATGAGCACATCTCAAGGCAGACAGGGCTTTTGGGCTTATTTTTGTTTGGTTTTCTCTTTGAAGTGGAATAAAAGTAATGCCTTGCCACCATTTCTTATTTCACAAACATTCACACTCCATTTTGTGCTCATTAATTATGCAGTAAAGAAAAAGCTGCAATGTAGAGAAAGAAAGGAAGGTGAAAATGAAGAGTTCAGTTTCCTTCTTGTTGAATATTCATAAAAGATCCATTTTAGCTGCTTATGGGCGGAGTTGTTTGTTCCAGTTTTGCGCAATCAGTTCCCATATCGTGAAGCTGTTAGCTACTAGGAAATCAACAAATCCACAAGAAGAGAAAGGTGTCACACCTCCTGGCAAGCACAAGCAAGGCGTCTGATGTGCACCGTGGATGATAGTAAAAAAGTAAGCCTTAACTCCACCCTTACCCAACCCTCTGTCAAAAGCCTCAATATTGTGTGAATGTTATTTGTTTCCAGTCACTGATGTGCTACATTTCTCTGCTGAGACTCCAGTGAACTGACAAGCATTGTACAGCACATTTCACATTTCGACTCAAAGCCAGTAATTCTCATTAACATTAGTTAGCGATGAATGCCACCATTTTTCACTTCTGAAGGAAGCCTGAAAGCACTTAAGCATAATTATTTCTCCATAAGCCAGACAGTGTGGAACACAGCAGCCCTAAATTCTTCACGGGTACAACAGCTCACAAAAACCTAAAATAATAATAATAATAATAATAATAAAAAAAAAAACTGTTTGTTTCTTTTTTGGACAAATTTCACAAGCTGTTGCCTTGCTCTAAAACGTGCTATAATAATTGGTCGAAGTTTGTTGCAAATTGTAGCTGGTGTATTAAAATGCACCTTAAAGGTGGTTGGAAATGTTTCTTCAGAACTCAAGTTACATTTATATATTTATTTGTTTTAGTTGTTTATTTGTCAAACCACTTAAACCTCTTCATTGCCAGGATGAGGTCAGACACAGTTTTTTATTCACTTGAGAAGATTTGCCGCTCCTGCTAGCCATTTAGAACTATCTGCAGGGGGTCACGGCCCTCTCTGTTAATTCCACGTTATCTTTCTGTCCATTCTCCCTGACCTCCAGCTTATCAGCCTGCCAAAGCCAGACCTGTCTGTTCTTTGCTTCTTTATTACAGTTCTCTTTCCCTTTCAGAACAAATGAGATGGCCAAAATTAGTTGGACGTTTTAGAACATTTCCACCTTGGCAAGCTGTCTATGAAACTGAACAGCGTGTGATTTTATCTGGCTTCAGAAGGTACTTATGCTTAGGCCTTACTTTGGTTTGGTTGTCATAAGCTAGCTGCTGTTTGAAATTGAAGTGTCCTCTCCATTACTATACCTCTCTGCTTGCGTCCTCTTCAAAGTTTTAAACAGCCATGGTTGTTAAGGGAACACAGCAGTGGTGGACATCAGTGAGCACTTGTATCCTTTTCCTTGCTTGCATCGCCAAGAGCTTGAGTTGCTTTCATGATCCGCCTCAGGTCTTACACCCTCTCTCCACATCAAGCGCATTGCTGGTAATCCTGAAAGCAAGATTCGTGTGCGAGGGACTGGAACTAATGAAGACAACTGTTCAATTATTGGCTCAATTAATACAAGTGCCTGGAAGCACAGCCGCCCTGAAGAGAGGAAGTGAGCACTGGGTTGTGGCTCAGCATAAACTCAATTACCACACTCATTCGAAACCAAATCTCACTGCTTAACCACTAATGTTGTTTCTCTACCAGACTGGTTTATGTGTGTACCAGGGGTTTTGCGAATATACAAACTAAAATCCAACATTGCGATGATTGAGGTGGGGATATTGATTGAGCCCCGGGTGGTATCTAGGAGTTCTGTTCTGAGTCAGTTATCTGAACCTTTTGGCCAAAATGATTGAGCAAAAAGGATGCTTTACCTTCATATTTTTTTCTGTATTTGCAGCATCTTTATTGATTTTAGGCTTGTCGCAATTCTTCCCCTTGTTGCCTCTGATTCTTGTTTGGGCGCTGAGTTGGAGTTGAGTATGCAGTGACTCATCAGGGTACACAAGATTTATTATTTGTTTCCGGGTCCACTGAGGTTTAGCTATACGCCAATAGTGAAGGAGGTTTGTTTATAATTATGTCTCCTCTATCACAGATGGGACTTCCTGTGAACCTCTCCACCCAATTAAGCCAAGGTTTCCTTGCCCAGCTTTACTCACTGCTTGGTCGCCTCTGGCATGCATGTCTAATAAGTGTCATGTAGTCAGCACCCCATGTGGCTACTCACTAGTACTGCAATTCCACTAACACGCAAAGGGAGACGTTCAGCACCTTTCAGCCCAAAGGGGACTACTTCACACTGATTAAAGATTAAAGGTAGCAAACACATGCGTACACACACACACACACACACACACAGAGCTAAAAAAGAACATAATTATTTCCCTCAAAATTAAATTAAAAAGTGCTACCACAGGGGAATTTAGACTAATTATTTCATTTAACTGTAAAAAAGGCCCTTGAGGATATTTTTTTGGAATTTTCTTTAGCATAAGCTTTTTTTTTTCCTTCTTCTTCTCTTGGTGGAACAATTTATAAGTCTTCATCAACAAGATTTTTTGATGCATGACATCATTTTATTATGATGTAAGAGCAATGCACAAAATGACACCATTACAGTAAACTAACAGACAAACTGGCAAATAATTTTCCAATAAGTTTGAGATGTGATTAAATATTTATTATGAAGTTTATGGTCAGGAAGGTTACTTTAGAAATGCTATTTGTTTAGAGATTATTGATGACTTGATTAAGGCTGTAATCGGTAAAATAATCTAAAAGAAAGGAAGAAAGAAAAAATCATATGTTAAGTAGAACATTGGATAAACACTGCGTTGCTGTTTATATTTTGTTTATGTATGAAAAAGTATTGCATTTGAAATTACCCCAATCATGGAATAGGCAAATAGTTCATATGCTGGGCAAGAATATGGATTATTCTTGGGGAGCACAAATATCCTAAAGGCAATCACCATTGTTTCATTAATCAGCGTGCACGTGTGTGTGAGTATTTACATAATTAAAAATATATCCTGGTGCATTACAGCCAGTAGACACATGGACACAAGGGAGATGTGTTTTCTTTGGTAAAAGCTGCAGAAAAGATGAACTTGTGTGGGAAAGCTAGCTATGGTAAGCAATAACTGCAATGATGGCAGTAATCATATGTGTTTGCGGCATGGTGTTTCATCACCTGCCCGATGCAGCGTCTTGTTAGACGACAAATGACTCTTAATAAAGAATATTCCCTCCCCACTGCTGCCTTTCTATGCCCCACCCCCAGCTTTAGAGGTCCCATTACCGTGACGCCGGCTGCGGGATTGGGCGGTGCAGCAGCGAGATTGATTACCCTGTACAATCTCAGGACTGCCAATGTGTCTCCAGGGTGAAAGATCTGCCCATTGCTCGCTCTCTCTCTCATTCTAGCCCCTCTTCTTCCTCTTCCTCCTCCTCCTCTGTAGCCTGGCTGGCAGAGGCAGCGGGGGATGATAGTAAGTCAGGGCTGTAGACAGGGTTGCTTCTACAATGCATGCACTTGTTCACCATTTGTCACAGCAAAGGGGGCTCTCGCTCACACACACACACACACACACACACACACACACACACACACACACACACACACACAATAATAATAATAATAATAATAATAAACAAACAAAAAACCCTACAGTTTAAGCAGAAAAACAGACAGTGTGATGCAGAGAAAGAGGAAGAGAAATACAGAAAGCTGGATCTAGGACCTCTGTGTGTGTGTGTGTGTGTGTGTGTGTGTGTGTGTGTGTGTGTGTGTGAGTGTGTGTATACCTTCCCGTGCAGCTTCCTGGCTGTTGTTTTAAATCTCTGTTCTTGGCAAATCATTGGCTCCTGAGTGTGATTGTGGCTCCTGTTGTTTAAGTCAGAGTTTATGATAATGCAGCACAGTGATGAGGGAGCGACGATGAAGTTGTGTCACCAAAATGGTGTTATTCGGAAGGGACGGATAGTGAGGGTGATGACAGGCCACGTTCTATGAATGCTGTGAACTGTATCTGTCTTGCCCCTCCTCAAACACCTCACTCCAAACTAGTGTTGACAGCTACCACCTTTACACCCAGAAGTGGCAGCTTCTCCTCTCCCCATTATGCAGGCCCCAAAGAAGACCTTTCTTCATCTCAAACGAGGAGAGAGGGAACAAAGAGCAGAGCCTATGACAGTGTAATTATCAACTTGCGAATCATTTTTTTACTCTTTACAATAAAGAACCTGGATTTGATTTGCTCGGAATTGTGTCTGGCAGCGTCTTTAGCACCGGGAGGAAATTCATACGGGACTCTCTGTGGAAGAATATTTGGCCATGACAACAATGCAGTCACAAGGTCAGGGTCGATCATATGAGGTGTTTACCACAGTTGTGGCAGTGAGGTGTAATGCTGGAGCTGAATACCGGAGGATGATGCAATACTCCTAGAAAGATTGCAGTTACCTTTAAGCAAATAGTGTAACTCCTGTCTCTCTCTTTCACTCTGCTTTCTCTCTCTGTCTTTCTCTCTCTTGCTTTCTGTTTTCCTCAGATCCCTCATTAATTGGTACAGGAGGCCTGGTCCAGCACCTCTCTTCTATTCCACCCTCTGACAGCGAGCGTGGCATCAGGTCCACTGATTCATGGTGTGGAGATCAGGGAGAGAGGGAAAGAAGGGGAGTAGGAGAGGGGGACAGTGGAAATAGAGGGGGGTTGGGAACATGGTCAGTGTGTGTTTACAGGTGGATATGTTCCTGAGCTCAGACGCTTTATACTCAGCACATATGGTCCTTTTTCATTATATAAGGGCCCGGTCCCACAACACTGATAACTATACCTATACCCATAACTACAACTATGACTATACCTATTCCTGAATTTAGTTCCAGTACTGGAGCAGTCACACCACAGCTACAGTGGTGCTTGAAAGTTTGTGAACCCTTGAGAATTTTCTATATTTCTGCATAAATATGACCTAAAACATCATCAGATTTTCACACAAGTCCTAAAAGTAGATAAAGAGAACCCAGTTAAACAAATGAGACAAAAATATTATACTTGGTCATTTATTTATTGAGGAAAATGATCCAATATTACATATCTGTGAGTGGCAAAAGTATGTGAACCTCTAGGATTAGCAGTTAATTTGAAGGTGAAATTAGAGTCAGGTGTTTTCAATCAATGGGATGCCAATCAGGTGTGAGCGGGCACCCTGTTTTATTTAAAGAACAGGGATCGATCAAAGTCTGATCTTCACAACACATGTTTGTGGAAGTGCATCATGGCACGAACAAAGGAGATTTCTGAGGACCTCAGAAAAAGCATTGTTGATGCTCATCAGGCTGGAAAAGGTTACAAAACCATCTCTAAAGAGTTTGGACCCCACCAATCCACAGTCATACAGATTGTGTACAAATGGAGGAAATTCAAGATCATTGTTACCCTCCCCAGGAGTGGTCAACCAACAAAGATCACTCCAAGAGCAAGGTGTGTAATAGTCGGCGAGGTCACAAAGGACCCCAGGGTAACTTCTAAGCAACTGAAGGCCTCTCTCACATTGGCTAATGTTAATGTTCATGAGTCCACCATCAGGAGAACATTGAACAACAATGGTGTGCATGGCAGGGTTGCAAGGAGAAAGCCACTGCTCTCCAAAAACAACATTGCTGCTCATCTGCAGTTTGCCAAAGATCACGTGGACAAGCCAGAAGGCTATTGGAAAAATGTTTTGTGGATGGATGAGACCAAAATAGAACTTTTTGGTTTAAATGAGAAGCATTATGTTTGGAGAAAGGAAAACACTGCATTTCAGCATAAGAACCTTATCCCATCTGTGAAACATGGTGGTGGTAGTATCATGGTTTGGGCCCGTTTTGCTGCATCTGGGCCAGGACGGCTTGCCATCATTGATGGAACAATGAATTCTGAATTATACCAGCGAATTCTAAAGGAAAATGTCAGGACATCTGTCCATGAACTGAATCTCAAGAGAAGGTGGGTCATGCAGCAAGACAACGACCCTAAGCACACAAGTCATTCTACCAAAGAATGGTTAAAGAAGAATAAAGTTAATGTTTTGGAATGGCCAAGTCAAAGTCCTGACCTTAATCCAATGGAAATGTTGTGGAAGGACCTGAAGCGAGCAGTTCATGTGAGGAAACCCACCAACATCCCAGAGTTGAAGCTGTTCTGTATGGAGGAATGGGCTAAAATTCCTCCAAGCCGGTGTGCAGGACTGATCAACAGTTACCAGAAACGTTTAGTTGCAGTTATTCCTGCACAAGGGGGTCACACCAGATACTGAAAGCAAAGGTTCACATACTTTTGCCACTCACAGATATGTAATATTGGATCATTTTCTTCAATAAATAAATGACCAAGTATAATATTTTTGTCTCATTTGTTTCACTGGGTTCTCTTTATCTACTTTTAGGACTTGTGTGAAAATCTGATGATGTTTTAGGTCATATTTATGCAGAAATATAGAAAATTCTAAAGGGTTCACAAACTTTCAAGCACCACTGTATAATCCAGACTATAATATCAGTTGGTGCTGCCACTCAGGGAAATAAATGCATGCAACTTAACAATAGTTATAGAAGTTTTTCCCAACTAGTAGTACATTATTCCGCATCATACTGTACAGCTTGGACTTCAAAAACAACCCATGTGCATACTCCGTTGGTTGATAAAATACAGATCGGTCACAGACTATAGAAATAAGGGTGGCATGGTGGTATAGTGGTTAGCACTGTTACCTCACAGCAAGAAGGTTCTAAGTTCAAGCCCAGCAGCTGACAGGGGCCTTTCTGTGTGGAGTTTGCATGTTCTCCTCATGTCTGTGTGGGTTTCCTCCGGGTGCTCTGGTTTCCTCCTCAGTTCAAAAACATGTGGTTAGGTTAACATTAGGCGGCCTTGGGCTGAAGTGCCCTTGAGCAAGGCACCTAACCCCCAACTGCTCCCCGGGCACTGTAGCACAGCTGCCCACTGCTCTGGGTATGTGTGTGTGCTCATTGCTCACTTGTGTGTTGCAATGCAGAGGATGAATTTCACTGTAGTTGAGCATGCTTGTGACAAAAAAAGGCTTCTTCTTCTTAAATATAATTTAAAAAACGAGCATTTATGGATTTTAATACAGATGCCTCATGGATGCTAATAATTTACAGATTGGTCACGGATGTTTCAGTATATTACAGATTGGTTATGGATTTCATATGGATGATGCATCACAGATAAAAAAAATAAAGGGGAACTGAAGTCATTTTTAAACTTGCTTTATTTCTTAATTAATGTGTTATTCAATTACGTTTTCGGTTTTATTAACCTTATATTATGACTCGTATTGGCATATTATATTACACTTATCGGCCTTTTCGGTTTTTAGCCATGTTGAATGTAGTTCGTATGGTCCACGGCAGGTGTCGCTTATCCACGCGATCTTCACGAGATTTGTGCGAGACTTCAAACGTGAAGTGTCAGCGCCGCCATTTTGAAAACTGTTTACACAGCGGCCAGATCGCCAGATTATTCCAATTTAGATTAATTTCGAGATTCGCCAGCTTCATCAGTGATGGAAATTATTCCATACGACTTTGAACCAACGTGGAGAAAGAGTTAGAAAGACGACAGGATAAGGACGAGTCCGTCGCGCTGGTATTTACGTCATTACTATCGCGCAATTAAAACGTGCCAGATCAGGCGGCTGGTGGGTTTTCAAAATAATAAATACATGCATGTATTTTTGTGATAAATACATATTATACTGAGCGCATTTCCCACATATTCCTCACTAAGGTTTTGGACACCACTACAAAATGGCGTCCACACTATATAGTGAGTAGGGAGCGATTTCAGACACAGGGAAAACTTCCAGCTTGATTGCGTCAGCATTCGAAGGAGGGCGCGTGTGTCTTTTGACAACGTTGGCAGATGTTGCTCACTTTGATTTCTGCTGTATGTTTTACTTCTGTCCTACGATGTCTCGCACAGGTCTCAATGAATATCGTTTACGGCCATTGCTCCGACATATGGACTGATATATTACATAGCATATTTCAAACACTCATAACTTGTGACAAAATAGCTGTCAAAAATGCATTCCTATATTTAATAAAATGTGATAAATAGAATTTTGATTAAAAAAAATTGCCTTCAGTTCCCCTGTAAGAAATCTAAAACAATTAAATGTTTGGACTGCTGAAGTTCATAATTAAAATATCTTACCTGCATTTATATGTTTACTTAATTAATTTACTATTGTTGTTATTTCATGGAAAATATCACATACCCATGAATAAAAGATCCGTGCTTTGTATTATATATATATATATATATATATTTTTTTTTTTTTTCTGTGAAGCTGTATTCCGTGACTTCATGATGCAACAAGGATGTACAAAGATGCCCGGGGAAAATAGCATGTGCTCAGACAACGTCACATGTAAACAATGTCCTGATTGGTCAGATGTTTTATCGGATCAGGTCCAGGCCTGGAAAAATCGCTCCAGAAGCAATCTCACTGCTAACGGTAAACCCAGGCCTCGGCTATAGGTATCATTATCGGTCTAGTGTGAGCACCAACCACATAACCTGCAGGGGAATGATTTATTTATAGTTATAGTTATTGTGGGACTGGGCCTTAATTTTATGATTGCAATTGTATATGTTTAATAGAGGCCACTTTGATTTTGAGAATAATGAAGGTGGCCATTTACTGTGAGTGTATCTGAGAGAAAAGGACCAGCTCCTGTTCTGTATTGAGAAGGCGTGTGTGTGTCTGTGTGTATGTGTGTGTGCATGTGTACGCGCTTGCATCCAACTTTGCAGTTCAGAGGTGATGAAAGGGGACAGAGAGCTTTCGGAGGATGTCCTCTAGGCAGGATGCTTCCCCAGACTCCTGCCCTCACAGAGACTGAAGAGATTTTCAGTGGCTTTTTAAGGCCTCTTTGAACAGGTGCACCACTTCGAGTGGTACTGGCTCTGCTTTTTTGTCATGAAACACAAAGGACTGCTATATCCAATACATTTAGAGTCCTCCACATATACACACTTTGAACATGCATGGAGAGGAAAACACACACACACACACACACACACACACACTGAAACACACAGGCACACATATGCCAACGTTTGGGTTTCTTTCAGCTGGACTATCTTTGCAGCACCTATTTATTCCTTCTTTTCTGCCTTATTTCCCCCCACCTGTCCTTTGTGTATCAGTGGTTCGATTTAGCCAAAACAGCATGAGTGCATTTAAGAAAAGAAAAACATCTTCTGGGTTTTCTTTTTCCCTCTGTTTTTCTTCCAAAGAACTCCTCTGGATCTTTATGTTTTATGCATGTGGCCAGGGTGTGATTCATCCTGGGATGTGGAAAGGACTTGAACTTGGTCTCCTGCCCTGCTGGTCTACTCACAAGTAAACCTGAGGTCTTGGACCAGACCTTCAGCTTCTCCTAGATCCTCCACAGTTTGAAAATGTTTGTAATCGAGAAGGGGATGTGAGTGCTGTAAAGTTGTTTTGTTGGCGTTGTGGAATTTGGCCCTCGGTCATTAGCCAACTGGAATGCCAGAACCTGACTCCAAGGGAAATGGAACCATGCAAACAAACAAGCAAGTGTGCGAGAGCAGAAGCTTGTTCTTCAGTGTGGCATTTTAACATTATTGAGGACGGAGGCATGCAGAGAGGATGATAGCATTCATATCCTAAAGGCTGCTTGAGATGCACTGCTTTAGACACCCTTCCTACATTTCTTACACCAAGCGTCCAAGGCTAACGCGCACACACAAGAATGAAATCTTGTCAAAGCAAGCAGGAACTAAAGATTATAGATTCTTGTCCGCCTTCACCATCTAAACAGCTTGGTCATTCCTGGGGCAAAATGTAGCAGTATGAAATGAAGCAACTTGTAAAATGATCGAGAGATAGAAGCATGAAGGAGAGAAGCAAAGAGAATGAAGCTACTTTGGAAGCCATTTGGGGAGGGGAAAGTGGATACAAAACTGCCGATTTCATACTACATGTTTGGATTAAGTCTCTGTCTTTGAAACGCGCTCAGAAATGTAGCAATTACACCCTCCTGGCTCAAGCAGGGGTTTTGGGCCTGTATTCTAACACTCTTTTGCCTAGAAGTGCCCAGCCTGTGCCAGATTGTCTGCAGGTGGCATTTGTGCCTGCTTTGATTCCATGCCAGAGGGGCCTCATGGGCTCTTGGCTCCCTGGTTGCTCTCCATCAGTCCGCTGGCACCATCCTTCTCATATCAAAAATGACCCAATTAGGAGATGGCAATGTGTTCTGACAGGCACTATCTGCTCTCGTAAACAGCTCTGGCTGCTTACTGTCTCTCTCTTTGGCTCTCACTTGATCTGCCTCTCTCTCTCTCTCTCTCTGTGTTTCCCAGCCCCCCTTCCCAAGTCTCTGCTCTTTCACCAATCTCCCGCATACTTCCATAGCCGTGAACACGAGTGTAGAAACAGAGTTGTTTCATTTTGACTTACCTAGCTGTGTCAGCATTGCCTGACCCGCTCCCTCTCATGCAGAGCAAGGTGCTTTTTGAACAGCGGTTTGAGTGTCAGAGCGCAATAGGGGAGCTCGCTTTAACTAAAACCATAGTGATGTGATTAGAGGGAGCAGTGACAGGAAACATTGTTTTCCCACTGCCTGATTGTCAGCACTCATCTCTTCAGCTGACAGCCTGTATCCCCATACATCCCCTCCTCTGAATGATGTGTGCACTGTGTGTGTGTGTGTGTGTAGGATAGAACTCCTCATTGTCTCATACATGCCTATCAGCACCTCACTCTGCCTCGAACTGTATCTTTCTCACTGTCTGCATGTGTGGGCTCAAGCGAAGAGGATGGTGGAATCATTAAACATTCATCCGCCACTCACCTCCGTGATAGCAGAAGCCCTGGAAATCATTCTCTTTGATTCACTCAGATGTGACATGCTTCCATCACTTCTCACACTCTGCTTTCAAGCTGCACATGGTTTGATATGGAACCATTGTCATGACGCGACAAACAGTCCAGCCTACTAATGCTGTAATGGAAACAAACCTCAATACTTCATGTGGCCACCACCAGCAACATAAACTAATGAGCTGTTCGGGAAGTGTGTGGAAGTATCGTTCCACTGCTCCTTCTTCCACGTCAGAGGACTGATTCTCAGTTTTGACACATCTCATTAAAAAGCAGTTTTTGAGTTTTTAATTTTAATTGATTGACAGTTTCAGCCACGGACTGTTAAACCTGCTGGACTGTGGAATCTGAACTGGAACATACAGTACATGCTTAAACATTGTAATATTCTTTGACATACAAATTTATACAGTATATTTAGGGTATGGAATATAACATTTAGAGTATAACTTTTTTTTTACAGTGCCTATGATAAAAAAGAATTTTATAATAAATGACCCTGCATTTACATAAATTTCATTTTATAGTCATGCTGTGATAGAAATTCCAGCCATGCAAATGTGAAAAAAACATTTTTCCTTTCTAAAGTTAAGGTCTGCTGGGCTCCAAAGAACTGCACAAAGATAGAAATGACAAGACCATTATTTATATATTTAAAAATATCTTTAATATTAAAATTTCTTCCATCCCATGCCTCATCCTCACGTCCTCGTGCAATTCCATACACTGGACTATTCTCAATGGATGGCAAGTCCTTTTTGTGCCTTGGCCCCCAAACTGTGAAATTTTCTATATCAATCTGTCTGACTGCACTTCTATTGCTTCTTTCAAATCTCAGCTGAAAATTTCCTCTTCACACAATATTACTCTTTGGCTACACTTTAAGAGTGTGTGTGTGTGTGTGTGTGTGTGTGTGTGTGTGTGTGTGTGTGTGTTTTGCATATTTTGTAAAGCAACCTTGAGTGTTATAAAGGTGATGCAACCACAAATCAGAAAAAGTTAGGATGGTGCATTGAAATTGAACTGAAAACAATGCTTTGTAAATAATCGTTGATCTGTATTGCACTCGAAACAATACTATAGCACATTATTTGATGTTTTACCTCATGAATTTTGTTTGTTTTTTCCAAAATAAACACATTTCAATTTTGATTCTTACAACACATTTCGGGCGGCACGGTGGTGTAGTGGTTTGCGCTGTCGCCTCACAGCAAGAAGGTCCTGGGTTCGAGCCCCGGGGCCGGCAAGGGCCTTTCTGTGCGGAGTTTGCATGTTCTCCCCGTGTCCGCGTGGGTTTCCTCCGGGTGCTCCGTTTTCCCCCACAGTCCAAAGACATGCAGGTTAGGTTAACTGGTGAATCTAAATTGACCGTAGGTGTGAATGTGAGTGTGAATGGTTGTCTGTGTCTATGTGTCAGCCCTGTGATGACCTGGCGACTTGTCCAGGGTGTACCCCGCCTTTCGCCCGTAGTCAGCTGGGATAGGCTCCAGCTTGCCTGCGACCCTGTAGAACAGGATAAAGCGGCTAGAGATAATGAGATGAGATGAGATGTATTGCACTCGAAACAATACTATAGCACATTATTTGATGTTTTACCTCATGAATTTTGTTTGTTTTTTCCAAAATAAACACATTTCAATTTTGATTCTTACAACACATTTCGGGCAGCACGGTGGTGTAGTGGTTAGCGCTGTCGCCTCACAGCAAGAAGGTCAGGGTTCGAGCCCCGTGGCCGGCGAGGGCCTTTCTGTGCGGAGTTTGCATGTTCTCCCCGTGTCCGCGTGGGTTTCCTCCGGGTGCTCCGGTTTCCCCCACAGTCCAAAGACATGCAGGTTAGGTTAACTGGTGACTCTAAATTGACCGTAGGTGTGAATGTGAGTGTGAATGGTTGTCTGTGTCTCTCTGTCGGCCCTGTGATGACCTGGCGACTTGTCCAGGGTGTACCCCGCCTTTCGCCCGTAGTCAGCTGGGATAGGCTCCAGCTTGCCTGCGACCCTGTAGAACAGGATAAAGCAGCTAGAGATAATGAGATGAGATGAGACAACACATTTCAAAAAAAGTTGGGACTGTAAAGCATTTAACACTTTATAATGTTGCCATTCTTTCTTACAACAATTAAAGATGTTTAGGACTGAAGACACCAGGTGATGAAGCGTTTCAGATGTTATTTTGTCCCATTCTTCCTGCAAACAGGTCTGTGACAGTACAGGGTCGTCGTTGTCATTTTTTTTTTGTTGCAAAATTTGCCACACATTCTCTTTTCAGGACAGATGGGACAGGCACCCTCTCCTTCCACAGCCATGCCTTTGTAATGTGTGCAGAATGTGGTTTTGCATTGTCTTGTTGAAATATCCCTGGAAAAGTTGTCCTCTTGAAGGCAGACTCTGTTGCTCCAAAATCTCAATGTACTTTTCTGCATTAATGCTGCCGTCACAGAAGTGTAAGTTACCTTTGCCATGGGCACTGACACAACCCCATACCATGACAGACCCTGGCTTTTGGACTTGTTGCTGGTAACAGTCTGGATCATCCTATTTGTCTTTGGAGCACACGCCATCCATTTCTTCCAAACAAGACCTGGAATATGGAGTCGTCTGACCACAATACACATTTCCACTGTGTGATGGTCCATCCTAGATGCCTCTGAGCCCAGAGAAGTCAATGGTGTTTCTGGACATAGTTAAGATAAGGCTTCCTTTTTGCACAATAAAGTTTTAACTGACATTTGTGGATATAACTCCATATTGTCATGCTTGACAAAGGTTTGCAAAAGTAATCCTGAACCCACGTGGTTATATCAGCTATAGATGAATGACGGTTCTTGATGCAGTGCCATCTGAGGAATCGGAGATCATAGGTGTTCAGCTTAGGTTTGTGCCCTTGCCCTTTATCCACCGAAATTCCTCCAGATTCCCTGAATCATTTTATGATATTATGCACCATAGAGGGTGAAATATCCAAATCCCTTCCAATCTTTCTTTGAGGAACATTTTTTTAAACATTTGAATAATTTTCTCATGCATTTGTTGACAAACTGGAGATCCTCGTCCCATATTTGCTCCTCAAAGATCAGGCCTTTCCTGGATACTGATTTTCTGCATAATTCTGCAGGCAAGAAAGCTTAAATCCATTTAGTTTGCTCCAAAGAAATTATCATTATATATTAACTCATTTGGCTAATGTGCTGATGTAAGTGACTTACAGCTGATAGGATACAACTAAGCAGTTGAGGGATTAAGGGTCTTGCTCAAGGACCCAACAGTGGTAGCTTGCCAGTCCTGAAATTCAAATCTTTCGATCAGTAGTCCAGAAACAATGGGCTACTGCTTTTTTAGTAGTAAATTAGTATTTGCAGATTTTTTCATGGGGCTTCTATTACAGTGAAACATTCAAGATTACAAGAAGTTTAGATGTCAATAAACAGAGATTGACTTTTTTTTTTCATTGAACTGGGAAAGGTTCATCAAAAACCAGGTTTTGGTGAGGTTTTTGAGTACACATCTCAAAATGGGATAAAATGTAATAAAAGCAGCAGGCCTCATTGATCAATCTTTTAGTAAAGTTGTGTGTAGATGTTTGCATAAGCCAAACTAAACTAATGATGTTTGGAAATTGGCAACATTTTCAGAAATGCTGATTTTGTACTCATGTGTGTATATGTTGATGAATGGCAAAAAAAAAAAATCTGTAAATTACCAGGCATATGCATGGCAGAGTGGATTTGTATAAGGTGCCACCCACAAAACTTCATAAAAGGTCAAGCTCACACAGCACAAATAACAAGTAAAATGAAAAAAAAAAAACCCTTTCTCAGAGATAGAAGTGGAAGTTATTTTGATTTATGTCATCTCATCTCATCTCATTATCTCTAGCTGCTTTATCCTGTTCTACAGGGTCGCAGGCAAGCTGGAGCCTATCCCAGCTGACTACGGGCGAAAGGCAGGGTACACCCTGGACAAGTCGCCAGGTCATCACAGGGCTGACACATAGACACAGACAACCATTCACACTCACATTCACACCTACAGTCAATTTAGAGTCACCAGTTAGCCTAACCTGCATGTCTTTGGACTGTGGGGGAAACCGGAGCACCCGGAGGAAACCCACGCGGACACGGGGAGAACATGCAAACTCCGCACAGAAAGGCCCTCGCCGGCCACGGGGCTCGAACCCGGACCTTCTTGCTGTGAGGCGACAGCACTAAGCACTACACCACCGTGCCGCCCTGATTTACTGTATGTTCATTATATGTGAATCAGCTGAGGTGAAAAGAAAATGGTTTGACATGAAAACAGGGGAAAAAATGTATATCTGCTGTACCCAGGTGATTGTGGACACCAAGCCCATTATGCAGGGAAACCACTTTTTTTTTTAATTCAAAGCAAAGTGTCCCAGTGACTGTTGACCAGCGTGCACCAATGTGCCCCAATGGTGTGTTGGAAAAACAGGAAGTGTCATAGTAAGCCCACTATGACACACTAGGGATTATATGGCACATTGCTGTTTGAGACATACTGTACCAGATCGGTCACTTATTGATCACATAGTGTTGGCTCTAACAGTGTTGCACCGCATTAAAAGAAGATGCTGTGGAAAACAGAACTGAGTTATATACCGCCTGAGCCATCCTCCTTCACAGAATATTAAAAAGTGAATCTGAAATACACAATTTTTTCTAAATTTTACAGCAAAAACTGTATATAAAAGTGCAGTAACTCACATGCGTTTTATATAATTTGAACATTCAAGGTTTACATTAGTCATCTTGTGCATAAATTTATGCATACTCACAAGCATGAGTAGGATCTGAACTTTTTCTGAAATTATAGGATTTTCATGAACATCAAATTTCTTGCATACAAACAAATAAAGAATAAATTCATCAATATTCATCTTGATAAATGAAGCCCAATATCTCTACTCATACAGTACATCTGCCATGACATGGCGATCTCTCAGTATGTCTTATTTTAATGGTTGATTGGCGCAAGATGCTTGGTGGACCTCTGTGCTGGTCGGACTCCAGGCACTGCAGTGCAGGTCTCTTTTGACGTGTTCCAGCAAACTACGAACACACACAAATAGTTAGCAATGGCGGTCAGCCAGCTGAAGTGTGCACTGCCTCCATTCTGAACATCCCTGAATGTCACACTGCTGCTCATCAGTCACCCAAAATTTTACTGCACACTTTTTTCCTTTCTTGATCATGTGGGCAAAAAGTAAGTAGAGAGCTGAGGTCTTCAAGAAAAGGCAGTGTCCCTAATCGGCTGTAAGAGAGGAGATATAAGACAGGAGCAGATGTTTGGCAAGATAAATTAGACACTGATATGGTAACATTAGCCAAGAAAGTAAAATTATGAGTCCTGGGGGCAACTTATACATTGATAAAGTGTTGTTTCCGGATTAGTTCTGCAGAAAGCATGCAATTTGGCATGCAGAAAGCAGTATGAGTATGGAGGGTATGGAGAGAAGAGCTCTGTACTCAGATTAGTAGCTACTCACATTTGTTAATTTTTTTTTACAGGTTTTATGTTGGAGTGAAGTGTTTCTGGCTGTGGTAGTAAGTTCCTGTGGGAGCAGATCAGTGTCTGGCAGAGGCTAAGTTTGAGGCAGGTGTGAAGAGGTTCGTATACTTTGCCTGACTCCGGTATGGCTGCAGTCCACTGCGTGCTAGCTGCAGGAAATAAAAATCCCAAATAACCTCCATCACTAGGTCTTAATTCTGGAGCATATAACATCAAACAGGACTGTGCATGAAATAAGCACCTTATGGCCATATAAGGTAGAGCCGTGCTCCATTCAAGAGACGGCAACTAATCCTAAAGAACATGCTGATTGTTTAATCAGTGTTTAATCAGCATGGAACTGCAAGGCATGTCTAATGCACTAAACAACTATTATGTAAATAATAAAGCAAATTAATATTGCTCTGATGCTATTTCCAAAGCTAAAATGACAAATGATACCTGAATACATTTCTTATGGGCTTTCAAGAGTATACCATGTTGTGTTCTCTATTAGCATTTCCATGGTATGTAGGAACATTAAGCAAAACAAGCCATTTCACCCCAGGCATATTTTCTCAGTGTCAAGGCAATATTTCATAAACATGCAGAGGAAATGAGGGAAAAATTTTTAAGATGACTATTCGTATACACTCTTTATTCATGTCTGTGGCAGCTGAGAAGGAGTGAAGCTGATTTGTATAACTTGCCATATCTTGCCTGCAAGAAGACAACTTTTCAGCTTTTAACATTATGTTATGATATATGCTGGGCATGCAGGTGCTTAACCCAGGCCTGAGGGGGAGTGCAAGGTGTTAAGATAAAAGAGGTGTTATCACCTTCTGACAGTAATTCAACAGGACCCGCAGGTCAGACCAGTAATGTTGGCTTGAAACTGCCTGTGGATGTTAGTCTACTTCACAGTGGTGGTCGAATCGGAGCACAACCTCTCTCAACTGTGCAGAGCTTATTAAGGCCTAAATTCAGGGCAGAGGCAGCGTATAGCCTGCTATGCACTGAGCCATGTTTTTGCTAATGTAAGCATAACTTTTCACTTATTTCACAACGAGTAAAGTACTGCTGCTATCTTTAAGCCATGCTTTACCTCATTCAGCTGAGATTTTGACTGGATCTGTATTGATCCACTTCATACATTACATTTTGTCCAAGGTCTATAATAATATACTCACAAAACACGCCTTAGGAAGTTGTAGGTAAGCAGGTTAGACTATGGATGGCAAGTGGATGAGTCATATTTTGTGCTACACATGAACTCTTTACCCCTTAAAGCAGTTGCTACAGCCACTCTTGTATATACTGTTCACCCTTAGAACATATTTACAAGAAAAAAGGTCTAAAGACAAGGTTTTAGACAAGGCGTCATATGTTGTCATTATGGAATATACGCGGGGTCATCATATGTCGTCATTAAGGAGTAAAGAGTTAACAAAATACACCAAATAGGATATAAAATAATTTTAATAAGCCCAACTCAAACAGAAGCAGTATCGTGGTGCAGCGCATAGCTTTTCAGCCTCACAGCTTCAGGGTTTCTGGTTCAGGTTACTGTCTGTGCAGAGTTTCTGTGTATGTTCTCTGTTTGTCTTTGTGGGTTCTCTTGTTTCCTTCTATCTTTCAAAAAAACACACTGTCTACTCTAAATTGCTCATAGGTGTGAATGTTTGTATACATAGGATTGACTGGTGTCCCATTCAGGGTGTACAGTGTCTTGCAAAAGTATTCATCCCCCTTCGTGTTTGTCCTGTTTTGTCGCATTATAAGCTGGAATTAAAATGTATTTTTGGGGGGTTAGCACCATTTGATTTACACAACATGCCTACCACTTTAAAGGTGAAAATTGTTGTTTTATTGTGATGCAAACAATAATTAAAATGAAAAAAAAAAAAACCAGAAATCTGGAGTGTGCATAGGTATTCACCCCCCCCCCCCCCCCAAAAAAAAAAAAAAATCAATACTTCGAAGAGCCACCTTTTGCTGCAATTACAGCTGCAAGTTTCTTTGGGTGTATCTTTATTAGCTTAGCACATCTAGCCACTGGGATTTTTGCCCATTGCTCAAGGCAAAACTACTCCAACTCCTTCAAGTTTTGGTGGGCGGCCTTCTCTTGTCAGGTTTGTAGTGGTGACATATTCTTTCCATTTTGCTCTAATGGATCTAATGGTGCTCTGTGGGATATTCAAAGTTTGGGATATTTTTTCCAGCCCAACCCTGATCTATACTTCTCCACATCTTTGTCTCTGACCTGTTTGGAGGCTCCTTGGTTCTCATGTTGCTTGCTTAGTAGTGTTGCAGAGTCAGGGTCCTTCCAGAACAGGTTGATTTATACAGACGTCATGTGACAGATCATGTGACACTTTGATTGCACATAGGTGGATCTTAATCAACTAATTATGTGACTTATGAAGTGAATTGGTTGGACCAGCTCTTATTTAGGGGTTTCATACAAAAGGGTGTGAATACCTATGCACACTCCAGATTTCTGGGGTTTTTTGTATCTAAATTATTGTTTGTGTCAAAATAAAACAACAGTTTTCACCTTTAAAGTGGTAGGCATGTTGTGTAAATCAAATGGTGCTAACCCTCCAAAAATCCATTTTAATTCCAGCTTATAATGCGACAAAACAGGACAAACACCAAGGGGGATGAATACTTTTGCAAGACACTGTATTCCTGCCTCATGCCCAGTGTTCTAGAGATTGGCTCTGAATCCACTTTGACCCTCACTAGAATAATGTGGTTACTGAAGATGAATGAATGATGAAGTCAGACACAGATATTTGTAGGAATAAGAAATAAATGCTCAAAATGGGGGCATTTACTGTTCTACATCAGATATATCGATAAATCTGTCAGTTTAGCCCCAAATATCTCATCTCATTATCTCTAGCCGCTTTATCCTGTCCTACAGGGTCGCAGGCAAGCTGGAGCCTATCCCAGCTGACTACGGGTGAAAGGCGGGGTACACCCTGGACAAGTCGCCAGGTCATCACAGGGCTGACACATAGACACAGACAACCATTCACACTCACATTCACACCTACGGTCAATTTAGAGTCACCAGTTAACCTAACCTGCATGTCTTTGGACTGTGGGGGAAACCGGAGCACCCGGAGGAAACCCACGCGGACATGGGGAGAACATGCAAACTCCACACAAAAAGGCCCTCGCCGGCCACGGGGCTCGAACCTGGACCTTCTTTCTGTGAGGCGACAGTGCTAACCACTACACCACCGTGCCGCCCATAATGGATGCCAACTGCCATAAAACCCCAAAGAAGAAGTAGTAGTATAATGTGATTTTAATGTTTTTATGCAGACTTTTGAGATTCTGTTTATATACATTTAAAAAAAAAAAAGAGTTAAATAGGTGATACTTTGCTCATTGAAGTGTGCAAATAATTCACTTTTATTTTTTTTGCGGTGCAGTTTCCATCAAATCCTGCGCTCCGATTGGCTGGCGAGCGGGTCCGTATCCTACAATATTGAAAGGCCCTCGCTGGCCACGGGGCTCGAACCTGGACCTTCTTGTTGTGAGGCAACAGCGCTAACCACTACACCACCGTGCCGCCCTGGCAAGAATGATACGTTAAAAAAAAAAATCATAACCATGCATTCTGATGTTCATATATGGCCAAAGGGCCCAATTTTAAAACACAGTATGCAATAAATAAAAGCTATCAACATTTAATATAAATATTATCCTGCAAATGCAAAGTGAATCTGCCTAAGAAGCTTATGCAGTAGTAACTGATTATATGTGATTATAATAACAGCTGAAGACAGGAAACTTTACTACTGCATTAGTTAACCAGTGTATATGCAAAGCACTGCTTATGAAAGAGTTTCACTTAAGGAATCATATTTTGTTTGTGCAACATAGGTGAAAATATATCTCAAAAAGGCATCCAGTGAACTAAGCAAGGAAAAATAATGCTTTATAATTAATTAACCCAAATCCTTTCAGTCGGGTTTCACCATGTTTTAAAAGCTCAAACTTGACCATTAACCTCGGGAATGGATGAGAAAACACTCTCGCAGTCTTTTTTTTCTCCCAACAAAATGTGACATAAAAAGCTTGTGAAATGAAATGATGAGTTTAAAATGTCTTTTTGAGGTAAACCCAATTACGGTTTGTGCATTTTTTTCCCCACCTCACAAAAAGCCCTGCATTAGGACGAGGGCTAGTTATTAGTTCCGCATTCGTTATTTTACAAATCATTTCTGTTTGCCTTCCACATGCCACCGTGATGAAAAGTGGGCTCCAATTAGAAAGGCATTAAAACAGCAGCCAAGACTTAGCTGCATTACACCCTGCTATGACATTCCACCTGCCATTATGTTATTAGTGAAGAACTGGATGGGGGGAGCTTTAATTGGAAGTATTAAGAAATAAAGCCATTTTGAAAGTTGCAGGTTTTAGCACATGGAGCTTCTGGCAGCTGTGTGCTCTCAGAATGAAGTCCTAATCCAGAGTGATTTGATTAAAACCATCTATGGAGTGAACCCATAGTAAGAATCATCTCAGCACAGCTTTGTTCACCATGTATGAAAGAAAAATCTGTCTTTCAACTGTTTAGGCTTGCTGTGTTCTTATTGATCTAATCTGTGTAAGTCAGTCTGTGGACCTTCTCTGGGAGCAAAGAAACAAAGGTGAGCTACTGTGAGTGCATTTTATATAATGGGGTTAGGATAGTGCTTGAGTATGGCATTAATTATAATTAGAGTATCACTACAGTAAAACTGCTGTTGGTATTTTGTGTGTGTGTGTGTGTGTGTGTGCGTGCGTGCTCTTTCTTCAAAAGCTCTCTGGCTTGCAGTCTGACAGATGGGCCAGCCGAGATCTTCTGTGTAGTCCTCACTCACCCTGACGTGTCATCTGTCATCTGATTCGGGTCATTGTTTGCAACTGAATGGTAGCGTGAGGTACTGGGAAAGGAGCCTGGTGACTATGTGCGTGCCTCATGGAGCCTCATACCCTGCTGTCTCATTCCCCAATATGACCCACATCCCAACCTCCCACCCCTACCCCCTTCTGTCTAAACAGAAGATCTGCATTAGTGGCCTGTTTGTGGAACCTACAGTGCACATACAATAATTGAGAGAACACATTTTTACTGCTTTGTCTCGTTTCAAACTATCTGCAGCTTGACATTTACAATTCAGTAATTAAACAAGCTACTGTCTAGACAAATCCACAGATGGAAACCATGATTCTGTAAATTGAGATTAGTAAGAAAATCATGTTCATGATCTGCCAGAATGGGAGTTAATAATGAAAAGAGAATGTAGAGTGAGCTGGATGTATGTAGAGATCTGACCTATAACACCCACTACCTCAGATAGTGCTTCCCAATCCTGCTTGTTCCACTTGTTCCTTATGCTTGACACTCCCGATTAATCCCAACTTCTTCAGACATTCCTCACCCGTCCCACCAGCTCCTGCAAACAGTTCGAACTAATTTCATCTTCATCCTGACCAACCCTGCCCATTCCCTTAGAGAGACCTGATCAATCCCATCCACTCCTTCAAGTGTCCTGACCAATATCACCTTCGCAGGTAGAAATTTTGACAACTCCTGCCTTCTCCAACAGTTATTTGTGCTTGTATCTGCATAGCATATTTTCTAATGGACTTAAGTTTTATACCAAAAGTTTGTAAACACCTGACCACACCCATACATGCTTCTTGAATATCCTATTCCAGATTTAGTTCCCACTTTGCAACTATAATAACCTCCACTTCTCTGGGAAGGCTTCCCAATAGATTTTGGAATGTGTCTATTTTTCCATTAAGCCACAAGAGCTTAAGTAAGTTCAGCCACTGATGCCAGGTGAGGAGGCCTGGGGTGCAATCAGCGTTTCAATTCATCTCAAAAGTGTTCAGTGGGGTTGAGGTCATTGCTCTGTGCAGGTCACCTGAGTTGTTCTACTCCAACCTTGGCAAACCATGTCTTTGCTGACCTTGCTTTGTGCACAGGGGCATTGTCATGTTGGAACAGGTTTAGGCCCCTTGTACCAGTGAAGGGAAATTGTAATGCTACAGCATACAAAGACTTTGTGGCAATAGTTTGGGGAAGAACAGTATGGGTGGAATGATCAAGTGTGCACATACTTTTGGCCATATAGTACAGTTGGTTCTATATCACAAAATATACAAAATAAGTAACAGTGACCCTGACCAAGATAAAGCAGGTACTGAAAAAAGCATGTCTTAAAGCTCAGTTTACACTAGATTTGGTAAACACGTTGTGTAGCACCACGACACATCCAACATGCTTCCATGCTAATGAACACGGCCTCTCTTTTTCCCACAAGCTGCATATCTGACCTCCTCCAACCTGCAACAGAGTTGAAAAGCAGCCCTTCTGTTGGGTCTCACATATTCCACTAGATCACAATCCCGTATGCACACCTCTAGCATGTCGTTATTTGTATAGCGCTATGGGTTTAGCTGTGAACTTGGCTCAGACGGCAGATCAAAATGATGAACTCTCTGGCCTTGCTTTAGAGCTGAGGTCACGGTTGCCGCTCTACTGTCAGAAGTGTATGCATAAATCTGCTTAACTACATCTATGGAATGATGTGTGTGTGTGTGTGTGTGTGTGTGTGTGTGTGTGTGTGTGTGTATGGGTGGGTGAGTGGATGCTTGTATAGGCATGCTGTATAAGAACAATTTCAGAGTACTTGGGATTGTGTTTATTGTGAGCCTTCTTTATGTGGATGAAGAGGCTCAGAGAAAGTAAGAAAGATGGCTTTGAAGGGCAAATCAGCAAGTGAAAGTCACCAGGCAAGTAAAAAAAATTACCCTTTAAAGGAGAACTGAAGTCATTTTTAAACTTACTTTATTTCTTAATTAACGTGTTATTCAATTACATTTTCGGTTTTAGTAACCTTATATCGTGACAAGTATTGGCAACTAATTGCAATTAAATATTATACTTATCGGCCTATTCGGTTTTTAGCCATGTTGAATTTAGTTCGTTTGGTCCACGGCAGGTGTCGCTTATCCGTGCAATCATCATGAGACTTGTGCGAGACTTTGAAACGTGACGTGTCAGCCAGGTGTCAGTGCCACCATTTTGAAAACTGTTTTCCAAATGAAATATTGCACAAAAATGAGTTTAAATGACGATTACTGCCTACTTTTTTCAAACTTTCCTGATTGCTTTCAAAACAAACAAAACTTCCGGCTTGATTACATCAGCATTCGAAAGAGGGCACGTGTCTTTTGACAACGTTGGCAGATGTTGGTCACTTTGATTTCCGCTGTACGTTTTACTTCTGTCCTACGATGTCTCGCACAGGTCTCAACGAATCTTGTTTATGGTCATTGCTTTGACATATGGACTGATATATTACAGAGCATATTTCAAACTCTTATAAGTTGCTATAGCAGTGACAGAATAGCTGTCAGAAATGCATTCCTATATTTAATCAAATGAGATAAATAGAATTTTGATAGGGGCGGCATGGTGGTGTAGTGGTTAGCGCTGTCGCCTCATAGCAAGAAGGTCCTGGTTCGAGCCTGTGGCCGGCGAGGGCCTTTCTGTGTGGAGTTTGCATGTTCTCCCCGTGTCCGCGTGGGTTTCCTCCGGTTTCCCCCACAGTCCAAAGACATGCAGGTTAGGTTAACTGGTGGCTCTAAATTGACCGTAGGTGTGAATGTGAGTGTGAATGGTTGTCTGTGTCTATGTGTCAGCCCTGTGATGACCTGGCGACTTGTCCAGGGTGTACCCCGCCTTTCGCCCGGAGTCAGCTGGGATAGGCTCCAGCTTGCCTGCGACCCTGTAGAAGGATAAAGCGGCTAGAGATAATGAGATGAGATGAGAATTTTGATAATAAAAAATTGCCTTCAGTTCTCCTTTAAATGAAAGGTGACTAATAATAATATTGGCTGGCATTTTGTGGTATATCAGATATTATCTGATATACCACAAAATGCCAGCCAATATTATTATTATTATTATTATTATTATTATTATTATTATTATTATTATACATACAGTGGTACTTGAAAGTTTGTGAACCCTTTAAAATTTTCTATATTTCTGCATAAATATGACCTAAAACATCATCAGATTTTCACACAAGTCCTAAAAGTAGATAAAGAGAACCCAGTTAAACAAATGAGGAAAAAATATTATACTTGGTCATTTATTTATTGAGGAAAATGATCCAATATTACATATCTGTGAGTGGCAAAAGTATGTGAACCTTTGCTTTCAGTATCTGGTGTGACCCCCTTGTGCAGCAATAACTGCAACTAAACGTTTCTGGTAACTGTTGATCAGTCCTGCACACCGGCTTGGAGGAATTTTAGCCCATTCCCCCGTACAGAACAGCTTCAACTCTGGGATGTTGGTGGGTTTCCTCACATGAACTGCTCGCTTCAGGTCCTTCCACAACATTTCAATTGGATTAAGGTCAGGACTTTGACTTGGCCATTCCAAAACATTAACTTTATTCTTCTTTAACCATTCTTTGGTAGAACGACTTGTGTGCTTAGGGCCGCTGTCTTGCTGCATGACCCACCTTCTCTTGAGATTCAGTTCATGGACAGATATCCTGACAGTTTCCTTTATAATTCACTGGTATAATTCAGAATTCATTGTTCCATCAATGATGGCAAGCTGTCCTGGCCCAGATGCAGCAAAACAGGCCCAAACCATGATACTACCACCACAATGTTTCACAGATGGGATAAGGGTCTTATGCTGGAATGCAGTGTTTTCCTTTCTCCAAACATAAAGCTTCTCATTTAAACCAAAGAGTTCTATTTTGGTCTCATCCATCCACAAAACATTTTTCTAATAGCCTTCTGGCTTGTCCACGTGATCTTTAGCAAACTGCAGACGAGCAGCAATGTTCCTTTTGTAGAGCAGTGGCTTTCTCTTTGCAACCCTGCCATGCACACCATTGTTGTTCAGTGTTCTCCTCATGGTGGACTCATGAACATTAACATTAGCCAATGTGAGAGAGGCCTTCAGTTGCTTAGAAGTTACCCTGGGGTCCTTTGTGATCTCGCCAACTATTACACGCCTTGCTCTTAGAGTGATCTTTGTTGGTCGACCACTCCTGGGGAGGGTAACAATGATCTTGAATTTCCTCCATTTGTTCACAATGTGTCTGACTGTGGATTGGTGGAGTCCAAACTCTTTAGAGATGGTTTTGTAACCTTTTCCAGCCTGATGAGCATCAACAACGCTTTTTCTGAGGTCCTCAGAAATCTCCTTTGTTCGTGGCATGATACACTTCCACAAACGTGTTGTGAAGATCAGACTTTGATAGATCCCTGTTCTTTAAATAAAACAGGGTGCCCACTCACACCTGATTGTCATCCCATTGATTGAAAACACCTGACTCTAATTTCACCTTCAAATTAACTGCTAATCCTAGAGGTTCACATATTTTTGCCACTCGCAGATATGTAATATTGGATCATTTTCCTCAATAAATAAATTACCAAGTATAATATTTTTGTCTCTTTGTTTAACTGGGTTCTCTTTATCTACTTTTAGGACTTGTGTGAAAATCTGATGATGTTTTAGGTCATATTTATGCAGAAATATAGAAAATTCTAAAGGGTTCACAAACTTTCAAGCACCACTGTACACATTCCTTTCGGGTGTTCAACACGTCTTTCTCTGTCAAAATTCTCTCAAAATCTTTCATATTTAATGAAGCAAACCTGGCGGCCATGTTTGTTCACAAATTGTCACAGTTGCTCGCTAGCACAGTTTTATGTCTCCGACATGTGATGTCATGTTGTTTTGACAACCATGCAATATCGTAAACCATATTCAACGCCCATTCTTCATTGGGTAGAGTGATATAATACATGTAGGATAAGCGATTTGCTAACAATACTGCATGCTATCAAACCAAATGAATGAAACTTGCTAGAAAGGAAAAGAATACATGTTTTTATTCCATCGAAAAAGTGTCCTGTATGTATAATAATTCCTATGACTGGACAGAACTATGCTTTTACTCTGAATGATGCTAAGTCTGAGTGTATGTCTGCATATTTTCTTCTGTATAAGTGTATACAAGAATGTGTCCTTTACTGGATATTTTTATGGCATGTTCATCCAGTGAAAAAATGAGAATAGTACAGTAATGCATCTTACTAGTAACATACTAATATATGAATGATAAAGATTTAAGGAACAGTTTTTATATAAAGTCAGGGCATGGTGTGCTCATGTTAAAATGGTTTTTGTTTATCACCCTATTAGCAATTGGTAACACTTATGGATAGTCCAGCTTTGACACTCTACAACCCGTCTATAGAATGTCATGAAGCAGGATATCAACTGATTCTCAACAATAATGTCAAATGATCGTTATCTCTCTTTCCACAACACACTATAAATAACATAAATGAACTGCATAGACCAAATTTAAATGGTAATAAGACTACAGTCTCTCTTCTACAGGGTCGCAGGCCTGGAGCCTATCCCAGCTGACTACGGGCGAAAGGCGGGGTATTTTATTTAAAAGAATTTTACTAAGTGTAATAACTACTGATGAGATTATGCACTGTTACTAACGGATTACAGAATTAAATCAAATGTAAATAAGTATAAATTTTAGTTGTGAATTACATACATATGCAAGTGTACAGTATCTTTATATTTGAGTCCATCCATCCATCCATCCATCCATCCATCCATCCATCCATGCATCCATCCATCCATTATCTGTAGCTGCTTATCCTGTTCTACAGGGTCGCAGGCAAGCTGGAGCCTATCCCAGCTGACTATGGGTGAGAAGCGGGGTACACCCTGGACAAGTCGCCAGGTTATCGCAGGGCTGACACAGAGACAAATAGCCATTCATACTCACATTCACACCTACAGTCAATTTAGAGTCACCAGTTAACCTAACCTGCATGTCTTTGGACTGTGGGGGAAACCGGAGCACCCGGAGGAAACCCACGCGGACACGGGGAGAACATGCAAACTCCACACAGAAAGGCCCTCGTTGGCTGCTGGGCTCGAACCCAGGACTTTCTTGCTGTGAGGTGACAGTGCTAACCACTACACCACCGTGCCGCCTATTTGAGTCCAATATTTATATAATTTCTGTGCTATATTTGTTTTACCACTATATACTACACTGATCAGCCATACAATTAAAAACACTGAGAGGTGAACTAAATTACATTGACTATGTTGTTACAGTAGCACCTGTCAAGGGGTGGGATTAGACAGCAAGAGAACAGTTAGTTCTTGAAGTTGATGTGTTGGAAGCAGGAAAAATGGGCAAGTGTAAGGATCTGAGTGACTTTGACAAGGGCCAAATTGTGATGGCGAGATGACTGGGTCTGAGCATCTCCAAAATGGTGATTCCCAGTATACAGTGGTTAGTACCTACCAAAAGTGCTCCAAGGAAGGACAACTGGTGAACCAGTGACAGGGTCACGGGTGTCAAAGGCTCAGTGATTCACATGGGGCACGAAGGCTAGCCCATATAGTCGAATTCCACAGAAGAGCTACTGTAGCACAAACTGCTGAAAAAGTTACTGCTGACACCTTTCTGTTTTAAGGCCTCTGCATGCTCTTGCGACAAGGCTTTCGCAGATAGCTTTTCGCAGACAGTTGTAATTTATCGTTGAGCGGGGAGTAATAGGCGTGCGCGATGTTATTCACCGGCACAACGCAAGGGGGCGCGAAGTCGCTAGGAGTAGTTGGTGGGTGTGGTTAGTGGAGTGTTTATCCTCCGGTTACTTATAATGACTAGAACTTTGTTTTTAATATAATGACTAGAACTGGAGTTGCATAGATGTACGTACTTCCTCAATCAACCGCTCTTCATGCTGCTCCATCTTCGCTCGTGTTTTTAAAAATGCCAGTCGTGAAAACAAACCAAACCGGGAAAGTAGGGAAGCGGAAGTGCGTGTACAGCGGATGTAGAGTGGACCAATCAGAGCCCTCTTGTCTGCGGCGCTGTCTGCGAGGCTTCTGCGGTGGTCACAATTTTTGGGAGGTGCGCGCAGAGCGTCTGCGAAGGTGGGGGGGGGGGCTACGCAGACACTGTCTGCGACGCTATCTGCGAGGACTGGGTTGTCAGCATAAATTGGCCTTTAGCCTGCATTAACTTTTTCAGCAGTTTGTGCTCCGGTGTATTTACTGTACACAATATACAGTGTACAGTGTATTGTGCTACTTGGTGTATTTTATACATATATCAAAGCAACAACCTGTAAATTGATGATACACTCAATAAAGTATGACATAAAAACATCAAACGGTTGTATAGTTTATAAAAGTGCTGAAACTTTAAAATAGCTGTACATTCTTATGTGGTTAGTATTTAAGTGTAGTCACAACCCCAGAAAGCCAGCAGGTAATACAAAAGTAAGTACCCCCCTTTTGAGAAAGAGAGAGAGAGAGAGAGAGAGAGAGAATATCTGATCACTGTCAAGATCCACTTGTAGACTTAGAACAAGCTAAAATTGAAGTTGATACACACATGTATGTACGACCTGTACATGTGTATTTGTATATTCTCTACTGTAATCCATCTGAAACAGGACAGACATCCCCAGTAGTTACATTATAGCTGCCTGTATAATTTAAATGTAAATACACAGGTATTTGAGACAATAATAAAATGGGGCCATTAACTTGCCTAAAATCTCTAAGAAGCAGACATTATTGCTGGATTTTGACTTAACACTGTTTTATTTTTCTTTGCTGTGTGAGTATGTGGTGCAGTTTTGCCACAAGGCATTGTATGTTTTGCAGCAGTGCCAAAAACTGCCATTTGGACTGTAAGAGGCATGGGGTTCCTCCTTCTTTGAACTACTGCCAACTCAGTAGGTTTGCTTCTTCTGCTTTTTTTCCCTCCCTCTTCAAAAAAAAAAACCCTTCCCCAGAAGGCACTTCCCTCTTTTTCTTTTTTTCCTTCTCTCTCTTCCTTTTCCATCCTCTTTTTAATTTGACCATAGCTTTCTGTGCTGAAGCTATGATGCTGATAAGAGAAGCATGGCTGTTTTTAACTGACAGCTTGCCATCTCTCTGGGTGTGTGTTTATCAGCATGAGGAGTTCTGGGTGTTTGCTACAAGTATGTCTCTGTATGTGTGTTTGTGTGCGCAGGCTTGGATTTGATGCTGTTCAATCTTGCATACATCTGGAGGCATTTTGGCTATAGCGTTGTGTAAAGCTGTGGTGTTACACAGAAAGTAATTGCATAATGACACTGGCCTGATTTTTCTGTGATGATAGCTTTGGTGACAGGTGTGTGAATTAACAATGTTCTCAGTTGACGTGTGTGTGTGTGTGTGTGTGTGTGTGTGTGTGTGTGTGTGTGTGTGTGTGTGAGAGAGAGATTCCCTGAAGTCAGCGGTCTGACAGTTCTCATCAGTAGAGTATACTGCAGCTCACACAGGGCCACTGAGGGTCACATACCTCACACCTCGAACACCACCAAAATACTGTGTTAACTCACTTTCTGTCATGTCCACTTCAGCTCACTGAAGAGGCACAAAGAGAGGACAAGAAAGGACAAGATTATAAAGCTTATGCTGTATCATTCATTCATTCATTAATTCATCTTCAGTATCCTGCTCTGGGTTATGCTATATCCGGAGCCTATCTTGGGAATATTGTGCACAAGGTGGACAAATTCACCCCACATGGGATACCACTCCATCACAGGGCACTATGCACACACATTAACACACACACACACACACACACACACACACACACACACGCATTCACACATAGGAGCAATTTAGAACATCCAGTCCACCTCCTGGCATGCTTCTGAGGTTCAGGAGGAAAGGAGAGAACCAGGAAACAAACCAGGACATGAAGAAAGCATGCAAAACTTCACATAGATGATAAACTCGAATTCGGCATCACATCAGGGAGCAAGAAGTGAGGCGGCAATGCTACCTGCTGCACCAGCATACATATTTCATATAATATTACAGCCACGAGTTTCTCCATGAAAGGAATTAAGGAAATAATCTCATGTTTATTTTGTCCAGTGCGATGATCTGTAGCAGACCGTTGAGTTTAATAGCACGCCCCTACATGTGTAAGAGAGTGGAACACTGGACTATTAACTGCGGTTAAGCCAGTTTTGTGAGCAAAAGGAAATGATTTCAATGCAAATACCAAAATCTGAACATTGAAATACATGAATGAGCTCCTTGCCTCACACTTAATTTACCTCTTTTTTCAACTATTTTCTCATTTCCTTTCTCTTTCTCCCTCCCTCCTTCCCCTGTTCTGCTCTCTCTCTCTCTCTCTCTCTCTCTCGCTCTGCCCCATCATGTGTGAGGGTGAGTGTGGAAGGAGGTGACCTTGCTGTGTGTAATTAAAGTGAAACACCTTGACTTGTCACCATCGCCTCAGACAGCTTAAATCTCCCTAATGTAAATGGGCCCGCTGCTGATGCACTGCTCGGCATGGCCACGGAGAAGATACAAGCTCTGGTGATCCATCTCTGCATGCATGCACACACACACACACACACACACACACACACACACACACACACACACACACACACACACACTCTCATAAGGACCTCTGTCCCATCTTTCTTTCTTTCTTTCTTTCTTTCTTTCTTTCTTTCTTTCTTTCTTTCTTTCTTTCTTTTTTAAACAGCATGGTTCTTAGCTTTTAAAGCTTGGCAGCTTTGTGGGATAGATCATGTTCTGCCGTATTATAATGGGTAAAAAAATCTTACATTGTAGGCTACATGTGTAATACATATACAGTTCGGAAGGAAAATACATTATATAGATTTGTTTAGATGTGATTGTGTGTATGCAAGGGGATTGAATTTGTTGCAGTCTACAATGTTTTGTCTCTACAGCAACAAGTAAGGAAAAACACATTCTTCACATGAAAAAAAGTCTGAAATGGACCAGTTGAGCTGATTTAATGATCTGGGAATGTGGGACTGCCTGAAACAACAATGTGTCGCAGGAGGCCAGAATCCTTGCCAAATATGTTTCAGCTGAACATCCCCATGGCATGTAGAAGAATGTTACATGGCCTGAGTGCCAACTTTACCAGTTGCCAGTGGCTCGTGCCAGACTAGAGCTGCATGCCCAGGCACTGGGCACAGTGACAGGAGTCAGATGCCCTTCATGTGGCAGCATCAGGCACCGCGGCCTTTCTCTCTGACCCTTTGGGATGGACAGTCACAGGCTAGCACATTGCCAGGGCTTGGAGGCCATGCCAACTTCCTCTCTCACACCCCTCCCCCCAACGCCACGCACATGCCTCATTGATGCCTGTAAGCGCCTCAGGCTCTCACTGTGTTGCTAAAGTAACAGGGCATCAACTTGGCACAGCTTCCTTCCCTCCAGTGGCCTCCATTTGGCAAAGACTTCTTCTCCCACTCCCTTTACCAGCAGCTGCCACAGCCATGTGAACCACTACAGGCTTCTCTCAGCTTCCTAAGTCCAGTGTTCTTTAATTCAATTACTCTAATTATTCTATAGTCCAATTATTTTCATTAAGCCTTGGCATGTGGCAACCTTTAAGGAGCTGTTTGTCATTTATAGAGCCCTCTCCTTCCTGCATGAATTAAATTGAAATTTTAATGGTAATATTATGAATGCTTTTGTTCTTCTTTCTTAAAACTCTTCCTGCTTTGTGAGTTGCCATTTAAAGGAAAGTGGCAGGGCTCATTTCTGACCCAGAAAAATGTAAACAGAAGCCTGAAATGAGGAAACTAGCCTAGGTAGATTCATATCGTGTTGATATTGTGACTCATGATTCTTCTAAGATATCTTAGAAGTCTAGTAACAAACTAAATATTACAAACTGCATTGTAAAAATGTTTTATTTCTTTTGAGGAAAAGGAATACACTTTTGCCTATACTGACATTATTAAAGTGTTTTTATAAATGAACGGTAGTTAATGGTAGCCTCATATTGTTAATTGGTCTAGAGTTTTTACTGTAAACATCTGACCTCTTTTCATAAGGATTGCATTTTAAATATATACTAAATTGTCATCCAGGGTGTAAAAACCTGATAAATCAATTCAACTATCTTATCCTTAATAGAGCAGTGGCTACAATTATCGACAGTCCATGATTATCGACACCTTTTCAAATTTACCAATAAAAAACAATTTTACAAAGATGAGTTTCAGTTACAACAGTTATTATTGGTTAATTAATCAAATGGGAAGACCCCCATCACCCTTTGATCTTGTCGTCTGATGATACAGCTCGTTACCTGAGATGAAATTTTTTTCAGCACAATCAGCAAGTTGAGAAAAACCCAGATGTTGTCATCACAGGTAAGCATGGTGGAAAGATCATGGACATGTTTTTACTTATCAAATACACCGATATTTCATGATCTCCTTGTCGAAACCTAGTTTGTTTCTTACTCTTTCATTTGACAGTCACCATTTTGTATCTAAACGCACGTTTGAGAAGTCACGTGAGGTGTCAGTAATAGTGATCACTTTCACCAGTGTCCACAATTATCGACACCCTGTGGAATTAAGTGATATTTACAACTGTTATGGATCGATCTTTGTGTAACATTGCTGAAGTAGATGAAGTACTTAAAAAAATAAAAGTGCTGTGATTTATGATAATTTTTTCTGATTCATAACAGAATGGAATGTTTATAGAGTATTTGGAAATCGATTGCAATAAATAGGATTAGACCAGAATTAAATTCCTAGCATATAAAAAACTAGAAAAGCACTTGGAGAGCGCAGACCTCCGCCAAGAATCCTTTAAAAAATTCCGGGATCCAGACGGTGATCCGGACAGGGGCGGATCTAGAAAAATATTTATGGGGTGGCAAGAGGGGGGCAGGAATTTTTGAGGGGTGGCAACGTATTACAGACGTATATACATATTTGGATGCTGACACAAATTTTGTTTTTTTACCTGTTTACTGAAACATATTCAAGTTATAGTTATATAATGGACATAAAGTCCAGACTTTCAGCTTTCATTTGAGGGTATCCACATTAAAATTGGATGAAGGGTTTAGGAGTTTCAGCTCCTTAACATGTGCCACCCTGTTTTTAAAGGGACCAAAAGTAATTGGACAATTGACTCAAAGGCTATTTCATGGGCAGGTGTGGGCAATTCCTTCGTTATGTCATTCTCAATTAAGCAGATAAAAGGCCTGGAGTTGATTTGAGGTGTGGTGCTTGCATTTGGAAGATTTTGCTGTGAAGAAAACATGCGGTCAAAGGAGCTCTCCATGCAGGTGAAACAAGCCATCCTTAAGCTGCGAAAACAGAAAAAAAAACCATCCGAGAAATTGCTACAATATTAGGAGTGGCAAAATCTGCAGTTTGGTACATCCTGAGAAAGAAAGCAAGCACTGGTGAACTCATCAATGCAAAAAGACCTGGACGCCCACAGAAGACAACAGTGGTGGATGATCGCAGAATAATTTCCATGGTGAAGAGAAACCCCTTCACAACAGCCAACCAAGTGAACAACACTTTCCAGGAGGTAGGCGTATCAATATCCAAATCTACCATAAAGAGAAGACTGCATGAAAGTAAATACAGAGGGTTCACTGCACAGTGCAAGCCACTCATAAGCCTCAAGAATAAAAAGGCTAGATTGGACTTTGCTAAAAAACATCTAAAAAAGCCAGCACAGCTTTGCAAGAACATTCTTTGGACAGATGAAACCAAGATCAACCTCTACCAGAATGATGGAAAGAAAAAAGTATGGTGAAGGTGTGGTACAGCTCATGATCCAAAGCATACCACATCATCTGTAAAATACGGTGGAGGCAGTGTGATGGCTTGGGCATGCATGGCTGCCAGTGGCACTGGGTCACTAGTGTTTAATGATGATGTGACACAGGACAGAAGCAGCCAGATGAATTCTGAGGTATTCAGAGACATACTGTGTGCTCAAATCCAGCCAAACTGATTGGTCGGCGTTTCATAATACAGATGGACAATGACCCAAAACAAAGCCAAAGCAACCCAGGAGTTTATTAAAGCAAAGAAGTGGAATATTCTTGAATGGTCAAGTCAGTCACCTGATCTCAACCCAATTGAGCATGCATTTCACTTGTTAAAGACTAAACTTCAGATAGAAAGGCCCACAAACAAACAGCAACTGAAAACCGCTGCAGTAAAGGCCTGGCACAGCATTAAAAAGGAGGAAACGCAGCGTCTGGTGATGTCCATGAGTTCAAGACTTCAGGCAGTCGTTGCCAACAAAGGGTTTTCAACCAAGTATTAGAAATGAACATTTTATTTACAATTATTTAATTTGTCCAATTACTTTTGAGCCCCTGAAATGAAGGGATTGTGTTTAAAAAATGCTTTAGTTCCTCACATTTTTATGCAATCATTTTGTTCAACCCTGCGGCACGGTGGTGTAGTGGTTAGTGCTGTCGCCTCACAGCAAGAAGGTCCTGGGTTCGAGCCCCGGGGCCGGCGAAGGCCTTTCTGTGCGGAGTTTGCATGTTCTCCCCGTGTCTGCGTGGGTTTCCTCCGGGTGCTCTGGTTTCCCCCACAGTCCAAAGACATGCAGGTTAGGTTAACTGGTGACTCTAAATTGACCGTAGGTGTGAATGGTTGTCTGTGTCTATGTGTCAGCCCTGTGATGACCTGGCGACTTGTCCAGGGTGTACCCCGCCTTTCGCCCATAGTCAGCTGGGATAGGCTCCAGCTTGCCTGCGACCCTGTAGAAGGATAAAGCGGCTAGAGATAATGAGATGAGATGAGATGAGATTTTGTTCAACCCACTGAATTAAAGCTGAAAGTCTGAACTTCAACTGCATCTGAATTGTTTTGTTCAAAATTCATTGTGGTAATGTACAGAACCAAAATTAGAAAAATGTTGCCTCTGTCCAAATATTTATGGACCTAACTATATACTGAATTTAATCACAGTTATCACAGTTTGATGACAAATAGTATGTACACACTACAAAAGGGCACAGGCTGCCATTTACAAACTCATACAGACAAACTTAATCTCATGCTTTTATTGTTCATGAAGAACACACATTCTCAGATGAGGTCTATACCGTTTCTGCACAGTTTTATACTGTACGTATATGCAAAAGAACAGACACTAAAAAAAACAACAACAATAACAACACTGCTTCAAGTTCAGCATGATTTAAACCATTTACACCAGTGTCACATTTTATAGTTTTTTTTCCTCATGCTTTGTAAAGGCTCACCAGTGAGCATAACATGAACTTGTCATGCCTACAATGGCTGAATGTGGCAATTTCCATGTTGCTCAGCAAAACGCTTCACATTACATGTATAGTTAGCTAAATAACGTTCTCCAACCTGATTTTTATCCTCTCAAAATCAGCATCGCAACTATGCTAGCACTGTTCATTCATTATAATTTAATTTCTTGATAGATAGTTAATCAGCTTTTACCTCTTTCCTCCCGTGTCTCCTTTCCTTGCGACTCCTGGCTCCCTCGCTTTGCGCCTCTCAATTTTCCAAAACAACCAATCTCTGGCGTTATCTCATGCTGCATTCGCTGCAGTCGGACATTGGAAATTCGCGCACGTAAATGTCAAATTGGCCGTAATTTTTCTTTGAATTCGTCGCTGCCAATTGGGGTGGCAGCAGGGGTGGCAAGGCTTTCTTTTAGGGTGGCATTTGCCACCCTATGCCTCCCCGGTAGATCCGCCCATGGATCTGGACCACCGCCAAAATTTAATGGATTGTTACTTGTGCCCAGTCACACCTCTGGAAAAAATTTCAGAGCAATCCGTTCATAATTTTTTCTGTAATGTTGCTAACAGACAAACCAACAAACAAATCAACAAACAAACAAACCAATGCTACCGAAAACATAACCTCCTTGGCAGAGGTAATTACATGCTTGAAATATTCAGATTTTTCTATTCCATTCAGAAAATATTTTTTTGCAGTTTGTTGTAAATATCTACCACATATTACAATATCAGTTGACATTTTATATTTTTAGATGTAAAAATATGAAGTTTTGGTTCGAGGAATGACATGCGACCTTTCACCTGGATTTTCATGCCGTTATGGCGTCAGTTGCCTGTTGACATTTATTGGTAAACTACAAAACTAGAAATTAATGCAAACAACAATAAATGTTTAAAAAAATGTGATCTACAAAAATACTTAGAAAGTGGGGAGAAAGTGGAACAAAAAGATTTTCTGACAGGTTAAACATTATCAGTTCATTTGTTTACAAACATTAGAATTACTTCCTTATTTACATAAACACCAACATCAATATATTTATATAAAAGATATTTTGTACTAAATATAAGTCTAATTTTAAATATAAACTATGTTTTGCTAACTTAATACCACATACCAATTTTTTTTTTATAAATAATCATCTGGATGTCAATAATTGTGGAACGATGTCACATGATCTGAAATGCTAAATAATTGGGAATCAACTAATTTTTTTCCAGTGGAAGTTTGAGTAACTATTAATGCACAATTTACGTACTGAAAGTCTCTTCTACTTTTGCAATGGCCAAAAGATCATTAAGGGGTCAATAATTGTAGCTGCCGCTCTACTTACTACAATGTATATACAAGAAATAGTATATTTCCAAGAGTCCACTAGTCTGGGGAATTGTTTCAGGAAGTTTGACTTACATTTGTGCTGTTATAAGCAATAACTGAAAACAAATAATATAAGCAGATTTTATCACATTTTCTTGATGACTTCATGACCATTTACTTCCTGAACCTATGACATTACTCAGCCAAAGAGAAATCGGGTTTAGTTATTATTTGAAGTAGCCAATTCCACAATAACTGCTATCAAATGTTAATTTTTTTATTGCAAATTATTTCTCTGCTAATGAATAACTGACTAACTTTCTTTCATTTTTAATTATTTACAATTCACACTTTATCAGTTGTAAAATGAAATTATATTTATCAAGTGTATTTTTTTCCCCAGTAATACAAGACAAAAGCTTTTTCTTAATTACTGAAAGCAGTAACAGTGATAACGGAGTAAGTTTTCTTATACTCATTTAACTGAGTAAGAATCAGGGGTGAGTTGTTGTAATCTGACAACAATTAACAATGTTTTAGGAGAATGGGTCTGTTGTTATCATTAAATATGTGGTGTCACAACAATTTAAAAATAAATGGCGTGAACAGGACATTCTGATGCATTTGTTTCTTAGAAAAATTTCTTAAACACCAAAAATGGTCTGTTGTATTATATTAAGAAGAAATTGTTTTGATTGATAACATTTTAAAACAGTTCTTAGTAAATGTTAGCTAAAGTGTACTATTTAAATCCTCATGTGGTTCAAAAATCTTTTTATGATTGATATTCATTTGTTTGAGATTAATAATACTGAATGGGGCGGCACAGTGATGTAGTGGTCAGCACTGTCGCCTCACAGCAAGAAGGTTCTGGGTTCAAGCCCAGCAGCCGGCGAGGGCCTTTCTGTGCGGAGTTTGCATGTTCTCGCCGTGTCCGCGTGGGTTTCCTCCGGGTGCTCCGTTTTCCCCCACAGTCCAAAGACATGCAGGTTAGGTTAACTGGTGACTCTAAATTGACCGTAGGTGTGAATGTGAGTGTGAATGGTTGTCTGTGTCTATGTGTCAGCCCTGTGATGACCTGGCGACTTGTCCAGGGTGTACCCCACCTCTCACCCATAGTCAGCTGGGATAGGCTCCAGCTTGCCTGGGACCCTGTTGGACAGGATAAGCGGCTACAGATAATGGATGGATGGGATGGAATACTGATTGGTATGGACAGTCCTTTGGGTAATGTTTTTTTCCCTCAGGCTCGGGTCCTCTACCAGAGGCCTGGGAGTTTGAGACAGTATCCTGCACAGTATCTTAGCTGTTCCTAGGACTGCACTTTTCTGGACAAAGATCTCGGATGTTGTTCTTGGGATCTGTTGGAGCCACTCTCCCACCTTGGGGTCACTGCACTGAGGGCTCCTGACACCATGGGGACCAGTGTTGTCTTCGTCTTCCACATCTTTTCTTGCTCTTCTTTCACCCCTTGAGACTTCTTGAGCTTCTCAAGTTCCTTTTTCCTGATGTTATTGTCACTTTATATTGCCACATCTATCATCACAGCCTAGTTCTCCTGTTTGTCTACCACTACCATGTCCGGTTGGTTATCCATTACCAGTTTGTCCATCTGTATCTGGAAGTCTCACAGGATCTTAGCTTGGTTATTCTCATCCACCTTTGGAGGTGTGTCCCACTTTGACCTTGGGACTTCCAGTCCATACTCGGCATAGATGTTTCTGTACACTATACCAGCCACTTGGTTATGGTGTACCACATATGCTCTTCCTGCTAGCATCTTACACCCTGCTGTTATGTACTAGATTGTTTCGGGGGCATCTTTTCACACTCTGTACCTATGTATCAGTTCACTTTATATAGTGCCTTTCTCAAACCCAAGGTCGCTTTACAATTAAGGAAAAAAAAGAGAGTCAGGATGTAATTCCAATGACATAGTTACCACAGTCCCACCAGGCACATGAAGATAAATCCTACACTTCCTGCGCAGCTGCCGCAACATCACTCGGAACACCACGCCATCCACAAATCGAGCACAGAAGCACCACCACACAGAGCACTGGTATAACCCAAACCACCTGCACAGCCAATGCGACGCCACCAGGCAACATCACTCGGAACACCACGCCAAGCACAAAAGCATCACCGCACACAGCGCTAGACAACCATGATGTTAAAAGAGCAATGAGCTCACTGCAGTCCATAGCGAGGAGCACAGGCATCACCCACAGCGCACCAAGGCCTGAAGGAAACGGATGCCAAAACTGGGTCTGGAGCTACACCACAACTGGCGCACAAAACACTCAAACAACAAACAAACATCAAACTACACAAACACAAAAAGGAAAAATAAAAAGGAAAAAAAAGAAAAATGAAAAGCTCCGGTGAGAAATGGCAGCTAAAATGCGCACGGTGTACTCTCAACTGGAAACAGAAACGGGGTGTCTCATCTCATTATCTGTAGCCGCTTTATCCTGTTCTACAGGGTCGCAGGCAAGCTGGAGCCTATCCCAGCTGACTACGGGCGAAAGGCGGGGTACACCCTGACTTGGTCTAAACCTGGAAAATATTTATTCATGTGAAATAAAATAATGGGTTATAATGAAAATGATTATCATATCAAAAGTCTAGATCATACAATGTATGTGTAACCTCTTATAAATATTGTAAGTCTCCTGAATGGAGTTCTCATTGCTTTGCTCCTGTGGAGGATGGCCCCATATGGACAGCCTCAAGATACACTTAGAAGATGGCTCTGGACAATTAATACAGTTTTGCTCCAATGGTTTAGGACTAAAATTACCATGATAACTTTAGGACTGCAGTTGTCATGAACAGTTTTGCACTCAAGTTTCCATCAATGAACAGTTGATAACTTCAACAAAACAGACTTCATGTCAAAACTTTAATGAATTTCCTGGTTACACAGTTGTATTTTTTGACCATACCAAGTCAAATGCCCTCCCACACCACAACCTGGTCTTCCTAGGCAGTTTCCCATCCCAGTATTAACCAGTCTTTTGAGGCACATTGGGCGGCACTGATCTCCATTTCTCTCCTTGACTTGCAAGTGATGTCAAAGCAAAATAGAAACCTGGATGTCGGCCATGTTGGTGGATATACAAATGCGGGGTCAAGCGACATTCCACACAAAACATAGTCACGCGTGCGCAACTCTTTGTTTTTCCACTGCTTTAAGTGTTCTTTTAGTTATGTCACATTTTTGTGCTGTATATGGTTGTGGTCACAACAGTACTCGTGACCATGACACATTCTGATGTTTTAGAATTCTGTCTGTGATTCGGAAAGAGGCCGAGGAAAGTCTGAGGCTTAGTACAGAGAGGAGACGAGCACGGCTGAACAACATTGGCAGGGCTGATCTAACGGAAGCTAAAACCAAAACAGCTTGTGTTTGCAGTAATCATTTTATCCCACTCAGAACATGGGCTATGTTTCATCCAAGGTCAGACTTGATCCTTCGGCAGCCAAACCAGATAGAACACGATATCTGGGTACTCTATAATCGGTAGAAGCGTCTTATCTTCAGAAAAGTCTGACTTTTTTAAATAATATGTGTCAAAACCACACATATCTATCTTCTCTTTGTATCAAATCTTTGCTCGACCGTTCAAATCATGGAAATACTGAGAAAATTCAGCATTGTTTACAAACACGCTTTCAGTGGCTGCCATCCTAGTTGCTTTGTATATTCACCATCATGGCGAACGCTCATGACATACTGTAGCACATTTTGATCATGTGGTTGCAAGTCATCTATAGCCCTCGGTATCTCGCCTATTACATAGCTAGGGTTATAGTGGGGGGGCCGGTCCTCTGGTAACCATGAGAGTTTGACTCCCTACTCACACCTGTATTGCAGTGTACCTTGTCAGATGGCAGTAGATACCATTTTGATGATGGTCTTTGGTATGACCTGGTTGCGAGTAGAACTTGCAATTACCCGGTCGAGAGGCAGACACGCTAACTATTAGGCTAGCTCGCATTTTTTTGACCATATAGGACACAGTTATTTATAGGAAGCGAGTTATTTATAATCACGCTATCTGCTATCACCCTTTTGAGTCTGGTTCTTTTCAAGGTTTCTTCCTCGTGTTGTCTCAGAGAGATTTTCCTTACCACCATCCTTACCACCTCGGACTTGTTCATTAGGAATAAATTCATCTGTTTCAAATGTATATTTTTCTGTAAAGCTGCTTTGTGACAATGTTAAGAGAGCTATAGAAATAAATTTGAATCGATTTATAAGATCTGAGTATATAGTGTGGAGAAGCTAAGATCGGAATGGAGAGAGAAAAATGGCAGTGTGTCCTTGGGCCTTCTGTGTCATTGTCATGGCTTATCAAGATCTAAAGGGAGGGAAGGAGGGAAATGTGCATTGCTTTAATAAAAAAAAAATAAAATAAAAAATCTGGCATTTCCCTCCAACATTATAAGTAAAGGGCTGCAAAGGGAAACACATTTAACTTTACCAATTTCTTATTGCCTGTCAGTCTTTTTAATTTGATCTGACGTCGGACAGTTACCATTTTGGGCGCGGAGTCAAGACACATATTGGCAAGGAGACTGGCAGCTAATAAAGCTAGCTAGCATTCACTCTCCTAGATTCTTCCTCACAGTCTTTATTTATAAATCTCAATATTGTTATTATGAATACATCATAGGAGTATTAAGGTTCACCTATCTTTTTCATGCCCTCACAGTTAATAACGTATTATTGATTTTGGAACTGGCCTGCATACATACCAGCTCTGCCCTTGAGCTTATATCACTTTTCCTCCATCACATGAGTCGTATCTTTATTTTGGCTCACTGTGTCATGGGAAGAATAGGTCTCTTTTTAATATTTCTCTCGATTATAGCTGCAAGATCTTTGTAAATCCCACATCAAATATGATTCTATCCTGTGTCAATATATCAGATCAGGTTCAGTCTGTGTGTAAATTTAAATCCTATTCACCCAGATAACTGCTCTTACATTTGGTGTAGCAGAACATTTTGCACGTTTTGAGAAAACAAGAGTGTGCGCATGATCGTTTCTGAGTTAATGCTTTTCTCAATGAAGCTGCAACTGAACCATTAGTGCGACTGCTGAGAGCGGCTTCTTTGTGTGGATCATCACCCCTTTTCAACAACAAACATGAGGGATGCTCGAAGTCTCCTTAGCCTTCATCTTCGCTATGAGCTAGATGAAAAAAAATTGCAAGAAAAATAGAAGGAGTGGGCATGATAAAAAAAGAGAGAGAGAAATAAGCAGTGCATGGATATATATGCGAATATATGCACGATCAGCACAAAATGGTGCTGACTCAGCTGACAGCAGGGCTTTGCTGTATGCTAAAACACATAGTGGCAAAGCCCATTAAAAATGAATGCCGTGCGATAATCACATTCACACTTAAAATTTAATGCTACTACACCAAAGCTGACAAAGAGAAGGTGGGGAAGGGCACCATGATTAAGGCCAGATCTCTTGTACTTCCGCGTCAAGGTGGTGGCAGACGATAGCCTCTGAGAAGTGCGTCTGATTGGAAAGGTGTTCCTAATTGCAGTAATTATGCTAAATAAGGACTAAAAGGACAGACACGGTGTGTTCAGAAGAAAGAGAAAAACACCTGGGGAACATCACGAAGAAAAGTGTGATCGTCCCAGGCCTGACCCTCAGGGATAAAGGTCTAGATGAGAAGAGGATGTGAAATTCTAATTAAATATGACCTTGTACAACCATGTCAAAGGTCTTTTATTTTGCACTGTAAAGGAGTGTACCATGGATTCAAATCTAAAGCTGAATCGATTTATTAAACCCATGTGCACTATGTGTTGGAATGTGTAAATTACAATGTTGAAAGGAATGAAAAAGGAGGAACTGAATGCAGGAAATATTCCATCAATGCTCTTTAAAGAAAACATTTCTTCCAAAAAATATATTTAGTGTTTCGAGAGTGTATGTGTGTTTTACATGCGTGCATGTACAATGGAGGTCACGCCAAACCGCCCGAGCAGTGAGCTGCAGTTGGCCAAGAAAAGCACTTGTTACAAAAGAAAAGAAAAAAAAAGAGCCAAATCATTTTTTTTTTCCTGTTCCAAGCAAACCACTGTCACACACAATAAGCCCTCTTGTAGATGTGCCTTGCCTTTTTTACTGTGTTTATGAAGTGGACGAAGTGATGGGGGAGTGCGCAGATGGGGGCATTCTTAAGTCTCTGCTACTTAACCGACCTCCATCCAACTTTTCCTTGAGCACCTTCAAGGTTAGGTGGGACTGAATAAGTGTCCTCAAACACTGAGGTGCTGCTTCAATAGAGACGGAGATATCACTTTCTCGGCCTTGTGTTGTTTTCCTCTGAACCGTGCCTGGAGCATGTCCTCCTGTTCACACACAAAGGGACAAGAAAGCAGAAAAGTAAAAGATAAAGAAAGGCAACACTGTGAATGATGAGAGAGAGAAAGAAGGCAGAGGAGAGCAAAGTGGATGATGGAATGGTAGTGAGGGTGTGGAGCATGTGCAGTGCAGTTATAGTTCCTGCAGATTGATAGCCTATTCCCACCATATATGCAGAAAGGCATTTATTGGACCAGAGATGTGTAATTTTTAACTGGTATTTTTGTTAAGGCCTTCGAGTTAACCCTTCCTAGTGTCATTAAGGACATACCACATACCATGCACACTTCCAAATTATGCAGAGCCTTGCTATTTTAGGACAACTAGTCCAACAAAATAAATCGATACATGTCAAAAGCCGAGACATGGAACCAGTGCTACCAATGAAGCTGAAGTTCCTCTATTATCTAGGTCACAATATGTGGAGCAATTTCAACAGATGGGCCAGAGTGAAGTCCCCAGGCGAACAGAAGTTTTCTTCTTTCATTTCTTCTTCTCTCTCTCTCTTTGTTTCTCCTTATAAACCTCCCTTCATCTTTTCCGAAGCAAAATGTATACATCCCACTCACACTACAGTAAATACACGGCATTAGTACATTTTCTTTTTTAGCATTTTAAATACACACATGCACAAAAATCTTGCATGCATGTACACAAGCAAAGCCAACTAGGTCACATACATACACTTCAAGTTGCTATTCCTCCTTTTATTGATTTATTAATGTGTCTGTAATAACACAATAGAAAAAATATACAATATATAGGGCTACAGGGAGCCTCATTACTATTAGTCCATGCAACTTATCAAAGAAGGAAGACTCGTTTAGAGAGCACATGGTGAACGTAATATATCTTGTGTAACAAAAATAATAATAATAAAGAATGGATCCCGTGTTTCTACAGTAGAAACTCTTTCAGTAGGACTCTTAGTAGGATATTTGTATTGTGTTAACCTGTAGATAATGAAGATTGTAAATGTTTTGTGGCACTCCACTGTGTGAGGTCATATTGGTGAGACTTGGCCACCAGCAAAAAGCAGTCTGAAAAGAAGCGTGTATGTGTGTGTTAGTGTGAATTCGGAGGCCCTGTGAAGGCTGGGAGCCAAAAACAAAGTGACATGGATCCAGAGAAGACCCCCATCCGCTCAGAGGATTCCGAAAACACCGAAGAAGCAATGAGAGGCATATTGGAGGGCTCGGCTGATTGTTAGCAGGGAAGTGCGTGCACAATAGGGTGCTTCTGGGAAGTTTTGGCCCCCACAAAAACCCCCACAACAAACCACGCAAGCGGAGGATAGAGGAATGTTGAGTGTGGGTGTGTGGTGGCACGGGAAACTGTGGAGCTCTACAAAGGCTCGCTCCACCTGTTTACACTTCTGCTTTTGGGCTGTGTTCTGCAGAAGGCCTCTTGAAAGCCTGTCAGTGCAGCTGGCCTGCTGTAGCCGGCAGCCATATCCGAAAAAAGGGGAGAAGGTGAATGGCAGGAGCAATGGAGAGCAAATAAGAGCCACTGATCTGTTAGGGTAAAGATAGAAAAAAAAGCAGGAGAGGAAAACAAATAAGGGTATGAGTCAGATCTCTGACAAAGACAGGTGAGAAAACAGAGGCGAGAAAGGAGAAGGAGAGAGATGAGATGAGATAATATCTGTGTCCTGAAACAATGTTTGCAGTGTCTGGACAGATAGATTGGTGGATGGAAGGATGGAAACATGCACAGGCCTTTGTGCGCAAATTTCCCACCGTGGCTTCAGCGGCTCCTTAGCAGTTAATTAAGGAGGCAGGAGGGGCAGGGAGGGGAGGAGAGCGCCTCTTAACGAGCATTCTACCCTGCATGAATGAGGGGTTTGTCCTAAACTGAGCGGCAAGAGGCCAAACAATGTCAAAAGCAATTAGCGGTAGCACTGGGCAGTCACTGAACAAGCAAAGGCTACAACACACACACACACACACAATTAGTAGGCAAGAAAATAAGACATTTTAGTGGAAAGGAAGAAGGAATGTGTTGGGGAAAGAAAAGCTCTAGAGGTATTAAAAAACATTGCAGGAAGGACCACCTGCCAGAACGCACCCGAACACACATACCTTTTGACTATACAGTGACAATTACTGTGTGTAAGGAGCATCCGCATGTGTGACTGTTTATGAAGAGAAAATTAAGATTAGTGTCCACGTATTGTAACATTAAAGCCATGACGTTGAATTTACATTGAAAGGTAGCCAGATCACTTCAATTTTCACTAAAGAAAAAAAAAAACCCTCCCAGAAATTAATACAAATTCAAAGACGTTCAATTTTCTGGAAATAAATTTATTAGAAAATGTATTAATACTGAAACACTGCATCTCTCTTACAATTTTGGTTCAGCATACTTTTTCAGAATGTTACACGTTTAAGAATTCTTGATTCTTAAAATCTTAAGAAATCTCATGGACGAAACCATGTTACATTTCTTGAAACATTATCACAAGCTGAACGTCACTTACAGTAGCTGACCACTTTCCTGTGATCAGTCAGCAATTTGTTGTCAAGACGCAACTTAAAAGGGAACTGAAGGCAAATTTTTTATTATCGAAATTCTATTTATCTCATTTTATAAAATATAGGAAAGTATTTCTGACAGCTATGTTGTCACTGCTGTAGCAAGTTATGAGTGTTTGAAATATGCTCTGTAATATATCAGTCCATATGTCAAAGCAATGGCCGTAAATGAGATTCGCTGAGACCTGTGCGAGACATCGTAGGACGGAAGTAAAATGTACAGCGGAAATCAAAGTGACCAACATCTGCCAACGTTGTCAAAAGACGTGCGCGCTCTCCTTTGAATGCTGATGTAATCAAGCTGGAAGTTTTTCCGTGTCCGAAATCGCTGCCTACTCACTATATAGTGTGGACCCCATTTTGTAGTGCTGTCTGAAACCTTAGTGAGGATTATGTGGGAAATGCGCTCAGTATAATATGTATTTATCACAAAAATACATGCATGTATTTATTATTTTGAAAACCCACCAGCCGCCTGATCTGGCACGTTTTAATAGTGTGACAGTAATGACGTAAATAGCAGCGTGACGGGCTCGTCCTTATCGTGTTGTCTTTCTAACTCTTCTCTACTCCACGTTGGTTCGAAGTCGTATGGAATAATCTCCATCGCTGATGAAGCTGGCGAATCTCGAAATTAATCTAAATTGGAATGATATGGTGATCTGGCTGCTGTGTAAACAGTTTTCAAAATGGCAGCGCTGACACTTCACGTTTGAAGTCTCGCATAAGTCTCGTGAAGATCGTGTGGATAAGCGACGCCTGCCGTGGACCATACGAACTACGTTCAACATGGCTAAAAACCGAAAAGGCCGATAAGTGTAATATAATATGCCAATACGAGTCATGATATAAGGTTAATAAAACCGAAAACGTAATTGAATAACACGTTAATTAACAAATAAAGCAAGTTTAAAAATGACTTCAGTTCCCCTTTAACAGCTTGTCTTTCAAAGCTTGCCCACTGAAGCTGCTAGCCTCTCATGCTCCCAGTGTGTACCTGCTACTGTCTCTTCGCCTTGGCACCTTCTCTTCACTCCAGCTTTTCTCTGTGAGTGAAGTGCTACTTTAAAGCTTTAGTGTGTAAGCCCTGGCGATGTTTTAGCAGACTGCTCACCAATTCAGACCAGAAAAGATTTGTGTTCGAACAAGAGCGTCAGTCATGTGCTTTTAGTCTTTGTGTGTGTGAGTAAGAAAGGTCTGGAATGACAGCAACCTTCATTAATTGTTGGCAGGAATATATTCATATAACTTTACACGTTAGTTTTTCAGTCTGAAAAGGAAGAGGTGACATTGGCTGACTGTGAGAAAGTAGAGCCCTGTGGTTGCTGGGTCATAAATGCTTTCTGAAGTAAGTGTGTGTGTGTGTGTGTGTGTGTGTGTGTGTGTGTGTGTGTGTGTGTGTGTGTGTATCAGTGAAGTGCAATTTGTGATTGCACCTTTTCATGCTGTCTGAGGGCATGGGAAATGAGGCCAGGTAATGTGTGCCAGACCATGTCTTGCTGCTGATGCTGTGAGTTTTTTTTCTTTCTTAAGGGTAGCCAGTCTTTGTTTCTCTTCAACCAGTAGCTCTGCTCATTTACTGTACTCCCCAAAATTCACTTTCTCATCATATGTGCCAGGTTAATAAATGGCGCAAAGTTAAAAAAAAAAAAAAAAGCTCTCCTTTCTGTTTCAGCCAAAACCTTCCTCACCCTCTCACTCACCTTTTCCTCGTTGTAGCATTTCCAACTCATAAATCCATTAGATGATCCTTTCATCCAGAGCCAGAGAGAAAGAGAGAGAGTCCATGGCATCCTCTCCCCTGATCAATCATGGCTTGGTGAGTGTAATCTCCCCGAGGCAGGCCAGGAGGAGTGATCAGTGACACAGAAGACGCACGTCGACACAAACCGCCTTTTCCAGGAGGATGGGGGGTGGGGTAATCAAAGGGAGATTGAGAGTGGGCTGAAAATTGCCATGCAGATTTAGAGCCTATAAAGACAGAGCCAGGTTCTTTTCCCTCTAGTCTCCCCTCCAACTCCACCCCCCCAACCCCCGTATGCTCCCCCACCCACTCCCACTCTCTCTGGGCCGCTAATTGGAAGCAGGTAACCGCAGACGAGGGCCCAGGTTGCGGTAACCTTGGTGGCAGTGCGCCTGCTCCCCTGCATGCGGCCAGCTATTCATCATGCCACTGGGAAGGAGGGGGAATATGCAGCAGAGGGAAATGAGCAGTCTGAGACAAGCCCCCAGAAGAGTAACAAATCACCCCCTCAGTCGCCCAACCCCACCCAGAGGAACATACTGATGGAGCTAGCCAAACAGCAGGGCTGCAATCAGCCAAGACGGCCTGTGCATACGACATTTCAAGGTTTGTACTCCAACAACCACTGTTGTCCCAAAAATGATTCTTTTCTTTTGTTTAAACTGTAAGAAGATTAGTGTTTAGAGTAAAACACAAATAGCAACATACCTTCTGTTAAGCACCTGGAGTGCGATAGGTTTCCTCTGTACTGATGTAGTAATTGCAGCTCTGCATCATGAAGCTTGGTAACACTTATTGTTTACTGGCAAATCTCCTTGGTTGTTATCCACACTTGTCATTGTAATTGATTTGTTCAACTCAGTTGATCAGTCACTGTTATGGCACTGACATACCAAAAACAGATATAATCTCACTCGCTGAGGATTATCAATAATAGATGAAGATTCAGTGAACAGCTCTTGTGGTCTATCTAAATAAGAAACGGGGATGTTCTTGAGAAATCATCAGACATTGTAGACACATCTCAGATTAAAGGAGAACTGAAGTCATTTTTAAACTTGCTTTATTTTTTAATTAACGTGTTATTCAATTACGTTTTCGGTTTTAGTAACCTGATATCGTGACTCGTATTGGCAAATTCGATTTTTAGCCATGCTGAATTTAGTTCATTTGGTCCACGGCAGGCGTCGCTTATCCACGCGATCTTCACGAGATTTGTATGAGACTTTGAAACGTGAAGTGTCAGCCAGGTGTCAGTGCCGCCATTTTTAAAACTGTTTTCCAAATGAAATATTGCACAAAAACAAGTTTAAATGACGATTACTGCCTACTTTTTTCAAACTTTCCTGATTGCTTTCAAAACAAACAAAACTTCCGGCTTGATTACATCAGCATTCGAAGGAGGGCGCACGTGCGTCTTTTGACAATGTTGGCAGATGTTGGTCACTTTGATTTCCGCTGTACGTTTTACTTCCATCCTACGATGTCTCGCACAGGTCTCAACGACTCTTGTTTACGGCCATTGCTTTGACATATAGACTGATATATTACAGAGCATATATAAAACACTCATAACTTGCTATAGCAGTGACAAAATAGCTATCAAAAATGCATTCCTATATTTAATCAAATGAGATAAATAGAATTTCAATTAAAAAAAATTGCCTTCAGTTCTCCTTTAAGGCTTCTAGCATATGTAGTACTATGCTCAATAATAGAGAAAATCCTAAGTCTACAAATATAATGTTGTGTAAATGTGGTGCCTGTAATGTATCATGAATACTATTTAGTGGTAAATGAAACCTCTACCTTGAGGTAATGATCTATGTAACTTTTTTTTCCCTAATTTGGAAAACAAGTTTTTATATCACTTTTTTTTTCAATTGTAAAATGAAATTTTCGAACACCAGGCCTGATGCAAGGGTGTGGCAACATCTACATAAAGTGCAAACAACACCATGGACAGCAGCCATACCACCTCCTTGGATGGCTCCGAAAGCAAAAACAATGGCATGTGCAACAAAGGCGGGGCCGAGCCCAAATGCCTGTGGCTGATCTTCCCAACCCACCTGCTAGCAGAACAGAATCGAAGGATATGCTACCGTGTCTAAACTGTGCATTAATTCTGCTTTCCCTTTTTCTGTGCTGGTTCCCTAAAGGAAGCCAGACCTCCAGCTCAACGTTGAGAACCAGATCCACCTGCACACAGCTGCCTCACACCATAATCCACTACATCCACCTTGAGCACAACCACCTGGAGTATATTTTTCTCATTCTACTCCTCTCCTGATAAAATACACCTCCCGAACTCAGCTTGACACTCAGGTTGTTACTTGAGTTTACACCTCTGGTACATAATCTATTTAGCTTTCGTGTTTTTGTTTTATCATGCACAAAGTTGTGGATTAAGCATTGACAGATAAGGTGTGTAACTAATTGTAAAGGCATGTTTTATTTTTTTCTTAATCGCCCAAAGTTGTCTCTAATCATCACTATGATTATACAGCCAGAATTCATAGAACAAAATTACTCACTATATCTCTTTTGATTGATTAACATGGGAAAACTAGGGGATTAGTTGAAACGAAAGTGTGTATGGTTCCAACATGAGCATACAAAGCCACACTGGAATACTCAAAGGGGAGTGCCAACTATAGCACAGTAACTCATCATCATCAGACCTCAGCCTTGTCTGCATATGCGCACGTGTGTGTGTATGTGTGTGTGTGTGTGTGTGTGTGTAAGTGTAAAATTCCCCTGTGAAGCCTACTACACCAATTTACAGCCTAAGGCAATCACTCACTCACATCTACATACAGGCTGATGAGTGCCTCTGTGGCTTTTGTCACATGATCACCGGAGTCACATGACCTTCTCTTCCTTCTTGCTGATCAAGAAGAGCCAGAAAGATGTGTAATAAAGTGTACTTGTGTATTTTTTTTTTAATTTTTTTTAATTGGGTGTTGTTACTGTTTTCGTAACACTTCATCAAGAATTACACATTAACAGCAAATAACCTGAAGGACCCTCACACTAAGAACCCAAAGAGATCCATGAAAGTTGGCAAATGTAAGTAGCTCCAGTATATTGATTTCAAAGACTTTAGAAAAAACAAAAACAAAACAGTTTAGATGATTCTATCTTTTGGAAAGCTAAGTAAAATCACAGTTGTTTTCAGCAAAGATTATGTTTCATCTTTTCTTCATGGTATTTTCAATTTTGTGTATTTTGAATCTGTGGTCATTTTTAAATGTAGGTAGCAGTATGCAGATGGTATGTTCGTGGTAGTGATGTCACAAATATGCTGAATTTAAAATAGGCCTTGCAGCATATTTTACATACTACGGACTGGAGAATAAACTTGTATAATACAGTAAAATTATTTTCCTTTATTTATTTAAAAATATTATTTTAAAAGAAGCGCAATTTTTTCCCCATGATATTGGCCATTTTCATATCTTCATTCCTTGCCATCTTGATTCAATGTCATGTTCAAAGATTCATTATCTGTTTTTTCCCCCTTTGCTTCCTTTCTTATTTCTCTTCTCCTTGGCTCTTTACAACTATTGTTATGGGAAAAGCAGTATTTTGATTAAAGAAAGGGAAGGAGGGGCAGAGGTGGTGGGTCCTTAGCATTGCACAAGATTAGCCATAACACCTTCAGCACACACACACACACACACACACACACACACACACACACACACACACACAGTGCTGATGTCAGCAGATGTCTCAGGTTGGTGCTGGTTAAAAGCTAAATGAAAATCTGTGCTATAAAGGCAGGTAGATAAGGCTGGGCATATGCAGCACCACTGCCCCTTACTCCACGAGGGATTAAATCCATATAGTTTGCTACAGGCTTCTCAGAAGCTTAGACGTAACCACTGAGTGCAGACAACAGCTTCAGACTGTAAAGACTGTGTTCACCATAACAGATAGACTGTAACAGGATTCTTTATGTTTACTGAAAGCCCTGAGCCATAAACAAGAGTAATATCAGCCATGGAGTGAGATATTTAAGAAATGCTTTGTAACACACACACACACACACACACACACACACACACACACACACACACACACACACAGAGAAACCTTTAGGTTAAAGTAATGGGTTAAAATACACTAAGGCATTAGATTTTGAAATTGCTCTACATTTGACCAAACTCTGTGGATTTACTGTAGTCTGTTTCTGCTTGTGTGTTGATCTACTGTACATAGATGTAAAGTAATGAAATATACCATGCACTGAGAGGCTCTGGTTGAAATTACTGACTCTCTGAGGTGACTGGCATCGTACTATATTGTGAGGGGCACTGCCCTGAAGAAAATAGCACTATAACAGTTACCGAAGAGAATCTATAATTTCAACCAGAGCCTCTCAGTGCATGGTATATTTGATTGAAATCCCTCATCAAAAAATTCCAAACTAAAAGTGTTACTGACAAAGAATTAGAAGTAAACCTGAAAAAAAAAATTATTAAAGGTCTAACTCTGCCTCGTTAGGCAGGATCATGATACATAGATACATACACACAGAAATGCTCACAGAGCCACAGCTGTGACTCGAGTCGGCAATATAGCATGAAATTGTGACATCAGTTCATGGTATATCCAGGATATACCATGACTGACTCACACCATATCCATTTTTTTTTTAATTATTGATGTCACGAGATATATTGCTTAATCAATAGTGGAACTATTTTATGTCACGTGAGCCATCATTGGCCAATACCTGCACAGGAATTTTTTGATAAGGAATATAAATATAAATATATTAGCATAGTGCTGCTTTCCACTTAGGTCATAGTTCAATGAAGTCATTTTGACATCTGTGCATTCAAGCTACAAAATGGGATAAAACCTGGACGTCTCAGTGCCCGTCTTTTGTTCGCAACGAGCTCGGAAACTGTCTGTGATGAGCGAAGTATATTTACCTTTCCAGAACAGTGACCTGTATAGCCAGTGTTATAGATTGAACATGCGGATATGTCCATGTTGATGAATCCAAAGCAAAATACTTCTACGTTCAGTAACTCAATTACTCATTAAAAGTTAAGAGGTGCTGCTTTGTTCACTTCTGATGCTGTTATTTCTGGTTTGATATCTCTTGCCGAACTTGGAGGAACTCAGAGTTGAGGAGACCATCTCAAGTTCTCGACTAGGTTGAGCTTAGAGGGCATTTTCTTTGTTTATCGAGGTAGGAAGTTGAAAATTATGAGGTGTGATCTCTAGTTGAATGCAGCTTAAGTGTAAGTTTGTCTACAAAGAATATGAACTAAGGCCACTATCATCTATTTAGATCATGTGAAAGTGTGCAGTAAATAATGCACTGAGCAGCTAAATGATAAATATCCATAATTTGTTGCAGCTTTTAGTATTTATTGGATCATTTATTGGATCAAACTTTCAAACTGAGGCTAGGTCATATGGATCAGATCTGGTTCAGTAGGGATGCTTGTTTAAATACTTTTTTTTTTAAGTTAGATGTGTGTGGCTGCGTGCATATTGGCTTTGCAGGATGATGGCCCCATCAGCACATCTTATACGGACAATTACTCAGAGATCATTTATTCTCCCCAACATTTTTGGCAGTGATATTTTTAGTGGTTTTCTCATTATTATTATTATTATTATTATTAATTGTTCATTTGCTGCAGTGAAAGGAAATGAAAAGAAACATACACCTTCATGTTTAACAATCGGCCTAAAGATGAATTTCTTCCGTTACTTTGACGCCTGGCACACTTAAATGCTCTTAGCTCAGCTTGCTCCAGGGTTTCTTACTGGTCATCTGGTGCAAGAAGGTCTCAGGAGACTGGTCAGACATGATAGAAATGAGAGAGAGAGAGAGAGAGAGAGAGAGACGGACCTGTGGCCACAAGCCCTGTTCTGGCTGTTAATCACTGGCTGAGTGGAGCAGCCAGGCTATAATGAAGGATTTATCTGGGGTCTTCAGAGCACTTAGGGCCCAATCGACAGTGGCCCGCTGACACAGTGATGAACACTTTGCCTCCTGAGAGAGCCAGAAACAGCATGGAGGCAGAGACAGCATGGAGGGAGAAGGATAGAGGGCAGAGAAGAAGAGAAAAGGTGACAGGTTATGTTTGGTCGGTCCACTGAGGGACGGCGTAGCTGATCATAACTAATGGAATTAAAACTCAGACAGAGGGTTGGCTAGTTCAAGACTTGTCGTTTTATTTCAAATTGATCACATAGTTTAATTGATCTGTTAAATCTCGTTCTAACAGAGCAGTACAGTAAATTCAATCCGTTCAAAGCGTAATGACTGAGACTTTGACAGGCTGCTAATGGGGCAACGAGAAACCTTTATTTCTGTTTATTTTTAAAGCAAAATCAGAGACATGATGAATACTGGAATCAATAAGGTGGAGACAGTACTGGAGTTGCACACCGAAATAACTGTCACAGGATTATTAATGCATGGTGGAGGGGAAAAAATGAATTAAAGATTATAGTACAGATCTGTGGTAGGCCTTAGTCTTTGATAAGCAAGCATTTAATCATGCTGTCCACACAGAGTGGTGTAGCATTCATCAGAAAGGTGTGCTCATATGCTGTTTGTGTTGAACATCTTAAAGGCAGCACTTAGCTTAAAAATACCAGTATGGGTGACATCTTAACATTATTGATCAGCGTGTCCACATTAAGAACACATGCTCTAACCACAACAAATATAACTCATGCGTGTACTCGCCCATCTGTTATCTTGCATTTTTGTATAACCGTTTGTCTATATGATCATACTTGATGCAAATTTAAGTTTAAGCATGTGTATAATGACAAACACACACACACACACAGAGGTGTAGCAGGCTTGGTGTGGGGGGGTCGGTGGCAATGGTGACAGAAATTGAGGGGGACGGGGTGGCAGCTGCGGGCTGCTCGGAGCACTGTCAGAGCGGAATGATTAATGAATGGCGGCCCCAGCTGAGCCTAACCTTTGGAGAACCGCGCAGGACATCTGCAGAACTGTCAGCGCTCTGACAAGGACAGAGCTGAACAACCAATTATTTCGCCATCACTAAGGTGGGCTGTCAGCTTAATCCTAGCCATTCACTTAGGCAAGGACAGGCAAATTTCTCCTTTACATACACACAGGGCTGTGCTGCTGCAGTGGACAAACACACACACACTCACACACACACCTACGAAAACAAACACACATGCACACGAACATGCACCCGCAATCAGTGACATACAAACAGGCACACAGACACACACACATACACACACACTCTCTCACACATAGACACACACACACACACACACAAAACTCGGACTAAACAGAGTTAACCCCTGCCGTGCCTGAGATGCCAGCATCCAGGTTACTCCTCCTATTGTGAGTGCAACACATAACGTGGGTTTAATGACAGCGTCATGTTTGTAGGATTTATTTATTTATTTATTTATTTATTTTGGTGCAGGTGTGTATGCATAAGACCTACAGCAGGACCCAGTTTCCTAGCTTTCCAGACAGCGCAATGTTATGTTCACACAAATGTCAAATGCAAAACTACTATAGCAGCTACGATAAAAAATGCATCACCCAACACCCACATAATCAGGGATCATACTTCATATCATGTCGATATAAGGGCTGATCTGATACAAAATTAGTCAGCTCCTCCACCCCCCAAAAAACATGCCGCTAAGTGAATTAGCGACTGTAAATTTCCCCTTGATGTACATTTGTATATGTGTGTGTGTGTGTGTATGGGTGGATGTGTGTGGGGTGGGGGTGTGGGGGGTATCCTACTTGGTAGCTTATGATAGGCTAATCTCCCATTGAGTGTGTTTTCCCACATCACACCCAGTGTTCCTGGGATAGACTCCAGATCCACTGTGACTATGACCAGAAGATGAGTGAATCCCTGTGTCCGAAATCTCTCACTCGTTCACTACTCCCTATATAGGGAATTACTATATCAGTGGTCGAACTACTTTTTTCCAGTGTTCTGCAATATTGCAGAATGTCAAAATTTTGTTCTGCAATTTGGAAATATTTTCTGCAAATACACAAGCCTCCATACTACACCCTTAACCTAATAATGCATATATTTACATCATATCTAGCTTTACAACTCCTAGCATTACTATAATTCTTTATTCTCTCACTATTTTTTATTTCAGTCTTCACAGATCCTTCTCTGCAGCAAAATTATCATTCCATGATACCGCTACAGGTCTTTCATCTCCCTCGCCCTGACACTACGGGCTACTACAACTTGAAGTATACCAACTAATTCATAAATGTACTAGTTATCACACCCACACATTATCCTTCCACACAACATACTAATAAAGGTATCACCACAATAAAAAATAGAACACAACTGTTCTTCAAGAAACACAACATTCATTTTCATGTTACACGTCATGTTACATTTTGTCAAGATTAAGTTTCTAGCTTGAACAATAGATTCATTTCATCTCATTATCTCTAGCCGCTTTATCCTGTTCTACAGGGTCGCAGGCAAGCTGGAGCCTATCCCAGCTGACTACGGGCGAAAGGCAGGGTACACCCTGGACAAGTCGCCAGGTCATCACAGGGCTGACACATAGATACAGACAACCATTCACACTCACATTCACACCTACGGTCAATTTAGAGTCACCAGTTAACCTAACCTGTATGTCTTTGGACTGTGGGGGAAACCGGAGCACCCGGAGGAAACCCACGCGGACAACATGCAAACTCCACACAGAAAGGCCCTCGCCGGCCACGGGGCTCGAACCCGGACCTTCTTGCTCTGAGGCGACAGCGCTAACCACTATACCACCGTGCCGCCCGAACAATAGATTGTTACCCAAAATATACTTCATTCACAGTGTTTGCATCTGCAACCTGTAGTTTTAAATTGAAAGCAAGGTTTCAATTCTACACTCTGTTACATCTTACGATGATGCAAAGAATTGATGCCATTAAGGAATAAAACCCAACTGGCAAATGGAAAGACGTTTGGGTTCATTGTGTTTGCCTGGCTTCTAAAGTGCAAGGTCATGAACTGAGCTGAGAACTACTGCAGGGGCTTCACTGCTCTAAACTAACAACAGAGAACTGGGTACAAACTAATCATGGCAGAACTGAGAGCTACAGAACTGAACCTATGAGCTTTATCTTACAGGGCAACTGTTTTACTTTGTGCTAGTCTGCACCACAGGCAAGACAGCACTAGTAAAAAAAAATAGAACATGTACACAAAACATGTATTAGTGTAGCTTGGTATGAGAAAAAATATTCAAAAGTATTTATGAATAATTGTAAAATACTGTTGCTGTCTTCAAAAGGGAGATAATATCAGTATAATTTTGCATGATTCAACCATACAATATATACAAACCTATACAATTTACCAATATATACTGTATGTATGCAACTATAACAGCGACCGTCTTCATTTTTGTCCCCCTCTCTGACGCGCGATCTGTCGCTGTTGTTGTTGGAGTCACGCTGGCTGCCGGTTTTGCCGAGATACGACAAAATCGTCCTTGTTTTCTTGCCGTTTTTGTCGGACTCTTGCCCCGAAGAAACAATCCTCTTCTTGGGATCCATGTTTGTTGTGCCGCATTGAATTCTGGGAGATGCATGGTGGAAACTGCCGAACACTGCCGAGGTAGTTGTCGGGTCCTCCCAGTGGGTATTAAAAGTGACGAAATCTTACATCGGAAAATGGCAACTGCCCTTATTTGGTTGTCGTCGCCTTTCGTCAGTATTACGTAAATATTGCTCAACTTTGACCTGGAAAACGCCGTCAGTTTCACGCGGCACAGGTTTCAGTTTATTTACAGCGCCGCTAGTTTGCTAAATTGAGAACCATTGTATCCCGAGCCTGATTTTTTCATTCTGCAAAATTGCAGGTTGTTTAATTTTTCTTCTGCAATCTTGAAAATCATTCTGCAAAATGCAGACTGCAGACGGGTATTTCGAACACTGTATACAGAGGACTATATAGTGAACTCATTGGTAAAATGAAAAAATGCTTTCGGACACTAGTCCATCACGCCGATAATTACGTCATTACTGTCACACAATTAAAACGTGCCAGATTAGTCGGCTGGTGGGTTTTCAAAATAATAAATACATGCATGTATTTTTGTGATAAATCCATATTATACTGAGCGTATTTCCCACATTAATCAGTACAAAGTACCCGCATCTCTCTTTTTTTTAAATCAAGGCTGAATACTTTCTTCTTTGCCGCTGCCTTTTTATTAAATCAAATTTGAGACTTTTAATTTGATTTCTTTCAGCGCGACCGCAATGCATGATGGGATAGATTACTTGGTTAGTGACCAGTGGTTGTACACTACTTTTGAGTGCACTATATAGGGTGTAATAATTCTCATTATCGTTTCGGACAGTACTACAAAATGGCATCCCCACTATAAAGTGCCCTATATATTGAGTAGGGAGCGATTTTGGACACAGGGCATGAGTGGTAAATGGAGGTGAATTAATTAATATGAAATGCAGTGAAGTCATTATAAAAGGGATGAGTGCTACCCTGCTTCTATGCATAACATTTATTATTATTCTGTCCACATTCACTGGATATGAACATTCGTGTACTCTGATTGGCTACTCTACTACTAGGCTATCAGCTCATATAATGTAAGTAGAGAAAAACAAAATGGTGGAGTGTGTTGCTGAACCAACCGAGGATGAAATAAAAACTCTACTTGAAAACAAAACCCCAAAAGATACAAAAGGGCAACAAAATATGGAATAAAAGTATTTGATGGTAAGAACATGTTTTTTTTTTTATTTTTCAAGAATTATTATTATAGCGTTTTTCATAAATTGTCATTTTGCTGGTTTGTTAAGCAGAAATAATTTTGTTGGACGTTTTGTATAAAGTTTTTATTTATCGAATTTGTAAAAAATAAAAAAATAATGCTCTGTTTCTCAAAATCCATTTTACGTCGATAGAATAAAACAGTTATTCCACGAAATCAAGTCGTACATGAGCTGTTAGCCGACGAGATGCGTAGCATTGAGTTGACTATAAGCCATGTACGACGAGATTTGAGTGGAATAAATGTTAAATATATAGTAAATACAGTAATAACATGTTGATATTAACCTTCATCCTACCAAGTGGGGTCCATCTGGACCCCGCACCTATATGTTTGTTTGTCATTTTAAAAATATGTGACATACTGCCTCACCGTTTTATGAATTTGTCGGAATTTATGTCTTAATTAAAACACTAAAGCACCGGAAGATCAGCTTTTTGCATTGTGAAGGTATAATTAATTTGTTACTGGGGTCCAACCGGACCCCAGAGTAAAGTTTATCTGTCTTTCATTTTATAATTGAATAGCACACTGAAAGTTAACTTCTTTTATTTCTTTCATGTTCCATAATGAAACTACCAAGGCATTCCTTCTTGGGGTCCGTGTGGACCCCACTGCTGCAATAAGCACAGGCTGCAAAACAAAAGCCCTAAATTATTTTACAATTACTTTTTTGTTTTAAATTCTGTAAGAAAAGACCTAAGTTGTAATCCAGAATGTTTTACAGCTGCATGAGCTGCAAAAATCATGTATATAATGCCAATTTTTTTTGTGGCGCTATAATTTGCTACATGTATGCTAGTTATTGCAATATTATTGCAATGTTATTGCATTTATAATACATCATTGATATTCAGCCATAGTGGATTTTGTTCTTCAATAAAGTTATGTCTGTTTGCTGCATTGAATTGGTTCTTACTGCATTGATTTCAAGGTATTCCCTCCTGGGGTTCATACGGACCCCGCCTGGTAGTTTATGTATGTAAAATTGGCTGGTAGGATGAAGGTTAAGTGTGTTCTTTATGCCTTGGGCCCTTTAGTGTATTGCTGTTATTAATACAAGATGTTCTGAACAAAACTTATCTGGTGATTTTGTCTTTATAAGCTTTAATTTTAAAGAAAAGTATTGGGGTCCAAACGGACCCCACATGGTAAGATTAAGGTGTAAAATAGCATGGTAGGATGAGGGTTAAATGTATTAGGAACTATCTAATCAAAGCAACATAATAAACAGGTGAGTTTGATCTAAAATCAGACATTTTGAAGAAGTACCCAATAGCTTTTGAGATGCAGCGTCACCCATAACCTTCTAACCAGCTTTGAGTTCCACAATCACATCCTTCATGAAGTCACGTGACACTTCTATGTTGAGATACTGAAATTACAGCATTGAACTTAGTGTGTGTCCGTTAAACCACATTTTAAATGCTTGCGCAGTGCTACAGGGAAGAGATCCAGGTTTAGTCACTGATTTGCTGTTGATGCCGATTCGAGGAGGATTTAAATGGAGGAAATGACGGATCATCAACACTGTTAGCACTAACCTATTGGTAAGATATGATCTATGTGTTACAAGGCTTTTCCTACATAGCGTTGCAGCTTTTCCCCATATTTTTATCACTTATCACAGGTTTTTACGAGGTTTAATATAAAATGAGAATATTTTTTATTCTGACAGCTGACTGGTATACCCTAACGGGGAATTGTTTAATCCTACTGGCTGTTCGTGCACTGTGGTAGGCACACTGTGATCTACTTAAAATGGTCTTCTTAGCAAATCACACTGAAGGTCAAGACCAAAAATTCACGACCTCCCGCTGCCTGAAATTTGATTCCCAACAAATACGTGACTCACATGTAGCACAGCACCAGGAACCCCATGTGTGTGTCTCTTCTGTCCTTTGTATGTGTGATTCAAACTTAACATAACTCTGCCTCCATGTGTGTGTGTGTGTGTGTGTGTGTGTGTGTGTACCCAAGTCGAGGTGTTTTTTTTTGTTTTTTTTTTTAAATGCATACAAAGAAAGCTTGCCCTGTGCTACAGGGTTCCAGGAAGGATGTCTCTGTTCATGTATGTGAATGTGACTCTGCTGTGTGTTAAAGAGAGAGAGAGAGAGAGAGAGAGAGAGAGAGAGAGAGAGAGACTGAGTGATGGAGATCTGATTGAAGCATTTCCTTGGCACTAACCGATGGAGCTTGGCTGGCCAGCCTATTGACAGACTGCTGATGAAGCTCAAGGGAGTGAGGAGGGGAAATTAGGCAGGGTTAAAATCAATTACCTTTAAAGCTGTCCCTCATCACTGCATGGCTGTGTGTGTGTAGTGTGTTTTGATTCTATATTTATAACACAGCACTGTTGAATTATTCTCTATTCTGATTGGTCAGAAGGTGTTGATTAATTTTCTATAACAGCACAGCTTCGGCGGTGGTTCTGGCTGCAAAGGAAATCACAGATCTATATTAATGCATTAGTTTTGATAGTAACAGCTAATTGACAGGAACTGGTACAGTAAATGATCTACAGTACATACTCTGAAACTTTTTATATTACATTTATGGAAGAAGTCTCCACTTTTTCCAAAGCCACAGGTAAAGCTGTTGCTTTAGGTCTTCCACCACAGAAAAAGTGTTTTAAAGTTGATATAATGTGAGTGATTATAGGAAATGCATCACTGATTAAAGAGGACACCAGCTGAAACAAGTGACTGAGTTCAAGTACCTGGGCTCAACAATAGAGGATGCAGGTTCCATCTCCGGGGAAATTCAACTCCGAGTACGAGCAGCTTGGGCCAAGTGGAGAGAGATCACACCAATCATCTGTGATAAGAAGATACCTCTATACCTAAAAGTAAAACTATACAAGACAGTTATCAGACTTGTGATGATGTATGGAGCTGAGACTTGGGCTCTTAAGAAGAGTGAAGAGATGTTGCTGGAAAGAACAGAGATGAGAATGCTGAATTGGATTTTGGGTGTAAGCCTGCGAGACCAGCTGAGAAGTGAACAGATACGAAAACAGCTTGGAGTAGCATGTATCGATGAGAAAGTTAAAGAATCAAGACTTCGGTGGTATGGGCATGTCAAGAGGAGCAAGGATTATATCATGACTGCCTTAGAGATGCCAGTAGTGGGTAGACAAAGTCGAGGAAGGCAGAAGCTTAGGTGGAGTGACTGTGTGAAGAGGGACATGCAAGAAAAAGGGATGTCTGTACAAGACACACATGACAGAAAGTGGTGGTGTATACTGACCACCCCACGGGAACCAACAGCCTGAAGGAAAGGATGTTGGTGGGTAGCCATTGAGAGACTGTCTATCCCTGGTATCAAGGGACAAATGACATTAAACAATGATGATGATGATGATTATAGGAAAATACTTGTTTTGCAGATGTTCCATGGCAAATGTAACTATAAATGGACAAAAAATATTTTTTTCATCCATGAACTACTTACATTTATTACAACAGATAAAGAAACAAATGAAAGACAACAAGAAGACAGAGTCATCTTATCCTCCACCCTGTATACCAACTATATACCAAGTTTCAAGAGATTATTTGTCACATTTTTCAAGTTCTGCTGCAGGAAACCAACCCTACTTCTTTACACTGACCTTAGCAGCTCATGGCATAAACCTTTGGTCCAGGTGAGCTAAAGATTTGAATTTCTCACATTTCTCAGAATCAAAAGGCATATGCACATTACTTAATCAACACATATACCAACTTTCAAGACCTTACCACTCATAGTTTTCAAGTTCTGCTCCGGAAACAAAACCTACCCCTAAGACTGACCTGAGAGACTAAGTCTGAAATTGTTTCCATGGAAACATGAAAAATTAAAATTTCTCAAATTTCTTAGTATGAAAAGGCACATCTATATCACCTTGTTAACATGTACACCAAGTTTCAAATCTGTATCATGAATAGTTTTGGATATATGCTCCAGAAACGAACAGTGCGCTTAGAAACCAAGTCAAAATCTATTTTTTATGTAAAATTTTGAAAAATACTTTTTTTTTTTCAAAAATCCCAAATAGCAAAAGGCACCAGTTCACATGTTGCTTGATAAGTATACACAGTTTCATGAAGATATCTTCAGTAATTTTAAAGATATGGCCCGGAAACGAAAATGTGACTGGACGGACTTCGTTTGGGCGGGAGATAATAATTAACATAAAAAGCTTCAGTGTATTAACCGTGCTAATATTATCTTGCCAGAGTTGTAATAAAGACACCACAGTAAACACACTGTAACACCTGGATCAGGAACACACTCACAAAAATGACTGTCATTGCAGTTTCCCCACTTATTACTGCTAATTATCACTGTGTATTGTTCAAGCTGAGATACATAACACAGATAAAGCCTTGATAATCTTTTCACTACAAGACAATTGATGTGTAGTTAACCCGGGTGATGTCTTCACATTTTATAGCAATACAGTTTTAACATTTTAATCATTAATTTCTAGGGCAATAAAAATAATATTTATGGAAACATCATTAATATGATTTTCCTCCCATGTATATTAAATGAACTAAGCTCAATCTGTATCTGTGAAGAATCTCAGTCATCCAGGTACATAGTAATCTGTGGTTGGTAGAAGAGAGCAACTGGACTTGTTTGAAGATTCTTGAAAACGTTTCGCCTCTCATCCGAAAGGCTTCCTCAGTTTTGTCTGACTAATAGGGAGTATCCAGTATTTATCCTCTCATGGATCATCATAGAATCCGAATCAGAATGCTGATGGCTGCATTGTAGGTGGCTGATAAAAGATGTCTTAGACACCCACCTCTGTTCAGTGATGGTCATTCCAGGTTGACAAAAATGAACGATCCTCTCTGGCTAAGATGTCTGCCAGTTTTCTGGAAGTCCTCTCATACTCCCGCACCAGTCGAAGGGATCTCATCCCAAAGTGCGTAGAAACATATCTGTGAAGAATCTCAGTCATCCAGGTACATAGTAATCTGTGGTTGGTAGAAGAGAGCAACCACAGATTACATTTCGAAGCCTTTCGGATGAGAGGCGAAACATTTTCAAAAATCTTCAAGCAAGTCCAGTTGCTCTCTTCTACCAACCACAGATTAAGCTCAATCTGAAAAGTCTAACACAATATGAGGATTAAATACTACATCCATATGGATAAAATTTATTTAAATAGCCAGACTCTAAAATTAGCATCACCTTATTGCTAGTTATTAGTAACAAAATGAAGACTGTCTATACACACACACACACACACACACACACACACACACACACACACACACACACACACACACTTGTAAAATATCTTTTTTTTGGTGTTATTTGTTTGTCATGATGTCTGCAGGAAAAACCTCATGCTCTAAGTAGACATAGGAACGACCAGACATCAGATACACATCTGTGCCACTGAGGGTCCATAGGAAATAAAACCCACAATTTTTACATCAAGCTCAAGGATAACTTTATTATGATTTGAGGTTATCTTGTCTATTTTTCCTCACTATGATATATTCGAGTGCACATCTTTCTCTCTTTTTTTAAACATGTTCACATTCCTTTGTATCTAGGTAAATGTGTGTGTGTGTGTGTGTGTGTGTGTGTGTGTGTGTGTGTGTGTGTGTGTGTGTGAGAGAGAGAGAGAGAGAGGAAATGCATATCTATGTGCATATCTGCATATACTGTATATACAAATATACAGCTCTGGAAAAAACAAAGAGCTCTAGAAGAAATTAAGAGACCACTTCAATTTTTTCTTAAATCAGCATCTGTATATATAGCAGCCATTTCATTCCAGTATCTCTGCTGGAATTCCAACACAAGGACACTTCATTTGACTTAATGAGCTACTGATTAGGTGATCACCCGAACCAAATCATATTCAACAAGGAAAAGTATAAAACCCACTGCTGTGGTCATCACTGTCCTCATGCAATAGGACCAGTTTGGATGGCAAAACAGCACTAACAGTACCTTAAATTTAATTGGGATACAAAAATATCTATTCAATATACCAAAAGAGTTAAAAAGAAAAGTTTTGAGTGAGAAAAAGAAGGGTTCAGTTCTGGCTTTACTGGCAGAGGGATACAGTGAGCGTCACGTTGCTTCCATCCTCAAAATTTCAAAGACGGCAATTCATAAGAACAAGGTCAAGCAGCAGACATTGGGGACAACAAAGTTACAGACTGGCAGAGGGTGAAAACGACTCTCCACTGACCGGGATGATCGTCAACTCCTTTGAATGTCACTCAACAACTGTAGGATGACATCAAGTGACCTGCAAAAAGAATGGCAAATGGCAGCTGGGGTTAAGTACATGGCAAGGACGTGTCGAAACAGACTCCTCCGGGTGGGGTTGAAGTTATGCAGAGCTAGAAATCAATCTTCATCATTGAGAAGCAAAGATGAGCTAGGCTGAGGTTTGTTAAAGACCATCAGGATTGGACCATAGAAGACTGAAGTAATTGGACTCATCTTCTCTGATGAGTCCAATTTTCAGCTTTTCCCATCACCTGTTTCGCACCCATTGTGAAATTTGGTGGAGGATTGGTGATGATCTGGAGGTGTTTCAGCAAGGCTGGAATGGGGCAGATTTTTGTTTGTGAAGGACACATGAATCAAGCCATGTACAAGGAAGCAAATTTGTCTCCTTCTGTTCTGAACAATGCTCCCTAACTCTGAGGATTGGGTTTTCCAGCAGGACAATGCTCCACGCCACACAGCCAGGTCAATCAGGGTGTGGATGGAGGACCACAAGATCAAGACCCTGTCATGGCCAGCCCAATCTCAGGACCTGAACCCCATTGAAATCCTCTGGAATGTGATCAAGAGGAAGCTGGATGGTCACAAGCCATCAAACAAAGCTGAGCTGATTGAATTTTTGCACCAGGAGTAGCATAAAGTCACCCAAGAGCAACGTGAAAGACATGTGGCGAGCATACCAAGACGCATGAAAGCTGTGATTAAATGTCAGGGTTATTCCACCAAATATTGATTTCTGAACTCATCCTAAGTTCAAACATGAGTATTGTGTTGTTTAAAATTAATCAAGATCTTAATTTCTATGCATTATTCAAGGTCTAAAAACTCTTCATCTTTTTCATTATTTTGACCAGTTGTCATTTTCTGCAATTAAATGCTCTAAGTGACAATATTTTTATGTGGAATTTGGGGGAAATTTTGCCAGTAGTTTATGGAATAAAACAAAAATCTTTATGTTCTTCAAACACATACCTCTAAATAGTAAAACCAGAGAAACTGATCAATTTGCAGTGGTCTCTTAATTTTTCCCAGAGCTGCATATACATATCATACAAAGACATTTTAATATATTGCACGCCCTCACTCCCCCCCCCCCCCCCCCCCCAAAAAAAAGTATTGGAATACCATGGCCAATTGTATTATTTTTGCTATACATTGAAGACATTTGGGTTTGATATCAAAAGATGAATATGAGATGATGTATCAAAATTTCAGCTTTCATTTTCTGATATTTACGTCCACATAGATGTATTAAACAACTTAAAACAAGGCACCTTTGATGGCAGTCCACCCAAATTTTAGGTGAGCAAAAGTATAGGAACAGATGGAATTGAAATCAAGTAAAATAAAACTTGATATTTGGGTGAATAATTGTGAATTTCATTCTGGTTTTCTGATCCATACCGCTGATGTGTGGTTTGCATCTTTTGGTATGGCTTCTGTATTTCTGCTCTCGAAAAAATCTACATTGAATGGTGCATTGTGAGACCTTCAGCCCTGCCCAGTGGAGTTTGTTGGTGATGTCTGTAGTTTTTGAATGTTTCTTCACTGCTCTCACTATGTTTCTGCCATCAACTGGTGCTGTTTTTCTTTTCCAGCCTGTTTGATGTCTGGTTGGTTGTCTGTCTTTCTTTAACAGGACATTCCAAAATGTTGTATTGGCTAGGCCCAATGCTTGTGCAATGGCTCTGATTGATCTTGCCTCTTTCCTTATCTTAAAAATTGCTTGCTTTTTCTCCCATAGACTGCTCTCTGGTCTTCATGTAGGTTTAACCATTTTTAATAACAAATACAGTCTTCAAATGCAGTGAAACCAAGGGCTCAAACCAACAGTAGATATTCAGAGTTATTAATTATTTAACCAATTAATCTAACAGGGCACACTTGGGAAACACGAAACACCTGTCAGTCACATGTTCCAATATTTTTGATCAATTGAAAAATGGGTTCAAACAAAAAGTGCCAAGTTGTTTAACACATCTAGATGAAAATATCAGGACCGGAAAGCTGAAATTTTAATCTTTAGTCTCATGTTTATCTTTTAATCTGAAACCCAAACCCTATAAAGAAATACAGTATATTTGGAATCAGATTATCTTTCTCCCCTTTGTCTCCTCTTTATGCCTTGTCTTGTCCTTGGTTGAAAAAAAAAAGCTTTAGCTTTTAGGAAAAAGGTTTTCCACGAAGGCAGCTGAAGGACGAAATGCCAAGTCAAGCCATGTGAATCCGTCCTGTGATTTAACTTGTGTATATTCATGAATGAACTTCGTGTTACTCCGATGCATGAGATGTCTCGGCTGACACTCTTCAGTAGGCTTGATCTCTCGCTCCAGCTTGACTCCTTCGAATGGAGACAAATCGGCTCTGCCTTTGAATTCATGAAATTCGGAGATGAAACCATGCAATGCTATGCTCTGAGCAGAGAGTGGGTGTAGAAACGGGTCATATCTGAGTGGGTAAATCTCTGCTTGTAGAGGATTGTATGATTAGGGGTTCGTTAGAAGCTTGAGTTACCTTGAGTGCTAATCGGCCCAGGCAGACACAGGAGAGAGCGCTGGCTGGGTGTGAAAGTGGGTTAGTAGACCACAGCGTGACAGAAGGAGAAGAAACTATGCAGAAGCTATAAAGTGGGACAGCAAACACTAAAATAAAGAGAACGCAAATGATCCCTGTGTGTGTGCATGTGGGTTTGCATGTGTAAAAATATGAATGTGCGTAGAGGTGGGTGTATGTGTTCATATGTTCCATATTGTTCTAGACTTGTTCACATTTATTTTATTACCAAATCCCCATAGTACATGTCATTATAATAAAAATAACACTCTGGAAAATTAGTCTAACAGGTGGTACAGTACAGTCTCTCTCTCTCTCTCTCTCTCTCTCTCTCTCTCTCTCTCGCCTCTGGGTTCACATACTGCAATTAGCTTTTCCCCTCTCTTGGCCTGGCAGCTCTGGTGAATGAGGCTGAGAGGTGATGGAGGTCAAAGTGAATCTTCTCCACTGCGCAGATGATTATGTCTTAACCTACTGCTATTCAAAGGCACTTGCCTCTGGGCATGAATCGTGTGTGTGTGTGTGTGTGTGTGTGTGTGTGTGTGTGAGCGTACCAATGAGACATGGTGACAACTCCATGCACTCTCATACATGTCTTACAGCAAATGACAGGATGGGGCAACGAAATGGACTACAAGGTCAAGTGCATGTTCCTCATGTCTCTCACAACTCAGACACGAAGTATTTAACATACAGTATTTCTATACATTGCAAAAAAAAAAAATCCTGAATATACAGTGAGTACTTTCCTGAATCTACTTTATGAACCCACTACCGGTAAATGTAACTAATACTTCTCATTAATGAAGCTATGAAACTCATCTCATCTCATTACCTCTAGCCGCTTTATCCTGTTCTACAGGGTCGCAGGCAAGCTGGAGCCTATCCCAGCTGACTACGGGCGAGAGGCGGGGTACACCCTGGACAAGTCACCAGGTCATCACAGGGCTGACACATAGACACAGACAACCATTCACACTCACATTCACACCTACGGTCAATTTAGAGTCACCAGTTAACCTAACCTGCATGTCTTTGGACTGTGGGGGAAACCGGAGCACCCGGAGGAAACCCACGCGGACACGGGGAGAACATGCAAACTCCGCACAGAAAGGCCCTCGCCGGCCACGGGGCTCGAACCCGGGCCTTCTTGCTGTGAGGCGACAGTGCTAACCACTACACCACCGTGCCGCCCAGTTATGAAACTATAACAAAGAAATATAGGCATATCACCACAAAAGTGCATTCATATAGTGATTTGAAATGAGAGTGCACTAAAAATGGCCCACATATCTTTTTTCCTAATTTTGCTCCAAATGCATTCCTTAATCTATAATGTATCTGTCACTGAAATATACCGTAAAACAACCTATAAAAATGACTTTGCCGGTCAAATAAATGTGTGCTATACATTAATTTCTATTCACACATCACAAAGTTTACAGCTGATTTTCTCCAAATTTGATTTTCTATGAAGATGATGACACCTTAAATATTTTCACTAATTTCTCTGGATTGGCTGCGCCAAATTGAACAAATGACCCCTTATTTTAAAGAAAATTAACTGTAGACTTAGAATATGCAATAAAACAATGTTTACTTTTTTTTTAACCAACTTGACTCCTTTTGAGGTGACATGCCCCATATTTTTTTTTTTCCAGTTTCAAAATCAAAATATTTTTGTTCTACTGGCAGATTTTAGTTTGTTGCCATTTTGCATATTGTCACCTGCCAATTCTCACCCACCAGCCAACCTTCAGTGCTATCTACACGCTTCCATATACCTGAGCTTACACGTGCCCAAGGTTGGCTTGTGTCTGTGTGATTGACAGAGTAGAGCATGTATGCTGTCTCTCTTCCTCAGAGAGTACGCCCAATTTTGCCCCCTTGGCTCTTGTTCACAAATGGCTATGGTAGGAACTGGATTCAATCTCACAACCTACAGATGATAGGGTCAACACGTTTCTATTTAACATGTTACTTTTTCAAATGAAACGCTTGCTAATAAGCAAAATAATCTGCCAATAGACCAATATCATTGTTCTAGAAAAGTTGGGATTTAAGATATTACTTTAAATGGAAGAGTACATGTTAGTAATGTTGGACTGTATTGAGTGAAGAAGCAATCTATGAAGAATCAATGCTATTAATCCAGTCTAGACTTCAAAGAGACTGAACTTTAGGTTGTAGTAATCACACACACACACACACACACACACACACACACACACACACACACACACAAGGTTCATTAGTATTAAAATATGTCAGTGTAAAACCAGTTAAAACAAGGAAGACAATTTTAAGTTTTAAATGAAAATAAATGTCTAAAATTGTGTTAAATAATCATTTATTTTAATGTCATCTCATATACATAGTTCATTCATTCATTCATTATCTCTAGCCGCTTTATCCTTCTACAGGGTCGCAGGCAAGCTGGAGCCTATCCCAGCTGACTACGGGCGAGAGGCGGGGTACACCCTGGACAAGTCGCCAGGTCATCACAGGGCTGACACATAGACACAGACAACCATTCACACTCACATTCACACCTACGGTCAATTTAGAGTCACCAGTTAACCTAACCTGCATGTCTTTGGACTGTGGGGGAAACCGGAGCACCCGGAGGAAACCCACGCGGACACGGGGAGAACATGCAAACTCCGCACAGAAAGGCCCTCACCGGCCCCGGGGCTCGAACCCAGGACCTTCTTGCTGTGAGGCGAATATACATAGTTGATACATTTAAATAATATTGGTTGGGTTGAGTACCATTGAGTTGAGCTGAATACCATTCATTGAGTGGTCTATTAGATATATATTCCATTCAGCTCGCATGACACTGAACGAATTGAAGACGAGTTCAATATCATGCTAGCTGAATGGAATATATCTGATATACCATGAAAAAAGCCAGCCAATATTATGATTATTATACCTACACATTGTCTTTTCCAGTTTTTCGATGTCCGTTGGTATGTTTTTCTCTTGTAAATATACATGAAGAATATCTAATGAAGTTTTGGTAGCCTTTCGGGTGTTCAATGCGTCTTTCTCTTTCCCGGCAAACAAAGAAATGCTTCTGCGCATGCGCAGCAGAAAACTTTCTCACCGAATATTCGCATCATCTCTGACGTGTGACGTCATGTTGTCTTGACAACCATGCAATATCATAAACCATATTCAACACTCATTCTCCATTGGGTAGAGTGATGTAATACACGTAGGATAAGCGATATGCTAACAATACTGCATGCTATCGAACCAAATGAATGAAACCCGCTAGAAGGGAATCATTTTTATTCCATCGAAAAAGTGTCCTGTATGTATAATAATCACCTATATTTAAGATATTTTCACTTCATATTTATTGCAATGTAGTACATTACTAATATTCAAAACTGAAATAATCAGAGTAAAGAAAATCATGTAATTAGTTTGAAAAACCCTGATAGGTCTACCTGAGCTGGAAAGAAGCCTTGTATATCTTCACTTTCTACCGCAGTCTAGTTTCAAACCTAGAGCTCCTTGGATGTGTGAACACCTCGGCCCTGCTTCAGCACAAATTTCATCATCTGGCCAAGTGTGCCAGTTCTCCACCACCATATCATCCTCACTGCATGTGATCATGTTCTCCTCACCTTCTCACATTCTCCTCACACCTCACTGTCAAAACAGTGTGTACACTGCTGAAGAAACATCATATAGTTTCCTTAGTTTTATTACCCAATCTTATTATTACCCCACAGCACTACTACTATTACTACTACTACTATTCATAATAATAATAATAATAATAATATTAAAGAATCCATTGATTGTTTCGTGGCACACTGGTGCATTTGTTTTAATGCAGGATCTTTTTTTAAAAAAGGAATTATGAATATGACATGAATTTACTGTAGAAATTCTGGTACTGTGACAAGAGACTGTGACATGCAAAAGAAAGAAAGAAAGAAAGAAAGAAAGAAAGAAAGAAAGAAAGAAAGAAAGAAGGAGCAGCTATGGATAATACGAATTCTGTGTCTGTCCTCCAGCTTAATGGTTGCACCCTCACATAACCCCTTACCAGTTTAAACCTTATTTGGTTTGCAAAAGTGAGACTAAGCTCTCCAGTGGCCCTTTTCCTACCCTTTGCATGGCACAAGTCTGAGATAAGAAGAGAGGAATAACGTTTGAGATGGCAAAGCTTTGTCACTCATCAGGGTCATGGAGATGGATTCTCAAGGACATTTAGCATCTCTGGGACAGCTTTTAGAGCTTCAAAGCAAAATGGCCATGGACCCCAGAGTGGATGACGCCCAGAGGGAAGGGGCATGAAGCGACCGCTTGTCCACACTCTTCCCTGGTCTGGATAGCAGATACAGTATATCCAGTGGGATGAGTAGAGCCATGAGAGGACATTTCCAGCTCATCATCATCTTCTTAACAGACCCGATACCCTGTCATCAAGCCACTGTTTTTAACAATGAAACATAAGGAATTTCATTTCAAATCTTTATTTCATTGGACTTGCAAAATACTCATCTGTGCAACAAAACCTATGGGAAATGTTCCCCAGATGGCTATTTTTTGACAAGTTTGGTAAACAGAGATTAAAAACAGAAATTAAAAATGTGAAACCAAGAGACAGTTCGCGACAGATTTGTGTACACAGATGCTAAGTGAGAAAAATGCCACCTACGATTGCAGTGTGTGTAATTTCTCATTACAGAGTGTGCGCACAGTGGTGGAGTGCAGTCTAGGGTGTGAGAGAGCCAGAGTAAATATGTTGATCTCCATCTAAACAGCACACTATCGATCGCCTTTATGGCCGTGATGATCCTTTCTCTCTGCAGGACTGGATTAGTTGAGATTGCTGCATTGTATTTAGTCTACTGTAGTTTATTCGCAGACAACGCAGCCTGTGCAGTGATCATACACAGCAATGAAAAGTGCCTTAATTAGAAGCGTACATATTACGAGCTTCTGCATAATATAATGGGGTACTGTACAGCATGTTATTTGTTTATCGATAAATCTATTGGGCAATCTATAAAGAATCAATTTTACTAATCCACTCGACACATTAAGGAAACTGTGCTTTAGGGTAATGTGAGCACACACACACAGAGGTCATTGGTTCTAAGATTCAACAATGTGCAACTTGGTGACATGGTGAATTTCATGCACTCTCATACATACAGTATATTCCAGTCAAGGAAGATGGGAGCAAAAAAATATAGACTACAAGGTCAAGTGCATGTTCTTCATATGTTTCTCAGGACTCAGACACTGTACAAACTTTATTTTCAGCACAGTATTTCTACACACTGTAAAAGAAAAATCGTGTATCTAATAAAAATAATCTAATACTTCTCATTTTGAGATCATGAGATTATGAAGAAACATACACTATGGCTATGTATATACGAGGGTAAGTCAAAAAGTTCTAAGACAGATGTTATAATTTCAAAAGGAATTCAAAAGAATACAAAAAAGGAATACAAAGAAGGAATTCTCCAATGGAAACATCGCTTGCAGAAGTGTTTAGACTTAAATGAAGGATATGTAGAGAAATAGTTTTGTTATTTTCATAAATAAAGATTTTTTTTTCATTTGTCTTAGAACTTTTTGACTTACCCTCATTTATACTTGACCATCATTCCCATATATAGACCTTCCCCAAACTGCTGCCACAAAGTTGGAAGCCCACAAGTGTATAGAATGTCTTTGTGTACTGTAGCATTAAGATTTAGTTTTATTGAACCTAAAGCACGACAATGCCTCTGTGCACAAAGTGAGGTCCATGAAGACACAGTTTGCGAAGACTGGAGTGGAAGAACTCAAGTGGCATGCATAGAGAACTGACCTCAACCCCACTGAACACCTTTAGAATGAACTGGAACAATGACTGCACCCCAAGCCTCCTCTGCCGACATCAGTGCATGACCTTAGAAGAAGAAGAAGCCTTTATTTGTCACATGCACACTCAAGCACAGTAAAATTCATCCTCTGTATTTACCGGTAACCCATCTAAAGCAGTGAACACATGCACATACAAGTGAACACACACACACACATACCCAGAGCAGTGAGCAGCCATACTACAGCGCCTGGGGAGCAGTTAGGGGTTAGGTGCCTTGCTCAAGGGCAGTTCAGCCCAAGGCCACCCCATGTTAACCTAACCACATGTTTTTGAACTGTGGGGGAAACTGGAATACCCAGAGGAAACCCACGCTGACACAGGGAAAACATGCAAACTCCACACAGAAAGGCGTTACTAATGCTCTGGTGGCTGAAGAAGCAAATTCAAAATCTAGTGGAAAGATTTCATCAAACAGTGAAAGTTAGCAAAGGGGGACTAAATCTGGAATGGGATGTTCCATTCATCCATTATCCATGCTTGTGTATATCATGTATCCATCAGGGTCAGTGGTGAGCTGGAGACAATCAACTAATTATTCAACAGCTGACTTCATGTGAGAGGCAGGGTAAACTCTGGGCAGGCTGCCAATCTAGCGCATGTCTAAAAGAGACAAACAACCATTCACACCTATGGGCAATTTAGAGTAGCCACTTGACCCAATCCACATGTCTTTGGACTGTAAGGGAAACCAAAGCACCTGGAGGAAACCCATGCAGGCACAAGGAGAACCTGCAACCTCCACACATGCCCCTTTTCCACCAAAGCAGTTCCAGGGCTGGTTCGGGGCCAGTGCTTAGTTTGGAACCAGGTTTTCTGTTTCCACTGACAAAGAACTGGCTCTGGGGCCAGAAAAACTGGTTCCAGGCTAGCACCAACTCTCTGCTGGGCCAGAGGAAAGAGCCGCTTACGTCAGTGGGGGGGGGGCGGAGTTGTTAAGACCGACAACAATAACAAGACCGCGAAAGATCGGCATTTTTAAGCGACGAGAAGCAGCAGCTGTACAAACACGAAGTCATCCATTATTATTATTATTGTTGTTGTTGTTGCTGTTGCTTCTTCCGCATTTTTGTTTCGATATTCGCGCCAAGGTTTATGCAAACGTAGCGACGTAAGTGACGTATACAGCGACGTAATGACGTATACAACAACGTAACTGACGTATACAGCGACGTAATGACGTATACAACAACGTAACTGACGTATACAGCGACGTAATGACGTATACAACGACGTAACTGACGTATACAGCGATGTAATGACGTGTCTTCTCTTAGCACTGCGAGCGATGGAAAAGCAAGCTGGTTCTCAGCTGGCTCTCAAGTTGAATGAGTTGTGAACCAGCACCAGCTCTGAACCAGCCCTGGAACTGGTTTGGTGGAAAAGGGGTAACAGAAAGGCCCCAGTCAGCCAAGAAGTTCGAACACAGAACCTTCTTGCTGTCAAGCGGCAGTGTTAACCACTGTACCCCAGTGCTGCTTACTGGGATGTTCAAAAAGCATATACATGTGGTTGTGATGGTCAGGTGTCCGAAAATGTTTTTGCCAAATGGTGTATAAGCACATCTCTAGATATTTTTCCAATTTGAAGACTAAACTTGTCTCATTTTACTAGCAAATAATTTTGCTTCTTTTTAGAATTAAATGCTTGTAATAAACAACAAAAAAACCCTCTTCATAAACAATACATAAAATTTGAGCTTGAGGATAAATGAAAGTGTATACATTAGAGGTTTGTGAATAATATAAGAGGATCCTGTATTTCATGTTTTGTTTATTTATCAATACATCTATCACACGATCTGGGCAGTGGTACCTTGGTGGTGTAGTGGTTAGCACTGTCGCCTCACAGCAAGAAGGTTCTGGGTTCGAGCCCAGTAGCCAACGGGAGCCTTTCTGTGCAGAGTTTGCATGTTCTCCCCGTGTCCGCATGGGTTTCCTCCGGGTGCTCTGGTTTCCCCCACAGTCCAAAGACATGCAGGTTAGGCTAACTGGTGGCTCTAAATTGACCGTAGGTGTGAATGGTTGTTTGTCTCTGTATCAGCCCTGCAATGAGCTGGTGACTTGTCCAGGGTGTACCCCACCTCTCACCCATAGTCAGCTGGGATAGGCTCCAGCTTGCCTGCGAACCTGCACAGGATAAGCGATTATGGATAATGGACAAATAATGAAAACACACACACACACTGTTTGAAGGTACCAAGATAAATTAATGTAAAAACAGCGCAACTTGATGTTTGTTACAAACAGGGAAGTAAACAATGTACACCCCATTAATAATACAAAAGAATGTAAATGTTATAAAGTCACTCAGAGTAATTTTTCTTCAAAGCCTGGAAGTGTTGTTTGTTTGCACCCTTCTGCATGGACATGCTGATTTATTCATCCCTCCATCAGACTCACTTTGAGATGGAAGCTCTGGACACCAAATGACAATATGCAAAAGTGATTTGCAGATAACTTCAGGCTTCAGTGTGTGTGTGTGTGTGTGTGTGTGTGTGTGTGTGGAAGAGGCAGTGAAGCGGAGAGGGCAGCTTCATTCCATCACCCCATTTTGGCCCATTATATTGTGTATAGGAGTTTTTTCTCCCCCTCTGCATTGTAATTATTTTCCAGCCCAAAGGCTGCTGCAGGCGACTGCAACCTCTTGCGTTTGGGACCACTGCATTAGGTGTACATTACATTATTTATTTGCTTGCAGTTGTGGATGGACAGATACCCCACACACACAGACAGCACAGGTACACTCAATGTCACCTTACGCTGTGTGTGCTCTATGTGTGGTCTTGGAGACGATTGCAGTGGGTGAGATGCCTAACCAAACAGCTGAGCAGGAGCAAGTAAACAAACAGTGCATACATAAGACATTGTTCTGATTGTGACTCTTAAGCTTCGAATATGTCGTAGAAACTCCCAGAGCCACTGAGGTGATGTGATGGTTATTTTATTTAATAAGGCAGATCTACAAATTAATATATCAAAGCCACTTAATATACTGAGGCAAGTTAATATGTCAAGGGTACAAACTAAGTATCTCGTGTTTCACAAATTATTACGTTGTGGCCATGAATAGTGTAACTTGGGACCCTGACTTAATACATGGCCTCCAGTTAATTATTTGGCAGGAACAAGTGAAAAAAGTCTGTTCACACTGAGAATTCAATTAAGATGATATGAGTTAATGCTATATGCCCATGTTGCAACACCAGTGATCAAGTACGTCTTAATGCATCAGTCAAACTAAAGTGCAATTTTATTAAACATCTTCATACGTATGTTTCTGTGGCCATAATGGTCAACTGATATCTCTGTCTGTGCCAATGAGAAGCTTAGTTTGTGACCAATACGTTATATGTTAATTTATTCTGTCCACATTCACTGGATATAAGCACTTGCATGCTCTGATTGGCTACTCTGCTACTAGTCTATCAGCTCATATACCATGAAGAGAGAAAAATAAAATGGCGGAACGTGTTGCTGAGCGAACCAAGGATGAAATAAAAACTCTACTTGAAAACAAAACCACAAAAGAAGCAACAAAACATGGAATGAAAGTATTTGATAGTAAGTACATATCTTTTTTATTTTTCAAGAATTATTATTATAGCATTTTCCACAAACTGCTACTGTCATTTTGTCGGTTTGTTTACATTCTAAGCGGAAATTATTTTGTCGGACATTTTGTATAAAGTTTTTATTTATCGAATTTGCAAAAAATAAAAATGCTCTGTTTCTCAAAATCCAGTGAATATGGATATAATAAAATAATTATTCCACTCAATCTTGTTGTACATGGCTTATAGCCAACTAGGCGCTACGCACCTCATCGACTATCAGCTCATGTATGACTCGATTTTGTGGAATAACTGTGAAATATATGAAGATAATTTGTATTAATTCATGGCCACGTGTGAGAAATTATACTTATATGAAAGTATAGATAATGTATAAAAATCTTCCTCAATTAAAAGAGGATATATTCAGCCAAAAAAAATATTCAATTAAAAAAGTTGCTACTTTATATGTACTGAAGTATTAAAAAGTAATTGTAAATGTTTTTACCTGATCGAATGAAGTTGCTATCTGGTGTTCTTGTGAAAAAAAAAAAAACCTTAATGACATATCAAACTGTTAGAAAGTGGTTTTTGTTTGAAAGCAACTATACCATTTTGCTTTAAAACATAATTCAGTCTCTAATTGCAACACTTACCATTGCTAGAATTTTTACTTGTTGCCGAGCCAAATATATTAGTAAAAAACAAACAAACAAACAAACAAACAAACAAATAAAAAATGGACCAGATTATATAGCCTGTTCATGTTAGCAATTTAACTACATTTACTGCAACATGCTTTTTATTCAATGAGATGAAGTTCATGGCTTCTATAGAGGTGAATATAGCAATACACCTCAGTTTATATGAGTCTTTGCTTAGTCCAGAATATAGAAACATTAAACTGAGGTATGGTCTGGTAGCTTATTCATCTTCAGATGCGCATGGATAGGTGTCTGGCTACTTGTATTGTGTAGCATGAGAAGGTCACCACCAATGGTACAGATCGGTATGGTTCTTGATAATATTTTCTAATTTGAGTGACATGATGGGATGCTTGAAATTAGTATAATTGGATACTAAACTGGGGTGGCATGGTGGTGTAGTGGTTAGCCCTGTTGCCTCACAGCAAGAAGGTCCTGGGTTCGAGCCCAGCAGCTGGCGAGGGCCCTTCTGTGTGGAGTTTGCATGTTCTCCCCGTGTCTGTGTGGGTTTCCTCCGGGTGCTCCGGTTTCCCCCACAGTCCAAAGACATGCAGGTTAGGTTAACTGGTGACTCTAAATTGACCGTAGGTGTGAATGTGAGTGTGAATGGTTGTTTGTCTCTGTGTCAGCCCTGCGATGACCTGGTGACTTGTCCAGGGTGTACCCCACCTCTTGCCCATTGTCAGCTGGGATAGGCTCCAGCCTCCCTGCGGCCCTGTAGAACAGGATAAGTGGCTACAGATGGATGCTAAACTGAGGCCATTCAACTGTACACTTACTGGCTGGATGAAAGAAGAAGAGACCTTCAAGATTTGTAAAGGGTACTTTAAAGGTCTAAATAGAAATTAATTGTAAGGAATATAATGTTTGTTTTTTTTAATTGGAAATGTAATGAAGTAGGAATATAAGTATTCAATTTCAATAATACTCAGTGTATAAATATGAAAAAAATAATATAAAGTGTAATTATTCAAGTATTTTCCAACCCTGTTTGTGGCCACAACTTATTAAAAAAGAACTGATCTGACTGAATGTTCATCATAATTCTGTGCAGGTGGAAATTAACCTCAGGTACTGTGTTCTTGGTTATGGCTAGAGGGTAACCCTGTGGTGTTGAATCTCATGAGTATTGACCAGAATCATAATTGTTTTCAGAGACACTTAACGCTTATTGGAGACTAGTTGTAAGTTGAGAAAAAAATTTAAAAATCAAGAAAAGAAATTCATCAAAACTAATACTGGCACAAAAAAACTAATTAAACAACTGAACAGCGAGTTAAGCTAACTTGTTCACAACAACTTAGCAACTTTATTGGTTATGCTTCATGATGCTTTGAATTTTCATGCTGGAAAAAGAGAATGAAGTGTAACATAATATTGGACAAGTAAAAAGTCATGTTAAATGAGAAGTGATTAGTGTAGATTTGTTTACATTTGTTTTATTTGGTTGTAATTCAGGTTTTTTTGAGAATGATAAACCTAAATCTGAATATATCTCATATATACAGTAGTGTGCAAAAGATGTGCAAAGCAGATGCAAAATGCTGTTGAGAAAAAGTACTTTCAAAATAATGAAATTATATTATTCTACATTTAAAAATACAAATACTAAACTATTAAAAATGTTTAATACCAAACATTTATAAAGTCAATATTTGAATTTAAAAAATAGTAGTCTCAGGTACAATGAGTGCAATTTTATAAGGAAATGAGCTGTAGGTTTTACTGAGCATCTTCCAGAACCAGCCACAGTTCTTCTGGACACGTTGACTGTCACACTCGCTTCTTCATTTTGCAGCAAAACCCAGTAGCCGTCATTATGTTTTGTGTCTGAAATTTTTTCGCACTGATTCGATAATGTAGAAGTCATAAAATAAAAATCTATAACAAAATTGGAATGGAACACACACACACACACACACACACACACACACACACACACACACACACACACACACACACACAGAGGGGGCTGCAAAAGTAGGTATACAGTAATGAAAAACAAAACGTTTGCACAGAACGAAATTTGACAGTGAAAAATGAAACCTAGCACCACTATTATAATACTGATAATACTGGAATAATCCTTATTGCATACCTACTTTTACAGCCCACTGTGTGTGTGTGTGTGTGTGTGTGTGTGTGTGTGTGTGTGTGTGTGTATATATATATATATATATATATATATATATATATATATATATATATATATATATATATATAAACACAGTTGTGTTGTGCAAAGATATTAAGTTTATCTTATATTTTCAACACAAGAAGACAAACTTCATATCTTCAAGCCAACATGTGAGGTTCTTTTTATTATATAGACACATTCACAAACAAAAAGTACCCAAATATATCAAAACAATTCATCGATTTCCTCACGAGTGACATATATGTCACCGTTTTGGTTCTCCATGTCCCGGACGTAGCTCGTATGAAAAATACGGGTGGCGTATTTCCCAGTAAAACACTCGTGTCTGTATAATATATGGAATTATGTGGTAAACAAAAGGTTTTAAAAACCAAAATATATTTCATGTTTTAGATTCTACAAAGTGTCCACTGTGTACCTTGATGATGCTTTGTACATTATTGGCATTATTTTAACCAGCTTCGTGAGGTAGTCACCTGGAATGCTTTTCAGTTAATAGGTGTTCTGTATTGCTGGTAATCACGCTTATCTGAACATTCACTTAGAGTTGTGATTTATATGTGAACAGATCATGTTTACTTAACAGTGCTGACATAAATTACCTGAATTCTGAATAAAAAAAGGCTAATCACTTGGTTCATTTTATTAGTTATTTTATAAATTGTATGAATTATTTTTCTGCTTTCTGTCTAATCAGTTTTAGAGGCGAAACCATCAGATGAGCAGTAACTCCAACTTCGGCTTGCAGTGTGACTGTAGACAGAGCCAGTGGCTTTGGTGTGTTTACTTTCGGGACTGTCCTACTGTGCTGTGGGTCAGATTGTCTTGTCTGTGGCCTGTCCAAACAATGTGTCATATGTGCAGTGTGGTATTTGGCTGGAGCATGATATTACACATTCTACATGTCATGTGTCCAGACTGGCTTGCTCTGACATGATCTTGGGCACAGTAGACAACAGAGAGTGCTGGTGTGTATTTGTGTGTTAGTAAAGGCTGATTGGCTCCAACCCTTGGCCTGTCAGATCAGAACCTAGTGCCTTTGCTAAGAACCCTAACGACATACTCACTACTGTCCCTGTCACACAGATGCACAACAACAACAGATCCAGACTCAGTGTGGAGTGTCTGCTCATGCTGGATGACCTGACGGCCTCCTGACATGACAACTTGAACATGAGAGCGAGGACCCTCAGTCCTCTAACCCCTCTGTGCTTCTCTCTCTCTCTCTCTCTCTCTCTCTCTCTCTCTCTCTCTCTCTCTCCATGTCTCAACACCTCCCCTTCGGGATGTGGATCTAGTAGGGTAGTATCTCTTCCTAGAACAGCTCCAGTGGACCAGAGAAAGGGAGAGTGAGGCAGAGAAAAGGGAAAGTGCATTCTGCCCTGGACCTTGTGCCCTAATAGGAGCTGACACTGTTGAAGCCACTCAGATGGACAGAGAAAATGGGCAGCATATTGCAGGCGGCAGCCTCCAATTATTTTTCTGGCTCATAAGTGCAGCTTGTTTAACGGCAGCCTGCATGGCTGACAGGAGCCTGATCTGGCAGCAGGCTGTCACATAGCCATGGCCACGAGTCCTCCCCAGGGCAAACGCAGCCAACTCCACTCTACTCTACACACATGGACAAAGGAGGGGGAATGTCTGCATCTATGTATGTGTGTGTACTTAAGAGTAGTGTGAGCATGTGTGTGTATGTGTGAGTGCCCATTTGTGCTACCATCCATATTTGTATGTAAAGATGGCCACACGGCTGTGTATCAGGCAGGGTGTTTGCCCTGGCATGGCTGTTTCAGTGCACTGCTCAGTGTCTTGCGTGTGTAAATGAGCCTGATCTTCTTTAAGGCCCTGTGCGTGCCTGAGTGGGTGGTGATGCTCAGACAGCGTGTAAATCATACAAGGGGGTGACGTTTGTAGCTAGAAATAGGCCTTTGAGTCACTAATACTTGTAGATAGCCAGTGTTGTATATTCAAGAAATACTTAACACACAAATTGGGGCAGCAAATGAATTCACTATTAGCTGAGCTCGAGAGTAACAATAACCTTATTTCCCATACTTTGGAATAATGTTTAAGTATCTGTACTTTCAACATTCTTTTACTTATTTTCAAGTCACTTAACTTGCTTGGATTATTAGTTAAATAGGAAAGTCCACATTAGACATACTGTTGATCTTATTAATTATAATAGATACCTTATAGTTTCACATTAGATAGTCAATAATTCTCCTTCAAATCGAGTAATATGACACACTGAGGTAAATCCCTTAACATTTATTACTATAAATATTGATGTCTGAGGTTTATTTTGTATTATCCTATCCAGTTTGTATCAGGATGGCTAGCTTTTAGCATGCAACCTATTCTGTATTCAATTATTATCAGACTAGCTACAGTGGTGCTTGAAAGTTTGTGAACCCTTTAGAATTTTCTATATTTCTGCATAAATATGACCTAAAACATCATCAGATTTTCACACAAGTCCTAAAAGTAGATAAAGAGAACCCAGTTAAACAAGTGAGACAAAAATATTATACTAGGTAATTTATTTATTGAGGAAAATGATCCAATATTACATATCTGCGAGTGGCAAAAATATGTGAACCTCTAGGATTTGCAGTTAATTTGAAGGTGAAATTAGAGTCAGGTGTTTTCAATCAATGGGATGACAATCAGGTGTGAGTGGGCACCCTGTTTTATTTAAAGAACAGGGATCTATCAAAGTCTGATCTTCACAACACATGTTTGTGGAAGTGTATCATGGCACAAACAAAGGATATTTCTGAGGACCTCAGAAAAAGCATTGTTGATGCTCTTCAGGCTGGAAAAGGTTACAAAACCATCTCTAAAGAGTTTGGACTCCACCAATCCACAGTCAGACAGATTGTGTACAAATGGAGGAAATTCAAGACCACTGTTACCCTCCCCAGGAGTGGTCGACCAACAAAGATCACTCCAAGAGCAAGGCGTGTAATAGTCGGCGAGGTCACAAAGGACCCCAGGGTAACTTCTAAGCAACTGAAGGCCTCTCTCACATTGGCTAATGTTAATGTTCATGAGTCCACCATCAGGAGAACACTGAACAACAATGGTGTGCATGGCAGGGTTGCAAGGAGAAAGCCACTGCTCTCCAAAAAGAACATTGCTGCCTGTCTGCAGTTTGCTAAAGAGCACGTGGACAAGCCAGAAGGCTACTGGAAAAATGTTTTGTAGACGGATGAGACCAAAATATAACTTTTTGGTTTAAATGAGAAGTGTTATGTTTGGAAAAAGGAAAACACTGCATTCCAGCATAAGAACCTTATCCCATCTGTGAAACCTGGTGGTGGTAGTATCATGGTTTGGGTCTGTTTTGCTGCATCTGGGCCAGGACAGCTTGCCATCATTGATGGAACAATGAATTCTGAATTATACCAGTGAATTCTAAAGGAAAATGTCAGGACATCTGTCCATGAACTGAATCTCAAGAGAAGGTGGGTCATGCAGCAAGACAACGACCCTAAGCACACAAGTTGTTCTACCAAAGAATGGTTAAAGAAGAGTAAAGTTAATGTTTTGGAATGGCCAAGTCAAAGTCCTGACGTTAATCCAATCGAAATGTTGCGGAAGGACCTGAAGCAAGCAGTTCATGTGAGGAAACCCAACAACATCCCAGAGTTGAAGCTGTTCTGTACGGAGAAATGGGCTAAAATTCCTCCAAGCTGGTGTGCAGGACTGATCAATAGTTACCGGAAACATTTAGTTGCAGTTATTGTTGCACGAGAGGGTCACACCAGATACTGAAAGCAAAGGTTCACATACTTTTGCCACTCACAGACATGTAATATTGGATAATTAATTTTCCTCAATAAATAAATGACCAAGCATACTATTTTTGTCTCATTTGTTTAACTGGGTTCTCTTTATCTAATTTTAGGACTTGTGTGAAAGTCTGATGATGTTTTAGGTCATATTTATGCAGAAATATAGAAAATTCTAAAGGGTTCACAAACATTCAAGCACCACTGTAAGATTAGTGGGAGTTTTTATGGGCTAGCTTGCTAGCATGAGTCAAAAATTCACTGTGTGATTTAAGGCACAGATTTTTGGAGCATCAATTTTCATAGCTTCAAACAGAGGAAAGAAATAGAAGCTGTACTTTCACTGTGCTGATAGATTTTTGAAAACTAAGTTTATTCAGTTAGTCATCTTAATGCATATATTATATTTAGTATCCACTATACTGAAACCGGGTGGCACGGTGGTGTAGTGGTTAGCACTGTCGTGCCACAGCAAGAAGGTTCTGGGTTTGAGCCCAGCTGCCAACGGGGCCTTCCTATTTGGAGTTTGCATGTTCTCCCCATGTCTGCGTGGATTTCCTCTGGTTTCCCTCACAGTCCAAAGACATGCAGGTTAGGTTAACTGGTGGCTCTAAATTGACCGTAGGTGTGAATGTGAGTGTGAATGGTTGTTTGTGTCTATGTGTCAGCCCTGTGATGATCTGGCGACTTGTCCAGGGTGTATCCCGCCTCTCGCCCATAGTCAGTTGGGATAGGCTCCAGCTTGCCTGCGACCAGGGGTTAAATTGGGATTGGTTATGTGGGGGGGCTCTGCCTCGTACCCGCCCCTGCCCCCGCCGCCCTGCCCCAATATATTTTTTGGAAAATAACCCTCTAATTTGATAACCATATCATATTGCACAGAGATATACACCTTATCTGTGTGTTGTAGGCCTATGTGTGTCTTGTAGTGCCCCCCTACACATTATGGCAGTTTGAATGTAGATTGGTTGGCCAATGAAACAGATTGTACAGGTTGTTGTACATTGGTTTGAAGGAAATGATTAGTGGGGGGTCTGGGGGTCCTCCCCCAGAAGTTTTTTATTATCATACATGTTATTTGCTGAATTCTGGTGCATTTTAATAAGTTGTTAGCTGACTTTACAGAGGTAGGTTGAGCAATATCATGTTAAATCTTGTCACATGCCTACAGGTGAAAAATGTGAAGGAGAAATGTTCAGTGAGAAAATTTGAAGGCTTGCACAATCTTAAACCAAAACAGTTGATTTATTTTGGAGGATAAATGTTAAATATGCCAAAACACTGTCAGTCAAATTGTCAATCAAATATATTCATGCAGTGAATGCAACCAAATACAAACAACACTATAACATTGGAAGCATTTATTATTATTGTTATTATTATGTATTCAATTATTTATTTGGCATGTGGTGCTTTTTGTATTGTCTAGAACATACATAAGATGAGCATATTATAGCAGCAAAATAGAAGCACAATCATTTGAATGCAGCAAAAGTTTTATGCATTAATTGGCTATGGTTTAGGTAAACCACACTCCCGTACGGGATTTAGAATAGGAGGGTCCCCAGACCATATGTGATATGGTCTGGTGCTAACCAGGCTACCAGTACAGTACCTTAAATTAACATTTTAACAGATATGTTGTTTGCTGCCCACCTTTTGAAGAAATCTGTAAGCTTCCTCCTCTTTGCTTTCCTCATTTTTAACCTTTAGCTGCTGACCTCTAAAAATCCAAGACAACAAAACAATTTATTAACCTTCTTGTATAAAAGTGAAATTGACTGTATCGACAGTTAATTAAGGCTAGAGCACAAGACGAGTGTTTTGTTTATGTTTGCCAAAGGTAGCTAACTTGAGGCAACGTTAGGCTCAACTTTTGGTCAATCTCAGTAGCTAACTTTAACTGACATCTCCCCCTTCCCCCTGGCTAATTTCTGTCGATAACTGGGGACTATGGAAATTGAACTCGACAAATGCACAGACAGTTCGTTCAAGCACCTCTGATGGATTAGGATCGTATGCAGGTAAAAGGGGAGACGGTGTACGGAGAAAATTATAAACAAGTCACAACGTTGAAACACAAGCCCAAAAACCCGCAAACCACGACTTCTGATTTTTTTTTAAAGCGAGCTCACAAAAAAAAGAAACCCCAAAGTCGCTTATAAAAAGCGGAATTGGCAACCCACGCAGTGTTCCAGAAACCAGAATCTCTGATCGCAAGTTCTGTTCTAAATAGCTTTGACAGGTCGTCTTGTTATCAGGAAAACTATGATCTATCTCATAAAAGTCATGGGTTTATTGATTAATAAAATGATATTTAATTATTCAGAACTGAAAATCGTGAAAAGGGTTTGTTGCTTTTGATGTGTGCGTGATCATATGCCATCCGCTCCGAGCTTATGTGCCGGGGCTCAGCCCCGGACAGCCCCGGCCCAATTTAACCCCTGCCTGCGACCCTGCACAGGATAATGGATGGATATTTGGAAACTGCTACTGTAATATTCCCTAGAAATTCTGACGGGAGTCAGAGCGGGCATGTCACTGTAGTGCCATGCCAAATAGATAGAAGATAGACCCACTATACAGTTAGGTCCATATATATTTGGACGCTGACACAAATTTTGCTTTTTTACCTGTTTACTGAAACATATTCAAGTTATAGTTATATAATGGACATGGACATAAAGTCCAGACTTTCAGCTTTCATTTGAGGGTATCCACATTAAAATTGGATGAAGTGTTTAGGAGTTTCAGCTCCTTAACATGTGCCACCCTGTTTTTAAAGGGACCAAAAGTAATTGGACAATTGGCTCAAAGGTTATTTCATGGGCAGGTGTGGGCAATTCCTTCGTTATGTCATTCTCAATTATGCAGATAAAAGGTCTGGAGTTGATTTGAGGTGTGGTGCTTGCATTTGGAAGATTTTGCTGTGAAGAAAACATGCGGTCAAAGGAGCGCTCCATGCAGGTGAAACAAGCCATCCTTAAGCTGCGAAAACAGAAAAAAAACATCCGAGAAATTGCTACAATATTAGGAGTGGCAAAATCTACAGTTTGGTACATCATGAGAAAGAAAGAAAGCACTGGTGAACTCATCAATGCAAAAAGACCTGGACGCTCACAGAAGACAACAGTAGTGGATGATCGCAGAATAATTTCCATGGTGAAGAGAAACCCCTTCACAACAGCCAACCAAGTGAACAACACTCTCCAGGAGGTAGGAGGATCAATATCCAAATCTACCATAAAGAGAAGACTGCATGAAAGTAAATACAAAGGGTTCACTGCACAGTGCAAGCCACTCATAAGCCTCAAGAATAAAAAGGCTAGATTGGACTTTGCCAAAAAACATCTAAAAAAGCCAGCACAGTTCTGGAAGAACATTCTCTGGACAGATGAAACCAAGATCAACCTCTACCAGAATGATGGCAAGAAAAAAGTATGGCGAAGGCATGGTACAGCTCATGATCCAAAGCATACCACATCATCTGTAAAACATGGTGGAGGCAGTGTGATGGCTTGGGCATGCATGGCTGCCAGTGGCACTAGGTCACTAGTGTTTATTGATGATGTGACACAGGACAGAAGCAGCCGGATGAATTCTGAGGTATTCAGAGACATACTGTGTGCTCAAATCCAGCCAAATGCAGCCAAACTGATTGGTCGGCGTTTCATAATACAGATGGACAATGACCCAAAACATAAAGCCAAAGCAACCCAGGAGTTTATTAAAGCAAAGACGTGGAATATTCTTAAATGGCCAAGTCAGTCACCTGATCTCAACCCAATTGAGCATGCATTTCACTTGTTAAAGACTAAACTTCAGACAGAAAGGCCCACAAACAAACAGCAACTGAAAACCGCTGCAGTAAAGGCCTGGCAGAGCATTAAAAAGGAGGAAACACAGCATCTGGTGATGTCCATGAGTTCAAGACTTCAGGCAGTCATTGCCAACAAAGGGTTTTCAACCAAGTATTAGAAATGAACATTTTATTTACAATTATTTAATTTGTCCAATTACTTTTGAGCCCCTGAAATGAAGGGATTGTGTTTAAAAAATGCTTTAGTTCCTCACATTTTTATGCAATCATTTTGTTCAACCCACTGAATTAAAGCTGAAAGTCTGAACTTCAACTGCATCTGAATTGTTTTGTTCACAATTCATTGTGGTAATGTACAGAACCAAAATTAGAAAAATGTTGCCTCTGTCCAAATATTTATGGACCTAACTGTATATATGATGGAGTAACTACAGTAAAGCTAAAAAGAGACATATGCAGGGTAATTATGGAAGTGAGTAAAGTCTGGAACCATTTGCAAGTCATGAGAATTTAAGGGGTTAAGAAGCAGCATGGCTTGTTGTAACAGTGTTTTTAAAATGTAATATAATTCTGTTTGTTCTGAGCAGGACCAGCATTTCAGTATTTCCATTACTGTGTAACATGCTATGAATGTAACATACCATAACTAAACCAATTACAACAATATGAAAAAATAGATATTGCCACTCCTTTTAAAATATAAACCTCATCTAATACTTTAATCAGTATGCAAATGAATGTTTCTATTCAGGATCAGTTAATGAAGATTACATTTTCAGTTGTGTTTTTTTTTTTCTTGACAAAATAGGTGTGTTTTCCAGTTTTGGTTTTACGTTCCCGGAACTGGTTTAGAGGAGTGCTGGAGAAATATTTTGCTATGAAAAGTCGTGGTTATTCAAACCCTACCCAACCAGTTCTCTTTATTTTCTGCCTTTATTTTCTTTCTTTACACTATGCCCACAGCAAATCATCTTGGTGAACTATAGCACTGAGCATGTGTGTAGCTTCTGTAGGCTAGAAAATTGTTGTGTGCAACTTTTATAGCATGCCACTAGCATTTGAGTGGATTGTCAGCATAATGGGATAATAATAAGAGGGCAAGTCAGCTGCTCAGATGAGATGAGGGCACTAATTGTGTGTGTGTGTGTGTGTGTGTGTGTGTGTGTGTGTGTGTGTGTCTGAGAGAGAGAGAGAGAGAGAGAGAGAGAGAGAGAGAATTGTCATAGAGTTAAATCACTATCGAAAACACATTTAACAGACTGTTAACAAAATTAATTTAAATCAAAAGCAAGTAGAAATGTAAGCTTATGAGCTGTAAATCAATGAGACAAAATGTGTGAAGAATCACATTTTTTTTGTAAAAAGGAAAACTGAATGAAAGAGCTTTTCTCTGTTTCTCGTGAATAACATTTGAGTACTGCATCACCCCCAACCCCCCATTCTCTCTCTCTCTCTCTCTCTCTCTCTCTCTCTCTATCTCTCTGCACAGTAAATCTTTGTGGTGGGAATTACAGATCGAGCCAGCATAATTAACACATTAAATAAAGCAGCCACACATCAATGGGAGGTCTAAAGGTGGGGCAGTGAATTATTGTTTAAATTAAGGAAATACCCAATCTCTACAACAGACCATAATTTGCACAGCCTGGCCCAGCATTGCACAGCAGTAATCAGGTTACACACTGACTACTAAACGTCATAATAGGCTCCGGAGCGGCTGGGTTTCCCTGTCTTATTGGCTCGTGCTTGTACACACACACACACACACACACACACACACACACACACACACACACACAATGCTCATTTCGACAAACACATTTTGCCTCAGACATACTGTGAATGTCACTGACAAGATACATTATGTTCAAAGGTGTGTGTGTGTGTGTGTGTGTGTGTGTGTGTGTGTGTGTGTGTGTGTGTGTTAGTTAAAGTTACTAGAATTAATGTTTGAAACACTATGGAAATGGATACAGGGGCACTTTTGCCCACTTTTGGTATGTTTAATAGTTAAATATTAATAATATGGAATAATTAGCTAAGTAATAGAGTAGTGTGCATTTTTATTTCTATTTTCTGTTTATTCTGAGTGTCTCCTCACAGCCCCAGGGGTTCTGGTTCCATCCTGAATTACTGTCTGTGTAGAGTTTCTGTGCATGTTCTTGTGTCTTCACAAGTTTTCTCTGAGTTCTCCAGTTTCCTCCCAAAAAGGGGATTAGGTGGATTGGCTAAAATAAATGCTTAGGGTGTGTGTTTTTTTTTTTTTTTTTGGTGTGTGTGTGGTGCTCTGTGATGGACTGGCATGTACCACACCCCAAAACAGACTCGAGATCCTGAAAGTGAGTGAGTGGATGGTTTGTGTAGTATAATCATCATCTTCTTTCAGCTGCTCCCGTTAGGGATCACCACAGCAGGTCCATCCATCCATTATCTGTAACTGCTTATCCTGTACAGGGTCACAGGCAAACCTATACCCAGCTGACTATGGGCAAAAGGCGGGGTACACCCTGGACAAGTTGCCAGATCATCACAGGGCTGGCACATAGAGACAAACAACCATTCACACTCACATTCACACCTACGGTCAATTTAGAGCCACCAATTAGCCTAACCTGCATGTCTTTGGACTGTGGGGGAAACCGGAGCACCCGGAGGAAACCCACGCGGACACGGGGAGAACATGCAAACTCCACACAGAAAGGCCCCCATCAGCCGCTGGGCTTGAACCTAGAACCTTCTGGCTGTGAGGCGACAGTGCTAACCACTACACCACCATGCCACCCCACAGTGGATCCTCCTTCCCAATTTATGATCTGCATGTTAGATTTGGCATAGGTTTGTACATCAGTTGCCCTTCCTGACGCAACCCTCCCCAATCTATCTGGGCTTGGGACCAACACTAAGCATGCACTGGCTTGTGCAACTGCAGTGGCTGGGTATTGGTTTGTTTTTTACTGAACCTGCATGTCTTTGAACTGTGGGAGAAAACTGGATCACCCAGAGGAAACCCACACAGACACGGGAAGAACATGCAAACTCCACACAGAACCCCCGTCAGGTGTGAGATTCAAACCCAGAACTTTCTTGCTGTGCCGCCCAGTTTGTGTAGTGTAATTAACCCACAATATAATGTTTGCATTAATATTCAATCAAACTCTGAAATACTGAAAATAGAGCTGTGTTCTCCAAAATAATTCACTGTGTTCAGAAAATTGATTTTACACCAATAATAATAATAATAATAATAATAATAATAATAATAATAATAAATGCCAACATCTGTGCAATATTAAAGAAAAGTTCAATATACCTCATCTGTCTTTTATGTGTATTACTTATGAATTGTCTACAGAATTACATTCATAAATGTCATGTTTGCCATGCTGTGAGTATTTTGTCCTGGTATGAATGCTGTCACACACATCTGAGAGGCTCTCAGTGCCCGAGCCTGCGATGTGTAATGCAGAACAGGGGCTTTTAATGCATTGCATGTTGCTTGCTCTGGCTGAAGTGCACAGGAAGCAGGATCAATACTATTGAGCTGTTTACCTTAGTGCTGTGCACACCAGCCCACACTCTGGATTACCACTTGAAACATTAAACCCAACTATTAGTAATACTTTGCTTCTTCTCTTGAGCAGCCAGCCACCCCAAAGTCGAGCCCCGTACCTGGCTGATGATACAGAGCTACTGGGGGAGAAGAACCTACCCATAATCCTCTGCTTTAAACACCTTCAGCTTTTGTCTTATTTGCCTGTAGTTAATGTGGTTACTCAAGCCTGGTATGCTGCAGGGCATTGTAGTGAAGCTGCCTAAAGCACTTTAGAGCTCTCTCTCTCTCTCTAACAAAAAAAGCATCTTTTTTTTGAAAATGCTGATTTGTTTCTTGTGCCATTGCATTGTTTGTCCATTGATTTTTTGTAAGACCCACCAACCTAAGCTTCCAACTCTTTCCTTCCTTCTCAATTTCTTCACCTCCTAATCTCTACACTTCTCCCCCTCTCCTTCCCACCTCTTTTATTTCTTTTCATCTTTTCGTTGTGGTATTTTGTGGTAATGACTTTGCAGTGGGGCGGCACGGTGGTGTAGTGGTTAGCGCTGTCACCTCACAGCAAGAAGGTCTGGGTTTGAGCCCCGTGGCCGGCGAGGGCCTTTCTGTGTGGAGTTTGCATGTTCTCTCCGTGTCCTTGTGGGTTTCCTCTGGGTGCTCCAGTTTCCCCCATAGTCCAAAGACATGCAGGTTAGGTTAACTGGTGGCTCTAAATTGACCGTAGGTGTGAGTGTGAATGGTTGTCTGTGTCTATGTGTCAGCCCTGTGATGACCTGGCGACTTGTCCAGGGTGTACCCTGGACAAGTCAGCTGGGATAGGCTGGGATACCCTGTAGTCAGCTGGGATAGGCTCCAGCTTGCCTGCGACAATGTAGAACAGGATAAAGCGGCTAGAGATAATGAGATGAGATGAGACTTTTCAGTGGACATCCATGTTCACTATCACTCTGCCTGTTTTGAAGAGCAAAATTTTTTAACTGATTTTTGTCCATGAATCACTGATTTAGAGGAGGAAGCATGCCTCGTACAGGTTCCCAGAGGTCTGTTGAGGAGGTGATTGATAACTTGTGTTTGTTCTCTCTCTCTCTCTCTCTCTCTCTAGCTCACACTTGCTCGCTCTTGCTCTCTTTCTCCCTAAACGGCAGGACGGTGGTGTCATGGTTAGCACTGTTGCCTCACAGCAAGAAGGTTCTGTGTTCAAGCCCAGTGGCTGATGGGGGCCTTTCTGTGTGGAGTTTACCTGTGTCTGCATGGGTTTCCTCCAGGTGCTTTGATTTCCCTGCAGTTCAAAGACATGCAGTTAGATTAACATGTAGGCAGGCACCTAATCCCCAACTGCTCCCTGGGCACTGTAGCATAGCTGGGTATGCGTGTGTGCACATTGCTCACTTGTGTGTGCATGTGTTTTAAGGCGTCTTCTTCTTCTTCTTCTTCTTCTTCTTCATCTTCTTCTTCTTCTTCTTCTTCTTCAATAAAGGAGTGCCTCATGGGGCAGATTCATCTAAACCTGGGCTATGGTGAAGATCACGCCTCTTCTATTCTTCTGAAAGAAGAAACAACCAGAGATGAGCAGGATCAGCGATAGAAAAAGAAGAGAGAGGTACTTTAAGTAATAAAAGTCATTAGGAAACAAAGGAAGAAGAGAAACTCAGCAACCCTTTGTAGGAAACAGTCCACTATTTTATAGAAATATATTATGCACACTAACATTCTGTGGTGACACTTCTCCCAATAAACCAAGCTTAAAAATGAAAGTCAGCTGCTGTTTTGATAGATTTTGTGTGTGATCATATTATCAACACCTCTGGGTTACACTGCATGTGTCTCTTTTGTATGCAGTTCAGAATGACGCATGACTGTCAAGTGTCAATCATGCAGTGGGTGAGAGGAGGCTCCCGCAGAGAGGGATCAACAAACAGAAAGTGATAAAGTAAGTGATACAAATAGAAAAAAAAAGTCCCACCAGAGCTGTAGGTATGACCCTGCTCTAGAGGAGGTCTCCAAAAAGAGGATTTTGCAAAGTCCATGTTCAAAAGTAGACAGATTCAAACTCAACAACCACAAACACACTGTCACTCATTTTTTTCCTTTTTATAGATCACTTATACACTCTTGCTCTCTCCATCTCTTCGAGATACAACATGCATATACACATTAGCAGTTCTAAGGTCACCACATGTAGCTTAATCATCCAGGGTCACTGTATACTTGTTCAATTCAGACCCCATTCCTTTTGCCAGCACACTTTGCATCTGTGAGTGCGTCCTAACTTCCTGTGCTACCTTCAGCATGCATAACATACCTAAATCACTGCAAACTTAAAAGCAGGCCATGTTCATCTAATTGACAAGAGCTTTAAAAGGTCCTTTTAGAAATCAGCATAACTCAAACTGGAAAGCATGCGTGATATGAGCCAATCCATCCCAAAAGGGGGGAAAAAAAATAATGGCAGCAAGAAGGCGAAAAAGCGGTGCTTGTCCATTACCATAATGTTTGTGTATGCAGAGTGGCAGATGCCTGGTAGAGATTCCTAAATGAAGGCTTTGACCTTGGACGAGCCCTCTCTTAGTTCATTAGTGACCCATCACTTATCTGCTACAGCGCTGACCAGAAACACTCCGCCTGTGCTGCAGCCAGAGTGGACTGTAGAACATGGCCATCGTGTTCATTAGTGAGGGGCAATTTCAATTTAGCTTTATTCTTCCCTATAAAGTACACACACACACATGCACACAAGCAGACATACTTACTTCAGGTCAGACAAAATCAGGGATAATGCCAGGTTAACTGTTTCATGCATGCTGACCTTTGTGTATGTTTAAGGTCTAGCCTCAGGGGTGGCAGTGTGTATGTGGGGTGGTAGTGGTAGTGGTAGGGCAAATAAATTAATAAATCAGAAAAAGAGGGGAGTGGAGAGACAGTATGTGGTCGATAGTGTCAAAAGCGGATGACGGATCTAAAAGAATGAATATTGATCTGAGCAGCACTTGCACAGGCGACCTGTGGGAGGTCAGCTGGTGTAATTAGAGTGCTGAAAAAGTGGCCCCTAAAAAAGAAAAAAGAACTCCAATTCAAGTGTGTGTGTTGACTGGGCCGGGTGGTAGGGGGCTTGGGATGGGATGGGCATGTTTTTGAATCTTGGTAGAGACCAAATGCCCACACAAGAATAGAAATATCTGTGAGTTTTGACATTTGGTTGGTAACTTTTTTTTTTTTACACTACTAAAAGAGCCAAAGGGTTTCATTTTAGTTACTGAGGGTAAGTTAATGGTTAGATTTAGGTGTAGGAATTGCATTAATCTGAAGTTGTAAATATATTTATACTACATCCATTGTCGTAACCAAGCTGTTGTCGTGTTAAAGGAACCTACAGGTGACTAAGGATTAAACAAAAGATGATCACATTTTATCAGTTTAATGCTTCTTTGTTGTCTATGTATTTATTGTTTTATTTGTGGTAACTTCAGGGCTGGTTTAGTTCCCCTTAGTTTATCCTCTTACTCTCTATGCTCCACATCCTCACTCATCTCTGGACCATTACCAGTCATGGAATCATCCCCCACATGTAGTGGACACACACACACACACACACACACACACACACTTGGCTGTTATCGCCCGGGGACATCCCATAGTAATGTGAACTTGGAATGAACCTACTCTAAACATAAATAATGCTTCTTATGTTTGGCTTTCTTTGTGTGTGTGTGTGTGTGTGTGTGTGTTTTCTTTCTACACCTTCCTTGTGTAATAACATAAAAAACACCTGCTTAATATTGTGTAGGCCCCCCCTTGTGCCACCAAAAAAGCTCTAACTCATTGAGCCATGGACTCCACAAAACCTCTGAAGGTGTGCTGTGGTATCTGGCACAAGACATTAGCAGCAGATCCTTTAAGTCCTGTAAGTTGTGAAGTGGGGCCTCCATGGATCAGACATGTTTGTCCAGCACATCCTACAGATGCCGGATCAGATTGAGATCTGGGGAATTTGGAGGCCAAGTCAACACGTTTAACTCTTTGCCATATAGTCCATTTGCATGTGACGTCACAGCCGATCCAGATTGTAAACAGACGCCATCTTGTCGGTTAAACGCCATATTTCCGCCATCGCAATTTACTGACACTGACTTTCGTTGTTTTTCGCCCAAATCTGCAAATATTACCGTGCCATAATGCCGGAGAGTTGTATGGCATATAATTACCCCTGTGGGAAATTGTGAGAGTGATGCAGTGCGCATAGCAGCCGCAAGTGCAGGAGCTGCACTGAACTGTGTGAATGTTACCCCTTTTCCACCAAATCAGTTCCAGGGCTGGTTCGGAGCCAGTGCTGGTGCTGGTTTACAACTCGTTCAACTTGCGAGCCAGCTGAGTACCAGCTTTCTTTTCCATTGCTCACGGTGCTAAGAGAAGACACGTCATTACGTCGCTGTATACGTCAGTTACGTCGCTACGTTTGCATAAACCTTGGCACGAATATCGAAGCAAAAACAACATGGAAGAAGCGGCAGCAACAACAACAACAACAATAATAATGGATGACTTCGCGTTTGTACAGCTGCTGCTTCTCGTCGCTTAAAAATGGCGATCTTTCTCGGTCTTGTTATTGTTGTCGGTCTTAACAACTCCGCCCCCCCGCTGACGTAAGCGGTTCTTTTCTCTGGCCCAGCAGAGAGTTGGTGCTAGTGACGCAACACGAGGGCCTGTTGCGAGCTTAGTCTGGCCAGGCAAGCTATCTACAGCTCTTCCAAGCTCCCGAAAAATCGGGAGCCAATCAACTTTGAGCATCTCCAACGGCCCTGGGTAGAGGCGTGTTCAAGGCAGTGATGTAGTAGAACTGCGACCGGAAGCCATAGATTGTTTACAGAATCTATGCCGGAAGCGCTTCATTCACTAGAAACATTACGAATATGGAGCAAGTTCTCATTGAAAACGGAGCAAAGAGCACCCCTGGAGGTATTTATTGAAAGGAAGGACGTTTTCGCCTTGCTCCCGACCGGCTTCGGTAAGAGTTTAATCTACCAGTTAGCCCCGTCGCGTCACATACGTCAGAGGAAAGAATGATGTGATTGGTTTAAGCTTCTTCACAGCCTTTTCTGGCTTCGACCAGTAGCAAACTGAGGCATTTCAGGGAGGCGGGTCAACCATGCACTTTGAGAAACGGTTGGGCTTAATATCTTTGCCAGACCAAATGCTCGCAGAGCTTTGAAGTCGCGTTAGCCAGACTAGTGCTAGCCTGGAACCAGTTTTTCTGGCCCCAGAGCCAGTTCTTTGTCAGTGGAAACAGAAAACCCGGTTCCAAATTAAGCACTGGCCCCGAACCAGCCCTGGAACTGCTTTGATGGAAAAGGGGCATGTGTGACTTGCCATGAAGCTACAAGCCTGTGTCTCTCTGAGAGGGAGCAGCCCCTTCCTCCTGTGTGTGTGTGTGTGTGTGTGTGTGAGAGTGAGCAGCCCCTCCCCCACCCGCGCGCTGCGAGCAGAGACACAGAAAGGCACACAGAAAGGGCAGTATTTGCTCTGAGTGCACCCTCCAAACAACGGGGATTTACATGAAATCGGAAGGAGATATTCACAAAATTCTTTCACACCGAGTGCCACAAGGCTCTCCTGAACACGTTGATGTAATTTTTTTGTCTGTAGTGTAAAAAATGAGGACGCTTGAGCGAGTTAAAAACAAGTGACTTTTCTGATTTTGCAGTACAAGCGCTGCCACATTTATAATGGGAGTCTATGGGGCAGCGCGCCTGACCTCCCCTTACTCTCAGGCTTCTCATTCAAAAACTGTAGGGGTAATCGATAAGGGTCACTAATCTGTAGGTTGTTTATTTTAGACATATATCTAGTTATCTGTTCATTAGAAAAATGAGCCGTGTAGTCCACCGGTTGAAATTGATCCATTTTGTATACGAGTGCAACAATATTCAGCCGTGTTGTTGACCAACAAGATGGCGGCTGTTTACATTCCAGCCGGGATTTGGTCACGTGACTGCAAGCGGTCTATTGCTGAACAATTTCTGCAGCGTGACAGGGTGCATTATCCTGCTCAAAGAGGCCACTGCTGTTAGGAAATACCGTTGCCATGAAGGAGTGGACTTGATCTATAACAATGTTTTAGTAGGTGGTATGTGTCAAAGTAACATCCACATGAATGTAAGGACCCAAGATTTCCCAACAGAACATTGCCCAGAGGGGCGGCACGGTGGTGTAGTGGTTAGCACTGTTGCCTCACAGCAAGAAGGTCCGGGTTCAAGCCCCATGGCCAGCAAGGGCCTTTCTGTGCGGAGTTTGCATGTTCTCCCCGTGTCCGCGTGGGTTTCCTCCGGGTGCTCCGGTTTCCCCCACAGTCTAAAGACATGCAGGTTAGGTTAACTGGTGACTCTAAATTGACCGTAGGTGTGAGTGTGAATGGTTGTCTGTGTCTGTGTCAGCCTTGTGATGACCTGGCGACTTGTCCAGGGCGTACCCCGCCTTTCGCCCGTAGTCAGCTGGGATAGGCTCCAGCTTGCCTGCGACCCTGTAGAACAGGATAAAGTGGCTACAGATAATGAGATGAGATGAGACATTGCCCAGAGCATCGCATTGCCTCTGCTGGCTTGCCTTCTTCCCATAGTGTATCCTTTTGCCATCTCTTTCCAGGCAAGTGATGCACACACACACACACACACAAACAAACAGCTGTCCAAACAATCTAAAAGAAATTGTGATTTATCAGACCAGACCACCTTCTTCCATGGTTCCATGGTTCAGTTCTGATGTTCATGTGACCACTGTAGGTGTTTTTGCAGTGGACAGGGGTCAGTATGGACACTCTGACTGATGTGCAGCTATGCAGCCCCATACACAGCAAGCTGCAGGGCATTGTGTGATCTAACACCTTTCTATCATAGCCACAATGAACTTTTTCAGCAATTTGTGCTCTAGTAACTATTCTGTGGGATTGCACCAGACTCACTAGCCTCCACTAGTGAGCTTTGGGTGCCCATGACCCTGTTGCCATTTCACCCATCAATGCCATTTCACTGTTGCCATTTCACCCATCGATGCCCATCAATGAGCGTTGGGTGCTATGACCCTGTTGCCATTTCACTGGTTATCCTTCCTTGGTCCACTTTTGGCAGGTCCAACTCTGCATACCAGGAACACCCCACAAGACCTGCTGTTTTGGAGATGCTCTGACCCAGTCATCTAGCCATATACTGTACATACTGTGGCAAAGTACAAACTCACACAAGCTATTATATACCAGTATTAAGTATATGATCATGAAAAGAGAAGAATCTCCCTAAACTCATAGATCATGCCACCAAGCAGTAAAGTTATTACAGTTGAGCTTCATCTCACTCATGACTAACCTCCAGGTGTCACACTAATGATATGCCCTCCTGTTTACCCTTCTTGTCCCCTATCCCCCAGCAGGCAAGTCATGTTAACAGACAGTGTAGCTATTGATAGGCCATTGCCATTAACTGTGTTTACCTGTCAGCTAGCACTGTGCTAATGAGAAAACTTTGGGAGGAATAATGAGGAGGTCTCTAACGACTAATGGAGGTTTACAGCTTCTTTCGCAGCCCTGCCACTAAGCTAACTCTAACACCATGCCATTGTTGGTCTCTTTGTTTGATAAAGGTGGCAGTGTATCCAATGTCAGTCCCAGCGTGATGGTTAACTGGTGGCATGTTCAGGCTAGAACCGCCTCAATTATCCAGGAAGCTGAATGAAGAAAGGGAATGGAAAAGAGGGGAGGGGAGGCAAAGAGATCGATAACTTCAGGATCAGGCTTGATCAAGACTGAGGGTTGAGAGAGGGTTGTGTGTGTGTGTGTGTGTGTGTGTGTGTGTGTGTGTGTGTGTGTGTGTGTGTGTGTGTGTATGCATAGGTGTAATGAAATTACTCTGTGCATAGCACTCACAATAATTACGATGACTGCTTTGTGTACAGTCCTTGCTTATGCTCTATGGAGTGAATAAAATTTGTTGATGAACCACTCCATGTATTTTATGAATACTATAAGTTTGTTGTGTCTCATTTATCCTATAATATGCTTTCTTTTTTTTTACCTTGAATTCATATGAAGTATTGGATAATTAAATTACGAAGGGTATATCCAAACACTCCTTAAAGGTGGTGGATACTGTTTTAATTTTCTTTACTAATCGTCCTTGATTTTATAGCAGTATCACTGACACAGGCATGAGTTCTTCCTGCCATTAGTTTGTGCTATTATTGAATTGTTCCAGAAATATTATCAATGTGGGAGATAAGATGATAATTCATCTGTAAATTGACCACACTTTCTTCATCTCTTCATTTTTCTATCAGATTTATATTAAACAGTGTTTAATCAACATGCTGCTGTCTCAGAATATATGAACATTATTACGACTGCTACTACTGACTCTTTAAATTCCAAGCAAAAGTGGAACAATACATAGAGGATATTACACGGTTGTGCAAAGATATGAAGTTTATCATTGAATGGTGAACATATTCACGAGTGAGCGAAGTGAATGGGTAAAAATATTTTCAACACGAGAAGATAAAACTTCATGTCTTTGTGCCACCGTGTAATGTTCTTTATATTATATGGACACATCCACACACAAAAAAAGCAAGTTAATCAAAAGAATTTTAATTCTGAACCAGTTCGCCATTTTGACAATGTGCATCTAGTCAGCGGGAAAACACTGGGAGTGACATCGTCAGAGTGAAATATTGGAAAATATGTCACTCAAATCTGCGATGTATTTCATATTAAAAATATGAGTTTTTCAACATGAGAAGGTGAACTTCATATCTTCAAGCCATGTGATTTTCCTTTTATTATATGTGATTTTCATGTGATTTTCCTTTTATTATATAGACACATTCACAAACAACAATAATATGCAAATTTATCAAATCAATTCAGCAATTTCCTCTTGAGTGACGTAGAGATTTATGTCCTGGTTTTGGTTCTCCATGTCCCAGGTGTAGTTCGTATGAAAAATATGAGTGATGTATTTCCCAGTAAAACACTCTTGTCCATATCATATTTAAGTTATTCCACAAAATTGAGTCATACATGAGCTGATAGCCGATGAGGCGTGTAGTGCTGAGTTGGGTATAAGCCATGTACAATGAAACTGAGTGGAATAACTGTTTTATTCTATCCATGTTCACTGGATTTTGAAAAACAGAGATTTTTATTTTTTGCAAATTCGATAAATAAAACTTTATACAAAACGTCAGACAAAATAATTCCCGCTTAGAATGTAAACAAACTGGTGAAATGCAATTTTGTGAAAAATGCTATAATAATAATAATAATAATAATAATAATTAAACTGGACACAATTGAAATAATTTAATTGAAATAATAATTTATTATCATTATTATTTTTAATAAATAAATGCCATTTGATTCTTGCCGGACCACAATGGAAATAAGTGTTATACACTTTCTTGTGTTATCCGTGTATCTTAATGTACACTATATTTATGTATTTTATGCATTAATTTTACTAAATAAAATCAATCAATCAATCAATAATTCTTGAAAAATAAAAAGATACGTTCTTACCATCAAATATTGTAATTACCTATTTTGGTGCTTTTTTTGTATTTTTGGGGGTTTGGTTTTCAAGTAGTTTTTATTTCGTCCTCAGTTGGTTCAGCAACACGTGCCGCCATTTTGTTTTTCTGTATTTACAGTACATGAGCTGATATCCTAGTTGTAGAGTAGCCAATCAGAGCATGTGATTGCTCATATCCAATGAATGTTGATAGAATAATAAAAATTATTCTCTAAAGAACAAAGTTGATGTGCTTGACTCACACATGCCTGCCATCAGGAGGATCCCCAAGTATGTAAAGGGTTTTGTGTGTCTTATTTCCAGAAATATTTCCATGAAGATACAATATATCTGTCTTTCATTCATTCTTTCATTCATCTTCAGTATCTGCTTTATTCTGGTCATGGTGGTGGTGGATCCAGAACCTAAAACCAAGCAAGAAGTAATGGTATTAGTTCACAACTTGAGACAGTCTCACTTTGCTTTTTTTTTTAATTATTATTATTATTATTATTATTATTATTATTTCTGCCTGTTTCTTAGGATTTGAGCTATAGTATAAATCTCCATAATCTCATGTTCATGTCAAACAGACCTGAGCCAAGTTCCATCTCTACAATGCACACTAATAGATGGAGAACCCCGAGGAATATCTGTGCATCACCCGGTGCTTGGGTACTCTGTCTCCTTGCTAATTAAACAGACTTTCTCAATGGGAGAACTGGGAGGTACAATTATGGCTCAGGCCTCCGGAGCCTCATTGGATCTCTATTAAAGGAGAGCGTTCCTTGTAATGATGCTGGGGTTTAATTACTTCCACACGGCGGCCGCTGTAAAACACTCTGATAAATGGGCCGACACACGCGCATCATTATTTCCCCCATGCGCTGGCCTTGTTAGTGTGATTATGAGCTGAGAAGGAGGAGCAGGAACCTACCTGAGTAGGCTGAGCTAGTTGTGAGAGAAGTAGCGGGGAGGAGGAGGCAGGGCAATGTGCCATATCATTGTACAATGGATTATGCAGCATGATGAGAGACACTGAAATATGACAGAAAGGAAATTCACATGTAGGTTCATGTGTACGTGAACACAAGGATGCATGCATCCAGAAGCATGGATACACATCAAGACACACAAATGCATGTGCATTTACCTGTATAAGAGAAACCCATGGTATTGCACTCATCTTACCCCACACTGCAGTAGTAGATAAACAAATGTGCATATTCATAGTCATTAATTATGAGGGTTTTTTTTGTGGGTGCCCAGTAGTAGGCTCATTCTGATTAATCTTGTTCCCCGTTCTTCCCCCACACTTATTAAAGTGCTGAAGCAAATATCTTGCATGCAATAAATCCCGCATAGAGAATGATTAATCAAAGGTGGTGAGCAGAGGGGCTCTGGCAGGTGGAGTTACAGTGTTAAATCACCTGCAGTGCTGGATGAATGTTCCTGTGCTGGAGCTATGAAGTAAGGATGGCATAGAAGTGTAGATAAGTGCATCTGGGACTTTGAGCCAACCTTCAGTGTCAATGTGTCAGGACCCTAAACGTGGCACTCAAAGTCGGGTCATTGAGTCCGCATCAGAGCACAGGTCATGGGGTTTATTGTCTCTTTTCCCTAATTTCTTGTTTGTCTTCATGACAGGTTCACTTTCCTCTTAGTTTTCTTCGTTATTATAAATCAGAGATTAATGACTATGCAAAAGAAGAGTGACATTTTCAAAATGTTGCTAATTATACACATATACACCACTCATTAGTGTTCATTAGATTCACATATCATCAATCATTGTAATGAAGAAACATTTTCTCTGGATTATCTCTGAAATGCACTGACACTCAGATTTCGCAGATCTCAATTAATCCCAATAATTAATTGACCTTACTACCAATATAAATGGAATGTTTCCCATGCTAAGTGTATCATAGCAAGGTTCCACAATTTGAGGTTTAAGTGAATCATTCTTAATTTTCTACACCACTACTCACTTTTTCTCACTCGGTTGTGACAGGACTGACTTGATGGGCAGCTTAATAGCCGTTATTTGACATGCTAATTCACGTTTGTGATGCGTTTAGGCAATTCCTCGTTCTTGAGTGATGGGAAATGTCATAGTCACAGAGTTACACAAGCCACGCTGAAGAATCATTTACTCACCCGCGCATGCTAAATGTGCGTCGATATTCTCTGCATATTTAATCACTCATTAATTACTGATTAGCTAAGACAAACTGTTGCTGAACCACTTATGGGATGTATGCGATGGTTCTGCACCCTTATACAGTGTGAGGAGACCTTTTTAACTGCTGTGCTTAAAGTTTTAAAAGACATTCTATTTTATCACACTTTTAATTCGCTACTTTGAGTTAAATTAATGAAATTTGAGGACATTTTTAGAGTAAAATTCACAACATTAATGAGACCGTCAATGATGGCATAGCTCACTCTGGCCCCGTCTAGTCCAGAAGGAACGATCTAAAGTGGGCCACCTTGCACAATAAATGTTGCAAGCTATATATACACTATATACAAACTATATGTAGAAGCTATATACACCCTAGGAATACCGAACTATTTGCCAGAAATAATCCAAAACTGTGAAGAATTGACTAAGAAGAAGCGATTTTTGTTGAACTGCTCATTAAAGCTCAATTAGCCCATAACTTCATTAATAATTGTAATTAAGCAAATCTGGGTAGAAGTTATATGCACCCTAGGTACCCCTACCTTCAGGCCAGAAAGAATCAAAATCAATGAAGAATTGAGAGAGAAGAAGTGATTTGTGTGGAAACTGCTCGTTAGGGATTAATTACTCCATATCTTTATTATTAATTGCAATTATGCAAATTTGTGGGAAGCCATATGCACCTCAGGCAGACCTACCTTACTGCCAAAAAGGATAAAAATCGGTGAAGAATTGAGAGAGAAGAAGCAATTTTTGTGAAATGTGGATGACGCCGGATGGATGACGGACAACACATGATGGCGTAAGCTCATCGCCTGTCGGCTGGATGAGCTAACAATGTTTTTTTGTGAATTTGATATGCCCTTCTGTAGAGAAGATGGCAGATGGTTTTAAGGATAATTTGACCAAGCGTTCAATTGCTACACATATACAGCTGTGCTCTTTCAGCAAATGTTAAATGTTCATAATTGCCAGTAAATGTTCATAATTTTATCCTTAAAAATTCAGTCCTTGAGATAAAGTGTCTTCAATAAAGGTTCTATGTCCTCTGAAAAAAAAATTAACTGTAAAGGGACAATACTATTAATTAAAAAAACTACCATATTTATAGATATTTATGTATTGATTAACAAATGGCAACATGAATTTCAGCATACTGTGATTACATTAAAGCCTGGGCTTCAATCCAGGGTCAGGGATATGCTTCTGTTTTACTCAAATTCCACCCTGCACGTGACTCAAGCACAGCTGTCTGAGTAGTGCTTAAGTCTGCAGTTACGTCTGAGGTGCGACTACAGATGTGCCCGATTTTTGTACTGAATCCTCACAACACATGCAAATCTCTTCCAATACTTTAAAAAGGTTATAGAGTGTATCTTACATTTGACTAGACAAGAGTAAAGTTCCGTTGTCATTGTGTAAGACTTGACCCTATTGGGTTTTCCAGTGACATGTTCCATTGACCTGCCAATATCCATCATAACACTGAATAGGATCGCATAATTTAGTGTCCAGTTGCAGTTGGATCTCTACATGTCCCTCACAGGCCTTGATTTACAGGCTACAAAAATCATGGACTATATGAGCAATCTTTGTGCTAAGGCACATTACTGGGACCGAGGTCGGTGCAGACATACACACACTGCCTAATAGGCAGCATCACTAAGAGAGTAGAGAGAACATGCCTTCCATATGCATCCGGCCAGTGCATGATGAACAGCACGCTCCCTCAATGTGCCTACAAAACAGCACTCGGGCTTGTACGGCGGCTGGTCACGTAGCAACACAGAGTGAATAGGCTTCAGATGGGATGGATGTATGCATGTTTTAGTGTGTGTTAGTGCCTGGGTGTGCTTTGAATATACACGTTTCTTTAATGTTGTGGGAATGTTGAGTGTTAATATGGTTTTGGGGTGTCATTCAATCACATGACATATGGAGTGCTGTTGTAGTGGCATTTCTATGAATTCTTACAGCCCTAGTTCAAAAACAAGCTAGAGAGAGAGAGAGAGAGAGAGGGGTTTAGTTTTATGTTAATGGTGTGCAGGCTTACATAAAACTCTATTGACAGTTAACATGCCCTTCAAGGTGTTCTTTGTGGTTCAGCACTTCTGTCAAGTCAGGAGGTAAGTCATTTCACCTCACCTTTATTCATATGCTTGACTACTCCAGGTATTACAGAACACTGCAGAAGCCAGTGATAAAGAGAGGGGGGGATTTAACCCTGACCAGCCCAAGCAACACCCCCATACAGGTCAGGTGGGCAAGGCAGAGTGGGAGATGCAAGAGAATGGGAAAGGAAATAATAAAATACAGTTACAGCAAGCGGTATTATGCAGAAGCAAGCTACATAAAGAGAGGTAGAGATATGATGTGATCTATAATATGTGCTTGTTTTTTTCATGTGAGTCACAATATCAATGGATACCACCCACTGTATTTATTTCCATATGTTTAGGTCTATCCTGGGCTACAAGGGGGCGTTCTGTGGCTCCTTTATTTTACCGCTTCTAAAGTCACAGAGGGTTTAAGCAGGAAGTGCTCAGGGTGTCAGCAGCCATCCTTTGCTTTGTATTGTAATCATGCTGCCTTTGAGGGACTTGCACCCCCATTCCCCAACCAACCAACGCAACTTCATAGTGTGTGCTTTGCTGAAGCTAACATGCTTAGAGTTGTTTGTGTCAGTAAGTCTTCAGGGGGACTTCAGCATGTGTCTTGCAGGAGGAGGATGCTAGTGATGGCTCCTATTCAAAGAACAGCTCTTCCTTCCATGGGTACTTCCTACTGCAACTGCTATGGTAGCGACATGCCCCCTGGGTGGTGAGCTAGGGTGTTGGGCCTAATCCTTCTTTCCTTTCTTGGAAAGAAACACTCTTTCCTTCTTGTCTCTCTATTTATGTATGTTGTTCCACCCAATCCTCTCTTAGACAGCAGCAAGTGTGACAGAAAGCAGAGGTGATCACATGGACACCCTTCTGTAAACAAGTCTGGCAGCTGCAGGCAGGGCAATGGAGGAGTGGAAATGAGAGAAAAAGTCAGCAAAGAAGAAAAAAGAAAGGATGAGGACAAGCGTTATTGTAGCAACAGCTAACAGAGATTAAAGATGAACAGACAAAGAACACCACAGAGTCATGTGCAGTTGAACAGCAGTCTGGTTTGAGGCAGTACGGGAAGGGATAAAAGGCATTGAATGTCTGTTAAGATGGAATTAAAGCTATAGAGGAAAAACGTGGCTCGCCCTAAGTGGCCAGACTTATCCCTTTAGCTGTGCAGGCTTTTAGGCCGAAGGCTCCAGCGTGAAATGGAGCTAAGCTAAGCATGGTGGGTAGTGTGGGACGAGCTGGAGATTTGCTTTTCACAGCAGGGTGGCTGTGATCTCAGAAAGATCTGTGGACCAAGCGTGCCTGTCAATGTCCAACAGCCTTACGTCACTGGAGAGCTGCTTTAGACATCCTGTGTGTCACACACATCTAAATCCTGCTCCTACAGAGAGAGACATGTGCTTAGCGCTCCTTGGTGTCGCACTCTGTTTTACCTTTTGTGTCCAGATCTGCGGCTTCTATGCTCCTGCACCGTAGTGTAATCTTACCATAATGCAACCCATCACTTTAGATGCAGCCAAGTGTGTGTGTGTGTGTGTGTGTGTGTGTGTGCGCGCGCGTGCATATACACTCTCATGACTGAAAGCCCTGTGTGTATGTACTTGTGCATGCACCATCAGCCCCTCCAATTTCCCTTTTATTCTCATCTCTTCTATCAGGCCCTTAAGTCCAAGCATTTGCACATGCTTCATTCCTCAGTCAATATCTATTGAGCCAGCCATGAAAGGGAAATGACAGTTAGTTCATACCTCCCTAGGTTGATCAATACCACCTGCTAGGTCCAATTCTAGTCCAATTCCCCTAACTGAAAACACGAGCCTAAATGAGGCTACTTTCGTGATCCACTCTGGCAATGGGTAAGATTTTAAAGGTCCAGGAAGTGAATTATGATTAATGAATGTTGGACAGTATGTCTTGCACAATCCTTGGTATTACTGTCGCTTTAGGTTTCTTTTTTTTATTGGGGAAGTGTGCTGTTAAAAAAAAAAAAGATAAGCAGCCTTCTGTCATAACATTGTATGGAAATTAGGTAACAGTTTGGACACGACACCATCAACAAACCACCTATAGACTGTCAACAACTTGTCAGGTGACCAGCCTAGCAACTGATTTGAAATAGTGTTAACAATTTATGGTTGTTGATGTTTTGTAGATGGTGGCATGATGGTGCAGTGAGTCATGTTGCCGCCTCACAGCTCCACTGTCCCTGGTTTGATCCTGATCTGAGCTCAGGTTCCTGACTGTTTGGATTTTCATATGTTCTCCTTGTGTTTGTGTGCAAAAACATGCAGGCAGGTGGATCAGCTATGCTAAACTGCTCTCAGGTGTAAAAGAACATGCAAATGTGGGTGTTCCTGGTGCCCTGTAATGGACTGTGAAGTTTTTGCCTTGCACCCAGCGCAACCAGAATAGGCTCTGGATCAACCACAGCCCTGACCAGGGTAAAGCACTTACTGAAGATGATAATGATAAGTTTTAGAAGATAATCTATACAGGATAATCTATACAGTATAATATAATTAAACTTCTCAAGTATTTCACTGATAATTTACATGCGTACAATAATATTCTACTGACACTATAGGGCTTTTTATTGCTAGACCTTCAGCTGACAGAACATATTAAATCCATCCATCCATTATCTGTAGCTACTTGTCCTGTGCAGGGTTGCAGGCAAGCTGGAGCCTATCCCAGCTGACTATGGGCGAGAGGCGGGGTACACCCTGGACATGTCATCAGATCATCACAGGGCTGAAACATAGACACAGACAACCATTCACACTCACATTCACACCTACGGTCAACTTAGCCCATGTTTACATTAGACCGTATCAGCGGATCATCAGATTAACGTTTTTAAAACGATTAGTGTGCACACAGCAACACCAATACACGATTTGCGTGCACACAGCAACGCCAATACACGGATACGCTCGGCTCCGCAGGCATCCTGCGCTCCAAATCACTCCGCCCTGAACAGCGAGTGCCCTCTGGAGGGTGCGCACTCCGGCCCTGCGCAGCTCACAGAGCACGCGAGTGAAGTGCACAAGCTGTGATTCGGGACTGAGCCGCTGTGTGTGTGATCCCAGCGCATATCACTTACCACTTGCAAGTGGAAGGATGGCAAGCCTAAAGACAATCATAACTACACAATGGGCAGTATTTGCATCAGTATTTTCATACTTTTATACTCTTTAATGAAAGGTGATACAAGGCGGAAGTCCGCGCCGTTTTTCAGCAGTCGCATCACATGACCAACGCCAGCGAATCAGGAAGGTGGATGTCACAGTGACGTTGTCCAATGACGACGCCAGCTAGAGCTCAGCACAGCGTATCCGCGTATCTCAATGTTTACACAGCACCGGAGCTGACACGATCTGGATTGAATACGTGGACCCTGGCGGATTCCCGTTTTCCGGCGTTTCCAGGCAGTTTAATGTAAACGGACAGTGCATCCGCGAAGAAAACGAGACAGATACAGTCTAATGTAAACTTGGCCTTAGAGCCATCAATTAGTCTAACCTGCATGTCTTTGGACTGTGGGGGAAACCGGAGCACCCGGAGGAAACCCACGCGGACACGGGGAGAACATGCAAACTCCACACAGAAAGGCCCTTGTCAGCCACTGGGCTCGAACCCAGGACCTTCTTGCTGTGAGGCGGCAGTGCTAATCACTACAACACTGTGCCGCCCCCACTGGAACATAATGAAAAAATAAATAAATAAATCATGAACCCCCAGGCCCCCTTGTCAAGTTTTGCATTCACTTTATTTAGATGATCCAGTTTATAGCTTTGGGCGGCACTTTGTCGCCTCACAGCAAGAAGGTCCGGGTTCGAGCCCATGGCTGACGAGGGCCTTTCTGTGCAGAGTTTGCATGTTCTCCCCATGTCCGCGTGGGTTTCCTCCGGGTGCTCCGGTTTCCCCTACAGTCCAAAGACATGCAGGATAGGTTAACTGGTGACTCTAAATTGACCGTAGGTGTGAATGTGAGTGTGAATGGTTGTCTGTGTCTATGTGTCAGCCCTGTGATGACCTGGCGACTTGTCCAGGGTGTACCCCGCCACATTCACACCTACGGTCAATTTAGAGTCACCAGTTAACCTAACCTGCATGTCTTTGGACTGTGGGGGAAACCGGAGCACCCGGAGGAAACCCACGCGGACACAGGGAGAACATGCAAACTCCACACAGAAAGGCCCTCGCCGGCCACGGGGCTCGAACCCGGACCTTCTTGCTGTGAGGCGACAGCGCTAACCACTACACCACCGTGCCGCCCAACATTGGACATTTACTTTTAAAAACAAAAATCAATGCATATGTTTTTGTGCATGAGTGTCTGGATTTCTGGTTTTGTAGAAACCTTGAAGGATCCACCAACAGACTCAGGAAGAAGTGTGAATCATTATCATAATTTTGCCAAAAATTTTTATCACTTTTTCCAAACCCACTCCCAGAATGTCCAAAACCAGTGGAGACTATTAAGTGCTTTAGAGTGGCCAGACAGCTATCCGACAGGCAGACAGGAGCAGTCTCACTGTCTCTTCTCTCTCTCTCTCTCTCTCTCTCTCTCTCTCTTTCTCACATTCTCCTTAGACCTGTTCGCTCAAAGCAAGACTGGCTCTTTATTTATGTGCAAATTTGCTCTTGGGCCCTACAAGGGTGGTGCGCATGCTGAATCTCTCCTTTTCGGGCTTTAGCAGATTATCCTTCTTCTCCCTTTGGTCCCAATTGCCCTAAGCCCAGCTGCCCTGACCTTTTGTCATTGAGACTTTCTCTCTGCTGCTTGGTGTCTCACTCTCAGCTTCCCCCTCTAGCCAGACGCCACTACCGGCTCCATTCCTTCTGCTCTACCCACCACTTCTCAAAGAACTATTATATCACTCACTTCGCAAACAATGAGCTCCAGAGACAGAGGGAGAAGAAAAGACAGAGTGAGAGAAATAGAAAATAAGAGAGAGAGAGAAAAGTAAAAGGGCCGAATCTCAGCTCTCACACTCCTAATCGATCAGAGTAGCCCATGTGGAGCACTGAAGGCTAATCAATACTTTTTTTTCTCCTCCTCTTTAATTTTTTTTTCTATCTGACCGTCTGTTTTTGCTGCTGACTCTGACAAAGTACTGGGACTCAATGTGGTGATGGTGGGGTGGAGGGGGAATTTGTGGTGGTGGTGGTGGTGGTGGGGGTTGTCAGGGGAGGGGGTTCCCCTGATCTCTACTCCCAGGAGGTCCGAGACAGAAAGAGAGAAGCCAAAACAAAGAGAAAGAAGGCACCATGGAGCAGTTAGTAAAATGATTGTGAATGTGTCGGTGTGTTCACTTACTCACTTCCCTATCATTACAGGTGAACTATCCATGCCTCCTTTCTCCCACTGTTCCTGCATCCCCGCTAAGGGACAGGCGCTTAGAAGGGAGTGGATGTTCTATAGCTGAGCAACACAGCTTGGACACACATAGGGATTTGGAAAGCTCTATCACTAAGCCAGCTCATCAGATTCACCTCCGTCTCTCCTTTCTTTACAACTCCTATCAGCCACAGCTACAGCACTCTTCAGCTCCTCTTGTTTCCCAGATGAGGGGCAGATACTACAGAGACAATTTTGTAAATTTGAAAAAAAAAAAAAGATGAATAATGTGCTATTAAAACTGTGTGTTTGTGTTACAGGAAGAGTGAACACATCGATAAAAGGTTTTCATTCATTCATTCATTAAAGAAAAACCTAAAAACAACACCTATCCTGGAGACACTTGGCATGAGGTGCCATACCTGGAATGGGATGCCAGTCTATCAAAGTACACCACACACACACACACACACACACACACACACACACACACACACACACACACACACACACACACACACACACAGAGTTTGGAAGGTGGGAACATGGGGAGAACATCCAGAACTTTACACAAAGAGTAGCCAAAGCTAAGACAACCAGAGAAACAAAACACATTCAGTGACTTGGAGTTTGTTTTCCATTGCTGTGCGATGCTCCAGCTGATGAGACAAATCCAGACTGAGGAAGGCTGTCAGGCTTTTATCCCATCCTTCTTGTTTTACTGCCTATGTCTCATTGTCATCTATAGAATTTCCATGCAGCTGAAAGCAGCCCTTGACATTCTTCACTACTGGAAGCTATCTCTTGATGACCTCACTTCTTCACTGTTCCAATACTACCTCATCCACTCCCACTTTCTTCTGGCTGATTTCACACTGTTTAGTTTTCACTCTTTCAGCTTGTCAGCTCACGGATAGAGAAACACGCTCTGCGTGGTGAATGCTACCAGGGCGCGAGTGGCTTGTTTGTTTGTGCGGATGATTGTGTACTGTATGTGGTAATTAGCTTTTGCTTCTAGCTTCTTTTGTTAATTTGTCGAGCTTGCTGCCTCCCAGTCTTTATTAGCTGTCTAACATGGCCTTCTTGTGTAAATACAAGCCGCTGAAATGGCAATTAACCTTGCAAATAGGTATAAAGCACTGATCTGGTGACAGGATATTGACAGGGCCTCACTCGGTGCAGCCTGCATGGAGGGAACCGAGGCGCAGAAAGAAGAAGGGAGGGGGGAATAGGAGAAATGAAAAGAGTGAGTAAGCAAACAGATCCCATGGGCCCCTGTTTGTTGTGTCTGTGGCAGACCTATTCTTTTGCTGCCTATTAAACTCTGACCTTTAGGCATGAAATCGGGAAAAAGGGATTCAGAACGGCAGACGCAGGCCTGGGACTGTGGATGGCAGCAGGGGATGGGGAGATATGAAAAGGCGGTTACTTCACACAGGGAGGGAGGGATTGACCTGAAACACAGAGGAAAGATGTTCTTCACTGCTAGTAAAGGGAATGTGTATATGTCAAAACGTTAATTGTGCTGTAAACACACACCAATATGTGCTAGAGTATCTCTTTTTCTCAGTGTCACATATGTTTTGAAACAGTGGCATCACAAAATTAATAATGGCAAATGAAATGTTGAAAAATTTTTTTTACTTCAACAGGTTTCCACAAAAACTTATTGTGGATCCAGGTGGAAGTTATACATTCATGCTTCTGACAATAGAAAGGAGAAAAAAATGTGATATGCTCACTGTTCTAGTGGTTAAAGTGAAGTACTGTTCTAAGGGAACAGTAGATGCCAAGGATAAGCCACCTCATGACTAAGGTTAATGATTTAGCTACCTTGTATGTCGCTGTTAAAGACGATGTCGAAGCGCAGTGACAGAGGAAACAAACCTATTTATGATTTTATCTATAAATCTATAAAAGTATTAAAAGTAGACTGCCTTTCAGGTTTTTCAAGTTTAGATCATAAAAGGAATTTTCCCTGATACCCAATTATTTTTGTTTAGTGGACCGAAAGCTACTGAATTTGAATCACAGACTTCCAATTTTATTAGTTTTTTTTTTTAAATAGAACAATTCATGAATTTAGGCCATGTGGCCCTAAATTCTCTGTTATTCTTTCTTGCTTCACCATGACCCAATTCAAAATACTACGTCATGCATCACGTGGTGGGCTTTCCCCGTTCACACAAGGCATTGTGGGATACAAATTTGAAATAGGAGATAAAAATAGAGGACGCAAATGAAACATGAAAGACTGACTACAGTAACGGAAAGTGAGAAGAAAAGACATTATGTTGTGAAGGAAAGGAAACGCAGGACCAAATTAATAAATATCGGTGGTCCGCGAGCACCTTGGTGTGATCAGCTGTTCGTTTAGCGACAGAATGATGTAACTGTCAGTGCACGGTCAAGGTAAACCTGTAGATGGCAGTAATGCAACACTGTATTCCAGTTGCCGTAAAACCCAAAAGAAGAAGAAAAAGAAGGGAAGGTAAACCTGCACATGAGCACACCGGACTTCCTCTGTCTGCTTGACTGCACGAAGCGAGCAATTTCATACACATTATTTGCTAGGGAATCTCCTCAAATTAAATAACTTCCCAGCCACAGAATGGCCTGAGTTTTGTTTTAGATATTACAGAAATAAACGTCACAATGACCAAATTTCAGAGGGAACTAAATTTCACCTATTTTATGAAATCGAAAGGCCATCTAGCTTTAACATCTGTCTCATATGTGCCAGAATGTTACTAAGAAAAGATTACATAACACAAAACGTATATTCTTCATTGAGTTTTAACCAAGCTAGCTTCCACATCTACTGAAAAATTGCTTCAGAAGTTATAAATGACCTCAAATCTATCAGTAAATTTTCACTTCTGTAGTTGCAAATACCACAAAAGGTACTTTCTTGTAAACATAATGAACAGGACCCTATTTTAATGAATCCAGCACTTGCCACCACATTTAAACCCATCTTCCTCGCTGTCCATCTGCAGCTTCTTGATTGTACCATTGACTGGTACTGACATGGCAACAGATGGCAAGAGATCTGTGCAAAGATTAGTAGCTTTACATTCAAAAAGCATGTTTCTGGAAAATAATGCTGTGTGTCAGAACCTCTGGGCAGACAAAGATCCGTCTCTTCTGTCAGACAGAGCTGGGCTTTAGTGATGCCTGTGGCCCACTGGCAAGGTAAAGGATAAAGGTTGGATTTAGATAGTCACTGATGCTGTTTGGGATAGGAGAGTGGATACCTGCTGGCCTAAGGACCAGATCCTGTTATTTACCAGAGAGACAAAGAGAAAATCTCGGTTTCACTGTGTATCAGACCAGAGACCAACTGACAGACAAAGTGTGTATAAATCAGTGTAAGGAGTGGAAGGTGGGAGGCTCAGAGGTATCAAAAAGTGACAATAGAGAGACGACAAGCAGCAATGTGTAAAATAGAAAGAGCAGGCAAGCTTAGAGATCCTTCTATCCTTCGATGTGGAGGGAAAGAGAAGTTGAGAGAGTGCAGGCTTAGAGAACTATTAGGGATGTGTCTGGTCAGAGATGGAGTAACAGGAAGGATGAAAGTATTGCTGGCTTTCAGTCACGTGACTTTTCTTAGCAGTTTTACCGGAAGTGAAATAGCTGGTGGTCTTAACGGCTGCCGTAGTGCAAACAACCAGCGATAACTTATCAGAGTATGCTCGTAATCTAGAAGCCACTGCTCGCTTTAGATATATTCAGAAGATTGCTATGTGCAATGGAATCGACCACTATCAGTCTGGGAAAGAAGGATTTGTCATACAATCTTAAAAACGACCCTTCAGTTGAATTTCCTGACATCTCAAAATATCTGGTGTTGCAGACGTCCTTCTACACCACAAAACAGATGAAAGCGTGGAAGAATATGAAGGCTTACAACTTTTTTGTATGTGGCTGGGTAAAGGACCTCGGTATCAAGTCGCTGCCGAATGAAACCTGTATTGTTTTCACCTGTGTATTTAAGCTTTTCATTCGTGTCTTTACAATGAAGCGCTGCAAGTTGAAGTATAAACAAACAACAGTTCACTTGATTCTCATTTGTGTTGGCTCTTATCTCTCAGGTAAATCATTCACAAAGATCATCAGAAACCCCTTTAAAGACCTGGATCTTAGTTAAACGAGATGGAGAAATGATCACGGCACATTGTAACTGTATGACTGGGTAAGAATTTTGCCGCGACCTTCAGGTACAACTCCGATTTCAAAAAAGTTGGGACAAAGTACAATTTGTAAATAAAAATGGAATGCAATAATTTACAAATCTCAAAAACTGATATTGTATTCACAATAGAACATCGACAACATATCAAATGTCAAAAGTGAGACATTTTGAAATTTCATGCCAAATATTGGCTCATTTGAAATTTCATGACAGCAACACATCTCAAAAAAGTTGGGACAGGGGCAATAAGAGGCTGGAAAAGTTAAAGGTACAAAAAAGGAACAGCTGCAGGACCAAATTGCAACTCATTAGGTCAACTGGCAATAGGTCATTAACATGACTGGGTATAAAAAGAGCATCTTGGAGTGGCAGCGGCTCTCAGAAGTAAAGATGGGAAGAGGATCACCAATCCCCCTAATTCTGCGCCAACAAATAGTGGAGCAATATCAGAAAGGAGTTCGACAGTGTAAAATTGCAAAGTGTTTGAACATATCATCATCTACAGTGCATAATATCATCAAAAGATTAAGAGAATCTGGAAGAATCTCTGTGCGTAAGGGTCAAGGCCGGAAAACCATACTGGGTGCCTGTGATCTTCGGGCCCTTAGACGGCACTGCATCACGTACAGGCATGCTTCTGTATTGGAAATCACAAAATGGGCTCAGGAATATTTCCAGAGAACATTATCTGTGAACACAATTCACCGTGCCATCCGCCGTTGCCAGCTAAAACTCTATAGTTCAAAGAAGAAGCCGTATCAAAACATGATCCAGAAGCGCAGACGTCTTCTCTGGGCCAAGGCTCATTTAAAATGGACTGTGGCAAAGTGGAAAACTGTTCTGTGGTCAGACGAATCAAAATTTGAAGTTCTTTAGGGAAATCAGGGACGCCGTGTCATTCGGACTAAAGAGGAGAAGGATGACCCAAGTTGTTATCAGTACTCAGTTCAGAAGCCTGCATCTCTGATGGTATGGGGTTGCATTAGTGTGTGTGGCATGGGCAGCTTACACATCTGGAAAGACACCGTCAATGCTGAAAGGTATATCCAGGTTCTAGAGCAACATATGCTCCCATCCAGACGACGTCTCTTTCAGGGAAGACCTTGCATTTTCCAACATGACAATGCCAAACAACATACTGCATCAATTACAGCATCATGGCTGCATAGAAGAAGGGTCCGGGTACTGAACTGGCCAGCCTGCAGTCCAGATCTTTCACCCATAGAAAACATTTGGCGCATCATAAAACGGAAGATACGACAAAAAAGACCTAAGACAGTTGAGCAACTAGAATCCTACATTAGACAAGAATGGGTTAACATTCCTATCCCTAAACTTGAGCAACTTGTCTCCTCAGTCCCCAGACGTTTACAGACTGTTGTAAAGAGAAAAGGGGATGTCTCACAGTGGTAAACATGGCCTTGTCCCAACTTTTTTGAGATGTGTTGTTGTCATGAAATTTAAAATCACCTAATTTTTCTCTTTAAATGATACATTTTCTCAGTTTAAACATTTGATATGTCATCTATGTTCTATTCTGAATAAAATATGGAATTTTGAAACTTCCACATCATTGCATTCCGTTTTTATTTACAATTTGTACTTTGTCCCAACTTTTTTGGAATCAGGGTTGTATATGGACTTTATGAGGAGGAAACAAAGAAACAGCTGGGGACTTTTGCGCTTTGTGACTAAAAAAGTACTGTAAATAACGACACATAGCAAGAAAAGTACTTGGAAAACACTAATGACATAGCTGAGAGGGAGATACAAACCTTTCACGAAGTGATCACTGCAAATTCGAGCATGCTTCGACTCGGCTCCCTTCGATTTCAGTGAGAGGTTCAAAAGCCACCTTTCTTGACGTCTTTTTGTGAAATCCTGTGTTCATTCACCCTTTTTCATTAGTTCACAGGGAACCCTGAAGAAACTTTTAATAGTTTCACGGTTCGATTGATTCAAACAACCTAAAGCAACGCAAGCGTAAGACATTTTTCATGCGAGCAATACACCTTCTCTGTACGAACACTTTGTCAACAGAGCTTTAGTAGACCACCAGCTAAAGTTTTGAATAACTAATGAGGTGGATGTGACATCACGTGAAACCCAGCCATACAGAGAAACACCGTAAGATTCCGAAGTTAAAGGTGTAAAATGCAGAGGGTCAGAGACAGTGGACCGTTGGTGAGAAGGAAGCAGTGATGGGAAGTGTAAAAGTGAAAAGTAGGACCAGGAAAAGATGGATTAGGAAGGATAATGGAATATCGGAGAGGACAGAGGGAGCTGGACATATTCACAAAGGTAAGGAAGGAAGCTGACAGTGATAGTGAGTTGAGCTCAGCGGCTAAGGGAGGGGTGGAGAGGTAGTGGTGGTGTCTGTGCTTGTTGAGGTTCAGGTTGTAGGAGCTGGAGGAACAGGATTAAATTAGGCAGAAAGAGGGGCAGTGAGACCCTGTCAGCATGTTGCCCACTGTTCTAGTTCATCCTGGATCTGGACATGGCACAGCTCAGTGCCCGCGGAGCCTGCTGTCAGCCCTCATGACCAGACACACACACACACACACACACACACACACACACACACACACACACACACACACAATAATTCCGAGGGGATGCTGATTTTACCCAGAATTTCTCTCCCTTACTCTTTTCCACTTGCACGCTAATAGTAGACTAATTCCATTTCCCAGAATTGATTTGCAGAAGAGTCTATGAGTTAAACAGACAATTCAAATAATGACGGATCTAAATGACAGGCAAATTAGATTAAGGCCCCAAAGAAAAATCATCCCAAGCATTTTAAAGGATAAACCTTTATTGACCATAAGAATTTTCATGTAGATGTACCCAAACACTGAGCCAAGGTCATTTGAAAAGATCTTAGCTCAGAGTATTAGCTCAACTCATCATAATTGGGTTGAAGGTAAATATAATTTTAGGTGTGATATGGGACCAGTAAAAGTTGTTCTGGTCAGGCTCCATCAAAGTTTAGACTGACACATTGTTTAATTGGGCATCAGTAAGAGGTGCAGCAGAGGAACATTTCAGCAGTGGGGGGGCCGGAGCAATTTAACATTAGCATTCCACTTAGCATATTCTGTGACACTTCAGGGGTTACAAATCGCATTAATAAATGCTTAATTACTTTAAAAGAAATTCCTCAGGCATTAATTGAATATTAATTACTGCCTATCGTTGTCTTTTAGTCATGCTTAATTGCATGTTTTTCCCCCTCATTTAAACTTTTCTCTTTTTTCTCTAATCTTGAGGCTAAGATTGTGGTAACAAACAATAAAAGTTGGCTAGCATCATACATTTCACCTCTTCATCATTTTAATGTTAGCCTGTGTTTAGCATGTTCTCGCTACAAAATCCTTTCAGACTACAGTACTCTTCAGATACAGACCAGACATGTGTCTGTTAAGGAATGTCTGTAGGCTGTACCTGTACTAGACATTCAAGTACATATGTGAAATACCCAGAAGCATTGCTTCTCTAACCAATCCTTTTAAACGCCATGTATATTTTATAGTTTTATATTTCATTGTGGGGGCGGCACGGTGGTGTAGTGGTTAGCACTGTTGCCTCACAGCAAGAAGGTTCTGGGTTTGAGCCCAGTGGCCAATAGAGGCCTTTCTGTGTGGAGGTTGCATGTTCTCCCCGTGTCTGTGTGGGTTTCTTTCGGGTGCTCCGGTTTCCCCCACAGTTCAAAGGTTAGGTTAACTGGTGGCTCTAAATTGACCATAGATGTGAGTGTGAATGGTTGTTTGTCTCTATATGTCAGTCCTGCGATGACCTGCGGACTTGTCCAGAGTGTACCCCGCCTCTCGCCCATAGTCAGCTGGGATAAGCTCCAGCTTGCTTGTGACCCTGCACAGGATAAGTGGTTATGGATAATGGATGGATGGATATTTCATTGTCAGTTTTATACGTGTTTTTTGGTGGAAGATGATAGAAAAGATTGTGTCTCCATACAGAAGAATAAACATGAAACCTCTTTATCCATCAGATATTACAGAATTTTTACCAATATCTCAATTCTGACAGGATATGCTGTATAATACCTGGGATTATTTCTATTGGTTAATGTAGCATAGCTTTGATGGATTTAGACAGAACTAAAAGTTCTAATAATTATACTGTATTATCTCACTTCCCGTTACTCCGCTGAAGCCTGTCCCAAGCCAGGCTGAAAAAGGAGGAGGGTTGGGTGTGGAACTGGTAACTCCACTCTGTAAAAACTTGGAAACCACAGAAACCCAACCAGAGATAACAAACTACATTCTGCTTGCTATGTCCGGAAAGGAAAGATCCAAATCTTGCATGACGGCCCCCGGTCCGAAGAATCCCTGAGGGAAAGCAGGCAACAGTACATCACGAAGAAACCATGACCACTCTACGCCGAAAGTCTCAAAACTGGTAACTTTTTTTAATCTCTGTTGAATGTCGCCACATAGAATGTAACTTCTCTTGTGAGCAACAGTAGCAAATTATATCAGCTTGCCACTTTCTCTACTCTGCTGAAACTTGGCAAACTACAGGACAACAAGAACAGCAGCTTGAAGTTTTTCATCAGTCATGTCTCTGTAGAATGTTTAAAATTCAATTCTTCCATTGAGTAAGCAACATTGAAGTGCTACAGAGAACCAGTCGAAAGCCAATCCGAATTCACCTGGCAGTGAGACTTTTGAGATAGTATGGGCATGTTGTCCGCATGGACAACTCACGTCTACCAAAGTATCTACTAGAGTGGCCACCACGGCATGGTCACCGCTCAGTTGGAGCACAGCAAGTCACTTGGTTGAAGTGCGTTGAGGAGGACTTGGAATTAGTGACTGGCCGCACTGGTATCCGACATAAGCAAGGCAAAGTAATGGCTACGGACAAGATAGCTTGGGGTGGCCACACTCCTGAATGTGACCAGTTTCGATGGTGGGAAGCCTTATCCAAGGTGATGGATGAGAGCTTCTCAAGTACAAATAAGTACATCTCACTTCCCCATGTAAAATTAGTCCAGTACAAAGATCCCTTATGAAACAGATTCTCAAACATATACTGTACATTGTGAATGAGAGAGTAGGGGGTATAAAGTTAGCTTCACTTTGCCAAACTGGCGATTAAATGCGAAGTTAATAATGTGGTAAAGCTAGCTGTGTGCATGTCTTGCTATCAGACTGTGACTGATAGTGAAGAGGAGAGCATAACTCTTTGGTCTCTAGTGGCAGCTTTCACCACAGTAACTATTAGAGGTGTGCACTCCGGCGTTCATCCCTGTAGCCACAATAGCCAATGTCCATTCAAAGCTCAGCTTAACTCTCTCCTGCGCACGTACGGGCCATAATTTAAGCTGATTGGTTGCGCTATGCTAGAGGGCATTATTCTGCCCTGTCCACTGCTGTAAATCACACTGACTGGGAAGAAAAGGGAGGGGTGAAATGAAGTAAGAGTTTCTGGTTCATTTAGAAAGGTAGCTTGAGGAATCAGACAAAGTCTACTGAACAGACTTATTCATGCATCTCTCACTCTCTATAGCTTCCCTCAAAAACATACCCATGCGCATGTTCATGCAGACAAACATTCGTACTAGCCTGCAGTGGTCACTCACCCATGCATTCAATTAATGTTTTGGAGTTGTGACACAAAGTGCTATGGGCTAAAGAGGAGCGTCCGAGTGCTTGCTTAGCCCGATTCTGTCACTCTCGCTGACCTGTGTGCCCTGCAGGGAGAGAGAAGCATAGCTGCAAGCTGTCAGCACACTCACTTCTACACTGCGCCTCACACTAACCGTATTCACTCAGGTATAATCACTAATTGCATTAGCATATTTTTAAGGCGCCATATGGGAAAGTCTGAAAGTTTCGAGTGATTCTAATGCTGGGTTGGAGAGAAGGTTGAGCGTTACATCATCTGGTCAGCATTGACCCTCAGAAACGTCCTAATGCTGTCAGGTGTCAATTCTACTCTCAGTTGAACCATAATGTTAAAAAATGCTTTACACTGTACGATTCTCATCACAATAATTCAATCGCAGACAATCACAAATCATGAAAAAAGTCCTTGGTTGTGAGTTAAAATGGTAGTCTTAGGTTGATTAATATAATGTTAAAGCCTATGTACAGTAGCTCCTTTGTTACCAAAGACAACTGACAAGTTCAAGCAATGTCCGGGAAATGGACCAAGATTCCAGAAAGTGATTTTTGCTATGAAATACATCTAAAATTTCAGTAATAGTGCAATGTTTTCTCTTAAATTCATTTATATTTTCTTAACAATTCATTTCATTTTTGCTAATATAAAGCAGCAGCATGTTGGCACAGTGGGTAATATTTGGCACCTCACAGCTCCAGGGTTGCTGGTCTGATCCGACTGTCCAGAAAAATCCAGATAGATAGATTGACTGTGCTAAATTGTCTGAGGTGTGAATGTGTGTGATCCACCATAACCCTGACCAGGATAAATCTGTTACTGAAGATGAAGGAATTAATTTATCCAAAACAACTTACAACTGAGACAGACTACAGCTGAGCACTCAAGCCATCCAGGGCCCAGCAATCTGGTGACACTAAAATTTTAACTCATGATCTATAGTGCAATACTTGACCCACCACACCCCATCATAGGATTATCATGATAGAATTTGAACTATTCATTCTGACTTGCAGGGCGGCATGGTGGTGTAGTGGTTAGCACTGTCACCTCACAGCAAGGAGGATCTGGGTTCAAGCCCAGGGGCCGACAGGGGCCGTTCTGTGTGGAGTTTGCATGTTCTCCCCGTGTCTGTGTGGGTTTCCTCTGGGTGCTCCGGTTTCCCCCACAGTCCAAAGACATGCAGGTTAGGCTAATTGGTGACTCTAAATTGTCCATAGGTGTGAATGGTTGTTTGTCTCTATGGCCCCATCCACACGAGTACGCGGCCTCACCCAATACGCTGTCGTTTTGAAAAAATCTCCGTAAACACGGCGTCATTTTGATTCACTGGAAACGACTCAAAACGCTGTAGTACATATGCCAGGCCTGTATGTGGCGCTGTGACGCCACCACACCAATACACTAAAACCGGAAGAGAAGCCATGGAGCATGCGTATAAAGGTCACGCGCTGTTTACAAAACAAGCTCATAACACAAGAAGTTTTGTTGCTCCTCGCAGTAATATAAAAGCAGAAGGTTTTGTTGTAGCAGCCGTAATAGACTGAGTTGTTTCTGCAGTATGAGCACAAGCCTGTAGTCCGCTGTTGTTGTTATGATGCGTCTAGTGGCGGCAGCTGAGGTTAAAGGTTAGAGAGGCGGGGCTTATACGTCATCGTTTCTGAAAAAATCCGCTTCGCCATCCAGACGACTCCGGGCTATCCGGCGTTTTAAGATTTTCCCACTCTGGGACCCGTTTTCAAAAAATACCGGTTTCACACCTCGAAAAAGCCAAATCCGTCTGGACGCAAGGCCGAAACGATAAAGTATTTATGCGGATTCGACAAAAACATACTCGTGTGGACGGGGCCTATGTGTCAGCCCTGTGATGATCTGGCGACTTGTCCAGGGTTTACCCCGCCTCTCACCCATAGTCAGCTAGGATAGGCTCTCCAGCTTGCCTCCAGCTCCAGACCCTGCACAGGATAAGCAGTTAAGGATAATGGATGGATTCTGACTTAACTGATACTGCATAGTCTGCCATAGAGTCTAACTAAGATTTTATTGCTCATCACCTTGTACAGTGTGACACACAATAAACCTAAAGCTGCTGTTATTGCACAGTGTAAAGCAGCTGTAAGCCAATAAAGGAGCGAGTGAGATAGAGAGAGGCCCTGTTCACACCTGGTATTAACATGTGTACTGGGTGATCAGGACAGCTCTAAGTACATCTGTTCACACCAGGCATTTATTGTATCTCCATATGCGTCTCGAGTGACCACTTGTGATCATCTCTCACTTCCCTGCTCTATATGCAAATAAACATGTACATCATTTCCATTTGCAAAGACCAAATGCATTGTTGTTTTTAACCGGTGAGAGGTAGCAATGCACGTTCCGGGTTTATATTAGCCAGCATTTGCCAGCTTTTAGCCAGTATCATGTGGAGTTGTCTGATATTTTCATCTGCCAATGGCCAAAATGTCCAGTCGGAAAAATGCCAATTAAATCGATTCATCAAGAGCATGTCAAATAGCCTAATATTGTGTGACATATAAAATATGTTGGCAAGACAACTTAAATATAAACTTATATTATGCAAAAGTTTGGTTGTACCTCCATTGTTATAATAGAGATAGGGTCACTGAATGTTTGGTCATGTGACTAAGCACTGCGTGAGATGAAAAGCCCTGTGCTTTGGCACAAATCTGCATATTAGCATGACTAATATCAAAGCGTTTTTTTTTTTTTTTAAGTGATGGTGCAAGTAGAAAAGCCAGTAAGACTACAGAAAAGTGTCAAGCTCCTAAATTGAAGATGTGACAGCCAGAAAAAGACATATATGCTGTGTCACAATTTGTACACTATATACTTACTTGCATAGTGCATGAATTTCAACAGGGTAGTGTTGTCTCAAACCGAACACGGCAAGCTGTGCACTTACCGGAAATGATGATCGCAACATTTGACCATGAGTGTCGCATAACCCACTAAAAAACATCTGCCGGCTTTTTTTGCTTACCCCTTAAAAAGGAAAGCATTTTTAATTTTCTTCGCTTGTGTGCAAAGATATTTCATGCAATATTTAAATGATGTCGTCCTTGGCATCAAAAACATGACCTCCTCTGACTGGCTGAAAATAGGTTGGTGGTCCCTCCCCTTCCGTTATTTAGCCAAGATGGCGACCACTGAGGGTGAAAACTGCACAACATTCCACATTAAAGATTTTGACTGTTTTGAGTACACCGTTCAGGTACTCATCATACACCACATGTTGCCATACTTGCCAGTGTGAACACAATTATGCACTCAAAATAGCAATTGTAAATACAGAAGTACATGAATTGAGACACACTGTTATATTTAATGTAGGATAACAACATCTTTATTTAATTGAAATTAAGAAGGCTATTTGTTTTATTTTATTGTTTTGGCAGGCGGCACGGTGGTGTAGTGGTTAGCGCTGTCGCCTCACAGCAAGAAGGTCCTGGGTTTGAGCCTAGCGGCTGGTGAGGGCCTTTCTGTGAGGAGTTTGCATGTTCTCCCCATGTCTGCGTGGGTTTCCTCCGGGTGCTCCGATTTCCCCCACAGTCCAAAGACATGCAGGTTAGGCTAATTGGTGGCTCTAAATTGACCGTAGGTGTGAATGGTTGTTTGTCTCTGTGTCAGCCCTGCGATAACCTGGTGACTTGTCCAGGGTGTACCCCGCCTCTTGCCCATAGTCAGCTGGGATAGGCTCCAGCTTGCCTGCGACCCTGTAGAACAGGATAAGTGGTTACAGATAATGGATGGATGGATATTGTTTTGGCCTATATGTTCAGTTCGGAAAGTTCATGAAGATTTGCAAAGAGCTCTTTTGTGCTGAGTACTTTTAATAAAAATACATTTGTTGGATCATAGCGTTTGTGTTTTATTGCTGTTTAAATGCAGGCTATTATAAAACAACAGCTATGTCCGGATATGTTCTATATGACCAGAATTCTGGAATATTAATGATCATACTGTCATTAATATGGGCAGCACGGTGGTGTAGTGGTTAGCACAGTCGCCTCACAGCAAGAAGGTTCTGGGTTCGAACCCAGCGGCCAGCGAGGGCCTTTCTGTGCAGAGTTTGCATGTTCTCCCCGTGTCTGTGTGGGTTTCCTCCGGGTGCTCCAGTTTCCCCCACAGTCCAAAGACATGCAGTTAGGTTAACGTGGGACGGCCTTGGGCTGAAGTGCCTTTGAGCAAGGTACCAAACCCCTGACTGCTCCCCGGGCGCTCTAGTGTGGCTGCCCACTGCTCTGGGTGTGTGTGTGTGTGTGTTCACTGCTTCAGATGGATTAAATGCAGAGGATGAATTTCACTGTGCTTGAAGTGTGCATGTGACAAATAAAGGTTTCTTCTTCTTCATCATACTGACCGTCAAAAAATGTCCAGTGTAAACTCTGGTGCCTAGTCTACCTGAAATTAAAGCATTTAGCATGTTGCGGTTGTTGCTGTGTGAACAGTATGAACAGTATGTACTTCTGCTTATGCGGAGAACACCACTTGAGTAGGCAGTCCTTCGTTGCCCAGGGCATATTTGCATGCACAATGCTTAAAGTATGTCATCATAGGCGGTGCTGAGTGACCAAATACCACTGCATATTTGACCCCATTCACACCTGTACTTAGAGTCGCCTGATCACCCACTGACACAATAATACCAGGGTGAGAGAGAGAGAGAGAGAGAGAGAGAGAGATTAGAAAGCAACTCCAGTTTAAACAGGACACAAAACACAAAAAAGAATTCAATCATACAGAAGCTCTGTATTTGAACAGTTTGCCATAGGCTCTGTGTGTGTGTGTGTGTGTGTGTGTGTGTGTGTGTGTGTGTGTGTGTGTGTGTGTGAGAGAGAGAATGTGTGTGATTTCCAGCTAAATCAGTCTAAATTACACAGTGCTCAAGTGAGCAATAATCTACACATCTGTCCTTTGGGATTATTGTGAGTGGTAGTGTGTGTGTGTGTGTGTGTGTGAGAGAGAGAGAGAGAGAGAGAGAGAGCATACAGCTCACCAGCTAGCGATTATCCCCTAATTAACACTGATATCTCCCCCATGGACAATGTCCCATCTCATCACTGAGCTGGCACATCTTAATGTTAGGCACTAACTGCCTCTTTCACATATGTCAGTCCTCGTTAAGGGACTCCGACATGTGATAATGCCCTCCCGCTTAATGGCTTGTAAAAGATGGTTAACACTCACAATTTGGCTTCTCTGGATTCCTCCTTTTATAAGGGAGCAGAGAAAAGATGATGGAGGACACCACAGGGGAACATGATTACATGAATAGCTACATGTGAATACAGAGGATTTTTATCACTGCCAGTCCCAGGGCCCTTCACTGTACGCAGGATCTGTCACCTGTTTCAATCTGCTTTAATTTTAAATATTTGAAATCATTGCATGGTTTGTAATACAATATATCTGAACACTATTCAGTGAATTAATCTGTATTAGACTTGAGCATTTTCATTCATTCCGGTCTTCGTATTGAGGTTTTATTTTTTTTAATGCAAGAAAGACAGTGACAGATCACATGAGCGCCTCTTAAAAACCGTCTTCTCTAACAATCAATAACACTCCCCCACAAAGTCTAATGACGGTACCAAAACGTCATTTCTATTTGATGAACAAGTGGTTGAGTGGAGACTTTTAAATGTGGCTCGTTAAATTCATTCCTGCATTAATCCTTCTCACTAAAAGCTCTAAAAATCTCCTTCGGTTAATCAGCCATGATTGAGCGCAACATGGCAGGGACAGAGAACAAATGTTCCTTGTGTAGCTCGTGCTGAAAGACATGTCAGTGCTGAGCTGTTCTCCACTTTCTTTCTCTCACATCCATTCTTATTGTGACAATAAAAAAGCACACACACATACGCACATACACAAACAGGAAGACTTGATTTCCTGCTCGCCTGTGCTGGTGCATTTGGACTCTCTCTCTCTCTCTCCACCCCCCCCAAGCTTCCTTGATTGAGGGCTAATGAAAAAGCTGTCCCCAGTTCCGCTGCCTCCCTGTATCCATTAAGAATAATTAGACGGGAACAATTTTGATGCCTGTAACCTCAGCGAGTGTGGCTAATGGTGTTATAAATTGCTCCTTGTCCTAGGCCCTGCTAGTGCGGCATAGCACGACGCACGATGAGGAGGGTGCTCTACGCTTAATTCAAAAGCACTCTGTCAACAGTGCTGATTTGTGTGCTTAATGAGAGCGTTTAAAACAACAAGCGTGGCTCATGCATCCTAATGCCACTGGCAGGAGCGGGTTCGATAAAGAGGCTTGTCCGCCATAATTAGCCACGACAAACGGCGCAGGATTAAGGGACGAGGCCTGCTGCTTTTTAAATGAACCCCGTTAGACTGCTGCTTTTACTTTATAGCCTCAAAGTCCCCCAGTCTCCTCACTGTGTGCCCTTGCTTTCACACACCTCTTCTTCTGTTGTGGTCTTTATTGCTAAATATAAAGATAAAGTTGAAGGCTTGATCAATGCTTGAAAGTGCTGTTGCCTGTGTATTATCAGGGAGCATGTTTTTATATCTTGGTGGGGGACCACAAGGACATGAATATTTGACAGTTTTGACCTTATGGGGACATTTGGCTGGTCCTCACAAGGGTTTTTATTGAACTGCAGCTTTTATTTAAAACCCTAAAAGTTTCATTTTAATTACTGAGATTAAGGTGAGGGTTAGATTTATGGTGCACAGTATTAATTAGCTGCAGGAAGTAATGATTTCAATAGAAAGTCCTCACGAGTATAACGAGAAAAAGCATGTGAGATGAGAGATGAGATAGTGAAAAAGCCAGTGAAGCTCTAAAAGGTATTTTCAGTCTTTCTGGAAATGCATGCTGACAAGACTAATTGAGCAGTGCAAATGGTAAACTCTGAACTCCTGTATCTTATACACACATGTAACACGCGCCCACACACACACATACACACATTACCTTTGCCAAGGCTTGGTCCACTTGCACGTGCCTGGTAGTGCACAAATGACTTGAGGGGCAGTTAAATGGAGAGGTCACGGGTTAAATGAACACTGTTGTTTATGAGGATGCGGTGCGCATCCATTTGCATTCTAATCTTCCCTTTTTACACACACACACACACACACACACACACACACACACACACACACACACACACACACCATCACTACCACACTCTCTCAGTCCCTGCTAAGGGGGGAGTCACTGGAGAAAAGAAAGGTTGGTGGATGCTTGCTTTAAAATCCCATTATCAAGTTATTTATGGAATTCATGGCCTGACAACCCAAGTGACCTTGTTTTGTTAAACATGAACCAGACATGATTTCAGTACACTGCATTGCCTATTAGCTTTTGTTTTCAATAGCCTTAAAATGTCAGCAACTTCAATCACCCATGGGGCAGCTCTGGATATATGGGCTGTAATACTGTCCAACAAACACAGCCACAGTTATTGCCCACCACCCAAACGCACCGTTATTGCCCACCACCAAAACACACTGTTATTGCCCACCATCCAAACACACCATTATTGTCCACTACCCAAAGGCACCATTATTGCCCACCACCCAAATGCACCGTTATTGCCCACCACCCAAACGCACCATTCTTGCCCACCACCCAAATGCACCATTATTGCCCAATGCCCAAAAGCACTGATATTGCCCATCACCTAAATGCACCGTTATTGCCCACCACCCAAACACACTGTTATTGCCCACCACCCAAACACACCGTTATTGCCCACCAACCAAACACATCGTTATTGCCCACTACCCAAACACACCGTTATTGCCTACCACCCAAACACACCGTTATTGCCCACTACCCAAACGCACCGTTATTGCCCACCACCCAAATGCACCATTATTGCCCACTACCCAAACGCACCGTTATTGCCCACCACCCAAACACACCATTATTGCCCACCACCCAAACACACCATTATTGCCCACCACCCAAACGCACCGTTATTGCCCACCACCCAAACGCACCGTTATTGCCCACCACCCAAACGCACCGTTATTGCCCACCACCCAAATGCACCGTTATTGCCCATCACCCAAATGCACCTTTATTGCCCACCACCCAAATGCACCGTTATTGCCCACCACCCAAATGCACCATTATTGCCCACCACCCAAATGCACCGTTGTTGCCTACCACCCAAATGTACCGTTGTTGCCCACCACCCAAATGCACCATTATTGCCCACCACCCAAATGCACCATTATTGCCCACCACCCAAATGCACCATTGTTGCCTATCACCCAAACGCACCGTCGTTGCCCACCACCCAAACGCACCATTATTGCCCACCACCCAAATGCACCGTTATTGCCCACCACCCAAATGCACCATTATTGCCCACCACCCAAATGCATCATTATTGCCCATCACCCAGACGCACCATTATTGCCCACCACCTAAACACACCATTACTGCCCACCATCCATACGCACCATTATTGCACACCACCCAAACACACCATTATTGCCCACTACCCAAACGCAATGTTATTGAACACCACCCAAACACACCGTTATTGCCCACTACCCAAACGCAATGTTATTGAACACCACCCAAACCCACCGTTATTGCCCACTACCCAAACGCAATGTTATTGAACACCATCCAAACACAACATTATTGCCCACTACCTAAATGCAATGTTATTGAGCACCACCCAAACACACCGTTACTGCCCACCACCCAAACACACCATTATTGGCCACTACCCAAACGCAATGTTATTGAACACCACCCAAACACACCATTATTGGCCACTACCCAAACGCAATGTTATTGAACACCACCCAAACACAACGTTATTGCCCACCACCCAAACACACCATTATTGGCCACTACCCAAACGCAATGTTATTGAACACCACCCAAACACACCGTTATTGCCTACTACCTAAACGCAATGTTATTGAACACCACCCAAACACACCGTTATTGCTTGCCCACTACCCAAACACATCATTATGCTCCACCACCCAAACGCACCGTTACTGTGCACCACCCAAATGCACCATTATTGCCCACTACCCAAACGCACCGTTATTGCCCACCACCCAAACACACCATTATTGCCCACCACCCAAACACACCATTATTGCCCACCACCCAAACGCACCGTTATTGCCCACCACCCAAACGCACCGTTATTGCCCACCACCCAAACGCACCGTTATTGCCCACCACCCAAATGCACCGTTATTGCCCATCACCCAAATGCACCTTTATTGCCCACCACCCAAATGCACCATTATTGCCCACCACCCAAATGCACCATTATTGCCCACCACCCAAATGCACCGTTGTTGCCTACCACCCAAATGTACCGTTGTTGCCCACCACCCAAATGCACCATTATTGCCCACCACCCAAATGCACCATTATTGCCCACCACCCAAATGCACCATTGTTGCCTATCACCCAAACGCACCGTCGTTGCCCACCACCCAAACGCACCATTATTGCCCACCACCCAAATGCACCATTATTGCCCACCACCCAAATGCATCATTATTGCCCATCACCCAGACGCACCATTATTGCCCACCACCTAAACACACCATTACTGCCCACCATCCATACGCACCATTATTGCACACCACCCAAACACACCATTATTGCCCACTACCCAAACGCAATGTTATTGAACACCACCCAAACACACCGTTATTGCCCACTACCCAAACGCAATGTTATTGAACACCACCCAAACCCACCGTTATTGCCCACTACCCAAACGCAATGTTATTGAACACCATCCAAACACAACATTATTGCCCACTACCTAAATGCAATGTTATTGAGCACCACCCAAACACACCGTTACTGCCCACCACCCAAACACACCATTATTGGCCACTACCCAAACGCAATGTTATTGAACACCACCCAAACACACCATTATTGGCCACTACCCAAACGCAATGTTATTGAACACCACCCAAACACAACGTTATTGCCCACCACCCAAACACACCATTATTGGCCACTACCCAAACGCAATGTTATTGATCACCACCCAAACACAACGTTATTGCCTACTACCTAAACGCAATGTTATTGAACACCACCCAAACACACCGTTATTGCTTGCCCACTACCCAAACACATCATTATGCTCCACCACCCAAACGCACCGTTACTGTGCACCACCCAAATGCACCGTTATTGACCACCACCCAAACATACCATTATTGGCCACTACCCAAACACACCATTCGTCATCAGCTTTATGACTCACACAGTGTACATTTATTTATACTTCAGGGTGCAGTGCTGTTGCTTAAACATTCTGTCAATATAATTTTATGGTTATATTCTTATTCACTTTAGGTTCTATGATGAGTCTATTATTTTTTTTCCTGCCATTTTCATATGACAGGTTTCAATTTGGTTTGACAATATTGAAGAAAGATGAGCAGATAATTCACTCATCTACTTCACTTTTCCAACTAAAAATAAAGGTGCTACTTTCCTATTGTGTCAGATTTTTATGCTCAAGAGACCATGTTCAAAACTGTACCTAGCTATCATATTTCAGTTTTTCAATAGTAAGCAAGGTGAATTCAGACTACAAATAAATAATTCCAGCCCTCAATGGTTGCCTTAGACATGAGCAATGAATAAATATTGCAAGTTAGTACTTAATTAATACTAATATGATTACATGTAGTTGGACGGGCTCCCGAGTGTTTGCCCTATCATCTGGAGATCACGAATTCAAATCCCGATGATGCCACAGCCATCCATGGCCGAGAGCTCAAGAGAGCAAAATTGGCCTGTGCTCTGAGGAAGGGAAGTGTGGCATACTCTCTCTCTCTCTCTCTCTCTCTCTCTCTCTCTCTCCTGTCAATTACAGAAACACTAGCCAATGATGGGCATCAGAGAGCTCATGCATACAGAAGTGGGGGGAGAGCACTTTCCTCCGAGTGTGTTACACCGCCCCCTAACATTGCCTAGATAGCAGTTTGAAAAAATGCATTTAGCTGGTGTCATGTGCCTCAGAGGAAGCAGGTGATGGACTTCACCTTCCCTGGTTGGTAACTATCATGTGATAGGGGAGACCTGTCTGGTGGGTGGGACCTGGCCACATCTAAATTGGGGAGAAAATTTGGGGGGTGGGGAATATAGCTGGACATGGCACAGCAAAACTCACACATTCACAAAATGTAATCTTATCTCATCATTGCTGCTTGCTGCAAGTGACATGTCCATTGAAGTAACAAGCAAATTTTTTCATACGATCTACAGCTGGGACATGGAGAACCAAAACCATGACATAAATCTTTATATGTCACTCATGATGAAATCCATGAATTGTTTTGATAAATTTGGGTACTTTTTGTTCATGAATGTGTCTGTATAATAAAAAGAAAATCACACGTTGGCTTGAAGATATGAAATTTATCTTCTTGTGTTGAAAAACTTGCATTTTTCATACGAAATACAGCATGGATTTGAGTGACATATTTAAATAATATTGGCTGGAGTTGAGTGGTCTATCAGATTTATTCCATTCACCCAGCATGATACTGAACAAGTCGAAGATGGGTTCAATATCATGCCAGCTGAATGGAATATATCTGATTGACCACAAAAAAGCCATTATTATTATTATTATTATTATTTTCTCTCATGGCGGCATGGTGGTGTAGTGGTTAGCGCTGTCGCCTCACAGCAAGAAGGTCCTGGGTTCGAGCCCCGTGGCCGGCGAGGGCCTTTCTGTGCAGAGTTTGCATGTTCTCCCCGTGTCCGCGTGGGTTTCCTCTGGGTGCTCCGGTTTCCCCCACAGTCCAAAGACATGCAGGTTAGGTTAACTGGTGACTCTAAATTGACCGTAGGTGTGAGTGTGAATGGTTGTCTGTGTCTATGTGTCAGCCCTGTGATGACCTGGCGACTTGTCCAGGGTGTACCCCGCCTTTCGCCCGTAGTCAGCTGGGATAGGCTCCAGCTTGCCTGCAACCCTGTAGAACAGGATAAAGCAGCTAGAGATAATGAGATGAGATGAGATGAGATGAGATGAGATTTTCTCTCATGATTTTCTCTCTAATTTAGTCTTGATCTCCCCATCACACAACAGCTACCAGCCAGAGAGGCTGAAAACTAATGTCACAGGGCGGCATAACACGCTCAGAGGAACGCACTATCAACCCTCTTCTACATACATATTTCATATATTTTATATCTTTCATATATTTCACCAAAACAATGTAGAAATGTTTTATTTAGGCGACTGTCTGACCTTATCGACACACAAACATCAGGTTGGAGAATGAGTCAGTCTAACAAAAAGTTAAATTATAGTCTGTCTAAAGATGTCTGCAACCTCACTAGCTAAGTGTGCTTTTATCACAATTTGATCTGTTTTTAGGCGGCTACATACCGTAGTGAATATGTAAATAAGCCTAATCAATTCAGTATCAGACACCAGCTATCAAAATGTCCGTGAAGGTCCTGTACCATCACATCATCAAGAGAAGGGAGTTTATACACTCTGTACAGATGACAGCAGACAAAGATTTAAAATTTTTTTAAATGACTTAACAAAAAGAAATTAGCAGGAAATTGAGTCAGCAGAACAGAACTGACTGAGTTAATCAGCAATTACAGTATTTCCCCAATCAATGATAGCATGAACAGAGATGGATCAAGTGAAAAGATGATGGTGAGGCTTACGTTTAAATGGCATTAGTTACTTTTATGGGGCGGCACGGTGGTGTAGTGGTTAGCACTGTCACCTCACAGCAAGAAGGTCCTGGGTTCGAGCCCAGCGGCTGGCGAGGTCCTTTCTGTGCGGAGTTTGCATGTTCTCCCTGTGTATGCATGGGTTTCCTCTGGGTGCTCCAGTTTCCCCTACAGTCCAAAGACATGCAGGTTAGGCTAATTGGTAACTCTAAATTGACCGTAGGTGTGAATGTGAGTGTGAATGGTTGTTTGTCTCTGTGTCAGCCCTGCGATAACTTGGCGACTTGTCCAGGGTGCACCCCACTTCTCACCCATAGTCAGCTGGGATAGGCTCCAGCTTGACTGCGACCCTGTAGAACAGGATGAGCAGCTACAGATAATGGATGGATGGAATATCTATTACCAAATGCCATATCCTTCACAAGTGCTCTGTTTCACTTTCCTCAAGCACTTTATGTAAATGTATGTACATTTGTAAATCTTTCAAGTTTGGAAATTTTGTTGATATCTTTGTCTGTAAATTTGTAAACCCTTATGTCTATACATCTTTCATGTTTGTAAATCTTGAATCTTTTATGTAAATCTGTAATCTTTTATGTAAATATCTGAGGACCGTTTTGTAATGCAATGCACTGAATTTTGTTGTGTATCTTATACAACCCCGATTCCAAAAAAGTTGGGACAAAGTACAAATTGCAAATAAAAACGGAATGCAATAATTTACAAATCTCAAAAACTGATATTGTATTCACAATAGAACATAGACAACATATCAAATGTCGAAAGTGAGACATTTTGAAATTTCATGCCAAATATTGGCTCATTTGAAATTTCATGACAGCAACACATCTCAAAAAAGTTGGGACAGGGGCAATAAGAGGCTGGAAAAGTTAAAGGTACAAAAAACGAACAGCTGGAGGACCAAATTACAACTCATTAGGTCAATTGGCAATAGGTCATTAACATGACTGGGTATAAAAAGAGCATCTTGGAGTGGCAGCGGTTCTCAGAAGTAAAGATGGGAAGAGGATCACCAATCCCCCTAATTCTGCGCCGACAAATAGTGGAGCAATATCAGAAAAGAGTTCGACAGTGTAAAATTGCAAGGAGTTTGAACATATCATCATCTACAGTGCATAATATCATCAAAAGATTCAGAGAATCTGGAAGAATCTCTGTGCGTAAGGGTCAAGGCCGGAAAACCATACTGGGTGCCCGTGATCTTCGGGCCCTTAGACGGCACTGCATCACATACAGGCATGCTTCTGTATTGGAAATCACAAAATGGGCTCAGGAATACTTCCAGAGAACATTATCTGTGAACACAATTCACCGTGCCATCCGCCGTTGCCAGCTAAAACTCTATAGTTCAAAGAAGAAGCCGTATCTAAACATGATCCAGAAGCGCAGACGTCTTCTCTGGGCCAAGGCTCATTTAAAATGGACTGTGGCAAAGTGGAAAACTGTTCTGTGGTCAGACAAATCAAAATTTGAAGTTCTTTATGGAAATCAGGGACGCCATGTCATTCGGACTAAAGAGGAGAAGGACAACCCAAGTTGTTATCAGTGCTCAGTTCAGAAGCCTGCATCTCTGATGGTATGGGGTTGCATTAGTGCATGTGGCATGGGCAGCTTACACATCTGGAAAGACACCATCAATGCTGAAAGGTATATCCAGGTTCTAGAGCAACATATGCTCCCATCCAGACGACGTCTCTTTCAGGGAAGACCTTGCATTTTCCAACATGACAATGCCAAACCACATACTGCATCAATTACAGCATCATGGCTGCGTAGAAGAAGGGTCCGGGTACTGAACTGGCCACCCTGCAGTCCAGATCTTTCACCCATAGAAAACATTTGGTGCATCATAAAACGGAAGATACGACAAAAAAGACCTAAGACAGTTGAGCAACTAGAATCCTACAACCCCGATTCCAAAAAAGTTGGGACAAAGTACAAATTGTAAATAAAAACGGAATGCAATAATTTACAAATCTCAAAAACTGATATTGTATTCACAATAGAACATCTGCAACACTGCATATAAATATCAGGGATGCAAACAGCGCACCTTTTGGCGGATGTTTTTAATCGAAAAGCTGCACACATTTGCGCGAAGCTGTGCAAATGTGCGCAGCTTTCTGATTAACTGTTTTTTTCTCATCCTTATACTTCCTATGTTTCATGGACTGTAACGGATTTGCTTATTTAGTAATTTTAATACAGAATTTACTTTGAAATTATAATCAGACACTCCAACGCCCCCCTAAAAAAAAAAAATCGGATCTGCGCGATTCAGCCGTGAAAAAGGCGGCATCCACCAAAAACAAACTTAAACACAATTGATTGTTTATTTAAACAACTTACCACTTATAAAATGATCGGAGCAGACTTTGCTGTGTTTGGAAGGCTGATAATCCTTGCGGTTGATTCTCGCAAGCCATAGATTTCTCCTTTGTATGCTGAGCTTCTTTGTTTGCTTGCCTTCGTGCTCCCGTACAGTGGGAATTCCATAAAAGCTCCGCTTGACGTCATCATCTGACCTAATACAACAGCCGTGAATACAACAGGCATGCACCATTGCTAGCTTTAAATAGCCGGCTTGGGTTCTTTTGAAGACTTTGTACTCGCGCGTTACAATGTGTGCTCAGTGACCCGTACGGTAAGCTTGACCCACAAGATGGCCGCCACTAGGGAATCCCCGACTCTGTGACGTCATGTGAAAACTATGTAAATTAAACTTGAGTTAAGAGTATAAAAGTAAGTTTTAAGTTTCTGTTTAGAAGCACTGACAGATGTGGCATGTTTGATGTACTCAGGGAGGCTGTACATACCATATCAGCCTTGGGGCAACAACTGCAAAGACATGTTCAGCCCTGAGCTTTAGCTGAAACCTTGGACCAGCCAATAGCCCCCAAACATAACTACATCATCACTTGTTTACTGCAATGCATTGTGGGGGATAGCCAGGGTTGGTAGTTGAGCGATATGATGGATGTCAGATTAATTTTACGTGAGAGCGATGTGAGAAGAGCGATTTTGCCATGCTCTGTCATGGAAGACAATGAAATTAGTGATTTAAAGAGGTGGATAACATGTCGAGGGTTTACAGCAGGAACCAAATCCAAATCAAGCTTGGTGAGAAGGTAAGAGTCGAGACCGAGTCTACCACACTGTACAACAACAACATCAAATCTCAGAATGTCTCATTTCTGAGGACGTATATTGGATCACGAAGCAATCTTAGACTTAAGTCTAAATTTGTTTCTTTTAATCTTCAGTTATTTCTTACCATTTTCTACGAAGCTTTGTTCTAATGAAATCTTAGACTTGTCCTTAATCTTGAGCCAGCACAATGAAAGTTACAGATGCAGTAAGGGAAACTATAATGAAAAACAGTATCAAAACGTTTATAAATGAGTGATTAGTTAAATAAAACTTGATATCAGGAAATATTACAAAAAAAAAAAAAACTTTGGAAACCCACTGATCTGCTGTGTCATGTTCATTATAAATGCATTTTGTTCAATGAATGCTGCGAGTGAGGTACACTGAACATTATACATACCCAAAAGAGAACCCTTAGTGGTTTGGGAGTTTTATCGGTCCAACAGGCTCGTTCGGCTGCCGAGTGCTTCGGTACGTTGAGAGGCAAAGACTGAAGAATGCTTCTGTGTTTTACAGGCTTTAGAATATCGCTAGTTTCAGACAATGAACAATGTTGATTGTTACAATCTTCTATAACTGCAGGCCATTCCACAGACCATGGGAATATTGCTGGGTCACAGTTTAAGTACGTCCTTTTCCCACCAGAGAAATGTAAGCTACAAACACTTGTCCATTTCGATTCAGTTCGAAGGTTTTCATTGCGGATTAAACTTGTCCATTTCTTTCTTCTCTTCTCCTCGATTGGCAGCTGATAAAAGCTCAAATTAGGTGTTCTCTTTGTTGTGGAGACACAATAAGACACATACAGGGTTTTCATTAGTACGGAAAACAACAGATGAAATGTGAAAAGTAACAGATTCGGCCGGGGGTCATGTGGGTCCAGGGCAACGCCCTGGTGGGGGGACTGGGGCCCCCCGGCCGAAAACGAATTTCGCAATTTCTAACAGCCAATCGTTAGCTCTCCATGGTCCATCTGAAATAGAAATTCAACAGTCATTCCTGGATCTCATGGGAATTACAGTTTGTATGCCACAAAGCCCAATCAAGATTTGGGAAATCAGAACATAACATGAACGCTTGCAGAATGAAGAAATCGAATGTATAAGAACAAACATGCAAAATAGCAATAACTTTTAAAATGTAAACTGGGAAGGGTTCTCCACTTTTCAAAAGTAAAAGGTGGCGGAGGGGGCAGGGCCCCAGTGGGGGGCCAAGGGGACGAAGTCCCCCTGAAGCTGACAGACTTTGGACTTTTTTGACAGTGAAACTGGCCAATAAATGGATAGGAAGTGCTAAATCATTGTTAAAATAATTTAACAAAAAATTAACACATTCTCACTGTACATATCTTTATTGTCAATGTGAGACTCATTTGACATTTCCGTTGAGACTGATGCACCTGTTGCGCATCCCTGAATTAATTATATTTTTTTCTGTGTGTGAAAAATAAATGAACTTCATGCATAAACAAAATACCCAATTACAATAAATGCATACATTTTTTACAATACACATAATTAATGTTAATTGGGTGAAACCACTCCAATCCATGCACGAGTTGGTGCGTGTGCCCGAGACTGGCACTAGAAAGCCACCCCGGCCTCCGTAGTTCAGGTTCTTTAACGCAGGAACCCGGAAGTCCTGCAGTAAAAAAACACTGAAGCAGCGGGAAAATGCAGCTCTCGCCTACACAATCACAGATACATAAAATAAAAGACCTGAACTTAACTAGTGTGTGTGTGTGTGTGTGTGTGTGTGTGTGTGTGTGCTGTTATACAACCCCGATTCCAAAAAAGTTGGGACAAAGTACAAATTATAAATAAAAAAAAAACACAATGATGTGGAAGTTTCAAAATTCCATATTTTATTCAGAATAGAACATAGATTACATATCAAAATGTTTAAACTGAGAAAATGTACCATTTAAAGAGAAAAATTAGGTGATTTTAAATTTCATGACAACAACACATCTCAAAAAAGTTGGGGCAAGGCCATGTTTACCACTGTGAGACATCCCCTTTTCTCTTTACAACAGTCTGTAAACGTCTGGGGACTGAGGAGACAAGTTGCTCAAGTTTAAGGATAGGAATGTTAACCCATTCTTGTCTAATGTAGGATTCTAGTTGCTCAACTGTCTTAGGTCTTTTTTGTCATATCTTCCGTTTTATGATGTGCCAAATGTTTTCTATGGGTGAAAGATCTGGACTGCAGGCTGGCCAGTTCAGTACCTGAACCCTTCTTCTACGCAGCCATGATGCTGTAATTGATGCAGTATGTGGTTTGGCATTGTCATGTTGGAAAATGCAAGGTCTTCCCTGAAAGAGACGTCATCTGGATGGGAGCATGTGTTGCCCTAGAACCTGGATATACCTTTCACCATTGATGGTGTCTTTCCAGATGTGTAAGCTGCCCATGCCACACGCACTAATGCAACCCCATACCATGAGAGATGCAGGCTTCTGAACTGAGCGCTGATAACAACTTGGGTCGTCCTTCTCCTCTTTAGTCCGAATGACACGGCGTCCCTGATTTCCATAAAGAACTTTAAATTTTGATTTGTCTGACCACAGAACAGTTTTCCACTTTGCCACAGTCCATTTTAAATGAGCCTTGGCCCAGAGAAGACGTCTGCGCTTCTGGATCATGTTTAGATATTGCTTTTTCTTTGAACTATAGAGTTTTAGCTGGCAACGGCAGATGGCACGGTGAATTATGTTCACAGGTAATGTTCTCTGGAAATATTCCTGAGCCCATTTTGTGATTTCCAATACAGAAGCATGCCTGTATGTGATGCAGTGCCGTCTAAGGGCCCGAAGATCATGGGCACCCAGTATGGTTTTCCGGCCTTGACCCTTATGCACAGAGATTCTTCCAGATTCTCTGAATCTTTTGATGATATTATGCACTGTAGATGATGAGATGTTCAAACTCCTTGCAATTTGACACTGTCGAACTCCTTTCTGATATTGCTCCACTATTTGTCGGGGCAGAATTAGGCGGATTGGTGGTCCTCTTCCCATCTTTACTTCTGAGAGCCGCTGCCACTCCAAGATGCTCTTTTTATACCCAGTCATGTTAATGACCTATTGCCAATTGACCTAATGAGTTGCAATTTGGTCCTCCAACTGTTCCTTTTTTGTACCTTTAACTTTTCCAGCCTCTTATTGCCCCTGTCCTAACTTTTTTGAGATGTGTTGCTGTCATGAAATTTCAAATGAGCCAATATTTGGCATGAAATTTCAAAATGTCTCACTTTTGATATTTGATATGTTGTCTATGTTCTATTGTGAATACAATATCAGTTTTTGAGATTTGTAAACTATTGCATTCCGTTTTTATTTACAATTTGTACTTTGTCCCGGCGGCACGGTGGTGTAGTGGTTAGCGCTGTCGCCTCACAGCAAGAAGGTCCTGGGTTCGAGCCCCGGGGCCGGCGAGGGCCTCTCTGTGTGGAGTTTGCATGTTCTCCCCGTGTCCGCGTGGGTTTCCTCCGGGTGCTCCGGTTTCCCCCACAGTCCAAAGACATGCAGGTTAGGTTAACTGGTGACTCTAAATTGAGCGTAGGTGTGAATGTGAGTGTGAATGGTTGTCTGTGTCTATGTGTCAGCCCTGTGATGACCTGGCGACTTGTCCAGGGTGTACCCCACCTTTCGCCCGTAGTCAGCTGGGATAGGCTCCAGCTTGCCTGCGACCCTGTAGAAGGATAAAGCGGCTAGAGATAATGAGATGAGATGAGACTTTGTCCCAACTTTTTTGGAATCAGGGTTGTATGATGACTGTAACTGTGTATTGTCAGAAAAGACGATAGATAAGAGTAACCATTGCACAATAACGCTACAAACACCTACAAAGTGATTTAGCTGCTGGCTAGTTATTTTGGCTACTTCAGGTAGCCCCGTATGCATTGTTAAATAGTTACAAAATTATAATAAAGCGAATACTTTACGATTTATTTGGTGTTTACTGATTAAGTTACTTTTTTTTTTGGCCAAGGGAAGGGTGGCGAGCCAGAATTATAACATGGCGGTGCGTCACTTTAAAAGTGACCGTGGAGAACACTGCTGGGCATTTTCCGCGAGACTTACCAGTTTTTTTCTACGAAGCCAAAATCGAACAGCATTCGCATTCGTTTTTTCATGGTCGCCATCATGCTATACCATACAGGATAGGGTCGCCATCTTACCATGTGGGAACCACGTGATATGCTATAATTTAATACGCGCTAAATGATTGGATAATATAAGAAGGATTAGCCAATCAGTTTCCACCTTTTATCTAGTCACCCGTACACAGCCTCAGCAACCAAACGGAGCACAAGTAACGGCGTTGCTTATCAAATAAGTCTAACGAGAAAGTTCGAAAAGTTACGGGAAAGTTGCATTTGGCCGAAAAACAACTGATTCAGACATCATTACAACCGATGATTTCGATCAGCAATTGGTTACTAATGAAAACCCTGCACACAGCAATTCACTTTATGCATGGTTAAAACTGATTACACAGAACAATGCAGTGTTTAACAAAGGCGAAAGTAAACAATATAGCAGAGCTGACCCCGGGTATCGCCCATAATGCATTGCGGTAAACAAGCGATGACATAGTTATGGGTTAGGGTCATAGTGGGTGACTGTAGGATCTCAGTGCGCTAATGTTAATGATGCATATACACTCATACACCCACTGAGCATTTTCTAAGAATTGACATGATAGTTAAGAATATACTTTAAGATATGTTGTATATTTATTGGATCAATCTTAAATGTTAAATGTGTAGTAAGTCACAGAGATTTTCTTTTTTACATGAGAAATAGTTTTGAGAAAGGTTTATAAACACCTTGCCTCCCCATTTGTGTCAGTGAACACACCTTCACTGCTGTCTACTCATCAACATGTTTGGCTCACCTTACATACACGTACACACATATAAACCTGAAGATTATTCAAACATCTCTTGCTTATGACAGGTGAGGAGAGACGTGAGGGAGCTGGGTTTGCAAGGCTGTATGCAAAGTTTGATTTCACCTTTGGCAAGAAGCGACAGCAAGTGGGTAATAACTCAATAAATATTCTCCCTCCCTCTGACCCCTGCATGCTCTTGTTAGCCTGGTTGTAACACGCCCTGGTTATTCCATATGTGGTTTCATCACAGCATCACATGAGGAATGTGTTTTAAAACAGCACTGGAACCTGCTTACTTACCAGAGTGTATAAAGTTTGGCAATTTCTATAGTGGTCATGCAAGAAAAAAAGGGGAAAGCCTTCATTAAAGTATATCTAATGAAGCTTCATTAGCTGTTGCTTATGTACAATATATAATCTACTTTAGAGAAAAGAGAGGTTTGCAAAAAAAAAGAAGGCAAATAAATCTTTTTTGTATGTACAAAACAAATAATGGAGAATGATTCTATCTTTAAAACATATTGTAAGGCATGAGGCATGCCTTTTATTGTATTTGAGATGATTATAGTGTGCTTTTAAAGAGCTCTGTGCTCTCCCACCATGCTGTGTATACTTTATGTATGAATTACTCATCTGGAGACTATCTCAGAGCTAGTTACCATGTGTGGTATAGGCTAATATCTGCATACACACTACTACTCCTCTTCATTGAGGCTCTCTCTGTTGGCCCAATTGACGCTTCTTCCATTATTCAGAAAGGCTCACGCTGTAGGCAGGAACGGATTAAATCCTCATCATGCAGCAGAGCCACCACTGAACCTGCCAGACTGCTCACAGCTAAAACCTAAAGCAAAGAGCAACACGGAGAATTGGCTGGAAACAGGTATGTAGTCATAATGATAGTAACCTCTTTGTGTATGCCTGGACCTGCAGCTTTAACAGGTGAGAAAAAAGAACTCCCACTCAGATCTGTACTAGAGAGGGGGCATGTTTAACTCCACAACAAGCCCTAAAAGAACAACAGGTGCTACACTGTGTATTCTTTGCAAGTATATTCTTATAAAACTGCGCCTTTTGATAGTTAACGGTTCATAACTTCCTGAAATGGTTCTCATCTCATTATCTCTTGCCACTTTATCCTGTTCTACAGGGTCACAGGCAAGCTGGAAAGGCGGGGTACACCCTGGACAAGTCGCCAGGTCATCACAGGGCTGACACATAGACACAGACAACCATTCACACTCACATTCACACCTACGGTCAATTTAGAGTCACCAGTTAACCTAACCTGCATGTCTTTGGACTGCGGGGGAAACCAGAGCACCCAGAGGAAACCCACGCAGACAAGGGGAGAACATGCAAACTCCACACAGAAAGGCCCTCGCCGGCCCCGGGGCTCGAACCCAGGACCTTCTTGCTGTGAGGCGACAGCGCTAACCACTACACCACCGTGCCGCCCCTGAAACAGTTCTTCTTCTTAGAAATAAGCACTTTGATTTAAAACCTTTAAGGACTCAACCAAAGAACCCTTCAGGATTCGAGATTTGACCTTTTTTCAAATGCACAAATCCAAATCAGTGTTTTGGGGCTTCAAATTTCATGACTTTAATGTTTTTGAAAGAGCAATATTTTAATATAAGGGTTAGGGTTAAATAATATTTTGATCACAAATTGTGCATAAGCCATGTTTATTATCCTTGTTTCTAATAATTGGCATAAATGCATGATACTCTGAGATAAGTGCATACTTGCATGTATACTCACTGGCCACTTTATTAGGCACACCCATCTACCAGCTGTTTTATGCAGTTCTCTAATCAGCCGATCCCTTGACAGCAGCACAGTGCATCAAATCATGCAGATAGAAATCAGTTAATGTTCAATTCAAACATCAGAATGGGAAAAATTGTGATCTCTGTGACTTTCACTGTGGCATGGGTGTTGATTTGAGCCAGATGGACTGGATTGAGTATTTCAGAAACTGCTGATCTCCTGGGGTTTTCACACACGGCAGTCTCTAGAATTTACACAGAGTGGTGCGAAAAACAAAAACCATTGAGCGAGTGACAGTTCTGTGAGTGGAAATGCCTTGTTGATAAGAGAAGTCAAAGGAAAATGGTCAGATCGGTTTGAGCTGCCAGGAAGGATATAGCAACTCATAGTAACTCTTTACAACCATGGTGAACAGAAAAGCATCTCAGCATGAAACAGCAGAAGACTACATTGGATTCTACTCCTGCAGCCAAGAACAGGAATCTTAGAATCAAGAACAAATTCCTATTAAAGTGGCCGGAGAGTGTATACAGTGCCTTAAATAAGTTCTCACCCCACTTGAATTTTCTACACATTTTGTAGTGTTATAACCGAACTTAAATGGACTCAGTTAGCATTATATGTCATAAATCTACACCAAATAGCCCATCATATTGAAGTGGAGGGGGAAAAACAACAAAAATGTGTAAAAATGATTTACAAGGGAAAAAAATGCAAATGTTATTTCATCAGTATTTCATCATGATTTCATAAGTGTTTTCCCCTACATTAGTTCTGACACAACCGGTTGCCATCAAATTCACATGGTAAGTCAGATGACTTCCATCTGTGTGCAAATAGAAGTGATCTCAATATAAATACACCTGTTCCCAGAAGGCTTCAGAGTTTGTTGGAGAACATATCCAAACAAATAGTATCGTAAAGCCCAAGGAGATAACAAAACAAGTCCAGGACAGAATTCGATCAGCATTTTGTTACTACCATGACCCTGAATGTTTTTCTCCTGGTTCCCATTCAGTTGGCCGTACTTATCCAGTATTGCCTGTTGACAGATTCTTCACATCAGGTAGGCCTAAGTGAACTTGGTGATACTTTTGAGTTGATTGTAGTTTGTGAGCAGTGAGCTACTTATTGTCTTTGTTACACTGTAATCGAGTGGCTGTCCTTCAGGAGGTCTTAATATTTGCAGTATTATATTGCACTATATAATTTGGACATGAGTGTTTTACTGGGAAATACACCACTTGTATTTTTTATATGAGCTACATCCGGGACATGGAGAACCAAAACCATGACATAAATCTCTATATGTCACTTGTGAAGAAATCGATGAATTGTTTTGATAAATTTGGGTACTTTTTATTTGTGAATGTGTCTTTATAATAAAAAGAATATCACATGTTGGCTTGAAGATATGAAGTTTATCTTATCGTATTGAAAAACTCACATTTTTCAGACAAAATACAGCATGGGTCTGAGTGACATATTTAAATAATATTGGCTGGAGTTGAATGGTCTATCAGATATATTCCATTCAACTAGCATGATATTCAACGAGTTGAAGATGAGTTCAGTATCATGCTAGCTGAATGGAATATATCTGATATAGCACAAAAAAGCCATTATTATTATTATTATTATTATTATTATTATTATTATTATTATTATTATTATTATACATACATGTTTGATGGAACACATATAGATTTTACAAAAAGTTAAGAACAGGGGGGTAACTTACCAATATTGAATGCTGATTCTGATCGAATGTAATTCAATGTTCTGTCAATCCACTGTACATGTACAAAGTCAAAGATCTACCAATAAAAATGGTAGAAGTCCAAAAACCCTGAACAACAACCCAACTTATATACAAGATATATCCAGGTACACAGTTCAAGTTCAAAGTTACTTTTGGTCATAGTTAATTGTTACATTGCAGTTGTTCAAAACAAAAGGGCTTTGCTGAGTGAAGTCCATGAGTGAAGTCCTCTTGTAAAAGTCTCCCTCCCTTTTCCTCAACTCCAAGTAGAACTTTGACAATATTTCTGCTATTGCTCTCTTTTCCAGTTTTTCAAAGTCCGTTGGTAGGTTTTTCTCTTGTAAATATGTGTGAAGAATATCCAGTGAAGTTTTGGTAGCCTTTTGGGTGTTCAGAGAGTCTTTCTCTTTAAATCTTCTGCTCTTAATAAAGCAAACCTCGCAGCCATATTTGTGTACAAATTGTCACAGTCAATCGCTAGCATGGAAATGTTATGTCTCCGACGTGTCTCTTTTCCAGTTTTCGATGTCCGTTGGTATGTTTTCTCTTGTAAATATGCATGAAGAAGATATAATACAGTTTTGGTAGCCTTTCGGGTGTTCAGCACATCTTTAGTTTCAGTTTTTAGTTTATTTATTTAGTGCTTAAACCTAGCACTGTATTAGCCCTGTCTTCTCTCTCTCCCAGCTGACAAAGAAATGACTGTGCGCATGCCCAGCAGAAAAGTTTTCTCATCAGATCTTCGGATGAGCTCCATTGTGTGACGTTGTGTTGTCTTGATAACGTGCAATATTTTACCAATATTGCATGCTCATTCTCCATTGGGGAGAGTGGCATAATACATGGAGGATATGTGATATAATAACAGTATTGCATGCCATCAATAAACCCGCTAGAAGGCAGAGGTGGACAGTAACAAAGTACATTTACTTGAATATACTGTACATATACTTAAGTACACTTTTTGAGTATCTGTACTTTACTCGAGTATTTTTTTTAAACTTCTGACTTTAACTTCACTATATTTTAAAGGCAAATATCGTACTTTTCACTCCACTACATTTCTATCAAGGTCCTCGTTATTTGTTACTATGAAGCAGCTTTAAAAGTGGACGTTTTTTCTTTTCTTTTCTAAAACGTGATTGGTTTTTTCGCAGGTGGCACTGAGACAATCTATCAGTAATCATTAGGGTCACGTCACATCCATAGACTGTATAAAATCAAGTTCAGTGATTCCTCAGCAGTATTATTTTAATATGATCAGTTGATGGCAGAATGGAAGGAGGCAGTTCTTCTGGGGAATGCACACACCCATGGCCCATGAATCCATGTTTCAGTTTAATGAAAGGAATAAAGATTTGTTTCATTTTAATAGTTTGCTTTATTTGCCTAAAATGACCCACATCACAGCCTACAAAAACTTGCTGTCCAACCTGCGGAAGCATATTGAGGTATGTAAACGTTTTATTCCAAGAGAAAGCTTGCAATGAAGTTCTCTATGCTTTTAGAGCTAGCAATAACATTGCAATAGCTATGCAGTCTGGTTAGTCAAATGACTTTCTATGGATTTACCCACCAAGTTGCCATCGCCTTGTCCACAGCTAACGATAACACATAGCTAGTTAACTTGGACACTGTTACAACCCCGATTCCAAAAAAGTTGGGACAAAGTACAAATTGTAAATAAAAACGGAATGCAATGATGTGGAAGTTTCAAAAGTCCATATTTTATTCAGAATAGAACATAGATGACATATCAAATGTTTAAACTGAGAAAATGTATCATTTAAAGAAAAAAATTAGGTGATTTTAAATTTCATGACAAAAACATATCTCAAAAAAGTTGGGACAAGGCCATGTTTACCACTGTGAGACATCCTTTTTTCTCTTTAAAACAGTCTGTAAACGTCTGGGGACTGAGGAGACAAGTTGCTCAAGTTTAGGGATAGGAATGTTAACCCATTCTTGTCTAATGTAGGATTCTAGTTGCTCAACTGTCTTAGGTCTTTTTTGTCGTGTCTTCCGTTTTATGATGCACCAAATGTTTTCTATGGGTGAAAGATCTGGACTGCAGGCTGGCCAGTTCAGTACCCGGACCCTTCTTCTACGCAGCCATGATGCTGTAATTGATGCAGTATGTGGTTTGGCATTGTCATGTTGGAAAATGCAAGGTCTTCCCTGAAAGAGACGTCGTCTGGATGGGAGCATATGTTGCTCTAGAACCTGGATATACCTTTCAGCATTGATGGTGTCTTTCCAGATGTGTAAGCTGCCCATGCCACACACACTAATGCAACCCCATACCATCAGAGATGCAGGCTTCTGAACTGAGCGCTGATAACAACTTGGGTCGTCCTTCTACTCTTTAGTCCGAATGACACGGCGTCCCTGATTTCCATAAAGAACTTCAAATTTTGATTTGTCTGACCACAGAACAGTTTTCCACTTTGCCACAGTCCATTTTAAATGAGCCTTGGCCCAGAGAAGACGTCTGCGCTTCTGGATCATGTTTCGATACGGCTTCTTTGAACTATAGAGTTTTAGCTGGCAACGGCGGATGGCACGGTGAATTATGTTCACAGGTAATGTTCTCTGGAAATATTCCTGAGCCCATTTTGTGATTTCCAATACAGAAGCATGCCTGTATGTGATGCAGTGCCGTCTAAGGGCCCGAAGATCACGGGCACCCAGTATGGTTTTCCGGCCTTGACCCTTACGCACAGAGATTCTTCCAGATTCTCTGAATCTTTTGATGATATTATGCACTGTAGATGATGATATGTTCAAACTCTTTGCAATTTTACACTGTCGAACTCCTTTCTGATATTGCTCCACTATTTGTTGGCGCAGAATTAGGGGGATTGGTGATCCTCTTCCCATCTTTACTTCTGAGAGCTGCTGCCACTCCAAGATGCTCTTTTTATACCCAGTCATGTTAATGACCTATTGCCAATTGACCTAATGAGTTGCAATTTGGTCCTCCAGCTGTTCGTTTTTTGTAGCTTTAACTTTTCCAGCCTCTTATTGCCCCTGTCCCAACTTTTTTGAGATGTGTTGCTGTCATGAAATTTCAAATGAGCCAATATTTGGCATGAAATTTCAAAATGTCTCACTTTCGACATTTGATATGTTGTCTATGTTCTATTGTGAATACAATATCAGTTTTTGAGATTTGTAAATTATTGCATTCCGTTTTTATTTGCAATTCGTACTTTGTCCCAACTTTTTTGGAATCGGGGTTGTATAAGATACACAACAAAATTCAGTGCATTGCATTGCAAAACGGTCCTCAGATATATACATAAAAGATTACAGATTTACATAAAAGATTCAAGATTTACAAACATGAAAGATGTATAGACATAAGGGTTTACAAATTTACAGACAAAGATATCAACAAAATTTCCAAACATGAAAGATTTACAAATGTACAAACATTTACATAACGTGCTTGAGGAAAGTGAAACAGAGCACTTGTGAAGGATATGGCATTTGGTAATAGATATTCCATCCATTATCTGTAGCTGCTCATCCTGTTCTACAGGGTCGCAGTCAAGCTGGAGCCTATCCCAGCTGACTATGGGTGAGAGGCGGGGTACACCCTGGACAAGTCGTCAGGTTATCGCAGGGCTGACACAGAGACAAACAACCATTCACACTCACATTCACACCTACGGTCAATTTAGAGTCACCAATTAGCCTAACCTGCATGTCTTTGGACTGTAGGGGAAACCGGAGCACCCAGAGGAAACCCATGCAGACACGGGGAGAACATGCAAACTCCACACAGAAAGGCCCTCGCCAGCTGCTGGGCTCGAACCCAGGACCTTCTTGCTGTGAGGTGACAGTGCTAACCACTACACCACCGTGCCGCCCCATAAAAGTAACTCATGCCATTTAAACGTAATCCTCACCATCATCTCTTCACTTGATCCATCTCTGTTCATGTTATCATTGATTGGGGAAATACTGTAGTTGCTGATTAACTCAGTCAGTTCTGTTCTGCTGACTCAATTTCCTGCTAATGTCTTTTTGTTAAGTCATTTAAAAAAATTTTAAATCATTGTCTGATGTCATCTGTACAGAGTGTATAAACTCCCTTCTCTGTTTTGATGATGTGATGGTACAGGACCTTCACGGACATTTTGATAGCTGGTGTCTGATTATAAACTGAATTGATTAGGCTTATTTACATGTTCACTACGGTATGTAGCCGCCTAAAAACAGATCAAATTGTGATAAAAGCACACTTACCTAGTGAGGTTGCAGACATCTTTAGACAGACTATAATTTAACTTTTTGTTAGACTGACTCATTCTCCAACCTGATGTTTGTGTGTCGATAAGGTCAGACAGTCACCTAAATAAAACATTTCTACATTGTTTGGGTGAAATATATGAAAGATATAAAATATATGAAATATGTATGTAGAAGAGGGTTGATAGTGCGTTCCTCTGAGCGTGTTATGCTGCCCTGTGACATTAGTTTTCAGCCTCTCCAGCTGGTAGCTGTTGTGTGATGGGGAGACCAAGACTAAATTAGAGAGAAAATCATGAGAGAAAATAATAATAATAATAATAATAATAATAATAATAATAATAATAATATTGGCTGGCTTTTTTGTGGTCAATCAGATATATTCCATTCAGCTGGCATGATATTGAACCCATCTTCGACTTGTTCAGTATCATGCTGGGTGAATGGAATAAATCTGATAGACCACTCAACTCCAGCCAATATTATTTAAATATGTCACTCAAATCCATGCTGTATTTCATATGAAAAATGCAAGTTTTTCAACACAAGAGGATAAATTTCATATCTTCAAGCCAACGTGTGATTTTCTTTTTATTATATAGACACATTCATGAACAAAAAGTACCCAAATTTATCAAAACAATTCATGGATTTCATCATGAGTGACATATAAAGATTTATGTCATGGTTTTGGTTCTCCATGTCCCAGCTGTAGATCGTATGAAAAAATTTGCTTGTTACTTCAATGGACATGTCACTTGCAGCAAGCAGCAATGATGAGATAAGATTACATTTTGTGAATGTGTGAGTTTTGCTGTGCCATGTCCAGCTATATTCCCCACCCCCCAAATTTTCTCCCCAATTTAGATGTGGCCAGGTCCCACCCACCAGACAGGTCTCCCCTATCACATGATAGTTACCAACCAGGGAAGGTGAAGTCCATCACCTGCTTCCTCTGAGGCACATGACACCAGCTAAATGCATTTTTTCAAACTGCTATCTAGGCAATGTTAGGGGGCGGTGTAACACACTCGGAGGAAAGTGCTCTCCCCCCACTTCTGTATGCATGAGCTCTCTGATGCCCATCATTGGCTAGTGTTTCTGTAATTGACAGGAGAGAGAGAGAGAGAGTATGCCACACTTCCCTTCCTCAGAGCACAGGCCAATTTTGCTCTCTTGAGCTCTCGGCCATGGATGGCTGTGGCATCATCGGGATTTGAATTCGTGATCTCCAGATGATAGGGCAAACACTCGGGAGTAGTTAGCATGTAAAAATGGAGTTATGCTAACATGAATAATGTTAACTTATCTGAAGTCCTTTCAGAAATGTTTTAGCATAATCTTGCCAAATAAACAAAGTGTAGAAATCTTTCTTTTCTCTTAACATTAGCTACCCAATATGAGTTTCAGTTTGAAAAGATTTTGCTAGCATGTCAGGTGGAGTTTCACTGACTAGCTAGCTTAACGTTAAACCACCATGACAGCACAGCATGTGTTCATTTTATGAATTCACATTTCTGTCTTTGGTAACAGCATTAGGTTTTGTAAGCGTTGTGGCAATAATACAATGATACATTGACAGAAAATGTACTTTTAATACTTAAGTATTTTTAAAAGCAAGTACTTCAGTACTTTAACTTAAGTAAAAATTTGACTGTGCAACTTTCACTTGTATCGGAGTAACATCTGACCAGTGGGCTCTCTACTTTGACTTAAATAATGAAGTTGGGTACTTTGTCCACCTCTGCTAGAAGGGAAAAGAAAACGTTTTTATTCCATGGAAAAAGTGGCCTGTATGTATAATAATTCCCGATATTTCAGTCTGATGATGTCACTCCCAGTGTTTTCCTGCTGGCTTGACATGCGTTGTCACAATGGCGAACTGGTTCAAAATGAAAATTCTTTTGATTAACTTACATTTTTTTTGTGAATGTGTCCATATAATATAAAGAACATTACACAGTTGTGCAAATATATGAAGTTTACCTTCTCATGCTGAAAAATATATCACTAATTCCTTTCACTCACTCATGATATATGTTCACCAGTCAAAGGTCAAAGATAAACTTCATATCTTCACACAACCATGTAACCGCTATGTATATTGCAATATTAGTACACAAGCTCATATGTGTATGTTTGTGTATATCCTTTTGTCACCATATGATACCCTTGCTAGTCTCCTTGCTGCTTAGGGCCCCACAGGTCTCATGCAGCTATCTGTTCTGTAAACACTCCATATCACCACCTCCAACTCCTTCTGACATGTCCTAACATAGAACTGAATTAAACCTCCCATGTTCCCCTGTGTCTTGTAAGCCTATGGCAGTGCAGGGTAATATCAAAGACTACAGTGTATCATCATTTCTATAATTATTTACACTTGGTCCCTTTCTCCACTTCTTCATGTCTTCTGCCAAGTTCATTTTTATAACATCTGTTATAAAAATAGTCAGATCTAGTAAATGGGCCTCACAATTTAGGAGTGTTTTAGAAGTGTACAGTACATTCAAATATGAAAATTGGCTCAAACAGGAACTAACAAAAGATGGATGTCAGGGATGGTTGGAGATGGATGTAGGTGCATAAGATATTTATTATAAAAACTGGAAGTAGGCAAACAATCCAAAATGGCAGGCACAATCATAAATGGTGTAACAAGCAATTGGTTAGGTGAGGCACAAACAGAATATCACAGGAATCAGGAAAACAATATACAACAACAGCTCGGTAATGTATCAACAATGCAATACTTCGAAAAGTGAGTGTGCATATAGAGTCCTTATATAGGCACGCTGATTGTGCCTTAATCCCATGCAGGTGTGTGTCATTAGCAGCATGTGTGCGAGTCTGTTCAGAGCACGCTGTCCAGAGCGCACCTAAAGGCCAATTTATGCTGACAACCCAGTCCTCGCAGATGGCGTCGCAGATGGCGTCTGCGAAGCCCCCCCCTTCGCAGACGCTCTGCGTGCACCTCCCAAAAATTGTGACCACCGCAGAAGCCTCGCAGACAGCATCGCAGACAAGAGGGCTCTGATCGGTCCACTCTACATCCATTGTACACGCACTTCCGCTTCCCTACTTTCCCAGTTTGGTTTGTTTTCACGACTGCCATTTTTAAAAACACGAGCGAAGATTGAGCAGCATGAAGAGCGGTTGATCGAGGAAGTGAGGAAGTACGTACATCTATACGACTCCAGTTCTAGTCATTATAAGTAACCGGAGGATAAACACTCCACTAACCACACCCACCAACTACTCTTAGCGATTTCGCGACTTCGCGCCCCCTTGTGTTGTGGCGGTGAATAACATCGCGCACACCTATTACTCCCCGCTCAACGATAAATTACAACTGTCTGCAAAAAGCTATCTGCGAAAGCCTTGTCACAAGAGCATGCAGAGGCCTTAAGAGTCTGTTTGTTGCGCACATCAACGCACGCAGGTGTGACAATGGACTTATTATTTTTTCACATTGAGAGATAGTCTCAATGTTCTGCAATAAAAGTGACTTGAAAAGTTCAAGCTACATTATTAAAATTTAGATGATTTTTTTTCTTGTGTTCCTCTAATTTGGCCATTTGGCTTACCAGCTTATATTAGCTGCAATGAATTCACTGACAGGAAATACCCAAGCATGAAAAAGTTTTCAAATTGCATCCATTATAGCAAGAAATTACATTGCATTATGGCAAATGTAAAATTATCTCATCTCATCTCATTATCTCTAGCCGCTTTATCCTGTTCTACAGGGTTGCAGGCAAGCTGGAGCCTATCCCAGCTGACTACGGGCGAAAGGCGGGGTACACCCTGGACAAGTTGCCAGGTCATCACAGAGCTGACACATAGACACAGACAACCATTCACACTCACATTCACAGTTAACCTAACCTGCATGTCTTTGGACTGTGGGGGAAACCGGAGCACCCAGAGGAAACCCACACAGACACGGGGAGAACATGCAAACTCCGCACAGAAAGGACCTCGCCGGCCATGGGGCTCGAACCCGGACCTTCTTGCTGTGAGGCAACAGTGCTAACCACTACGCCACCGTGCCGCCATGTAAAATTATTTGATAATTAAATTAAAACATTTACAATTTAATTTTTTTAAGTCAAAATTGTGACAAAATGTGACAACAAAAATAACTAAGGATATTATCATCTCACTTAAAAGCTCCACATCCCATTGTGATAATTCAGAAAACTATTGATCATGTTTCACTTCATTCCTGCTCTTTGTGTCATTAAAAATAATAATGCAAGTTCAACATCTGGTCATCTTGAGGAATAAAAATAAGTAAATACTGACTTTTTAGTATTATATGTGGCCTTCTACTGTCCACCAATTTCACTCACCCTGATTGGTGCTCTCTCTCTCTCTCTGTCTCTCTCTGTCTGTCTCTGTCTGTCTCTACTCAGCAGGACTGGGGAAGTTCATCCTCACTTAATAATGCATCAGAGACAGAGGAATCTGGCCTCACCAGCTATGACCCAGACGCATCCAGCTTCCATTATTTAACATTTACACACACCTTCCAGCCCAACAGTGCCTCAATATTTAATGGCTTAGTGCTTCTTTTTTTTCCTAGAAAGGTGTGTAGGGGGTCTTTTCATTGTTCAGTATTTCCCATTGCATAAATCGAGTAACTGTGTGTATATATGTGAGACAGTGTGTGTACTTTACCATGTTTATACAAGTTTATATTTTGATAGGGATGTAAGGTATCTGTAGGTATATATGATGGGAACAGGGTTGCCAGGTCTTTGTTTTCCTACAGTATTGTGCTAATTTTAAATTACTTTTTTGTAGTTTATAAGTTACTTACTGTATACTGATGTATTGCAAGTCACATATCTAAGTTAAAGGTTTAAAAATTTAAACAGTAAATACATAACCGATTGCACATGCATATAGTGAGGTTCTGATTAAAATGTAGTGAATTTGTATCAGATGAAATAAGGTCTTGGATCGATGGTAAATTCATATGGAATAAAAAAAAGGAGTAGACTGTTTACTGTATTAATGTGCTTCTGTGCATCAATGAATTGGTCTACTCATTCATGTAGGTATTTCTTATTTATGATGCTGTGCACAAAGAGCAGATTATTTAGGAGTTTGAAGTTTAGAAAAGGGTAACACCATGGCACAGTGGAAAAAGTTGCTGCCTCACAGCTTCATGCTTTCCACCACTGAGCTTGGATTACCATCCGTGTGAAGGTTTCTATGTTTGCTTTGTGCCTGCAAGGGTTTCCTCTTTTTTTTTTCAATTTCCTCCCACCTCCCTAAATCAGGATAAGCTCCAGACCTACCATGACCCTGACCAAGATAAAGCAGATACTGAAAATGAATGAATGAATGAATGAATGAATACTTAGGAAGCCCACATGCTTTAATTAGTGTTTAAAAATGCATCATTTCTTTGTACATGTTAAAAAATGGCGATGATAATCATGACTTGGGAGTTTTACACAATGGTCTGAGAAGGCCAGACTTTGATATTTGGAACTGGAGTTACTGAGTATTGGGTTACTTTTTCAGGTTGTTTTCTCACACCAACACTGAATGTACACTACCGTTCAAAAGTTTGGGGTCACTTTGAAATGTCCTTATTTTTGAAAGAAAAGCACTGTTCTTTTCAATGAAGATCACTTTAAACTAATCAGAAATCCACTCTATACATTGCTAATGTGGTAAATGACTATTCTAGCTGCAAATGTCTGGTTTTTGGTGCAATATCTCCATAGGTGTATAGCGGCCCATTTCCAGCAACTATCACTCCAGTGTTCTAAAGGTACAATGTGTTTGCTCATTGCCTCAAAAGGCTAATGGATGATTAGAAAACCCTTGTACAATCATGTTAGCACAGCTGAAAACAGTTGAGCTCTTTAGAGAAGCTATAAAACTGACCTTCCTTTGAGCAGATTGAGTTTCTGGAGCATCACATTATTTTGTGGGGTCGATTAAATGCTCAAAATGGCCAGAATAATGTCTTGACTATATTTTCTATTCATTTTACAACTTATGGTGGTAAATAAAAGTGTGACTTTTCATGGAAAACACAAAATTGTCTGGGTGACCCCAAACTTTTGAATGGTAGTGTACTATAACTTGGCTCGTATTCAACACTTCTGAGATTCACACACCTGACTCCTACCATCAGTTAATTTCCAGATTTATTAGGAGTCTTAAAACAGAGACTCACCCAATTGAAATCCAGCCCTCATGTTCCACAAGGTTCTTCTGGGTTATTTATTCGCAAACATTCAGATGAACTCCCTTATTTGTTTGATATGTAACCATTATAAATTGAATTAGCTGCAGTGTACTGTCAGAAGGATTGAACATTACATTTGTAGCAATGGGATAAGGGATAGGATAAAGTGTGTGTGTGTGTGTGTGTGTGTGTGTGAGAGAGAGAGAGAAAGTTCACTTTTTTGTCATTATTTTTTGCAGGGAGACATAAGCCATTGAGGGGAGATAAGGGACATTATGTTGGGAGACTTGGGACATACTGGGGAGACAGAACAAAAATAAAATAACTAGGCCTGCATGTTTAGTTGTTATTTATGATCAAAATTTATAAAATATGAACTGTATGAATATACAATTCTGGTACAGTGATAGAAAAATGTCAGTTTACTCAAAACCTGACTTGACTAAACAGTTCCATTCTGAAGAAGGAATGAAATAAGTTTCATCCTCATGCAGGTACACGCCCACATTTTAACAAATGTTTTTAAATGATTTTATATTTATAAATCACAAAAAGAAAAAAAAACTGTAACATGAACTGTCCCAACTTCTTTTTTTTTTTTGGAAATTTTTTTTTCCCCAAAATTTAAGTGTAATACATAATACTATAAATGATATATATAATAAAGTATGTAGCCGAGAGTTGTAATACTCTCAGCTACATACTTTGATTCCTAACAAATCCCAAATTCACAAGCAGACATTACACCATAGTATGGAGGTGGATTGTGAAGTAGAAAATACAAGGTTTGGTTGACTAAAATGTTGAACTGCACAAACCTTACTGCAGTGTCCAGATAGGTGTAAGGGGCAACATCTAACTTCTGATGTAATCTAAAACCTAACTGGTTGAAATTAATTTATGGTAATACAAACTGTCCCAAATCTCCTCACTCTTCCCTTTCCTTTGGTCAGTTTTGTTTTGTAATTTTTTGGCTACGTTTACATTAGACCATATCTGTCTCGTTTTCTTCGCGGATGCACTGTCCGTTTACATTAAACCCCCTGGAAAAGCCAGGAAACGGGAATCCGCCAGCGTCCACGTATTCAATCTAGATCGTGTCAGCTCCGGTGCTGTGTAAACATTGAGATACGCGAATACGCTGTGCTGAGCTCTAGCTGGCGTCTCATTGGACAACATCACTGTGACATCCACCTTCCTGATTCGCTGGCGTTGGTCATGTGACGCGACTGCTGAAAAACGGCGCGGACTTCCGCCTTGTATCACCTTTCATTAAAGAGTATAAAAGTATGAAAATACTGCAAATACTGATGCAAATACTGCCCATTGTGTAGTTATGATTGTCTTTAGGCTTGCCATCCTTCCACTTGCAAGTAATAAGTGATATGCGCTGGGATCACACACACAGCGGCTCAGTCCCGAATCGTGGCTTGTTCACTTCACTCGCGCGCTGTGTGAGCTGCGCAGGGCCGGAGTGCGCACCCTCCAGAGGGCACTCGCTGTTCAGGGCGGAGTGATTTGGAGCGCAGGATGCCTGCGGAGCCGAGCGTATCCGCGTATTGGCGTTGCTATGTGCACAGCTAACGGTTTTAGTGTAAACGCGAATCGTTTTAAGAACATTAATCTGATGATCCGCTGATTCGACGTAATGTAAACGTAGCCTTAGTTAAGTAGCTTATTATGTAAGCAGAGAGTCCATTTGATCAAGTGAATCACAGCTTATTACCACAATGTCACCATCACCCAGAAACCATCAAACTCCTCTAGTACAACATTAGAAACATCCAGTGAATCACATGCTACTTGTTAAACCATTAGGATACTTTACATTTCAGTTGGTTTGCTTCCACAACCAGTATTGTATTGTGCTGAAGACCTGATGGTCAAATGACAGAAGAGCACATGAATGCAGGACTAATCTAATAATCCAATTTTCAAGGCATACCATCAGAGGACACTGTTAAGGTAAGGACATCAGACTGCAAAGTATTTCATGTGATGTACGTGACGCAAATATTTTTCCTGTTAGGTATTTTCAAGCTATGTGACATTCAATGGTGCAACAGTGGAGCGTGTGACCAGCTTCAAATTCCTGGGGATTCACATCTCACAGGACCTCACCTGGACAACCAACTGCTTCAACCTAGTCAAGAAGGCTCACCAGCATCTCTTTTTCTTGAGGACTCTGAAGAAAAAACATCTCTCTTCAGACATCCTGGTGAACTTCTACCACTGTACCATCAAGAGCATTCTAGCCAACTGTATTACAGTCTGGTATGGGAACTGCTCTGTTTCGGACCGGAAGGCACTGCAGAAGGTGGTGAAAATCGCCCAGCGTGTCGTGGGAGCCTCACTTCCTGCTATTGAGGACATCTACAGGAAGCAATGTCTCAGGAGAGCCATAAACATCAACAAAGACTCCTGCCACCCAGCACACAAACTGTTCACTCTCCTGCCCTCTGGAAGGCGCTACAGGAGCCTTCGGACCAAAACCACCAGGTTCATTCAGGAAGTTTTTTTCCTTCAGCTGTTTCACTGCTGAACTCCACCCCCTGATGCCCCCCCACTCACACACTTACCAACCCCCCCAAACAAACTGAATTGACTTGAACTGACTTCACTACATTATCACCATTTGCACTACTGTTTATTCACATCACATTTTGTATATACTGCAAATATCTATATCATATCATACCATTGCACTATAGTACATGCATATCACACATTTGTACATACTGTAAATATCTATAACATATCATTATTCCAATGGGCAACATGGTGGTGTAGTGGTTAGTGCTGTCGCCTCACAGCAAGAAGGTCTGGGTTCGAGCTCCGTGGCCAGCGAGGGCCTTTCTGTGCTGAGTTTGCATGTTGTCTGTGTGGGTTTCCTCCGGGTGCTCCGGTTTCCCCCACAGTCCAAAGACATGCAGGTTAGGTTAACTGGTGACTCTAAATTGACCGTAGGTGTGAATGTGAGTGTGAATGGTAGTCTGTGTCTATGTGTCAGCCCTGTGATGACCTGGCGACTTGTCCAGGGTGTACCCCGCCTTTCGCCCGTAGTCAGCTGGGATAGGCTCCAGCTTGCCTGCGACCCTGTAGAACAGGATAAAGCGGCTAGAGATAATGAGATGAGATGAGATGAGATTGTGCCAGTGTGGAATGTACGCTCAGCATTTACCTGAGTGTATAAGTTCAAAATTTGGGAATTAAAAAAAAACTATAGCAATGATATAAAACCTATCACATTATTACTGTGGTATATTTAGTCTGTTATGTTTGTATTTTATACATTTATGTATTAAATCTTGGTATTGCTGACTTAATAATATTGGCTAGAGATTACAGATATTGATAATATTTTTTTTGTAAAATGGCACCAAAAAATAAACAAACATTTATTCTACAGTCCTACATAAAATTCCTTGGCGCTCAATTTTTTGTATTTTTTTAATACTAGTTTTGCCTTAGATGCCTCTTTTTTTATTTTTTAGATGGCTCCGGAGTGGTGCAACAGAAAAGCGTTCACCTTCTCATTTGGAGTTTATGAGGTTTTTTTTAAAGAAAAACAAAAACAAACAAACAAAAAACCCCCACAGAAACAAGTTTGACACTCAATGTCCAATAGGGTTATGACTGTGAAAGTGTTTTCAAAATTTCTACTTTCCTGATGTTGCATTTGGTGAACTTTTACTCATATATTACTTTTTTGAAGTTATTTTTATTGGGTCATGCAAAAACCTCCTGCACCCAACATCACCTCACTTTTGATAAATACATGTATATTAAATAAATAAATCATGATTATAAAATAAATTCATTGAAAGATGTGTAAAGTACTTTTATACAAATTTAAATTTGTATTAATTAACAATTATAATTATTATTACAACAATTGTTAAGCAATTTATTGTTATATAAAAGTACTTTACACATCTTTCAATTAATTTATTTTATAATCATGATTTATTTATTTAATATACATGTATTTATCAAAAGTGAGGTGATGTTGGGTGCGGGAGGTTTTTGCATGACCCAATAAAAATAACTTCAAAAAAGTAATATATGAGTAAAAGTTCACCAAATGCAACATCAGGAAAGTAGAAATTTTGAAAATACTTTCACAGTCATAACCCTAATGTCCAAGTATCCAAAAGAGCTGGTTCATTGAGATGCTTAACAGCTTACTAGTCAATTTCCTTATAAAACTGCAAATCTGTACGAGACTACTGATGCATATTTGAGTTACGTAACTCAAAATATTGACTTTTAGTACCGTTGACTGTTCTTTGTGGTCGAATTTATTAATGAAAAAACATTAATTTCATAATGTTTAAAGGCATCTTTGCTTTACAGCATTTCTTTATTTGTTCCTAAGATGTTTGCACAGATTCTTTAAATATACTTTTTAACTGATGATGTCTCTTTCAGGGTTTTTTTTTTTTTTTTAACAATGAGGAACAAGGAAACAAAGTGCATTTCCAAATAAAGCCACACCTTAAGGTTTGTTTGCTTGTGGTTTTATACCAAGGGAGTAACTTTGATTTTGACATTGGCGGGGACACAAAAGTGATCCAAGGCAGAGCTTCTGAAAGGTGTTTTTTTTTTTCCATTAGCAATCATAATTTCATGTCATGCAGCTCTTGCAAGTTAACAAGCCATAGCCTAATGGTTAGGGAGTTGGTCTTTGGAGTCCAGCGTTACAGGTTCAAATTCCACCCTTACCTCTCCATCCATGGCTGAAGTGCCCTTGAGCAAGACACCTAACCCAATATTGCTAGAATCTGGTGATTTATTACTTTTACACCACACAATTCCTAATTTGTGTTTAAGCAGTTGTTCTGTCTCTTCCACAGAAATACATGAAAATAAGAATTAAAAACTTTAAGCATTTTTAGCATTAAATATATATATATTTTTAATTCAATATCTGTTTTGTTTCACATGGGGGGGGGTGTCTCAAAATTCACTGACTGCCTTATTGAGACACTCATAAATAGGTGCTACTGGTGGCTTTTTCTATTCTGTAATTAAGCTCAAATTTAGTTAAAATGATATTTGGATATATAATTTAGTGATTGCCTATTATAGCATGATTATGATTACATTAGTATTGCATTTGTAGTATACCCCCCATTTTTTTTGTCTTTTTGTTGCCCCTCCATTTTCCATATTATGTCTTTTTGTTGCCTGTTTCTGTGTTCGTAACGTGTTATGATTTTCACTGCAGATGTGCTTGTGACTTCTTTTATGTTCATGCTGCAGTTACCAATATTCGTCTGTAGGTGGCAGTAAAGGACCATGGATTTGTTGTATCTAGCCTAGCCTAGTAGTAGTAGAAAGAGGTCTCTGTAAAACGGTGAACGCAGCAGACTCAGCGGCTGTCACGCTGTTGATTCTGAAATGCAAGTCGCACATCTGCATGGCCATGCAGTAGCCTACATCTGACTACTTACATTCTGTAAAACCATTAGGTCTATAAATTTAACATTCATTCATCGAGGATATTATCTAACACCAAGTTACATTGCTCCAGCATTCCTTTTCTCTGCAGCTATGCAGTAGCCTAGCTCTGATGCGTCCTGTCATGTTGCTAAACCTGCCTAAGGAGCCGCAGCAATACTTTTATGAAGGGTTTCCATACATCAAAAGGATTTTGTTGAGTTTTTAAAGCTCGACGGAAACCCTGCACTTACATTCTTGACTTTGAAGAAGAATGAACAAATGTCTCGTTTCTTGGGAGGGGGGCCGTCGTCCATGATACTCAAGTCAGCATGCGAGTCGTAGGGCAAGCATACATGGACATCGAAGTCCAGCTCAATTTGTAGGCTGACGGAGAGTGGGGGGTGCGTGGGGTAGGTCAGGTGTGTACGTGTGAGATACGGGGGGTTGATGGGCGGGTAGTCACGGCTGCTGTGGGAAGTGTGCTGCTTTTACAGCAGATGGAGTGACAGCTGGGATAGCCAACCATGTAAGTTAGCAAGAAACAGGTAGCTAATCAGAGAATGATATCTACGTTAGAGGGGGGATTATTAGCAGTGTCATACATTTAACCCTTTGTGTGCCATATAATCATTGCTCAGGTTAGGACATCGGTTTTATTGATCGTGATTACACAGTAGCGGCTGAATATTGGTAGGGACACGTCCCTAGCGTCCCTACCCAAAATTACGCCCTAGTTTTATACTGTGTCATTTTATACAGTTAAAGTGTTGTATGTAACAGGAAATAGTGCATGTGACTCTAAATGCTTGCTGGAGGATGGTCAATGAAGCCACTACTGATATGTCAATCATTATAATAAAAGAGATAACTCTTCATCTATATTTTCTCAGACTGCAAACAGTTCTATTTAAAATAAAGGAAGACATGGCACTTGGATTATAAATATATCATGGGATGAAATTCCCTTTTTATGAACAGGCCAAACAAACTGCTTTAGTCCATGTTAACTTTTTGATCTATCACCTTGCTCCACTTTATCAACATTATGGCCATGATGATGTTACACAAAAACAAGATCAATCTTGTACTGTATTTGACTGAGCTCCCTGTATTATGCCATAATTAACTATAAGACATGAATCATGGACAGTCTTTTTAGATTTAATAAATTAAGCATCAACCAAAGAGCTGTTTGGAGTGAGGTAGGTCTTTGTTGAGTAGGTCTTTGTCTCTTCTATGCCTCCTTGACTCAAGAGCACTGACATACAGCTTTGGCCGCTGCTAATTGCTTAATGCACATCCCAGTTGATTTGCATTGTGGATTATTAACTTTTATTGTCAGTGACAGAGTCTTTACATTTTTTTTGAAAAGCAAGCACTTAATATTGACAACTAAAACAAGGTGAGATGAGGAATTAATTATATGTACATTGATATCAACATATCCATGTTATCAGTATATACTCCTCTAACAAATATGGAAGCGTCATTGGTGTGGTTTGTTCTTTCTAGTATGTCACTTTATAATAAAAATGTATATACTAAGTTTTCATATGAGTCCAGAAATAAGTTGCCAAGGCTAATATACACAAAAGTCCACAAGTCTTAGCTAGCCCACAGGGTGATTAATTGCACCACTGTGCCAAGTCCAAAGTGTTAGCTGCCTGGAATCTGTCTAGTCTAAAAGTGGTAGCTAAAACTAATGCATGATAAAGTGTAGTAGAAGTTAAGTAGAAGTATGTAGAGTTTTTAAACAACGTTTCTATTGTAGCACATTAAGTTTGCACCCTCAACAAAAAGTTAGCAAGTCATGGCCCATATTTTAGATCTTACTCATAAAAGCTGTAGAGTTTAGCTCGACATGCAGTAAGCAGGAGAGTTATATAAAAGATTTTATCTTTATTTTTTGTTTCATTATTGTTTTCACATACCTGCATGTTCCTCGTTCTGGAATGATCATCTGTCATCAATATGCATGCTATTTCTGAACACATAGTGCACATGCACTAAATCCAGCATTGTGGTACATTGCACCACCAGGAAGCACAGTGGTGCTTGAAAGTTTGTGAACCCTTTAGAATTTTCTATAATTCTGCATAAATATGGACTAAAACATCATCAGATTTTCACACAAGTCCTAAAAGTAGATAAAGAGAACCCAGTTAAACAAATGATACAAAAATATGATCCTTGGTAATTTATTTATTGAGGAAAATGATCCAATATTACATATCTGTGAGTGGCAAAAGTATGTGAACCTTTGCTTTCAGTATCTGGTGTGACCCTCTTGTGCAGCAATAACTGCAACTAAACATTTCCGGTAACTGTTGATCAGTCCTGCACACTGGCTTGGAGGAATTTTAGCCCATTCCTCCATACAGAACAGCTTCAACTCTGGGATGTTGGTGGGTTTCCTCACATGAGCTGCTCGCTTCAGGTCCTTCCACAACATTTCGTTTGGATTAAGTTCAGGACTTTGACTTGGCCATTCCAAAACATTAACTTTATTCTTCTTTAACCATTCTTTGGTAGAACGACTTGTGTGCTTAGGGTCTTTGTCTTGCTGCATGACCCACCTTCCCTTGAGATTCAGTTCATGGACAGATGTCCTGACATTTTCCTTTAGAATTCACTGGTATAATTCAGAATTCATTGTTCCATCAATGATAGCAAGCCATCCTGGCCCAGATGCAGCAAAACAGGTCCAAACCATGATACGACCACCACCATGTTTCACAGATAGGATAAGGTTCTTATGCTGGAATGCAGTGTTTTCCTTTCTCCAAACATAACGCTTCTCATTTAAACCAAAAAGTTCTATTTTGGTCTCATCCATCCACAAAAATTTTTCCAATAGCCGTCTGGCTTGTCCACATGATATTTAGTAAACTGCAGATGAGCAGCAATTCTTTTTGGAGAGCAGTGGCTTTCTCCTTGCAACCCTGCCATGCACACCATTGTTGTTCAGTGTTCTCCTGATGGTGGACTCATGAACATTAACATTAGCCAATGTGAGAGAGGCCTTCAGTTGCTTAGAAGTTACCCTGCCTTCAGTTAGCATGATGAGCATCAACAACGCTTTCTCTGAGGTCCTCAGAAATCTCCTTTGTTTGTGCCATGATACACTTCCACAAACATGTGTTGTGAAGATCAGACTTTGATAGATCCCTGTCCTTTAAATAAAACAGGGTGCCCACTCACACCTGATTGTCATCCCATTGATTGAAAACACCTGACTCTAATTTCACCTTCAAATTAACTACTAATCCTAGAGGTTTACATACTTTTGCCACTCACAGATATGTAATATTGGATCTCATCTCATCTCATTATCTCTAGCCGCTTTATCCTTCTACAGGGTCGCAGGCAAGCTGGAGCCTATCCCAGCTGACTATGGGCGAAAGGCGGGGTACACCCTGGACAAGTCGCCAGGTCATCACAGGGCTGACACATAGACACAGACAACCATTCACACTCACACCTACGGTCAATTTAGAGTCACCAGTTAACCTAACCTGCATGTCTTTGGACTGTGGGGGAAACCGGAGCACCCGGAGGAAGCCCACGCGGACACGGGGAGAACATGCAAACTCCGCACAGAAAGGCCCTCGCCAGCCCCGGGGCTCGAACCCAGGACCTTCTTGCTGTGAGGCGACAGCGCTAACCACTACACCACCGTGCCGCCGTAATATTGGATCATTTTCCTCAATAAATAAATGACCAAGTATAATATTTTTGTCTCATTTGTTTAACTGGGTTCTCTTTATCTACTTTTAGGACTTGTGTGAAAATCTGATGATGTTTTAGGTCATATTTATGCAGAAATATAGAAAATTCTAAAGGGTTCACAAACTTTCAAGCACCACTGTATGTTACATTTAAATATAGCAAGTGAATAAAAAATTAATACGAATTAAAAACATAAAAAATATATATAGCAAGTGAAAGCTTTTGATTTGCAAATGTCAATACGGGGTAGATGTTTTTAAAATTATTGCTTGCCAGGCAACTGAAAAAAAAAAAAAAAACCCTGCCAGGGTGTGTCCCAGTCTAGTGATTTATCCTGACCTGTAGAAGGAATAAACTGAATTATAGTGAAGTTTCACCATAACTTTTCAGACCCCACTGTCAATATTCTGTGTACAGAGATAACTTCTTGTTTCCTACCAACCCCATTCAGTAGCAAAAGCTGCCCTATATTAAGCCTTCTAGTCTTGAAATAAGGCCATGTTCTTTCATTAGTTTAAGAGAACCAAGTGCACCAATAAACCCATAGAGCCTCTAAAACCATTTGATACCCAGTGCTTTAAGTGGGCGGGTACATACTGGTACACAGTACCGCCACTTCTAGATTTTAACCCCTGGTATACTGGGACTTTTTACAGCATACCAGGACTTCTCACAAGCTCACAATACCCTTTCCTGTCCTCTCCATATCAGGGTGTCACTTGGAGAGTCATTATGACATTTAAACTACATTACCCAGGGTGCACTACGTGATGCTCGCCTCTCTCGACACTTGTGGGACTATGTGACGCTCACTCGCTTGTTCAAGGAGAAGTCAGAAAAAGCAAACAGGAAAAACAAAGAAACAAAAACAGGACAGTCATGTTGGCATGGCTACAAAAGGGCACAAAGAGAATGAGAGTCAAAACGGAGTCGGATGATGATGCAGCTCTTCGACAGTCAAATTCTACCGCTGCAGAAAATGCAGGTGGGGAGTGACAAGCTAACACTAGAGTGTCTGCTAGCAGCGTAGAGCCTGTTGCTATAGCAATACTTGTTGCTACCGATACGCCAGCCAACTGCGACATTAACAATAACTTCCTTCAAAATTCTGAATGCATTACTTGATGATCGACTGATACCGACCACCCGACTCATATGCCAACAGGTGGATATGTGGAGTACTGGCACTTATTTTGCACTTGGAACTGGTAGACCCATTAAATGCTATCTACTACTTAGCACTATGGTGCTTTTGAAAAAAAAAAAAACTTGAGTTTGCTGTGCATTTATTTGCACTAGTTTTATTCTCCAAGTCTCCCTGTATGCCCTTGGTGTCTTCCTTTCGTCTATTTCCTTTCACCTCTTTCATCTCCCTCCTTCCATCTCTACATTTGTAAACACCGGACATTGTATTATTGAGTGGAGTGGAAAAAAAATCCATCCTAACAAAAGGAAGTGGATGAAATGGACATTAACTGTTGACAGCACCATGAATGACAAGGCTGCTGGGAGCGAAAGTAACCTCCCCCATTTCTGTAGCTTCTCTCCATTTCCATTTCTCCTTCAGGCTTTCTCACTTTTAGGCCCCAGCATACCCCCCTTTTCTCCTTTTCCCAAGGAATCCATTTCACATAATTAAAGATGCTTAAATGAAATGGCCCCTCTGGAAAAGTGGCTTTCAGCAGTGAGAGTGGGAGTGCCTCAAGGAGCCATCCTCGGCCCTTACTCAGATAGCGCACCATGGGGCTCTGCCTCGGCACCGATCAATATCATCTCCGTTATTAATATCAAAAGCATATTACTTTGTTTTGTGTCTGGCAGTTTGCCAAAGCTCCAGGGTCCTGCCTGCCGCTCCCACTAGCCATTTACCAGGCCTATAATTTACTTTGGTGAGTTTTTAAGGTATTGTTTTGTCAGGGTCAATCAGGACTGAGTAACAAATGATCCCGACAGAGTGGTGGGGAGCTCCATCCATAAGTGGCACACATGGCCAAATTCGTTTTTGAAAGTTTTATGTCAATTATTCCTGTCCTTGACTGAGGGGAATGAGGATGGTGAAATGGGCAGGATGGAGGTCGAGGGAGACTTATGGCCTCCGTGCCTCTCTCTGAGCAATGAGGTAACAACACTAACAACTGTCCGTGGGCCAGAATTAGACATGATGCTATCTTTAATTGGTGCATTGAATTAGGGGCGGCATGCAGTTGTTGAGAAACAAAAGATATTGTGCACTTAAAGGGAAAAAAGGGGGCATTGATTTTCTCTGATGCGTTTACCTCATACAGTTAGCCCACCTCAGAAGGGCTGGGGAAATGTCCAGTGTAATCAGACACAACACCAGGGATTATATCACTGTACTGCTAAAGAGTCTCTTCCTTGTATTACTGAAGTTCTTTGTGGAATGAATTTACAGTGGATAATACATGTCTGTTTTGCTTGCTTTGGTGTTTATCAAGTGGTTGAGGTTTGGAAGGGAACTATGATACATTATAAGCAATGATGCTGTAGAGGATATTACATGGTTGTGCGAAGATATGAAGTTTATCTTCAAGTGGTGAATATATATATATATATATATATATATATATATATATATATATATATATATATATATAGTGAGTGAAGTGAAGTGAACGAGTGATATATTTTTAACATGAGAAGATAAACTTCATGTCTTTGCACTACCATGCAATGTTCTTTACATTATATAGGCACATCCACAAAAAAAAAACATACAAGTTCATCAAAAGAATTTTAATTTTGAACCAGGTCGCTATTTTGACAACGACTTGCTAAACAGTGGCTGCACAATCTGGGAACAGGTCACTCTTTAGAAACACTCTTCTTTGGTAGAAATTCTGTTGTTTGTGAGGACCATTTTGAGCCCAATTCCTTGGAAAGGAATCTACAGGCAGAGCGCTTGGACTACACAGGTCATGTTAGACTCAAACCCAGTGCTGTGCCAACAATATTTCAACACTGTCCAAAAAAAAAAGAAAGAAAGAAAAAAAACACAAGTTCATCCAAAGAATTTTAATTTTGAACCAGGTTGCCAATTTGACAACGTGTGTCTAGTCAGCGGGAAAACACTGAGAGTGATGTCATCGGAGTGAAATACTGAGAATTATTATACATACAGGACACTTTTTTTGATGGAATAAAAAATTTATTCTCTTTCTTTCTCGTGGGTTTCATTAATTTGGTTTGATAGCATGCAATATTGTTAGCATATCGCTTATCCTACGTGTATTACGTCACTCTACCCAATGGAGAATGAGCGTTAAATATGGTTTATGATATTACACGGTTGTCAAGACAGCATGATGTCACATGTCGGAGATGTAAAACTTCTGCTCTAGCAGGCAACTGTGACAATTTGTAAACAAACATGGCCGCCAGGTTTGTTTCATTAAATACAGAAGATTTTGAGAGAATTTTGAAAGAGAAAGACGGGTTGAACACCCAAAAGGAATGTATAATAATAATAATAATAATAATAATAATAATGTCTGGCTTTTTTTCATGGTCTGTCAGATATATTCCATTCGTCTTTGACTCATTCCATATCATGCTAGCTGAATGGAATATACAGGGGGCTGCAAAAGTAGGTATGCAGTAAGGATTATTCCAGTATTACCAGTATTATAATAGTGGTGCTAGGTTTCATTTAATACTAACGTTTTGTGCGAACGTTTTGTTTTTAATTACTGTATGCCTACTTTTACAGCCCCCTGTATGTGATATACCTACCACTCAACTCCAGGCAATATTATTTAAATGTCACTCATATCCATGATGTATTCTGTATGAAAAATGTGAATTTTTCAACACGAGAAGATAAACTTCATATCTTCAAGCCAACATGTGATTTTCTTTTTATTTTATAGACACATTCACAAACAACAAAAAGACAGAGTCATCTATATCCCCCACCCTATATACCAACTATATACCAAGTTTCAAGATATTAGCTATTTGTCACATTTTTCAAGTTCTGCTGCAGGAAACTAACCCTACCTCTTTACACTGACCTCAGCAGCTCATGGCATAAGCCCACTGGACCTTTGGTCCAGGTGAGCTAAAAATTAAAATTTCTTACATTTCTTAGTATCAAAAGGCATACGCACATTACTTAATAAACACATATACCAACTTTCAAGACCATACCGCTCATAGTTTTCAAGTTCTGCTCCGGAAACAAAACCTACCCCTGAGATGAACCTGAGAGACTAAGTCTGAAATTGTTTCCATGGAAACATGAAAAATTAAAATTTCTCAAATTTCTTAGTATGAAAAGGCACATCTACAGCACCTTGTTAACATGTATACCCAGTTTCAAATCCGTATCATGGATAGTTTTGGATATATGCTCCAGAAACGAACAGTGCTCTTAGAAACTAAGTCAAAATCTATTTTTTTAATGTAAAAATTTGAAAAAAATTTTTTTTTCAAAAATCCAAAATAGCAAAAGTCACCAGTTCACATTACTCAGCCTGAAAACAAAAACACGACCGGACGGACGGAAACCATTTCTATATCCCCTGCCAAACTTTGTTTGGGTGGGGAATGAAAAGTACCCAAATTTATCAAAACAATTCATTGATTTCATCATGAGTGACATATAAAGATTTATGTCATGGTTTTGGTTCTCCATGTCCCCGCTGTAGCTCGTATGAAAAATATGACTGGTGTATTTCCCAGTAAAACACTCGTATCCATATATTATATATGTGTGTGTGTGTGTGCGCGTGTGTGTATGTGTGTGTAATACCTTCATTTCAGCGGATATGATTTTTTTTATATTCTAGTTGTTTACGGGCCTGTGGTGGTCTGGTGCCAAAACAATGAGCTGCCAAATACAATGGATTTGTACTGAGAATTTAATGTTGGCTTTTTGGTCCTTTGTCCTCTGTCCTGCTGCTTAAAGTAACATTTGACAGTTTAAACTCACTGTAGTGGAATACCCAGCCCTCTTCTCATCCCTGAACCCCCATACATCTTACCCCTCAAAGGACTGATGAAAGGTTTCACCCCAGCACTAACATATGAATTTTTCAATTAGAATAAAATATTAATTACCAAGTGGTTGTTTAGTGTCACATCTGTTTTGTTCTCTCTTTCTCCCCTTCCACACTTTTCTTTCTGTCTCCATTCACACCTCCTTTGGTTCACATTTCCATACAAATGTTTTAAGAGCAGAATCAAAAGGGCAAAAAAAAAAGTAAGAAAGTGAAGTAGTCGTAACAAGAGGCAGACTATCCCAATCTTGAGATAGAGCTGTAGGTGCTACAGTTGCCTAACAGCTGTGGAGGTTAGATTTGGTCCCCAATAATCTGGGGTCACAGCTTGTTTCGCACCTCATATTGATGCCTCTCACTGGGGACTTGTGGGTGACTGAAGCACTAAGATGGGTGCTAATTTATGCTCCTGTAGGGGTGATTGAAGCCAGGTGCAAGAAATACAGCAATACCGCACAATAAACACACAAGTACATCGTCCAATGTGAGAAGTGAGAATAAAGAATGGTGTTCCGACATGTGAATAACATCAAACCATATGCTGAAAGAGGTGACATGGCCGGAGGCAGTCTGTTTGCGAAGGGAATAGCTAAGTTAACATGATAGAAACGAGCTGTTCCTTCACAGTGTACCCTCAAGCTAAATCACTTCAGCTAAGTTTTCAAATGGGAATAGAGAAATATTTTAACTTTGACAGCTCTTACAAGAGATATAAGGGGAAAACAGACACTTCTTGTTTTTATAACAGATAACGGCCAGCTGTAACCTTTCAATTTGCTTTCAATTTGAGTTATCAATAATATATCTCTCACATTAATAAATCAAAACTTAAATTGAATGAACACATTATAAATTGTTGAACTTAAAATGACTAGAGTGGATGAGAGTGCATGGACTGACTCTGTAGGATGAATTTAAGTGTACATAGTGCTCCAGTGAGGTCTTTAAGGCAATTTACCTGGGGCTAGTCTTGAGTCTGATTAACGCAGGAAGTCCTCTATCATTTAAATTAAGAAGGACCACAGAGGACAGATTGCATAGTTTTAAACTGGCGTTGATATTTATCTAGCTCATGTATGTAAAATACATGATCCTACTAAAAGGGGACAAAAAATATTTTAGTATGATTCTTAACTCAATTTTATATGATCATATTATGAAATAATGTCCATTATCGACACCTTGTATGACTTCTCTCTGGAACTGTCAGATTCAACATGGAACTGATTTTTAAAAAAATAATACACTAACACTCAAGCACACTAACCTACAGTACATAAATAAGTGAGCTCATGCACTAATCATCCTGGTACACACCCACTACACACAGTGCATATATTGCAACCCTTCTCCATTCTACACTCTTCTGCCATCTCGTTCCCAGGAGACACGCAAAGCTCTTTGTTCTCTTAATTAAGCATTTATCTCCTTGATTATTTATTTGATTTACCTGCTTTTAAACAGGCATTCAAACAATCTTTAAATATGGTGGTGCTTTTAAATAGTTCACAGGCTTACCTCTCCTCATTAACCCTCTCTAGGAAAAAAACAAATCATTAGCAGCTCATTAAATCATAGTGCTGCAAATATCAATACACCATTCATCTGTGAGGAGGAAAGTGGCAAAACGTCATAAATCTCTTAGCCATCGAAGAGCCAGAATTCACTGATACTGCACTGAGAGCACAGGCCTTGAGTCCTGGATGAAGGAAAGGTTAATAAGAGCATCTTTTTTTGTATTTTTTTTTTGTCTAGGGTTGTCTTATAAAAAGCTGAAGTGAGGGTTAAAGTAATACTGTGCATGAAATTATCTCATCAGCCATATAAAATATTTCATAATTAACTTACACTGCTACACTTTTAATGCAGTGCTATCAAAAGAGGATTTCATTGTGGGGTTTTTGTTACCTCACACGGGACGGAGTCCACCAAGGGGCGAGGTATTGTTTTCGGTGGGGTTTCTTTGTTTGTTTTTTATTAATGATATTACGAGCAACGTATGGACCTATACGCAGTGCTCATAGACTTGACAAAGGCATTTGATACTGTTAACAGAGAGGTATTGTGGACAATCCTCACTAAACTGGGCTGCCCATGCAAGTTCACTACACTGATAAGTTTGTTCCATGACAACATGACTGGACAAGTTCTCTCTAATGCTGACTATACAGACTCGTTCAACATCTCCACTGGTTTAAAGCAAGGCTGTGTACTTGCCCCTGTGCTGTTCAACCTATTCTTCACACAGGTCCTGCTCCACACAGTGAAAAACCTTGACCTGGGTGTGTACATCAAATATCGGTCAGATGGATCAGTCTTTGACCTCCGTCGTCTCTCTGCCCGAACCAAAACTGTAGAGAAACTCATCCTGGAAGCCTTATTTGCATCTGATTGTGCCCTCATGGCACACAAGGAAAACCACTTGCAGGTGATTGTCGACCACTTTGTAGAAGCCTCAAGGCTCTTCGGCCTGACAATCAGCCTAGGGAAAACAGTGTCCTGGTCCAAGCAGCCCTGAACACAACTCGGCCCCTGCCAGACATCATCATCAACATAGTCCAACTAAAAAGCGTGGAGTATTTCACATACCTTGGTAGCACAATCTCTGCAGATGGATCACTGGACAAAGAGATCACAACAGGATCCCAAAAGCCAGCCAGGCAGGCACTTGGCAGACTAAGTAAAAGTCCTTTAGCAAAAAGGCATCAGTCTGTCCATAAAACTCAAGAGCTACAAAGCTATAGTTACCTCTTCACTTCTCTATGGATGTGAAACATGGATCTTGTATCACTGACACATAAAGCAGCTAGAACAATTCCACATGAGGTCGCTGCACATGATCATGAACATCCACTGGCAAGACAAAATCACCAACCAGGAAGTACTGGACAGGGCTTACTCAGCAAGTGTTGAGTAGATGCTGTCGAAAGCCCAACTTTACTGGACTGGGCATGTAGTTAGGATGGATGATGATCGTATTTCCAGACAGCTAATGCATGGAGAGCTGAAGCTGGGCTCACAGAGAAGGGGAAGGCCTAAACTGAGATACAAGGACACTCTGAAAAACAATCTCAAGCGGTGCGGCATCCAGCTATCCCAACTAGAGGTATATGCTACAGACAGGACAGCTTGGAAGGGGCTAATCTCTAAAGCAATGAGCACTTTCGAGGAGGACAGGCGACAGCATCTTGATGCTGCAAGGGAGAGACGTTACGGGACAGCATCTACCACAGTCCAGACAACAGATCATCGCTGCAGTACTTGTGGGAGCCTGTGTGCATCCAGTCTTGGACTATAGATCCACAGGCGCTCCCACCCCCCCATGAGAACACAGAAGTTATCATCGGAACCGATGGACTACCAAGATTACAGGAAAACGGCAGGACCAATCTTTATGAAACTTTCAGAATAGATGGGCATTGGTCTCAAATAGAACCTTTTGAGGGTCATCCGGTCAAGATCAAGGTCACCAAAAAGGTCAAATTCAATTTTTCGCGATATCTTCCTTCATATTCATTCAGATGTGTTCTGATTGGCTGAGAGCAATACAGTGTGTTCTGATTGGCTGTGAGTAGTATGGTGTGTTCTGATTGGCTGAGAGCAGTACGGTGTGCGAATGAGAATCAGAATCTGAACCATGTTTATTGGCCAAGTATGTTCACACACAAGGTCAAAATCACGGTTAATTAAGGTCACTAAAAAGGTCAAAATAATTTTTCCACGATATCCTCCTTCATATTCATCATAAGTGCTACCAGGTGAGGTTTGTTTTGCCTGGCAACACTTGTTTGTTTGTTTGTTTGTTTGTTTGTTTGACACAGCTTCTTATTGAGGTATAATGGTAGAATGTGCATGCTTCTTACCCTGACTATATCTTCTGTGTATGCTGTATTGAAAAATGCAATGCTGTCTCTGCTGTGTGTGCATGCGTGGATAGGTGTTGTGTTGTTTTTATATTGTGAATATATCTGCATTATTGCATATAGTCTTGAACAACATCTAAGTAAGAATTTCATATTTTCTGTGTAGATGGCAACAGAGAACTTTGACTTGGCTTTAGTCAAGAGACATTGTATAATATGTTGCTTTGATTACTACTCTGTATTAGATCCTGTGGCATCCTAGACATTGTGTTCAATAAAGAATCACATTTTATTACCAGTTAAGTCAATTCAAGAGATGGCCTCTGTGTGGGTTTCGTCAAGGTGCTCCGGTTTCCTCCTACAGTCCAACAGCACATGGATTAGATCAACTGGCTGCTCTAAAATGTCCATAGGTGTGAACGTGACTGTGAATGACTGTCTGTCTCTCTGTGTTAGCCCTGCGATAGACTGGAGGACTGTCCAGGGTGAACCTTGACTCGCACCCATACACAGGAAATTTGCCTGAGCAAAATTTACTCAAATTGAAGAAAATTTTATTCTACGCCAGATAACATTTGGTCTGTCTCTAAAAAGAGTAAAAGTTACCCTTTTGATAGAGCTGGGGTTTTTTTCCAGAGTCAATTATCCTCAATTAAGTGTTAATATTTTACTCTTTGTGGTGGGATTTGGCTCTATTCAGTGTGTCTTGAAATTAACTCTTGTACTATTTTACTCAGTTCAGATATTTTACTCAGATATTTACACAATGGATGAGTGTTATAGAAATGAATGAATGAATGAATGAATGAATGAATGAAGAGATGGCCTCGTGATACTGACGACTATCCACCTGTAATTTTTTTTTTATATTAAGGTTGTGAATACAAAGTACAACGGGGTTAATTATTTCTGAGGTTATAATGGAAACATGAAATAATCAAAATTTCCACAGTTACACACTGTTACAGATTTAGTAAAGTTGTTGATTTTCATGTAAATATTTTTACTTCAGAGAAATGCTGAATTCTGATTGGTCGGAAGGTATTAATGAATTTTCTAGAATTAAACAGTTCTGGCTGCTAGACAAATCACAGAGTTATATATATATTCACAGTAATACATTATTTTTTCTATGGCAACGACTTACTCAGGGACTTGTACTGTGGAAGATGCACTTGAACATATTTTTATTTTAAATGTGTATAATAATATGGTGCAGTTTCCTGTGAATAAATCTTTATTTTGTTTTTTTGGAATGAGTCTCCATTATCAGTATCAATTTAAGTTTTCCAACACAGAAAAGTCTTCAACAAGGATGGCTGTGCAGTTTCTCGGTAAAATGACAAGCTGGTTTGTTGTCTTATTAACTTCTGTCTTGTTAACTTAATAGGAATTAACTTGTTTCATTGATGTTCAAGAGCATATGTTTAATAATCTTATTTTAAAAAAAGTAAAGCCAGATTTATTGAAAATATGTTTTAAAAAAATACAAACCCAGGCACAAGAACATTCATGTACTGCGAATTCTAAAACAAGACAGTAATGTTTAAATATGATCATAAGACTAAAACAATAATGCCGATAATTATATGGATATTTTACAAACTATTTGTTTGTTTGCTTATTTCATTTAACAATACAGTGCTTAAAAATATTTCAGGGTACTAGGGACAAATAGGAAGGAAGACATTGAGGCATCCTGCATTATACACTTGCCAATTTATTAGGTATACCTACCTTGTATCTGAATTAACGAACCATTTAATTATGTTCACCTACGGTGCTGGAACATTCATTCATCCATACCCAGTAACTGTTTTTCCTGGTCAGGGTCGCAGTGAATCTGGATCCTATTACTAGATATACACACACTTTAACACACTGATTCACACCTAGCGGCAATTTAGTTGACCATATCAGTGCACTGTGTAGTTACTGGCTGGATCTGATCTGATGCTATGCGCAACACAGCAACCCTCCATCTATTAATAGAGAGGGAAGATTGTTGGCCCACCTCTGAGTGGACATGATTTGAGTGATGGGTCATTCTCACCACAGCAGTGATGCTGCCATGACAGAAGCCTCTTTGTGTGTGGTGCTGGTACAAGGCCCATTCTATAATTGCAAGTACATTTCAAGCGTTGACTCTGTTAGTCATCGTCAACTCTGTTATCATTAAACTGGGCAATCCATTAACAGAATTGATGATAACAGAGTTGATGTTTTCCACCATTTTGTGTCTTAACTCCACATGCTAACCTCAAACTAGCTGCCACATGGCATGTACAAAAACAGAATTTTATGGATTTTAATCATATTATTGTTTTTTTTTTAAAGAGAGATTCACTCCAATATCACAATAATGGTGTTGACGAATAATTAATCTACAGTTGGTGTATCCTCAGCATTTCGCTCAAATTAATGAAAGAAGTAACATAACATACCTCACTGCCTTTCTGAAGTTTCCTGCCAGAGGAAGTGACATCTCTTGGTGTAGGTGTCATGCGTATTATTAAAAGTCTTTGTGTTAGTCTTTTTTTTATTTTAATTTTTTTTATGTATGTTGTGTGTGTTGTATGTTTTGAGTACTGTTCTATTTTATCTGGTCTTGTGTGTGTGTGTGGGGGGGGTTGTGTGTGTGTGTCTGTTGTATTCCTATGTGGTCTTGTTCTAGTTTTTTTATGTGGTCTTGCACTTTAAGGTTAGCTTTTAATTTCGTTGTACTTGGTACAATGACAATAAATAGGTTCTGATTCTGGGGATTTTATGCATTTTATAACAGATTTAACAGAGTTGACAAGAAGATTGGGACGGATAAAAATATATATCTTTTTTATTCCTGAAATTTCAAATAATATAGACAATAGACTTTCTGTGCAATTGATTTTATAACAGTTAATAGACTAAGCCCCCAAAAAACCAGACTGTTAGACTGAATCGCTTCATGTTTATTCAAGTTGAATGTATGAATCAGTAGTCGAAGACGGCCAATAATGTGGGAGGAGGGTGGGAGTCATTCAGTTAATGTTTTATGGGTAAATTGGGTCTAAAAATATACATTAAGCTTTCACTGTTGGTGAAAGTTTGTCATAATTTGCATTATTGTTCAAAACTGATTCAATAAAAATTTCTTTTGTGGAAAATAACAAAAGGTTTATCTCAGAGAAGCGAAATGTAGCCTGAATTCTAGAATGACCCACAAGTATTTCAAGCACAGCAGCAATAGGGCTTTAAACAACTAACTTTGTCAACCCTACATGACCGTGAGTTGGCCTTGTGGTTAGTGTGTCCACCTCTCAATCGGGAGACCGTGAGTTCTACCCACGGTCGGGTCATACCAAAGACCATCATAAAAATGGTACCTGCTGCCGTCTGGCAAGGCGCAATACAGATGTGAGTGGGGAGTCAAACTCTCACAGTTACCAAAGGACTAGCCCCCAACTATAACCCTAGCTATGTAATACGTGAGAGGCTGAGGACTATGGAAACGGAGATTGGCACCTCCACATGGCATGGGAAGGGACTTTTTGTCAACCCTGTAGGTGTACAGAGATAGTTTTCTTTCCATGCACGATTTATGATGATCATAATCTAATCCTAAAAAATCAGTGCCCAGTTTCTGGCCACAGGAAAGCTGGATATTTCTGGCATCTGTTGCTCAACACAGCAGTGGCATTGAGATGTTTAAAAGTCCCAGCAACACTGCTGAATCTGATACACTCCTACCAGAGCAACACACTACAATGCCACTGCCACGGCATCACTGTTTCATTATTAGATTTATATTCAGTGGATGTCTATAACACGCGAAAACACCTAATAATCACAAAATTTGATAATAATAATATTCAATACAATAAAGTCAATTAATCATCATATCCATGTTTGCTTCATTGAAATTCAGTACTGAACACCGCCCTTCCTGTTGAGGTAAAAAATCTAACGAACATCAATAAAACTTTTCCACCGTCGATCATCCAGCTCTTCATTATGCCATGTGCAGTGTCACTCTTTCTTACGCTCTTGCCTTTTTGTCTCCGTCTCTTTCTCTGTCTCTTTCTCAGGCTCTCAGGGAAGATATATGCCGGTATCCAGGTGGAGCGGGTGAAAGAATCAATAGTGCCGCTGTTTGAAGTTTTCTGAAAGACTTCCTGAGGAAGACGCTCTTGTCAGGCTGATGGATAAGTCAGGCACGGAGGCCTGGCTTGGCCCAAGTGCGGCCTCACCTTTTTAAGTGGGTCCCTAATAATAAAAGGCCATGAATAAAACATTGGGCAGTGCGGCGCAAGCTGCATTAGTGCTGCCACCCCGTTATAAATGATCCCCGTGCCCGGCCGCCATCCCAGTAAAAGCCCACAGCATCACTCTAAAGAGGAGGGAAGTGAGAGAGAGATAGAGATAGATTGATATGCATCTATATTTATTTATTTTTATGTTTCTGTGCTGGGTAAGAGGAATAAATAAGTAAGAGAATGCAGTCGGGCTAGAGGCGACAATTGTTCATTTTGCTTCCTCAGCTCTGACTCCTGGGTGGTGTGTGTGTGTGTGTGTGTGTGTGTGTGTGTGTGTGTGAGAGAGAGAGAGAGAGATGTGATTAGCACAGTGGAGTGATTATGTCTCTTGAACTGCAGTTCCAATCTGCTCAGAGGTGACCTTGAACATAGATACATACCTGATGAAAATAGTAACACACACACACACACACACACACCTCTTGATACTGTTCCACTTTCACCTTATTAGCACATCTTTTCAGTTAATGGAATCTCGACCAGGATGTGTTTTAAGTAATTCAGGAAAAATAAACATTGTGATTCTTCTGAATTCTTTCTGTTTCTAGAAAAATGAGGAACAAATGTGTTTCCGTGTGATTTACATCAATGCCTATATGACTGTTGAAATCTACATCTCTCTGTTATTGCCTGGCCTCACTTATCATTGTTTCTGGGTGTAGATTTTGTAGCCCATGGCTCATTGAACCCCTACAGGCGAAGCAGTAAGCAGGGTCAAGTGGACTATCAGGCAGGGTCACGCTGTTAGCAAAGGGGTCGAGACCTTTCCAGCTGCGGATACTGTAGGGAAAGGCTTCCTATGATTGCACAGGTGTCCGTCAATCTCCATGGGGCCAAAGGTCAAATTTAGCCATAAGGACATAACTCCAAACAATCAGTTTTGATACTGTGCATGGGCTTTATGATGGCCAACTGTTTTCACTATGGTTGGTGTTCTAGGTGATGAAAGTTGCCCATGTCCAGTGAGAATGCGGCATACAGTATCTATACATTATGTGCCTTATTATTATCAGGCGTCTGTGCATAACATCTGTGCACTGTATCACTACTGCTATTGTTACTACCATTACTACTACTATTAATATTATTACTATTAATAATATAATTAGTAATACTAGTATTACAACTACTACTATCACCACCATTACTAGTACTATAATTAATACCATTTTTATTAATATAGATATTTATGCACTGCCCAAAAGCAGAGCTCCTGATGAGTGCATGAGCAAAATATTTGTAAGGGCACAAAATCAAACTGAATAGAATAATAATATTATAGCACATGAGCTATCAAATTGTGTAGTGTAGTGTATTTCATGTCAATAAATTGCTGCGTTGTTTCATGACAGTGATACCAATTATGAAATATGCATCACAGTTACAAATACATATTTATTCCTTTCTCTGACACCGCATGGCATGTGCCAGAAACAACACCACAATGTTTATTATGGCGTGATTCTGCTGGGTGCCTGGTGGACAGCAGTGAACCAGCACTTTCACTTTACATCATACTGTATTTAGTTACGATCGAATATCAAACTTGGCATGGTTGTGTAATGGTTAGCACTGTCGCCTCACAGCAAGAAGGTTCTGGGCTCGAGCCCAGCAGCCAACGGGAACCTTTCTGTGTGGAGTTTGCATGTTCTCCCCGTGTCTGCTTGGGGTTTCCTCCGGGTGCTCCGGTTTCCCCCACAGTCCAAAGACATGCGGTTAGGTTAACATGGGGCAGCCATGGCCTGAAGGTTGGGCTGAAGTGCCCTTGAGCAAGGCACCTAACCCCCAACTGCTCCCCGAGTGCTGTAGCATAGCTGCCCACTGCTCTGGGTATGTGTGTGTGCTCATTGCTCACTTGTGTGTGCATGTGTGTGTTCACTGCTTCAGATGGATTAAATGCAGAGGAGACATTGCTTGAGTGTATGTGTGATAAATAAAAGGCTTCTTGTCTTGTCTGATATGTCAAACCATTGTCTGGTTACATCATTCACATCCACACGCTTCGTTTGCAGCCACAAACTGCAAAGCGTGTGCGCACGTCATTAAAACTAATTAACATGCACCAGTTCCTGATTAGAGTGCAATCACAGCAAAACTATCAACTGTCCAAAAAGCAAGTGGATCAGAAAAAACTGTTTTAATTAGTTTTATATGAAACTGTCACAAATATTTCTGTACCATGAGTTAGTAAATAATCCCATGTTATTTTTTTAAAAAGCAAATTAAAAATAACCACAAGATAAAAAAAAAACATTTATCTTTGTAAAGAAAGATATAAATTCCGTTATCTGGTGGTCAAGTGTTTGTGTCGCATCCACACGCTTCAAACTGTTATTCACATCCATGAGCATGTTGTGCTCTGAGCATGTTGTGCTCATCTTCAAATCACCTCCGGTAATGCTAGGACTTTGCGAAGTATTGTGTGTTGTTCTCTGTCTGTCACATTGCTAAGCCTTGTATCTCTGTGCTCACTCTGGTTTTTGACTTTGCTTTATTAATTTGGACTCTACCTTTCACCTTGCCTCAACTGTTCCATTTGTGCCTCAGATGATCTTTGCCTGTTTATGAGTCTACTGTTTGTCTAACGTTTGGATTTGTATGTCTGCCTGTGTTGTAAATAAACCTTCCTGAACTTACATCCATCTGCAGCCATCATCTTTAACTGACAGTTAAAGTAAGTAATCCCATGTTATTTTTTAAAAAGCAAATTAAAAATAAGTGCTGGATAAAAACCCATCTATTTTATGTAAGTAAAGAGGCAAATTTCATTTTCTGGTGGTCAGTTATTTCTATTTATGAGAGATGTTGCCTTGCACTTATGGTTGAGTTCCATGTGGTACATGTACGTTGTTCATATGTACGTACCGATATCATATGGTCAAGACATCAAAAATCAGGTTGATGGATTTCTGTTAAGCATGGGGACCTGTTCCGTGAGTGCTTTGTGCATGAGGAGCGCCAGTATTATTATTAGTAGTAATGATGAAGATGGTGAAGAAGAAGAAGATGATGATGATGAGGAGGAAACTCATCTCATCTCATTATCTCTAGCCGCTTTATCCTGTTCTACAGGGTCGCAGGCAAGCTGGAGCCTATCCCAGCTGACTATGGGCGAAAGGCGGGGTACACCCTGGACAAGTCGCCAGGTCATCACAGGGCTGACACATAGACACAGACAACCATTCACACTCACATTCACACCTACGGTCAATTTAGAGTCACCAGTTAACCTAACCTGCATGTCTTTGGACTGTAGGGGAAACTGGAGCACCTGGAGGAAACCCACACAGACATGGGGAGAACATGCAAACTCCACACAGAAAGGCCCTCGCCGGCCCCGGGGCTCGAACCCAGACCTTCTTGCTGTGAGGCGACAGCACTAACCACTACACCACCGTGCCGCCCCATGAAGAAACTGAAGAATGGAATATATGATATGCTTATACTTGTGTGTGTGTGTGTGTGTGTGTACAGGTAAGTATACTTCTATATGTTTCTCAGTAACACCTGCATGTGAAGGAGCTGCGTTAGGGATAGTACCGTTAACAAACCCAGCCACACTGACCCCATTAGTGGACTGCTGTATGTGTTTGTGTGCAGTGTTAACACGAGTGTAGCAGCAGGGGTAGCAGTGCTTTGCTGAATGCTGAATGCTGGAAGCACAGTCTGTTCCTGTCTCACACTGACAGCCCCTGCTGAGACCCTCACCTAATGGCAGACAATGACACACACACACACACACACACACAGCAAGGTAAAGCATGACACGTTTGTTTTTGTAGCAAATTTTACACATAAAGGTCCTTTGAAAAAAAGTTCTTCACATATCTACATAACTAAATTACTGACATAAATTTATATAATAAATCATACATCCAAAAGCTAAAACCAGAGGAAAAAAGGACTTAAGCTCAAAAGTTAAAAGAAGATAAGGTGCAGTGCAGATATCACAGGAGGTTATGTTTAGAGCTGAAAGGAGATCGAAAACTTTCTGGTTGTTCATTTCAGATGCTTAAGACAAATATAGTCTCCCAGTGTTTGGATCTCATGCAAGGCACAACTAACTCGCCCATCTCTAACTCATCCATCTCTAACTCGCCCATCTCTAACTCACCCAGCACTAAAATCACCCATCTATGCCATTCTAAAATACCTGCTACTGGTTGAGCTTTGTATTGTTAAGTATCTCATCTCATCTCATTATCTCTAGCCACTTTATCCTTCTACAGGGTCGCAGGCAAGCTGGAGCCTATCCCAGCTGACTACGGGCGAAAGGCGGGGTACACCCTGGACAAGTCGCCAGGTCATCACAGGGCTGACACATAGACACAGACAACCATTCACACTCACATTCACACCTACGGTCAATTTAGAGTCACCAGTTAACCTAACCTGCATGTCTTTGGACTGTGGGGGAAACCGGAGCACCCGGTTATATATATATATGCAGGGTTAGTCAAAATTATGTTAACACTTAAGTGGTAGAAACCATTTATTCACAAAACATGCATCATACATATGTGCAAGATGATTTACAGGATGGTCTCAACCTGTTCACCATCGTGTTCAACACACAAAAACCAGTGAGCAACAGTACCATTTAAAGCCCAGACACACATTTTGCGGGGAATAGATGATACCACAGTCCTTATTCTGTCCTTGAGGTCATTGATATCGCAAACTTTCCGGCTATACATGTGCTCCTTCACTATACCCCATAACCAGAAATCACAGGGCATCAAATCAGGGGCGTGAGGAGGCCACGGCAATGGTCCACTGCGATCTATCCATCGACCTGGAAATGTGTGGTCGAGATAAACACGAACAGTACGGCCAAAATGCGCCAATGCACCATCCTGTTGGAAATACCCTGGCAATCGGATCTATAGTGGAAGTTCATCAATGGCGTACTGCTGCACCATCTGTAAGTAGACATCTGATGTCACTGTTGGGGTGTCAATAAAGTAGCAGCAGTCACGGCGCACCACATATTCAGGAGAAAAATGATCCATTAATGTTAACATAACTTTGACTAACCCTTTTATAAGTAAACACACACACACATACAGTGGTGCTTGAAAGTTTGTGAACCCTTTAGAATTTTCTATATTTCTGCATAAATATGACCTAAAACATCATCAGAGTTTCACACAAGTCCTAAAAGTAGATAAAGAGAACCCAGTTAAACAAATGAGACAAAAATATTATACTTGGTCATTTATTTATTGAGGAAAATGATCCAATATTACATATCTGCGAGTGGCAAAAGTATGTGAACCTCTAGGATTAGCAGTTAATTTGAAGGTGAAATTAGAGTCAGGTGTTTTCAATCATTGGGATGACAATCGGATGTGAGTGGGCACCCTGTTTTATTTAAAGAACAGGGATCTATCAAAGTCTGATCTTCACAACACATGTTTGTGGAAGTGTATCATGGCACAAACAAAGGAGATTTCTGAGGACCTCAGAAAAACCATTGTTGATGCTCATCAGGCTGGAAAAGGTTACAAAACCATCTCTAAAGAGTTTGGACTCCACCAATCCATAGTCAGACAGACTGTGTACAAATGGAAGAAATTCAAGACCATTGTTACCCTCCCCAGGAGTGGTCGACTGATGAAGATCACTCCAAGAGCAAGGCGTGTAATAGTCGGCGAGGTAACAAAGGACCCCAGGGTAATTTCTAAGCAACTGAAGGCCTCTCTCACATTGGCTAATGTTAATGTTCATGAGTCCACCATCAAGAAAACACTGAACAACAATGGTGTGCATGGCAGGGTTGCAAGGAGAAAGCCACTGCTCTCCAAAAAGAACATTGCTGCTCATCTGCAGTTTGCTAAAGATCGCATGGACAAGCCAGAAGGCTATTGGAAAAAGTTTTGTGGATGGATGAAATCAAAATAGAACTTTCTTGGTTTAAATGAGAAGCGTTATGTTTGGAGAAAGGAAAACACTGCATTCCAGCATAAGAAATTTACTCCATCTGTGAAACATGTTGGTGGTAGTATCATGGTTTGGGCCTGTTTTACTGCATCTGGGCCAGGACAGCTTGCCATCATTGATGGAGCAATGAATTCTGTATTATACCAGCAAATTCTAAAGGAAAATGTCAGGACATCTGTCCATGAACTGAATCTCAAGGGAAGGTGGGTCATGCAGCAAGACAACAACCCTAAGTACACAAGTCATTCTACCAAAGAATGGTTAAAGAAGAATAAAGTTAATGTTTTGGAATGGCCAAGTCAAAGTCTTGACCTTAATCCAATCAAAATGTTGTGGAAGGACCTGAAGTGAGCAGTTCATATGAGGAAACCCACCAACATCCCAGAGTTGAAGCTGTTCTGTATGGAGGAATGAGCTAAAATTCCTCCAAGCCGGTGTGCAGGACTGATCAACAGTTACCGGAAACGTTTAGTTGCAGTTATTGCTGCACAAAGGGATCACACCAGATACTGAAAGCAAAGGTTCACATACTTTTGCCACTCATAGATATGTAATATTGGATCATTTTCCTCAATAAATAAATGACCAAGTATAATATTTTTATCTCATTTGTTTAACTGGGTTCTCTTTATCTACTTTTAGGACTTGTGTGAAAATCTGATGATGTTTTAGGTCATATTTATGCAGAAATATAGAAAATTCTAAAGGGTTCACAAACATTCAAGCACCACTGTATTCTATGTCATTTAATGGTTTGAAACATTTTCAGTTTGACTCTCAAACTGATCAGACAGCTTCAACATTAAACTGAAACTCTGACAGTCTCTCTCCCACTAATTCCCCTCTCTCTCAATTCAACTGAATTTAAAAGTTTGCTTTACTTCCATGGCTGTTGTTTTTACAGCATTGTCAAAGTAATTATAGATAATGGAAAATAATATAGTGTGCACACTGAAATGCCAAGCTAATATTCAAAACTCAGCCTTTATCATTGTTTCTTCTGCATTACTGAAGTCCAGAGCAATAACACCTGTGTGTGGACTAAATCTCCACTGTCCATGCGAAACTGTGACAAACTTCTCCGAGACAGTCATGGGTACTATTCTCCTAAAATAAATTTGCAATTTTTCATCCTCCAGCTACTGTTTTAAATTTTTGATTTGGATTGTACATTTATGGAGAAAGATTTTCTTCATATATTTTAATGCTTCACAGTGAAGGGGAATGTACAGAATGTACGCACCATGAATCTCAGGCTCTCTCTTAGGATCAGCCTGATATTATGTACTTGAGGTGTGTCTTCATGCGTTATCTATACATTTGTGAAAATAAAACAACATTATGGATTGACACAGACTGCAGCGGTGTCCTTGAGCCCTACTCATTGCAGTATTGAACCCACATATTGATAAGAAGATGAACCTTTGCTGAGGTGGGATTGACCACATCGGGCAGTGGTAATTAAGTTTAGTGCTGTGATATTTAAATGCAGGTGAGCACTGTGGCCACTGCAAAACTGCTGAATCTCACATTCCCTCTCATCACACATTCAATGCTACTGGCCATCAATGGTTAAACCACAGTAAATATCCATCCATCCATTATCTGTAGCCGCTTATCCTGTACAGGGCAAGCTGGAGCCTATCCCAGCTGACTATGGATGAGAGGTGGGGTACACCCTGGACAAGTGACCAGGTCATCACAGGGATATATACAGTGGTGCTTGAAAGTTTGTGAACCCTTTAGAATTTTCTATATTTCTGCATAAATATGACCTAAAACATCATCAGATTTTCACACAAGTCCTAAAAGTAGATAAAGAGAACCCAGTTAAACAAGTGAGGCAAAAATATTATACAAACTTTCAAGCAGCACTGCAAAATGATCAGTTTCTCTGGTTTTACTATTTATGTATTTGATGAACATGAACATTTATGTTTTATTCTAGAAACTACTGGCAACATTTCCCCCAAATTCCACATAAAAATATTGTCACTTAGAGCATTTAATTGCAGAAAATGACAACTGTTCAAAGTAACAAAATAAGATGAGTGTTTTCAGACCTTGAATAATACATAGAAATCAAGATCTTGGTTAATTTTAAACAACACAATACTCATGTTTGAACTTAGGATGAGTTCAAAAATTAATATTTGGTGGAATAACCCTGACATTTAATCACAGCTTTCATGCGTCTTGGTATGCTCGCCACATGTCTTTCACATTGCTCTTGGGTGACTTTATGCTACTCCTGGTACAAAAATTAAATCAGCTCAGCTTTGTTTGATGGCTTGTGACCATCCAGCTTCCTCTTGATCACATTCCAGGGGATTTCAATGGGGTTCAGGTCCTGAGATTGGGCTGACCATGACAGGGTCTTGATCTTGTGGTCCTCCATCCACACCCTGATTGACCTGGCTGTGTGGCGTGGAGCATTGTCCTGCTGGAAAACCCAATCCTCAGAGTTAGGGAGCATTGTTCAGAAAAGAAGGAAGCAAGTTTGCTTCCTTGTACATGGCTTGATTCATGTGTCCTTCATGAACAAAAATCTGCCCCATTCCAGCCTTGCTGAAACACCTCCAGATCATCACTGATCCTCCACCAAATTTGACAATGGATGTGAGACACTGTGGCTTGTAGGCCTCTCCAGGTCTCCATCTAACCATGAGAAGACCAGGTGATGGGAAAAGCTGAAAATTGGACTCATCAGAGAAGATGATCTTACTTCAGTCCTCTACTGTCCAATCCTGATGGTTTTTAGCAAACTTCAGCCTGGCTCGTCTTTGCTTCTCATTGACAAAGGGTTTTTTCTAGCTTTGCATGACTTCAACCCCACCAGGAGGAGCCTCTTTCGAACCATCCTTGCCATGTACTTAACCCCAGCTGACATTTGCCATTCTTTTTGCAGGTCACTGTTGATGTCATTGTTGAGTGACATTCAAAGGAGTTGTCGATCATCCCGATCAGTGGAGAGTCGTTTTCACCCTCTGCCAGTCTGTAACTTTGTTGTCCCCAATGTCTGCTGCTTGACCTTGTTCTTATGAACTGCCATCTTTGAAATTTTGCGGATGGAAGCAACCTGACGCTCACTGTATCCCTCTGCCAGTAAAGCCAGAACTGAACCCTTCTTTTTCTCACTCAAAACTTTTCTTTTTAACTCTTCTGGTATATTGAATAGATATTTTTGTATCCCAATTAAATTTAAGGTACGGTTAGTGCTGTTTTGCCATCCAAACTGGTCCTATTGCATGAGGATAGTGATGACCACAGCAGTGGGTTTTATACTTTTCCTTGTTAAATATGATTTGGTTCAGGTGATCACCTAATCAGCAGCTCATTAAGTCAAATGAAGTGTCCTTGCATTGGAATTTCAGCACAGACACTGGAATAAAATGGCTGCCATACATACAGATGCTTTAAGAAAAAACTGAAGTGGTCTCTTAATTTCTTCCAGAGCTGTATATATATATATATATATATATATATATATATATATATATATATATATATATATATATATATATAAATAGGTGTGTGCAAGTGTCTAGGGCTAAGTCAGGGGGTGAGGGTGAATTTATTACATTATTGATTGCCCCGTTTGCTTCTCACATGTAATGCCTGTCTCTTATTGCCAAGAAGGGGCATAATAAAATTTTTTGGTGAGGGGTGGTCTTAATTCTGCCCATTCGGCTAAATATTAATCTCCTAATTTTTAATTTTTAATCCAGACAGAAGGGAAAATGAATGTCTCCATCCAGCAGGGCATGGTAAATAATTAAAATCGAAAATTGATTGTTTGCGGCGGGCCTTAGATTTATGTGCATGGGACTTGGTGGCAACCCCGAGGGAGCCACTCCCACGGCCGGCCAGACCAGAGATCCAATGTGCTAAGCATTTTTTTAGCACCTAATATGCTAAGGATATATAAAGAGAGAGAGAGAGAGAGAGAGAGAGAGAGAGAGAGAGAGAATAGCTTCGATGACTACAGTGCAATTATATTGTATTTTAAGAAATCTGTGAATAAAATTCTCATCATATTTATTTCAGTGTTATTATCAATACATTTAGGTTAGGTTTTTTATATCATAAATGCCCAGGGAGTATCATTGAAGGAAGTTATATATGTTATGCCTGATTAAAAAGATCTGGATCAATAGGAGTATCAGTCCTGCACAGATGTCCCAAACACACCCCTCCTCAAGCATCTCAGTGCAAAAGAGAGATGTAACATTCCTTGGGTGTTTAATCAGGGTCATTTTTAACCCTTGGCCACTGACATGTTGATAGCGCCTGATCACTGTAGCTGCAAACGTTAAAGCTGCATTTTAATTGTTTCTATATGGACGCTCAGTGTTATAACCAATAGGCTCCTTAATAACAGTTCTTATCTTTCCTGTAATGCTTTGCCAATACTGTACAGACTATATATACAGCTATGCCAATAAAACAAGTCAAATTTAAATTTGTTTCATAGTCAAATCATTAAATGATCATACTTTTTTTTTTTAGTACATAACATAAAAGTGCCCATTCTGGATTTTACAAATTGCTCTTGAGAATTTTCCAAAGTTGCATCCTTTAGCATCTGCACAATATAAAGACACAATATGAAGATAAATTAATCTCATCTCATTATCTCTAGCCGCTTTATCCTTCTACAGGGTCGCAGGCAAGCTGGAGCCTATCCCAGCTGACTATGGGCGAAAGGCGGGGTACACCCTGGACAAGTCGCCAGGTCATCACAGGGCTGACACATAGACACAGACAACCATTCACACTCACATTCACACCTACGGTCAATTTAGAGTCACCAGTTAACCTAACCTGCATGTCTTTGGACTGTGGGGGAAACCGGAGCACCCGGAGGAAACCCACGCGGACACGGGGAGAACATGCAAACTCCACACAGAAAGGCCCTCGCCAGCCATGGGGCACGAACCCGGAACTTCTTGCTGTGAGGCGACAGCGCTAACCACTACACCACCGTGCCGCCCATGAAGATAAATTATTACATTTAATTTGTTCATTTTTATCCTGGTCAGGTTTACAGATTTATATCTGGAACACTAGGTGCGAGGCAGGAATACACTCTGGATGGGATGCCGTTCCTTCACAAGGCACCATGCACACACATTCACACACTTATTCATATGCAGGAGCAAGTTAGAGTCACACATCCACCTCCTGACATGTTTTTATAAGGTGGAAGGAAACCAGAGAACTCAGAGGAAACACAGATGATCATGAGGAGAACATATGAAGCTCTACAGAGACAGTAACCCAAATTCAGGCTCAAACCAGGATTTGCCAGCTACTTGTTGTGCCTTTATGTCCCCCTGATCTACACTGTAGTCTGAAGCTGTTTGTACATTTTCTTCGCATTAGCTACATATTTATTTTGTTATACAGCGCCCTCCACAATTATTGGCACCCCTCGTTAAGATGTGTTCTTAGGCTTCTAATAAATTTATGTTTTATTTAAATAATATAGGACAACAATGCAAAAAAAGAGAAAAATCCAACCTTTAATTCAAGTGCATTTATTCAGTGGGAAAAAAAATCCCACATTAAGAAATAATTATTTTACATGAAATCATGTGTGCCACAATTATTGGCACCCCTGATGTTAATACTTTATACAACTCCCTTTTGCCAACAAGACAGCACTTAATATTCTCCTATAATATTTCACAAGATGGGAGGATACAGAGAGAGGGATGTTCGACCATTCCTCTTTGCACAATCTCTCTAAATCATCCAGAGTCCTGGGTCGTCTCCTATGCACTCTCCTCTTCAGCTCACCCCACAGGTTTTCAATTGGGTTGAGGTCTGGGGACTGAGATGGCCATGGGAGGAGCTTGATTTTGTGTCTGGTGAACCATTTTTGTGTAGATTTGGCCACATGTTTAGGGTCATTATCTTGCTGAAAGACCCAGTGACGACCCATCTTCAGCTTTTGGGCAGAGGCCACCAAATTTTGATTTAAAATGTCCTGGTATTTCAAAGAGTTCATGATGCCATGCACCCTAACAAGGTTCCCGGGGCCTTTGGAAGAGAAACAGGCCCACAGCATCACTGATCCTCCCCCATACTTCACAGTGGATATGAGGTGCTTTTCTGCTTACTTATCTTTTGTAATGTATTAGAGTGTTTGTTGCCAAAAAGCTCTATCTTGGTCTCATCTGACCAAAGCACACAGTCCCAGCTGAAGTCCCAGTACCGCTTAGCAAACTCCAGATGTTTACGTTTATGCTTGTAAGTGAGAAAAGGCTTTTTCCGTGCAAGGCTCCCAAACAGCTTGTTGACATGCAGATAGCGCCTGATGGTTGTTATGGAGACTTTGTGACCCCAAGATGCTAGTCTTTGATGCAATTCTCTAACAGTGAGCTTTGGAGAACTTTTTACTTCTCTTACAATCCTCCTCAAGGTGTGTGGTGGCAAGATAAACTTACATTTTCATCCAGGCTTGTTTGCCACTGTTCCAGTTGTTTTAAACTTCTTGATTCCTCTGACTGTAGATATGGGCAGGTGTAGGCGAGCGGCTATTTTCTTGTAGCCATTGCCTGGCTTATGAAGGTCGACACACACCTGCCTTACTTGAATGGTGTGTTCTCTTGTCTTTCCTATGTTGAAGAGTAGATAAGAGAAATAGGCCTCTGTGTCACATCATATTTATACCCCAGGGAAACAGGATGTGAGGAATTACTAATTAAAGGATCCTAGATACTCTGATCAACTTTATAAACTACAGTAGAAATGACAGAAATGCTTCAATTACATTTATTTTCTAGGAATTGTTATGGGTGCCAATAATTGTGGAGCAGGTGATTTTATGAAAAATAATTATTTCTTAGTCAGGGATTTATTTATTTTTTTTATTCACTTGAGTTAAGGGTTACATTTTTCTACAATTTTCAGTGTGAGATTATGCTTCTGCAATAAAAACTGAATTTATTTTAAGGCTTTTAACACATCTTAACCAGGGGTGCCAATAATTGTGGAGGGCGCTGTAGCTGCCAATAGTTTTTCTATAAATGGTTTTCTGACTTAGTTTTGCTCACTTTTCTTCAACAATAATCCTCAAAACTCCCAGCATTGTTTACGACTGTCATGGAAATAACTTGCTTGAGTTGCTGTCATCAGTTGTTGCTTCCAGGCCAGTTCTCCAGCACCACAGGATGCTCCATGTTTTTGGCCCTGCTTTTGCAAATGACTAATGTACTTAACTAAAAAAAAACAGCTAAAAGTTTATCTCTTCCATTAAAGAACAAGCTGCTGTAAGATGGAGTTTCTTTTCATGCTGTCAGTCATATGAGCGCAGTTGTCTATGCTTTTCACATTTCAAAACGTGTAAAAACAGAGCTTCTACATGTTAGAATTGGATATGAAATTTAATTCCATAACTAATGGCTAGGGGTGGCACGGTGGTGTAGTGGTTAGCGCTGTCGCCTCACAGCAAGAAGGTCCGGGTTTGAGCCCCGTGGCCGGCGAGGGCCTTTCTGTGTGGAGTTTGCATGTTCTCCCTGTGTCCGCGTGGGTTTCCTCCGGGTGCTCCGGTTTCCCCCACAGTCCAAAGACATGCAGGTTAGGCTAACTGGTGACTCTAAATTGACCGTAGGTGTGAATGTGAGTGTGAATGGTTGTCTGTGTCTATGTGTCAGCCCTGTGATGACCTGGCGACTTGTCCAGGGTGTACCCCGCCTTTCACCCGTAGTCAGCTGGGATAGGCTCCAGCTTGCTTGCGACCCTGTAGAAGGATAAAGCGGCTAGAGATAATGAGATGAGATGAGACTAATGACTATTACAGAAGGAAAAACAAAACCTATGTTTCAATCAGTTGTACGAATTACAGTGTCTGGTCTGAATATTAATGGACTTGGTAAATAAGGCCAACAGCCCTGATTTTTTTTTTCTCTTGTTTGAATGAAAATTGATTCTAGTTTAAAAACCTATCATTAATTTCTTAACTGATCTTAGAGACATTGCGGAATGGCACAATCTTTTACTGACTGTAATAAGCACTGTCACAACCATCAGCATAACAAAGCATGCATATTATTTGGTTTCTCATCACCCTTATAACCTTATAGGAACTGTGATTATGATCACATCCATGCAAGCACACAGAGAGAGAGAGAGAGAGAGAGAGAGAGAGAGAATCTGTCAGTGCTGCTGTAATTCTCCCATGTGTCAGTGCAACACCACACAAAGCCTGAGCCACTAAAACCTTGGACGAATCAATTACACCCTGATATACCAGTGGGAGATAGAGAGAGGGAGATAGATAGAGAAAGAATGAGAGAGAGAGAGAAACCTATATATTCAGGACAGAGCTCTTTGGTCTCGAAGACTGGGTGCGAGCCATCTTTTCAAATTACTGTGCCGATACACCTCTCAATCCTTCTGCCTGCCTTTTCCTTAGATCTGCATTATTTCTTCTCCTCGAGCCTGACGCGCAAATTGCCGTTATTACAAACAGTAGAGGAAGCAATATGTTTGAAACTCACCAGTCCAGGTGTCATAAACATGAAGAGAGACAGATGGGGAGATAGATAGATCAAGAGAGAGAGAGAGAGAGAGAGAGAGATGTGTGAGGGATAAATTTGCTCAGGATTTTTTTATGGGGGTGCCATTTAAATTCAGTTATGGGAAGCTATTTGCAGACTGATTAAAGAAATAAACAGAGGCGGGCTCTGGGAGAAAAAACAAATAAGTGTTTGTCAGATGTGTGCGAGTTGTTTGGATGTGGTTTGTGCCAAAATATGGAGAGTGAAAACAGACACCTCTTCAACACACCTGCCCAGGACACACACACACACACACACACACACACACACACACACACACTTCCTCCTCCATTGCACAGTAGCCAGAAAAAAAAAATCAAAGACAATGATAATTATTACATTTGCATCACATGCTTAGGTGGCATATTCTTTACACACTACTCTTAGCATTAGAGAAATACTCTAAAAATCGAAAATAATTCATTTCCAAACCACACTATGTACCTTAATATGACACAATAGTTATATTTAAGAGTTATTATCTACCATGCCATTAATTACACTGATATAAATCCCAGGAATTCTATCCTCAGTAGAAGTGAAAGTGGTGTACAATGCAGCTCTATGACTTTTGTCAATGTAAGAAATAAGATTTTATTATTATTATTATTATTATTGTACAAAATAGTATTTTAATGCCTCCCAAGCCAAGAGGCCTTATCTCACACTATCTTAATGGGTTCACTGAAAAAATAGGCTAAGAAAAATTCAGGGTGTATGTAAATATAGTGAACATTTTGTATGACAAAATTATACATGATTTGAGTGGGACTTGTAGGTCAGCCCTCTTAATTGAATATGCTGCTTGATACGTGTAAACGGCCGCCTCGTTAAACAGAAATGTGTGAGTATCAAAGTCAGGCGAGGTGTCCAGGGGTTGAGGATGAGAAGGGAGTGTCTGCTCTCAGGCCATTAAATATCCATGCTGATGAATACCCTACTCTCCTCACACACACACACACACACACACACACACACACACACACACACACACACACACACACACACACACACACACCACAGGATTCACTCTCACTGGAAGTGGAGTGGAATTCTCTCTCTCTCTCTCTCTCTCTGTCTCTCACACACACACAAATACACAAACAAACACATCTGCAGAGAGGATTCATGATGAACGCTACATATTTGCATTAGAGTGGCAAACACATACAGTAGATACACATATTTACTGAGACTGTAGCACACACATACACGCAAACTATATATTTTCTGTATTATTTTATTATAGCGTAAATACAGTACTAGTCAAAAGTTTGGACACCCCTACTCATTCAGAGGTTTTTCTGTATTTTGACTATTTTCTACATTGTACAACAATACTGAAGACATCAAAACTATGAAATAACATACGGAACATGTATGGAATTATGTGGTAAACAAAAAAGTGTTAAAAACAAACAAAATATGTTTCATATTTTAGATTCTTCAAAGTAGCCAGCGTTCCCCTTGATGACGCTTTGCACATTATTGGCATTATCTTAACCAGCTTCATGAGGTAGTCACCTGGAATGCTTTTCAATTAATAGGTGCCTCGTCAAAAGTTAATTAGTGCAATTTCTTGCCTTCTTAATGTGTTTGAGATCAAACAGTAAACAGTAAATAATAAAAATACAGTAAACAGCCCTATTCCACAACTGTAGTAATCCATGTAATGTCAAGGACTGCTCAAGTAAGTAAAGAGAAATGACATCCATCATTCCTTTAATACATGAAGTGCCTTTTAATTAATAAAAATAAAGAAAAAACATTGAATTAGAAGGGGTGTCCAAACTAATTCATACGATAACTAACTATAAAATAGTTTTTGTATTTATAGTGCATACAATATATTATATAGTGTTATCACTGATAAATATTACACTATATTATGTTACTGTAAAAGTATGGTATGGTATATATGGTATAGTAAATACATTATATAAGTACAGTATGATGTAAAATAGTATAAATCCTTTTTTTTCTGGCCTGTGTGGTGAAAAGGAGACTGTAGTCTATTAATAAGATGTATCCAAATCTGTGCTGTGGCGTTGAGGTAACCACTAGAGCACGGGGAGTTATAAGTGCTAACTGCATGGCCCAGGTTTATTAGCCCAGGCGTTGTGTGAATTATAAACTCTCTCTCTCTCTCTCTCTCTCTCTCTCTCTTATTCTCTCGCTCTCTCAGTGCCACACTGCACACACAGCTGTACTTGGCAGGCCACTTTGTTTGAACACTGAGTAGATTGCCTTGTATCGTGAATATTTAACTTTCTCTCATGGACCAGAGCTAACGTCGTTGTACAGAGATTAAACTGCACAATGATTACCTGAGGATGAGTGGATGAGCTTTCTCTCTCTCTCTCTCTCTCTCTCGCTCTCTTTCTCTCACTCTCTCTCTCTGCACTCATAAAAGTGACTCCTGGGAACTGGGTCTTTATGTATCACTGTAACTACTCAGGCAGAAAAACTGGGCTGCTCAAGAGTCCTCTTAAGTACTTAACATGGTTTTCAATTGTTTTGTTTTCTCTCTTTTTTTTCATATTAATGATTTTCAACAAATGGCCACATGCAGCAGATTTGGAAATTTAATCTACTGGAATTCCATGCCAAGGTAGCATGTCCTTTATACATGAGACCTAGCATTATGTAAATGCTTTAAAAACTCAAGAAAAAAATATGCTGCTATTGTCATATTTAAGTGTACCTCTTTACACAGAAATATTAGTTTAAAAAATAGCAAAAACAAAAGGGAAAATAACAATTGAATATTAACAGGGAAGTCGAAATGGGAAGCAGATACACTAATGGCATGTCAGTCCAGTTCTCAATGTGTGTGTGTGTGTGTGTGTGTGTGTGTGTGTGTGTGTGTGTGTGTGTGTGTGTGTTTAACTGCTTATCCTCTGACCCAGGTTCTTAGGCTACATCCAGACGACAACGGCAACGAGATTTTTTTTTTTTTAAATATCGCGTCCACATGGGCAACGGATCAGTAAAATATCAGGTACATATGGCAACGCAACACTTGCTGAAAACGATGCAATACACATGCCACACCTCTACGTGCGCTGTAAGACGGTCCCATCGGAGACACCAGAACAATAGAAGAAGTAGACACATGCGCATAAACCCCTTCTTCTGTAGCATTAGCCACATAAAGTTTTGATTATTAATCAGTAGTGTAAAACGAAAGACGCGGAAAGAGTAATGAATGGGGGTAGATGGAAGCCAGTACGCCAACATTCTGATATCCTCCAGAATTCTTTAATGGTCCGGAATAAATTGAATGCTACACGTTGATGGATTACTTTGTTCTTCTACGCCCTTTTTGAGGAACGTATTGTCGGACTTAAACCAACATCTGAAGAGGTGAGATCGCTCCTTTTTTTTTTCCTATTTTTGCTGGCGGGATTTTGTTTTTGGAAAGCGCACGGGCGGTGCGCGGTTTGGTACTGCTTCCGCAGTGTTTGGACTAAAGACTCTGCCCTAAGGGCTATTCTCTCTCTCTCTCTCTCTCTCTCTCTCTCTCTCTCTCTCACTTTGCACCATTACACAATAAATATTCACAGTGAAAATATTTTGTAAGCGTGTTTCATGAACCAAGTTATAGGATTTGTTGACAACTCGCATCGAGTTCGTTACACTTCTACCCGGCGTGAAGCACTGACAGTCATGTGGTTGTGACATCATCGTAAACAAATCCATTCTACTCATCCAGACGACTTCGCAATGGCGCCGTTGCCAGATTTTTCCACTCTGGAACCCGTTCTCAAAAGATTTCGTTTTGGGGCACCCAAAACGCCGGTGCCATGTGGACGCCAGGCCGAAACGATAAACAATTTTATCAGATTCACCTGAATCTGTTGCCATGTGGACAGGGCCTTAGAGGAGTTGAGAACATGTTTATAATCACAAACCTTATGACACTCTTATGAGACAAAATATCATTAAATTATATAACAAAACATATTTACAGCACTGCATTGCATCTAAAAGGGCCTGCTTTTGCAGAATATGAATCATTACACACACTTCCTCATACACTCATACACACCCTCACTAAGCTGTGTGTGTTCCAGCTGAGCTTGTTCAGTGCTGACAGGTACAGTAGCAACGTTCTTCAATCTGGACAAATGCAGCCTGGTTTTAATCTTATAATGGTAATCAGAGCGATGTGCCTTAAAGCACATCAGGAACTATTGACCAGCAGGGCCATGCATTATTCAGAGGTCACATTTTTCATCATATTTCCCCTGTTGCTGTCACCATCAGTCGAGGGTCTAAGGGACACCCACAGTCCTTTCTGTTTACACACACACACACACACACACACACACACACACACACACACACACACACACACACACACACTTAAGTGGCCTGGACTTACGTGTGTGTGTGTGTGTGTGTGTGTGTGTGTGTTAGCCTGGCCCCTTATAGTGCTAATCTTCCCATCCTAGCACACATGCTAATTATTCCCTCATCTATAATGCATGCAACAGAGCTGTATAGACTCTAATCAGGCGAGCACTAAACAGGAAAAAGGACTCCGGTTGGTTTTTTTTTAGCTAACACTGAGGGACATGTGAGGGGACTTTTTCTTCTCTTTGCTTCCTGCATCTCAAGGTGTTATCTTTACGACCTGTTTAACGTGTTGTTGATACTTGTTAGCAAGTCAACAGACTGGAACAGATGGTTTGGTAAATATCTATAAAACTAGTGACAAAGTAGGAAAGTCAGTTTTCTCTAAACTGGCATAAACAAACAAAAAGTTACACTCACTGCATATCAGCGAGTGGAGAAAAGATGAAGAGATGTAAATTTTACTGCCGGTGTGGGGTTGGGTTGTGTACTCAGCCCCTGGGTCTTGGCGGCTGTTAATTGGCCTCACAGTGATGCACCCCTCCATACAGGCACAGGGTGGGCTTTCTACCCTTTCACCCTCTACCTTCTTTCTTTCTCGTTCCACAGTAGGGTCTCTCTTGATCCCCCCTTCACCCCTACTCTTGCCTAGCCCTACTGTTTGAGGGAGGTTCCTACTGTGACTTCTTTCAATTTGGGTTCACTGTTTAGCATTATGAAACAATTATAGTATAATGTTACAGATGACAGTAGGTCTCTCCCTTAGTGACATACAGTGCCCTCCATAATTATTGGCACCCCTCGTAAAGATTAGTAAAAAAGGGTAAGAAAAAAAATATCCACCTTTTGGTGAAGTCGCTTCATCCCACACTGAAGAAAAAGAGAAAAATCCAACCTTTAATTGAAATAAATTTATTCAGAGGAAAACAAATCCCTCATCAAGAAATAACTATTTTCAATAAAAACACATGCACCACTATTATTGGCACCCCTGCATTTAATACTTTATACAACCTCCCTTTGCCAGTAAAACAGCACTGAGTCTCCTGTAACATTTTATAAGGTTGGAGATACAGAGCAGGGCATCTGAGACCGTTCCTCTTTACACATTCTCTCCACATCATCCAGGGTCCGAGGCCCTTTCTTGTGTTCGCTCTCTCTCTCTCTCTCGCTCTCTCTCTCTCTCTCCTCTTCAGCTCACCCTACAGGTTTTCACTGGGGTTCAGGTCAGGGGACTGAGATGGCCAGGGCAGAAGCTTGATTCTGTGGCCAGCAAACCATTTTTGTGTTGATTTGGACATATGCTTCGGATCATTGTCCTGCTGGAAGATCCACTGACAACCCAGTTTTAGTTTCCTGGCAGAAGCAGCCAGATTTTGATTTCAAATGTCCTGGTATTTCATGGAGTCCATGATGCCATGTACTCTAACAAGGTTTCCAGGGCCTTTGGAGGAAAAACAGCCCCAAAACATCACAGAACCTCCACCATATGTTACAGTTGCACTGTAAGAAGTCTTTCAGGGGTATTGTCCATTTTACTTTATTTTTAAAAGTATATTTATTCCAATAAATCAATTTATTTTTCTTTTTCAGCTTTTTGAGTTATCTATAAGTAAAAAGTGTGAATATTTTCATAACTTACTTTTTTATGTGATAAAATTAATTTTATTGGACTTCAACATAAATTGATTTAACAAAACTCAGTTTAAACGTTTATATCAGACGTAAAATGTCACGACCCGCCCACCTGCAGCAACGGAAGAACAAGCCCGGGTAGGCAGGCTTCACTGTCGAATGTTCCTGAATGTGGATCTGTGAGTTGTTTAAGTTAAGATGCTTTTATATGATGTACACAGTAAAAATAACTGTACTCTGAATGTTCTACTAAGCAGCACATAATAATCTGAGGTCATGCATTCTTGTATGCACTAAATATTGATGTTCTTGACTGTTAATACTGTCCAGCTTATTGACATGGTTTGGATATGGCTTGTGAAAATGTTTTAATAATATGTACATGGTTAAAGAAAGAAAACTGTACTGTGAAGATGTTCTACGCAGCACTTTCAAAAGTTGAGGTCATGCATTCTATGCACTAAATATGGATGCTGACTGTTCATACTGTCCAGCTTATTGCCACTGATTTGATATGGTAATGATTTAATAAAGGTTGGAATTTGATATGTCTTGATTTTTTTTATTATTATGCTAACTAATTATTTTAAGCAGTTTCCATTTTCATGGGCGGCATGGTGGTGTAGTGGTTAGCGCTGTTGCCCCACAGCAAGAAGGTTCCAGGTTCGAACCCAGTGGCCGGCGAGGGCCTCTCTGTGTGGAGTTTGCATGTTCTCCCCATGTCTGCGTGGGTTTTCTCCGGGTGCTCCGGTTTCCCCCACAGTCCAAAGACATGTGGTTAGGTTGATGTGGGGTGGCCTTGGGCTGAGGTGCCCTTGAGCAAGGTACCAACCCCCTGACTGCTCCCTGGGTGCTCTGGGCTGCCCACTATTCTGAGTGTGTGTGTGTTCACTGCTTCAGATGGGTTAAATGCAGAGCATGAATTTCACTGTACTTGAAGTGTGCATGTGACGAATAATAATAAAAAAACAAAGAAAGGGTGAATTGGTCAAAATTAATAAAATAGAGTACAAAAATTATTTTTTCATTTAAATGTTACCTATTTTAATTAAGTCTTGTGTGTTTAATATGCTGATGTTTTTTATATTAATTTTACTCAATTTCTTGGCTTTTTCTGTAAATGCAACTTAATCTTTTTGCATACATCGAAATGCATATTATTAAGTTCTCCTTACTCAAAAATACCATTAGTTAACTAAACTTACAAAATGTGGTTGGAAAATGTTGCCTTATTTTTATTGAGTTAAATCTAGGCAACAGTTTTTGCAGTGTGGGATCGGGTTCTTTTCATTATAGCCATCCTTCTTTTTACACCAAACACACCTTGGGTATTTATTACCAAAAAGCTCCACTTTTGTTTCATCAGACTGAGAACACGGTTCCAGTCAAAGTTGTAGTAGTGTTTCACAAACTTCAGGTGCTCGCGTTTGTGGTTAACTGACAGAAAAGGATTTATCCTGCATACCTTCCAAATAATCTTTTGGCATGGAGGTGGCATCTGATGGTGGTTTTGGAGACTTGGAAACCCCCAAAATTTACTTTTTCTTATAATTCACCAACAGTGATCCTTGGGGATTTTTTCCCCTCTCTTACTGTACATGGAGGAAAAATAAACTTGGGTCCTCTTCCAGGCAAGTTTGTAATGGTTCCAGTTGGTGTCCACTTTTTTATTATTGCCCTAACAGCATTATTGCCCTCAGCTGACATATTTCAGATGAGTAGCTATTTTTTTTATAACCATTCCCTGACTTATGAAGGTCAACACACTTCTCCCTCATTTGCTTTGTGTGTTCTCTCTTATCTTTCTCATGTTGATGGATGACTAAGGGAATTTATCTTCTGTGTCACCTCATATTTGTTCCCCAATTAATCAGGAAATCATGGATTACAGTTTGAAAGTTCCTACACACACCAATCAACTCAGAAATGTATAATTTAAATGGGAAACCTGCTTCAATAATATTGTCATGTGTTTTTGTTGAAAATAATTATTTCTTGATGAGGGATTTGTTTTTCACTGAATACATTTATTTAAATTAAAGGTTAGAGTTTTCTCATTTTTTTCAGTGTGAGATGAAGCGACTTCATCAAATGATGGATTTTTTTCCTAACCCTTTTTACTAATCTTTACAAGAGGATGCCAATAATTATGGAGGGTACTGTAAATTGTCGTGTCAGTGTACAGTACTCTGATATCTGATATGATTAGCTTCTTGTATTGTTTGAGTATTGTACAGTATATTTTTAAAACCATTTATATGAAGCATTCACCATACAAGTTCCCATGTACAGTGCCTTGCAAAAGTATTCATACCCCTTGAACTTTTTCACATTTTTTCACCTTACAACCACGAACTTTAAAGTTTTTTTATTGAGATTTTATGTGATAGACCAACACAGAGTAGCACATAATTGTGACGTGAAACAAAAATGATAAATGGTCTTCAACATTTTAAACAAATAAAAATCTGAAAAATGTGGTGTGCATTAGTATTCAGCCCCCTGTACTCTGATACCTCTAATACAATCCAGTGCAATCAGTTGCCTTCAGAAGTCATCTAATTAGTTAACAGAGTCCTACTGTGTGTAATTTACTCTCAGCATAAATACACTTGTTCTGTGAAGGCCTCAGTGGTTTGTTAGAGAACACTGAAGAACAAACAGCATCATGAAGACCAAAGAACTCACCAGACAGGTCAGGGATAAATTTCTGGAGAAGTTTAAAGCAGGGTTAGGTTATAAAAAAAAATCCCAAGCTCTGAACATCTCAAGAAGCACTATTCAATCCATCATTCAAAAATGGAAAAAGTATGGCACAACTGCAAACCTACCAAGACATCGCCGTCCACCTAAACTGACAGAGCGAGCAAGGAGAGCACTGGTCAGAGAAGCAGCCAAGAGGCCCATGATCACTCTGGAGGAGCTGCAGAAATCCACAGCTCAGGTGGGAGAATCTGTGCACAGGACAACTGTAAGTCGTACACTCCACAAATCTGGCCTTTTTGGAAGAGTGGCAAGAAGAAAGCCATTGTTGAAAGACAGGCATAAGAAGCCATGTAGGGGACACAGCAAACATGTGGAAGAAGGTGCTTTGGTCAAATGAGACCAAAGTTGAACTTTTTGGCCTAAATGCAAAGCGCTATGTGTGGCGGAAAACTAACACTGCTCATCACCCTGCACACACCATCCCCACTGTGAAACATGGTGGTGGCAGCATCATGCTATGGGGATGCTTTTCTTCAGCAGGGACAGGGAAGCTGGTCAGAGTTGATGGGAAGATGGATGGAGCTAAATACAGGGCAATCCTGGAAGAAAACCTGTTGGAGGCTGCAAAAGACTTGAGACTGGGAAGGAGATTCACCTTCCAGCAAGACAATGACCCTAAACATACAGCCAGAGCTACAATGGAATGGATTAGATCAAAGAATATTCATGTGTTAGAATGGCCCAGTCAAAGTCCAGACCTAAATCCCATTGAGCGTCTGTGGCAAGACTTGAAAATTGCTGTTCACAGACGCTCTCCATCCAATCTGGCTGAGCTTGAGATATTTTGCAAAGAAGAATGGGCAAACAATTTCAGTGTCTAGATATGCAAAGCTGGTAGAGACATACCACAAAAGACTTGCAGCTGTAATTGCAGCAAAAGGTGGCTCTACAAAGTATTGACGCAGGGGGGATGAAGACTAATGCACATCACATTTTTCGGATTTTTATTTATTTAAAAATTTAAAGACCATTTATCATTTTCATTTCACTTCACAATTATGTGCTACTCTGTGTTGGTCTATCACATAAAATCTCAATAAAAAAACTTTTAAGTTTGTGGTTGTAAGGTGGAAAAATGTGAAAAAGTTCAAGGGGTATGAATACTTTTGCAAGGCACTATAAGTTGTTACTATAGAAACAATAAGGAGCGAGAACACTTGCATTAATATAAACCTTGCAGCTGGAAATACGTCAGAGCTGCTACAGAAAATTAATCAACACCTTCTGACAAATCTGAATCAACCATTCAACAGTGCTGTGGTTTATGGAAGGAATAAAACAATGCGGGGCATGTTGTAATAGGATAATAATTAACAGAGGAATGTTGCAATGTGGCCCAAAATGAAGCAGAGTTATTGTTCCCATCCCAAAGATTATTTTCCAACAACACCTTGTCCGAAAATTACTTACTTCCTGTAACACCACAACAATTTGCCAATAATTACATTATTTTAATCATATTTATTTAATAATATAAACATGACATATCATACTTTTTATTTCTTTACAGTTTTGTGATTTTGCAATAACTACAGAAACTCACCTTCAGCAGTCTCTCTCTCTCTCTCTCTCTCTCTCTCTCTCTCTCTCTCAATGTTAATGAGAAAAAAATGCAGCTTGTCATGTTACTGGGAAACTGGAAACTTGTCTGCCTTGAACACTTTCATGCATCAGAAAACTTTACCTCTGACTGATACTGTTCCAAAATTGTCAGCATTGCAATCAGTGATTACACATTTTGTTGTTGTTGTTGTTGTTGTTGTTGTTGTTGTTGTTGTTGTTGTTGGGCATACAGGTCCCTGTGTAAGTTGCTACTAAAGAAAAAATAATTTAATTAAACTTTGCAGCTAAAACTACTGCCGGAGCTGGACTGTAAATTTAAAGAAAATTAATCAACTCCTTCTGACCAATGAGAATTTATAGTATTATATATTTTATATGCTATTATTATACTATAAGAATGTTTAACAGTTATTCCATGAAATCGAGTCATGCATGAGCTGATAGCTGATGAGGCATGCAACACTGAATCAGCTATAAGCCATGTATGACGCAATTGAGTGGAATGATTATTTTATCCTACCCACATTCACTGGATTTTGAAAAACGGAGCATTTTTATTTTTAGAAAATTTGAGAAATAAAAACTTTATACAAAATGTCCAACAAAATAATTTCCTTTTAGAATGTAAACAAACCGGCGAAATGACAGTAGCAATTTCTGAAAAATGCTATAATAATAATTCTTGAAAAAAAAAAGATATGTTCTTACCAGGGTGGTACGGTGGTGTAGTGGTTAGCGCTGTTGCCTCACAGCAAGAAGGTCCGGGTTCGAGCCCCGTGGCTGACAAGGGCCTTTCTGTGCGGAGTTTGCATGTTCTCCCCGTGTCCGTGTGGGTTTCCTCCGGGTGCTCTGGTTTCCCCCACAGTCCAAAGACAGGCAGGTTAGGTTAACTGGTGACTCTAAATTGACCGTAGGTGTGAATGTGAGTGTGAATGGTTCTCTGTGTCTATGTGTTAGCCCTGTGATGACCTGGCGACTTGTCCAGGGTGTACCTCGCCTTTCACCTGTAGTCAGCTGGGATAGGCTCCAGCTTGCCTGTGACCCTGTAGAACAGAATAAAGCGGCTAGAGATAATATGAGATGAGATGAGATGAGATGTTCTTACCAGTGGTTAGCACTGTCGCCTCACAGCAAGAAGGTTCTGGGTTCGAGCCCAATGGCCGACGAGGGACTTTCTGTGTAGAGTGTGCATGTGTGGACCCGTGTCTGTGTGGGTTTCCTCCGGGTGCTCCGGTTTCTCCCACAGTCCAAAGACATGCAGGTTAGACTAATTGGTGGCTCTAAATTGAGCGTAGGTGTGAATGTGAGCGTGAATGGTTGTTTGTCTCTATGTGTCAGCTCTGTGATGATCTGGGACTTGTCCAGGGTGTACCCCGCCTTTCGCCCGTAGTCAGCTGGGATAGGCTCCAGCTTGCCTGCGACCCTGCACAGGATAAGTGGTTACAGATAATGGATGGATGGATGATATTACCATCAAATACTTTCATGACATATTTTGTTCTTTTTTTTGTATTTTTGGGGGGGTTTGTTTAAGAGTAGAGTTTTTATTTCATCCTCAGTTGGTTCAGCAACATGCTCTGCCATTTTCTTTTTCTCTCCACACGGTATATGAGCTGATAGCCTTGTACTAGAGTAGCCAATCAGAGCACGCGATTGCTCATATCCAGTGAATGTGGATAGAATAAATATCATTTATACCTTAATACTAAAGTAAAACTACAGATTTCCTGAAAGCATTCCACAGGCCCTGTGATGACTGTCTAAAATAAATGATGCAAAAACTGAGTGATGTTTTTAAAATTTCGGGATTAAAATTCTATATGACTTTGCTTTGCATTTTGAATATGAACATCCATAGGTATTGTGTGCAGGTTACACAAGACCAAAGTGCAGTTTGTCATGTCAAGCTGCTGTGAGCTGCTTTACCAAACACAGTGCTGGAAAATGTTTGACTTGCCCTTTGTGTTGAACATGTTGTATAAATGTCCTGCTTTTTCATTGGATTTTTCATGTTATAAGACTCTGAAGGTGTTAAAAGCATCAATTCTATAAAAGGTTCCTGCACTGGCCACATGCATTAAAGTGCATATCCTGGACCAAATTTTTTTTTTTTTATATGAAAGTATGTCCCTTTACACAGTCATCCAGAAGGGTAATTTTGCACAAGGCCATCTGTCTACAGCAGAAAAAAATAAAATAACAAAACCCGTCTGGAAAAATCCTAAGGGAGTCTGGAGCCAGATTCGTGACGTCACCTGCGGAAGCACCAGCAGGCTGCGCGAGCTTGCACGGTTTCAGTGCACAGCCTGTGTAGACCAAGTTTAGCAGCTAGCGATTTTGCATTGAAATATGGAATTGTCACCTGAGCGCAATGTGGGAAACGATGAGTACTAATCCCATCATGATTGGTGTTGCTACACCCTCCTACGATACATCTGTTAACCATTTTAATAATTACGTGATAATGTTGAAGAAATTTGCAGAAAACCACCAGGTCGTTTTCTCATAAACAAACCAGCGCTGACGTAGGATTCAGAAGGAGGCGTCCCACACCTGACGTCACGAAAATCAATGTTTGCCAGGAAATCCAAATGCCAAGTTTTTTCAGAGGCGGACCAATTCGCCTCAAATGGCTTGATTTCAACTGAATTTTTCTGGTATTGCGCAAGGTAAAAAAAATTGCACAAAATGCAAAATGTGACCGATATTTGACCAAAGTTTAATATAAAATAGGAGAATTACATTGATCTTGCTCCTGAATTTGCCCATGATATGCACTTTAAGGACACTTTTCACTCTTTGGTGTTGGGAAGTGTGTGGCTGAAACCAAGGCTGGAAATGTACTCTCAGTAATCGTTAATAATCTGATCACTTCCTGCATTTGGGTTCAATCTGAGTTGAATGTAATCAGACCTCACTGAGGTTCACCTGGATGTAGCCTGACACTACTTCTCACTGTTTTGGTTTGGATCTTTAGTAAGTACTATTGCTATACTCACACCAGCCCAAGGGACTAAAGGAAGCAATGTTTAATTCAAACATATTGAATACTGAAAAGGCCTGATAAATGTTATAATAAAGCCGACTACATCATACACTTCCCAGGACACAGTCTAGTGTTCTGTCTCTAGCCGTGAACTCTTCCCTGTAGCAATGTTCCATTTTTGCTCTTTTCCTGCTACTGCTCGAAAATATTTTTAACATTCTAGTAGATTGGCAGACCTGTATGTGTGTGTTTGCACAATGAACTGGACATATTGTTCTGGAGAAATGGCATCAAACACAAGCCAGGCACAAGTCTTCACTGAGCTGTGGCCTGGAGGCTTGCTACAGCACCCACCACGGTGGCACATCCCAGACACAAAGAGATGCCACTTTACACACACACACACACACACACACCAAATTCACATTCAGAAATACCCAAGCAAACACAGGTACATCTAGCACACACAAAATATGTTAAAGCATCCGGAGCCACACGCACACACACACACACACACACACACACACACACAGGGAGAGAGACTCTCACCTTAATTGGTCCACCAAGCGTCTCTTAAGAAGCCTTTGAGAGAGGATGAGAATGAGGGAGAGAGGGAAAGTGGGAAGGAGGAGGGAGCTTCTTGGAGCTCAGTGTGTCTTTTGGGGGGTTAATTACAGATGCAGATGCGCGTTGCCACTTGCAACATCTCTGAATTCATTTCCAGACTCTCTGCCCTTCCCTGATGGCCCCAGGGATTCGTCACTCTGTGTGTGTGTGTGTGTGTGTGTGTGTGTGTGTGTGTGTGTGTGTGTGTGTGTGTGTGTGTGTGTGTGTGTGCACGCAGATGGAGAGCACATAAAATCCACCACAAAATTCAGGCACTTGGGATGATAAAGAGGAGAAATCACTAGAGGAGTGAAATAGGAAAATGTAAAGAAGATCGAAGGAAATTCAAAAAGAGACATGCACTGAGAGAGACTTGCCATTTACAGACAAAGCAGCGCAGCTTGGTTTTCAGTCTGTGGAAGGATTTAATCCTGATGTATTTCTCTTAGCTGTATATTAATATAAACCAGTATAAAATGAGATTAATAGCTTCAGTTCGATATCACAACGAAATCTGCAGTTGCATGTTTTATCCACACGGGGCTGAATGCACTGTGACAGTACAGCTGAGGAAAGTGTGTGTGTGTGTGTGTGTGTGTGTGTGTACTCTTCCTGCAGGCCCACCTTTCTCTTACAGCCAGACTGATTCATTATCCAGCTCTAATTGAATGGAGTGGGTCTCTATTGGGATGAGCTGTTTAGATCCACACACATGCATATTTGTCCTCGTTGTTTGTTTAAGCCCAGCAGGAAACATAAATCATTCCGTACAGTCACCCACACAGGTATATCCAACCAAAAAAAAATTTAAAAAGCTGCTACGTTCATTTAGTTGGCACGTTTTGTTTGTACACACAGTGAAACAGTAACGACTTTCTGATGCTGTTTTTAATCAAGATCCATTCGAGGACTGAATGAATGTGCTGACACATATCAAATCAATCACTTCAAGCATTCTTAGAGTGCATTAATTGAAATCGCATGCATTTACAATGGTGCTTGAAAGTTTGTGAACCCTTTAGAATTTTCTATATTTCTGCATAAATATGACTGAAAACATCATCAGATTTTCACCCAAGTCCTAAAAGTAGATCAAGAGAACCCAGTTAAACAAATGAGACAAAATATTATACTTGGTTATTTATTAATCGAGGAAAATGATCCAATATTACATATCTGCGAGTGGCAAAAGTATGTGAACATCTAGGATTAGCAGTTAATTTGAAGGTGAAATTAGAGTCAGGTGATTTCAATCAATGTAATGGCAATCAGGTGTGAGTGGGCACCCTGTTTTATTTAAAGAACAGGGATCTATCAAAGTCTGATCTTCACAACACGTTTGTGGAAGTGCATCATGGCACGAACAAAGGAGATTTCTGAGGACCTCAGAAAAAGCGTTGTTGATGCTCATCAGGCTGGAAAAGGTTACAAAACCATCTCTAAAGAGTTTGGACTCCACCAATCCACAGTCAGACAGATTGTGTACAAATGGAGGAAATTCAAGGTCATTGTTACCCTCCCCAGGAGTGGACGACCAACAAAGATCACTCCAAGAGCAAGGTGTGTAATAGTCGGCGAGGTCACAAAGGACCCCAGGGTAACTTCTAAGCAACTGAAGGCCTCTCTCACATTGGCTAATGTTAATGTTCATGAGTCCACCATCAGGAGAACACTGAACAACAATGGTGTGCATGGCAGGGCTGAAAGGAGAAAGACACTGCTGTCCAAAAAAGAACATTGCTGCTCATCTACAGTTTGCTAAAGATCACGTGGACAAGCCAGAATGCTATTGGAAAAATGTTTTATGGACAGATGAGACCAAAATAGAACATTTTGGTTTAAATGAGAAGCGTTATGTTTGGAGAAAGGAAAACACTGCATTCCAGCATAAGAACCTTATCCCATCTGTGAAACATAGTGGTGGTAGTATCATGGTTTCGGCCTGTTTTGCTGCATCTGGGTCAGGACAGCTTGCCATCATTGATGGAACAATGAATTCTGAATTATACCAGCGAATTCTAAAGGAAAATGTCAGGACATCTGTCCATGAACTGAATCTCAAGAGAAGGTGGATCATGCAGCAAGACAACGACCCTAAGCACACAAGTCGTTCTACCAAAGAATGGTTAAAGAAGAATAAAGTTAATGTTTTGGAATGGCCAAGTCAAAGTCCTGACCTTAATCCAATCGAAATGTTGTGGAAGGACCTGAAGCAAGCAGTTCATGTGAGGAAATCCACCAACATCCCAGAGTTGAAGCTGTTCTGTACGGAGGAATGGGCTAAAATTCCTCCAACCTGGTGTGCAGGACTGATCAACAGTTACCAGAAACTTTTAGTTGCAGTTATTCCTGCACAAGGGGGTCACACCAGATAGTGAAAGCAAAGGTTCACATACTTTTGCCACTCGCAGATACGTAATATTGGATCATTTTCCTCAATAAATAAATGACCAAGTATAATATTTTTGTCTCATTTGTTTAACTGGGTTCTCTTTATCTACTTTTAGGACTTGTGTGAAAATCTGATGATGTTTTAGGTCATATTTATGCAGAAATATAGAAAATTCTAAAGGGTTCACAAACTTTCAAGCACCACTGTATTTCAGATGATAAATCACAGGAAAAGTGACATCCGGATATGTAAGAGATTAAAGTTTTAGACCACCTCAGCAGGGTAGACACGACGCAGGTGTGTGTTTTATTCACTTGGGTAGGCTATGTGCTGAGTGGACAGTGTGTGTGTCATTCTGAGTCTGTTTCCCCACTTGCCTGTACATTCATAATGAACATTTCACAGCTTGTCAGAGCTTAATGGGAGAGCAGGAAGAGCCCCACAAGAAGCTGGAACGAGTGATCCACCCACACTAACCACAAGCACCTCTGCACCTCCACACTCTGACCTGGCCCTGGTCTGTGAAAATGAGATCAGCCATGGATATTGATTTAGAGTGGATGGTGAGACTAGAGGACAGGAGAATGAGTGATGTTTTTTCAATATGAATTAAATAAAACCATTATTGGTGGAGAACAATGTATTTTACTGTAATTTTAGTTTAGGCCCTCGGTGCATTCTTGCCACTAAGGAAACCAATTTTGATCACAAATTCAGCCAATTCAGCATGACCATGAAGAAAATCCAACCAGATAATGGACCAAAAACATGCAACAAACACGGCGGTGGCATGGTGGTGTAGTGGTTAGCACTGTCACTTCACAGCAAAACGGTTCTGGGTTCAAGCCCAGCAGCTGACAGGGGCCTTTCTGTGTGGAGTTTGCATGTTCTTCCCGTGTCTGCGTGGGTTTCCTCTGGGTGCTCTGGTTTCTCCCACAGTCCAAAGACATGCGGTTAGGTTAACATGGGGCAGCCATGGGCTGAAGTGCCCTTGAGCAAGGCACCTAATCCCCAACTGCTCCCTGGGTGCTGTAGCATAGCTGTCCACTGCTCTAGGTATGTGTGTGTGCATGTATGTGTTTACTGCTTTAGATGGGTTAAATAGAGGATGAATTTCACTGTGATTGAGTGTGCATGTGACAAATAAAGGCTTTTTCTTCTTCTTTTGGAGAAACCAGTAAGAGTAAGCTAGATTTTGAAAGTATCCAACCCCCTCCCTCCAAAACCACTCCTCCAAAACACATGAATGCACACTGCCTGACTAAAGGCCAATTTATACTTCTGCGTCAAATCTACTCTGTTGGGATGACATCAACATTCTCCCAGAGTGAAGCTTTTATACTTGCACATAAGGTGTGTGTCTCCTCTCAGGGGTGCAGAGCCGATGTCAGGATTGGGGGGGACACAAAAGTGATTTTTTTTTTTTTTGCCCGTATGCAACTCATACCATGCAACCATAAATCACAACTTCGTAGAGGCTCGCCACATCATTCAAAAAGTACTGCACAGGGAATCTCATCTCATCTCATCTCATTATCTCTTGCCGCTTTATCCTGTTCTACAGGGTCGCAGGCAAGCTGGAGCCTATCCCAGCTGACTACAGCCGAAAGGCGGGGTACACCCTGGACAAGTCGCCAGGTCATCACAGGGCTGACACATAGACACAGACAACCATTCACACTCACACCTACGGTCAATTTAGAGTTACCAGTTAACCTAACCTGCATGTCTTTGGACTGTGGGGGAAACCGGAGCACCCGGAGGAAACCCACGCGGACACGGGGAGAACATGCAAACTCCTCACAGAAAGGCCCTTGTCGGCCACGGGGCTCGAACCCGGACCTTCTTGCTGTGAGGCGACAGCGCTAACCACTACACCACCATGCTGCCCTGCACAGGGAATCATTTGTTTGAAAATACATTAGTTTGTACAATTTTGAATAATTTAGGGGATTTTTATTGGGGGGGACAATTCATGTTTTTCAGAAATTGGGGGGGGGGGGGGGGGGGGGGTCATGTCCCCCCTGTCCCCCCTGGGATCTGCACCCCATGTCTCCTCTAGAAGGCACTATTGCATGAAACAGACCAGAATTTGCTCCTTTTACACACAGAAGAAGAGTGGATCTCTGTATTTGACTGTATGAATAATAAACAGAAAATAACTTATAGGTTATTACTTATATAGGTTGTATAGTAGTTTTAACTTGTCTATATTCAGCAGTATGAGCGACTCAAAGCCAAAGTCCCACTGTGTGCTCAGGAATGAGGTACAAAAATAACGCCGGAGGGTTTAAACCCACAGGATTAGATGAATGATTAAACTGGGTGGTTGTTATAATGATCTACAACTGCTACCAAGCCTCACACTTTATATATTTATATGAACACAATATCGTAATAATAGATTTACGATTTCACGGAAGCTGGAAATGCGATGCTACTAAGCAGACTGACCAATCACAGTGGTTGTGGTCTGTGTTGCTGTGACATGTAGATGCATTTCTGGAGAAGTGCACATAAGGATACGGCATACCTTACGGTGTAGATTCGATGCAGATGTATAAATTGCCGTTAATGCTGGAGGATGAGTGCATGAGACAGAGCACTGGGAGGCTAGTGTGGCGGGTTGTTATCATATCCAGATACCTCATGTCTTATTCACCTAACATTATCCAAATGAATGTAAACAACGAATATGGCTATTGCTGGTATTCACAGCTGTCAACTAGCTCGCTAGCTTTCGCAATATGTCTGCAATATGTCTGCCTGCCCTGTGGAAGACTCCGGTCACATGCAATGAGTGCACGGGCAGAGTGTGTGCAGGTAGATAGGCAGGTAGGCCACTGGCCTCTTACAGCCCTGCGAATACCACAGATGACAGATTTTTTTTCTTTTTATTGTCAGAGCATTTGATTTCTTCACTGCTTTCGGGATGTAAAGAGAATTTCAAGTGATATAATAAAAATACTTCTAAAACATTACCTTCCCTAGCTTTAAATCAGTTCATTTAAAGCCCATGAGAAGAAACAATTAATAACTAAACCACTAAGTGTTAGTATGTAGTGTAAACTTACACTTATACTGTTACAATAATATAACAAGTCCACAAATTAGCTGCATAATGTTTCTGCTATCACTGCACTTTTAAATATATAAAAATTCTACAAAGAGCATTAAACATCCATCCATCCATTATCCGTAACCTGCATCCTGTGCAGGGTCGCAGGGAAGCTGGAGCCTATCCCAGCTGACTATGGGCGAGAGGCAGGGTACACCCTGGACAAGTCGCCAGGTTATCGCAGGGCTGACACAGAGACAAACAACCATTCACACTCACATTCACACCTACAGTCAATTTAGAGCCACCAATTAGCCTAACCTGCATGTCTTTGGACTGTGGGGGAAACCAGAGCACCCAGAGGAAACCCACGCAGACACGGGGAGAACATGCAAACTCCACACAGAAAGGCCTTCGCCAGCCACGGGGCTCGAACCCAGACCTTCTTGCTGTGAGGCAACCAGCGCTTTGAACCAGAATTTTTTTCCTATTGGTTCGTTCCGAACAGAAACGGAATTTTAACGTTTCCGGTTTTGGGTTCCACCATTAAATAGACGTTCCCGAACCGGTTAGAACAAAAAAAATTTCGTTCCCGGAATGGTTAATTACGTTCCCTGTCAGCTGTTTAACAAATGGCTATAAAATTATGTCTCTGTCTCATCCAGCTTAAGCCAAATGTAGGCTAATTCTATTACAACCTTCATTAAATAAGACAAGAAATAATTCAAAACAATTATTTCAAATGTTGGCGATTTGGATTCTCAGTATGTCTTCCCATCTACACAAACAGAAAAAGTGCCAAAAATGAAAGATAATTTGTTTACTGTGTTACCAAAGGCTAGTCAGGCCCTATGCATTGATGGGCTAACAGAGGTTAACGTCATTTAATGTTCGCGAGCCTCTCATTAACGTGGACAAATATATTGATATCGTGTTTGAAATTGACATTTTTGAATCACGATAGACTGCAATATTTACCTCTTATTTAAGATGTGGAGATGTGATAGTAGTCCACTCTCCCGCTCTCTCCATTCAGTCAGCGAACGTCACACAGGAAGTGAACCCCAGCGGGTCATAGAAACTTGCGCAGGAGAAGAATGACTTTTTTATTTGTAGGCTACGGAAACTTTGAGGAACGAAATAAAAACCGGTATTAACCGGTTACCATTATTTTTAATAAGCGTTTCTGTTCCGGAACATAAAAAATAATAAAGTTTCTGGTTTCGTTTCTGTTCCATGTGAAATAGAAAAAGTTCCTGGTTTTCGTTCCTTGAACCGGTTCAAAGCCCTGGAGGCAACAGTGCTAACTACTACACCACCGTGCCACCAGAGCATTAAACACAAAAAAAAAAAGTCAATATTTGTTGTGACAGCTCTTTGCTTAAAAAAAAGTAGTAGTCTCTGGTACAGTTTGTGCTTTTTATAAGGAAGGTTTTTATAAGGAAAATGCCTGGTAAGTGTTACTGAGCATATTGAAGAATCTTCCTCAGCTTTTCTGCAGGCTTTGACTGTTGCACTAAGGGGTTCTTTCTTTCGTTATTTATTTATTTATTTTATTTTATTTTTTTAAATGCAAAAGCCAGCAGCCTTCATTTTATTTTATTTTATTTTTTTCTTCTGAAGAGTGGTCTGTTACATAATACATTACTTTCTTTACAGACATTCATGTCAGCATGTACCACTTAACAGTCACTGAGATATCATTTTCCAGAAGACCTGAAGTGACCCCCCCCCCCCCCCCCCCAAACAAAATGGTTCCTCTCTTGTGGTAATCAAAATATAATTGGTTGATTCCACTTTCTAATTATATCAACAGTTAATCAGATGTATACACCTCCTGCCTAACTCTTGAGGTTATAAAGTTAACATCTGGCTATGTTCACATCACCAGGCTGAAGAGACTCAAATCTGATTTTTTTTTTTGCCTTAATGTGACACAAAGCAGATGTTTTTAGAACTGTGTGGACAGAAATCCGATCTTTTCAAATCAGATTTGAGTTCCTTAGGCTATTTTCAGGGGGGCGGCACGGTGGTGTAGTGGTTAGCGCTGTCGCCTCACAGCAAGAAGGTCCTGGGTTCGAGCCCCGGGGCCGGCGAGGGCCTTTCTGTGTGGAGTTTGCATGTTCTCCCTGTGTCCGCATGGGTTTCCTCCGGGTGCTCCGGTTTCCCCCACAGTCCAAAGACATGCAGGTTAGGTTAACTGGTGACTCTAAATTGACCGTAGGTGTGAGTGTGAATGGTTGTCTGTGTCTATGTGTCAGCCCTGTGATGACCTGGTGACTTGTCCAGGGTGTACCCCGCCTTTCACCCATAGTCAGCTGGGATAGGCTCCAGCTTGCCTGCGACCCTGTAGAAGGATAAAGCGGCTAGAGATAATGAGATGAGGCTATTTTCAGACTGTCAGACAAAATCAGATCTTTTTTTGCACAGCCAGTCTGAATCGGATCTTCGGCTGTGTTCACATTATAAGTATCCTTGTTCACTTCTGATTTTTTATTTTTATTTTTTTTTTACTTAGATCAGATTTTTCAATCTTGACAGTTCACATTCATAATTACAAGGGACCTGTATCTAAATCATGCATTAAAACCGACTAAATGGATGCACTATTAGCTAACATATGCATCAAGTTTTGCTCTGGAGGACAGCAAACAGTTCATCAGCTGTACATGATCAGGTTGAGAAGCCAAAAAAAAAAAGCCAGACAGCTATCTTTTGCAGTTTTTGAAGTGATTGTAGCTCTCCTTCATTGTTCATTTGCTGTGTTGCTGGTGCTGGCTGATGAAGACATCACTCAGTGCAGGCGCACAGACAAAAAGCCACATGAATTCTCACCTGACCATTCTCATTCATGTCACATGGCTATGACTGAGATACATATCTGATACAGGACCATATATGAAGGGCTATGTTCAGACTTTCAGATCAAATCCAATTTAAGTGCATATCTGATTGGAATCTGATCACAAGTAGCACATCTGAACAGCCTAAAAGCAAGAGATCTGATTTTTATTATCTGATTTTTACAAGTCTGTTTCAAACCACATTCATATATGGTTTGAAATACCATTCAAATCGCATTTTGCAAATCTGTCTGACTGCTGTGATCAGATTTCAGATTTCAGATTTCGCCTTCTCAACCTGATCATGTACAGCTGATGAACTGTTTGCCGTCCTTCAGAGCTAGCATTAGATACTAGCGCGTCCATTTAGTTGGTTTTAATACCATGGGCCATCTCATAAATATGATGTTTTTTGTTGTTTGTGACGGATGACTCACGCAAAAATGTATCCATGTGTGCATGTATGCCATTTCAGAGGACAGATACATTCACATTACAGTTAGAGACAGGTCACTTGTAATTATGAATGTGAACCATCAAGATGAAAAAAATGGGGAAAAAAATCAGAATTGAACAATGAGGCTTGTAATGTGAACGTAGCCTCAATGTTTTTTTTTTTCATTAGAATATCCGACGAGGAGATATAATGTTTTATGGTGGCTCGTTTTCATCCTATTCTAATTCTTACATCTGTCCCTGATGCATTCTATCACTTCTTTAAAGCTTGAGGAAACTTCTGTGTGAAACACCATGTCATTTGTTCTATGATTCACTTTGTGAATGTAAAAAATGTAAAAGTAAAAAATATATTTTATATAAATGACTTTCAGCTTAGCTTCTGTATTGAAAAGCACAGTTTTACCCAAGCCCATTTGTCACCATGTTATAATTGCTCAAAGTATGCACGTGTGTGTGTGTGTGTGTGTCCAAGGTTCCTCATCAGCTCAGTGCTTCAAAGGCCTGGAGTGCCTCCTCCTGTATTCGCTCCCAATCTCTGCTCCTTTGTCTTTGTGTTCCATATTTAATAGGGTGGCATGAGTGTCATGAGGCGCTACCTGAGGCTGCCGCCGGGTCCCACTGATGTCGAGTGTCTCCCCTGTCTCTCTTTCCATCGGTGGCCCTTTTAAGACAAACCTTGAGTGTGGGATCAAAGAGAGGCATTGATATTCTTCTTGGAGTGGAGATTGAGGGTCCAAGTGATACCCCCACACTGCCTGGACCTGTGCCATTCTCAAACCAGTGCTGTTTGTGTGTGTGTGTGTGTGTGTGTGTGTGTGTGTGTGTGTGTGTGTGTGTGTGTGTGTGTGTGTGTGTGTGCACGCGCTCATACGTGTTGCAGAAATGGAACCACAGAGAATCTGTTAGATAAGTTATCATTAAATAGCTGTAATAAATTAACATACACTTTAGGAGTTGTTAAGCCATCCACAGATAGACTATAAACTGCTACTCTATCAGCCCACTACTCTCTCTCTCTCTCTCTCTCTCTCTCTCTCTCTCTCTCTCTCACTCTTTCTCTCTCTCCAGATGAAGTGTGATCATTGGCACTTCTGTTTACACTCTCTGACTGATTTTATCGCTCTCTCTCAATCAGCTTCACCTACAAATCCAGAGCACATGTTTCCTATTGATCATCGATCAATGATCAATTAAGTAAGCCATCTGTGCAATTAGGAGCCCATGGGTCCTGTGGAAGTGTGCTGTTATTCACGTATTTGACATGAATGAATGCGTTAATAGATAATCTTACATCATTGATTAACAGGGTGCTTGGCAGATCCTTAAACAAGAAGCTCCGTATTTTCCAGAGATGTATCAGTGAGATATATCTCATGATATTTAGTGACTGGCTGCTTAAAACACTGGCTTTTCATAATGTGAAAATGTCAGTGATTTCTATTACCATAGATCCAGTGATACACTACTATGAAAATCATTGGCTGATACTGATACTGTTTAATAGGTTATTGGCTCTGCTTATTAAATACTTTTTGGCTATACTTGCATACAATTATACACTCACCAGCCACTTTAATAGGAACTTGTTCTTGATTCTAAGACTCCTGTTCTTGGCTGCAGGAGTGGAACCCAATGTGGTCTTCTGCTGTTGCATGCTGAGATGCTTTTCTGCTCACCACGGTTGTAAAGAGTTGATCTGAGTTACTATATCCTTCCTGGAAGCTCGAACCAATCTGACCATTTTCCTCTGACCTCGCTTGTTGCCCGGATGGGGATAAGTTCCCTTTTGAGTCTGGTTCCTCTCGAGGTTTCTTTCTCATGTCGTCTGAGGGAGTTTTTCCTTGCCACCATCGCCACAGGCTTGCTCATTGGGGATAGATTAGGGATAAAATTAGCTCATATTTTAAGTCGTTCAAATTCTGTAAAGCTTCTTTGCGACAATGTTTATTGTTAAAAGCGCTATACAAATAAACTTGACTTGACGTCTTATCAACAAGGTGTTTCCACCCACAGAACTGTCGCTCACACAGTTTTTTGTTTTTTGCACCATTCTGTGTAAACTCTAGAGATTGTTGTGTGTGAAAACCCCAGGAGATCAGCCGTTTCAGAAATACTAAAACCAGTCCATCTGGCTCAAACCAACACCCATGCCACAGTGAAAGAAAGTCACACTTTGAGATCACAATTTTTCCCATTCTGATGTTTGAAGTGAACATTAACTGAAGCTCTTGATTCATATCTGCGTGATTTGATGCATCGTGCTGCTGTCAAGGGATCGGCTGATTAGAGAACTGCATTAAACACAAGGGCGGCTGGTGCATAAGGGCGATTGGGCGACGCACTGCCAAAATGAAAAAAAAAGTTTTTTTTCTTTTTTTAAAACAAACTTTCACCAGTGCTGCTCAAGGCCGTTTTAATCTGTCTCTGGGTATCATTGTCCAATCAGGGTGGTCTTGCTTCTAGAGTACCGCCCCTTTTGGGGCGATTTCAGTCACGGTGAAAATCGCCCAAGAGTTCACTGATAGAGTCCCATGTTAATATATTTTTTTTCTCCTGACTGACACTTCAATGCAATCTCTATGGGTTCCGGGGGGGCTTGCCCTAACGTGCTTACGTCACTGCGAAGCGCGGCAAAGTTGCGTTCGATCCGCTCAGTTTCTGAGGTGAGATGGATGCGGAAAGCAATTCAGTGCGGTCCTTAAAAGAAGTTCCATTTAGTCAGCGATCAAATCGAGCTAAATTGGCAACAAAACAAGCTGGACCCCCTCGACCAAATCTAAACATAAAACAAATTTCGACAAGGGGGGGAAATCATATACTTGAGGTTTTACTTCAACATAGTCCCAGCGCAAATCCTGGCGAGCTGGCTGCGAGGACGCCTCAGCGGTTTTCTGCTCCCCCTGCTTACTTTTCCACCCTGGAGGTGGCTCCACGGACAACACTGCTTGGACAGTCACTGGAGTTTCAGACATGCATCATTTGTCAGAGAAAATAAAAAAACATGAGTCATCAAAGATTCACATGGGCAGCTGCCTGAAATTTTCGGCTTTTGGGAGAGTGAACTTCGCTACACAACCGGATGAGGGCTACAGGCTAGCAGTTCGCCGCCACAACGATGAGGTGAGCAAGAACAGGCACATATTAAACCGGCTCATCCAATGCGTGAAATTTTGTGGAGTGTTCGAGTTAGCTCTACGAGGCAAAGACGAAACTGAGGGCTCCAGTCACCGTGGTGTTTTTCTGGGTTTGGTTGACTTCGTGACTCTCACACACACACACACACACACACACACAGTCACAGAATCCGTTCACTTTTGATGTTTTCAATGTGCATTTTTATATTTGCCACACTTTGCTCTGAGAGTTAGCACGTTAGTAATATCCTTGGTAAATACCAGCAAGATCTAAAGATCCATTCATCTATTTATTCAACTGCTATTGTTATGTTAGCCAACTATTTACAATGTTTTGTTACAGTAAGTGCACTTTCCTGTTTGTCCTTAAGTTGCACAGTCTGTAAAATTCTTGCTGGTCATGGAGTTTGAAGTACAAAATCTATTTACAGAACATTCTGTAGAACAGTTGACTTGCTACCTAAGTCAATTTACTTCAGTCCTGTGGACATTTATGGTCCGTGTAGACATAACAGGGGAAAATTGCCCCCCCTGAAAAAAAAATTCAGGAGCCGCCACTGATTAAACAGTAGGTGGGTGGGTGTATATGCATTCATGATTCGACGTTTATTTTTATTTTCTCAGATTGCTCCAACTGTAGGTGTGTTTCTAAAATATGGATAAATGCACCTGTATTCCTGATACATATATGACCTTCTAATGAAAACTGATGTGGATTGCACAATAAACACAAATGAATACAAATGAGAAACATGATCATCATGAAGAAACACGAAGTTCTTTATTTTCCTCTTAAATTTGGAAAACTTTATCTCAAATAAAGGCAAAAAAAGAAAGCACTTGTCTTGCTAAAGTGAAAGTTCCTTCAATAATTTTACATTATCACCCGTTATACTTCCAATAGCTGTTCAGTTCCAGCTAAAGCCTGGAAGTGTAATCACAACATTTTGACAGGAAAATTTATGCTTTTGAAATCAAGTCCCTCTCCTCATTATCAGTTTATTACTCCATGGATGGTTTGCTTGGAGTCTAGTCCATACACGAAGCATCATGGGCAGCATTTTTTTTCCCTTTTATTTGACCATCAACACTGACCACTAGCTTTATCTGTCTCTTATTTTTTTGTTTTAGTTTCCTATTTTCCATTATACAGATTGTGGGCTGATGATGCATCTCTATTCAGCACAACAATGTACATTGTCTATAAAGAACCTTTTTTGCACTGTCTTCCATAACTATGTTTTATTAAAGTTTTCAGTATCACCTGTTGCATACAGTATATTACATGTTCTCAAACTTTTTAACAGTAAAAAGCTTTACAGAAATCCTCAGCACAGAATTATTTTATAAACATACTCAAATGATTCAAAAGTACAGCTCTTTATTTAAATGTGTACAATAATGCTTTAGCTCTTTATTAGATGAATAGAGCTTTTTTTTATTTCTGAACTTTTCACTCATAGATCACATTTTTTATTTAAATTGTCATTAGATTCAAGTTGAGATTATTTATAGGCCTACTTGATTTGAGTTGTTGTAGTTAATTTTAAACCCATTCGATTCAAATGACAGGCTAATAACAATAGGATGTCGATAAATATATATAATATAATACAGGGTGTTTCAAAAAATTTGATATTATTTGAGATGTAAATATCCCAGAAATTACATAGTCTAGGCAAATGAAACCGAACAGACTTAATGTTCAGCAATATAAGATTTATTCCTCAAAATCTGAATGAGAAATCCAAAGGTATGCAGATTCCATGAATGATTTCACAAATTTTCAATATGCGCACCGCCTGAGACACAGACACACAGACAGCCTTCCTCTTTGAACTTTTTGTGCCATGTCCAAATCTGCATTGCAGTTGATGCATTTTTAGAGAATCCTCTCATAAAAGACTCTGCACAGTCTTGTTCGACTGTGTTCGAGCATTCTCTAACACACAAAACGCCTTTTCCTTTCCAGTGAATGGAGTTTCTATACCTAAAAAGATAAAAACAAAAAACATTAAACATAAAATTTTGACCTGTTTCCACACATGCTGTTAAAATTTGAGGTCAATTGAGCAAGAATTGGCAAAGTTATTAGATTGTGAAATTATATCAACATTTTTTAAACATCCTGTATAATAAATATAATGATTTGGAGGATGGTGGATTGTAATTTCTACCACTGTAATAAAATTTAAGACCCCAGACTATGGACCTCGGTGAGTACCGGTACATAGACACCAGTTTGGGAACCAATGTTAGTTTCATAACCTAATATCCATACAGAAGGATTAGACTTATGTATCAGTCAGATCTGAGAGACAGCACACATTCTCCCATTCCAGTATCCTTCTGTTCAGTTTACATTTTAGGGAGTTATTGTTTTTTTTGGGTCAGATAGTCAGAGCACTCCAAAAGGAGGTGGAAAAAGGGAGTGTCTCTGACCCTCTGCACCCGCAAACCCCCTTCTATTTTCTACCCATTAACCCCTTCATCAACAATGGGAGCTGTCAGAGCCACTGGAAACAAAGGGCCAGAAGCAGGAGAGGGCTGGGGAGGATGGTTAAACCACTGCCCACTGCACCATCCAGAGCTTTGCTCCACTACCCCACTGAGAAAACAGTCCTGCCCAACCACTGCTCTGCTGCTCTCTTTTATTGCTCCTTCCATATTTCTGCTTCTCTCTTTCACACAAGGTTTCTCTCCATATCTGCACTTCTTGTCTGTCTGAGAGCAAAGTGACAGGTGAAAAAGCAACACATTGACTGTTGTCAGTAGGACACCGTGCTGCTCCGCTCTCTTTCCCCGTTCTCACTTTCCTTCACTTCTTTGCCACTGTATTGCATGGTGACTGATGTGAGTGGGAAGCAGTGTGTGTGTGTGTGTGTGTGTGTGTGTTTGGTAAGAGCAAGCATGCATGCTCGTGTGCGTGTCTGGCTTTTGTGAGGGATTGTGGGTGAAGCATGAGCACAGGGATGAGGAAGGAGGAAAAGCGGGGGCCGTCTGCAGAGTGACAGTTTGGGAGCTTCACACTTAACTGCCCCTGAGTTGTCTGTGTGCGCACGATGCCCGAGTTCCCATGTGAAAGTACTCTCATACACTTTCTGACCGTTACCACTGGCACCATCCTGTTCTGATATAAGGACACTGCAAAAACACAACAACTAATTCGACAACAATGATGGAACTAATCCCATTAAGCTCTTCAGAATGGATGCTGCTTTGGTCCAACCTTTGGTCTCACTGTCTTTTATTGCTTGCCGGAGTCATTTATAGAGGAAGATCATATGTCTCTTGGCTTTGAGCCAGAGTCTCTTTCGTACATCATTTACAACAACACACAATTAACACACTGACACACACTTAGATGTGGGTAATTTGGTGCTGAGTCAAACATTGACTTCCATTATATTGTCTGTCTCACTCAATTAAAACTGACTACAGCTGTTAAAAACAAGATGGAAATAATATTTCTTGTCCTGATCAGCATCAGCATGTTAATGGTAGCCAAGAGAAAGGGTGTGTGTGTGTGTGTGTGTGTGTGTGTGTGTGTGTGTGTGTGTGTGTGTGTGTGTGTGTGGAGAGCAGGGAGGGAGTGGTTAGTGGCAGAAGGTCGAAGTGTGGGATGAGACTGCCGGATAAATGAATGAGGGGATGAGGGGCCGCTTGAGGGGAGGGGTGCATTCCTGGGTGATACACCCTGCTGAGATGGCATGAGGTAAGGGAAGGAGGGGGTGCGGATGGATGGAGGAGACAACTGGAGAGGGGGGCTCCTCTCCTGCAGGCAGAGCGGCAGTGGGGACAGATGGTGTCCCTCACAAGGCTGAGAGAGTCCTAGTTTTCACCTGCGGCCCCATGGGAAAAAACAGCCTCCCTCATGCTCGCAGGCCGCCACAGCCCAGGTCCTGGAATGCTCTCCCCCAATCCTGTGCACCCACAGAGAGACAGGGAGGGTGAGAAAGACTGAAAGATGGAAAATAAAATGTAAGAGATGGAAGATGTTTGAAACAAATCATGAAAACAGCAGCCAGAAAGCAGAGACTAAAAATAAAGCTTAGGAAGTGTGACACACATGGGGTCGGTTATCAAACTGATGAATGGTTTTCATGGAGCGCGAGGAGAGATTTGTATCACCAGATGGACATCTACAAAACAGTGGAGTTAGGCCGTCTTCCTTCTTTCCACCCACTCTCTGTCTCTCGTTCTCCCTCCCTTTCCCTCGCTCTCTTTCTTTCTCTGTCTCGCTGTCCCGTTGCTCTCGCTCCTTGACTGTTGGATCATGCAGATGGTGCTTTTCAGGACAATGAATCAGGGCATCCGAGGTCACAAGGATGAGACAATAATGCAACCATTCACTACTTACTTAAGCAATGCTGACCGAGGCTCAGAGAAAGTAAACAATAGTCCAGGGCCAAGGTGGGGATACACAAGTGCATATATGTGTGCATGTGCTGCGTGAGTCCCAGGGTCAGTGTTGGCTGCCTGGATTTTTCTGTCATAACACTGGCATGTGTCACTAATTCCAGTCAGGGTTGAGTGAACACTGAGGATAAGCACAGTGTTTCTCCAGCATTCTAGCATGCCTGAGCTGACAGACAAATAAGTATGCACTATACAACTTTGAGCCAACCTTCTACTGGAGTGTAAGAGCAGAAAATATGTGACATCTGCATGTTCAGTTCACTTTAAATTAGTGAAATTCTGACTCTGAACAAAATTGTTCAAAACAATACAGCTTTCAATAAGCTAAACACACTGTTTTATAATTCAACTAAGGACTGAAATTCAAGAGAAAAACTTTTTTAAACAATTCACCACATCTTTCTCTACAATTCAGATCATGAGGTGGCACGGTGGTGTAAGTGGTTAGCACTGGTGCCTCACAGCAAGAAGGTTCTGGGTTTGAGCCCAATGGCTGACAGGGGCATTTCTGTGTAGAGTTTGCATGTTCTCCCCGTGTCTGCATGGGTTTCCTCCGGGTGCGCCGGTTTCCCCCGCAGTCCAAAGACATGCAGGTTAGGTTAACATGGGATGGCCTTGGGCTGAAGTGCCCAAGAGTGGTGGCACACACGTATGCAGCAGCTTTGCTCTCCTATGATGAACTAAATTTTATTGTACACTTGTGCAGTGATAATAAAGGCATTCTATTCTATTCACTCTACGATAACCTGGTGACTTGTCCAGGGTGTATCCCGCCTCTCGCTCATAGTCAGCTGAGATAGGCTCCAGCTTGCCTGCGACCCTGTAGAACAGGATAAGCAGCGATGGATGGATGGATGGATGGATGGATGGATATTCTATTCACTTGTTTTCAATTAGATTCAGAAACATTGATTTTGTGTTTCTTGAACCATTTCTGTGTTGACTTTCAAGTATTTTGGCTCACCATCTTGTAGAAATCTCTACAAATGGCCAAGGCCTGAACATCCAGGTTTTGAGAACAAACATACTGGTGCTTAGCAGAATTTATACTGCCATAAATCTTGACAAGAGCCCCTGCACCATCAGCCACAAAACAGTCCTCACTACAATATTTTACAGTGACTGTCATGTGATTCCCTTGTATCACTAAACATACTGACTGTGTGCATTTTATTTTCATTTTTGCTCAAGTGGAAATTTTTAATTATAGTGTGTAATATTTGCAGATATTTATATTTACAGTATTCTCATTGATATTGTGCAGCTTTCTGCAAGGAGACATTTATTTCACATTTATTAAAGAAGTCTTGTGTTGGCATTTGTCAAGAGTAAAGTTGTTCCTTTAAGCTTTCTAAAATGAGAAAGCATTCAGGACAGAAAATGTTGTGCTTTTCTATTTCTCTGTGACATACATTTATAACGAAAGTGATAACAGGCACTAACTTGTTTCAGGGATGTTCACAACTACAAAAAATAATAAATAATTTAATTGTTAGCGAATTGCTGTGATAAAGTTTAGACACCCCTACTCATTCATAGGTTTTTCTGTATTTTGACTGTTTTCTACATTGTAGAACAATACTGAAGACATCAAAACTATGAAATAACATATGGAACATATAAGGAATTATGTGGTAAACAAAAATGTCTTAAAAAACCAAAATTGTTTCAGATTTTAGATTCTTCAAAGTCGCCACCATTTACCTTGATGACGCTTTGCACACTATTGGCATTATCTTAACCAGCTTCATGAGGTAGGGGAATGCTTTTCAATTAACAGGTGTGCCTCGTCAAAAGTTAATTTGTGCAATTTCTTGCTTTCTTAATTTGTTTGAGATCAAACAGTAAATAGTAAATAACAAAAATACAGTAAATAACCCTAGTCCATAACTGTAGTAATCCATATTACGTCAAGAACTGAACAACTAAGTAAAGAGAAACAACATCCATCATTAAGACGTGACGTGTCTTTTAATTAATAAAAATAAAGAAAAAAACATTGAATTAGAAGATATGTCCAAAATATGACTGGTACTTTTGATCATAAAGCCTTTGCTCATTGATCAGTTTCCTATAACAGTACACCTTATCATGTTTCATTTCTTACATAAATTATATGAGCTCTGTTAGATATGTCAAATGTGTTATTTAACAGTTATTCCACGAAATCGAGTCGTACATGAGCTGATAGCTGATGAGGCATGTCGCACCGAGTTGGCTATAAGCCATGTACAATGAGATTGAGTGTAATAACTGTTTTATTCTACCCACAACCACTGGATTTTGAGAAACAGAGCATTTTTATCTTTATTTTGTGCAAAGTCGATAAATAAAAACTTTATACAAAATGTCAGACAAAATCATTTCCGCTTAGAATGTAAACAAACTGGCGAAATGACAGGAGCAATTTGTGAAAAATGCTACAATAATAATAATTTTTGAAAAATAAAAAAGGTACGTTCTTACCATCAAATACTTGTATTCCTTTTGTTGTATTTTGGGGGAATTTCTTCTTCTTCTTCTTTAGGGTTTTTGGTGGTTGGCAAACCAACTTAAAGGTGCATTACCGCCATTGACTGGGCTGGAGTGTGGAACAGGAGATATTGGGGGAGGACTATATACTATAATAAGAAACTATATTATTTTAGCTATTTCTGTGTCTTTTAAATACTTGATAATAATTTTTGGTGTTTTGTTTTCGAAAGTTTTTATTTCGTCCTCGGTTGGTTCAGCAACACATTCCGCCATTTTGCTTTTCTCTACTCACAGTATATGAGCTGATATCATAGTAGTAGAGTAGCCAATCAGAGCATGTGATTGCTCATATCCAGTGACTGTGGATAGAATTATTAGTGATGTATATAACTTCTGGACCTATCTCATTTTACAATATGATAATAATGTTGGACTTGTTCACATTTCATGACAGAATTTAGTTAAAATAACTCATATTACTGAAAATAAAATAGTTTGGTTTGGTCGATATTGATAAATATTGATTGTCAAAATATGATAATGCAATTTGAAAATCAGATTCTAAGTTTCAAGCTTGCTATCAATGCTCCCCTACTCAGAATTGACATTAGCAAGCTAGTTTAACAGAACTTAGTCAAAAATAGCCAACTAACTAATTTATTTATTATTTGTAATGAAAATAAAAAATAAAAAAAACCACTGGCTACTCATAATGAAAACTCATGTCTACCTGTGGGCGGCACGGTGGTGTAGTGGTTAGCACTGTCGCCTCACAGCAAGAAGGTCCTGGGTTCGAGCCCCGGGGCCGGCGAGGGCCTTTCTGTGCGGAGTTTGCATGTTCTCCCCGTGTCCGCGTGGGTTTCCTCCGGGTGCTCCGGTTTCCCCCACAGTCCAAAGACATGCAGGTTAGGTTAACTGGTGACTCTAAATTGACCGTAGGTGTGAATGTGAGTGTGAATGGTTATCTGTGTCTATGTGTCGGCCCTGTGATGACCTGGCGACTTGTCCAGGGTGTACCCCGCCTTTCGCCCGTAGTCAGCTGGGATAGGCTCCAGCTTGCCTGCGACCCTGTAGAAGGATAAAGCGGCTTGAGATAATGAGATGAGATGAGATGAGATGAGATGAGATGTCTACCTGTGACACTTTAGCCAGTGAGACAGTTTACTTTCAATAAGCTAGCTGGCTCACTACTGCATTGAACTGTTCTTTTATAAAATCCTGGTATCTATCATTATTGAGGATAAATATGTTCTTGGTCATTTCATTAGTCGTGCACATTAACAAGAAACAAAACATGAAACAATCTATTGTTCTGCATATTTTTAATGCTCTTACATTTCATGCTCAGGGTACTTTAATCTCCTTTCAGTCAACTATAAAATCTCTAGAGATGCATGTCCTCACAGCTCTCCCTCTCTCAGCAGATGCAGTTTTCACTCAAGAGACCTGCTCGTTGATCTCAGACAGTGAGAAGAACTTGTGGCACGCAGGCATACAAGGGATTTATCGATCCTATCGGCTGGAGGCCACACAGATCAATACAGATGATCAGCACTTCTATTGAGCATCCTTCCCTGAGCATCCACATGACAGCTGATCCTGCTGATGCACTCTATATCCTTGAAGGTGTTGGTGTAAGAGCAAGAGATTCCATCTATGATTTAGCCGAGTACGAAACTAATGCAAGGTGATGACATCTTTTGAAATAAATACTCTACCAACATAATGGAATGGGTAATTATTGCAAGAATGTACAGTAGAAAATTTGTCGGGAGTCTTTTTGTCTCAGCAGAAGTTGGGAAAAAATGAGAGATTTAAGCTACTAAATTGTCATGGATGATATTGAAAGAAGAAGCTGAAGTAATAACACATCAGGAGTTTGTAAGGCAGTGAAACAATCCGCCCAAGGTCAGACAGGGGAGTGGAGTCAGGGGAGACTTGTGCTCATTTTAACGAGACTGGCTATGTTATGCTAATCCTTTCCCTTGTTCTGTGTTTCTGCCCTCCCTCGCCATCTTTGGGGGTACACACTTTCAGTGGGCCATGAACTGCCCATCATCCATGAACGATGCCTCCCACCCTTCCAACATAACTCCTCTCACTCCCCCTTTTCCCCACACCATCTCCTTAACCCTAAAACCTCCCTTCGACATCTGCCATTTGATTGACAGGTACTAGGAAGAAAGAGAACTGCAGTTCGAGAGATCATTATGAGAAAGGAATGATAAGGACACAAATCCTTATTGCCCCTCGCCCCCTCACCAGACCATCACACAAACACAAATACACAGACACACCATTCAGCCTGGATCATTTCATCCTTGTCTTTGCTGGGCATAACAGACACAGAGCCTCATTGTACTGTTTTGGATTTGGTGTAGTAAAGAAGGACAAAACACAGCCATTTTTATTAATGTGGACTTAGTTAATGTGGTCAACAATGGTAGTTCTTTTGCCGTGGTATGAGTTAGTTTTTAGTTTTTAGTCCACTGAAAAAAGAGTTTGTAGTTATTTCTTCTGCACTAGACAATAGGTGGAGTAAATACTGTAATGTTTTTTTATAACAGGTCACCAAAAGGAGGATGTACCATTTAAAAAAAATGTAGCACTAAAAGTTTAAAATTTAAAAGGTTAATACTCTCTCTCTCTCTCTCTCTCTCTCAGAGGTGACGGTGTCAGTAGGAGGACAGTAATTGAGAGTGGGGCAGAGTTGGAGTGAGGAGCCTCTCTTAATGGAGACTTACTCTACAGTGCCCAGACCTCCAGCTTCACCTCACAGCCTGCCTCTCATAATGATGCTGCCAAAACCAGACAGAGCAAACATACAGCAGTCTGCTCTCTTCCTAACCTTTTAATCCTTCCTTCACCCCTCTTTTCCCTCTTATTCCCACCATTCCCATTACTTTTTTACCACCTCTCTGCCTTTCTTTGCTCTATCCATCTTCACCATTTTACTTACTGGAATACTTTTTGTCACAAATGTTAATCATTTCATTTTGCAGACATAATCACTTTCGAAATTGACATTCCTCATATTTAAATGATCCACTTGATCTGGCTTGTGTGTAAAGGCAGGCCTGTGTGTTCATCCTCTTCGTATGATTGGCGGAGAAGAGAACCGGGAAGGAGAGCATCCCTATTAGGCGACCTGAGAACTGAAGGATGACTGCAGGACCAGGCAGTTCGGGCTCTTTCCAGTGTCATCTTTATTCTCGCTACTGGAATTAAAACAGATGACAAGGTGCTGAGGAAAATGGTATGGATGAAGAGATGGCAAAGATCAGGCAGGAGAGAGGGACTGGATGTAGAAGACTAATATAGAAGAATAATAAGACAGTGGGGTAAGATAAGAGAGGTAGAATAGAGAGTAAGGGATGAATGTGGAATGTACGAGAGAGGGGAGAAGTGGAAGCAGCCGGTGGGGCTGCTCTAATTGATCTCTGGATGATGCAGGGGGCCATGCCTCAGGGGCCATGAGGCTGAGGTCATTAGGATGCAAATCCTGCCCTCTCTCTTCCTGCAGCATGCTGCTGCTACTGCCGTGGCCGACAGGTAGAGGAAGAGGGGGACAAGAAGTGCAGGAAGAGGAGGAGGATCTCTCCGAAGGTGGAACTGGACACAGAAAGTACCTGAGCCTTCATCCACGACTAAAGCTTGTCAATAGGAGCTATACATCTGCTAATCCTTGTATTCAGCTTTCCACTATTGCTCCTGCTTCGTGGTGCCATTTTTAAGACAAAGGAGGACAATAGCCATGGCGAGAGTGTGTATATCAAGTGAGGGGGGTTTGAGATGGAGAGCTGGCCTATCGGAGTATCATTTTTTATTCTTCCTAATTGACGTGAGCAGTTCTTTTGACCCTAATTAGCGGTCTGTAATCTCTCATTTGCATATCACAAAGACAACAGTATTTGCATATTTGTAAACGAGAAGGGCCTTGCATCTGCATGCAAGCCCCTGTTTTCTTTCCTCTCTATTTCATTCCCCCTCCCCCACCCCATCTCTCTCTCTCTCTCTCTCTCTCTCTCTCTCTCTTTCTTTCTCCTACAACCAGTCATGCCAGGCTGATATTGACAAGCACAGGACTCGAATATTAAAGCTCGGTCCTGTCCGGTGCTGGTGCTGTCCCTAAAACTGAGACAGAATCAGTATGAGAGAGTAAGAAAAACTCTTTTAAAGAAAAGTGTTATTTATGAATGCATATCAGACTTAAATGTACTCAGATAAGGAAATTATACTGGCAGAGAGTGATTTTGAGAGAAAAATGTGTAGCTAGGAGGTTAGTTAGGAGGGTTATCACTGGATGTATCTGTGAAAGCTGTTTTAAAGTCTTAGCGTATACTCAGGAATTAAACCAATCGATGGCATTTACAATGTAGTTGTTGGGGAATTATTTAATTGTTGTATAATTGTATTATTACTATATTATTATAATTTTACTATCGATGACATGAATATACTTTTAAAAATTCATTATTTTTATTTGTTTAATCATCCATTTACTGTTTCATTTATCTATTGAGTAACTTATTTATATATTGGCATGAACGTTAATTACTTGATTAATTAACTGATATTGTTATCCTTGCACAAAAAGGACAGATAGTCAATTTAAAAAAGATCAAACTTAGAGACTAATGACTATTCTAGTAACTATTCAACAATCATATGCTGCTATTATATGGAGTATATTACTCGATAACACCTACACAGCACCTCCACTTTTAAGAAGATGACTCAGGTCATTAAGATCGTGTAAGAAAGAACCATTTGTAAAATCACAAGACCATTCACAGCTAACAACATGCTATCTAGTAACAGCAGGAGTGACAACATTAGCAACTCTACCTGTGTTCTGGCTCAGGTAGAGCACTTTAACAAAGTCTTGTCGGGCACCTCTCATCCCCTTGTCATGGCTGACCCCTCCATCATTCCCCTCAATTACTATGGAAATGGGGGCTAATTGAATGGTCTGTGTGTAATGGGGAAGACAACATGGCCTACATTATGATAAGGAGCAGAGATGATCGGTGAGCCTTTTCGCAAGGGATGAGGCTTAGTGGAGGATTGAGGCCGTCTCACTTTCTCCACTGCAGAGGGGTGCAGCTATTCACAGCCTCATGCCCCGATGCCCTGCTGTTAGCATTAGCGGGCTGAGGGGCCGCAGGGGTTTGCTCAGCACCAGGACAAACGCCTTCTTTTGTATTCACCAGTGCCTCTCCTCTCCCTTTATATCCCAGGGATATATGCAGGCTATTATATAGTTGCGAATTTTGCATATGCTCCTCTCTGTGGGGCCCTGTTATTTTTGCTTGCTGCTGCACTTCTACTTCTCCCTGAAAACTTGCGTTGCATACAGTCACTTTTTTGCATATGCTTAGCACCATCATATTCAAAATCTCATCTAAACATAATAGTATAAGAGAAATCAATTGTATAAATTGTATATTGTATAAGTAATGAGTAATGTTCAACATTGTGGAGATTAAAGCTCTTAAAAGCTGTTTGTATGAGTACTTATCATCATTGGGGCTTTAAAATATTAACTTGAGAAGCGTGATAGCTTCAGGATTAAGATCACTTTTTTTTAAAGCTATAAGGGTCAATAAGAAGCAAACACACCACACTTTGATTATCTTTATGCAGTGAAAGAGAGCTGCATCACCTAGCCAGTTAACCCTAGTCAACTATTTTTTTGTGTATATGAGAGAGAGAGAGAGAGAGAGAGAGAGAGAGAGAGAGAGAGAGAGAGATTTGGCTGGTCCCCATAAGAAAAGCTGGGTTTTTTGTTTGTCTGCTGTTCTGTCTGTCTGTCTGTCTGTCTGTCTGTCTGTCTGTCTGCTTGTTTGTTTGTTTGTTTGTTCACTTGCTTGTTAGTTTTAAGTGCAGTGTCTGTCTGTCTGTCTGTCTGTCTGTCTGTCTGTCTGTTTGTTTTAATGAATCAATAGGTTTCCCTTTGGTTACTTGAGTTATGTTCAGTTTAGACTTAGATGTAGGGCTAAAATTAATTAGCTGGGTTAATTATTATGTCATTTTTATGCATGCTATTTGAATGTATAAACCTCATAAAATATTCAGAAAATGATTTGCAGAAATAACAGTAATCGAGAGCCTTGGCAGAGTTGGAGTGGGTGTGAGCTCACCATTTTTCTGTGTGAATAATTTGTTACTGTCCTCCTCTTCACAACTGAGCTGATCTAACAAAATGGACTAATATGTCATATTTTTTTTGAAAAAAGCAGTTTTCAAAATAAACTTCTGTGATATAAAGAATCGGCTTTAGTTTATCTAACTGACTGCACAAAAATATTATAGAGGATGTCAATGCCATGCAGTACAGTTAAAGTCTTCTTCTGTTTTCACAGTACTGAATCACAGGTACAAAATTGGAGTGATGTTGGAGCTCCACAAAGAGACACAAACACTGCCCCAATACTGAACCTGTGAATCTGTAGTAATATATATGAAGATGCACCAGCTGGATAAAACAAATGAACATAAAATAAAACATACAGAAAAGTTTTGAGTACTGAACAGTTTGAACATCTGTAGCAACTCGGATGGGTGGGTGGAGCACAGAAGGACGGCAGGCCAGAACTGAGTTCACAAACACGTTTATTATAGCTTTTCAGCCTTAATTATACTTTTATACACACACATACACATGCACACACCAGTCGTCTGGTTGGGGAGTGAACCCTTTCTGCTCTCGTTCTCTTCCTTAAATAGGGCACGGTCACTGGGGAAGACACACAAACACAGGTTAATTCACATCAGGTGTAGTGATTCTGCCACTTACCTTCCCTGACTCCACCCTCCGGTCACAGACCGATGCTTGGCCACGCCCCCACTACCACATACCCCCACCGCCCGACTCAGACCGGGCAGCCGTCCGGCCCGCAGCCGACTCCCCTCCCCCTTGACGGGAGAGGAAGTCCGCCACGACCATCTGCACCCCCGGCCTGTGGACCACCTTGAAGTGAAAGGGTTGGAGTGCCAGATACCAACGGGTGATCCGCGCGTTGGCATCCTTCATGCGGTGGAGCCACTGGAGGGACGCGTGGTCCGAACAGAGGGTGAAAGGGTGCCCCAGCAGGTAGTAACGGAGGGTGAGGACCGCCCACTTGATGGCCAGGCACTCCTTCTCTATGGTGCTGTAGCGCCCCTCACGCACCGACAGCTTTCGACTAATATACAGCACTGGGCGATCCTCCACCTCCTGGGACAAAACAGCCCCCAGCCCTCTGTCCGATGTGTCTGTCTGCAATATAAAAGGGAGAGAAAAGTCAGGGGAGTGTAACAGTGGCCCCCCACACAGTGCAGCCTTTACCTCAGAAATAGCCCGCTGGCATTGCTCCGTCCACTGGACCGGATCTGGTGCCCCCTTTTTAGTGAGGTCAGTCAGCGGGCTGGTGATGTCCGAATAATTAGGTATAAATGTATGATAATAGCCAGCCAGCCCCAGGAACTGTTTCACCCCCTTTTTGGTCTTGGGCCTCAGGCAGGCCGCAATCGCTGCAGTCTTGTTAATTTGGGGACGCACCTGCCCATTGCCCAAGTGGAAGCCCAGATACAGTACCGTACTTCCACCCGCCCAATCGCACACTTCTTCGGGTTGGCTGTGAGACCCGCCCGCCTCAGCGACCTAAGGACGGCCCTCAGGTGTTGTAGGTGCCGCGGCCAGTCATTACTATAAATAATGATGTCGTCAAGGTACGCGGCAGCAGAGGTGGCGTAGGGGAGGAGGACCCTATCCATCAGCCGCTGAAACGTAGCGGGTGCCCCAAACAGCCCAAAAGGAAGTGTGACGAACTGGTGTAAGCCAAACGGTGTGGAAAAGGCCGTTTTTTCTCGGGATAATGGAGTCAAGGGGATCTGCCAATAACCCTTTGTCAAATCCAGCATCGAGTAAAAGCGAGCTGTGCCTAGCCGATCGAGCAACTCATCAATATGAGGCATTGGGTACGCGTCAAATTTAGACACCGCATTGACTTTTCTATAGTCCACACAGAACCGGACCAACCCGTCGGCCTTGGGTACCAAGACCACCGGGCTGCTCCAGTCACTGTGGGACTCCATGACGATGCCCATTTCGAGCATGGCCTTGAGTTCTTCCTGAACCACTTTTTTCTTGTGTTCGGGTAGCCTGTAAGGGTGGCTATGCACTACCACCCCCGGGGGCGTCTCAATGTGGTGTTCTATGAGGTTGGTGCGGCCGGGCAGGGGCGAGAATATGTCGAAAACTCGGTCTGCAACTGGGCAACCTCCGCGAGTTGGGTCGGGGAGAGGTGGTCTTCACAGGGGACCAGAGAGGTACGCGATGCCAATGTTCCCTTTTGAACCTCTGGCCCCAGCTCTGCCTTCTCCGGAACCACTGACACCAATGCCACGGGGACCTCCTTGTTCCAGAGTTTGAGCAGATTGAGGTGGTAAACTTGAAATACCCCACCCCTGTCTGTTCGCCTCACCTCATAGTCAACGTCCCCGACTCACCGTGTGACCTCAAAGGGTCCTTGCCACTTGGCGACTAATTTGGAGCTCGATGTGGGCAACAGTACGAGCACTTTTTCTCCCGGTGCGAACTCCCTGAGGCATGTACCCTTGTTGTACAGGCGGGTTTGTCGTTCCTGGGCCTGCCGCAAATTCTCCTGGGTTAGGTGGGTGAGTGTGTGGAGTTTTGCATGCAGGTCCATAACGTATTGAATTTCGTTTTTACTTGGTGAAGGTCCCTCCTCCCAATTTTCCCGCAGCACATCTAGAATGCCGTGCAGCTTACGCCCATATAACAATTCAAACAGGGAGAACTCCATGGAGGCTTGGGGGACCTCTCGCACTGAAAACAACAAGGGTTCGAGCCACTTATCCCAATTACGTGCGTCCTCACTTATGAATTTTTTAATTATATTTTTGAGGGTGCGATTGAACCGTTCAACTAAACTGTCCGTTTGTGGGTGATAAACACTGGTGCGGATCGGCTTAATACCCAACAACCTATACAGTTCCTTTAGTGTACATGACATAAACGCGGTGCCTTGGTCAGTCAGAATCTCTTTCGGGATTCCAACTCAGGAGATGATGCGGAAGAGCGCTTCCGCAATACTGCGTGCTGAGATATTGCGGAGAGGCACTGCTTCCGGGTATCGCGTTGCATAGTCCACCAGAACTAATATAAAGCGGTACCCTCGTGCTGACCAATCTAATGGCCCGACGAGATCCATCTCAATTCTTTCGAACGGGGTCTGGATTAATGGGAGAGGGCGCAAAGGTGCTTTTGGAATGGCCACTGGATTTACTAATTGGCATTCGCGGCACACTGTACACCACCTATGGACATCGCCGCGAATCCCTGGCCAATAGAACCAGGCCATTATTCGGGCTAGTGTTTTATCCTGCCCTAAGTGTCCAGCCATGGGATTAAAGTGAGCCACCTGGAATACCAATTCCCGGCGGCTCTTTGGAATCAAAAGCTGCGTGACTTGCTCTTTAGTTTGAGTGTCCTGCGTCACTCAGTATAATCTATCCTTCATAATCACGAAGTAGGGGAAGGACGGGGTGGCGTTTGGCTGGAGCATTTGACCATCGATTACTCTCACTTGGTCAAATACATGCCGCAGAGTCTCGTCTCGTGACTGCTCTAATGGGAAATCCACGAGGGATTCCCCAGGAGAGAGAGGAGGGGCCGGCGGCTCCTCACTCTGACGCGGAGCTGACATAGACGGCTCTGTGACAGCTGCTCCCGCCAATGCGACACCGGGACCTCCCCTTCTTAAACTATGGCAGGACCCACTCTTCACTAGGTGATTCATTAATTCCCCAAATCCCGGCCAATCTGTCCCCAAAATTATTGAGTGGGTAATGCGAGGATTAACCACCGCCTTCACTATAAATTTTTCCCCTCGGAAAAAAATGTGGAACGACACTAAAGGGTAGCTGTGAACATCCCCGTGCACACACAACACCTTCACCAATTGTGCTCCCCCCAATGCCTCGTCTTGCACCAGGTTTTGGTGGATTGAGGTCTGATTACAACCCGAATCCACCAACGCCTGATATGTATCCCCTTGGATACTCACCAGTATGTGATATGCTCTGGCCCGATCGAGGGCGGCTCCTGGCGCGTTGGGGATCTGAACCACCGAGCCCACTTCCATCGCCGAGCACTGCTGTTGGAGGTGGCCCAGCTCCCCGCAGCGCCAGCAAACCGGCCCGGGCTTCCTCTCTGCACTGGTGCTCTGGGGCTCACTCACCTGAGGGGGGGAAGAGACAGACACAGACAGGAGAAATGGGAGGGCACCGCGGGTGCAGCGGGCCGGCTGGGGTGGTGCCGGCCCCCGCCTCCGCGGTGGGGGAACAGGGCGAGGACGAGACACAGGAGGAGAGGGAGAGAGAGAGAGAGAGAGAGAGAGGAGAGGGGAGAAGAGGTTGTCTCCTGTCCTGCTGTTGGGACAGCCGCCAAATGGTCCTCCACCAGCTCGATTGCCTGATCCAGCGACGCCGGGTGGTGGCACTGGACCCACTCTGCAGCTCCGGCTGGTAGACGCGCGATGAACTGCTCCAGCGTCACCTGGTTGATGATCCCCTCGGCGTCGCGGTTGTCGGCCCTCAACCACCGCCCACAGGCGTCCCGGAGTTGCTGGCCAAACGCGAATGGCCAGCCGACTTCCTCCAAGCGCAAAGCACGGAAGTGCTGCCATTGTTGCTCGGGGGTGCGTCCCACACGCTGGAGGATGGCCCGGCGAAGGTCCGCGTAGGCCAGCCGGCAGTCGGCGGGGAGCTGTAGCGCGGCCAGCTGTGCCTCTCCCGTTAGCAGGGGGAGGAGGCGCGCCGCGCGCTGTTCCATCAGCCACCCCGAGGTCTCTGCAACCTGTTCAAAGAGCGTGAGGAAGGCCTCAGGGTTGTCCTGTGGGCCAATCTTTGTCAGGGTGAAGAGGGATGGTCCTGCGGCGGTGGACCCCGCCGACGTGAGGAGGTGCCGGAACGCCTGATGTTCTTCCTGCTGAGCCAGCACCAGGGCCTCAAACCGCTGTTCCTGTTCCCTCCGGAGGGCGACTAGTGCCTGGTGCTGGCTTTGCTGGGCCGTGGCAAGGGCGTGGACCAGCTCGGCGAAAGGGGAGGACTCCATGGGGCTGTTTTCTCCTGCGCTCCATCCCGGGTTTCAGCACCACTATAGCAACTCGGATGGGTGGGTGGAGCACAGAAGGACGGCAGGCCAGAACTGAGTTCACAAGCATGTTTATTATAGCTTTTCAGCCTTAATTATACTTTTATACACACACATACACACGCACACACCAGTCGTCTGGTTGGGGAGCGAACCCTTTCTGCTCTCGCTCTCTTCCTTAAATAGGGCACGGTCACTGGGGAAGACACACAAACACAGGTTAATTCACATCAGGTGTAGTGATTCTGCCACTTACCTTCCCTGACTGTACCCTCCGGGCACAGACCAACGCTTGGCCACGCCCCCACGGCCACAATATCATTCTATGAAAGTCCACATACTTAAAAAAAAAGTTGAGACAGAGGAAAAATAAGACTGAAAATTTATAGGATATTCAAGTCACACCATTTTGGAAAACTCCACAATAATAATAATAATAATAATAATAATAATAATAATAATAATATATTTTATTTTAAAGAGCCTTTCAATATATCCAAGGTCACTTCACAAACATACAGTGCAATTAATACAATATTAATAAACAAAAATCCCGATTTTACAAAGTAGTTAAACCAAGTCACAGTGAATATGCCAGCTTAAGGGAGAACTGAAGTCATTTTTAAACTTGCTTTATTTCTTAATTAACGTGTTATTCAATTACGTTTTCAGTTTTAGTAACCTTATATCGTGACTTGTATCGGCAACTAATTGCAATTAAATATTATACTTATTGGCCTATTCGGTTTTTAGCCATGTTGAATTTAGTTCGTTTGGTCCACGGCAGGCATCGCTTATCCACGTGATCTTCACAAGACTTGTGCAAGACTTCAAAACGTGAAGTGTCAGCCAGGTGTCAGTGCCGCCATTTTGAAAACTGTTTTCCAAATGAAATATTGCACAAAAGTGAGTTTAAATGACAATTACTGCCTACTTTTTTCAAACTTTCCTGATTGCTATCAAAACAAACAAAACTTCCGGCTTGATTACATCAGCATTCGAAAGAGGGCGCACGTGTCTTTTGACAACATTGGCAGATGTTGGTCACTTTGATTTCCACTGTACATTTTACTTCCGTCCTATGAAGTCTTGCACAGGTCTCAATGAATCTCGTTTATGGCCATTGCTTTGACATATGGACTGATATATTACAGAGCATATTTCAAACACTCATAACTTGCTATAGCAGTGACAAAATAGCTATTAAAAATGCATTCCTATATTTAATAAAATGAGATAAATAGAATTTTGATAATAAAAAATTGCCTTCAGTTCTCCTTTAAAGAGATAAGTTTTTAGGTGGCATTTAAAGTCTGCATTAGATTCACAGTGTCTGATGTAAAGGGGAAGTGAATTCCAGAGCTTAGGGGCAATGTAACTGAATGCACTTTCTCCCACAGTGCTAAGGTTCATGCTTGGTATTCTTAGTAAACCTGCTGAGGAGGATTGCAATGAACGTGCAGGGGTGTAGTTCTCAAGATCACTGAGATAAGTGGGAGCAAGGTGATGTAAGGCCTTATAAGCTAGAAGCAGGACTTTAAATTGGATAAGCAGGTTAATTGGTATCATGATTGGGTATAAAAGGAGCAGCACCAAAGGCACAGTCTTTGCAAGTAAGGATGGGTTGTGGCTCACTTCTCTGTCCCAAACTTCATGAGATAATTGTGAGTCAATTCAAGAAGAATATTTCTCAATGCAAGATTTTAGGTCTTTCAAAATCTACCATACATAATACTATGAAAAGATTCAGGGAATTCAGAGACATCTCAGTGTGTAAAGGGCAAGGATGGAAACCATTGTTGAATGTGCGTGACCTTCGAGCCTTCAGATGGCACTGCCTGAGAAACCATCATGCTAATGTGACAAATATAGCCACATGGGTTGGGGAGCACTTCAGAAAACCGTTGTCACTTTTGTAGGTACAGTCCCTTTAAATCTACATTTCCCAGCAGCCAACTTCCGCGTTGACCTACGTCACGCGTGGGCAGGATCACCAACGTCACATCCACCATGAAGGCATAAGTAACGGAACATGTTTCCGCTTCCTCCTCTTTCCGTCTTGGGACCAGCAGTCCACGGACACAAAGAGGCTGCTCACCAAAGCAAACCAGAAAAAGACCTCTTTCTTGCAAGATCCACGATTTAGCGCGATTTCTTTCTTACCCTTGGCCAAGGTAGACTCCAGAGTCGCGCGATTTTTAAACTCAGCTTGAGTTACAACCGGTTTTATTCGTATTAGAAGTGACGTCACGACTGCCGCCCAAAAGCAGTTTATTTCAAAGTTGAGAAAGCGGCTGGACCCTTTCTAACTAAAGAAAACTGTGCACATTGTTTAATCAGAGTTTTTTTTCTTCCCACGAGCTACGAAGTGTCAGACCAAGAATTCTCTGCTTCCCACAGACGTGCTCCACGAGCTCCTGTGAAACTCAGCCTCTCCTGTGCTTCACGGAGATCTCCACAACGGTGAAAACTCCAGAAGTCTCAGGACATCTTCTCATAATCTTGCGTAAGACTGGCATTTTTGGGCATAATAAAAAAACCTAGTCTTAGGAATTTAGCTTTTATTGAAGTAGTGTGCATTTAAACCCAGGAATGGTTTGTTACACTGTAAACATGCAGCGTGTTGAATTGATTATTGTTTTGTTTTAATCTCTCAGTTGTTTTAATAGATAGGCTGTGCATGCTTCTCTTTATTCCTCACTAACACTTTAATTTCCTTATCACACATTTTGACCTTATCAAGATTTCAGTGGATTCAGTACTGTTATAAGCTAGTGAAATTAGCCTACGGCTAATTTCTTTTGTCCCATTAGTATCCAAAGCTAAGTGTATTGTCTTAGAAACATGTGGCGGTCCTCCCCCACACACACCAACACACCTTAGCTAGCATTCCTTTACCTTAGCTAGCAACCCACGCTAGCCTTTCTTTTGCTAGGCCATAGGCCTTACCACGTGGTGGTCCTCCCCTACTCACAAACACACCTTAGCTAGCATTCCTTTGCCTTAGCTAAACACAAGGCTAATCTAGGCCTCCACAAACATGTGGTCACCAGGCCTCACCAGGCCTGAAACACACAAACACACCTTAGCTAGCAATCCATGCTAACTCTTTGTTCAGGCCACACACAGGCTAACTCTTTGTTCAGGCCATGTGGCCACTCACAAACACACCTTAGCTAGCATTCCTTTGTCTCAGCTTAGCAACACAAGGCTAATTCCTTTGTTCTCCTTAAATCCCACGTGGTGATCCCTACACCACGTGGACACACACGAACATACCTAGCTAGCATCCCATGCTAGCCTTTTGCTCAGGCCATAGGGCCTTTCACACACACACACACCCACACACACACACCATATCATATTTGTATATAATGATTCCATCTGCTATTATCCATTTTTACCTTTGTTATAATAAATTCATTTATTATTGAAACTGTGTGTTTATTTGTGTTCCAATATCTTTGAAGTCCCCAATCTCCAAGAATTCAAAGGTGCATATGATTTATGTAATATGGTAAGTGATCATAATAATTTGGAATAGACCATAATTTAGCTGTTTGGTAATTTATTATTGTGGCAGTCTGATATGAGTGGGTGGAGCACAGAGGATGGCAGGACAGAGATCAGGTTTATACACAGGCTTTATTGCCACACTTTTCAGTCTAACACTATTTTACTCCAAAATAGAGACACACACACACACTAGCGTCTCGTCCGGGGATGAGCCTCTCTGCTCTCTGCTCTCCCTCCCTAAATAAGGCGCGGTCACTGGGAAGACACAAACAAACACAGGTTAATTGCAGTCAGGTGTAGTGATTCTGCCACTTACCTTCCCTGACTCTGCCCTCCTGTCACAGACCGGCGCTTGACCACGCCCCCGCTGCCACAATTATTAAGCACCAAAATTAATGGTATTAATAAATGAGACTGATTTAATGATAATATGAGACTGATTCAATGAAAACGATTCAATGAGACTGATTCAATTTAATGATTTAATTATTAACCTTCAGATTTAATGAGATTGATCACTCAATTACCCAAATGCACCTACACTTAACACAGTCTGCCAATGCATCCAGAAATGCAACCTGAAACTGTATTATATAAGGCAGAAGCCATTCATCAATTCTATGCAGAACCGCCGCAGATTTCTCTGGGCCTGAACTCATCTCAGATGGACCAAAAGACAGTGGAAATTTGTCCTTGAAATGTGAAATGAGTCCACATTCCTGTTTGTTTTCGGGAAAACCAGATGTCGAGTTCTCAGTGCCAAAGGTGAACACAACCATCCAGTTTGTTATCTGAGAAAGGTGCAAAATCCAGCATGTGTGATGCTACAGGGGTGGCGCAGTGCCCATGGCATGGATGAGTTGCATGTGTGTGAAGGTACCATTGATATATTAGGGCATACATTGGGATTTCCAGTCCTGGGTAAGATGTTAAACTACATCCGGCAGTGATGCCTCTGCTCAGGAGTTCAGAGGTTTTGAGGAGAATGTTACTACCTCTTAATCACTGCTGTACTAGGTCACCCTTGGGCAAGGGGTAGTACCCATAAGCCTCCCTCTGCTGTGGTTACAGCAGTCCAGCTACAGTGGTGCTTGATAGTTTGTGAACCCTTTAGAATTTTCTATATTTCTGCATAAACATGACCTAAAACATCATCAGATTTTCACACAAGTCCTAAAAGTGGATAAAGAGAACCCAGTTAAACAAATGAGACAAAAATATTATACTTGGTCATTTATTTATTGAAGAAAATGATCCAATATTACATATCTGTGAGTGGCAAAAGTATGTGAACCTTTGCTTTCAGTATCTGGTTTAACCCTTTGTGCAGCAATAACTGCAGTTAAACATTTCCAGTAACTGTTGATCAGTCCTGCACACCGGCTTGGAGGAATTTTAGCCCATTCCTCCATACAGAACAGCTTCAGTCTGATTGACGTGTCAGTATCCAATCATTTTGAGGTGGTTACCTCGATAGGATTTGATGGCGTTTTTCCTTTATTTTACACTGTAGACTGGATTAAAATATTTCATTTTGGGGTCAAACCTTCTATTGTACTGCTTGCAACATGGGTGTGAGGAGCTTTTCAAGCAATATGGTAAAAAATACTCCTGAAAAAAATCTCGTACTGCACCTTTAAATAAAGGTTCACATGAATTAACAAATCCCCGAATATATCAACTTTTCTGGAAATAGGGTTAGTATATGTACATCGTTAATTATCTTTCAAATAAGTTTACCTTAAGGGGTCATTTGTTAAATTTGGTGAAGCCAATGCAGAGGAATTTGTGAAAATGTTTCAGGTATCATTATCTGAACAGAAAATCAAGTTTAGAGAAAATCAAATTGAAATTAATGCATTTCAGACATTTGTTTGGTCTCCAAAATTATATTTCAAGATTGTTTTACAGTATAATATTTTGGTGACACATACATTTTAGATTAAGGAATGTAAAGCAAAATTAGAAAAAAACGATTGGACTGGATTCATGTTATGGTGACGCCCCATATGCTGTGTCAAACATGAAACTAACTAACTAATAAAAGCATCCCTTTAAGATGCAGTGTTTAGTGTTTAATGTAGTGTTTTACATTTTGCCAGCAGTAGGACGATTATTCCTTCTTACATCAATCAGAATGTAAGGAATTTATTTTATAACTATGAATTAATAAAGTTATTTTGTTTCACTTTCTTAAAAGAGCTAACAAAATAGACAGACTATGTTAATTCATCTATTCTTTGTCAGTTGGTTGGAGGCACTTTTTGTTTCAACTCAACACAATGGAGCTATTTCTTATGAAATTAGGCATATCAGGTGAAAATTCAAATTCAATCTAAATTGCTTAAAACTGCTGTCATTGAATTCAGAATTGAATGCAGAACAACATGCTTTTTACAGAATTTAAATCTGTTCTTGAGATATTACATATCAAAGATTGAAAAAAAGGCTTAATTTTTAGAAAACTGCCGTAATATTCTGTATGAGGATCACATGGTCCAAAATGGGCCTCATTAACGAATGAGATCATCATAACTTTTCTATTTTTCAAGATATTTACATGGAAGGCGGCACGGTGGTGTAGTAGTTAGCGCTGTCGCCTCACAGCAAGAAGGTCCGGGTTCGAGCCCCGTGGCCGGCAAGGGCCTTTCTGTGCGGAGTTTGCATGTTCTCCTTGTGTTCGCGTGGGTTTCCTCCGGGTGCTCCGGTTTCCCCCACAGTCCAAAGACATGCAGGTTAGGTTAACTGGTGACTCTAAATTGACCGTAGGTGTGAATGTGAGTGTGAATGGTTGTCTGTGTCTATGTGTCAGCCCTGTGATGACCTGGCGACTTGTCCAGGGTGTACCCCGCCTTTCGCCCGTAGTCAGCTGGGATAGGCTCCAGCTTGCCTGCGACCCTGTAGAACAGGATAAAGTGGCTAGAGATAATGAGATGAGATGAGATTTACATGGAAATTGGCAGGCACATAGATGGTTGTATACTGAATACAAAGTTAGAAAAGTTAGTAAAAACAAATTATGCAAATTAGTATTAATTATGCTAATTAAGTAAAAATGTTAAATCGGTACACTCACTAAAAAAGTAATAAAGGAATATTTCTAAAATCATTTTTGTGCTCTGTAGGCCTTTGTATTTCTCAAAAGTAGGGCCTACTAGTGTTTATATTAAGAATATAAATGATAATATTCACAGCTTTCAAGGTTAACCTGGAAAAAAACTGTATGAGCCACATCCAATAAACAATTCCTGCTAATTGAATTGAAATTGACACTCGCGTTTCTGACATCCATTTTTTAAAATATCATTCCAACCACTAAGATCTCAAAATTTTTCATCAAAGCAACTACAGTTATATTCAAAAATGGTTATTTATTTACATGATTCAGTTTGATTTGGAAAAATAAGTAGGCAAAGCTATGAAAACTCACCGTGATGCATTACATCAAAACTAGCTGACGGAAATTTTTGCTGAATACTTCATCAGAAACAGTGAGAGCTGCAGAACATCCCTATAAAAGTTATCTGATTGATATTCAGAAGAGAGTGAGCCTGACCACTTTCCCGTGACTCAAAATGCACTGGCAGTTTCCCGACGTCACGCGAGCAGTTTTTACTCCATTGTGCCAACTTCAACCTGCCGTTACTCCCAAAGTACTCAACAGATCTTAACAAGATAAATGTCTCTGGAAAGCAGAGATTATACACATTTTAGTGATAGTATTCAGGATAGAATATATTCAAGAGTTAAGCAATGACAAATTTGGAAACTTAGATGAGCGTCTGCATACAGAATTTTCACAGCATGGCCAGTGAGCATCTGATATGCCTAATGAAATCAGTGTCTCGAGCAGCATTTTCTGAAAAGTACTTTAAATAGAAGTACACTGAAAAGCCCAATGCTAAATAGTCTTCCTCAGATGAAATGACAAAGAAAATTGGAACCTCATTTCGTTCCCTTTCATCTACAACATGTTTTGGAATGACAACAAAAACATCCTTAAAAATATCCTTATCCTTAAATAAAATGGCATTTCTCTGTGCTTTCACCTGTTTTTCTTCCCTGTGCTTCACTTTAAAAGTAGCTACAAATAGCTATAGACATCCAACTTTTCTCATTTGTTCCTGGGAGGATCTCGGATGCAGCTTAAACTTAATATTAGGTACACTGCAAAAAATGATCTCTTGTTGAGAGAAAATATCTTTAATATGGGTGAATTTATCTATTATTTCTTATTAGAAGTTTACTAGAACTCAAATGTAAGATTATTTAGCTTACTTTGAGATGCTTTTACTAATTTCAAGCCTTAAATTTTCTTTGGCACATAATTTTGCTCATTTTAAGCATTCAATTCTAGAAAGAAGCAAAATTATCTGCCAATAGAATAAGAAAATTTAAGGCTTGAAATTAGTAAAAGCGTCTCAAAGTAAGCTAAATAATCTTACATTTGAGTTCTAGTAAACTTCTAATAAGAAATAATAGATAAATTCACCCTTATTAAAGATATTTTCTCTCAACAAGAAATCATTTTTTGCAGTGTATATGTGGAAGCATAACATTAACATTGTGTGTGTGTGTGCGTGTGTGTGTGTGTATGAGTTTGCACATTCCATCCAGTCAACCCCCATACTGAGCATAAGAGGATGAAGGAAGAATCGAGAAAATGTGATGGAGAGTGTGTAAGAGAGAGAGAGAGAGAGAGAGAGAGAGATGTTTAAAGATGGCTCTCACTAACACCCTAACACTTTTTCTTTTTTTTTTTAAATTTTCCTTTCCTCTTTGGCATGTTGTTTTCTTCCTCCATCGTTCTTCTTTCCCGCTGTGGGTCTTCTCGCACCCCCTGCCTCAGTCCATATTGGATCTCAGTGGGCACTTGGTGCTTTTAAATGAGTAGGCAAATGAGAAGCGAATCCGCATCAGAGAGGGTGGGGGTATCCAGGGGTGGAGGACCGAGCCAGTGTGGGGCCATGGTGGTTTGGTCAGCATGAAGAAAAATGAACACACACGCACACACATACTCACAAGATTCCAAAAGGTAGCAGAACCCCTTAGAGATGGCATGCATTTCAATATTTTGTCAGCTAGGGAGTGTTCTGTGTCTAAGATGTGCAGCAGCTCACCATCAGTTACTGATCTGTGAGGATTAGACCTCTGTACAATCCAATTCCAACTTCACAAATTGCCTATTGCCCTGTGTTTTCCCTCTTTCTGGCTTGAGTTTGTATATGTGTAAGTGTATGTGTATGCATGGCCACTCCTGCCTGTGAGGGAATGTGTGTGTGTGTGCGCGCGCGCTTTGGGTCAATGCTTTGTGTGTCTTTTTAAAGTCACCTCCACTGGTTAGTCCCTAGTTGTCTGCCTGAGATCTTTTGTGCATTGCAAAAACGGCATAAAAGAGTTGTGGCTCTATGCTGGTGAAAGGTAAATAATACACACACACACACACACACAGAGTGGAGTGGCAGGTAATGACTCAGGCAGGTAGGAAGAGCACATTATGGATGTGTGGAAAAAAGAGAGATCCTTGGAAAAAGGAGAGTTAATGAACTTGCATTTAATGCTTCAGTGCTGATGCCTCATCGGAGGTCTATTATAGTAAATACTTAACAGAAGGTTGAGAGGGGAAAACAGGGAGAGAGTGTGAATTGGGGAAATGGGGCTCAACAGTACAAACTGTTTTTTTGTCCTTCACCTTTCATGTCACCCGCTGAAAATAACAGGACATCCACCAAGTTGAGGAGGTCGGGAAAGCGAAGGAAGCTGAGTGCAGGGGCAAGGCAGTGAGCAGGGATGGGATACAGGGTATGCATAGGGAGAATGGAGCGAGAGAACTGAGGCAGAGGAAGATGAAGTATGGATGTGTTTTCTTTACTCCTGGGCCACAAAGATCGGTTAAGAAACAAAGGTCGCCAATAAAGCAAGTTAAAATATTTATACCTTCTGAGCAGCAAAGATACGAGATTTCAGCACACTCACAATCACAGCAGAGAGAGAGAGAGAGACTGAAATATTAATATCTGAAGTAAATTAAAGCTGCAGCAGAGTTTCTTTTTTTCTCCCAGTATTTACTGTCCGAGTTTTCTCTCTCTCTCTCTCTCTCTCTCTCTCGGTATGTGTAAAGACTCAAATATGGCAGGACCATAGATAGATAGATAGATGGATAGATGGATGGATGGAGTCCAAAGACATGCAGTTAGGTTAACGTGGGGCGGCCTTGGGCTGAGGTGCCCTTGAGCAAGGTACCTGACCCCTGACTGCTCCCCGGGCGCTTTGGTGTGGCTGCCCACTGCTTTGAGTGTGTGTGTGTTCACGGCTTCAGATGGGTTAAATGCGGAGGATGAATTTCACTGTGCTTGAAGTGTGCATGTGATGAATAAAGGTTTCTTCTTCTTCTTTTCTTCTAGATAGATAGATAGATAGATAGATAGATAGATAGATAGATAGATAGATAGATAGATAGATAGATAGATAGATAGATAGATAGATAACTTTATGAATTTTCCCAGAGGACTAAAACTAGAGTGTTCTGACTCTTACAGAATAATCACATACTTTTCACGTGATCATGTTTTTCACACATGAATAATATGTTCTGTACATATGTAGTCACATGTGAAAGTGCATTTCACCATGTTATACCCTGAAATTGCACACGTGAAGGGCTTTAGTCTTTTTCAGTTTGAAGGTGTTTTTTTTAAGAAGATGAAGAAGAAACCTTTATTTCAAAATTCATCCTTTGTATTTAATCCATCTGAAGCAGTGAACACACACTTGCACACACACAAGTGAGCAAGGAGTACACACACACACACATACCCACAGCAGTGGGCAGCTATGCTACAGCGCCCGGGGAGCAGTTGGGGGTTAGGTGCTTTGCTCAAGGGCACTTCAGCCCAACCTCAGACCATGGCTGCCCCATGTTAACCTAACCACATGTCTTTGGACTGTGGGGGAAACTGGAGCACCCGGAAGAAATTCACACAGACAGGGAGAACATGCAAACTCCACATAGAAAGGCCCCTGTCAGTGGCTGGGTTCGAACGCAGAAACTTCTTGCTGTGAGGTGACAGTGCTAACCACTACACCACCGTGCCACCCGTTTTTGTTCCATATATCAAAGATATTCCTTATGCTTCGCATGTGGGACTGCTGGACTGCATCAGGGTCGAGCAATGCATCAAAGCTGGTGCAAACGGCCCATGTTCAGGAAAAAAAACCAAACACCTCTTTTAGTTTTAGTTGGCTTTTTTAGTTTGTGGTCCTGCATGGAACTGTCTGAGGAGCTTTCCTTCCTTTTCCACAAATCTTATTCACATACAGTATGAACTGCTTTGAATTTAAAAAAAAAGAAAAGAAAGAGGCAACAAATGGAGATTCTTTCTACAATGAGATGAATTACAGACATCTGATCTCAGTACTGGGCGGCACGGTGGTGTAGTGGTTAGCGCTGTCACCTCACAGCAAGAAGGTCTGGGTTCGAGCCCCGTGGCCAGCGAGGGCCTTTCTGTGCATGTTCTTCCCGTGTCTGTGTGGGTTTCCTCCGGGTGCTCCGCTTTCCCCCACAGTCCAAAGACATGCAGGTTAGGTTAACTGGTGACTCTAAATTGACCGTAGGTGTGAATGTGAGTGTGAATGGTTGTCTGTGTCTATGTGTCAGCCCTGTGATGACCTGGCGACTTGTCCAGGGTGTACCCCGCCTTTCGCTTGTAGTCAGCTGGGATAGGCTCCAGCTTGCCTGCGACCCTGTAGAACAGGATAAAGCCGCTAGAGATAATGAGATGAGATGAGATGATCTCAGTACTTTGTGTCAGGACCTACTTCTGACAGCAAAACTAGCTTTCACTGTACAAATAGCAGGGGGAAAAACACCAACAACAAATTGCATATATGTGCACTCCTGATCTACTGTTTAATGATCAGGTGCATTTTTAATCTGCAGACTGCTGACATTCATGCAAACCTGGGCACATCAGAGCATGGGCACTTTTTTATGCTTTACTGTGATGCAGTAATCATCCACACCATCCTCAGCTAAGAATAATGGCAAGATAGATAGTGGGGAGAGAGAGAGCGAGAAAAGAGAGAGAGAGAAGGGCAGTGTATCTTGAAGGTCTCAGGGCAGCAGCTAGTTTGCATGTATCTCCATACACAGGCAGCTCGTTCCTGAATGCAGTATGATGGAGTGCTCTGCGTTTCCAGCACTACAGTGCCAACCTTGCTTCCCCGTCAGCACCCTGACCACATGACCTCACACACCAGCTCATCAGGCCCTCTACACACACACACACACACACACACACACACGCACTTTCTGTCAATACACAACATGCATCTGTCAGAAAATATTTTCTTATAAATGAAATACAGACTTTCTTATGTACATATAATACTCTCTTACGTACTGTAGGAAAAAGAAATAAGGACAAACTACACATGACAACACTGTGTATTTTGTACACAGTTAAACATCAAGTCACACACACAAGGTCTGGCACAAGTAGGTACACACACACACACACACACACACACACACACACACAAAGAGTTTATCTCCCTCATCAATTTCCACTCTGCACATAGTGGTGGCTGTTTATGCACGGTCTCCTGTGCTGCACTTTATCAAGAACCCGTCCCCCTATCAGGTGCCTGCATTATTTAACACATCCAATCAAGCATCTGCAGGTAGTCCCCAGCCCAGGTCCAGGGGTTGCACACACACACACACACACACACGAAAGTCAAGATGCATGAAGCATACAGTACATTACATTCACAGAATGCAGAAGTCTAACAGTCAAGCCATTAATGTTATATCCATTGCTGCTAAAGTGACTCATCCTTATTTCCGATGCCTTGAACATATTCAATGCAACCATCAGCCTTCTTCTTTAGGCTTCTCCAGAGCTGCTTGCATGTCTTGCGAGAGATAAAATAAACAACTCCTGCTGCAATGATACATGAGGCATGATCTTTGATAACGATTTACGAAGTGTAATTTAGCTGGCTGTGTTAGCAAATCTCAAAGTACCAATATCCATGTCTCCAGAACCATAACTGTTTTTTGTTTGTTTGTTTGTTTGTTCTTGGCACCACTTAACTGCTAACAAGCATATCTTTGATTTATCATAGAACAATAATGCAATCTGTTTTAACCCAATCAAAAAGACTTAACAGTGCTGTTACAGTAATAAGATTAAGCAATATCACACAATCAAGAGTGTGGCTCTACTGAATATCAGCATAACTGTGATTTGGTGTAAACATCAGCATGACTGTGACTTGATATTTAGTACAACAGCATGACTGCAAATGTGATATTGCTTTTATACAACAATTAATATTGAGTAAGTGACATTACATTACAGGCATTTAGCAGACGCTCTTATCCAGAGCAACGTACAACATACCCAGAGCAGCCTGGGGGTTAGGTGCCTTGCTCAAGGGCACTTCAGCCATTCCTGTTGGTCCAGGGAATCAAACCAACAACCTTTTGGTCCCAAAGCTGCTTCTCTAACCATTAGGCCATGGCTTCCCCCACATTTCAGACACAATATGGGCAAATATTTTGTTGATTTTTGCTGCATCAATGAATAGTTGCTGAACACACCATGCAAAGCACAGATTGACTGACAGCCCATAGTAAGTGGAGTAGCCAGTTGCACAGGAAGCAGGTAAGACAGCTGGGACATGTCCATGCAATATTGGAAACAGTTGCATTTGTCCCACCGAGGGGGAGAAAAAAATGTAAATTTGAAACTTTTATTTTGAAAACATGACGCTAAGGGTTGCACATTTTGCCAGCAAATCAGACAACCTTCCCATGCTGTGTTTGAATATTCACCAGTCACTAGCTTAACCTTTCACCTTATCTGAGCATCTGATTGGTAGAGTGAGCTTAGCTTTCACCAGCTTTGAACTGAGGTTTGTTATTACTTGACTTTGGATGAGGTAACTTAGTGGGTTTTTGTTTTTTTGCTTCTTAGTCTGTCAGGCTTTGATTCATAGTAGCAAATGTGTTCTCCAATGTCTAACTCACACCTCTGCCCTTGGTAGTAGCAGTTTGAATGTAATGAACTATTGCTAGAATTGGAATTTTATGGAGTGAACACAGACAAGTGGAATGATACAAACCATGAAATGCCCCAGTGCTGTTAGAGTAAATATCAGAACTATTGGAATGCTGCTTACCCAATCAAATTATAGACTGGAACTAACCACTGTATAATAAGCATAAGATCCCTCATTAAAAAAATTCCCATGCAGGGATTGGCCAAGGATGGCTCATGTGACATAATAGTGAATAGTTCCACCATTGATTAAGGAATGTATCTCATGACATCAAAAAAAAGAAAAAAAAGGATATGGTGTGAGTCAGTCATGGTATATCCTGGATATACTATGAACTGACAGAACAATTTCAAGCTATACGGCCGACTCAAGTCTTTTTTTTAATAATAAAGACAGACAAAAATAGAAGTCCATCCATTATCTGTAGCCACTTATCCTGTTCTACAGGGTCGCAGGCAAGCTGGAGCCTATCCCAGCTGACTATGGGCGAAAGGCGGGGTACACCCTGGACAAGTCGCCAGGTTATCGCAGGGCTGACACAGAGACAAACAACCATTCACACTCACATTCACACCTACGGTCAATTTAGAGTCACCAGTTAGTGCATGTTTTTGGACTGTGAGGGAAACTGGAACACCCGGAGGAAACCGACGCAGACACGGGGAGAACATGCAAACTTCACACAGAAAGGCCTTTGCCGGTTACGAACCCAGGACCTTCTTGCTGCGAGGCGACAGTGCTAAGCGCTACACCACCGTGCCACGCAAAAATAGAAGTCATTAATACAATTGAAACAAAAACATTAACATTTCAGCCAGGGGGACTTTCAACACATTAAAGTCAATTGAAAATCAATTGAATTTGAACGCAAATTAATAGTTTTAACAGTTTGTTGATTTTGTGAGTCAGTAATTGTTTTTATGGACTGCTTGGTCTCTTTTTCAAATACCAAAAATAACAGTTTAGTAACCGACTCGAGTCACGGCTGTGGCTCCGCAAGCATTTCTGTGTGTGCAGATCTACGTATCATGATCATGCCAGGTGAGGCAGGCGATAGCATGGTAATAAATAAATAAATAAATAAATAAATGGTTTTTTTTTAAAGCGATAGCATGGTGCATTGCACATGTGCAGGCTGAAGGTCATGCCATTGTAAACAACAAACATGGCTGCCTCCAGTGAGTTTATGCCAAGATTCAATCTCATAGACGAAAGCTAAAAGTTTACACTTCTAGTATGGAATTTTTTGATGAGAGATATAAATCAAATATACCATGCACTGAGAGGCACCAGTAATTATGGATTCTCTTCAGTGATTGGCATAGAACTATTTTCTTTCGGGGTGTGCCATTCACAAAATAGCATGATGCCAGTCACCTCAGAGAATCCATAATTTCAACGAGAGCCTCTCAGTGCATGCTATTTTTTTATTATCTTCTTGCAGTAAATATTATATCCATAGAATTCTGTACCAGGGGCGGCACGGTGGTGTAGTGGTTAGCGCTGTTGCCTCACAGCAAGAAGGTCCTGGGTTCGAGCCCCGGGGCCGGCGAGGGCCTTTCTGTGTGGAGTTTGCATGTTCTCCCCGTGTCCGCGTGGGTTTCCTCCGGGTGCTCCGGTTTCCCCCCACAGTCCAAAGACATGCAGGTTAGGTTAACTGGTGACTCTAAATTGACCGTAGGTGTGAATGTGAGTGTGAATGGTTGTCTGTGTCTATGTGTCAGCCCTGTGATGACCTGGCGACTTGTCCAGGGTGTACCCCGCCTTTCGCCCATAGTCAGCTGGGATAGGCTCCAGCTTGCCTGCGACCCTGTAGAAGGATAAAGCGGCTAGAGATAATGAGATGAGATGAGATGAGATGAGATGAGAATTCTGTACCAATTACAATGGACATCATGTATTTGCATTTTTTTTTTTAAACTAAATGGTACCTACTTGGGCGGCACAGTGGTGTAGTGGTTAGCACTGTCACCTCACAGCAAGAAGGTTCTAGGTTTGAGCCCAGGGGCTGACAGAGGCCTGTCTGTGTGGAGTTTGCATATTCTCCCCGTGTCTGCATGGGGTTCCTCCGGGTGCTCCGGTTTCCCCCACAGTCCAAAGACATGCAGGTTAGGTTAACTGGTGACTCTAAATTGACCGTAGGTGTGAGTGTGAATGGTTGTCTGTGTCTATATGTCAGCCCTGTGATGACCTGGCGACTTGTCCAGGGTGTACCCCGCCTTTCGCCCATAGTCAGCTGGGATAGGCTCCAGCTTGCCTGCGACCCTGTAGAAGGATAAAGCGGCTAGAGATAATGAGATGAGATGAGATGAGGAAAAGTCATAATAGATTCAAGATGGTATCTCTTGAATGCAGTTTAGCAGGAGGAAATCATTGTGTCTGTTAGGCTCGAATGAAATCCAGAGCAGGTAATCAGACACATTGAGGTTTTTTTACTAGCTCTGCAGGCCTTGTTACAGTCTCTTTCAATCTTTCCCCATATACCTCCTTTCTGCTGTAAGACCTGTGGATTCATGTTGCAGCAGAGACATTGGCATGTCTGCTGGATGGATGGAGCACTGCCAGGCCTGGCTGCGTCATGCTGGGATGATGCTGGCTGGATTTCCCTTGAAACATGAGCCAGTTGGCAGGAAGCATGAAACCCTGAGCTCCCTCAGCACCAGGCCTGGGCAGGGTAGGGCAAAACCTCTGCTGCAGGAACACAAAGCAGGAGGCCTTACAGAAAATTAATTATCTACAGTCAGATCTATTTTCATACTGTTTCACATACTGATAAGAGCATGGCCAGTCAGGTCAACTTAAATAAAGCTTTAAATTGGTATTACACTGTAAAAAATGATTTGTTGTTTTAACTTAAAAAAGTTAGTACCCGGGCTGCCTTAAAATTTTGAGTTTATTGAAATTAATATAGTAAGTTAACACAACGAGGTGAACAATTTAACTTACTATATGAATTTCAATTAACTCAAAATTTTAAGGCAGCCTGGGTACTAACTTTTTTAAGTTCTCATCTCATTATCTCTAGCCACTTTATCCTGTTCTACAGGGTCGCAGGCAAGCTGGAGCCTATCCCAGCTGACTACGGGCGAAAGGCAGGGTACACCCTGGACAAGTCACCAGGTCATCACAGGGCTGACACATAGACACAGACAACCATTCACACTCACATTCACACCTACGGTCAATTTAGAGTCACCAGTTAACCTAACCTGCATGTCTTTGGACTGTGGGGGAAACCGGAGCACCCGGAGGAAACCCACACGGACACGGGGAGAACATGCAAACTCCACACAGAAAGGCCCTCGCCGGCCACGGGGCTCGAACCCGGACCTTCTTGCTGTGAGGCGACAGCGCTAACCTACACCACCGTGCTGCCCTCTTTTTTAAGTTAAAACAACAAATCATTTTTTACAGTGTATCCAAAACATTGTTTAACCAACTTCTATTATGTTAACTAAAAATAGTGCAATAGCTATTATTATAGCTGTGAAGAAAGAAAGCTTAATCACTTATGCGTACTCTACCAGTCAAATGTTTGGAAACATCTGCTCACAGAAGAGCTTTCTTCATGGTAATAATAATAATAATAATAATAATAAAGGTGTACTGAGCCATGTGCCATGGTCAGACCTGAGTAGTATGGCGGCTGCCAGCGGCTCCTTTGTATGCCTTCAACTTGACCATGTTGAGCTGCGTCCTTCATAATTCAGCTATTCAGCTGCAAAAAAGGATGAGTAGCCCCCCCCAAAAAAAACACAAAAAACTGAACTATACAATGGAATAACATTTACAGAACTATGCAAAGACCAAGTATTATAATATGGCACAATTGATTTGAGGATGACCCCTTTTGTAACTTGGTTGTGTTGGCACAATGACAATAAAGTTCTTCTTGATCTTCTTGGGCTTGATCTTGAACAGTATTTGTTCTGAACCTTTTCATCTCTTTGCACACTCCAGCTTCATGAGCAAAACATCCTTTGTTAAATGTTGAATGTTTCTCCTAAGTACTAAATGAAAATGACTTGTTTTGGGTTACAATTTTATTTTGAGTAAGAATTACTTATTAAAAAGGACACTTTTAATCAGAATTTATGAACATTACTTTCATTATTTACATTTGTATCAGAAACAAATTTCAACCATTTGGCTTAATGAAAATGTCTTTAAGACAATCAAAAATATAGACTTATTCCCTCCCCCAACTTTGTTGGAGCAGGTTATGTTTTTGCGTCTGTTCGTTTGTTTGTTTATTTGTTTGTAGTCGAGGGTGTGAAGGCAACACGGGCGATTGCTCTAAGACAACGAGCGAGGCTCAGCCTCCTCTAAAAACTCTGAATCTGAAATAGCAATGTTATAAGTTATAACATTGCTATTTCAGATCCAGAATCATATGTAGGTATCATGCCGCCATTTTGTCTCTAAGAACTACAATTCCCAGTCCTCTGCTGCGTGACCTATGTCACGCGTGGGCGGGATCATCTACGTCATCCTCCAGGAAGGCATAAACCGCCTGGAATTCCTCAGCCCTTTGTCTCTCGTGTCTGGATTTCAAGGAGTCTAGACACATGAAGAGATGCTCTCAAACCCGAAAACACCTCTTTCTTGCAAGATCCATCATTCAGCGCGATTTCTTACTCTTGGCCAAGGTAAACTCTAGAGTAGCGCGATCTTTAAACTCAACCTGAGTTACAACCAGTTTATTCGTATTAGAAGTGACGTCATGACTGCAGCCCAGGCAGTTAAAAGTTAAGAAGCGATTGAATCCTTTTTAACTCACAAGCGCTGTGCATCTTATTCTGATCAGAGACTTTTCCTCATGAACGCTGAAGTTCAGACCAAGAGTCCTCTGCTTTCCACGGGAACCAACCAAGTGCTCCGCCGGACCCAAGAAGACTCTGCACTTTCTACACGGGCGGCTCACGTGCTTCATGAACAGCAAAGCTCTGCAACGGCGAACATCTTCTTCATATCTTGCTAAAGGCAGGATTAAGTAAGATTTTGGCATTTGGGCATAATTAAGATAGTCTTAGGAATTTGCTTTTATTGAAATAGTGTGAATTTAAACCCAGGTTTATCTGTTACACTGTTAGACATGCAGCGTGTTGATTTATTTTGGTTCTATGTTCTCTCAATTGTTTAATAGATAGGCTGTGCATGCTCCTCTCTGACTAACACTTTAATTTCCTTATCATACATTTTGACCTTATCAAGGTTTCAGTGAGTTTGGTAATGTTATGAGTGTGGAATCTTTTTGTTACTGAGAAAACACGTGCTCAACAGGCCTGACCAGGCCTGATAACTTTAGCTACAGCTTCCCTTTGTCTGCTTAGCAACACAAAGCTAATCTAGGCCTACCTCGTGCTCAGTAGGCCTCACCAGGCCTAACAAACACACTTTAGCTAGGCCATAGGGCCTTTCACAAACACACACTAGCAACATAAGGCTAATCTAGGCCTCCACCACGTGTAGTTAGCTACACGAGGCTAAACACATGGTCAAGTCCTTCCCACACACACACACACAAGCACACATTAGCAACAGAGCTAATCCTTTGTTCTATTTAGATAACATTCCTTTGTTTTAGCTAGCAACAAGCTAGGCCATACATACACACACACACACACACACACACACACACACCATATCATATTTGTATATATTGATTATCCATTTTTATCTTTGTTATAATAAATCCATTTATTATCAAAGCTGTGTGTATTCATCTTGTTGGTGAACAATATCTGAAGTCCCCAATCTCTCAAAGAATTCAAAAAGGTGCATATAAGTTATGTAATATGGTAAGTGATCTTAATAATTTGGAAATATACCATAATTTAGCTGTTTGGTAATTTATTATTAAGCACCAGGATTAATGGTATGATTCACTAAATGATTCACTAAATGATTCACTTCATATGAGACTGATTCTATGATATGATTCAATTCAAATGAGTCAAAGTAAACGATTCAATGGGATTGATTCATTTTAATTATTAACCTTCAAATTTAATGAGACTGATTTAATGAGATTGATCACTTAATTTCAATAATTAACTGATTGCACCCACACAGAGAAATATATGTGCTCAACCCAACTACAGTGCGAAATCATTCCGTTATAACTTTCCCCAGTTCGCCTAATGTGCGCATGAGTTTTTCCCCTTCGTGACAGCGCGATGCAGCCCAGCCTCAGTGGACTTCAATGGCATTTGGGAGCTATGCGCTTTTCAATCTCGAAATGCAAGACGGTTATTGGACAAATACTGTGAAAACGCCCGCCCACGGAGTCCCACGGACTCCCAGCCTCAGTGGACTTCAACGGCATTTGGGAGCTATGCGCTTTTCAATCTCAAAATGCAAGACGGTTATTGGACAAATACTGCGAAAACGCCCGCCCACGGACTCCGAGCCTCACAGTGGGAGGGACATGGCAGTTTCCGCGAGGAGACTGGTGATTGGTGAAAGCGGCCGGATATTTTCTTTGACTGACAGCTCGTTTCAACTATAGACAGGCAGCGGTGAATCTCAGTTCAGTCCCATGCGGATTCGCAAGTGCTGTGGTGTATTGTAAGAGATCAGCTTACATTTCGATTTCATTCATTACATACGGTTTCTACCAGCTTTTTTAGTTTGTATATATTTTCATTGTAAATAAAGTGTAAATATTGTGTTGTCAAGTTTGCTATCTTAGTTCCAGAAATTTCGTTTATTTGAGTGACTGAACTTGAACTTGAGGGGGCTAGTGAGCTAGCAAGAAAGCTGCGCACGGATGCCAAGCATTGCTGATTTAATTTTGGCGAAGCCATTTGCCAGTCTTCCTTTCAAGGAAAAAATTAAAATTAAAGAGCAGGATAAACCAACGCCTCAAATTGACTTGGTGAAAAAGGTAGGGAATAATACTCGTTCCTTTCAGCTCTCCTGGTACGAGAAAGTGAATTGGCTAACAGCAAGTGACCCACATCAACAACAGTAAATAGGCTACTTTAGTAATATGTCATGGATGGACCAAAAATATAGAATCTATTTAAAATGTTTATGCTGAGTATATTATATTGGAATATATATTTTTCTGGATATGAATTAAACACAGCTACAATTTGGAAAACACTTTTAAACAAAAACACAGCCAAGAACATTTCACACTACAGACCTGGATTAAAAGTGAAGGGTTATCAAAATTGTCAATAAAACATTTCTCCGTCAAAATAAGTAAAATATAGGGAAAGTGTCATTGAATGAAATGTGTGGCACCCAGCTCTATGTTTGGCTCCCCAAGGTCAGTGCTTGTGCCTATTCCAGAACACTCTGCTGTTACTGCTGAGGTTCCTGACAAAGAGCTGCTTTCAATAATGATCAGTTTTTAAACAACATGCCACAATTTTAAAATATAAAATGTTAAAATATACCCCCCCAACACCACCATCATGTATATTGGACAGTAGGCTAATGGGGCAAAAGAACCTGTTATTTCACAGTTTGTGATGCTGCCAACAATCAGCCAGATCAGAGGCAGGAGTATGGGCAAAATTGATGTGTTTTTTCTTTTAAAATCTGGAAATATCGTAACCGACCAGCCTCCCCTGTTTGAAAGACTACCAGCCGCCACTGGAAGGCAAGGAATCAGGTTGAACCAGCAGGTTAAGATGTAATTAGACACAGGTGATGAGTTGCACAGCTCACTAAAAAGTGAAAGTAATAAGAAAGTCCACCTTGAATTGTAGCACCTGTCTCCAGTTCCTCATTGTCCAGATGTAAAAAAGTTGTTTGTTTGATTTTGTTTTTCTGTTCCCAACATAACTCAAACAGTTGTGAATGGATTTTGATAAAATTTTGAGGAAAGGTGAGCCATGGGCCAACGAACAATTCATTAGATTTTGATGCAAATCCAGATTATGTACCTGGATCCAGGATTTTTTTTCCTTTTTCCAACATAACTCAAAAAGTAGTGAACTGATTTTGATGAAATTTGGTGTACACCTTTAGTATTATCCTAGGTTCAAGTGATTTGATAATATGTGGGTGGTGGAAGTATGAACTCTACAGAGTACCCATCCATCATCTGTAGCCGCTTATCCTGTGCAGGGTCACAGGCAAGTTGGAGCCTATCCCAGCTGACTATGGGCGAGAGGCGGAGTACACCCTGGACAAGTTGCCAGGTCATCACAGAGCCAACACATAGAGACAAACAACCATTCACACCTACAGTCAATTTAGAGCCACCAATTAGCGAAACTGGAGCACCGGAGGAAACCCACGCAGACACGGGGAAAACATGCAAACTGCACACAGAAAGGCCCTCGTTGGCCCCTGGGCTTGAACCCAGAATCTTCTTGCTGTGAGGCGACAGTGCTAACCACTACGCCACTGTGCCAACCTTACAGAGTGTCCTTCTAGTTTAATCGTGTGTCCAAACTTTAAGCTGGCATTTCATCTCACACTTGATCAGCTGTTATTGAGATTTTTACACCCTTCACTTTTTACTTCCACATACATATAAATAGTTTAATATTATAATACACCTACAGTAAAACTTTCTGCATTACCATGTAATCCACAGAGAGTCAAACCTCCATTGCATTTGTATCATCACTGCAACATAGAGGTATGCATCAGGACACAGATCCCACAGAACACACCAAAAAGTGTCAGTAATGGGCAGGAGTTGACAGATAGATTTGAATTTTGCAGGGTAGAATAGAATAATGCCTTTATTGTCACTGCACAAATGTACAACGAAATTTAGTTCATCATATAGGAGAGCAAAGCCACTGTGTAATTGCACGCCACCACTCTTGGGCACTTCAGCCCAAGGTCATCCCATGGTAACCTAACTGCATGTCTTTGGACTGTGGGGGAAACCAGAGCACCCAGAGGAAACCCATGCAGACATGGGGAGAACATGCAAACTCCAAACAGAAAGGTCACCGTCGGCCCCTGGGCTCAAACCCAGAACCTTCTTGCTGTGAGGCGCGCTAACCACTTTCACCATCGTGCCAGTGGTGGGTAAAGAAGGCTACACTGATTCTTCCAGCATGTGGGAGCTTATTAGACATGGTATGCTGCTCGAGTAACACTGCGTAATAAGTTCATCACATTCATTTCTTCATCTTCAGTTAAATGTTGATCTTGGTTAGTGTCATTTTGGTTTAAATGACAAATATTTTGTTTATATTTTGGAAAATAAAACCAATTAAGTTCATTAGAAAATATTACAGGCACAAAAAATAAGTATGAGAGATAACATGACTGATCAGAGCTGCTTCAGGAGGGGACAAAAGTAAAATAAAAAGGGGGAAAAACAGTCCAGTACACTCCTCTACTGCAACTAAACCTTGAGATAAGTGCCTGTGTCAATATTTATGGAAATACTGTGATAATTACTGTTTACAAAAGATACAACAGTAACCAACAATTTAAGCTTTTCACAAACCTGTCATGTCATGAAAATCTCATCTCCCATCTCATCATCTCTAGCTGCTTTATCCTGTTCTACAGGGTCACAGGCAAGCTGGAGCCTATCCCAGCTGACTATGGGCGAAAGGCAGGGTACACCCTGGACAAGTCGCCAGGTCATCACAGGGCTGACACATAGACACAGACAACCATTCACACTCACATTCACACCTACGGTCAATTTAGAGTCACCAGTTAACCTAACCTGCATGTCTTTGGACTGTGGAGGAAACCGGAGCACCCAGAGGAAACCCACGCGGACACGGGGAGAACATGCAAACTCCACACAGAAAGGCCCTCGCCGGCCACGGGGCTCAAACCCGGACCTTCTTGCTGTGAGGCGACAGCGCTAACCACTACACCACCATGCCACCTATATCATGAAAATTTCATACAAATTAGAATGAATAAAGTCATGCAGTTATAATATAAATAGAACGATGAGAAAATGTCTTAACACCATCCTCACTGCATTTTTCATTAGAATTAAGAATGAAATTGTTATAATTACAAGCTTGAAACCATGTTGCTTTTCACTCTCCATATTGCATATATATATAAACTAAACATGAACTATATAAACAATGAATCGTTCTCTACATGACACTAAAAGCTCATTAGTATAAATGTTGAACAAAGGCTTTGGCTTTGACAGTAAGTCTGAACAATTATTGCAAAAAATACTTGTTAGATGCTTATAGGAATGTTTGCAAAGTTATGAGGAGCTGTACTCCTCTCTCTCTCTCTCTCACACACACACACACACACACACACAGAGACACACACACATACACATGCGCATGTCTGTCTCTAGTGTTTGTTCCACCCCACTGCTCTCATCCGTGCTTTCTTCTTAAGCTCGCTTCCACACAACAAAAAATCAATAGCTTTTCCCACTTTATCCCTGATTAATTTATTGCCTGACTCCATGTCTCTGCTTGTGACTGTGTGTGTGTGCGTGCGTGTGAGTGGGACACACTGCTCCCCATGTGATACTGATATTATTACACAAACACACCAGTGTGAGGAAGTAGGCATTTGTCAGTATTGATCGGGAGAGGGTTGAACACACCTAACTGTCCACGGGCCACTGGAGTCAAGTGGGGGGTGAAAGCATCACTCAGGGGGGTGTTTTACTGATGGTGTTCACACGCACATTGGCTCACTCTTGGGAGGAACTTCACATTTGTCAAAGTCAAACTACTGAGAGGAAGAAACACTAAAGGCTTATAAAGCTCAACAAGGAATCGCTTAGTCCATTTACAGTAGTGATGACTCATAAGTGCCATGTACCAGTGTGTAGCTTAATGAGAGTTTGACTAGGGAGCCGTAAAAAATTGAAAAAAGTCGCTGATTAGGGAAATGATTACGAGGGTTTTTTGGATGTGTAATATTTCTAGTTTGTTAAATAGGTTATATTTGGAACCTTTTTTTAATGCTCAGTTGTATGGTTCTGTATAGGACTTCTCCTGAAAGGATGAACTGAAAACAGTTTCAGGTCTTGAAAAGAGCGTTTTTTTCCCCCTTGAGTGTGTGATTATGTCTAGAAAAGAGCACAAATGCTAAACGCAAGGCAATCTCCAAACCAAGTAAGCTCAACTAAGTTACCTTAGTTGAGCTTACCATATTTAGAACATTAAAAACTAATATAAGTGGCCGCTACTACTGGTTGCCTAGCCCCTCCTCCTCTCTGCTCCTGCCCAGCCTGCTCAAGACTGCTGTCTGTCCTGGTTCCCCACTGGTGGGATGACCTTTCCCTTGAGGTCAGAACTGCCGACTCCCCGACCATCTTCAAGCGCAGACTGAAGACTCACTTGTTCAGGCTGCACCTCTCTCCTTCTTACCTGCCCACTGTGTAACGTGTTTCAGTCTAGACCAACCCAGGCTGTGTACCATCTAGTCTGGGGTTAGCTGTTTGAATTCTCTAGTTGTACTTTATATGGTTGGTTTGTTTCCTTGGCTGTTTGAGTATTGATACTTCAACAGAATATTACACTAGGTGTTCAGCTGGCACTAGAACTTTCTTGTCTAGAAGTTCAATACTTCATGTATCTGACTTTTGCACTCATTGTATGTCACTCTGGATCAGAGTTTCTGTTAAATGCCATGTAATATAATGCAATGTGGCACAGTGGTGTAGTGGTCAGCGCTGTCGCCTCACAGCAAGAAGGTCCTGGGTTCGAGCCCCGTGGCCGGCGAGGGCCTTTCTGTGTGGAGTTTGCATGTTCTCCCCATGTCTGCGTGGGTTTCCTCCGGGTGCTCCGGTTTCCCCCACAGTCCAAAAACATGCAGGTTAGGTTAACTGGTGACTCTAAATTGACCGTAGGTGTGAATGTGAGTGTGAATGGTTGTCTGTGTCTATGTGTCAGCCCTGTGATGACCTGGCGACTTGTCCAGGGTGTACCCCGCCTTTTGCCCGTAGTCAGCTGGGATAGGCTCCAGCTTGCCCGCGACCCTGTAGAAGGATAAAGCGCCTAGAGATAATGAGATGAGATGAGATGAGATGAGATAATGCAATGTAATGTAATGTAAACTATCTTTTTGAATGAGGGATAAAAATTTAAAAAAGACAGACTCGTATTCTGTTATGTAAATTTTATTTTAAATCAAAAAGCCTATCTGCACTGAACAGCAGTGTCCACAATTCACTGGTCCAAGTCTTCACACTGACTTCAACCAGACAGATTTTAGCATTTACATCAATACATCCATGTTACAAAAACTTAATCTGAACACATTTCCAGTCCAGACTGTGGACTGCTGAATTGTTGAATATGATTAGTCATAAGGTGTAGATTAATTTTCTATAGCAGCAGATCTGACAGTGGCATTGGCTGCAAAGCAAATCACAGGATTACATTAATGCCCTCATTCTTATACATTATCATTTCTATAGTAACAGTTTGTTCACTGATACTTGTTTGATGGACACTCCACATAATCTAAGAGTAATATTAAATGGATTTAAAAAGCTATTTAACAAAGAAATGCTTGTAGTCATTGATATGGTGAAGCTTTCTGTAAGAAGTTTATTTACCATTTCTGGAAGGAGTCTCACATGTCAGCACTTTCCACCATGTGAGAGTCTTCAGGACGGAGGACTTTGCTCGTTTTTTAGTCCATAACAAGCTTGGTTTTCTTTGTGTCTTATTAACTTCAGGAGAGGAAAACAAGAGAGAGAGAGAGAGAGAGAGAGAGAGAGAGAGAGAGAGAGAGAGGCTGGTAAGGGAACAACTGTTTACTATAGTAGCTACTATAAGTTAAGTCATGGGGATGTGGATGTCCTACAGTATTAAATAGCTGGCAAATTAAATAGCTGTGGTATAAGAAGAATACAACACTTTCAGACAATATAATCAACTTGAGGGTGGTAACAGTAACTCCGCATAGCACCACCTTGTTGTGTGTTATTTTCCTGTAACAGCACCATTGTGCTTTATTCCTTATTTGCGTTCTAGTTTTACTCTAGGTTTCATGACAGCTGTTAGAGGTCTATAAAGTTGTAAGTGATTCTATAGATGATTAATGTAAAGAGTCATGTTTGACTTCTTTAGGAAATAATCTAGGCATCCTGTGCCTGAGGAGGCTTGGGAACTTGAGAGCAGCTAGAGGTAAAGATAACGTGGGTCCAATGTGGGTGATGCTTAGATCTCCTAAGCACTGACACTCTATTTATGCTAGAATAACCCGGTGCAAGTGAGCTTGCTTCAGAAGCCCTCAGGCAAACAGTGAAGCTTTGATAGTGCCTCACAGACCCGGTTTCTTAATGTGCATGCATTCCTCAATCCACCTGACATGCCATAACTCAAGGCCTTAGACATGTGTTTCCTAATGTGAGTGTCTGGTTTTAAGTTTCCCTCAAAGAGACTATGTTTTAGCTGATTAAAATTCACATAGTCGGCAGATTTCGGAAATTGTGTGATGGATTGAACGAAAACCTTGACCCACCTGTCAAAAAATTACAAGCTTTCTCTGATGATGGAGATTAATTCTCTGCAGTAACATTTTGCCTGGTCCTTAGAATGCAAATAAGGACCTAGGAGCATCAGGTTGGTAATTGTTCATTAGTAAGGTGGATGAAAATTGATTTTCAGTCACAGTGGCCAGAATGTAAATGTACATAAGTAAGCTTATAAATTTCAAATGCAACTTTTCATAAGTAAACAATAATACAGCACCATTTCAGTGGTCACATAAGTGGCATGTTAAAGTTTTAAAACTGTTGAACTTTTTTGTGGATTATTGCTCTGAACTGATTGTGATATCCCTAGCAGCAGGATGTCCAACATGTACTAAATCAGCAAATCATAGCGGAGCTACCTGAGCAGAGCCCTATACTTAAAGGAGATATGCAGAACTTTTATTTTTGAATAAATTTCTGAGTGGATAGTATCTCCATCCTTGACTTTTGTATGTTGCATAAATGGGAACAAAAAAATATATATTTTTGAGATTTAAAACCAACTGCAAAGTTGGCATTCGAGCTGCCCCGCTGAGCCAGCCAGCCCTGAGTGCGTGACGTCACAGCGTTAACCAGTTTTAAGGCCGAGGCCTTTGACAGCTATAGACCAAAGTCACATAAATAAAAATTTATGGTGAAAGTAAGAAATACCGTTACCGACTTGCTCAACTAAGACTGATTTGACTTCATTGATTGTGGGTTGACTCTCATTAAAACAGGATAGGTGTTATAACTTATGCAACATACATGTACGTGCATGCATTTTCACTGATAAAATGTAAAAGGCTAATTAAATAATCAGATTAACTGAGACAATCACATTCTGAAGCAAATTAGATAATCTTATACTGGTAACTTAAATACACAATACAAGTTACATGTATTAATCTAAATGCAGGTAAACAATGAGTTGTTTTTGTTGTTTTGTATCCAAATGAGAGTCGCAGCTTACCTGTCTGTGTTCTCGCTTCTTGAAGGCCGATCTTGTGGCCGATTGTTTTGAAACAATCTGACTTTCAGTTCTTCATTCAGCTCTCCGTTCATTTGCTTCTTCCATGTAAGGGCGAGATGGCAGCAATATCCAGTTTAGAAATCAGACAGCTGCTCCACTCATTCTCCATTTTCTCCATACTGAGTACTCCGCCATTACTGCTCGGCTCAGGCAATTACTAAAACCCGGGACGGGACGGAACATCACCGGTTTTAGCAACAACTGCAGGGAGGTCACTGCCCGAGCGATAATATGTCACATCCCATCCTGTCCCGGGTTTTATCAACAACCCTCAGCTCACACTCTGGGAGAACTGGTGCAACTGAACTTACTTTCCTTTTTTTAAATAAATAAATAAATAAATAAATACTTTCCTTTTCTTGTAGTTTCTTTTAATTGTGGGTACTGCACCCTCTTTCAATACAGGCTTATAGCCAATGCTCCTCAACAGATCAGAGGTTTCGTACGAGTCTTCAGTAAAATGTGCAGAGCAGAGGAGAGACCACTTCATAGGTGCCCAATGTGCCCGTGAACTTCTCGCAAAATGCGTCCAAATCTTTGCAGTTTGAACATTCTTGGGCCATGAATGCAACATAAATCCACCTTCCATCATGTTGCTGGTGGGTGCAGCAACACATCTACGTGGCATGGCGATACATTAGCTCAAAATGGAGGATTGGAGTTGCAGGCAGCTCTGTGTTTTAGCATAGCAGAAGTGGCGATGAGACCGGTAGACGTCCTGCTGTGAAGTTACGGACGTCAAGGTCATTCACTCAGACTGCTACCTATATGAATCACTTTAATAGTAAAAATTACTATATTAGATTTATTGTTAACGCTTAAAACTATTCCTGTACCATTCTTGCCATTTATAAACGAAAGTGAGGCCATGGTTCTGCGTATATGCTTTAAGAGAATGCATCGACCTGATTTTTGATGGCTTGACTGTACGATGTCCGTACATACATGTACCACTACAGGGAACCCGATCATAAGTGCAAGGCAACGTATCTCATAAACATGACCACTGGACAATGAAATTTGTATCTTTATTTACATAAGATAGATTAGTTTTATCCAGAGCCTATTTTTAATTTGCTTTTTAAAAAATAACATGGGATTATCCCTTCCTAGAACTGCCACCTTATTGTGGTGGAGGGGTTTGTGTGCTTGAATGGTCCTAGGAGCTATGTTGTTGGGGGCATTATGCCCCTGTTAGGGTTTCCCAAGGCAGAAAGGTCCTAGGTGACAGGCCAGGCCAAGAGCAGTTCACCAAACCCCCTTATGGAAATGAAAAAATCAAGGACCTTGGCGTCGCCCGGTATGGCGCGGCCAGGGCCCCACCCTGGAGCAAAGTCCGGGGTTGGGGCTCGTATGCGAGCACCTGGTGGCCGGGCCTTTGCTCACGGGGCCCAGCCGGGCTCAGCCTGAAGTGGTGACGTGGGCATGACCGCCTGTGGGTTCACCACCCACAGAGGTAGCCGTAGGGGGCCGGTGCAGTGTGGATTGGGCAGCAGTCGAAGGCAGGGGCCTCGACAACCTGATCCCCAAACACAGTGGCTAGCTATTGGGATATGGAATGTCACTTCGCTGGGGGGGAAAGAGCCTGAGCTTGTGCGGAAGGTTGAGAGGTACCGGCTAGAGATAGTGGGGATCACCTCCACACACAGTTTGGGCTCTGGAACCTAGCTCCTCAAGAGGGGCTGGACTCTCCACTTCTCTGGAGTCATCCACGTTGAGCAGCGGTGGGCTGGTGTGGGCTTGCTTATAGCTCCCCAGCTCAGCCGCCATGTGTTGGAGTTTACCCCAGTGAACGAGAGGGTCGCCTCTCTGCACCTTTGGGTCAGGGAAAGGGCGCTTGCTGTTGTTTGTGCCTACGGGCTGAATAGCAGTATAGAGTATCCGGCCTTCTTGGAGTCCCTGGGAGAGGTACTGAGAGGTGCTCAGACTGGGGACTCCATTGTTCTACTGGGGGACTTTAACTCTCACATGGGCAACAACAGTGACACCTGGAGGGGTGTGACTGGGAGGAACGGCCTCCCCGATCTGAACCCGAGTGGTGCTTTGTTATTGGACTTCTGTGCTAGTCATGGTTTGTCTATAACGAACACCATGTTCAAGCATAGGGGTGTCCAAAAGTGCACATGGCACCAGGACACCTTAGGTTGGAGGTCGATGATCGACTTTGTTGTGATTTCATCTGATCTCTGGCCCTATGTCTTGGACACTTGGGTGAAGAGAAGGGCTGAGCTGTCAACTGATCACCACCTGGTGGTGTGTTGGATCCACTGGTGGAGGAGGAAGCCGGACAGACCTGGCAGGCCCAAACGTATGGTGAGGGTCTGCTGGGAACGTCTGGCTGAGCACTCTGTCAGGGAGGTCTTTAACTCCCACCTCTGGGAGAGCTTCTCCCAGCTTCCAAGGCAAGGCAAGTTTATTTATATAGCACATTTCATACACAATGGCAGTTGAATGTGCTTTACAGAAGTAAAAACAAAAACAGTAAACAATAGAGAAATAAAATTACATAAAATAATTTTATTTTTATTCTAAAACAGGCGGCACGGTGGTGTAGTGGTTAGCGCTGTCGCCTCACAGCAAGAAGGTCCTGGGTTCGAGCCCCGGGGCCAGCGAGGGCCTTTCTGTGCGGAGTTTGCATGTTCTCCCCGTGTCCGCGTGGGTCTCCTCCGGGTGCTCCGGTTTCCCCCACAGTCCAAAGACATGCAGTTTAGGTTGACTGGTGACTCTAAATTGACCGTAGGTGTGAATGTGAGTGTGAATGGTTGTCTGTGTCTATGTGTCAGCCCTGTGATGACCTGGCGACTTGTCCAGGGTGTACCCCGCCTTTCGCCCGTAGTCAGCTGGGATAGGCTCCAGCTTGCCTGCGACCCTGTAGAAGGATAAAGCAGCTAGAGATAATGAGATGAGATGAGATTCTAAAACAATTAATTAAAAGAATTAAAAGAAAATAATAAGAATTAAACAATAGTAAAAATAAAATAATAAAATGAAGTAGTAGTTCAAATAGGATGAGAAAAGGGAGGCGGGGGACATTGAGTCTGAGTGGACCATGTTCTCTGCCTCCATTGTTGACGCAGCTGTTCGGCGCTGTGGCCGCAAGGTCTCCGGTGCCTGTCGGGGCAACAATCCCAGAACCCGGTGGTGGACACCGGAAGTAAGGGATGCCATCAAGCTGAAGAAGGAGTCCTATCAGGCCATGTTGGTCTCCGGGACTCCTGAGGCAGCTGATGGGTATTGGCAGGCCAGGCATGCTGCAGCTCGGGCAGTTGTGGAGGCAAAAACTTGGAACTGGGAGGAGTTCGGTGAGGCCATGGAGGAGGACTGTCGGTTGGCCTCAAGGAAATTCTGGCAAACTGTCCAGCGCCTCAGGAGGGGGAAGCAGTACTCTGCCAACACTGTTTACAGTGCGGGTGGGGAGCTGTTGACCTCGACTGGGGATATTGTCGGGCGGTGGAAGGAATACTTCGAGGATCTCCTCAATCCCACTGTCACGTCTTCCATTGAGGAAGCAGAGGCTGATGACTCAGTGGTGGACTCATCCATTACACAAGCCAAAGTCACTGAGGTGGTTTGCAAGCTCCTCGGTGGCAAGGCACCGGGGGTGGATGAGAGCCACCCTGAATATCTCAAGTCTCTGGATGTTGTGGGGCTGTCTTGGCTGATACGCCTCTGCAACATCACGTGGCGGTTGGGGACAGTGCCTTTAGAGTGGCAGACCGGGGTGGTGGTCCCTCTTTTTAAGAAAGGGGACCCTTGAGTGTGCTCCAATCACACTTCTCAGCCTCCCCGGGAAGGTTTACTCCAGGGTACTGGAGAGGAGAATTTGGCCAATGGTCAAACCTTGGATCCAGGAGGAACAATGCGGTTTTCATCCTGGTTGCCGAACACTGGACCAGCTCTATACCCTTCATAGGGTGCTCGAGGGTTCATGAGAGTTTGCCCAACCAGTCCACATGTGCTTTGTGGATCTGGAGAAGGCATTTGAATGTGTCCCTCGTGGTATCCTGTGGGGGGTGCTTCGGGAGTATGGAGTTCGGGGCTCTTTGCTAAGGGCTGTCCAGTCCCCGTATGAACGGAGCAGGAGTCTGGTTTGCATTGCCGGCAGTAAGTCCGACCTGTTCCCAGTGCATGTTGGACTCCAGCAGGGCTGCCCTTTGTCACCGGTTCTGTTCATAATTTTTATGGACAGAATTTCTAGGTGCAGCCAGGGGCCGGAGGGAATCCTGTTTGGGAACCACAGGATTTCATCTCTGCTTTTTGCGGATGATGTTGTCCTGTTGGCTTCTTCAAACCAGGACCTTCAGCATGCACTGGGGCAGTTTGCAGTCGAGTGTGAAGTGGCTGGGATGAGAATCAGCACCTCCAAGTCCGAGGCCATGGTTCTCGACCGGAAAAGGGTGGCTTGCCCTCTTCAGGTTGGTGGAGAAGTCCTGCCTCAAGTGGAGGAGTTTAAGTATCTTGGGATCTTGTTCACAAGTGAGGGAAGGATGGAGCGTGAGATCGACAGGCGGATCGGTGCAGCCTCCGCAGTGATGCGGTCGCTTTACTGATCTGTCGTGGTGAACAAGGAGCTGAGCCAAAAGACAAAGCTCTTGATTTACTGGTCGATCTACATTCCGACACTCACCTATGGTCATGAGCTTTGGGTAATGACCAAAAGAACAAGATCGCAGATACAAGCAGCCGAAATGAGTTTCCTTCGCAGGGTGGCTGGGTGCTCCCTTAGAGATAGGGTGAGAAGCACAGTCACTTGGGAGGAGCTCAGAGTAGAGCCGCTGCTCCTCCACATCAAGAGGAATCAGCTGAGGTGGGGAGGGCATCTCTTTCGGATGCCTCCTGGACACCTCCCTGGGGAGGTGTTCCAGGCATGTCCCCCTGGGAGGAGGCCCCAGGGAAGACCCAGGACACGCTGGAGGGACTATGTCTCTCGGCTGGCCTGAGAACGCCTCGGTGTTCTTCCCGAGGAGCTGGCCGAGGTGTCTGGGGAGAGGGAAGTTTGGGCTTCCATGCTCAGACTGCTGCCTCCGCAACCCAGCCCTGGATAAGCAGAAGAAAATGAGATGAGATGAGATGAGATGAGATGAGATGAGATGAGATGAGATGAGATGAGAACATGGGATTATTTACTAACACATTTTACAGAAAATATTCATGACAGTTTCATAAAAAACTAGTTAAAACAGTTTTATTAGTCCACTAGCTTGTTAAACAGTTAACAGTTTCTGTCGTGGGGAGGAGACAGATGTAAAAGTATGAAGAGCTTTATTAAAAACAAGCTAGCAAACAGACCCAAAACGTAGAAAAAGGTAGAGTTGAGAAACAGGCAGTGGTCGAGTGAGGTACAGACAGGATATCAGAGGTAAGACAATACTCACAGTCCAAAAACACAAACAGGGCCAAAACTAGAAAAGCAATGCAAACTACAAGGCTTGGTAATGTCAGAGGCAGGGTACAGAATGTAGACTTCACAAAGTCTGTGCATTACTTAGAGTCCTTATATGTATGTGCTGTGATTGTGCTCTAATCAGGAACAGGTGCATGGTAATTAGTCCTAATGGTGCTGTGTGCACGTTCTAGTCTGCAGCTGCGCACTTGGAGCCCCAACGCAGGTGGATGTGACTGATGTATCCAGATAACTGTTTGACATATCAAATTTGATATTCAATTGTTACTATACAGTAATGATGTAAAGTGAAAGTGCTGGTTCACTGCTGTCCACAAGGCACCCAGCAGAGTCACACCATAATAAATGTCGTGTTGTTGTTTCTGGTGCATGATGTGCGGTGTCAAAGAAAGGAATAAATATGCATTCGTAACTGCAATGTGTATCTCATTATTGGTATCACAGTCACAAGACAAGGCAGCAATTTACTGACACAAAATACACAATTCGGTGTAATTACAAAATTTGGTGATTTGTATGCTATAATATTATTCTATTCAGGCTGATTTTATGCCCTTGCAAACGTTTTGCTCATGCACTCATCAGGAACTCTGCCTTTAGGCAGTGCCTATATGCCTATATATATATATATATATATATATATATATATATATATATATATATATATATATATATATATGAGTGATTCCACGCTTATGGGTACTGAAATGGGGACATGAACTTATTCACCTAAAACCATTTCTTTTTTTACCATCAGGTCACAAAACATGTAATCTTTAATGAATGATATGTTAAAAGATAACTTTAATTTTCTGAGATGTAATAAAAACATATTTATATGCCAAAGTCAAGCCTATGAGTTCCAAAATGATGTCTGTTACATTACTTCTGTTACGATTGTCCATCTCGCGTCTGTTACAAATTAATTACAATCTAGCTATATACCGTGTTAATCTTATTGAAAGAATGTGTATGTTTATTCTACTACACACGTTTATTAATTATATTTGCTAAAACATCACCTTCCTATGTTTCAAAAAGTAATTCTACATTGTTAAAATTGAGAATATATATGTCCACAACACTTCTGTTACGTTCTGACTTTGGCATATAAATATGTTTTTATTACATCTCAGAAAATTAAAGTTATCTTTTAACATATCATTCATTAAAGATTACATGTTTTATGACCTGATGGTAAAAAAAAGAAATGGTTTTAGGTGAATTTTTAAAAATAAGTTCATGTCCCCATTTCAGTACCCATAAGTGTGGAATCACTCATATATATATATATATATATATATATATATATATATATATATATATATATATATATATATATATATATATATATATATTATTATCAAGTGAGTATATGTGTTAGTGAGACAGTGAGAGAAAGCCTGGAGCAGTGCACTTCCAATGATCTTCCTCATTGAGTAGTTTGGGTGTTGTGGAGGTCAAGAAGGTTAAACATAAGGTCATGACACTGAGCTTGCCCTCATACTCCTCTGCTCTCTGTGCCCTAAGGTAGGCACTTGAGTTAAGTCCAGTGGAGTAAAGCGATAACTGACAGAAAGAACACAGTTCTTGTATAAGATTGAAAAATCCCTGCTGGAGATGAAACAGCATGTTGCTGAGAAAGAAAACACACAGAGAAAGAAAGCACTGTGCATCTTTGGATTTCACTCACTGAATTTTCCAAAGATCCTCTCTGTCAGTAACCCATTTTTAGCTACGTTGTGGAAATATTTACAAATCACGAAAATAATACATTTCCTCATGTTAGGACTAATAGCTCTGCAAATAATAGAAAATGATGAATCCATTGAATAAGCATCAAGCAACATGATCACACATCTAGTTTCATTTTCATACTCCAGATCCAGAAAGACAATTTAACAGGTTGACCTTTTATTTTTTTTTATTTTACTTTTTTCAAAGTGATGTTTTCAGAGAGCGCAATAATCATAATCTGTATTTTTAACTTTCACTGAGCTCAAGAAACTGACACAAGCAGGTTTAATGAACTATTTTTTAATTAAATCAACAAATGCATTTTTGAACAAATAAACAGCATGTCTTGCTGATTTTTTTGTGGTCCCACAAAAATGGCAGACAAACCTGATGGAGACTGTCTATCACACGTTAGAGCCTGTGGTGCCGTCAGGTGAAATTAGAAGAATGAAGCCTATAGTGAGGAAATGAAGGAAAACAGTCATAGAGGTAGATATCATTTTTCAATTTGTATCCGGGGGGATATGGTGTCCCTCTGAAGCAGCTCTCTCTCTCTCTCTCTCTCTCCTTCTCTCTCTCTCTCTTCGCTGAGTGATGGTGAGGAGAAAGAGGTGGAGCTTTAGCACAGCTCACTCACTTCACCTCACATCACCAGTGGATGTGCTGAGCTAACATATATATATACTGTATATACTGTATATGCATACACACACACACACAGGATGTTTAAAAAAATGTGATATTATTTGAGATGTAAATATCCCAGAAACTACATAGTCTAGGCAAATGAAACTGAACAGGCTTAATGTTGAGCGATATAAGATTTATTCTTCAAAAGCTGAATGAGAAATTCAAAGGTATGTGGATTCTATGAATGATTTCACAAATTTTCATTGTTTGTGAACCATCTCTTGAACCACTCGACCATCTCTTCCAATGCTGGTGATCGTCCAGATCCTTTCGGCTGCACAGACAGCCTTCCTCTTTGAACTTTTTGTGCCGTGTCCAGATCTGCATTGCAGTTGGTGCATTTTTAGAGAATTCTCTCATAAAAGCACGCTGCACAGTCTTGTTCGACTGTATTCGAGTGTACTCTAACACACAAAACACCTTTTCTTTTCCAGTGAATGGCATTTCTATACTTAAAAAATATAAAAACAAAAAACACCTCATCTCATTATCTCTAGCCGCTTTATCCTGTTCTACAGGGTCGCAGACAAGCTGGAGCCTATCCCAGCTGACTACGGGCGAAAGGCGGGGTACACCCTGGACAAGTCGCCAGGTCATCACAGGGCTGACACATATACACAGACAACCATTCACACTCACACCTACGGTCAATTTAGAGCCACCAGTTAACCTAACCTGCATGTCTTTGGACTGTGGGGGAAACCGAAGCACCCGGAGGAAACCCACGCAGACACGGGGAGAACATGCAAACTCCACACAGAAAGGCCCTCGCCGGCCCCGGGGCTCAAACCCAGACCTTCTTGCTGTGAGGCGACAGCGCTAACCACTACACCACCATGCCACCCCCACAAAAAACATTAAACATAAAATTTTGACCTGTTTCACACATGCTGTTAAAATTTGAGGTAAATTGAACAAGAATTGGCAGTTATTTTAGATATATATGAGAGAGGATGTTACACAGTTGCACGAAGATATGAAGTTTATCTTCGAGTGGTGAATGTATAACGAGTGAGCAAAGAGAACGAGTGATATATTTTTCAACACTCAAAGATAAACTTCATATCTTCGTGCAACTGTGTAATGTTCTTTATACTATATGGACACATCCAAAAAAAATATGCAAGTTAATCAAAAGAATTTTAATTTTGAATTGGTTCGCCATTTTGACAACGCACATCTAGTCAGCGGGAAAACACTGGGAGTGACGTCATCAGAGTGAAATATCGGGAAATATGTCATTCAGATCTGTGATGTATTTCATATGAAAAATGCAAGTTTTTCAACACGAGAAGATAAACTTCATGTCTTCAAGCCAACATATGACTTTTCTCTTTATTATATAGACACATTCACAAACAAAAAGTACCCAAATTTATCAAAACAATTCATTGGAAGCCTAGTTATTCTACTCCTTTAAGTTATGGATCATCATAAAATATTATGCTTGTGCTCCTCTCATTTTACAAGCTTTTTAATGTTAAATATTCTGAGTTTGTTTATTAGAGGTCATGCATAAGAATGTATGGCAGATTTAACTATGAACATTAATGACTGAGTTAATTATGTTTAGCAAGATTATGTTGAGAGAGAGAGAGAGAGAGAGAGAGAGAGAAGCCCAGGGCCACCCCAGGAATGAATTTACTGTCTGGATTTTCTGTGAGAATCCGCCTTGAAAACCACTAGCTGTTGAAAAAAGAGAGGAGAAGGAAAAGAAAGGAAAAAAAACAGCTGAAGATGTAAATAATTCATGCAGACAATATGACTTTTTTATGTAAATTTGGTGCATTAACCCTCTATTATAATGATGGACGACAGATATGGGTGATGTTTCCTTGGTAAGAGCTAATGGATGACCATCATAAATTCACTGCACATTTTATTGTGTTGCCAGGAAAATTGTGCCTGCAGGCAACGTTGTTTACTTTTATGTAGAAAAAAAAATATCCCGTCTGTCTTCAGAGGGGAGAGAGGAGGGAGCAAGAAAATAATGGGCGCGATAGTGAATGCCTTGTTCCACACCTTTTGCCACATTTGAGGTGGGTTCAACCCAACTGTCTACACTGTGCATGTGTGTGTGTGTGTGTTCTGCTACCCACTCTTCTTCCTCCTCTTCCTCATTGTGATATCATTCCAACATGACTCCATATTAGTGTCCCTCAGTTTTGTTCCGTTTTCTTTTAACTGACCTTCATCTTGTCATCTGCATAAAGTAATAATGCCTGTGAACAATTTGCATTTAACTCTCTACATAAAGGTAACATGATGTTATTACAATATGTCGTGTTGAATGTATTCTTCACTCGGAAAATATTGGTATGTTGTCATTGCTGAAATGACTCAATGCTGTCATTTATCATTGCAAAGTTAATAGACTCTTACACTTCCTGTATTCTTTCGCCATCGTTTTTCATCATTCTGTGACAAATTAGAATCTGTCTTTTTAAGAACACTTCCAAAAGAAAAAAAATGACAATCCCAATTTATTGTACTGATATTGAGCACAGTGTCTGTCAGCGAGCTACTAGAATGCGGTGAACTTACCAGCTGTGTGTGTGTGTGTGTGTGTGGGTGTGTGTGTGTGTGTGTGTGTGTGTGTGTGTGTGTGTGTGTGTGTGTGTGTGTGTGTGAGAGAGAGAGAGAGCAGATGGCAGAGAGCAGGTGTTCTGCAGCAGGCAGGCTGGTGAAACACCTCAGGATTCAGCAGAGCATCAGTGCCACATCTGGCCACCGGACACAAAACAGGCTGTGATCGAAAGCAGTGCGTTCTATCTGCACATTATGTTTAGGGTCTGTACTTGTCATGGGCCCTTCTCTTTCTTTTTTGTCTCGAAATTACAGTAAATATGCTACACGATGGCAACTGAAGCCAGCCTGGTTAGCATATCCTGCTAAACATATAGATGATAATTACCTGCACAGCTGTCTGGTGCCATGTTTTGTAATAGGTCTCGCCTCACTGCCTGGTCCTTCGAGACTCTTCTCTGTGCGTTGCTAATTTCTCAATTTGTCCGCTGCCTTCTTCTCCACTTTCCCACAGTTAACCTTGCTCTTTCTATGCCTGCTCTTATCCCCCCACGTTCTTCCCACTTTGTACAATCTAGGCCACTATGCCTTTTTTTTTCTCTGGCATTGACATTGCTATGATTTATTCCACTGAACTGAAGGTACTGCCTTCAGTGGTTTGGAATGATTCATGGACAGTTGCCATGTATATAATAGCATATAACAGTGTTTCAGGGAAAATACTTTTAGGTTCATTAAAAAATGCACATAAGAATAATTAACAAATTAGTCATCTGTTCTGTCAAAAGGAAAGGCAGGTGTCTCTAGGTGTGTGTGTGGTGCCGAGTCTCATGCTACTCCTCTGGAATACCAGGTAGTGATTGATAAAGAGGGACTAAGACCTCTGTTCTAGCTAATTAAACATCTTAGAACCTTTACTGAAAGTGGAAACCCATGTGGTGATCTACACAGGACTTTTAAAGATTCTTCCATAGGGATAAACCAAAAGAACCCCTAGTGTGCTAGATTTCACCATATTTTTTTGAAGACTTTGGTTCAGAGAGAAAGATCTGAAGATCTCAAATCACTCATCCACTTCAAGGTTTCAGAAGCACAGGCCCTGAGCTCTGGCTGGGGTGCAGGTGGCAGCTTCATCTGGAATTACGGTATTACAAACATCCAATTGGGGAGTCTTTAGAAATGATCTCTAGTATCTTTTGCACAGGACTTGTATACATAAAGAGATTACATCTTGATTATTTTAATCACACATATCTTCTTCAGTGTTCTGCCTGTCATCCATCAGAGTTTCTAGGGAACGTTACAGTAGTGGTTTCCCGTTGCCTTCTACCGGATTATTATAGAGGTTTTCTCCTCTCAACCTCTCAACCACTCTCTCACACACACACACACACACACACACACACACACACACACACACACACACACACACACACACTCCTAGTGGCAATTTAGAGTAGCCAGTTAACCTAACTGCATGTCTTTGGACTGTAGGGGAAACAGGATCGCCCGGAGGAAACTCCACACAGAAAGGCCCCTGTCGGCTGCTGGGCTCGAACTCAGAACCTTCTTGCTGTGAGGCAACAGTGCTTTTGGTTGTTGACCACTCTATTGGAATGTCCTACACACACACACACTTTTGTACTTCTATCTTTGGGGGAACACTCATTGACATGATGCATTCCCTAGCCCTTTACCCCAACCATAACCATCACAACTAAATCCCTAACTCCAACCCTTATCCTAACCCTAACCTAAACCTAATTCTAACCTGATCCCTAAAACTAAGCCTTAACTTTCAAACAGCCGTTTGAAGAAGTGAGGACCAACCAGAATGTCCTCACTTCCCAAAATTGTCCCAACTGTATTGGATCAAAGAATGTTCTGGTCCTCAACATGTAGCAAGTAGAAGTACACACACACACTTACAGATCACTTACTGCTTACTGTACAGTGAATGCACTACAATGTCAAGGGTCCTACATCACAACTGGTGTTTAAAGCCCAGCAATTAAAATATTAATCATCTTACTATTAATTAAGGTGGTTAAGTGCTGGTTGTGGTTTTATTAGTGCCACCATTTGGACGCCTAAGTGACACTCCTAATGGGGCCACTCTAAAAGAGTGTAATTGGGTCTGGCAATTCCATTTATTTGCACGGCCACTTGCCTGTCCTTCTGCCATCAATAATTCATCTAATTACCGATATTGTGGTGCAAGTCACTCTCAATTTAGGAGACAAACATGATTATTTTATAATAATACTGCTCAAAACATATGCATTTTCTCTCTCCTAGCATTAGTTCTATTAATTGTTAATGCCATGTTAACACAATGAGTAAGACAAACCCAAATGAAAGAACAAAAGAAGATTATATCATGACCTTTACAGCATGGATTAGCTAAGCACTGATTGGGCACTTGGACAAAAGTCAGCAGCAAAAACAAATGGCTATATCTGCTTTATTGTTTAAGATTTTTTTTATTTAATATATGCCACCTTTGGGTGAAAGACAGACAGCATTTCAGGTGCTGAGAAAAACAAGTGCAGACTAGTGGAATCTCTGCAGCCCATAATGATCTGGGTAATAATGATGTCAGCAGTGCTGCTGGAGCCGAGCCGCTCTGCTGTGTGTGAGTATAGCTGATGTAGATTATGTGGGGCAGTAAAACAGAGAGGAACTCCCCTGTATATGCGGGAGGTAAATGAAGTCTCAGGGGTGTAATATTCTCCAGCTCCAGCAGATACATTTGTTTAATTCTCATCTGTCAGAAAGCCTGCTCCGGCCCGCATATGTGCATAAAAGAAACGGAGGGGGAGGAGAATTAACGGGACAGAGGAAAGAGAGAGAATTATGCACGCAGTTAAATACATGCTTCTTGGATTCTTCCATGTCTGCCATTGATAAATATTACTCCAATCCATGGTTGCCTAACTTTCTTGTCTGTTCATATCTGATATATCTTTTTTGTTGTTGTTGTTGTTGTTGTTTTGTGTGTGTGTGTGTGTGTGTGTGTGTCTTTCACTGGGTTTCCATTGCAGTTTTGTGCACAATAGAAGCGATATTTTAAAAATTTCAACAAAACACAATTTGAATGGTCTGTGTTTCCATGAAGCGATTTTGTGCGATTAAAGCTGGATTTTCTCCTCTCACAATATTTTTTATCTTGCAATAGCTCTTACAGAGTGCTCTTTTTTCAGAAAAGTACTGTTCCCATTTGCTCTTCATGTCAGGAATGTAACTGAAATACAGAAAACGTGTTTCCATTTCACTTTTGCAAAATGTTGCTTTATCAAATCATCTGAAAAACCACCTCACATGAGGATAAAAACTTTTTGCGATATTTAAGAACTTGCTTCGAAATTCATGTGTTTCCATTACTCAATTTTTAGTTCACTATTTCAAATTGCAGGTTAAGCAGGTTAATCGAAATACAGCTACTGAAGTACCAGGGAGACACTGGAGCTCAACACATTCTTGGCCATTTCCAGCACTCTATGGAAGAATAGATCCTCACCCCCTCAGTTCAAGAGTTTCTTATTATTGCAAACCTTATGTAGTGAAATGCATCATTTTTGTCTGAAAGATTGTTCAAGTTCCATGCAGTTTATAGAATATGAATCTCATCTCATTATCTCTAGCCGCTTTATCCTGTTCTACAGGGTCGCAGGCAAGCTGGAGCCTATCCCAGCTGACTAGGGGCGAAAGGCGGGGTACACCCTGGACAAGTTGCCAGGTCATCACAGGGCTGACAGTTAGACACAGAGAACCATTCACACTCACATTCACACCTACGGTCAATTTAGAGTTACCAATTAACCTAACCTGCATGTCTTTGGACTGTGGGGGAAACCGGAGCACCCGGAGGAAACCCACGCGGACACGGGGAGAACATGCAAACTCCACACAGCAAGGCCCTTGTTGGCCACAGGGCTCGAACCCGGACCTTCTTGCTGTGAGGTGACAGCACTAACCACTACACCACGTGCCACCCTAGAATATGAATATTCTCATTCTCATTATCTCTAGACGCTTTATCCTGTTCTACAGGGTCGCAGGCAAGCTGGAGCCTATCCCAGCTGACTAGGGGCGAAAGGCGGGGTACACCCTGGACAAGTCGCCAGGTCATCACAGGGCTGACACATAGACACAGACAACCATTCACACTCACATTCACACCTACAGTCAATTTAGAGTCACCAGTTAACCTAACCTGCATGTCTTCGGACTGTGGGGGAAACCGGAGCACCTGGAGGAAACCCACGCGGACACGGGGAGAACATGCAAACTCCACACAGAAAAGCCCTTGCCGGCCACGGCCCGGACCTTCTTCCTGTGAGGTGACAGCGCTAACCACTACACCACCGTACCGCCCAAGAATATGAATATTGTGTGTAATAATATTAACCTAACCAAAGTGAAGCCTAATCTCTTCATAATCTTTCATTCATTCATTCATCTTCAGTAAATGATTCATCCTGGTCTGGGTCACAGTGGATCTGGTGCCTATCTCAAACACTGGACACAAGGTTGGAATACACCCTGGATGGGACATCACATAGAGCAAATTTGGAGTAGCCAATCTGCCTACTAGCATGTTTTTGGGAAGTGGGAGGAAACCAGAGAACCCTGAGGAAACCCATGCAGACAAAGCAAAAAAATGCGAAATTGCACAGACGGTAACCTGAGATCAAGATCGAACCAGGGACCAGGTAGGTGTGCCACCAAGACACTGTGATTAACCTACACTCTCAGAAAATAAAGTACATTATTGTACCTTTAGAAGTACAATGACTTGTCACTGGAGCAGTACCCTCTAAGATACTTATTTGTACCCTTTATATGCTGCTTGGGAACATAGATGTACCTTTTTGGCCCTAAAAAGGTACACATAGTCACATTGAGGTCCAATAATGAACCCTAAGGGGTATATTAGAGTAGATTGTACCTTGAGGGACAGAAATAGACTCCTACTGTACTCCTATTTCTGACAGTGTAGTGTTGGTAAAACCAGTCATTATGTACAGTATCAGTCAAAGTTCAGATACACTTTCTAATTCAGTGTTTTTTCTTTATTTTTATGAATTAAAATACACTTTTTGTGTTAAAATAATGATGGATGCCATTTCTCTTTACTTAGCTGAGTGGTTCTTGACATAATATCAGTGTTGTCGTCGTCACTAAACCTCAAGTCCGAGTCCAGTCTCGAGGCCCCAGTGTTCAAGTATGAGTCAAGTCCAAGTCATTAAAGGAAACTTCAAGTCAAGTCCACACGACTCCAACCGCACCATTTGATGGTGGCTGTTGCTGCCTTTATGTGAAACCATCTCTGCTACTGTGTTGGACTAACATTACTGCTTGACAGCCCCATTTTAGTTAATATGCTACAGATAAAAAAACTTGTCCATCACTCAGAAAGCTCTGCCATCAACAGGGCAAATAACATAAGAGAGGGTTAACACTAGCTAGTTAATTGGTCAGCAAGTCCTGCTATCAACAGGGCAATGAACATAGCATGTCACTACTCTGGATGGAGTCTTTCCAAATGACAATTGAAGTTCAAGGTTGTCCCCATCATCTCCTCAATAGTTCTTCTACATATGGAACACATAGAAGTGCATTTTTTCCCACTGAATGAGAAGTCTGTATAAGGAAAGCAGACAATCCTAGGGGCTTCTTTCCAGGCATTTTAGCACCATTAACATTTGTTTGTTCATGAACACGACGTATGAACAGGTGAATGTGCATTCTCTTGCACAAAATTAGTATAAAAATTAATGTAGATATAAATATCTTAGGTGGCACGGTGGTGTAGTGGTTAGCGCTGTCACCTCACAGCAAGAAGGTCCGGGTTTGAGCCCCATGGCCAGCGAAGGCCTTTCTGTGTGGAGTTTGCATGTTCTCCCCGTGTCTGCGTGGGTTTCCTCCAGGTGCTCCGGTTTCCCCCACAGTCCAAAGACATGCAGGTTCGGTTAACTGGTGACTCTAAATTGACCGTGGGTGTGAATGTGAGTGTGAATGGTTGTCTGTGTCTATGTGTCAGCCCTGCGATGACCTGGCGACTTGTCCAGGGTGTACCCCGCCTTTCACCCGTAGTCAGCTGGGATAGGCTCCAGCTTCCCTGCAACCCTGTAGAACAGGATAAAGTGGCTAGAGATAATGAGATGAGATAAATATCTTATACCAAATTATTATGGCATGTTACAAAAAAATAAAGAAAAAAACTAAGTCCTCGTCTCCAATTTACGAATCCGAATGCAGTTAATGCACGAATCCGAGTCCAAGTCCGAGTCATCAGTGCTCAAGTTTAAGTCAAGAGTCCTTAAAATTAGGGCACGAGTTGGACTCAAGTCAGAGTCCTGGACTTGAGTACTACAAGCCTGCATAATATGGATTACTACAGTTGTGGAATAGGGCTATTTACTGTATTTTTATTATTTACTGTTTGATCCCAAATACATTAGGCCGCCCATTTTTTATCTTTAGGTTCACGGATTTTTTCAACATATTTTTGATGATGTCGGTTGAAATAAAAATAAAAGTGTCCTTGTCCAATTTTTTTTTTTTTGCATGGCAAAATTTCAATGTCAGATTAAGATTTACATACATACATACATACACACACACACACGTGTGTGTGTGTGTGTGTGTGTGTGTGTGTGTGTGTGTGTGTGTGTGTGTGTGTGTTCTTGTGTATAAGTTTATAACACGGACTAGCATTCCAGTACTTACTTCTCTGAAGGTATATGTGGTCATATGACCGTTGAGCTCTCATGAGCACATCGAAGGCTGATACATTCGTGCTACTTGATTCGATAGGACTCTCTGTGGCACCATCCTCTTCTAATTCCACAGTCAGATACTTGCAGCCAAAATCGCGAACTAACGTTATGGCAGGCATATTCGGCATCGCGCTCGTTACATTACCACCTTCTTTCTGAGAACCAAAGATCGTTTTGATCTTTTCATTGTTTACTTTCAATGCTTGAGAGACGAAATCACCCACGTTTTGGTTAGTGAGACAGTGAAAAGACTTTTCTTTACCACACTTTATGCTTACATACAGTTGAGGCGATAGCTCGGAATCCATGCTGTCAGCGTCAGCCATGGTCAGCACGAGGTTGACACTGTCGTAAAGCGGTCATAAATACCATAAAAACATTCAAGTGAATACTCAATGTTGTAAATAGTTTTGTTTTCGGACTCGGCTGAAGTAGATATATACAACACACATTGTCGTTTGTATTTGCGATTCTGATACTTTTTACTTAAGGAAATATGACCTAGTACCAGGGATACAGTGCTGTTACAAGAAAAATATGTGACTATTTTTTTTTTACATTTCTTTTTGTACGTTTCAGCGGTAAAAATAAAAATATGCACAGACTTTTTATTTTTCTAGCGGTAGTATTTAACTGCCGTTGGCGGATCCATGATCCGAAAAATCTAAAATGAGTCACCTTAAGAAGGCAAGAAATTGCACTAATTAACTTTTGACAAGACACATCTGTTAATTGAAAAGCATTCCAGGTGACTACCACATGAAGCTGGTTAAAGGAGAACTGAAGTCATTTTTAAACTTGCTTTATTTCTTAATTAACGTGTTATTCAATTACGTTTTCTGTTTTAGTAACCTTATATCGTGACTCGTATTGGCAACTAATTGCAATTAAATATTATACTTATCAGCCTATTCGTTTTTTAGCCATGTTGAATTTAGTTCGTTTGGTCCGCGGCAGGCGTCGCTTATTTGTGCGATCTTCATGAGACTTGTGCGAGACTTCGAAACGTGAAGTGCCAGCCAGGTGTCAGTACCGCCATTTTGAAAACTGTTTTCCAAATGAAATATTGCACAAAAGTGAGTTTAAATGACAATTACTGCCTACTTTTTCAAACCTTCCTGATTGCTATCAAAACAAACAAAACTTCCGGCTTGATTACATCAGCATTCGAAAGAGGGCGCGCGCATCTTTTGACAATGTTGGCAGAGGTTGGTCACTTTGATTTCTGCTGTACGTTTTACTTCTGTCCTACGATGTCTCGCACAGGTCTCAGCGAATCTCATTTATGGCCATTGCTTTGACATATGGACTGATATATTACAGAGCATATTTCAAACACTCATAACTTGCTATAGCAGTGACAAAATAGCTATCAAAAAATGCATTCCTATATTTAATAAAATGAGATAAATAGAATTTTGATAATAAAAAATTTGCCTTCAGTTCTCCTTTAAGATAACACCAATAGTGTGCAAAGCGTCATCAAGGTAAACGCTGGATACTTTGAAGATTCTAAAATATGAAACATATTTTAGTTTTTAACACTTTTTTGTTTACTACATAATTCCATATATGTTCCATTTGTTATTTCATAGTTTTGATGTCTTCAGTATTGTTCTATAATGTAGAAAATAGTCAAAATACAGAAAAAACAATGAATGAGTAGGTGTGTCCAAACTTTTGACTGGTACTGTATTTATAATAAGGGCTAATGTTGTCTGATTTTGCTGTGGAATTAGAGAAAGTAAAGAACTCTTGATTAGGTGTATACACCACACAGTGAGTTAGAAAGCAAGTCCCATCTGTGCCATTATTATTTGAATTGGTAAAAAAGAAATGACTTGCATCTGAAACATGGGCCCTTCTCTATATTCAATATTGGCATGGATTTAGGTGAATTACGAAGCTGAAAATCAAGGCTAATTTACACCATTTGAGCAAACTATAAATAAATGTCACATCTAGCATCCAGGCCTGAAGTCATTTCCTGAATCGAGTAGATTTAAGGCAGTTGTTTTCAAAATGTTTTCAGGATAGTGTTTCGTACATACTATTTAGTGGAACTGTTGTGGAATCAAAAATTGACTCTCAAACTCATCCTAGATTCACGAACCTCATTAAATAGATATTCCGGCATGCAAGGGATATCAGGAATGTTGAAGTGTAATAGCAGCTGCAAAACCTGAAAGGGGGCAGTATGTTGTGACAAAAACTGCAAACATGTGATTGTGATTGTGACGAGGACATGTAGAGTGATGACACCTAAAAAGGTGTGCTCTGTACATCGAAACACCTAGAACCATACATCTAATGTGAAGATTCCTAGAAAAGCAGAATCATGTGCACCTAAACACCTACAACCTTTCACCTAGAATAAGGGCACTTAAACACCTACGTAGAACCATACCTCTACAGTGAGGACACCTAGAAAGGTGGTATCTGTACTTTGTATGCCTAAACACCTGGTACCATGCATGTAGAAGGAGAAAACCTAGGTGTACTCTGTACACCTAAATAGCTAGAACCATAGGCTACACCTAGAACAAGAACATCTACAAGGTGGAGTCTGTACTCTAATTCAACAGATTTTAAGCTCCTACACTTCCCTTAGATGCAGGACAACATGAATCATGCTGCACCTGGAATTAGTCACTTTAATAAAGCAAATATGTGTTCATCTCTTTGTGTTCGTTTACCTGGTGGGTGGTTCCAGCCTGGTCCTCAGCACGCCTTGGAGTACAGCAGCTGTCACTGCAAATGCGCATGTCATTGAGGGGAGACATTAATTGCCTTTGCTGGGTGGCAGCAGCGCAGCGCTCAGGTGTGTTCGGGGGCCGTCGGCGTGCAAATGAGATTTGGAGCTTCGCCGGCACTGTCTCCTTGCTGGAAATAATTGATCCACGGGGTCCACCTCAGAGGTGCACCTCCTCTCTCCCACTACAGTCCTTGACAGTCTCTGAATCTCTGATTGGTTAGCAGTCAGCAATAAATGACCAGCCCCTGACCTGGAACCCCCCTTTTCCCCAACACACCACTCCTTCACAAGGACGTCCAGAAGCTGAGGTGGTCAAACTAAGATTGTTTTTACTCTCCACTGTCCTCCATATAGTACTTTTACAACACACACACACATACACACACACACACTCATTTATGTTTGTTGTCGCTGGTCCAAGTTTTAATTAACTGGGGAGCACTTGCTCGGTGCCAGGATTCATGGACCACCAACACCAGCAGTTATTAGCTCATCCGGCTGATTGGTGATGAGCTTATGCCATCATGTGCATCCATCCATCATCCATTGTCCGTCCAGCGTAATCCACATTTCACGAAAATCGCTTCTTCTCTCTCAGTTCTTCACCGATTTTTATTCTTTTTGGCAGGAAGGTACGTCTGCCTGGGGTGCATATGGCTTCTATCCAAATTTGCATAATTGCAATTAACAATGAAGATATGGAGTAATTAATTCCTAACAAGCAGTTTCCACACAAATCGCTTCTTCTCTCTCAATTCTTCATCAATTTTGATTCTTTCTGGCATGAAGGTAGGGGTACCTCGGGTGCATATAACTTCTACCAAGATTTGCTTAATTACAATTATTAATGACATTATGGATTAATTAAGCAGGGGTGGCACGGTGGTGTAGTGGTTAGCACTGTTGCCTCACAGCAAGAAGGTCCAGGTTCGAGCCCCATGGCCAGCGAGGGCCTTTGTGTGGAGTTTGCATGTTCTTCCTGTGTCCATGTGGGTTTACTCCAGGTGCTCCGGTTTCCCCCACAGTCCAAAGACTTGCAGGTTAGGTTAATTAGTGGCTCTAAATTGACCATGAGTGTGAATGGTTGTTTGTCACTATGTGTCAGCCCTGCGATAACCTGGCGACTTGTCCAGGGTGTACTCTGCCTCTTGCCTATAGTCAGCTAGGCTAGGCTCCAGCTTGCCTGCAGCACTATAAAACAGGATAAGCAGTTACAGATAATGGATGGATGGATGGATGGATTGATTAAGCCTTAATGAGCAGTTCAACAAAAATTGCTTCTTCTCAGTCAGTTCCTCATCATTTTGGATTCTTTCTGGCAAATAGGTCGGTATTCCTAGGGTGTATATAGATTCTATATATAGCTTGTATATAGCTTGCAATATTTATTGCGCAAGGTGGCCCACTATCTAAAGATAGTTCCTTCTGGACTAGACGGGTCCGGACTGAGCTACGCCGTCATTTATGGTCTTATGTATTATTGAGGAATCAGGGTGTTGAACTTTGAACTGCAAAGTCATATACAACTTTTTCATATTAGGTTCAAAGTGTCATGAATAAATGTATCTTCTTGTGTGTTCAATAAAAATCAAACTAATTTCCCTGTTCAAATTGTAAAAAAAAAAAAAAAAAGCTCTAAAACACTACATTTATTCCTTGAGTTGCATGATGTACAGTATGAACAGGATATTAATTATGTATTAATGTAATTTATTACATACTTAATTTTCATTTTTTTCAAAATATCAATTTCTAATTGAAGTCTAAAAATGAGCAAAACATGATAAACAAATGATATCACATGTAAGTGGTTCACTTCCTCTTGACACTTCGCCCGTAGTCAGCTGGGATAGGCTCCAGCTTGCCTGCGACCCTGTAGAACAGGATAAAGCGGTTAGAGATAATGAGATGAGATAAGACTTCTCAGTCACACTTTTTTTGTGGCTGCATATGCACTAGAGGGTCTCCATTATATTTCACCTTATGCAGTGAGCATTTATCGTCCATTTGGAATAAAAAAATGTCATGTATTGTATAAGAAATATTAAAGTGACATATCAGCGACAATAACACATTACTGTGTGTAAATAAGTAATATTTGTGGAAATCCAAATAAACTCATCTCATTATCTCTAGCCGCTTTATCCTTCTACAGGGTCACAGGCAAGCTGGAGCCTATCCCAGCTGACTACGGGCGAAAGGCGGGGTACACCCTGGACAAGTCGCCAGGTCATCACAGGGCTGACACATAGACACAGACAACCATTCACACCTACGGTCAATTTAGAGTCACCAGTTAACCTAACCTGCATGTCTTTGGACTGTGGGGGAAACCGGAGCACCCGGAGGAAACCCACGCGGACACGGGGAGAACATGCAAACTCCACACAGAAAGGCCCTCGCTGGCCACGGGGCTCGAACCCAGAACCTTCTTGCTGTGAGGCGACAGCGCTAACCACTACACCACCGTGCCGCCCCTCTAAATAAACTGTGTATCTGAATTAGAAACATTAAGGTTTATGGTAATTGTGATGATATTGGTTCTAATATGAATGCAATGTGCATTACTGCTAATGTTGCAAAAGTAGTACTCTTGCTTTAAGAAATTAACCCAGACATCAGTTTCTTGGGGGCGGCACGGTGGTGCAGTGGTTAGCACTGTCACCTCACAGCAAGAAGGTCCTGGGTTTGAGCCTAGCAGCGGGCAAGGGCCTTTCTGTGTGGAGTTTGCATGTTCTTCCCCGTGTCCGCGTGGGTTTCCTCCGGGTGCTCCGGTTTCCCCCAAAGACATGCAGGTTAGGCTGATTGTTGGCTCTAAATTGGCCATAGGTGTGAATGGTTGTTTGTCTCTGTGTTAGCCCTGCGATGGTCTGGTGACTTGTCCAGGGTGTACCCCGCCTCTCACCCATAGCCAGCTGGGATAGACTCCAGCTTGCCCGTCACCCTGCACAGGATAAGCAGTTACAGATAATGGATGGATGGATGAATAACAATAATAATTTTACATCCAATGCTTCCTAAAAGGAAATAGACACATGGCATGTACATGTTCCTCTCACATCAGCACATCAGTAATTTATTTTGAAGACTAGTATGATACACTCCCCAGACACTTTAATAGAAACATCTGTCCACTTCCAAGTTTATGCAATCATGTGGCAACAGAACAATCCATAAAATCTTGCAGATACAGGTCAAGAGCTTCAGTTAACACCAAAAATCAGAATGTGGGGAAAATGTCATCTCAATTTCTCTGACCAATGCATAATCACTTGTGCCAGAAGGAACGGTTTGAGTAGCTCAGGCTCAACAAAACCGGTGAAGATTGAAATAAGACCAGGTGTTGTGTCTCCAGTCTTCAACTTGATGTTTTCCATGGGCTTGTTCCTACTGTAGCTTCTGATTCTTGCTCTTGGCTGACAGGAGCAGAAGCTGATGTGGTGTTCTACTGTTGTAGCTCATCCACCTGAAGGTTTGACGTATTATGCATTCTGAGTTGCTTTTATGCTGATCATGGTTGTTCCTGTCAGTCTGTCCATTCGCCTCTGACCTCTCTCATTAACATACCATTTCTGCCCACAGAACTGCAACTCTCTGGATGTTTTTTTGTTTTTTGCACCATCCTTTGTAACCTCTAGACGCTGTTGTAAAAATCAAAACAACCTGTCTGGCACCAACAGCCATTTTGTAAATTGAAATACCTTTTTTTTCTGCTCATAAAGAACAATCTTTGGACTTTTTTTTTAATAAAGCATTTTGTAAATCCTCATTACAGAGCAGATTTTTTGTTTAACATTATCCAAGTGAATGTGGATACAGGGTCTGCAGATTGGGTGGGTGGGTTTTAGTGCACATTGCTACAGGAAGAGATGAGAGTTATGTGATCTGATTAATTAAAAGCATGCATTCTCCTGTTCACCCTTCCATGCAGCATGTAAGCTTGTTTGAGTTTTACAGCATGATCCCACGAGGGGTGTGTGGGTGGGTGGGTGCGTGCGTCTGAGGAGTTACTTTAGTCTCTTTAGTAACGTGGCTTCTTCTCTTGCTTTTCAGGGAGCACTAGTCATAGAAGAGGGGGAGTGCTTAGTGTGTTTCATGGTTAATTCTGTGTCAATTAGTTGACTGCTGCCTTCCCTCCAGTGAACAGCACAAGCCTACAGAAGCCTACAGAAATCCTCTGGCTTTGACAGCCGCACTGTTCAATCATTTATCCTAAGGCCCCGGGCCACGTATCAGTGTCAACAAACATTCCACTGAAATCATATGAACCCGCCTCTGTTCTCAAGCTCTTTTTTTCTCTCTCACACTCATGCAGCCCTTTCATTCCCACTTCTATCTCCTGCTCTTTCTTCATGCTCCCAGCTCCCTTTCTTTATTTCCTTTTCTCCATGTGGAGTCTTGTGTAAAGAAAAAGGCCTTGTGGTTTGTTTTGCTGCAGTATAACAGTGTAAATGTCTCTCTGCAAATTCAGAGCAAATGTGCGGATGGTAGTTTAAGTTGTTTATTCCCTTTGGGACAAATGTCAGCAATTTGAGCTGAGAACATAATCCTGTCATCCTTCCCCATCTCAGTTGATTTGTATACACCAAAACTCATCCAAGTTGGTTTCAAGCTGCAGTGGATATGATTTGGTTTATATATATATATATATATATATATATATATATATATATATATATATATATATATATATATATATATATATATAAAACAGTTATTCGATGAAATCAAGTCACACATGAGCTGATAGCCATGTATGATGAGACTGAGTGGAATAACTGTTTTATTCTATCCACATTCACTGGATTTTGAGAGACAGAGCATTTTTATTTTTTTGCAAATTCAATAAATAAAAACTTTGTATAAAATGTCATTTCCACTTCAAAAGTAAACAAACTGGCAAAATGACAGTAGCAATTTATGAAAAATGCTATAATAATAATTATTGAAAAATAAAAAAAGATACATGCTTACCATGAAATACTTTCATTCCATATTTTGTTGTATTTTGGGGGGTTTTGTTTTCGAGTAGAGTTTTTATTTTGTCCTCGGTTGGTTCAGCAACACGCGCCGTCATTTTGTTTTTCTTCTTTTGGGTTTTTTGACTTTTAGCAAACCAACTTAAAGGTGCATTACTGCCACCGACTGGGCAAGAGATATGGGGGGGGGGGGGGGGGGGGAGACAGGCACCTATATTCTTTTAGATATTTCTGTTTCTTTTAAATACTTGATAACAAAATGATATATCTGACTCAATGTGCTCCACCATTTTGTTTTTCTCTACACACAGTATATGAGCTGATAGCCTAGTAGTAGAGTAGCCAATCAGAGCACGCAATTGCTGATATCCAGTGAATGTGGGTTGGAAAAAAAAAATATATATATATATATATATATATATATATATATATATATATATATATAATAAAAGAAAAATTCTCAAAAAGATGGTATTCCTGAGTAAGTCACTGTCAGGGCCATTGATTCTGGTTTATTTAGGGTTTTCAGACACTATTACACATACGTAAGTCATTTCACCACAACTTTAGAAAGATATCCAGCTTCGCACATAGCTGATATTAGTGTATAAGCTCACTAACTTTATCTAGCTAGCAAAAAGATACACTGTGGATGAATAACAAAATACACACCAAAAGCAACCAGGCATGTGAGTTTCTTGGTTCTGTGCCATGTTCTCATGTGTGCACAGAACCAAAGGTTATAATGCACTGTGTGCTTGTAGACTGCTGAGGGATCAGTGCACAGCAAACACAAGCACCAAAATGGCAAACACACATTCATGTTATCAATGTGTTTTCATAAGCCTTTGACCATATTTACTTTTTACATAATTATTACAAATACTGTTTAAAATAGAATATTTATAATTTCTCATTTTAAAATGTATCTGTTTTGAATTTATGAAGGAGCAAAACTTAATGGCTCAATATTTCAAACCATGGAATTATCAGAGCATTTCAAGGAATTTACCAAAACTCAATATCTGTTCTACAATCAGCCTGTGGTTTTATTATCAGTTGTCTAGTAATTACACATAAATCACTGGTGGAGTCTTCAATCTTTCCTCTGCTTTCAGTCAGGAAAGTTCACAGAAAATCAGGAATAATCATTTTTTAAAAATTGGAGAATAACATATCTTTTTCATTGCCTGTGTTTTCTGAGTGAGTAAACTGTAGAAGTGATGGAGACCAATAAACAAATGCAGGTGTTGATTAGTAAACCACACAAAACTGTCTCCACATGTCCTTGTAGACAAAGAATATTCATGGTGGGCTCCTGGTTCAGGACCTCAGCAGTGTTGTGATGTGTTTCTACCTCCTCGGATACTGAACCCAATACAGAGGTCCATACATCTAACACGATATTGCCCCATACATCGAACGTATAGTGTGTATTATTCATCCACCTCTCCATGTGGCCTGCCTCATCATTGCTTTGGGAATGAGGCAATAATTTTGATCACACGTCTGACTGATTGCTCTTCCGTATAGAAAGCAAACTTTCTCAGTCTTTCAGCTCTAGTATAACTATATATACTTATATTATATGGATACAAGTGTTTTATTGGGAAATACACCACTCGTATTTTTCATATGAGCTACATCATGATTCAAAACCATGACATAAATCTCTATATGTCACTTGTGAGGAAATTGGTGAATTGTTTTGATAAATTTCAGCACTTTTTGTTTGTGAATGTGTCTACATAATTAAAAAATCACACATTGGCTTGAAGATATGAAGTTTATCTTCTCGTAATGAAAAACTTGAATTTTTCATTTTAAAAAAATACATTGCGGATCTGAGTGACATACACTACCGTTCAAAAGTTTGGGGTTGCCCAGACAATTTTGTGTTTTCCATAAAAAGTCACACTTTTATTTACCACCATAAGTTGTAAAATGAATAGAAAATATAGTCAAGAAATTTTTCTGGCCATTTTGAGCATTTAATCGACCCCACAAATGTGATGCTCCAGAAACTCAATCTGCTCAAAGGAAGGTCAGTTTTATAGCTTCTCTAAAGAGCTCAACTGTTTTCAGCTGTGCTAACATGATTGTACAAGGGTTTTCTAATCATCCATTAGCCTTCTGAGGCAATGAGCAAACACATTGTACCATTAGAACACTGGAGTGAGAGTTGCTGGAAATGGGCCTCTATACACCTATGGAGATATTGCACCAAAAACCAGACATTTAGTAGAATTTAGCTAGAATAGTCATTTACCACATTAGCAATGTATAGAGTGTATTTCTGATTAGTTTAAAGTGATCTTCATTGAAAAGAACAGTGCTTTTCTTTCAAAAATAAGGAAATTTCAAAGTGACCCCAAATTTTTGAACGGTAGTGTATTTAAATAATATTGGCTGGCTTTTTTTCGTGGTATATCAGATATATTCCTTTCAGCTAGCATGATATTGAATGAGTCAAAGATGAGTTCAATATCATGTTAGCTGAATGGAATATATCTGATGTACCATGAAAAAAAGCCAGCCAATATTATTATTATTATTATTATTATTATTATTATTATTATTATTATTATTATACATACACATCCATTTCAGGTGTTCAATGCATCTTTCTCTCTCAAAATTCTCTCAGAATCTTTCGTATTTCATAAAGCAAACCTGGCAGCCATGTTTGTTTACAAATTGTCACAGTCACTCGCTAGTGCAGAAGTTTTATGTCTCCGATGTGTGACGTCATGTTGTCTTGACAACCATGCAATATCGTAAACCATATTCAATGCTCATTCTCCATTGGGTAGAGTGACGTAATACATGTAGTATAAGTGATATGCTAACAATATTGCATGCTATCAAACCAAATGAATGAAACCTGCTAGAAGGGAATAGAACACGTTTTTATTCCATCAAAAAAGTGTCCTGTATGTATAATTCCTGATATTTCACTCCAATGATGTCACTCCAAGTGTTTTCCTGCTGACTAGACACGCGTTGTCAAAATGGTGAACCAGTTCAAAGTTAAAATTCTTTTGATTAACTTGCATTTTTTTGTGGATGTGTCCATATAATATAAAGAATATTACATATAAATATATGTACATATAAATTGCATATGTGTCGTGGCACTGGATTTTTGTACCAGATGCTCTGTTTACAGAATGCATAGAAACGGTGTTGAAAAGTGTGATATTTTTGCACCATTTTCGCTAGCGGATCCAGTAACTATCAACAAATAATCACCTCAATAGCACCTGTATGGGATACATTTACCACTTTTAACATCATCCATGACTGTGTTGGACTGAAGCTGGTTCTACAGGACTTGAGACAGGGACTCGTTTTAAATGACTACCATGTAGTTACTGTCCAGAACCAGAAATGAGTCAACACTCGAGAGCATCCATTCATTGTACATGTACTGACTGAGTCCGAGTCCTGGTCTCCATGTTTTCAACACTGCATGTTCAGAGGTTAGAAAGAATAAAGACACACTGTATGACTGACTATCTTGTATCAACAACAGTTCTAGCTTTGTTGGTAACATTTTGTATAGGTTAAAGTTGGTCCCATGTTTGAAACAGAGTATCAGAGACTAATATTCTGACACCATTGGCACAGTGCCAAAAATGAATTTGGCATGGTACCAACCAATTAATAATGCATCAAATTAAATTACCTATAACTGTTTTGCAAATCCATAGTAAAAGTAGTGTCATTCTGGTACAAAAATACACTTTAGGCCTAGCTAAAACACCATGTACATCATGGACATTTTGAAGGCTTTCTGCCTGGAAAATGGACCATTCTGGGTTGCATGCACATGATTTCATGTTAGATTTGCAGTAACTTCCCCTGGTTCAATTTCACTTAGGTTTGTACTTCTGCACACAGAGGTTTGGTAGTGTAATGCAGCAAGTATAACTCAAAATCCATAATCTGAGCATCTGGTATGAAAATCTGGTGGATTGACACATACAGTATAAACATTACATAGAAATATATAAATACATAGAAATATATAAAGAATGGTGGTGCAAAGATATGAAGTTGTGGCAGCGGGGGCGTGGCCAAGCAGCAGTTTGTGAATGGAGGGTGGGGTCAGGGAAGGTAAGTGGCTAAGTCATTCCACCTGCTGTCGATTTAATGTGGGTGTGTGTTTGTTACAGGGATGGAGCATAAAAGGAGAGGGAGAAAAGGAGAAAAGGAGCTCTCTCCCCAACCACAATGGATTTGTGTGTGAGTGAGTGAAAGAAGGAAAGCTAAAAAGCAAAATAAAGTGTTGTATGCAACCATCAACTCTCACCTGCCATGCTTCTGTGCTCCACCCACATCAGGAAGTGTTACAGTGGTGCTGAAACCTGGGTGGAGCACAGAAGCATGGCAGGCGAGAGTTGATGGTTGCATACATATGTTATTTACCAGCTGGGAGGTCCATATCATGAAATACCGTGACCGAGGTCTTGAAAGTACTGATCGAGGCCCTCTGGCCCGAGATCAGTATTCAAGGCTGAGGTCACGGTATTTCACCATACGGACCGACCTTAAGCTGGTAAATAATATGTTTATTTTTTTCTTTACCAAATTCTAACAGAAAACGAGAGCGCCCGAAAGGGAAAACCGAGCCGAGCCACCATTTTGAATCATCATTCACGGCTGTAATGCAAATGGCTTCCTCCTCGGTATACAAGTGCACTTCTATGGCAGGAAAACAACTACTTTTTGCCGCCTATTTATACAAAATTGAGTCATTCAGGATTCGGACAGGGCGGCACAGTGGTGTAGTGGTTAGAGCTGTCGCCTCACAGCAAGAAGGTCCGGGTTCAAGCCCTGTGGCCGGCGAGGGCCTTTCTGTGTGGAGTTTGCATGTTCTCCCCGTGTCCGCGTGGGTTTCCTCCGGGTGCTCCGGTTTCCCCCACAGTCCAAAGACATGCAGGTTAGGTTAACTGGTGACTCTAAATTGACCGTGAGTGTGAATGGTTGTCTGTGTCTATGTGTCAGCCCTGTGATGACCTGGCGACTTGTCCAGGGTGTACCCCACCTCTCACCTGTAGTCAGCTGGGATAGGCTCCAGCTTGCCTGCGACCCTGTAGAACAGGATAAAGCGGCTAGAGAGAATGAGATGAGGATTCAGCCATGTTTTTGCTTGGCGTTAGCAAGTTAGAGGTTTTTAGCTTTCTCCTGAAATGTTTTCTTTTAGTTTGTCTTCCTCAGGGTAGTAAAACTCGCTTTCACTGTGAAGATTGTCGTTATCGCTATCCATGCTGTAAAATTAATGCTATTTTCCTGAGAAATGCTGGCAAAAATGTATAAGATTATTGACAATCTTATAAATAAATCTTATTAAAAAAAGATAAATGTTGACAAAAAAAAGCTACTATGTTCTTTGTTGTGAACGAGCGAGTTGCCAGAGGTCCGTAACCGGGGTCTGTACCGTAGAATACGGACCCGCTTGCCAGCCAATCAGAGTGCAGGATTGGATGGAAACCGCACTGCGAAAAAAATAAACCACTTTATTTTGCTTTTCAGCTTCCCTTCTTTCACTCACTCACACATGCATTGTGGTTGGGGAGACAGCTCCTTTTCTCTGCTCTCCTTTTATGCTCCATCCCTGTAACACACACACACACACCCACATTAATCGACAGCAGGTGGAATGACAGCCACTTACCTTACCCGACCCCACCCTCCATTCACAGACTGCTACTTGGCCACACCCCCACTACCACAGGAGCTTATCTTCTCCTGTTGAAAATACTTTCACTCGTCTGCTTTGTTCATTCATGAAATATGTTCACCACTGGAAGATAAACTTCATATCCTTGTGCAGCTGTGTAATATCATATATATATATATATATATATATATATATATATATATATATATATATATATATATATATATAACCAGTCAAAAGTTTGGAAACACCTTCAAATTCGATGTTTTTTCTTTATTTTAATTAACTAAAAGACACTTTGTGTCTTAAAGTAATGACTGTTATTTCTCTTTACTTAGTTGAGTGGTTCTTGACATAATATGGATTACTACAGTTGTTGAACAGGGCTATTTACTGTATTTTTATTATTTACTCTTTACTGGTTGATGGTGTCAAATGCATTAAGAAGGCAAGAAATTCCATTTTTGACAAGACACACCTGTTAATTGAGAAGCATTCCAGGTGACTACCTCATGAAGCTGGTTCAGATGATGCCAATAGTGTGCAAAGCTGTTATCAAGGTAAATAGTGACGACTTCAAAGAATCTAAAAAAAATTTGTTTTTTCAACACTTTTTTTGTTTACCATATAATTCCATATGTTCCATAATGTTATTTCATAGTTTTGATGAGTTCAGTATTGTTCTACAATGTAGGGAAAAAAATAAAAACATGGAATTTGAAGGTGTTTCCAAACTTTTGACTGGTACTATATATATATATATATATATATATATATATATATATATATATATATATATATATATATATAAAAGGATCTGGGCTCGAGTCATTTTGTAGAGCGATTTTGCTGAAATCAGAAGGTTCTTTTCAGTATTTCCATGTCTTCAGATTAATGGACCCCAATTTAAAAAAAAAACTAATCTCCTTTCTCTCATATTAGAAGGAAAAGTGTATGATGAAAGGAAAAAATATTACATTTCCTCTTTACCCATGTTGAGTCTGACACTTAAAACCAGTCACTAATTCTGCCACATTGCTTCTTGGTATGTTTTTACAGATCTGCTGGCAAGATCTATAGTCAAACTGTGAACATTGTCAATAAATGTGAATGCCATAACCCAGGTAAAATTATTACTAACTTGTAGTTTGGACTGATTATATTGCTATCACATCCTAGACTGGTCTTCTACTTTGCTTAGGGAAAATCTCAAGACAAGGTTAGGTTTTGTTTCTACTACAAGGCATGCTCTATGAGCAAATGTCTTAAGCTGAATAAATATTACAGTACTATATCATGAAATTAAATATTTTCTAGCAGTTCTTTCTAATTGAAACCTAAGAAATTAGCTGTGTTTTACTGTAATGCATAATTGACGGTTCACTTCTGACCGGAAATACAGCTGATCAGAATTCAGCTGATCTGAATGAATAACCAGTTTCTAAGGTGTGGTGACAGACAGGCAACTCAAGTCTGTTCTGTACAAATGCAAACTTTTTAAACCATTTGACTGTAAAAATGTTTTAATACCTCGTGAAAATACGGCCAGAAGGAGACAAACATTAAGAAAAGTGTAAAATGCACTGTACAGCTAGGTCAGTGTGGTTCATGAATGAACACAGAGCTCTGTTTTGGTGCCAGCTGGCTAAAACTACACAAATAATTCTGTGGCACAACATGGGCCAAGCTGGAGTCATGCCAGTATAAACCATCAGCAAATTAGTACCCAGGATGAGATCACATAAAGAATCTCATGTTTTTCAACATTGGTGTCAAAAGTAGACTTGTACTGGTTGTTGTATACTACTATATCTATGTGTTTGTTTAATTCAAGCATTTAATTTCAAATAAATTTGAATTTGAAATATTTGAAATAAATAACTTACTGATTTAAAAAAAATCAATTAATTAATTTATGTAAAATCTGTTATTACTTTCTGAGAACCAGAAGATCAAGGCGGTGAAGCAATTTATCCATATTTAGATGTATCACTCTATTTACACCATGTGTAAGAAGGATGGTATTTTTCTGCAGTAGGGGTGTGCCACCTCTGTTCCCACACACACGGACCAGGACTCATTCTTCAGAAGTTAATTTCCTGATTTTCATTTAGGAGTGGCATACTTTCAAAAGTGCTGTAGATTTTTCATGTCACGTCTTTGTCTTGCTCAATCTGCATTTTTCGGCCCTGTGTCAGTCATTGTAGAATGCTTCCTGTTTATGCTCTGTTGCTGCTAATAAGCTAGCAGTAAAATTACTGAAGCTAAATTCATGTCTGATTTCAGCTGTAGTAACATAGGGGTCGGGTTAGGGTCAGGGTTACAGAGCTCCTTAATGCTAAATTATGCAAACCTTGATGATGAGTAAGGAATCTGTGTATTAGAATTTGATGCAAACATGTAACAATGCTTAAATATTAGTTGTGTTTTTTTTTTCCTTCAAGGCACAGTGAAGGAGTGGTCATAAGTGCAGTTGGCACACTTAAAAGTCAACCTTTCAATTGGCATAAAGATCCAAGCCTGAATGGAATGAGGTGGCCCCATCTAACCCCACTCCAAGCCCTGTCAGCCTATCAGTGTGGAATTCATCCAAGGTTATTTCATCAATGGCTCATGTATCTTCTGGGATTGACAACCCCTAACAACACACGCTTACACTCAACCACTTCACTCATGTTTTATTTACTTTGGCTGATGTGTCAGATTTGGCAAAATGATGACAAGATATACAGTGGTGCTTGAAAGTTTGTGAACCCTTTAGAATTTGCTATATTTCTGCATAAATATGACCTAAAACATCATCAAATTTTTACACAAGTCCTAAAAGTAGATAAAGAGAACCCAGTTAAACAAATGAGACAAAAATATTATACTTGGTCATTTATTTATTGAGGAAAATGATCCAATATTACATATCTGCGAGTGGCAAAAGTATGTAAACCTCTAGGTTTAGCAGTTAATTTGAAGGTGAAATTAGAGTCAGGTGTTTTCAATCAATGGGATGACAGTCAGGTGTGAGTGGGCACCCTGTTTTATTGAAAGAACAGGGATCTATCAAAGTCTGATCTTCACAACACATGTTTGTGGAAGTGTATCATGGTACGAACAAAGGAGATTTCTGAGAACCTCAGAAAAATCGTTGTTGATGCTCATCAGGCTGGAAAAGGTTACAAAACCATCTCTAAAGAGTTTGGACTCCACCAATCCACAGTCAGACAGATTGTGTACAAATGGAGGAAATTCAAGACCATTGTTACCCTCCCCAGGATTGGTCGACCAACAAAGATCACTCCAAGAGCAAGGCGTGTAATAGTCGGTGAAGTCACAAAGGACCCCAGGGTAACTTCTAAGCAACTGAAGGCCTCTCTTACATTGGCTAATGTTAAAGTTCATGAGTCCACCATCAGGAGAACACTGAACAACAATGGTGTGCATGGCAGGGCTGCAAGGAGAAAGCCACTGCTCTCCAAAAAGAACATTGCTGTTCATCTGCAGTTTGCTAAAGATCATGTGGACATGCCAGAAGGCTATTGGAAAAATGTTTTGTGGACGGATGAGACCAAAATAGAACTTTTTGGTTTAAATGAGAAGCGTTATGTTTGGAGAAAGGAAAGCACTGCATTCCAGCATAAGAACCTTATCCCATCTGTGAAACATGGTTTTGGTAGTATCATGGTTTGGGCCTGTTTTGCTGCATCTGGGCCAGGATGGCTTGCCATCATTGATGGAACAATGAATTCTGAATTATACCAGCAAATTCTAAAGGAAAATGTCAGGACATCTGTCTATGAACTGAATCTCAAGAGAAGGTGGGTCATGCAGCAAGACAACGACCCTAAGCACACAAGTCGTTCTACCAAAGAATGGTTAAAGAAGAATAAAGTTAATGTTTTGGAATGGCCAAGTCAAAGTCCTGACCTTAATCCAATCGACATGTTGTGGAAGGACCTGAAGCGAGCAGTTCATGTGAGGAAACCCACCAACATCCCAGAGTTGAAGCTGTTCTGTACGGAGGAACGGGCTAAAATTCCTCCAAGCCGGTGTGCAGGACTGTTCAACAGTTACCAGAAACGTTTAGTTGCAGTTATTGCTGCACAAGGGGGTCACACCAGATACTGAAAGCAAAGGTTCACATACTTTTGCCACTCACAGATATGTAATATTGGATCATTTTCCTCAATAAATAAATGACCAAGTATAATATTTTTGTCTCATTTGTTTAACTGGGTTCTCTTTATCTAGGTTTAGGACTTGTGTGAAAATCTGATGATGTTTTAGGCCATATTTATGCAGAAATATAGAAAATTCCAAAGGGTTCACAAACTTTCAAGCACCACTGTGTGTATATACCGTAAAATACCAAATAATAGCCCAGGCGATTATTTGTCTCAATCACGTAAGAGACCCGGCGCGTATTAGAGACTAGGCGGCTATTTGGAACAGGCGATTAATTCCTTCTTCACAAATACCTTCCCCAAAATCTACCTCAAAACGGGGAAAAAAATCATTCTCAGATAGGCCTACTTTTAACCAGTATAACTTACAGTTTGTTTAGAGTTAGATTACAGATAGCACGGTGCCGACTTCGGGGAATTTTGAAGACGCAGAATGCATCTTCGCATGGCACAGTCGGGGTGGATAAAGGATAAATCACACACCTTTTCCTGTTAATGACTAGTTAAGCGCATGCTTTACAAAATAATCAAGAAACCACACCATTGTCTGTGCGCAGCACTGTGATTTAATTACTCTGCAAAGTTATGGTCACTTGCTATCACCCTCACCCATGCAGCCTCCACCCTTTGCGCTTCGCGATGTCTGTCAATCTGAAATTGCATGGAGGGCGCGACGTTGAAGCAACATAATTAGGGTGCGAAGTGTCAAACCAAAGGGTTTTTTCTTATGCTGAAAAATAAGTGACCTGCAGTGGCTACATACTGTCATCTTGCATTCTCACATTTCTCTCCAAGACGTCTCCCTATTTGGCGGATATGAGCCTATTCCCCGAGTGAGTTGGTACGGTGGCTCGACCCCGTAGAAAACTTAAAGTTCGGATGAAAGTTAGTTGAATAGGTTACTGACTTGTAGGCCTACATGTTGCCTGCCTGACGCGTGCTTCTGCCCAACTTGCACGACAGATTACTTGTTGAAAAGGCCCCTTGGATTAGATTGGCCGCGAGCAGACTGAAATGCATGTTAGAACGCTCTCACCTTTTTTGTAAAGCGTCTTCCAGATCCGAATGGGTAAGGGCAAGTGAAATGGTATAAGGTCTTTAATAAAACTCAGTGTGTGCTTTGACGCATGCATTCGGCAATTTAGGTCGTTTAACAGAAGCAGCAGTCCAACCTTGGAAACCCGCAGTCCTCAATGTCACCACACACGCTGGCTTTCGTTGGGTATACCCAAAGGGGTGGCTAAGACATCTGTCAAAAGTTACGGAGTTGCATTCCTCAAGAAATATTACGGTAGACCAAGATTATAACATTGAAATGGCATGTTTATTATCACGTAACAAAATGTTGTAAACAGTATTATAGAAATAATTTCATTCATTCATTCATTCATTCATTCATTCATTCATATTGTTTCGGTAGAAAACTATGCAATGCAAAATCGTTTAAACACCAGAAAACCAGAAAAGTGCTGGGCCTCAAGATTCTAGATAGAACGTTCGGACGCTTTTTTTTTTTTTTTAGACCCCGGCGAGTATTCGGAACCGGCCTTTATTTGTCACAACACACGCGTACACCCGGCCGTTAAAGGGAACTTGGCGGTTAATTGGAACTCGGCTATTATTTGGTATTTTACGGTATATATATATATATATATATATATATATATATATATATATATATATATATATATATATATATATATATATATATATATATAAACAACTTTATGGGTGCACCCTAAAACTTAATTATCCATCTGGATCCATTTGAAAAATTGCCATTTCCTTGGAACCGTTCCTTCTTTAATAGTGCAATTTATATCTGATAGTGTCATAGACTCTTTGTTAGGAAATGCAGTGCATGTACAGGCAATGTTGCCCCCGAAGCATAAGCTGTGTTTCACCCATCACCCCCCATGCTCCAAGCCCTCCCCTGCTGCCCCCCACCCAAAAAAAGTGCAGCATCCAGTAAAAAAGCAGGCCGATTATACATTTGGAGGGATTAAGTCCCTGATAATCCACCAAAACAAAGATCTCCTTTCTGAATAGTGAGAACAGGCAGCTTTGGACTGCGTCAGTTAGTCCTTATGGGACTTTTCCCTTAGAAAGGCACACATTCGTTTCTTTTCCTCACCTACTTCGCACCCCTCACCCAACCCATGTGATGCCCAGCCTTTAATGAGGCAACATGGGAAATCTACGTAATATCCATTAATAGATCTGAGGAAAGCAGATTTTCCAGGGCCACATGACGGCACTAGAACACCATGCATCCTAAAATACGTACTCAAACAATAACTTTAACAACAACAATCAAGCCAAGCAATGAGCAGTTCAATAATATCAGCAGAACAGTGATGTAAGACACTTGCCTCTAATTTTAGGAAGACAATATTGAAATATGTACTATAATTGAGCAGCCTGAGCAATTGTAGGCCATGGGACGCGCTTTTAATTTCATCACTCTGTCAGCTTTTATTAAAATCCATTCATCAGAAATGGAGGAGTGGGGAGGCATGGGGAGCAGTGGCGAGATACACCCAGCAGAGGCTGTGTGAGACAAGAGGGCAGGGTGTGTGTGTGCGTGTGTGTGTGTGTGGTGGGTGGGGAGTGAGGATCAAGAGGAGAGGGACTCACGTCAAGAGATTGATGGCAGAGATGGGGTTTATGGGGCTGTTGGGACGTCCAACCCTCCCCCAAAAAACCCACCCAGCCCCAACCTCAGGTCCATCTGTAACTGTCTGGGGAGGTCACTGAGGCTGGCGGATGCATCTCTCTTGTTTTCTAAAGAACAGTCCGCAAAAAATAGGACACAGTGTAAATCATAAGACGTGACTAATTATGAAATGTGTTTTAGAAGCCTGGCTGGACAAATCTGATTTTACTCAATCCATGAATTCACTTTTAAAGGGGTTTCCTTACTTATCATTAAATTTTAGCAAAACTGGAGAATTTGAGCACATTGTACTTGTTTGTTTTATAAGACTGTGCTTACGTATACATGGTGCATTTACAGCAGCAACTTTTCCTTCTCATGACTTCTGACTTCTGAATCTGTACGATTTTCATATCTCTTCCCTCTTTGATCTTTCCCAATGTTTCTCTGTCTCTCCAAAAGCCAACAGCACCACTGTTACGTCCCCGAGGATTAAGTCCAGGGAATGGGGGAGGCAACAAAGTACATCAACCGAGAGAAGAAGAAAAAACAAAATAGAGGGGATACGGAAACACATGAGTGAGTAAGTGAGTTTATTTATAAAACAAAAAAAGATAAAGGAGCACAACAAAACAGAAAGTAAAACCCAAAACCACTCCCTATGAAGTCAAGGTTGCGCACCTAGGCACACCACATCACCACTATTAACACACATACACACACACAGCGTAATCGCTGTTATCAGAAATCAGATTTCAGTTATCCAGACAGCATAACTGCTGTAATCCGACAACACCAAAAAACACACACAGAGTGATCTCTGTAATACAGGGTTAAACTGCACACAGACACACAGCATCCACACTGCTGTCTAGCCAATTTCAAGTCCATAGGTTTCCCCAGGTCTTTTAAAACAGCCACTTCCGGTGAACAATTAAGCGCAGGCGCAAGCTAACCACTCACAACAACAGTGGAGAGTGGTACCTGGAGAGAGACAAAAAAAGACATAACCCCAAGACCACAGCCGTAACCCCCCCCCCCCCCCCCCCCCCCATAAGAGCGAACGGGTACTTTGCTAAAATACACATGGCATACAAATACAAATGACATTACATAACAACAATGTGTACACCATTCAATTTTTTTTTCAATTGGATCCTCTTACCCACGGGACAGTGCATCAGTCCCTTTTTTATGCCTGATCTCAATGTTGTAGCCTTGTGCCAGCAGAGCCCAACGCATCAACCGCTGGTTATGGTTGTACATCTGGTCCAAGAAGACAAGGGGGTTATGATCAGTATATACAATTACTCGAGAAGAACTGGAGCCAACATACCCTTGAAGTGTTGAAGGGTGAGTAGCATGGCTAAGGTTTCTTTTTCAATAGTGGAGTAGTTCAGCTGATGATGTTTGAACTTGACCGAGAAGTAGCATACAGAATAGCATACACCACCATCCCCATCCTGTAGTAATACAGCACCAGCTCCAGAGGCACTAGCATCAACTTCTAGTTTGAAAGGAAGCGAGAAGTTAGGTGCAGCCAGGACTGGAGCGCTACAGAGGAGAGATTTAGCAGCATCAAAGGCATGTTGACAATCATCATTCCAATCAAAAGGAACAGCAGGTCCACACAGTTTGGTGAGAGGAGCAACCACAGCAGAGAAGTTTTTACAGAAACATCTGTAGTAGCCAATCATGCTGAGAAAACAATAGAGTTCACGTCTGGTAGTGGGAACTGGATAGGACAGCACAGCTGTGACTTTAGCATCTACTGGATGGATCTTACCTGTTTCCCCAGGTAAGTGACAGTTGCCTTAGCGAACTCACACTTGGCAAGATTAAGGGTTAACGAGGCCTCAGCAAGCCGCTGGAACACCAAAGTCAGACTGGCAATATGGTCTGCCCAGCTATTTGAATAAACTACAACATCGTCAAGGTAGACATTACAGTGGGGAATATTCCCCAACACCAGGTGCATCAGGCACTGAAGGGTGGCAGGCACATTTCTCATGCCAAACTCCATAACCGTGTATTGCAGGAAATGGTCGGGTGTCACAAACATGGAAATATCAGAGGCTCTGGGTGATAAAGGAACCTGTCAGTATCCTTTGAGCAGATCAAGTTTAGTAATGAGCACTGCTGGGCCAATGCTGTCAATGCAGTCCTCCATGCGAGGCAATGGGAAGGAATCTGGTACCGTAACTGTGTTAACCTTATGGAAATCTGTGCAGAAACGATGGGTGCCATCAGACTTAGGAACCAGCAAACAAGGGGAACTCCAAGGACTGCAACTGGGTTTGGCTAAACCATTTTCCAACAGATACTTAACCTCTTCCTTCATTATCTCCCTCTTTTCTATGGGACAGTGGTAGGCATGTTGCTTAACGGGGGGAGCAGTACCGACATCAATGTCATGGTGTAACACACTTGTACATGATGGCAGATCATTGAACAAAGTGGGGTAGGAATGAAGGAGCATAACAACATCATCCCTCTGACACTTAGGAAGATAGGACAAATGGGTTTCTATGTTAGACAGAAACTCAGAATTTGAAAATCTACCACACAGCTGACTGTCAGTTAACCCTCTCAAACCATCATCAGACAAAGATCCTACACAAACCAAGGAGGCAGATGTCTTATCGGGGGCAGCAGTCTCCAGAGTTTTTTTCCTGCTCCCCCTGAGTAGCTTCCCTGGAATTATAGGGTTTGAGCATGTTAACATGGCACAATCGTGTTTTTTCCTTCGCTCAGGGGTGTAGATGACATAATCTGTGTCAGACACTTTACTTTTTACCACATATGGACCTAAGAAACGGGCAGAAAGAGCAGAGCCAGACATTGGCAATAGAACTAAAACTTGATCACCTGGCTGAAACTGTCACTCAACTGCTTTCTTGTCAAAGCACTTCTTCATACTCTTCTGCAAGGAGGAGAGGGCTTCTTTTGCCAAGGAAAATGCATGATGCAAATGTTCTTTACACTATGACACAAACTCTCGCACACTACATTTTGAGGAAGAACTAGACATGAACTGTTCCTCAGCATCAACTTCAGTGTTTGATGCCAATGTTCAAGTATGCCCTGTGACTCTGGGTGATATGCACTGGACACTGAGTGAGAAACGCCCAAAGATTGCAAAAGTCTTTGAAAGGAAATTGGTACCTTGATCCATCTGCACTTTTTTCGGTAAACCAAAGGTGGTGAAGAACTTTGTCGATGCATTTGTGACAGCTGATGCCATGATTTTTCTCAAGGGAATTGCTTCTGGAAAATGAGTGGAGACACACATTACAGTTAGTAAAAACTGGTTACCAGACTTTGTTCTGGGCAGTGGGTCAACACAATCGACAATAACATGCTCAAAGGGTTCACCAACAGCAGGAATGGGGTGCAGAGGGGCTGGAGGCACCACTTGATTAGGCTTACCCACAATTTGGCAGGTATGGCAAGTCTTACAAAAGGGCACTACATCAGCTTTCATTCCTGTCCAAAAGAAATGTCTCAGGATCCAATCATATGTTTTAATCATACCTAGATGACCAGCCCATCCATGCTCATGTGCTAGTTCGAGTACATGCTGCCGATAACCAACAGGAATGACTATCTGGTATACTGTGCCCCAATCCCCACCTAAAATGTCTCCTGCTTCACCTGGTCGTAAAACCCACTTGCGCATCAACACGCCATTATCCATAAAAAATGACTGCTTTTCCTTGCACTCGCTAGTGTCCTTAAGGACTGCTCTGAAACACTTGGCTAAGGATGGATCATCTTTCTGGGCACTGATGAGCGCCTCACGGGTCAGTGGCAGTGATACCCCAAGAGCAGTGATAGGTTCTATCAACCTCTTGGCTTTAATGCTGTGGGGTTCAATTCACCAACCGGTAGCACCTTTTCCTCTGTCGAGACAGAAGCAAACAGGGAATCAGACAAACCAACATCTGGGACCTGCTTATTAGCTTGAGCTCTCCTCAGAACACTAACTGCAAAAACATCTGGATGACATAGAGCCAGGTCATCCTGCCCTCCCCCAGAAATGGGAACATCAGTAACCACAGGAGCAGGAAAGATTTTACCACCAGCGATGTCATTTCCCATGATAAAATCAATGCTGTCAATAGAAAAACAAGTGAGGACCCCTACTGGAAAGAAACCAGTAACCAAGCTAGAGTTCATATGAATGCATTGGAGGGGTGCAGGCACGAAATCCATCCCAATACCTCTCACTATGTTACTCATGCCACAGACAGATGTAGCACTCAAGTACTGTAAACTATGTAGCTGTTAGAAGCTACGTTGTTAATTTTGTTAGGGTTGGTCTATGTGTATGGTTAATTTACTTGTTTTTGGTGAGTAGGGCAATATTTAATTTGGAGGAGTTTGTGGTTAATCCCACTCTGAGCGCAGTGACCCTCATATGTGTGACTTCATTGAGACTCACTACCTGGATGAACAGGTGAAGTCCATTAAGGAGCTTGCTGATTGGGTCACTAACCTGCGCCGTATGGGAGTGCCTCAGAACAGCATGGCTGAATATCTCTTTGATAAACACACACTGGGTAGTGAGAGCAGCTAAATGCCCTCCTTCACTTGTATGCCATCCTGTATGCTACTTCTCGGTCAAGTTCAAATGTCATCAGCTGAACTACTCCACTATTGAAAAAGAAACCTTAGCCATGCTACTCGCCCTTCAACACTTCAAAGGGTATGTTGGCTCCAGTTCTTCTCCAGTGATTGTATATACTGATCATAATCCCCTTGTCTTCTTGGCCCAAATGTACAACCATAACCCACGGTTGATGCGTTGGGCTCTGCTGGCACAAGGCTACAACATTGAGATCAGGCATAAAAAAGGGACTGATACACTGTCCTGTGGGTAAGAGGGTCCAATTGGAAAAAAAAATTGGAATGGTGTACACATTGTCATTATGTAATGTCATTTGTATTTGTATGCCATGTGTATTTTAGCAAAGTACCCGTTCGCTCTTATGGGGGGGGGGGGGGGGGGGGTAGTTACGGCTGTGGTGTTGGGTGTGTGTCTTTTTTTATGTCTCTCTCCAGGTACCACCCTCCACTGTTGCTGTGAGTGGTTAGCTGCGCCTGCACTTAATTGTTCACTGGAAGCGGCTGTTTTAAAAGACCTGGGGAAACCTACAGACGGGGGCCATTGGCCACACCCAAGGAGTACACAGCTGGTCATCAGGCCAATTGTGGATGCTGTGTGTGTGTGTGTGTGTGTGTGTGTGTGTGTGTGTGTGTGTGTGTGTGTGTGTGTGTGTGTGTGTGTGTGTGTGTGCACAATTTAACCCTGTATTACAGAAATCACTCTGTGTGTTTTTTGGTGTTGTCGGATTACAGCAGTTATGCTCTGTGGATAACTGAAATCTGATTTCTGATAACAGCGATTACGCTGTGTGTGTGTGTGTGTGTGTGTGTGTGTGTGTGTGTGTGTGTGTGTGTGTGTGTGTGTGTTAATAGTGGTAACGTGGTGCACCTAGGTGCGCAACGTTGACATCATAGGGAGTGGTTTTGGGTTTTACTTTCTGTTTTGTTGTGCTCCTTTATCTTTTTTGTTTTATAAATAAACTCACTTATTCACTCACGTATTTCCGTTTCCCCTCTATTTTGTTTTTTCTTCTTCTCTCAGTTGATGTACTTTGTTACCTCCCCCATTTCCTGGACTTAATCCTCGGGGACGTAACATATTTGGACGTAACATACACCGTAGCTTCTAACAACAGCACCACTGTTACGTTCCCGAGGATTAAGTCCAGGGAATGGGGGAGATAACAAAGTACGTCAACCGATAGAAGAAGAAAAAACAAAATGGAGGGGAAACAGAAACACGTGAGTAAGTGAGTTTATTTATAAAACAAAAAAGATAAAGGAGCACAACAAAATGGAAAGCAAAACCCAAAACCACTCCCTATGAAGTCAAGGTGCACCGTGTCACCACTATTAAGACACACACACAGCGTAATCGCTGTTATCAGAAATTAGATTTCAGTTATCCACACAGCATAACTGCTGTAATCCGACAACACCAAAAAACACACACAGTGATCTCTGTAATACAGGGTTAAATCGCGCATGCGCGCACACACACACAGCATCCACACTGCTGTCTGGCCAATTTCAAGTCCGTAGATTTCCCCAGGTCTTTTAAAACAGCCGCTTCCTGTGAACAATTAAGTGCCGGTGCAGCTAACCACTCACAGCAATGGTGGAGGGTGGTACCTGGAGAGAGACAAAAAAAAAAAGACACACCCCCAACACCACAGCCATAACAACCACCAATCCAATCAAAGGCAAATTAAATGAGTTATTATTTCAGCCCTCTCACCTAATGACGTACAAATGTAGATAATTAATGAAAAGCATAGGTGAGGACCTTTTTCACAGTGTCTTCACTTTGTGTTCTTAAATAGTACATGACTGCAATCACAATCCAAGTATGATAAAAAAAAAAAAACAACAGTAAAATAAAATGAAGTGTGACAACATATGAATTTCAAATGTGTGGGGAGACATCAAAGTGCACCATCCTGGGTGCCTTCGACAAGGACGCTCGCTGATTTTTAATTCCGTTGCCCTGATTGTATCAGCAGCCTAACAAAGAGCTGTGCAGGCCCTGCCGGAGAGTGGCATCGGGCAAGGAGAGATAGAGAGAGAGGAAAGAAGAGAGATGGAGAGAGAGTGAAATCATAGAGGAGAGAAGAGGAGATGGAGAAGTGGGAAGGAAAGAAGAAAGCGGAATCTCTTCCAAACACAGACGGCTGGACCCTTTGTTGTCCTAGTGATCACAGGGACCCTTTCATCAGGGAGGGAGCAGTTTCCACTCCTCTCTATTTTGGTAAGGGAGCATGTGTATGTCAGAGTAAGTGTGTGTGTGTGTGTGTGTGTGTGTGTGTGTGTGTGTGTGTGTGTGTGAGAGAGAGAGAGAGAGAGAGAGAGAGAGAGAGATTTGTTCCTATATTTATTATGCTACTGTAGCACTGTAGGTGCACAATGTCCATACTCAAATTCAAACAATAATAAAATGACTTTTCTTCAATAAAACTTTGTGACTCATTTTCTCAGATGAACAGGAAAGGTCAGTCTGAAACAATTACATAAAACATTATTATTATTATTATTATTATTATTATTATTATTATCTTGATCCTCTGTTGAATATACCTGTGAAAAAAGGGGGTTTGTGTGTCTTTTTTCCAGAAGATATGATTATTATTAATTTGTAATACATATTCCAACTGGGTTCCCAGTTCAATCCTGAACTCAGTTTACTGTCAGTGTAGAATTATGTGTCTGTTCTTCTCATGTCTCTGTGGGTTTCCAACCAAAAACATGCTACTCTAAATTGCTGCAGTTGCCCATGTGTGTATGTATGATGCCCTGCAATGGACTGGTGTCCCATTTAGTCTGTGACTCCGCTTGCATCCAGCTTTCCCAGGGTATCATTTGCTGAAGATGAATAAATGAATGAATGAAAATGTTTTCCAATGGTATAAATTCAGAAGGCATCCACTGCTAAGTAAAGGACATGAGAGTTGATATACAGTTGTACATTCAAAATTGGATTTGATATATAATGTATTTAATGAACATACACAAGTGAGTACATCAAATAGTATTTGTTCAGGTTTTTTTCTTGGCAGGATGTCGTGGGTGTGCAGAGGAAGGTGAATGTGCATAGGAATGACTCAGGCAGCATAATTAGCTCAGAGCATGAGGGCACAGCAGCTATACAAACATGCAAGACATTTGGGCTATTGGCACAAGCTTGTGCCAACATTACCAACTGTGCCAGACTGGCTGACAAAGTAGACAGAGCACTGTATGCATGTGTGGAGTTTACACAATGGACCACTAGTTGTATGAATCAAAGGGATTCAGATTTAATCTGTACATCTACAGTACCAGTGAAAAGTTTGGACACCCCTACTCATTCATAGGTTTTTCTGTATTTTGACTATTTTCTACATTGTAGAACAATACTGAAGACATCAAAACTATGAAATAACACATGGAACATAGATGGAATTGTGTGGTAAGCAAAAAATTAAAAAAAAATATATATATATATATATTTCATATTTTAGATTCTTCAAAGTCACCACCATTTCCCTTAATGATGCTTTGCACACTATTGGCATTATCGTAACCAGCTTCATGAGGTAGTCACCTGGAATGCTTTTTGGTTAACAGGTGCCTCATCAAAAGTTATTTAGTGCAATTTCTTGCTGTCTTAATGTGTTTGAGATCAAACTTTAAATAATAAATCATGAAAATACAGTAAATAGTCCTATTCCACAACTGTAGTAATCCATATTACGTCAAGAACCCCTCAAGTAAGAAAAGAGAAATGATGTCCATAATTACTTTAAGACATGAAGTGTCTTTTAATTAATAAAAATAAAGAAAAAACATTGAATAAAAAGTATGTCCAAACTTTTGACTGGTGCAGTAGTTTAGATAAATTTATTTACTACTGTATATTCGTGTAATTTAAGAATACCATAACGGCTTGTTTTACTATGCTCACAGTGTAAGAAGTGCAGACTGCAAACAGCTTGCAATCTAATTTTAACCCAGAAAAATGATAAAAGGAATAATTTAGCCAATAATGAAATGTACACAATTATGGCCTTTACCACAAATATACTGTAACTGGTCAGACATTATATGTCCTGGATTTAGTTAATAAGTTGTTTTATATGTAATTTCACGGATTTATATAACTTGAATACCAGACTTGTTTTAGTCAATTAACCCCTTTGGACACAAGGAAAAATGCTATGGAACTTCATGTGTACAATTGTAGACATTATGTCCAACGCGGTTAATTGCAATTCCTGTCTAAAATATCTGTAATGTTCTGCATGTTCATGTGAAATTTTTCATAATTTGGTTTCATCTCACCAAATCGTCTACCACGTGAAACAAAATCAAGCAAAGCATTTCTACTGTATGTCTTTCTAAAACAATTTAAAACACATGGGTCTTGTCCTCGGCGGCACGGTGGTGTAGTGGTTAGCGCTGTCGCCTCACAGCAAGAAGGTCCGGGTTCGAGCCCCGTGCCCGGCGAGGGCCTTTCTGTGTGGAGTTTGCATGTTCTCCCCGTGTCTGCGTGGGTTTCCTCCGGGTGCTCCGGTTTCCCCCACAGTCCAAAGACATGCAGGTTAGGTTAACTGGTGACTCTAAATTGAGCGTAGGTGTGAATGTGAGTGTGAATGGTTGTCTGTGTCTATGTGTCAGCCCTGTGATGACCTGGCGACTTGTCCAGGGTGTACCCCGCCTTTCGCCCGTAGTCAGCTGGGATAGGCTCCAGCTTGCCTGCGACCCTGTAGAACAGGATAAAGCGGCTAGAGATAATGAGATGAGATGAGATGAGATGAGATGAGATGAGATGGGTCTTGTCCTAGCTTAGTCAAATGTAGGGTCTCTGAGATAAATAAACTTTGTTTATTTTCACGAACATCATTACTTTGGTAAACCTTAGCTCCCACTTATTTAAGAATCACTCATAACTTAAGATCTCATGAAATCCTAAACTTATATGTAAGGTAAGTATTTATGTGCTAGCATCGAGGGGGTGAAATATGGTAATAACCAAAGGTGTATTTCCTTTTATTTGTTAAAGTGAGATCCTAATTATCAGTTTTAATGACCCTTACTTTCTATGCTTTTGGATAATCAAAGATCACACCACAAAATACCTCATGGATGCATGTTTGCAACACAGTGTAACTGGATAAGTAAATACAAATGGAAAATGCAAAGTAAATACAAACGTTCAGTTTTGGTCTGAAGTACTGAAATCATAAGCTAGGTTAACACTTATGAAACACAAACACAGAAACTTCCAAATGCACAAAAAGAAAGTGAATAATGACAATGAATTTATTGACTTACTTTATTCTTTTTTGAAATACGACAAAACATTATATATATATATATATATATATATATATATATATATATATATATATATATATATACACACACACACACACACTTTGTAGATGAGAACAGAACAACATTTATTTAACTTGATTTACATTAAAAATTCATATCATTTTCTTATTAATGTTGTACACTACAGCTATTTCACAGTTATTCCACAAAATTGAGTCGTACATGAGCTGATAGCCGATGAGACATGTAACACCAAGTTGGCTACAAGCCATGTAAGACGAGATTGAGTGGAATAACTGTTTTATTCTATACGCATTCACTGGATTTTGAGAAACAGAACATTTTAATTTTATTTTTTGCAATTTCGATAAATAAAATCTTTACATAAAACATCCGACAAAATCATTTTCACTTAAAATGTAAATAAACAAGCAAAATGACAGTAGCAATTTATGAAAAATGCTATAATAATTCTTGAAAAATAAAAAGATATGTTTTTACCATCAAATGCTTTCATTCCATATTTTGTTGCTTTTTTGTCATTTTCAGAGTTTTGTTTTTGAGTAGAGTTTTTATTTCGTTCTCAATTGGTTCAGTAACACGCGTTGCCATTTTATTTTTCTATACTCACAGTATATGAGCTGATATCCTAGTAGTAGAGTAGCCAATCAGAGCGTGCGAGTGCTCATATCCAGTGAATGTGGATAGAATAATCATTGATATTCACTAATACAATGAAAAAAGTGAAAACTCCTTGAGCTATACAGTCAGTCCTTACCACCGAACTATAACAAACCTGGCCACTTAAAGTAAAATATCACAATAGTAATGAACTGTTATTGAACATTTCTCAGGCTCCCAGGTATTGATTTGAGTATGGTTAGAAATTCTGTACATAAAATTCAGAATTGCTTTGACAATATCTTTGTTACACAACTGCAGTTATCTATTAACTATTTCTCAATAACTAAATGAGAGTACATCAATGTAAATGAGGCAATTAATGATTTGCCATTACAAATTATTACACTGTATGACAATCTTTTCTTCATCAAAGTCTTTGAGAACATGAATATAGTAGGACTACAGTATAAATTGTTATGATTGTCACACCCATGCATTTCTCATTCAGAAGCTGCTGTGTTGTTGTTTTTTCTTCTTTTTCATTGATTTTTTCCCCCACAACTTCCTCCTTTAGTCATGTTACTGAACGTGAGAGAGATGGCCATGCTGTTTACAACCAGGTCATCACACACAGGTGTGTGTGTGTGTGTGTGTGTGTGTGTGTGTGTGTGTGTGTGTGTGTGTGTGTGTGTGTGTGTGTGTGATTCTCCTCTTCTTTTCTTATGGCGTGCTAAAGACTTTGATAAGGACATATACATGATACTGTGGGTGTTTCAAAAGAGAAACTGAGAAGGAGGCATGACAGAAAAGTAGCACATCCACAATCCCTCAGGGACTCACAGCAACCAAGCTTTCATTCAACAACCTGTCAGTTTCCTTAACAAACATACTCTGATCAAAAATTATGGTGCATCAGTAACAATTCACATTACCAGGTTGTAATTTGCTTTGGCAGTGTGTGTAGGCATGTATGAGTAAAGTACGCCCTCCGTGGCTATTGGCAGCCCTTGTAAAGATTAGTAAAAAGGGTTGGGGGGGGGGGATCCACCTTTTGGTGAAGTTGCTTCATCCCACACTGAAAAAAAAATGAGAAAAATCCAACCTTTAATTGAAATAAATGTATTCAGAGAAAAACAAATCCCTCATCAAGAAATAATTATTTTCTACAAAAACACATGCACCACTATTATTGGCACCCCAGCATTTAATACTTTATACAACCTCCCTTTGCCAGTAAAACAGCACTGAGTCTCCTGTAACATTTTATAAGGTTGGAGATACAGAGCAGGGCATCTGAGACCGTTCCTCTTTACACAATCTCTCCACATCATCCAGGGTCCGAGACCCTTTCTTGTGCGCTCTCTCTCTGTCTCTCTCTCTCTCTCTCTCTCTCTCTCTCTCTCCTCTTCAGCTCACCCTACAGGTTTTCACTGGGGTTCAGGTCAGGGGACTGAGATGGCAAGGGCAGAAACTTGATTCTGTGGTCAGCGAACCATTTTTGTTTTGATTTGGACATATGCTTCAGATCATTGTCCTGCTGGAAGATCCACTGACTACCCAGTTTTAGTTTCCTGGTAGAAGCAGCCAGATTTTGATTTCAAATGTCCTGGTATTTCATGGAGTCCATGATGCCATGTACAAGGTTTCCAGGGCCTTTGGAGGAAAAACAGCTTCAACATCACAGAACTTTCACCATATATTACAGTTGGGATCAGGTTCTTTTCATTATAGCCACCCTTCTTTTTACAACAAATCCACCTTGAGTGTTTATTGCCAAAAAGTTCCATTTTTGTTTCATCAGACCATAGAATACAGTTCTAGTCAAAGTTGTAGTAGTGTTTCATAAACTCTAGGCACTTATATTTGTGGTTAACTGACAGAAAAGTCTTTTTAATTTTTTTTTTCCGGCACACCTTCCAAATAATCTGTTGGTGTGGAGGTGGTATCTGATGGTGATTTTGAACATTTGGAAACCCCAAGATTTTACTTTTTCTTGTAATTCACCAATAGTGATCCTTGGGGATTGACTGATTGATTGATTTGTTTGTTTGTTTGTTTGTTTGTTTGTTAATTTATTTTTGCCTCTTTTACCAACTTCCTCTCTGTACATGGGGGGAATAAACTCAGGTCCTCTTCCAAGTAAGTTTGTAACAGTTCCAGTTGGTGTCCACATTTTTATTATTCCCCTAACAGTAGAAATGGACATTTTCAGCTGAGTGGCTTTTTTTTTTTATAACCATTCCCTGACTTATGAAGGTCAAGACACTTCTCCCTCATTTGGTTTGTGTGTTCTCTCTTATCTTTCCCATGTTGGTGGATGACTAACCCTGTGTCCGAAATCGCTCCCTACTCACTATATAGGGCACTATATAGTGAGGACACCATTTTATAGTGCTGTCCGAAATGATAGTGAGGATTACTGCACCCTATATAGTGCACTCAAAGTATCCCACAATGCATCACGAAAAGTAGTGTACAACCAGTGGTCACTAACCAAGCAATATATACCATCATGCATTGTGGTTGCACTGAAAGACATCAAATTAAAAGTCTCAAATTTGATTTAACAAAAGGCAGTGGCAAAGAAGAAAGTATTCAGCCTTGATTTAAAAAAAACTGAAAGATGCAGGTACTTTGTATTGATTAATGTGGGAAATACGATCAGTATAATATGTATTTATCACAAAAACACATGCACGTATTTATTATTTTGAAAACCCACAAGCCGGCTGATCTGGCACATTTTAATTGTGTGACAGTAATGACATAAATACCAGTGTGACGGACTAGTGTCCAAAAGCATTTTTTTTTTCATTTTACCAATGAGCTCACTATATAGTCCTCTATATAGTAATTCCCTATATAGGGAGTAGGGAGTAGTGAACAAGTGAGTGATTCGGACACAGGGGAATTTGGCCTCTGTGTCACCTCATATTTGTACCCCAGTTAATCAGGAAGTCATCGATGACAGCTTGAAAGTTCCTACACACTCCAGTCAACTCAAAAATGTACAATTTAAATAGGAAACCTGCTTCAGTCACATTTTCACTATAATTTTCAGGGGTGCCTGTAATATTGACACGTTTTTGTAGAAAATAATTATTTCTCGATGAGGGATTTGTTTTTCTCTGAATAAATTCATTTCAATTAAAGGTTGGATTTTTCTCATTTTTTTTTCAGTGTGAGATGAAGCAACTTCACCAAATCGTGGATTTTTTTTCCAACCCTTTTTACTAATCTTGACAAGGAGTGCCAATAATTGTAGAGGGCACTGTGTGTGTGTGTGTGTGTGTGTGTGTGTGTGTGTGTGTGTGTGTGTGTGTGTGTGTGTATATATATATATATATATATATATATATATATATATATATATATATATATATATAAAGTGTAGTATAGAAAAATTTCACTCTGACACCCAACTTTTGAACATTATTAAAAATTTATTCTCGACAAACGTTTCGGCCTTCAGCCTTCGCAGTGTCAAAAAAACAACATGGTGCTATGGGCTTATATATACAAATTTGTGAATTCTATACACTTCAAAATAAAAGACAAAGAAAAAATAAACTATTAATTACACAATTTAATAATTCAATATTATTAAAATTTATTAAAAAGAATGTGATTTTTAGATTTATATTCTTTTTGCTTTTTTAACCCATAAGGGGCTAAAGTAAACAATTGTGACATCCAGTACACTTCCCTATTTAGAAGCACATTGTCTAAACTATCTTGAGCAGCATTAACTATTGTTTCTATACAAATGAATTCAAACTCATTCAAATTATGGGGAGACTGATTAAAATGTTTGGCTACTTCACATGTTTTTTTTTGTTGTTTTTCATACTAGATTTATGGTTACGCTACTTTATATATATATATATATATATATATATATATATATATATATATATATATATATATATATATATATACACACACACTTTCCTTCCATAATCCACACAAAAACACAGCATGTAATGTAAGTGTACATGGCCAAGAAACAGTACTGTGGGACTCTTTCAAATAAGTATCAAACCCTCAAATCAAATCAGCGCACTGATAATTGAGAATGATGATGTAGGAAAAGCCAATTGCAAGTCACATGAGCATATCTCAGTGAGATGAATCATCCACTCAACGCAATGCAATTGATAAAAAAAAATCTGACAGACAGCAACACATGCATACAATAAGCAAAGCGTGTGTTCCCATATTTCAACTACAGCCAAACCACACGCTGAGTTTTAATGGCAAATCAACAAAGCAAGAACATGAAAGGAGGGCCAGCTTCTCGGCAGAGAGCAGAAATTATTCATCAGTGGTGGAGTGTTGCACTGCAGGCGAAAGAACCTGCAGCACCACTGCTTTTTAATTGCCAGAAAATGAGTGTAAACGAGGAAGAAGAGGTGGGGGGTTAGAATTCAGATAAGTGCAGCAGTCAGAGATGCCTCTCCTCAACCTTCCTCCTTGCCCCGTGAAAAAAAGGCGGAAGTGACAGATAGAGGGAGTAAGACTGCATAAAAATGTATGGAAAGATTAGGTCTGGGAGGAAGTTTACTCTGCTTGTTTTGGATGGGGAACCTGCAGGTTTTACAGATACCAAATGTCAGAACAACTGTCTGACCTACATGCTGAGAGAAACATGGGTGCGCTTGTACTCTAATAGCAGAATGGGCTTTTGTGATGGTAGAATAGAATTTTAAAAAAGGGTTTAGAAAAAATAATGGCAGAGGAAGTGAGGGACGTTTCGCAAATGTCATATGCACTCCTTAAAGAAGCGGTTAATTGTGGTGACTGTGCAAGAGAAAATCTAGTAAGTGAAACTCTAACTGGACAAAATCTCTGTGTGTGTGTGTGTGTGTGTGTGTGTGTGTGTGTGTGTGTGTGTGTGTGTGTGTGTGTGTGTATTTGCTACATTTTGAGGACCAAAATATATTTTTACCAATAAAGTTGGGACATTTTGGGGAAGTGAGGATATTTTGGTGAGTCCTCACTTCTTCAAAGGATTGTTTGAGTGTTAAGACTTAGTTTTAGGGTTAGAATTAGGTTTAGGTTAGGGTAAGGGTTGGGGTTAAGACCCAGTCCCACAATACCGATATCTCATCTCATCTCATTATCTCTAGCCGCTTTATCCTGTTCTACAGGGTCGCAGGCAAGCTGGAGCCTATCCCAGCTGACTACGGGCGAAAGGCGGGGTACACCCTGGACAAGTCGCCAGGTCATCACAGGGCTGACACATAGACACAGACAACCATTCACACTCACATTCACACCTACGGTCAATTTAGAGTCACCAGTTAACCTAACCTGCATGTCTTTGGACTGTGGGGGAAACCGGAGCACCCAGAGGAAACCCACGCGGACACGGGGAGAACATGCAACCTCTGCACAAAAAGGCCCTCGCTGGCCACGGGGCTCAAACCCAGGACCTTCTTGCTGTGAGGCGACAGCGCTAACCACTACACCACCGTGCCGCCTTATACTGATATCTATAACTATAAATATAACTACAACTATAATGATAACTAGAAATAAATCAGTCCCCTGCAGGTTATGTGGTTGGTGCTCACACCAGACCGATAACGATGCTTATAGCCCAGGCCTGGGTTTACCAGTATCGGTGAGATTGTTTCTGGAGCCATTTTTCCAGGCCTGGACCTGACCTGATAAAACATCTGACCAATCAGGACATTGTTTACATGTGACGTTGTCTGAACACATGCTATTTTTCCCAGGCATCTTTGTACATCCTTGTTGCATCATGAAGTCACGGAATACGGATTCACAGAAAATAAAAAAATATAATACAAAGCACGGATCTTTTATTCACAGATATTGTGATATTTTCCATGAAATATCAATAGTCAATTAATAAAGTCACCATATAAATGCAGGTAAGATATTTTAACTATGAACTTTGGCAGTCCAAACATTTAATTGTTTTAGATTTCTTAATTTTTTATCCATGATGCATCATCTGTATGAAATCCGTAACCAATCTGTAATATACTGAAGCATCCGTGACCAATTTGTAAATTATTAGCATCTGTGATGCATCTGTATTAAAATCCATAAACACTCCGTGTTTTGTATCCTTTTTTAATTATATTTCCGTAGTCTGTGACTAATCTGTATTATACAGTATCAACCACTGGAGTATGTACATGAGTTGTTTTGAAGTCCAAGATGTACAGTACGACCCAGAATAATGTGCTACTACTTGGAAATACTTCCATGACTATTTCTAAGTTGCATGCATTTATTTACCTGAGTGGCTGTACCAAGCGATATTATAGTCAGGATTATAGTTGTGGTGTGTGTGGTTCCAGTACTGGAACTAAATTCAGATATAGGTATAGCTATAGTTATTGGTGTTGTGGGAGTGGGCCCTTAGGCATTTAGTTGTGATGGTTATGGTTGGGGTAAGGGGCTAGGGAATGCATCGTGTCAATGAGTGTCCCCACAAAGGTAGAAATACAAGTGTGTGTGTGTGTGTGTGTGTGTGTGTGTGTGTGTGTGTGTGTGTGTGTGTGTGTGTGTGTGTGTGTGTGTGTGTGTGTGTGTGTGTGTGTGTGTGCGCCTGCTTCTGCTTTATTTCAAACATTCCCCCTATTGAATCAATCCAAATCTTATCTGAGTCTCTCCTTATAAACTCTTATAATCATTAGTCCAGTGTTTCCAAATCCTCTTTAGCTTCTCTGCACCTGTTTCCAGGACCTGCGAGGCTGAAATTGCAGCTGGGCTTTGGGGACTCCACCTCTGCTATCAGGGCTGACCCAAATGCAAGCAGCTCTCAGACTGGTCAATCCGCAATTAAAAGCAGTCTAACTCAATTCAGTCTGCCTACAAGTGCTTGAGTGCAGACAATGCTGAGACATGAGCGGTCAACCTCTGGGCACGACCCCTCTTAAGTGAAACCTGGTCACTTTACCGCTGACTTTCCCAGTCTCAAGTCAAAACACCTTCACTCATGAACAAAGTATGATCTGACAGACACATTGTGGACTTTCCTTCCACAAGCTGGGGTAAGAAAAAAAATTGAAAGACAAGTGACATTTTTGTGGGTTAATTATGATGGTAAGACTGTGGTTTCCTGACATCTGCTCACTTGATTGTGTGAGCTTGGCATGACCCCTCTGTCCTCTGGCAGTGAACTCCATAATTCAGTGAACTCAAGACCAGTAAGACCCTGACAACCTCACTCTGACAGAGCTCTCTGATTGGTCTATTAAATTTATACAGGTGGAAAAGTCACTCAGTCTTTAAGGGTCCTTGTAGCATAATGAAAAGACAAAAGAAAGAAAAAGTGACAGGCCTAGTAAATGTTTCAGCAGCACACACACACAGTAAGAGAGCTGGGTGACTGGGCTCCATTAGGACTGCATTAACATGAATTACTATTTAATTAAGACAAAGCACATGATTAATAATTTTAGAGAGAGCTCCTGGATATCACTTGTGTGTATATTAATGAGCGTGATGCTACAACTCTTCTCTCCAGCCACTTAGGTTTAACAGTCTACAGAGGTTTTCACCTCCACGAACTAAATATCTCACACTGGAATATCGAAATAGCACATTTTATCTTTGCTTATTGTATTAATATAAAAGTGACAGTATAGCATTATTCTTAAGCTCAATGAGATAATAACATAGTAATTCAGTAGTAACAAGAGTATATTTCCATCTCGCTTAAAATCGTTATTTGAGACACAGATTATTCTTGAATATGGATGATTTATGCAAGGCTCTCGAAACCACAGAAAATAATTTACTGTCACTAACACATCAAAAACAAAGTGTGTCTGAATTTACAATAATATTTTAAAAGGAATGCATACAACAAAAGTACAAAAGCTCTGCTGTTAAAAGAAAGCACTTTTTCTTTTTGGAATTATGTCTCTTCTTGTTAGGAAGCTCTCGTACTTAATGAATTGCTGTCACATAAAAAGATGTTTTTAAGTAGACTTTGAGTAGGACAGAAAATGCTTCAAATTTTGATTGTAAGCTTCAAAGGAGCACTGATTATTTTCTATTGTTTTCACAGTTCTTCAGGCATATGTAACTAAAAGTAATCCAGAAACATTTAACGTCTTCTACAGGAATGATATTTACATCCATGAAATTCTAACTTCATACTGACAAATTAAGAAATTTTCATTTTGTTGATTTAATTTTTTTCCAAGTTCCATTATATTTTCTTGAACTAGCTGCTTTTCTAGATTAAACAATTCAAGTCATTTACTAACTAAAACATTTGGACATTAACTCAAATACAGAAGGAGATTTCACCAAGGCATGTAAAACATCAGCAAAGCTTGAGCTATCTCAGTATGGGCCATGATTAAGCTCAAGCCACTAAGGCAATTTAAAATGTACATTCTTAAAGCAGTTTACAGGATTAAAACAAAGAATGCATGCTTGTTGTTGTTTTGTTTTGTTTTGTTTTGTTTTGTTTTGTTTTGTTTTGTTTTGTTTTGTTTTGTTTTGTTTTGTGGGTCTGACAAAAACGCTGTCCTGATAGTAAAACTTGAAATGATTTGAAAATATTTGGTGCGACAATATCCTCTTGGGTTTAAGCAGATCTCAAAAGGGATCAGAATAAGTTCAGTCCCTGTGGTAGCAGTCTTTTCAACATTTTCAGGCAGACTACATTATAGGAATGGAAAGAAATAATAGGGATTTGATCAGCTATTGAGGTGATAGACAGAAGAGAGCCCCAATGTATTCAGGTGCATGCTTCCAACCCCTTCAGCCCACTAGCTGTTTACTTCTCTATCAGCTGCTTACTAAGAACCAGGCCACCATCCATATTCAGGCAGTACAAATTCCACTGCTTATCGCGCCAGCCTCCTCCAAAAAGCTCCCTGTCTTCCCTTCTGCACATACATACATACATAAACACGTCTTCATGGAAGTCAGTGGCAAGTGCTCACCCGGGAGGGGCATCAGGATAAAGATCACCTTGAATTCAAAGTAGAGGATTGAGGCCTCGGTGGACAGAGTGCCAGCCACATAGGTTAGAACACCAAACAAAGTATGTATGTCTGTCTGTCTGTCTGTCTGTCTGTCACTACGTACTATACGTGTGGCTGCGGCTGTGGCTACACTAAGAGGTTTATCAGTATGTCTCTGGTCCTCCATTATACTTAGCCGAGGGCATATTTTATTGTTGAAGGTGTGAAAATTGTAATAAGTCCAAGCCAAGGACTACAGACGTAACTAAGCCTAGCATGCTGAAAATTGAGTTTACACCTGTACCATCTCTGAGGAATTGAACTGCGAGCTTCTGCAAGGAACAGCAATAATTCCCACTTCCAAAAGTAATTCTTGATATAAATATCTACATCACTTTAAAAAAAAAAGTTTTCTTCACTCACTGTAAGAAATTTCAAGTCGAAATTTCACCCGCTGCTTTAAACTCAGGTCGAAGATAACCTTATAACACTGACAACCCAGACAAGACTCACAAGTAATCAGGACAATGTAAGTGAAAACTTGAGTTCAATTTCCAAAACCTGTGGAGTTAAAGAGAAGAAACGAATTCACATTATTTAATGAGGATATTATTTATTTATTTATTTATTTATTTATTTATTTTTAAACAGTGGACACAGTGGCAATTAAAATGGAATGTAAGTGGAGTTATACATTATATAGCCTACTTTTTTCTTCTGTATAAATTTGAAAAAAAATGTTTGTGAAGAAATAAAAAGTGAGAAAAAATAACATGGTTGATCTGCACAGTTTCTCACATTCTTCATGTTCAGACCCACTCAGAGCTGAGCTGAGCTGAGTTGAAGAGCACCTCTGTACTCTTTAGTTCTGTCTAGGACGAAGGGGACTGTCTTTCTGTGTAGGTCTGTCTTTCTGTCTCTCTCTCTCTCGACTAATTGCGTGTCGGTGCGCGTATATTCATGTCGGCGTCTTCAGAGCCCCGCCTAATTAGCCCAAAGATAAGTGGAGAGATGGAGAAAGATTGCGCACACCTTTTTTTTTTACCGAAAAGAGGAAGCGTTCCTTCGCGTTTCCCTCGGGAGTCTGGCGCAATGGCCTGAGTTTGTTAGCCAAAAGAGAGAGAGGGAGAGAGAGAGAGAGAGAGAGAGAGAGAGAGGGAGAGAGAGAGAGAGAGAGAGAGAGAGGGAGAGAGAGGGAGGGAGAGGGAGAGAGAGAGAGAGAGAGAGAGAGAGAGAGAGAGACGTACCTGAGTTGCACTCTGTAAACTGGAAGCGCGCGCGCCCATTAGCCACGTCTGTCAAAACAAATGTCTAAATGGATGGGTGGAAAAGGGAGACTTGGCGGTTGAAGTTGTGTGAGGCGAATATATAATTAAAACACTTTAGGTTTGCGTCTATCGTAATGTTTTATTAATGAATAAGAACTGTAAGCGTTTGGGGGGGGGGGGGGGGGGACAGGGCAACTCTCGGTGAGAGGACATGTTTAAGTCTCCCAAGTCAAGCTACAGTAGAGTGCTATTATCCTGCATGCTGATTTTTATATTTCATTTCATTTCAATTTTTTTGTTTGTTTAACTTATGTCGTTACAATAACATTAGACATCCAAAAAGTAAATACCTGAGTGGGGCAAGCTAAATTAATCAGTCCATTATGACTTCCAGGAAGTGCAGAATATTCTTAATTTGAAGTGTTACATTTAAAAAAAAAACAAATACAGGAAAACTTGAGGCTCTTTCATACAAACTGACCAGCAAATGACTTCACTGGTCTAATATTTATTGCCTTATAATGTTGTTTGTTTATTTCCTCAGAGTTATGCAATAGTGTTTTTAAGCATAAGTAGCTTAATTTAACGAGTATTAAACAATGTGTCTAAACAAACTGGCTATAAACATTATAGAAACAAAATGGAGTATTATCTATGTCTTATATATATATATATATATATATATATATATATATATATATATATATATATATATATATATATATATATATATATATATATATATATATATATATATAAAATAAACCCCAAAACTAATAGGCTTAAAGTTTGAAAATGTCTGTAGTTTTTATTGCAGTTGCTTGATTCTTGTCTTGCATGATTCATTGTTGTTTGTTTGTTTGTTTGTTTGTTTGTTTGTTTGTTTGTTTTATAGCCTGAATAAAGGGAACTTTTGTCTGCACGTTTCCGGGATGTACTTAATTACTTGTTTGTTTGACAGACACGCTGCTTCAGGATATGGAAGGGTGTTAATTGTGTAGATTAGATCACGTGATTTTTCAAGGGGCGTGGCATATTGAGAAAATCAGTGAACAACGACGCGATACTAACGACTTGTTTAGCAAAACACAGCCTGTGGAAACTCATCGTTATCACGCAAACTATAGCAAGTCTATCCACAATGAAGACTAAAGCTGTCTGTGTGGAAGGTATCTGGATCGTTTGTGTCGACTTGTTTTAAATATCATTTAAAAATCTGATGTTGTAGAGTAATACAACAGCTACACACAGGCTGAGTCTAACCTCTTTAAACTTCGTTAACTGCTGCAGCCAGAATTAGTGCATCCACGATGGTGAAAGAGCACAGCTGTTCCCTACTGTCTGACAGGAATGGTGCAGAACAGGGCCTATTCTTTGGCTTTTTCCTGTAACGCAAATCACTCATCAGACACATCAGTGCAGTCCTTTCAGCAGCCTCTCCATGGCAACCTCGCGCGTCCAGGGAAAAATGCCCCCCGCGCCACACAAGGCCGTATTATCGGCGAGCATCTGCGTGCTTTTGTAGCCAGCGGGGGAACTACAAGAGTCGGTCTGTGCCTCTGCTTTGCCACGACTCCCCGAACAGCGATCACTGCGCTTTTTATAGACTCTCAAATGAGCAGGAGCGGACAGTAAAGCATGCTCATTAAGTGCGTCCCGGAAAGCGAGCTCTGAGGCTCACGATAAACTCTGTATCACACCATCCATGACGTCTCCGTCATCTCCTCAGCTCTGTTTAATAGACTCCATTCCCATTCAGAACCTGTCACACACTTAGGCTATATTACAACAAGACCAAATTGATATCCAATAATAGCGCAGTGAAGGAAGTTGATATGGCATGAAATATTGGCCTATTTAAACAAAATCTAATTTAATTGCACAAAATTATAGGATTTGAGAAGAAGCATGTGGCATGATCAAAATCAAATACATCAGGACTGTAAAGATTAATGTCACGATTAGGATTTATAACCGCCTACTTTAATAGGTGATCATATATAAATCAGGTAAAAATCGTGTAAAACAAAATAGCTAAATACAGTTCAGCAGAATATTTGTTAACGAGAATGTTTGCAAGCAAAAGAAGACTGTCAAAATGGCGTCTACTTCCTTTCTATAACGTTCAGGCCAAATGTTTAATAAATACCCTGTAGGCCAAATGTTTAATAAATACCCTTTAGGCTTGGCTACACCTGTCTCATGATGCCACTGAGGTAAATAAATAAAGTATGAGTGGACATAACCCCGCCTTTGAAAGAGTGCTGAGGAGCACCTGTGACCCTAAACACACACACACACACACACACACACACACACACACACACTGAATGGACACACGGAAGGAAAAGTGAAAACTTACCAATGTGAAACATTTTGCTTTCATGTCGGATTTTCCCAAATATTATGTTGCATTTCTATTCAAAACCCTGTGGAAATAACCCACTGAACACAAGACAAATGCGACCGTTAGCATTAAAAAAAATTACAATAAATAATTGAAATAGGACTGATACCCCAAAAAAATCTTCAGCAGCGGCTCCGGATGCAGAAGGAGTGTGTGTTCCTGATTGCGGAGTTTTAGACGACTGAAACAGGAGAGATGTAAGATTTGTTTAAAGCCCCGCATTTCCATTTAAGAACGTGATTGTGTTTGCAAAGATCCCTTTCAATCTTCACAATCTCCCCCTCTCTACCCCTCAGCGTCTCAGAGGCTGCTTTGCAATTCATAGAATTGGTAATTTGCTATTGGGACAAAACGTGAAGAGAAAAGTAATCAGATCAGCCGGGAAAGCGGTGCAAAAAGAAGCCAGGGGAAAACGCAAGATTTCTTGGAGTTGCTGTTCAGGGGGGGACATGGATACAGGGATACATGGAAAGAAGATGTATAGAAATAACTGTGGCTAGGGTGACATTTTCTCGATTCAAACATTAGGAAATTAACTAGGATGACAAAGAGAAAAAAAAAGGGGGGGGGGGGATCATGAAAAGCCGACATTTATTCTGAACAATGCCATGCAGAGTAGCAAGTGGAAAAGTCATCAGAATTAGTGTCAGTATGGGAAAACGACAGGCTGCGAGAAAATGAAGGGCTCTGTTTAGAAAATAAGTAAAGCCTTTAGAAAACCTTCAGTTTAGTGAACTTGAGAGCGCGTGTACGTGTATTGAAGTTCAATGAAATGCATCTACTCTGTCAGAAAATAAAGTACAACATTTTCTTAGATTGTATAAAGTATGGCAAAAATAATAATTGCTTTGTAGAGATAGTGCAGCCTCTCACTGTAACCAACATGTCAATGCTGTCGAGTGATTTGCATGAATCATGGAAGGCTTGTTGGAATACTTTCGAATACTAATGCGTTTCAGAGGAGAGCTCTAGTTACTAAGAGTACTAATTGAAGTCGGGAAGAGGGGCATTCTTCCCCCGGACTAAAGAGTACGGTACTCCCCCACGTGGTCATTTGCAAAACAACCTACCAGCCAGTGATTTCCTCCGGCTTTGCTGCTCGCTGTCTTGACTAGTGGGGAGAAGGAGAAGAAAGGGATTTCAAAAGAGGGAGAGAAAGCTTTGTGAAAGCCGCCAATTGCGAGTAACTGGGATCACGGCGGGAGACAGCCAACCAAACAGCCCGCGCGAGGGGAAAACACGAAGCGTCAGTCGAGCTCGAGGCGGCCGGCAGCCAATGCACGCGCAGGGGAGGCGTGTCCACGCGCTGCTCCAGCGCCTCCCCGCGTGGGCTGTCGCGCTCGCGCTCTAAAAAGCTCTCTCACCTCCGGAGCGCGCGTCAGTTTTCGGAGTAGGAGCCATGGCGACGACAGCTCAGTATATCCCGCGGAATAACTCGTTGCCTTCCAACCCTCTCATGCACCCGGACTCGGACCGGATGCACCAGGGCACGACCTATCGAGAAGTGCAGAAGATGATGCACCACGAGTACCTTCAAGGGCTCGCGGCGTCCAACGCGGGCCATCCAATGAGCCTGACGCACCACCAGTGGCTGCCCACATCCGGCGCAGACTGGAGCAGCGGGACGCACCTCGGCCAGCAGCCTGAGCACAAGGCCAGCGTGCCTGCGAGCCGCGACGAGCTGACCAGTGGCTACCACAGGTCGCATTTGGTGCACCAGGCTGCACAGAACGGCCACCATGGCTCCTGGGCACCGAGCAACACCACGCATCACCTGTCGCCGCTGTCGCCCGCTTCAGGGGGCCACCAGTCACTGGTCTACTCTCAGACAGGCTATGCGATGCTGAGCCCGCAACCGTCGCTGCATCACGGCATGCGCGAGCCGCTGCACGACGATGCCGGCGGTCATGAACATCAGCTCGAGTCTCCGCAGCAGCCGTTTGGGCACCACCAGGACCACTCAGACGAGGACGCGCCCAGCTCCGACGACCTTGAGCAGTTCGCCAAGCAGTTTAAGCAGCGGCGCATCAAACTCGGCTTCACACAAGCGGACGTCGGGCTTGCGCTCGGCACGCTCTACGGCAACGTGTTCTCTCAGACCACCATCTGCAGGTTCGAGGCACTACAACTCAGTTTCAAGAACATGTGCAAACTTAAGCCGCTGCTCAACAAATGGTTAGAGGAAACAGACTCGAACACGGGCAGCCCGACTAACTTGGACAAGATCGCAGCGCAGGGCCGCAAGCGCAAGAAGAGGACCTCGATCGAGGTCGGGGTGAAAGGGGCGCTGGAGAACCACTTCCTGAAGTGCCCCAAACCCTCGGCGCACGAGATCAGCACGTTGGCCGGCACGCTGCAGCTGGAGAAAGAGGTCGTGCGCGTGTGGTTTTGCAACAGGAGACAGAAAGAGAAAAGGATGACCCCGGTGGGGGTCGCGCATCCGAGCATGGAGGACGTTTACTCACAGGCGGAGACCCCTCCGCTTCACCACACGCTACAAAGCCCCGTCCAGTGACTGTCCTCCTGAGTGAAGCTCTTATTTCAACAGAAACACAACAAGAACATCGATAGAGAAAAAAAAGGGGGACTAGGGATTTCAACAGTATCTAATTTTTCTATTTATTTATTTTTGTTTTGCATTTGTTATCCCGAGTGACAATGCACGCAGCAAAGTTGGGTGAAAAAGATTTTCTCGCTGCAGACCGGAGACTGTGGTGCAACAACAGTAAACGGGACGCAAATGATAAAGGGGAACAAAATGCATGAATGACTGCACAGTCAAATTGATGTGCATTTTAGGGAATCCCGTTTTCACAAAAGAAAAAAAGCAACCGTATTGATTTGAAAGTGTTCTGTTGGAGAAAATAATAATTCGATTATTTCAGCGCTGCTCAAAAGGAGCCATATGCCACAAAAGAGATCTCTCTCTCTCTCTCTCTCTCTCTCTCTCTCTCTCTCTCTCTCTCTCATCGCTGTTGCAGGGTTAACCTGATGTGGTGGTGGTTGTCTGATCTGTTGTCAACAAAGGAAACAGTCACGGTTTTTTGTTTTGTTTTGTTTTTACATTATAACAATTAACAGAGTCACTGTTGCAGTATAGTTGTCAGATCATTTTTGTTATGTTTGCTTTATTTGGGATGTTTTAACAGTGTTGTTTGTTTTACTGATTTGGACCTTTTTTATTTTGGACTTTCCGTGTAGGATCGACAAGTCAAACATTTTGCCCAAAACAAAAGCCACTGAGCCATCATTTGGAGATGCACCTTGTTTACAAATGTCCAGCACCTGATTTCCTCTGAACTGTAGAAAAGAGGGCACTGTAAATCATAACGATCTGAAACACACGAGTTTGTCATTTTGCGTTGAATTCGCCTCCTTTCCCTCTTTTTTATAAGCACTTATTTTTGCGTTAACATGGTCGCAATTATTTATGTTTTGTTCATGATAGCTAAAGCGTGATAGTTGTGTGATAAGATGTATAACGAGATGTTTTCTTGTTTACAGTTTCTGTAACTCATTCAAATGACAGAGTTGTCAACAATGGATGATTTTTGGTTTTCCATTCGTTTTGATTTCCGAAACAGGCTAAACCGGTTCTCGAAAGTGTGAGGGCGAACAATGGAAATAAAAGTAATATCTCAGGTACATTTCAGCGCCCGTATATTGTGCTGTACTCCTTTACTGATCTCTGTCTTCTTCTCCTCGGCTCGCGCCTGTCTGGTCGCGCTTTCTGCTGTTCCCGTCTCAAACAGCCCAAGTCCGCATCCTAGTGTACTAAGTAGTGTGTTCAGATAGTAAACACCTATTTGGACGTGCTATTTAGAACTGTAGTTTCTGGACCTATAGCTGTGGTCGCTCGGATTTATTCCACTGGCCTGTAAACGAATAGAGGAAGACGTGCTGATGAAATAATCCGCTGTGGGATTATTTATTGTTTTTCTGAGAGCAGGACATGAAAGAGGGATCTTGAATAAGTCGTGCGTTTTGTGTCGTTTCTCAAGGCATCTGTGAGAGCAGCTTTTTTTTTCAATTCTGTTATTTGAAACCGTGTGGGATATACAACTTTTCCAAAAAAAAGAAAGAAAAAAGAAAAGATTTTAAATAAATAGTTGTCATTATTATTATTATTATTATTATTATTATTATTATTATTATTATTTCCAATATGTAAATATGTCCAATATGTAAACATATGTATTTGTTCTGAGTTTGTTTTGGATTTGTTTTCATTTTTTTTTTGTTCTTTCCGGGCAGTTTTGTACACTTACTAATTCCAAGAAGATATTTTAATATTTCATTTATGGATTTGACCATTTATATATCTATATATTTATTTCTTAAAGTTGTTCGGAGCTTTCTATTTGGCTCTGTTAATTATGTTGCAGTGGATTACAAATGTTTTTTGTTTGTTTGTTTGTTTGTTTGTTTGTTTGTTTGTTTGTTTGTTTGTTTACTACATTGGTTGTATGTTGATTGCGAAATGTAGACTGCAAAGTCACGTTTATATTTATGTTATAGTAATATTTTATTACTTACATAAAACGTATATTCGAGAACTTGGCTTCTGTCTTTTTTTAAAGAACAAATTCCCTCCTTCTGCTTCACTATTCTCATATTATGGTTATTACAGAATAATAATAAAAACAAATACAACATAATCTACTAGACATCATATGTTCACAGTGCCGTTTAGCTAAATTCTCATTACTCCTCTCCTCTCCTCCACTTACTTTATTCGTTCAAGTGTGTTTTGTTATTTAAAACTTTGCTTCATATCGGTGCGCATCATATTCAATCAGGAGATTCAAATATAACTTTTTATTTTGTAAATAAAAATGTTTTACTCAGTGTTTCTGTTTTTCGCTCTTAAAACCCAGAGTACACTTTTAAAAAAAAAAAAAACTTAAGCTGCTATGTGAACTGCTACTTACCGGTGTATTTTTAGATTTTAGATTGAACAACATTTTTGCATTTAGATGTTTAGATGTTCACACCAACACACTGAATCCAGGTCTTTCAAACAAACACCCACTGCTAATATAACACTGTAGACTAGTCAGAACACAACTGAACTTAAACATCATCCTGAGTTACTTCATCTGCTATGTTTCCCAAAAATAGGAACATTAATAATGTAGAGGAAAGAAGAAACATTTACAATTACTACATTAAAAATAGCTACAATATGCACACATAAACACATACATTTGGCCATATTCTCTCTCTATATATATCAGAAATATATTAAAGCCTCTGAGAACAGCTCCGCCTACTTTTGGTATAGCTAATATTCATTTGTGTTTGAACTGAACATATGGCGCTGTGACTTCCAGTCTACTCTATTTTAATGCAAAGTGCATCAGTGTGACGGATGAAATGTGCTTTTAGCTGGACATATGGCCCTTCCAAATGTTTATTTCTTATTTTCTTTTATATATATATATATATATATATATAACATTTAAGATTACATAAAGGCTAAAGTGAGCAGAAATTAAAGTATTCAATCACATTATTTGACGTGTTTCAGAAATTTGGTTCCGTAAAGTTGCTGTTGCTGTCAGACGCGGTGGATGAAAGTGGCCGCTTTTTGCAGCGCGCGACTCAGGTGTGTCTCAATCTAATCCTTCCCCTAAAACAAACAAACAACTTCTCTAAACTGTTCAGGAGTTCAGGTGCGGTTTATGGAAAGGCGAGATTATTGCAGTGACGCATGTGAAATTTGAAATCACATGAAGCCACAGACAGACACAATGACATATCCGGGGGCAATGGGTTAAGAAAAAATATTTAAGAAAAAGAATGAAAAAAGGTAACAAATTGCAAATAAAGAGGAAGAAGAAGAAATTGCCTTTAGTTTGTTGCTCATTATTTGAGTTAGTATGACTGAACAATACTGATATTTCACCACACATATCAACTGCTTGGGTCTAAAGCCCAGAACATCTGATCCGCTGATAAAAGGCGATTTCACAATTTAAAATGTCACATTTTTACAATAACCATTGTGTTATTTTAACTCACCGCGATGTTACAGTGGACTAAATCTCGTTCCATTAATTCAGTAAAACATTTATCATATTGTCTGTGTGATTTAGAATAAAATAAATTGACCTTAAAATTTGAAAACTATTTTTTTAAGATAGATAATATATATATATATATATATATATATATATATATATATATATATATATATATATATATATATATATATATAGTCTATATCATATACCTAGATAGTAAAGTTAATAAATGCTTTTTAACTCTTCAGGTTTGATTACACTTTTAAATGTAAAATTGGCAAATTATTGGTCTTTTATAGCCTATTGTTATAAATATTAACTTATTGTGAGATTAATGCAATAAATTAAAATACAAAAGAAAGAAACAAAAAAGAAAACTATGAATTACATGAATTTATTTCCATTTTAAAACAGTCAAATATTCTGGACGACTTGGGCATCAGACGAGTCCTGAATTCTCTTCAATATCTTGAGAGGAATAGTGATGCTAATGCGCCCCCTACCGGCCAATAGATTCAATGCAACTGTACCTCCAGTCTACGCTCAGGCCCCAGTTTCCCAAAAGCATCGTAAGATCGTCTTAACTGGCAAAGACAATCTTCAATGTCATGCCACTGAACGCCGATCGTTGTGCTGCGTTGTCTCTAGGAAATTCAGCCTAGGCCTGATTTGGCCAAACAAACCGAAACAAAAGTATCTACTTAAATACTCTCTCTCTCTCTCTCTCTCTCTCTCTCTCTCTTTTTCTGGGACAATGGAAAGATTAACGTGCTGGAAAATATCCATAATAAACACACTGACACATATAAATTGTTCTAAATCCTGTCTGAACCTCACTATTTTCATCATTAGACAAATATGGCACACGTTCCATACTATTAATAAATTAGGACTGGTAGGTTGGACTGTGTGGTGTAAAACTTGATTGTAACTCTTTTTCTATACCCATTTAAAAATGAGACTGTAATATCTTACATTCATTTACCAATTACTTCAAGAGCAGACAGGACAAGCCATTACTGGGCTGCATTAATTGCATGAAAGGTTTCTTTACATTGCATGTGGGAAAGTAAGGGTCTGTTAAAACAAAACAAAAAGAAGCTGAACGCAAGATGAGCTGGAGTGCAAACATACAAAAGAAAACTGAACATGGGATTTGGAGCTTAATTTGCTTGCGTTGAAGGATAATAAAGTGAATTTTGATAATTCCTGAGCAGAAAAGTAGACTAGAGCAAGATCAGGAGATCAGAGATTTCATATAGTAAAGACTTGGACTGGACATAATTATGCTCCCAAATTATCATATATGTGAAAATACACAGATCCACTGTTGTGAACATGTATGGCTTTAAAAACATTTCATTAACTATATGAACTCTCTCTCCCTCCCTCCCTCTCTCTCTCTCTCTCTTTTTATTGCAATTCCAAAGGGAAAAAATACCAATCTAAAACACAAACAGTCAAATTACCCTGAGATAAAACTTAGATAAAATCTAAGCATCAGCACTGCTGCCCCATTTTTCTACCAAGAGTTTTTTGTTGTTTTTGTTTTGATATTTTGTTAAATGACACGATTTTTACCCATGCACAATTTGAATGGAATATTTTATCATTTATATCCATTTTATCATTTCTTCAAACTGTATAGCAATTTTGAATATGCTGACACTTGTAACAGCTCTAGTCCTAAGTACATAATATAACGCAGTACATAATATGATGCTATGCAGCTGAAAGGGAAAAATGCAAACTTGTCAGTGAGCCATTTTTTAACTATTAATCCAACTCTGCTTACATAGAGTGCTTCTGTAAGCTTTCTACAACTGCATAACGACAAATCTAAGGTTAATATAGAATGACTTCAGGGACTATACATGGACATAATAAAGATGAAAAGGTGAATAACAGAGCATGGGATGGTCCATTGATTCTCCATGGAAAGCATAAAGCAGATGTGGATCTCTGCTAAGGAAATTGGTTGTCTATGCATAATTATATTCAGCCATAGGCAGAGTCATTGCGGAAAGCTAGTGCTATCAAGCTTGCATGGAAAGCAATGGGTTTGTTTAGTGCTCTCTCTCTAACATATTATCCACTCCTGTCAGAGTCTGCACAGTCATATATCTGTGCTGTACTTGGGTGTTTGAGGCCTGACACCACCTCCTTCATCAGGAGACTATCATCAAACTCAGAAGATGTGGATTAGTGATGATTAGCAGGGATTATAGCTGGTTAATGGTGGGAAAATACATTAGGAACCATGGGCTCGTGGGGGGGAGGGGGTGTTCATGCTAGCGGATTTGCATTGATCCATGGCAAATGAATGAGGATTAGTCGCATCTATCTGCCAACAGATAAATAACATTAAGTGCATTATTTGGGTGCACAGTATTATTAATGGCATTACAAACACTACAACAATGCTGGTAATTATGCCTGAATAATGCATTTATTGCTATTTTTAAACTACTGTCTTTTCTGAGCGTGAAGTGATGCTGAGGAGCCTGGTGTACACATGAATCCCTTTAACATGCTGCGTAAGCATCCATCCCTGTAGCAAGAACACCCTGTATCTTACATATTTCATTAATCTTAAGACCCAGACTAAAATCAATCAACCCCACTTAAGACTAACCCAGACTAGCAATGATATTAATGCATCATTTAGATTCATATGCTAGTAGTAGTAGATCCACTACACACCCACTGCCATAGTGGATTACTACTCATGAGTAGCAATTCATCATATATTCATCATTCATCCATTTATCATCAGTAGCACTTTATCCTGATCAGGGTTGCAGTGGATCTGAAGAATATCCAGGGTATACTGGGCACAATGAACAGTTGATAACTTCAACAAACTAGACTTCATGCTAAAACTATAACGAATTTCCTGGTTATACAGTTGTGCTTTGTGACTATATAGGACAGTTATAGAAGCAAGTTATTTATAATTAAATGACTTTAGTTATTTATATTTATATTTATGACAAGTTATTTATATTTATAGAGTTAAATGAACCAGTGAGTTGGTGGGATTGTAGTTGACAGTGATAAGGGGAGTGGGAATTATTTCTTAATCACTGACTTTTCAAAAAGCATTTGAAGGAGAAAGTAGAAGTAAATAGACAAAGCAAACATTGTCCAAGCAAAGTACAAATTAGCTGAAGGGACCAGTGACCTAACTGAGAGATTTGTGTGCATTAAAGGAAAGAGCTGGTGATTGGCAAGGTTTTTTTTTTTTTTTACCATGTCTACTATTTCGAAGAGACACGGCATACTTACAAACTTGGCAATCATGAATGATGTTCACCTGAGTGTGCTCCTATGTGCATGTGTAATAATTTTATGCCTAAGAGAATGTCTGCTATTAGGCTTAACCATAATGGTTTTATAATAATAACTACAATTTACTGATAAATAGTAACTTTTTTTAGCCCTGGCACTCAATACAGTGACCAGCTGCCACTGTATATCTAAACCAAAGTTCATGGCTTTAGGGATTTCAATTTAAATACATTCTTAGAATTCAGATTTTGATAAGTAATGAGTAATATACATAGGCTTAGGTCATTTAAAAGTCCAAGAATATGACAAACAAAAGGGAAAAAAATACTTAAATACTTATTGGGCATACCGAACAACCTGTGTCATGTCCCCCATCTGTCCCTCTGAGTGACATGTCGATCCTGAGACACCAGGAAGATGCTGACCTCTTCTGCTGCTCAGACCTGCCTGATTCATCCTGATGCCCTACATCTGGCTGGAGTCTCATCACATTACTCCTATGGAGGACGGCCCCATGTGGACAGTCGAAAGTCACACTTGGGAGACTCTCTGGACACTTACAGTAATACATTTATAGCTGAGGACTTCAGTTGACTTGCTAACTTTAGGACTGCAGTTGTCATGAACAGCTTTGCACTCAAGTTTCCATCAATGAACAGTTTATAACTTCAACAAAACAGACTTAAAACCATAATGATTTTCCTGTTTACACAGTTATACTTTGTGACTATATAGGACACAGTTATTTATAATCACGAGTTATTTATAAATCACGCCATTTGTTATCACCCAAATGAGGATGGGTTCCCTTTTGAGTCTGGTTCCTCTCGAGGTTTGTTCCTCATGTCGTCTGAGGGAGTTTTTCCTTGCCACCGTCACCTCAAGTTTGCTCATCAGGGATAAATTCATTTATTAGGGAATAAATTAGTTTATACGTTTAAATTCTTTATTTTCTGTAAAGCTACTTTGCAACAACATCTGTTGTTAAAATCGCTATACAAATAAACTGGTGGCACGGTGGTGTAGTGGTTAGCACTGTCGCCTCACAGCAAGAAGGTTCTGGGTTTGAGCCCAGCGGCCAACGGGGGCCTTTCTGTGTGGAGTTTGCATGTTCTCCCCGTGTCTGTGTGGGTTAACTCTGGGTGCTCCGGTTTCCCCCACAGTCCAAAGACATGTGGTTAGGTTAACGTGGGGTGGCCTTGGGCTGAGGTGCCTTTGGGCAAGGCACCTAACCCACAACTGCTCCCTAGGCGCTGTAGCATAGCTGCCCGCTGCTCTGGATGTGTGTGCGTGTGCTCATTACTCACTTGTGTGTGCATGTGTGTGTTCACTGCTTCAGATGGGTTAAATGCAGAGGTTAAATTTCACTGTGCGCTTAAGTCTGTGAATGTGTGACAAATAAAGGCTTCTTGGCTTCTTCTCTTCTCTGTTCTCTGAATTGACTTGACACAAGGTGCAAGCACACCATGGATAAAATGCCTGTCCATTGCAAGACACCATAAACATACCCATTTCAACACTTATTCACACTTAGTGTCATCAAGACACCAAAATGAGGTAGAAAGAAAACAGAGACCCCAGAGGAAACCTGGAACATGTGAAATTCTAGGCATAAACCCAACTCAGGATCAAACTCGGCACTGTGGAGGTGTGAGACTACAGTGCTATATTTTGCACCACTTTGCAATCTCAACCTCACTTATTAATATTCACAGAAAGTATTGCAAATGAAGAGGACTGTTTAATCATTACAGACTCCACTATATATGTAGCAGTGGCTTGTATAAGCAGGAACCCAAACCATTTAAGATTAGAATGTTCATACAACATGCAGGGTTAGGGCAAGATTTGTTCATAATACCTCAGAATACCAGTATGAATAAGAAAAGGTCATGACTGTAATTTGCTGTAAGGCATTAGATAGTTAAGGAGGTAGATACAGTGAGACAGTGCAGTCGATTACCCATTAAGTTTTATCACCAGGTGGTTAAGCACTCCATATCCCTTTCTACTTCTTCCCTCAGACATCACATGCTTTCAACTGCTGTCTCTTTCTCCCTCTCATTTATCTAATAAATACATGACCCAGCAACACAGGGCAGAGTAGGGGGTTGGAGGGGAGAGTAGAGGAAAAGATTTCTCTTTTTTCATCGAAAATTCTCTCTTTTCCACACCTCAAGGTTTCGCCTCAGCACTACATGAAAGATGGGCAACAATGTGGCCACACAGTGATCAACTATTTACCATATGAAAAGCTTCAACAGAGCACAGGAGAGAGGGAGGAAGAAAGATTGCTGTGTTATTTATGATACAGGACACTGTAGGTATAGGCTTCTCCTTAGGTTCCAAGGTGTGGACCTAAATACATGGGGTTGCAAAAGAGAGATAATTTGGAAAGCTCACTAAGCCATCCTTTGTTTCTGTCTTTCATTTTTGTAAACCATGTATTGTACCATGCACAATAACATATAAACCTTTTTAATTTAAGATACCATCTTGATACCTATGAATGTTAGTGACGGACAAAAATATATGTAATGAGTTGAGTTTTGGGCGGCACGGTGGTGTAGTGGTTAGCGCTGTCACCTCACAGCAAGAAGGTCCTGGGTTCGAGCCCCGTGGCCGGCGAGGGCCTTTCTGTGTGGAGTTTGCATGTTCTCCCCGTGTCCGCGTGGGTTTCCTCCGGGTGCTCCGGTTTCCCCCACAGTCCAAAGACATGCAGGTTAGGTTAACTGGTGACTCTAAATTGAGCGTAGGTGTGAATGTGAGTGTGAATGGTTGTCTGTGTCTATGTGTCAGCCCTGTGATGACCTGGCGACTTGTCCAGGGTGTACCCCGCCTTTCGCCCGTAGTCAGCTGGGATAGGCTCCAGCTTGCCTGCGACCCTGTAGAAGGATAACGCGGCTAGAGATAATGAGATGAGTTGAGTTTTGGTACCCACTACTAAATGTAGCTTTATTCCATGCAGTACCTCTGGGATAAATAATGAAGTATGGCTGGATCTGAGATAGCTTGAAAAACACAAACACACAATGTTTTAAAATCACAGTCAATTTGAAATCACATTTGAAAAGTTATATGACAGGGTGTTTCAAAAAATTTGATATCATTTCACAATCTAATAACTTTGCTAATTCTCATTCAATTGACCTCAAATTTTAACAGCATGTGTCAAAACAGGTCAAAATTTTATGTTTAATGTTTTTTGTTTTTATCTTTTCAGGTATAGAAATGCCATTCACTGGAAAAGAGAAGACGTTTTGTGTATTGGAGTACACTCGAATACAGTCGAACAAGACTGTGCAGCGTGCATTTATGAGAGAATTCTTTAAAAATGCACCAACTGCAATGCAGATTTGGACACGGCACAAAAAGTTCAAAGAGGAAGGCTGTCTGTGCAGGGCAAAAGGATCTGGATGACCACCAGCATCAGGTTCGCGAATATTGAAAATTTGTGAAATCGTTTATGGAATACACATACCTTTGAATTTCTCATTCACATTTTGAGGAATAAATCTTATATTGCTCAACATTAAGCCTGTTTCAGTTTCATTTGCCTAGACTATGTAGTTTCTAGGATTTTTTACATCTCAAATAAACCAAATTTTTTGAAACACCATATATTTATGTTAACACTTAAATGGTAGAAACCATTTATTCACAAAACATACATCATATATGCAAGATGATTTACAGGACGGTCTCAACCTTTTTGCCATCGTGTTCAACACACAAAAAACAGCGAGCAACAGTACCATTTAAAGCCCGGACGCACATTTGATGGTCACAGTGCACCACACATTCAGGAGAAAAATAATCCATTAGTGTTAACATAATTTTGACTAACCCTGTGTGCATCTATCTATCTATCTATCTATCTATCTATCTATCTATCTATCTATCTATCTATCTATCTATCTATCTATCTATCTATCTATCTATCTATAGTCACTGGATATGAGCAATCGCATGCGCTCTGATTGGCTACTTTACTATTAGGATATCAACTCATATATCGTGAGTAGAGAAAAAGAAAATGGTGGAGTGTATCAAATCAGATATATCACTTTGTTATCAAGTATTTAAAAGAAAGAGAAATAGCTAAATAAAATAATACAGTTCCTCCCCCACCTCAAACATCTCCTGTTCTACACTCCAGCGCATATACAACTCATACAACATATACAACATGGAATAACTGTTAAATATATCACTTTTCAAATGTGATTTTAAATTGACTGTGATTTTAAATAAGAGTGTATTTGTGTTTGTGTATATATATATAACATTACAGATCATTCCCAGTGAGACAAGTGAATTGTCATAACACACTTTAGGTATTAATACAGAAATATTTTGAATTATATTCGATATCATATTGCGTATATACTAGATACAATATGTTATGTCCAGGTATTTTACACCTACCAGTTATTACAGACAGAAAATGCACTATCTAACTTTTTTTACTGTGAGTTTGCAGAGCTTCCATTGTGATCTTCTGCAACTCTTGAGCATTGGCCTCCTTGAGGAAATTGCTCAAGGCTGCCAAGTTAATAGCTGATGCATAAGGCTCAAATCTTAAAGATAATGTGAAGTCAATGCCATAGGCTGCCCACTACTTCACCTTCAAACCTTGCCTTTGTATGGCGGTCAGCCTGGGGGACTGCTCTTTCAACACTTAAATCACAAGGTTGACTCTTGAATAAAGAAAGGACAATATAAACTGCCAAGGCATGTGGAGGAATAAAATGCTAGACAGTGGGAAGGTTGTATGCGTTTAGATATATTCAAGGTCTTTCCATCAATGTCAGAAAATTGTATTATTTATTATCATTTTCACAATTTGTATGCGCCTCAGCTAAATTAAGAACTATTTGTAGATTACTTGTGAGAGGTTCTTGACACGCAGTAAAGAAAAGGAGCAAAACAGCACAAATTATTGCTAAGAGAGATGATTGCTCTAAGTTTTTTGTGGTTTTTTTTTATTTATGAACTGTCAAGGGGACAAAAATTTCAGCACATCTAGTGTAACTACTACAAACTCATGACATCATCCATCCTTAGCATATAAATGTATATGCTTCTCATTCATTGTTTACTTTATTTTCTTTTCACTTAACCAAACAATTTGACGTTCAAAACAGTGCAGAACACTATTTATGAGATCCAAAAATAATTTATAAATGAAACTCATTATGAAAAGCAGACTGCTTGTGCATCTGAATTAACCATCATATCCTTTTACTGCAACACATCATATAACTTATACTGTTTGTTTGATCCTAAATGCATGTTGTTTCCCTGTAGAATGAACTTCTTAACAGTATTTGATGTTAAATTTGTTGTGCTGTATTCCTCTTCTTCTTCATTTTCTTCTTCTTGTCCTTCATCTTCTTCTTCTTCTTCTTCTTCTTCATTTTCTTCATCTTCTTCTTCATTTTCTTCTTCTTGTCCTTCTTCTTCTTCATTTCCTTCTTCTTTCGGTTGTTCCCATTAGGGGTCGCCACAGTGGATAATGTCCCTCCATCTCCTCCTGTCCTCTGTATCTTTTTCTGTCGCACCAACTGTCCTCATGTCCTCTTTCACCACATTCAAAAATCTCCTCTTTGGTCTTACTCTTTTTATTTTCCTTCTACCTGGCAACTCCATCTCCAGCATTCTTTTCCCAATATACTCTGGATCTCTCCTCTGTACGTGTCCAAACCATCTCAATCTCGCCTCTCTCACTTTGTCTGCAAGCCGTCCTACATGTGCTGTCCCTCTAATATACTCATTTCTAATCTTATCCAACTTGATGAAAATCTCAACGTCGTCCACTCTACTACCACAAGTCAAGTCAAGTCCAGTTTATTTGTATAGCACTTTTAACAACAGACATTATCGCAAAGCAGCTTTACAGAAAATTAAAGACTTTAAACATGAGCTAATTTTATCCCTAATTTATCCCCGATGAGCAAGCCTGCTACCTCCAGTTCAGCCTCCTGTCTTTTTGTTAGTCCCACTGTCTCCAAACCATACAACATCACTGCTCTTACTACTGTCTCGTACACTTTCTCTTTCACGCTTGCTGACAACCTTCTGTCACAAATCACCCCAACACCCTCCTCCATCCATTCCAACCTGCTTGCACTCTCTTCTTCACTTCTGTTCTGCACTCTCCATAACTTTGTCCAGTTGACCCCAGGTATTTGAACTCATCTGCTTTGACCACCTCTATTCCTTGTAGCCATACCACTCCACTGTCCTCACCCTCACTCACGCACATGTACTCTGTCTTGCTCCTACTGACTTTCATCTCCCTTCTCTCTAGTGCATATCTCCATGTCTCTAAGTTTTTTTCCCCCTTGCTCCCTGTCCTCACTACAGATCACAATATCATCTGCAAACATCATTGTCCAGGGGGCCTCTTGCCTGGTGTCATCTGTCAACCTGTCCATTATCCTTGCAAACAAGAAAGGGCTTAGGGCCGAGCCTTGGTGCAATCCTACATCCACCTTAAATGCCTCCGACATTCCCACTGCACATCTCACTGCTGTCACACTGTCCTCATACATATCCTACACCAATCTCACATACTTCTCCGCCACTTCTGATTTCCTCATGCAGTACCACAACTCCTCTCTCAGCACTCTGTCATATGCCTTCTCTAAATCCACAAACACACAATGCAGCTCCTTCTGGCCTTCTCTATACTTGTCCATCAACATTCTCAAAGCAAACATTGTATTTGTCATACTCTTTCCTGGCATGAAACCATACTGATGCTCACATATCTCCACCTCTCCTCTTAGCTTAGCTTCCACTACTCTTTCCCATAACTTCATACTGTGGCAGGTCATCGTCATGCCTCTATAGTTACTGCAGCACTGAACATCACCCTTGTTCTTGAATAGTGGTACCAGTATACTACTTCTCCACGCCTCAGGCATCCTCTCACTTTCCAAGATCTTGTCAAACAATCTCGTCAAAAAGGTAATTGCCATCTCTCTTAAGAATCTCCATGCCTCCACTGGTATATTATCTGGGCCGACTGCCTTACCACTTTTCATTCTCTTCATAGCTTTCCTTACTTCCTCCTTGCTAATCTGCTGTGCTTCCTGATTCACCATCTCCACCTCCACTATCTCTCTCATTTTCTTCATTCATCAGCTTCTCAAAGTACTCCATCCACCATCTCAACCCACTATTCTCAAAGTATTCCACACACTCTTCACTTGTCAGCACATTTCCATCTGCATCATTTATCATCCTAACCTGCTGCACATCCTTCCCAGCTTGGTCTCATCATCTTGCTAATTGGTACAGGTCCTTTTCTCCAGTCTTAGTGTCTAAACTTTCATATAGTGCATCATGTGCTTTTTCCTTCACCTTTGCCACTGCTCTCTTTGCTTTCCCTCGCATCTCCTTGGATTCTTGTCTGCTCTCTTGATCTCTCTTTTTTGTCTCAGTTTTGCTTTGCCAACTTCTTCCTCCTCATACTCTCCTAGACATCATCATTTCACCACCAAGTCTCCTTGTCTTCCTTTCGTTGTCATGATGTCAGTCCCAGTACCTCCCTAGCTGTCTCCCTCACCACTTCTGCCATAGTTGTCTAATCATCTAATACTTCTTCACCCAATGTCTGTCTCACCATATCCCTAAATTCTGACTTACAGTCTTACTCCTTCAATTTTGGTTTAGCTTTCTCTTTCTTCCTCTTTTTTTATCTCTAAGGTCATCCTCCCAACCACCATCCAATGCTGTTTAGCTACACTCTCCCCTGCCATCCCTTTGCAGTCTCCAGTCTCTTTCAGACTGCATCTCTGACATAAAATATAGCCCACTGGAGAACATCTTCCTCCACTCTTATATGTTACTTTATGCTCTTCTTTCTTCTTAAAGTATGTATTCATCACAGCTATTTCCATCCTCTTCGCGAAATCCACCACCATCTGCCCTTACACATTTCTCTGCTTCACTCCATACCTACCCATCACCTCCTCATCATCCCTCTTCCCTTCTCCAACATGTCCATTTAGTTCTGCTCTAATCACCACTCTTTCCATTTTTTGGTATACTTTCAACCACTTCATCCAACTCAATCCAGAATCCTTCTTTCTCCTCAATCTCACACCCCACTTGAGGGGCATATGCATTGACAATGTTCATCATCACCCCTTCGATTTCCAGCTTCACCCTCATGGGCGGCATGGTGGTGCAGTGGTTAGCACTGTCGCCTCACAGCAAGAAGGTTCTGGGTTTGAGCCCAGTGGCTGACGGGGGCCTTTCTGTGTGGAGTTTGTATGTTCTCCTCATGTCTGCATGGGTTTCCTCTGGGTGCTCCGGTTTCCCCCACAGTCCAAAGACATGTGGTTAGGTTAACATGGGGCGGCCTTGAGCAAGGCGCCTCACCCCCAACTGCTCCCTGGGTGCTGTAGTATAGCTGCCCACTGCTCTGGGTATGTGTGTGTGCTCATTGCTCACTTGTGTGTGCATGTGTGTGTTCACTGCTTCAGATGGGTTAAATGCAGAGGTTAAATTTCATTTTGTGCTCGAGTGATTGTGTGACAAATAAAGGCTTCTTTGTCACTCACTCTCTTTACCTCCGACATACTCTTCATTCAGGATTACCTCTACACCATTTCTCCTCCCATCTACAGTGTGATAGAAAAGTTTGAAACCACATCCAATGTTCCTGGCCTTACTTCCCTTCCACTTTGTTTCTTGTATACACAGGATGTCAATCTTTCTCCTCTCCATCACATCAGCCAATTCTCTTCCTTTACCAGTCATAGTGCCAACATTTAAAGTTCCAACTTTCAGTTCCACTCTCTTGCCTTTTCTACACTTGCGTTCCTTCTGAATTCGCCTTCCACCTCTCTTTCTCCTCCTTTTCCCACCAGTAGCATAATTTCCACTGGTGCCCTGTTGGGAAACAGTTCCAGTGGTGGTCATTGTTAACCCGGGCCTCGACCAAACTGAGATGAAAGTCCTCTTCTTCATCATCCGCATAGTTGATTTGAAATGAGTTTTACACCAGATGCCCTTCCTGATGCAACCCTCACCATTTATCTGGGCTTGGGACCAGTGCTACGAATGCACTGGCTTGTGCACCTCAGTAGTTGGATTATTTGTTGTGTTCTGGATTAAATTTGTTGTGCTGTATTAATTGGGCTTTTATCCTACATTTGCTATGGATGTTGTATTTAGTCTGCATCCGAAATCCTATTATACACTGAGATAATAGAAAACAGGTGCATAGGGCAAATAAATTTATGTATCTCAAACAGAATATATTACATGCAGGGATAATCTGAATCTGTGAGTCTTTTTTTTTTCTTTTTTTTTTTCCTGGGCTGCCTACCCTGCCGTCTCTTACACTGTCACTGGAGAGAAGAGACAAGTGCAAATGAGCCCTTTGACTCACAACAGCCAAAATAACAACAACAAAAAAGAAATAAATAAGGAAGATGAAACGAGAGAAGGCGGGAGAGAGATGGTGCAAGATGAAATGGAGACCTGCCGCTGAGCTCAAGGACGTGGCGCGCGACTGCGTAATTAGAAATGTACACAGATGATTTAGATGCGGAGATCTGATTAGGGAAAGCAGCCCAGTCTTAATCTTAATCAGCTCACTTCTGAGAGCCACTCATACATGCAGGGGGTGGGGGTGAAGCCGAGAAGGGGAGCACACACACTCAACTCAAACATAGTGAGACACACAGAGAGAATGGGAGACAGACCGACAGACAGGCAGACAGACAGACAAACAAACAGACAGACTCACAGAGACAAGATAAATAGAAGAAGAATCAGGAAGATCTGCTAATGGACAGAGGAAATTGGTGAACACACACAGACAGAGACAGACACAGATACGCAAAAGACAAAATGAAAAACAAGTCTCTAATACATGCAACTCAAAATAGGCATGAACTAGAAAGATTCAATTTAGCTTGGAAATCATGTCACAGAAAGCAAAAACCTTTTTTAATTTTTTTTTCATTAAGTAGATTACAAAAGGATTTTGTTTTTTGAAATTTGATTTTGTGTGTGTGTGTGTGTGTGTGTGTGTGTGTGTGTGTGTGTGTGTGTTCAGTTATTTGACCCATGTAGACAGAAGTTGAAGTTGGGCTTTTTTTTTCTTCCATCACTGCCAAAAATGTGAACCAAAAATGGCCAAAAGTTTGTGGACACCTGCCCATCATACCCACATGTGCTTGTTGAGCATCTCATTCCAGAGCTGGTCACCCATTTACTCAGACCCCGTCCACACGTAGCCAGGTATCTGCTAAATCGAAGATATTTTTCTATGTTTTGGCCTGTCATCCACATGAAGACACATCAAAAACGAATATTTAAAAAAACTCTGGGCAAAGTGAAGATTTTTGAAAACTCCGTGTATGCCTTTTCGTGTAGACAGAGATAACCGGAGTTTTGCGTTTTAGAAGTCACAATCTGCGCCAAAAAAATGACAACAAATCTGCCCTGACTAGCTCGCCCCTTTCATGAGGGAAGTTGTTAGAACCCTCCGCGGGATACTGCTCCAAAAACAGGGTCAATATGTCCACATATTTGCTTTGACAAGATTCCCAATCAACGTTTTCTTGCGTCTTTTGAAGTTTATACTCCAAAATTGTGTTTAGAAGCAATTCTGTCTCCGAGTCTGTCCAGACAAACGAGCTTGCCGCCATGTTTTATGTTTAGGCGGAAGTGACGCCAACAGAGGGCTATCCTGATGTGATTAGGGGGTAGGATTTGGGGAAATAATGCCATCTACAGGTTTGGAATGCTTATGAATGTGATTGAAAACGCAGATGTTCGGTTATGTGTGGAAGGGATTTTTTTCGAAGACAAGGTGGTGTGGATAAAACATTTTTATAAACGGGGGGGGATGTTCGGTTTTAAAAATACCCGGCTACCTGTGTACATGGCCTCAGTCTTCGAAGGAGTGTGTATTTGTGTAGCACCCTAGTTTACACATTTTGTGTCAATATTAAATAAAATTGTGTTGGAAGAATTCAGCTTTATTACACATAGTTATGTGTAGTTTTAAAATTAACACAAGCTGTGAATTTGTTCACAACATTTAATACATGTTCAGACTGATCTGTTCTACACAAACTCAGCATCAGCTTTTTTAATGCAAGAGCTGTTTGTTTTAGTTGAACAGCAGCCAGTACATTGTCTGATAATGACATTGACTTGCCATTCATTTTCATTGTATTGTATACTGTGGTACATAAAATATCATATTTTATATAATAATATGAAATAGCATTTATAGAATTAATAGTATTTACTTACTCGCAGTATAATACACCGGCTCTTTGTGGATAAGATTGAAGACCCCTGTTTACAACCCCCTGGTAATCGGTGGGATGACAGTAACTCAGGTGAGGGATTTCAGTGGGAGGATTTTAAATAATGAGGCTACTCAAGTAGTGTTACATTAACACTAGCTCTGTCTTCAGCTTGAATAACATTAGCTTGCTAATTGTTTTTAACAAGTATATTTAATGTGCTCTTGAAGTGGGTAATGACTGGTTTATGTTGTAGTTACAGTAGTAGTTAATTGGTTTTTGTTGGTAAGTGTGTATTTTGTGCATGGTGTCACGAGGTAATGCTAACATCCAGTGACTTTCGCTGGAGTGGGTGTTGTATATCAGAGTTGCATCATGGGAGTTGTATAATGTCGAAACCACTATTTTGATAGGGAGAGGATTCTCACCGGTGACAGCTAACAAAATTCTTGAGTTAAGTTGTACTTGAAATCATCAAAAATGACATTTTCTGCTGCTGTTATGTTTAATACTGGTTTAGTTTGGTTTCTAACAGAACTATTCAACTGTGTATTTTACTCTATATTACGTTTAGATGTTTGGATTAATTGACTAACTTTAATGTCCAAATGTCGCAGGCAGCTAATTTACATGGCATAAATATGGCAGGGGGATTTTTTTAAGTATTGTTGTTCAGTTTGCAAGATGGAAATTTAACTTGTGAGATATTTTATGTAATTGTGTGACATTTTTATAAGTACTTGTTTTGTACTGTTTGTATTATTAAAGAACCTGGTTAGAGCTCTCAGCTCTACTAATTATTCAGCTTCATGAGCTGGGAATAATTTTATAACTAAGATGTACCTCATATAACCATGGCTAGCTTAATCCAATTATTTCCCATGATGGCAATCATTTTAATACAAATATATTTAAGAAACTATAGTTCAGATCTGTAAGAATGTTGGTGTTTGAATGTGTAGCTGCAGCCTCATGTTACCCAACATTGAGTGTATAGATTTTGTGTGTGTGTGTGTGTGGGGGGGGGATATCAGCTAATGCTTTGTGTAAACATATTGTACAGAAGTTGCTGCGTAATGATCTGTCTGAATGTTAACGTTTTATTAATTTATTATGCAGAAAATGGACTGATCTGAAGATGATCCTCAGCCAGTGATTCCTTGGATGATCAGATCGACATCAATCCAAGATACAAAGTTTTGAAATAAGTGAAATGTAGAAGATGTGGTTATGTGACACGTTGCCTAATGAAATTAGAAAAATAACTGTTTTGTCCTGTGTTGGATTTTTCCTTTATTATTACTGAAATCCTAAGAAATTCTGTTCTATGAATTTGTACTTTTATATTCTGCAGTTTGATTTCTGTGAATCGTATTGTTAATACTTCTTTATAATAAATGTGTTGAAGTCATAAATCGTGTATTATTGTCATGAACTAATTTTGTGTCAAGTAACACTTTTTTGTGTCGGGTTTTAGGCATTTTTATTAACACAATGTGTGTAGCCAAAGACAGCACATAATATATTAATATTACACATCTTCGTGCTAACCATCTTGATGCATACACTGTTAAAATCATTTACACAGAGAATGTGTCGAAATGAACGCAACAAATGTTGTCCCAAATCTCACTCATTCATGTATAAGAATTGAATACAGTTTGTGTCAGTTTTAACACGTCCTTTCTAAGCGTGCTGTTACAGTAGTCGCCACTCTTCTGGGAAGGCTTTCCACTAGATTTTGAAGCGTGTCTGTGGGAATTTCTGCCGATTCAGCCACAAGAGAATTAATGAGGTTCAGGTTTGGTGCTGGAACAGGTTTGAGTCCTGAGTTTCAGTGAAGAGAAAGTGAAATGCTGGAACATACTGTCGAAAGATGTGCTATACAATCGTGTTTTTCCAACTTTGTGGCAACAGTTTAGGGAAGAACTACATGTGAATGTGATGGTCAGATGTCTACAGACTTTATTCCCATGGTAATTTTTTGTGATTATATAGAGCTTTCAACACTGATAGTAGAGATGGCAGATATGTATTACCTAGGATCCAGCAAAAATTATGGATTGAATATCAGAGGAAAATATTTATTATTTTGATCCGATCCTGTTACAAATGGAAATGATGAGAATTGGTTTTGGAACATTTTATTCCCAAAATATATAGGGAGACTTGATTGTATTTTATTTTTGGTAGTAATGATTTTTATTATATCGATACTTTATATTTTGGGGATTTTTGTGTGAAAACTGCAGTTTTGTGTAAGTTGTAGATTAGCTATGCATTTTTCCTGTATTTTTAAAAAATCATTTTACAGTAGTAAAAAAAATATTGGCTGTGTATTGATGTTGGTCAATACATCAGTTAAGGCTTCAGTCTCGGTATTGGTATCAGAATTGAAAAAGTGGTATTGTACCATCTCTAAGTGATAACATGAAGATGAAATATATTTGACATTTTATATATTTTTTATATATATTTGTTTTCATCCTCAGGACCTAATGTAAATATAACTGAGTGACCAGAACTTAATTGTTCAGTAGGGCATCATAATAATGCCAAAATATCTAATTCTCCTGTGGCTTAGATTCATGAATAGTAAAGCCTTTAAACAAACAAATCAAACACTTGCAAATGTACTGTGTAGGCAAAGCAGTTGCTGTTCCTGAAGGAAATCAATTTCATTATTTTAAAGACTTTCACTATAAGCAGCATAAAAATTATTATTATTATTATTATTATTATTATTAACTTACATTTCCATCCATCTATTTATAGTGGGACCTCAGTGCTGCTTGCCATTCACATAAACCAAAGGTGTGCCGCTCCTTTGTGCTCACAACCAATAGAACCCCTCAAACATATGTCACATGTTTATTCAGTTTTTAAAAAACCAGTAAGCCAGTGCTAGAAAACAGGGAAAAAAAACTAATAAATCAGTGGACAGTGAAAGAGTGGACAGAAGGGAGAACAGCAAAGGCACAAAGAACGCATCAGAACACAATCAGCTGTGACAGTCCACCATCCAGTGCCTGCATCCACCCACTGCACCACCTTCTCACCAGTGAAAGGGGCCAAACTCTGCCTGCAACTTACTGATGCACAAAAGAAGGGAGCAGACACAAAGCGACCGGTAATGAGCGAAGCAATTAAAAAAATACCAAGCTTCCTCCTCCCTGCTCCCTCCCACATTCCCTCTCTCTTCTTCACCAGCCTTGTTATTGATCACCTTTAACCTCTACGTTCAGCGATGTCACAGTTACCATTTAGACCCTCCCTAGGGCTGAGCAGCCATCGATGGCACCCCTGCCCCATAAATCATTACAGGGCCTGCCATGTCTGCGCCCAGGGGGCTGACATTCAGGGCCATGGGCCCACTGTTCCCCCACAGCACGCCCCCAAGGGTCAGAGGTCATTCAGACGCCCCCATGCCCAGCACTCCCTTGGCCCATTGCTGCCTCCTCTTTGATTTTTAGATCAGAACAAAGGTCAGCAGAAGCTGTGTCTTGCTTTGAGCTCTCTTCCCCCCTCTCTGTGTGTGTGTGTGTGTGTGTGTGTGTGTGTGTGTGTGTGTGTGTGAGAGAGAGAGAGAGAGAGAGAGAGGCAGTTACAGTCATCCTATTAATGCTTCTAATCTCATTCAAAGTCGACTGGGCCAAGTGTTACAGCAGGAGGAGCAAAGGAGGCAAGTAATGTCAGAGGCCAAGCACTTGGGTATTGCTATAATGTAAATATTTGAATCATTCACAGCCAATAAGTTACTATGTTGGTAATATAATTTTATTTTTTTATCGAAACGAGTGTTTGATATAAGGAAATTTATAAAATATAAAAAGGCAATTTCAACTTTGAAATGAATAAAAATGTCTAAAATTGGCAAAATAATTAAATATTTGTTTTATTTTTCATCTCATCTCATTATCTCTAGCCGCTTTATCCTGTTCTACAGGGTCGCAGGCAAGCTGGAGCCTATCCCAGCTGACTACAGGCGAAAGGCGGGGTACACCCTGGACAAGTCGCCAGGTCATCACAGGGCTGACACATAGACACAGACAACCATTCACACTCACATTCACACCTACGGTCAATTTAGAGTCACCAGTTAACCTAACCTGCATGTCTTTGGACTGTGGGGGAAACCGGAGCACCCGGAGGAAACCCACGCGGACACGGGGAGAACATGCAAACTCCACACAGAAAGGCCCTCACTGGCCACGGGGCTCGAACCAGGACCTTCTTGCTGTGAGGCGACAGCGCTAACCACTACACCACCGTGCCGCCTGTTTTATTTTTCTCAAAAATAATAATCTCATCTCATTATCTCTAGCCGCGTTATCCTTCTACAGGGTCGCAGGCAAGCTGGAGCCTATCCCAGCTGACTACGGGCGAAAGGCGGGGTACACCCTGGACAAGTCGCCAGGTCATCACAGGGCTGACACACAGACACAGACAACCATTCACACTCACATTCACACCTACGGTCAATTTAGAGTCACCAGTTAACCTAACCTGCATGTCTTTGGACTGTGGGGGAAACCGGAGCACCCGGAGGAAACCCACACGGACAACATGCAAACTCCACACAGAAAGGCCCTCACCGGCCACAGGGCTCGAACCCAGGACCTTCTTGCTGTGAGGCAACAGCGCTAACCACTACACCACCGTGCCGCCTGTTTTATTTTTCTCAAAAATAATAATCTATTCACAATAATTATTGGATACCTTTGCCAATATTTCAAGATGTTTCCACTTGCTAGAATATAATGTTTTATGTTGCATGTGTGCACCACTATCAATTAAGCTGATGACTGCACAAGGTAGAAACAACTTCAGTTTTTCCCACTCTTACATTAGGAGTTTATTCATGGACTTAAACATAAACACACTCTCATGAAGTCTCTGGTTGACCTGTAGGTGAATCCCACACTGATTGGAAGGATGAAAAATGTTTTACATGACAGGCCACAGCATGTCAATGTAAATGGTTCAACAAAAGTCAAATACAGGTGCCCATCAAGGTTGTGTCCTATCTCTGGTTCTGTTTTCAATTTAGAACAATAACAATGCATTACAAGCAATGCAAAATAGCAATAATTTATTACCATTTATTAAATATTAAGACAATATGAGACAACCAGAGAGCCGAAATTCCACAGTTTTTTTTTTTAAATACATCAGAAAAAGGTTTGAGAATGTGGAGTTTTAAAAACTTGAGCATGCAAATCAACTTTACCTTCTCGAAGCTTACAGACTATGCTTTTAAAATGTAAATAAGGAGGTTGAATGTAAAAAAGGATATTTTAATTGCTGCCCCAAATCATTAGCTGATTCTGTGCCCACCATCAACATTATATTCTGGTTTAGCTTCCCAACCTGTCAAAAGCAAAAATAGAATATCAATGATCATTTTCAAGGCTGGAAAAATGATTGGGATAAAACAAATACCATTCTCTTAGATACATAGTCTCTCTCTGCAGCAGACCTTTCAGACCTTTCAACAAAAATATCAATAGATGTAATGTTCTTCTGTGGAGAAAGTAAGTACACCTTTGGCTTCAGGAGCTAGTATTGCCCTCTTTAACAGAAATAACTTCTTGTAGGAGTTTTGCATAATTATCCACCAGTCTCTGACATCAGCTTGCTGAAATCTTTGACCACTCTTCCATGCAAAATTCCTTCAGTTGCAAGATGTTTGAGGGTTTTCTTACATGTACTGCCCTTTTCAAATCTCCCCACAACATTTCAGTGGGGTTCAAATCTGGGCTTTGACTAGTCCATTCCATAACCCTCCATGTCTTCTTTTTGAGCCATTCCTTGGTGGATTTGCTCATGTGTTTAGGATCATTATCTTATTGAAAGGTCCACCTCTGGTTGAACTTCAACTTCTGAACAGATGGCTTCACATTATCTTCAAGCACTCTTTGATATGATTCAGAATTCAAAGTTGAATCAATGAATGTAAGATTCTCAGTCCCTGAGGCAGCGAAGCAACCCCAAACCATAACATTTCCACCACCATGCTTCACAGTTGGTATGAGGTTCTTCTCCTGAAAAGCTGTCTTTGGTTTGCGCCACACGTGTGTACACTTACTGTGGCCAAACAACTCTATCTTTGATTTGTCTCTCCAGAGCATGTTATTCCAAAAGGCCTGGTCTTTGCCTGTGTGTTCACTGGCAAACTGTAGTCTTCCTTTAACTTTCCTAATGGATAGCAAAGGCTTTTTCCTGCACACCTCCCATGCAGGTCAAATTTGTCCAATCTCTTTCTGATTGCAGATGTATGTACTTTCACACCAACAGTTGGAAAAGTTACCTGCAGATCCAGTGATGAAACTTTGGGGTTCTTGGAGAATTCTTTTAGCAGTAAACGGCCTGCTGTTGGGCTGAATTTGCTGGGGGCAGCCAGTCCTGGACAAATTGGCAATTGTTTGAAATCTACAACACTTGTAGATGATTTTCCTTACTGTGGAATTATTTATTTCTAATAATTTAGAAACATTTTTACATCCCTTGCCAGATTCATGGGCATCCACAACCTTTTTTCTGAGGTCATTAGAGAACTCTTTAGATCTTGGCATGATGACACCACATACCTCAGTAACAAAGAAAACACCAGACCCTAGATGTCAGGTTTAAATGAGATGGGTTCCACCTGCACCTCCACCTGTAGGACGTACTAATCAATGGCACCTAATCTGGAACACCTGAGTCTAATTTTATGGACTTGAAAGTGTGATAAATGTAAGGGTGTACTTACTTTTTTATTAATATTTGTTTTTTATTTAAGTTATGAAAATGACTACAAAATGGCAATTTTATGTGTTGTTTGTTTGGAGTATATCACCATCTGTAGGCATTGTAGGCTGTACGCAAAGAGTGAAATGTTTGCTTATTTAAATATCTCATCTCATTATCTGTAGCCGCTTTATCCTGCTCTACAGGGTCGCAGGCAAGCTGGAGCCTATCCCAGCTGACTACAGGCGAAAGGCGGGGTACACCCTGGACAAGTCGCCAGGTCATCACAGGGCTGACACATAGACACAGACAACCATTCACACTCACGGTCAATTTAGAGTCACCAGTTAACCTAACCTGCATGTCTTTGGACTGTGGGGGAAACCGGAACACCCGGGGGAAACCCACACGGACACGGGGAGAACATGCAAACTCCACACAGAAAGGCCCTTGCCGGCCACGGGGCTCGAACCCGGACCTTCTTGCTGTGAGGCGACCGCGCTAACCACTACACCACCGTGCCGCCCCCGCTTATTTAAATATGTTGAGAAAAATATACAATTTCCATGGGATGTACTTATTTTTCCACATGATTGTATATACAGTCATGTCAAAAAATAAGTATATCCCATGGAAACTGTAGACTTCCACTGTTGTTCCATTCCACTTCCAACGTTGTACTACCATTGAACTTCCTTAAACTCTGCATCAAACAAGAGACTTGCAAAAACATTTCCTTATATTAATTCAAATGTGTTTTCACTGATTTTGCAGTAACAATGCAAATAATAATAATAATAATAATAATAATAATAATAATGTTTTTTAATGCTCTTTTTATTTTACATTTTTTTATATTGAGTTTTTAAATCAGAGTGGGTGTGAATACAGAGCACACTCATATTGTAAAATATTACAGAGTTAAAGCAAAAAAAAAAAAATCACTCTTCATCTATTTGACAAGACTGAGTCCCTCTGCAAGCCTCATGATGTTCCTCATAATGTTGCTTCACCCCCAACACACACACTCTCCAAAGCTGTGTGTTGTGTGCATGTGACTTTTTTTTTGTCATTACCACATTACTGATAAGCACACAAATACAAGTGCATGTATATGTGTATATAGACTTTCCATCCAGTTAATACCTTAACAGAAAATCCTTAGGGAAATGTGTCTCCTGTAATTTAATGTAATCCAATTCAAATTCATGAAATACTATCATTATCATACCCAAGGATGTACTTAGTTCTTTTCTTTAATATAATTACTCAGATACATAGCACCATATCACAGAAAGGTGTCTTTTTTAATGTATGGGCACATTAACTAATTGGTGGCCCTAGGCCCTAATAAGGATTAATCTATAGACGTGAACTGGGGATGTATGTGCTTAACATGCAGTCAACCAGGTGGAGTGAATGACAGGAGATCACTGTGTGTCGAGTAGGTAAGATTGACAACTGGGCTCAGTGGAAAGACCTAGGGCAGCTGAGTAAAACAGGCTTCAAATGCCTACTGGGTCTTTTTATATGGACAGGAAAAAAAGCAACAAATACACCCTGAAAAAGACATCATGTGTTTTAAGCATGCGTTTGCCAGGAGGAGAAGTTTTTTGGGGGTGGGCTGACAGGTTTCACATCTTTCTCTCTCTTCTCTTCACTTCCTTTTCCATCGCTTCCACTCCCTCAAGCCATCAATTAGTGAGGTTTCGCTTCTACAATCCTGGTTTTTCCTCACATGTGCCTTTGTTGCCATGCCACTGGCTGCCTCAGTCTGGCTCTGTGTTTGAAGGCTGGGATAAGACGGCAGCCAGGTTATCCATGGGTCCCCTCTGGGGGGCTGCGTGCCTCCCAGGATAAACAGATTGTGAAGGAGGGAGGCTAAAGGCTCTTTCAACCACCCGGGCCTGCTTACACACCAGAGGGACTTGACTTGTGGCCAGTGATTGAGCTCTCAGAGGGCTCTTCAAGTGATCTTCAAAAGGGCCATTGAGTGGAGGGCTGTCCAGCAACAGAAATTGGACTGGAGGGTACTCAGTCGAGGGTTAGATCCAGTACCAAATATAAGCCATCAATCAACAAATAATGGTTCCAAATATTCACTACAGGCATAATATAAAGATCATTATTGTGTTCCAGTCTGATTTAACAATAAACTTGATGCTGATGACCATCATGGTAATTGGTGTGAGATTTGGCCAACAGCAGACAGCCCTAACAGCTGTGTGCTCTAAAACATAGAGAGATTCCCAGACCTTCCTCCCATTCCTCCATTTTAGACACCCAGGCCAACTCAGGAGATCCCTATTAGGACTCCATCCATCAAAGCAGGTGCCTAACTGCCCAGTGTGCTGGAACACAACTGCTTATAACTCTACTTTGACATGTCCGATTTCAGAACAAGTATACTTGTTTGTGCCAGTCCAGTGTGCTCATGTTGTCCAACCATTGACCCATTCTCCATCACCACACCTCCTTTTCCATCTATCAATCATGCCAAAGGCCAAAAAAGCCCAAAAGGGACCAATCAGAGAAAAGTGAAAATGGTGATGGCATTTTGAAAGAGCAAGTAATATATTGAGAATAAAGCCTTTTGTTCTTTTTAGGCATGCTCTAAGATTACTCCAAAATAAATGCAAAGCAAAATGTTTATGTAATTAAGCACTTAAGTGTAGAATTTGGGTTAATTGCTTACAACGTTACAGTATTCTGAGTTGTGGACTTTTATGAAACATGTCTATGTATTCTATGTGGTAGTTGCTGGGAAAAAACAGTAAAACAACGACCTGGGATTATCATCATATTACATAGAACTGACAATTGCTCCTACTCAGCACTGGTTTATAAACCCAGTATATGTATGCCCATGCCAGCAGAATGAAATATCATGCTTATTTACCACTTCAAGGAGGGTTCTTTAATAGTTTTTGGATGGAAAAAGGTTCTCATCTCATTATCTCTAGCCGCTTTATCCTTCTACAGGGTCGCAGGCAAGCTGGAGCCTATCCCAGCTGACTACGGGCGAAAGGCGGGGTACACCCTGGACAAGTCGCCAGGTCATCACAGGGCTGACACATAGACACAGACAACCATTCACACTCACATTCATACCTATGGTCAATTTAGAGTCACCAATTAGCCTAACCTGCATGTCTTTGGACTGTGGGGGAAACCGGAGCACCCGGAGGAAACCCACACGGACACGGGGAGAACATGCAAACTCCACACAGAAAGGCCCTCGCCGGCCCCGGGGCTCGAACCCAGGACCTTCTTGCTGTGAGGCGACAGCGCTAACCACTACACCACCGTGCCGCCCGGAAAAAGGTTCTATCTTTTAAAAGATGTTCTATTTGGAACCTGAAAAGGAAACCCTCTGCTGAAGGATGGTAGGCTCACTTTTACAAGGGTTCCCCCAGAGGGATGTTACTTAGAACCATTTTTGTTTTTCTAAAAAAAAGTGCATGAGCACAGTAAGTTCCATCCATCCATTATCCATAGCTGCTTATCCTGTACAGGGTCGCAGGCAAGCTGGAGCCTATCCCAGCTGACTATGGGTGAGATACACCCTGGACAAGTCGCCAGGTTATTGCAGGGCTGACACATAGAGACAAACAACCATCCACACTCACACCTACGGTCAATTTAGAGCCACCAATTAACCTAACCTGCATGTCTTTGGACTGTGGGGGAAACCGGAGCACCTGGAGGAAACCCACACAGACACGGAGAAAGGCTCCTGTTGGCCACTGGGCTCGAACCCAAAACCTTCTTACTGTGAGGCAACAGTGCTAACCACTACACCACCCAGCACGGTAAGTTATATAGTGCAAATGACAGGAAAATGATTTTCTATATATTTAAGTCAATGAGTCATTATATTGATTAGATAATATCTGGGTTCAGCAGATTTACTAAAATGATAGTTCACCTCTGGAACAATGGACACACAAGAGCTCTCCTTGGGGTTCAGAGGCCGAGCAGCCCACCCACATCACCATGCAACAAGGAGAGTCAGAGGAATGTTAGGGGTCAGAACTTAGCTCCAAAACCCCACACAGCTTTGTACTATCATGCCCCCATCAGCAGCCTGCAAGGCTCCCCGCCTCTCTCAACCTTCAACCCATTTAACGCACACTGGGTTTGGGCATACGCACACAACAGGCATGTCTACTGTCTTTAGGCTTTTCTTGGCAGTGATATAGTTTCTGGTTGGACATACAATGGTGACATAGTATGTGTGCAAGAGTTTGTATGTGTTGTGGGGAGAGTAGTGAGCGATCGGGTGCAGACGTCCCATGCCAGTGCCTTTTCAATGTGTCTCTTGTAAGTGCAGTGGGGAAATGCGTTGGAGTTCAGGCCTACGCAGGCCTGCCATCTGAATGGTTGGAATTCAAGATGGCAGGACATACAAGCTGAGCATGTGCACTCAAAACAATGCCCCCTCTTTCTCTCTCATTCTCTCATTCTCTCCCTCTATCCATTACAGTGGCTTTTCATTATTCTCTTCCCCATTCTCTTTGCTTTTGGGTGTCCCCTGTGCCATTTTCATTGTGACAAAGTCTCACAGAGAGCAATCCTGAGTTCTTTGCTACACACTGATATTAGGCATTCCCATTTCAACTCATGACTACCGAGAGGCCTTCAGAAGTGTTGGAAATCATAGAGAATTTATATTTTATGATAAAGATGGTAGGATTGAAGAGATGAACATCTGAACATTGAAATGTGCATTATTCTGAGTCTGTGTTCCAGCAACCCCACTTATTTCACTATACCATCAAACAAAGAAAATTTATGAATAACAAAACAATGGGCTGTTAAAAACACATAGAGGAAATCACTTCTAATAGCATGGGATGATTGATCCAATCCATTGATTATGTGCCCATCACTCCTCTACATGTTAACAGAAGACATATGGCATTACTCAAGGGACAAGAACCAGACAGCTAGCACTCCCTAATGTACACATTCAATAGAAAAAAAGTTTGGGGCAGGAAACCAACTGAATAGAATCCAGTATGCAAAAGGATACTCATACTGACCAGTATACAATGTTTTCATCTCACATCTTGTAAATACCTTTAAATTAACACTTGAGTTTGGCTTGGACCAGGCTAACAGAGATGTATTCAGGTTAAAAACAGTACTGAGGTTTATTAAGACAATGACACAATGCAACAGAAAAAAATACCAAGCGGTTGGGTCAAAACCATCAAGACTCCCGAGTGGCACAACAGAAAAGAGTTTGCCGTATTGGGAGATCCCATTCCCATCCATGGCCAGGAGTTGTAGAGTCAAAAACTGCTTGTGCTCTCTAGCTGTGAGGGATGGCATACTCTCTCTCCCCTGTCAGTCAGAGCGACGCTAGTCAATCGTGGGTGTCTGTGAGCTCATGCATGCAGAAGAGGGGAGATAATGCTTTCCTCCAAGTGTTTTACGCTGCCCTGTGACGTAGCATGAGCAGCAGTTCTAAAAGACATGGGGGTTGGCTTCACATGTCTCAGAGAAAGCATATGCTTGCCCCACCCACACCATGTGATAGGGAAGAATTAGCTAATGGGTGGGAATTGGCAAAATTCTCAGTTTGGGGGGGAAAAACAGAGTATGAGTCAATTGCTGAAGCAAAAGTTGTAAAACAGAGAGCAAAAAAGCAGTTAACGAAAGTAGAATCATATAAACACACACATACATACATGCATGACCATGAGTAACTAAAAGCTTAGCAATATGAAAGGAGACAAACAATACTCAGGAAAGAGTATGTCAACCAGAGGTGTACACATACACGGAGTTAAATGAACCAGTGAGTTGGTGGGATTGTAGTTGACAGTGATAAGGGGAGTGGGAATTATTTCTTAATCACTGACTTTTCAAAAAGCATTTGAAGGAGAAAGTAGACGTAAATAGACAAAGCAAACATTGTCCAAGCAAAGTACAAATTAGCTGAAGGGACCAGTGACCTAACTGAGAGATTTGTGTGCATTAAAGGAAAGAGCTGGTGATTGGCAAGGTTTTTTTTTTTACCATGTCTACTATTTCGAAGAGACACGGCATACTTACAAACTTGGCAATCATGAATGATGTTCACCTGAGTGTGCTCCTATGTGCATGTGTAATAATTTTATGCCTAAGAGAATGTCTGCTATTAGGCTTAACCATAATGGTTTTATAATAATAACTCCAATTTACTGATAAATAGTAACTTTTTTTTAGCCCTGGCACTCAATACAGTGACCAGCTGCCACTGTATATCTAAACCAAAGTTCATGGCTTTAGGGATTTCAATTTAAATACATTCTTAGAATTCAGATTTTGATAAGTAATGAGTAATATACATAGGCTTAGGTCATTTAAAAGTCCAAGAATATGACAAACAAAAGGGAAAAAAAATACTTAAATACTTATTGGGCATACCGAACAACCTGTGTCATGTCCCCCATCTGTCCCTCTGAGTGACATGTCGATCCTGAGACACCAGGAAGATGCTGACCTCTTCTGCTGCTCAGACCTGCCTGATTCATCCTGATGCCCTACATCTGGCTGGAGTCTCATCACATTACTCCTATGGAGGACGGCCCCATGTGGACAGTCGAAAGTCACACTTGGGAGACTCTCTGGACACTTACAGTAATACATTTATAGCTGAGGACTTCAGTTGACTTGCTAACTTTAGGACTGCAGTTGTCATGAACAGCTTTGCACTCAAGTTTCCATCAATGAACAGTTTATAACTTCAACAAAACAGACTTAAAACCATAATGATTTTCCTGTTTACACAGTTATACTTTGTGACTATATAGGACACAGTTATTTATAATCACGAGTTATTTATAAATCACGCCATTTGTTATCACCCAAATGAGGATGGGTTCCCTTTTGAGTCTGGTTCCTCTCGAGGTTTGTTCCTCATGTCGTCTGAGGGAGTTTTTCCTTGCCATCGTCACCACAGGCTTGCTCATTGGGGATAGATTATGGATAAAATTAGCTCATGTTTAAAGCCTTTAATTTTCTGCAAAGCTGCTTTGCAACAATGTCTGTTGTTAAAAGCGCAATACAAATAAACTTGACTCGACTTAAACTACAACTAAAGTTAACAGTTTGTCTACAAAACACTATTAATTGCATCCAGTAGAGATATGTTTGAAATGTTTATGTACAAAATGATGTAACAGTATCTTAATTATGTATGTATTATTCAACCACATGAGTTGTCTTCACATACTGGTAACCATAAGCTTATTTCTATGATATACACCCATCCACCTGCTGGTTTATGCAGTTATCTAATCAGCCAATCCATTGATAGCAGCACAATGCATAAAATCATGCAGAAACAAATCAAGAGCTTCAGTTAATGTTCACTTCAAACATCAGAATGGGAAAAATTGTGATCTCTGTGACTTTCACTGTGGCATGAGTGTTGGTGCCAGATTGACTGGTTTGAGTATTTCAGAAACTGCTGATCTCCTGAGGTTTTCACACACAACAGTCTCTAGAATTTATACAGAATGGTGCAGAAAAAAAAACACTGAGTGAGTTCTGTGGGTGGAAATGTATTGTTGATAAGAGAGGTCAGAGGAAAATGGCCAGAGTGATTCGAGCTACCAGGAAGGATATAGTAACTCAAAGCAACTCTTTACAATCGTGGTGAGCAGAAAAGCATCTCAGCATGCAACATCAGAAGACCACATTAGGTTCCACTCCTGCAGCCAAGAACAGGAGTCTTAGAATCAAGAACAAGTTCCTATTAAAGTGGCCGGTGAGTGTAATAAGCACATATGTTTATATTTGTATATCAGCTTTCTGATCTTATAAAGTGGATGGCTGTATCCATTGTGTCTGTTTCTTCAGTATTTCCATGTCGGTTATGCTGAAGCAACTGTATTTTCAGCAGTTTGGTTTTAAAAGTACTCCATAAGTAGATGTTCTACTTGTTCAAGAGTATTTTTTCTAAGATTAACAATATGAAGCAAGCATGAAGCAAGACAGAGAGTGAGTGTGAGAAGATAAAAGAAGAAAAGAATGTTAATAATGTGGATGAAGAATAACTTGAAGACAAAGAATTTTCAGGGGGAATATAGTTTGGAAGAAGAAAAAGAAGAGAAGAAGAGGAAGAAGAAGAATCCTTGAGCAGTTCTTTGTTCGCCAGGATCCAGGCTGTGAGAGGACAGTCCCAGACGAGACAGAAACATTATCTCTCAGTGCAGAACCAGAGTGCTGTCCCCAGCAGGACTGTGCTGGCATGGGCCAAAGTCTCCTCTAGGTAATTTATTCTCTGAGTGGCTCTTGTCCCTCAGGAACAAAGTGACTGCTTGTTAGGGTAGAACACTCCAAGGCCAAAGCCTATCTTGCCATTATGCTTTCAGACACAACGCAGGGCTACAGCAGTTCAAGCCGAGCCACGTGTTGGTTATTTCACTCCCACAAAGAACTGCTTCATCTCAAAATTTAGAGTCCCATAAAAACATTATTGTCCAGCATTGGGGATCATTTGTCCACTCCACAAAGGAATCAAAAACCAAAATGTTGACCTCTCCAGTCTTTTGGGGTGCATTTTTCAAATTCTGTCCCCCTCCCCCTCCACCGCTGTTGCGCCCACTCTGACGTCTTTTGCTACAGTCCCTGCAGTGCTCCTACGCAGTGAAAGTCAGAACAAAGGTATTTCAAAGGTTGCATGGTCAAAGTCTCAACCATAGAGACATTTTGTGTTTTGGTTCACAAATACAGCTGAACAGAAGATGCTCTGTCTTATGTTTACGTCCATTCACTGCTTTTTTACGTCCTAGCCACTTACTCTGTTGGCCTCAAATGCATGATTCTGTAGATATCCCACAGAGGCACTTTTCTCCCTACTCCATCATAGCCATGAATTTGAAGGCTTCACCATTAACATTTTAAATATGGCCACTCCACATGGCTCCACTATTGCACACTGCATACCTGCCAAGCAAATGGGCAAGGTCAGATCAGTCTATTAACCATATTAAAATGTTGCAATCATGGTAATTGGCATCTTCTAATATGAGTTTAGCTAGCTTTGCTCCAAGCAATTAATCATAATGGATTAGATGATGATGGGGGGATGAGAGGTACAGGTCACATGTTTTCCAGTTTCTGCTGGCCAGACCAAGAATGACCATGTCTGTGCTCACTCAAGCCACATCAGCAATCATCTCATCTACAAGAATTAAAATCTAAATGTCAGACAACTTACAGTGCATCTAGTAAGTGGCTTTTAGCTTGATGTTTTCCTCTAGTACTAAGTGGTGGTTCATGTGCATACTGTATTACTCAATTTGCACCAAGTGACAATTTTTTGTGTTTACTCTCTCGGAAAAGTGTTAACTAAGGAACCAATTTAAATGGTCTGACAGCTCGGGAAGTATTGTTTCAGGTCTGGAGTAAAATCGTCTGCCAGTCCTTGTTCTACTGTACACCTCCCACCATTCTCCTTCCCCCTTGTCTCAAAGCGGCCCTGGCTGGGTCGCTCTGGGAGAAGAGCGCATTCTCCTTTCATCCCCTCTTAGAGGACAAACATCAGTCCCATCTCACCAGCCATCCATATTCATGAGCCTCTTATAAATATCTGATAGCGGCCGATCTACAGCTGTTTAGCTCTGAGAGCAATGCTAAGACTTTATACACACGCGCACACACACACAGTGGTATAAGCACTTACTGGTTTGAGCCCAATCTTAGCCCCTCATCTCTCTGTGTGCCCTGACTGCCCCTGATAGCATCGGCACATTGCTAGGGTATCGCTCTCTCAGCTTAATTAAAGCTTAAGTGTGACCGCTAAATGAGAGAAGAATCCTTAAGAGCTTTATTTGCTTCTTCCTGACAGTGCACAGCTTATCTCCAAATAAGAGAGAAAAAGAACAAGACCAAGAGGCAAAAAGTGAGAGAGAGAGAGAGAGAGAGAGAGAGCTGTAAGGGACCTTCCATAATTGTCACGCTTAAACTAGTGTTTAAAGGACCCATATCAATGAGAACTTGATCTCCTTTACTTTTGTTCGAATAAAAGACCTTGAGGGACAGCACAGTGGTGCAATAGTTAGCACCATCACCTCACAGCAAGCAGGTTCTGGGTTCAAACCTGCCAGTCAAACTTGCTAGGGTCTTTCTTTGTGGAGTTTGCATGTTCTCCTTGTGTTTGTGTGGGTTTCCTCCGGGTGCTCCGGTTTCCTCCCATAGTCCAAAGACATGTGGATTAGGTCAACTCTAAATTGCACATACAGTAGGTGTGAATGGCTGTCTGTGTTAGCCCCATGATAGATTGGCAACCTGTCCTTGGTGTACCTCGCCTCTCTCACACACACAATATATATATATATATATATATATATATATATGAATGAATAATGGAGGGATGGATAAAATACCTTGATGTGCTTCAGTGTACCCTTCCTTTTACAGTCCATATAAAAGTTTGTAGTGGTGTCACTACTACAAGAACATTTAGTGGATATATGACCATCTATTCAGTCTGTGGATGCTTAATCCATCCAGCAATGTTTGCTGTTAGTGGCTGTAGCAAAGCGATTAGAACAGAAGGCTCTTCTGGCTGTTCAAAGAAAATATAGCTTAGCATAACCATCTAGAGTGACTTAAAATCTATGAGTTACATTGCTTGATGGGCAGCACGGTGGTGTAGTGGTTAGCACTGTTCCCTCACAGCAAGAAGGTCCGGGTTCGAGCCCCGTGGCCGGCGAGGGCCTTTCTGTGTGGAGTTTGCATGTTCTCCCCGTGTCCGCGTGGGTTTCCTCTGGGTGCTCTGGTTTCCCCCACAGTCCAAAGACATGCAGGTTAGGTTAACTGGTGACTCTAAATTGACCGTAGGTGTGAATGTGAGTGTGAATGGTTGTCTGTGTCTATGTGTCAGCCCTGTGATGACCTGGCGACTTGTCCAGGGTGTACCCCGCCTTTCGCCCGTAGTCAGCTGGGATAGGCTCCAGCTTGCCTGCGACCCTGTAGAACAGGATAAAGCGGCTACAGATAATGAGATGAGATGAGATGAGACATTGCTTGATTAGAATTGGACCTAAAAAAAAAAAAGTGGCAGTACATCAGTTAGACCGTAAATATAGTTTGTGTGGGTTTGATGAGAAAAAAAAGGCAGATAATGCAACGCTGTTGAATATCTAGTCGAACACATGACATCCTATTTAAGACTTAAACTGGAGACACAAATTTGCATTTATTCCACAGAATGTAGAACAAGCTACCAGAGTTTTTTGGGTTTTTTAATTTATGTAACTGTCCGGGTTTATTATGTTTCATTTATTAATATTTATTGTCAACATTTATCCACCACTTGGTTGCAAAAGTAGTTGAACTCCTTTAGTTAGTATTTTAGCTGAGAAACTAAAGTTAGTACAACATAGTGTATATGATAGACAAGTGTTATTGCACCATAAATGTGAAAGGTGTCTCTTGCTATTACACATATAGATATGAAACGGAAGGTATGTCAAAGTTTCTTTCACTGACACAACTTAAATTTAAAGATTTTCATCAAACCTGTCAAACACATCTGAATCAGCATCTGAATGTATGAAATGTCAACACCTTAAAACAAGAAAAACAAGGAAACATTTCACATGTGAAAATTCCGACATTGTATGTGTTCTCATTTTAGAGCAGGGTTACAGCAGCTGGCCAAGAGAATTTACAATTTTGTAAACTTGTACAGTAGTGTAGCCATACTGGGATAGTTCACTATATGTATTACTCCACTTGTCTATGTTCACCACACAAAATTCCACTTCCTAGCTGGAAACAGTTACAACAACAATATTAGCGACATCACCAGTGGATGGCAAACAATACATTTTTAATGAATATAAATTTTGATCTTAAATATGAAAGCTCATCAGATAAAGATGAAAAAGACGAAAGGACACTATTTTCACTGGAAGCACCTTTAACAAGAATGTACAAATCAGTGTAAGCTCGCTAGCCAGACTCGTTCAATATCACGCTAGCTGAATGGAATATATCTGATATACCACTCAAGACCAGCCAATATTATGTAATTATTTAACATACAGGACACTTTTTCTGATGGAATAAAAACATGCATCCTATTCCCTTCTAGCGGGTTTCATTAATTTGCTTTGATAGCATGCAATATTGTTAGCATATCGCTTATCCTACGTATATTACGTCACTCTACCTAATGGAGAATGAGCATTGAATATGGTTTACAATATTGCATGGTTGTCAAGACAACATGACATCACATGTCAGAGACGTAAAACTTCCACGCTAGTGAGCAACTGTGACAATTTGTAAACAAACATGGCCGCCAGGTTTGCTTTGTTAAATATGGAAGATTTTGAGAGAATTTTAAAAGAAAAAGACACACTGTACACCCGAAAGGAGTGTGTATGTATAATAATAATAATAATAATAATAATAATAATAATAATAATAATAATGGCTTTTTTTCATGGTATATCAGATATATTCCATTCAGCTAGCATGATATTGAACGAGTTGAAGATGAGTTCAATATCATGCTAGCTGAATGGAATATATCAGATATATCATGAAAAAAAAGCCAGGAAATATTATTCAAATATTGCACTCGCAATCAGCTGTTGTACTGAATCTCAGCAAGCGGTGGGCTCGTACTTACACCAAATCCCAGCTGTGCTGATATTCAATATAACTCTACTCTTGTTCATGAGGTATTGCTAAGTTAAACTTGGACTAGCTACATGATTAGGTACTAAAGCTGCATGAGTATGGACAAAAGCAAATTGCTATTATATCACTATACATTGTGCTATCAATAAGCCATGCAATGTTTTTGTAACGGGTCATGGTTAAAGTCTGTATTAATTGGAAAAAATTTTCTTTCTTACTTTCTTTCTAAATCTTACAATACATTTTAAAGCATATTCTTGCAAAATGGGAGCAAAACACTGGAATCAGAAGCAAGTTAGCAGTCACTTAGCTTCATATTATCGAATTTTTGCTTTCATCAATTTCATAAATGTATTGCACTTTAATGAAATGAATTTAGGGGTCCTACGTCAAATCCTGTGTATACACTCAGATGAAGTCAATGTATATGCATTTGGTTTTACTGCACTGCAATATCAAAGATGAAAGTCCTGCCAGAGGTCAAAACAGCCAAAATAATTGTGTTACTGTTCGAAGAAGCAAATTCATGTGTCAAAACAAATTTTACACAGTTGAAATGTGTGAAGTTTGAATGCCGTTGTTCATGGCAAATTTTTCTGAAATATAATTTTGATAAATAAATTTATAAAATATAATAACTAAATAAAACTGAGGAATTTGACAGAAAAACAGCTAGTGTGGCTGGATCTGAGATTGTTCAGAAGGCTCCAAGAACGGAATAAAATCTTGATTTGTAAGGGGTTATTTGTATAATGCTAGCTTGTTAGATATCAGTAAGCCTGATATTGCAGTAGTAACAATTAACAAAGCATATTGTGCACTAATATTAGTGACCCTAAATTAGTTAGTAAGTCCTCATTTCACATGTAAAGACATGAGCCATTCAGAACAGAGGTTATTTACATATAATCAGTCTTTAAAGCCCAGTAACAACAACAGCCTGGAATGGAAAAGAGTCATGTCAATGAATGACCATTTTTCTTGTAGTACATATATCAGGCATGAAAACGGGTCAGGGGTGAAAAAGGTGAGAAGGGTGCGCGAGTGGTGACGTGGCCTTTGGTGTTGTTTTATTTTGTTTGGGGGGGTCCTCCCCCAGAATAAATATTATAGCCTCCTTACTAAGTATACTGTATTGACATTTGCACAAGGACATACAGTACAAATACATGTAGTTATAGTGAAATTATGCCCTGGAAAAAAATGCGAATAATAGAACGAAGAAAGTGGAGAACACACAAGGAATAGTGATCATTTTTTCCTTTTATTTGCCTGGACCACCAGTGTCTCCATGGCCCACTTTCGCCGAGTTGCCACATGTTTCAGCCTTGCCTGCTTCTCTCCTTCAGCAGTCGGTTTCTTGGCCTGCTGAGCACTGCAAGTTGCTTGAGAGCCATACTTGCTCTGCTGCTGCTGCTTTTCCTCCTTGTTCACCCTCTGCTGGTGTTTGTATGTGGCTGCTGCAGAGTTAATGTTCTTGCACAATGTTCTGTCCACTTCCCCAAACTTCACATCCTCCCTTCTAAAGAGCTGCATAGCTGTCTTCCCCCTGGACATCAGCGTGTACTTGACCGTCTGTATTGCATTAAATGTTTCCACATTCATGTTGCCACTCCTTTGATCAATTACATCATTCATCAGACTAAATGAGGACTCGACTCTAGGTCCATGAAAGATGGAGAGGCAACACTTAACCAGTGCACCCAGGGAGGGGCACTTGTCTGGTTTGTCGAAGACATGACCCCACCACTCCACGATGCTCTCTCCGTCCTTGAAGCTGGGGATGGTCAGGTCAACACTGAACCGCACAAGTTCCCTCTGGATATCCTGGTCTGCTGGCAAGAGGTGCCCCAGCATACCACTCAGCCTGCCAAGATATGGAAGTACCTGCAGCTTTCAGCTCTTTTTAAATCAAGGCTGAATACTTTCTTCTTTGCTGCTGTCTTTTATTAAATCAAATTTGAGACTTTTAATTTGATTTCTTTCAGCACGGACAGCACTACAAAATGGCGTCTCCACTATACAGTGCCCTATATAGTGAGTAGCGAGCAATTTCGGACACAGGGATTGTCAAAAGACGCGCGCACCCTCTTTCGAATGCTGACGTAATCAAGCCGGAAGTTTTGTTTGTTTTGATGGCAAATCAGGAAAGTTTGAAAAAAGTAGGAAATTCACTCCGATGACTCAATCCAGCTTCCAGCGGTCTGGTCTGCACTCTGACTGATGTGTGCACGCTCTGGCCAGCAGGAGAAGAGGCGCGCTGGCTCAAACATTTTATCATTAAATATTTCGTTAGCATTAGGACCTCCAGATTAATTTGGCATGCCTTACATTACGTTACAGGCATTTAGCAGACACTCTTATCCAGAGTGACGTACAAAATACCCAGAACAGCCTGGGGGTTAGGTGCCTTGCTCAAGGGCATTTCAGCCATTCCTACTGGTTCAGGGAATCAAACCAACAACCTTTAAGCCAGTATCTCACTGGGCTGCGACAGCTTGTGACAAATTGTGAACGTCAATTGCGAGAGAGTTTCAAAAGCATCTTGAAACATTCGCGGGGCTTCTCAATTTCCTCGCATGAGTCGCAAAGTGTCGCTCCTTTGTCGCTGAAAATTTGAACATGTTCAAAAAATTTGCGTGACAAAATTTCTCTCAAAATAGCTGCAAATGCGTCGCTGGTGTCGCAAAGCCGTCACGAACCCTTCTCAAGTCAGTTTCTGTGAGACAGGGAGTGCAAATCTATCTCACTGGGCTGCGACAGCCTGCGACTAGTTGGAGACACAACAATTGCGATAAAATATGCGAATATCAATTCAGTGTGATTCCAAGTGAAAATTGTCGCTAATTCGCATATTATATCGCAATTGTTGAGTCTCCACCTAGTCACAGGCTGTTGCAGCCCAGTGAGATACTACCCTTAGGTCCCAAAGCCGCTTCTCTAAGCGTTAGGCCATAGCATCCCCTGTAATGTATGTAGTGTAATATATACACTAGCTGCATTTTCATTAGGAATGCTAGGATCACGTAAAGCTGAAAGTCAGTGAATCAAACATGGTCTTACAAACAAGCAAGAAATCACAGAGAGATCGGTTGCGGTCATATCAAAATTCCCTAATACACCATTTATAGAATTCAGAGTCCGTCCTTAACTCGACCCTATATGCAGTTTGATTGATGCTAATTATTTCCTTTGGTACTTCCACAGCTGAAGAACTGAACAAGCAGGCAATGTTGGATTGATGCCATGTACACTACAAAAATGATAATTGTATAGCGTGTAAAAATAAATAAATTAGATTTGTTGGACCAAAACAAAACTATGTAAACGTATTATATTTTAAAGTCGCATGTACCCCTAAGCATCACCCGTTTTATTCCATAAATTTGTGATGTACACCAGCTCACTGATCAGCTGCTGGAGTTTGTGTGACTGCTATCAAGTGTTGGACACAGGTTGTGTTTCTACCAGAGGGTTGTAAAGTATTTCACTTCTAAGGAGGACTTTTTTTTGTTTTTTTCTTATTTTGGAAAAGAACACTTTTAGCCCTTCTCCTCCAACTCATTAGGATAATTAAAAGTGCTGATACAAGCAAGAAAAGGCATTTTGCTTCACTCTCCAAAAAAGCTTTGTTCTGGTTCCAAAACAAATAGCAGGGAATTTCAATATTGCTCGTGCTTTGTGTGGTGCTTGCACATGAATATGATATAAGGAGTTTCTGCGGCACACACAACAGAGGTAGTGATATTGTGGCATCCAGTGGTGTGGATGATGCTCGATTTTCGGCATCAGAAAATGGAGTGCAAGAGATTAAATCAAATGGGAATGACCTTGAAAATACTCAAAGCAGGAAGATGATAGAAGGCTTGAATTTTTCTACTGTGGACAAAAGCAGAGGCCAAAGCTGAAGAGTTAAACAACAGAAAAATTAGAGGTGGTTGCATGAGACGGAGATGGAAATACAGAGGTTTATTGGGATTAAGAGAGATGAGAAGAGGGAAGCTGCAGGAGAGGAGGGGGTATATGTAGCGCTCATTAGCTGCGCAGAGTGCTCCGGATTCTCTCCCACACCTTCTGGCTCATTCTAGCCTCAGAGCCATAGCTGGCAGCACAACCCCCTCCTTCCCTCCCCAAACCCCGACAATCATGCCCGCAATCACAGCCTCTAATTAGGTTAATTAATTTGTATCAGCCCTTGTAGGGACTTGGCTGATGAGGCTGCCATCATAGTGTTGGTGCTTGTACTTTTTTATTTAAAAAAGGAAGAAGAAGAAGAAAAAAAAAGTAGAGAAGAGAGAAAATGTCAATCTCAAAAGCTTTCTCCTCTGCCAAGATAGGACCATGAAGTATTTGGGTTTGCCCATGCCCATCCTTCAAACACTCTCTTCTCATTTTCCCTCTATCTACCTCTCGTCCAGTTCTAACAGTAACATCATTGGCATAGATGTGCCACTGATCAGCGGTGTGTAGACAGAAAAAGAGGAGTATGAAGAGGAGGGGTGCCATTGAGACAGACACACCACATTACAATCAGTGAGGGCCGCTCATCAGGACACTGACGAACACACACTGATTAACCGAGTGATCTGATTACAGTAATCACACAGCCTTCTAAGACCAGTCCCGGGGGGTGGGGGAGAGAGAGACACAGAGAGAGAGAGAAATTTGAATACTGAGAAGATAAAATTCAAGAAAAGACTAAATTACAGAGTAAACAATTGCTACATCAAACAATCAACAACCTCCTTTCAAGCCAGACTCCGTACAGCTATGTTTACAACTCAGTCAGGACTGTGTGAACTCTAAGTGTGTTGAGGTAAACTGTGAGTGGCACAGCCTGTTGTGGGAGACAAGGTTAAACCCCGTAGTTAAAGCATGATGAACGTGTCCCACGGGTGAATGGACATCAACAGGAGAGTGATGGATCAACAGTGATACCCATCAGTAATCACCCAGGTGAGTGCTCCCACATACCCAGCCCAACCTGTCCTCTCACCCATACTGAGCTCTTCAGTCGAGGGGCACAGTAGGAGCAAATTCCACCAGGGAGGAGGCCTTACTGTGATTTAGACTCCCATGCAAATTTAATCAATTCAAGTGCTTCTATCCAACCAGCCTCTTGGCTCATTAGTGGCAATTTAAAGGGGTTTCTGTGATCCCACCTCTCTCTCTCTGTCTCTCTCTCTCTCTGAGGTGTAAAGATTTTCCTTCATACATTTTCCTCTGGGCTCAGACACCATGCCCCCTCCTACTCTTTCTATAGTCGTCTACTTCAAAAGCCGAGTGACACACCAAGCAGCAGCTAAAGTGGCCAGATATGAGGCGATCACCCCCCTAGTCACTGTTGCCTCAGCCACTTGTTCATCTCCCTTCTCAGTAATTGGTGAATCGATTACTGAGGGTCTGAACCTCGTGGATGAAGGCAGCCTTTTGAGGCACATGAGAGGTTAGAAAGGTAGTATCTCTGCACAACTGAGACCTTCATCTTCAGGAGCTGGCCTGAGAGTTTAATATTAGGAGTTAATATCAGTGGATTAAATAACTACAGTTCATACTCTATTCTGAGATATATATTATAAAATAATCAGACACGAGTGTTTTACTGGAATAACTGTTTTATTCTATCCACATTCACTGGATTTTGAGAAACAGAGCATTTTTATTTTTTGCAAATTCAATAAATAAAATCTTTATACAAAACATCCGACAAAATCATTTCCACTTAGAATGTAAACAAACCGGCGAAATGACAGTAGCAATTTGTGAAAAATGCTATAATAATATTTCTTGAAAAATAAAGATACATTCTCACCATCACATACTTTCGTTGCATACTTTGTTGCATTTTTTTTTGTATTTTTGGGGTTTTGTTTTTGAGTAGAGTTTTTATTTCGTCCTCAGTTGCTTCAGTAAAATGTGCTGCCGTTTTGTTTGTCTCTACTTGCGGTATATGAGCTGATAGCCTAGTAGTAGAGTAGCCAATCAGACCATGTGATTGCTCATATCCAGTAAATGTGGACAGAATAATTTTCAATGTCCTCACTCGTGAGGAAATGGATGAATTGTTTTGATAAATTTGCATACTTTTTGTTTGTGCATGTGTCTATATAATAAAAAGAAAAAATCACACGGCTTGAAGCTATGAAGTTTATCTTCTCGTGTTAAAAATTTCATATTTCTATACAAAATACATTGCGAATGTGAGTGACACATTTCCCGATATTTCACTCTGATGACGTCACTCTCAGTGTTTTCCTGCTAACTAGACTCACATTGTCAAAATGGCAAACTAGTTCAAACTTAAAAAATTTTTTTTTTGATTAACTTGCATATGTTTTGTGGATGTGTCCATATAATATAAAGAGCATTGCATGGTGGCGCAAATATATGAAGTTTATCTTCTCATGTTGGAAAATATTTCCACTCATTCACTTGTTAAATATACATTCACCACTTGAAGATAAACTTCATGTCTTTGCGTGCCTGTGTAATATCCCCTCTCTCTCTCTCATACAGTGGAGATAAAAAGTGTACACACCCTGTTGAAATGATTATTTTTTTACATCAAAAAAAACTATGAGACCATGATAAATAATTTCAAAAATTTTCCCACCTTTAATGTGACCTATAACTTGTACAATTCAATAGAAAAACAAACAAATCTGTCAGGGGGAAAAACAAAAAATAAAAAACGTACAATAAGCTGGTTGCATAAGTGTGCACACCCTCAAACTAATACTTTGTTGAAGCACCTTTTGATTTAATTACAGCATTCAGTCTTTTTGGGTCGGAGTCTATCAGCCTGCCACACCTAGACTAAGCAATATTTGCCCACTCTTCCTTGCAAAAGCGCTCCAAATCTGTCAGATTGCGAGAGCATCTCTTGTGTACAGCCCTCTTCAGGTCACCCCACAGATTTTCAGTTGGATTTAGGTCTGGGCTCTGGCTGGGCCATTCCAAAACTTTTTTGGGGTCATTGTCATGCTGAAAGATGAAATTCCTCTTCATCTTTCTAGCAGACTCCTGAAGGTTTTGGGCCAAAATTGACTGGTATTTAGAACTGTTCATAATTCCCTCCACCTTGACTAAAGCCCCTGTTCCAGCTGAAGAAAAACAACCCCAATACATGATGCTGCCACCACCGTGCTTCACCGTGGGTATGGTGTTCTTTTGGTGATGCGCAGTGTTGTTTTTGCGCCAAACATAGTTTTTAGAATTGTGGCCACAAAGTTCAACCTTGGGTTCATCAGACCATAACACATTTTCCCACATGCTTTTGGGAGAATTTTTTTTTTTTCAAAATTTAGCCGGGCCTGGATGTTTTGTTTTGACCCTACCTCATAGTCCAGACATATGGAGAATACGGGAGATTGTTGTCGCATGTGGTACACAACCAGTACTTGCCAGAAATTCCTGCAGCTCCTTCAGTGTTGCTGTCGGCCTCTTGGCAGCCTCCCTGACCAGTTTTCATCTTGTCTTTTCATCAATTTTGGAAGGACATCCAGTTCTCGGTAATGTCACTGTTGTCCCATATTTTCTCCACTTCTTGATGACTGTCTTCACTGTGCTCCATGGTATATCTAATGCTGTGGAATTTTTTTTTGCACCTTTCTCCTGACTGATCCCTTTCAACAATGAGATCCCTTTGACGCTTTGTAAGCTCTCTGTGAACCCTGGCTTTTGCTGGAGGATGCAACTGAGTAAATGTCTGAACTTTATTTGGGGTTAATCAGAGTCATTTTAATTGATGGCAGGCGAGAACCCCAAAAGACTGAATGCTGTAATTAAATCAAAAGGTGCTTCAGCAAAGTATTAGCTTAAGGGTGTGCACACTTATGCAACCAGCTTATTGTAGATTTTTTTTTTTAGTTTCTCCACCTAACAGATTTGTTTGTTTTTCTATTGAATTGTACAGATTATAGGTCACATTAAAGGTGGGAAAAGTTTTGAAATTATCACTGTCTCTTTTTTACATCAGAAAAACCTATCATTTTAACGGGGTGTGTACACTTTTTATATCCACTTTGTGTGTGTGTGTGTATATATATATAGTGTGTGTGTATATATATATATATATATATATATATATATATATATATATATATATATATACACACACACACACACACACGTCATCATTTATCTCATCTCATATTTTCTCTAGCCGCTTTATCCTTCTACAGGGTCACAGGCAAGCTGGAGCCTATCCCAGCTGACTACGGGCGAAAGGCGGGGTACACCCTGGACAAGTCGTCAGGTCATCACAGGGCTGACACATAGACACAGACAACCATTCACACTCACATTCACACCTACGGTCAATTTAGAGTCACCAGTTAACCTAACCTGCATGTCTTTGGACTGTGGGGGAAACCGGAGCACCCGGAGGAAACCCACGCGGACACGGGGAGAACATGCAAACTCCACACAGAAAGGCCCTCGCCGGCCACGGGGCTCGAACCCGGACCTTCTTGCTGTGAGGCGACAGCGCTAACCACTACACCACCGTGCCGCCCGCCATCATTAAAAAAAAAAAAAAAAAAAGATAAGAAATTATAAGCAAACTCATGCCCTCAATACAAACAGCAGCCTTAGCACAGGTGAACCTCATTCAGTTTAATTAACACCACTCAGGATTTCTGAAGAAGTTCATTAGTGGTGGTTTTTATCTACAGTACCTCAGCTTGCAGAACAGATACAAATAATATATTTGATGCAAATGCAAACTGCCTTATTTTCTAGAGGTAGCTTACACCTTCACATGCTAAATAAATGTGAAAATAGAAATTTACTGATGTAAAAAATAAACACGAAAACTTTAAAAGGCATGAAAAAATACTGGAAATATATATAAACATATCTATGTACAGTACGTTGTATATTGACTATATCTAACTGCTTCGGCCTGGTGGAGCTGGAGCCTGAAAGTCTTAGGCACATGTAAAGAAATGCTCTAAAGCAAAGATGCCTTTCAAAATAATGAAAATAAAAGTGTGTGAGTGAGAGAGGGAGTGAGAGAGAGCAGTAAACAAAAGTAAAATAAAGTGGTTTTGCTATGATAACTCATTGTCTTTAAAAATGTATGAGGTCACAGGTCAATTTTTTTTTTTTAAATAGTTTTATAAGGAATTTGGCTGGCATGTTTTCTCAGCACCGCTCTTCTTGGGAGACACTGACAGTCTCGCTTCTATTTTTCAGGTAATCCCTGACATCATCGGCATTCGTCATTTTTGTCTGAAACAAAATGGTCTATTGCATAATGTTACTTTCTTTATCTGAATACAAGCATTTTTCTATAGCATTTAATTTTTGTTGGAACGGTCAAGTTTAGAAGTCTGAAAAAAAAATTATTGACCCGAAATAGAAAATTCATAAAAAATATTTTGGCTTTGGAATCCTTGCATCCCTCACCAGGATGAAGCCATAAATGAATGAAGTTCAATATGAGTATCAATTAAATAAGAATATGAATGAGCAACATTTTTAAAAGGAAAATATTATTCCCTTTTGCAAGTTCAGTCATTTGATGTAAAAACAAAAGTTTAACAGATTTTCTGAAGCTGTGGTTTCAAAGTGCTTAACAAATCTCTGGCTTCAGTCTTCAGGAAGCTTTTTACACAGCAGCCAAGGAGTAGAATATTACAGGACAAGGAGTGGTTTCTGACCTATATCTTTAAAATCTGGGGGTCGGTGACTGACCCCCGTCACAGTTCCCTGTTCCAAGTGGACATGAATGAAAGGCAGACTTCAGTCCGAACAGTGGACCGACTGTGTAACAGCGGGCGGAAGCATTGTGAAACTGCGCACACAGCTGTTTGACCCCCCCAACCCTCCACCCGCACTGAGGGAACCACAGTGACGTACACACTCACGGGCAAGCCACGGCTAAAGGGGGCAGTCTTGCTATCTCCGGGTAGAAAATCGTGCAAACGCACAAGGTCAGTATCAATATGCCACCAAGGGGCTCTGTGCTAAATATCACTGGGGTTGTGTGTGTCACTCATTCCATTGAACATGCATTCATTACTCCATTCAAATAAATAACAAATAATGAGAAAACTACAGCTACTGAGCCATCAATTATTGTCTCTAACTTTACCATTTTAATATGTTAAACGCAGCCAACAGAGTTTAGACCAAGTAAAAGATGAATGCTTTTACTTTCTGGCAACACACATACTTTTTACAGCGTTCCTGCCCCTTCATCTCCTCAACATGGTGACATTTCCCTGTCGTTGGCTTTTCCTCTTCCTCTATCCCGAGAGAGGCTGATGGATGGGGCCCGTTTATGAAGCTGCTGCCAGCAGTGTGATCGATCAAGGCTCGCAGAGGAGAGCAGCATAAACCCTGGGCCTGCAGCCCGCAATGCCAGCACAAGAGCGTTGCAATACAATTACACACTCTCAGAGGAGTGGTTATAGCCAGGGTAAATTCATCTTTACCATTCCACAGTCACACTCATCATTTCAAGCATAGAAATAAATTAAGAGAGGTTTTGTCACACATTTTTTTGTGGAAAATTTATAAGAAAAAAAAAGAAGGGAAAGAGTAATAAGATTCAAATGGATTAATAAAACTCAGCTTCAACATTGGTTTTTAGCGGGAAATATTCCACAATTAAGAGCCGATAGACCCATTCAAATATTTAATATGGATGTAAATAAATGCACTTGTGGCATAAATTACAAGTTCTTTATGTTTTAAGAAATCTGAATTTGCTTGGCACAATTTCATGACCATAAAAACAGCAGCAAGTGCAGAAACCTGACCATCTATACTTTTAAAGCTACTTGACTTTGATAGTGTGATTACTGCAGAAATGTTTTGTGAATATTGCATTACATGTTTTCCCTTGCTTGCATGAAAATGGCTTAAACCGCCCAGAAACAGATTTAATTCTACAATTACTTCTTTTTTTTTTTTAAATCTTCAGGTCTGGTTAAAGAAAAGGAAAAACAAACAAACAAACAAACAAACAACCCCCCCCACACACACACCAGAAAGAGCCATGGCTATACACACACACACATGTGAATTTTACAGAACAGCCTCTCACTACGAAACATGTCCACTGTATGATTTCCATCATAAATATTAATATTTTTGTTAAACAGCTTTGTGCAAATTTAATGAAATGCATCTTTTTGCAATTAAAACTTAATACTAAACACAATCAATTGAAATAATAATTAGTTTCAAGAACTGTAATAATTAACACAAAGCTAGCTCGGATAAACTCCACCTACTTGGGCTCAATTATTAATATATCAGAATTAATTAAAATAAAAATATTGTTAATAAGTTGAATCATTGTCCAGCATCTCTACAAAAACATCTTTATAGAGCTCCATGGTCTGTGCTTCCAGGTCATCAAAATAAGCTCATTAAAAATAATTTTTTTTAACTAAATTTTGGCATGAACCAATAAAATTATATTGTACTAAAAAGTTTTTAAAACGGCAGAAATGTTGCTCCTTCTTATTTGTCTCCACCAAAAAGCATTTATTATGCCAGCAAGATATGCTACTGCCACCTACTGATAATTCTTAATAACTACACAATTTTATTACACAAGGTTTTATTTCAGTACAAACCACAAGCTCAATTACTATATCTATCTATCTATCTATCTATCTATCTATCTATCTATCTATCTATCTATCTATCTATCTATCACACACACACAACAAAACAGCAGCTTTTCAAAAATGAAGGCTGCAACCAAATTCCTGCTTGTATGTGTTGGGAGTGGGCAGTGTAACCAAAAATAAATCTACAGGTAGCTGACATGTCACGTCCCCAGTCGATCTGAAAGCCCACTCTATGTATGCCTACATGCAGTAGATTAAAAGCATACATATCAACTCAGGCTTGGGCTTGATCTCAGTTGTGTATAGTTTTAAGCATGTGAATGTCTCTCCTGTAAGTAATACATATCCAGTGGTGTGAGAAAAGTGCGTTATCTTTTCCTTTTGGCCTCAAATCTGTAGATGGCAGGAGCAGTGGGCGTCTCATTCCTCACTTTTACTTTCTTTGTCTTGTCCTGTTCGTAATGAAACACAACCCACATGTCAATCAGTAAACTTTTAGGAATGTTCAACCCACAGAGAATCTGAAGAAAAAAAAATTATTACAAGGACCAGCTCCAGAATTATTGGCACCCTTGGTAATAAATGGGTTTAGAAATCATAATTATGAAGAATGTTTTGTGGTTAATTAGCTTAATCTCACACTGAGACTATGGAAATCTAATCTTTAATTCAAGTAAACTTTTTTTTTAAAAGAAAGAAAACGTTCCACCAATTATTGGCATCCCTAGAATTTTGAGTGAAAAAATGAAATAAAAAATATCACTGAAGCATGCTTCCATTTATACTTTCAAGTTCACCTGAGAGTTTAGGAACTGTTAAGCAGTAACCAATAACTTCCTGTTTCTCTGGGGTGTACATACAAGAGGCCAAATTTCCTTGAATCCATCAATAAGTGGAAGGTTAGAGACTCAAATAAGATTATTTAAAAAAAAAAAAAAAAAGTGTGTTGACATTCATAAATCAGGCAATGGCTATGAAATAATAGCTAGATGCCTGAAAATGCTCATATCTACCGTTAGGGTAATAATTTCTAAGTACACCAGCAATGAAGCAAAAATTTCTCCAAGGATCGCATGGTTGATATTTACAGACGATGGTACGGTAGCACTTTGGGGTGATCTAGCTCCCTCTGGCAAGATGCTGGGGTCATTGCTGGATCTTATAGCAGGCAACTGATCCAAATTATACGTATAAATCCCAACAAAAACAGTTCAGTGACCACAAGATGAAGCTTTAGAAATGGCCATCACAGTCCACCAACCAAAAACCCACTGAAACATGGCGTGAGCTGAAGAGAGGAAGACAATAGAGGACCTGGGACCCTGAAGGATTTGGAGAGGTTCTGTGTTGACGAGTGTCTCAGACTCCTTGCTGTATATTCTCCAATCTCCTCAGGCATTATAGGAGAAGACTTACAGTGCTTAACATTTTAGCACCAACTTTATATTTAATTAATTACAATGACGTTGTGCTCTACGCATGTGTGTATGTATGTAAACTACTTTGTGGAGTGGTGGACTCACCTGAAGGTCTTTACGAGTCTGGATCTTCTGACTGATGACGAACATTTTTTTCTCTCGGTCAATACGCTCTGATAGCTGCCTATACTGAGCCTTTCGCTGTCTGGCCAGTTTCTGTAGTGTTCAAATATGAATTAATGAACACCAGAAACACACAACAAACACAACTATAACAAACAGACCCTGGGGAAAAATGCAAAAATACAGTACACCAATCAAAATGCCATAAAAACAGCAAATAAGAAAAGATGGGAAAAGATAAGCAATCGTAACACGACTAACAATTTCAAACTTGACTCTCAACAACAGGTGTTCATGCTTAAAAATCCTTATGACATTTTCAACTTTAATCTAATTGTATAGTATAAGCATAAGTTACAAAAAAGGCATGTTTTACACCTCCTAACAAGACTTGTTCTATACCAGTGAGGAATAGGAAGAAGACACGAGATCAATGTTTAGGTGAAAATGTGCTGCTCAGTGCCATGTTTTGGTTGCCCAGAAACCTAACTGAATAGGATAAAGAGTGGTAGCTAACAATGTAAGAAAGTATGACAAACTAATTAAGTAAGTGCATGAATACGGAATACAGACACACAAGTATATAAACCTGTGTATAGAGGACGACATGGCCAGTCATTATCCTTTTCTAAAGTAGCACATTATACTTGTATCTTTGACCAAAAAATAAAATAAATAAATAAATAAATAATATCCTGAGGTTGTTGGCGAACGTTTGGCTGTGAACTGTGTTGTTTAATATTCAAATCTCTCAAAAGTAATATGCAAGTCTGGCTATTGTAATTTTGCAAGTTATGCTCGCTGTATTTTGTTTGGAGCTATACGACCGCTTCACAGTGCACTTTACATTGATCGGTTTTGTCAGCGTTTCCACATACCTGCTTGTTCTCGACGCTGAAAAGGTCATATGTTATCCCTGCAAATTAATTAACTGGAATAGTAAAAGCTTATGTGCGTGGTGCAGTAGGCGGTTGGACTTGTATCATAATAGCATGCACTACAGTTACTACATTGTGGTGTGTCACACAAACATGAAGCACATTTTGCTTAAATATACAAAACAAATACAAACTTTTGTTTTGTGGAAGTCAATAGTAAGTAATGATTTTTTTTTCTGGTTTGTGAACAGGAGGAGGGAAGAAAAACAAAAAACAAAACAAAACAAAAAAAAGCCACCACGCTGGTGACTGCTAGCCCATGGGTTCCCAAACTTTTCCATGCCAAGGCCCCCCAAACAGCATTAGCTTCTGGCCGGGGACCCCCTTTGCAAACCCACAGACAATGCTACAAAATATGTAAAGAAACATCAACTTTTAGAATGTTTTCTCTTACTTTTATTCAATAATTGTTACATTTGTTTAGCATAAGAATATTATTAACTAACATGTTTTCAACACAAATATTTTCACACCGAACAATAAACTGTATAACCTCCTGTAGTACCTGATTCAACACGTTATCCATCCTTTTTGCGACCAGTGCCTCGCGATGGAGCATGCAGTGTGTGGCCACTACATGCGGGGCCTTCTGCTTAATGAGAGCGGTCACTCCACTGATCTTCCCGGTCATTGCCGTGGCTCCGTCCGAACATACCCCCACACAACGGGTCCAGTCCAATCCATCAGACTCGATGTAATCGTCCAAAACTTGAAAAATGTCTTTCCCAGTAGTTCTTCTTTCAAGTGCTTTACAAAAAGTATTTCCTCCACAAATCTTTCCTGTGAAATAAATCTGATGTACACAAGCAGTTGGGCCTCATTGGATAAATCTGTGCTCTCATCCAGCTGAAGTGCGAAGTATTCGCTGGCTCTCACCTGCTCCAACAGCTGAGCAGATACGTCTTGAGCCGTGTCACCAATCCGTCGGCTCACGGTGTTATCAGAGAGTGGGACAGCATTGATTTTTTTTTGGCAGCATCCTCACCAAGCAATTCTCAGACAATGTCTTTGGTGGCTGGTAAAATCAAATCTTCTCCAATTGAGTGAGGTTTTTTAGCACGAGCAATGTGGTACGAGGCTAAAACTGATGCCTTCAGGGCCCGCTCGGGGACAGTAGCTTGCTGGGTGAATGCAGCAGATTGCCTGACCAAATGCTCTTTTTTGCATCTGAAGAAATCTACTGTTTTTTCGGCATCTGTCGGATGTTTTTGTACCAAGTGACGCTGAAGTTTCGAAGGTTTTAAGCACTCGTTTGACAGGGTCTCCAGACAGAGGACGCATTTCGGGCAATCATGGCCATTTTTCTGTATGGCTGTAAAGCCATACTTAATGTATGCTGCCTCATATTTTCGGATTTTAGTTGGCCAGGACTTCTTAGTTTTTTCGCAGCAGTGTCCTCCACAGCAAGGCTGTTGGTTTGTTCCTTCGGTCTCTTCTTCAAAAACCTGTCCATTTTGCGCTAGCAATACGCTAGCTTGAGGAGCAAAGCAGCTTGATAAATGGCGCAAACCGCAACGTCACAGGCAATTGGAGAGATGAGCATGGTAAACGTTTCGATATGATGCATTATTATTAATAATTATATTTTATAATGATTAAAAAAAACTAATTACAATATATTTAATAATAATTATTTTAAAAAAGTATATATATTTTTCGCAATTTTTTTGTTATCGTCCCTCCAACTTTCTGAGGCCCCTCTAGCGCCCCCTGGTGGCCCGCACTTTGAAAACCACTGTGCTAGCCTACTGAGGCAACTTGTCTACCAGGAAACTCTCATAGCCTGGACATGTAATCATCTTTTTCTGGATAGACAGGTTAGTCATTTGTCTTCCCCTGCATACACTAAGGACTCTCTACAACCTGAATGTCTCCAAGACTAAGAAGATGGTGGTAGACTTTAGGAGGCAGAAGCTCCACTGCACGCCACTCAGGACCTACATGATCCTGGTGGAGAAAGTGAGCAGCTATAGGTACCTTGGAGTTCACATCTCTGAGGACCGGATATAGTCTGCACACACCACCACCCTGGTGAAGAAGGCAAGGCAGTGCCTGTATCGCTGAGGAAATTCAAGATCTCCACAGCGTTGAACACATGACCAGGATAGTGCTGCCCTGCCTCCAAGACATCTACACAAGGCAATGTCCAGAGCAAACCAGATCATTAAAGCACAAACTGTTTCAGTGGCTGCCCTCTGGCAAGTGTGTCTGCTCTATCATGGCCAAGACCGAGAAGGAGTTTCTTCCCCCAGGCAATATGGACCATAAACACTTACAAAGCTACATAACACACATCCTGCACCTGCATCTTTTTGCACCTCAGCACCTTTACAATGCAAACTGTCTATACACTCAGCATTCTAACTCGGCCTTTTCAGCGTATCGGGCCGATACACAATGTTTCCTTACTGCTATGCCCACAATATTGCTGACACGCCTGTAAAAGTTGCCACTACACTAATAAAAAGACTTGTCAATCTTGAAAATGTGGTCTTTTAATTTTCTCATTATCCCCATGCGGTGGCAACAGTGCACCGCCATGCGAATGTTCTACATCCGGACAGACTCCATCTCCATCCAGGTAAGCACTCAGTGCATCGCTGCCTGAGTAGTTCCATGTGGAGATGGTCACTGATCATGCTAGTCCGGTTTACCTCCTTCCTTATGCTGTGTTCACAGTAAAGTGCCATCCATGTTAAGAGGCGCTTAGACACCATGCATGTAATATGTGCCAGTCCTCGAGTTAGATCTGGATAGTCATGTGTTATAATTGAATGGTTGAAGCTGAAAATAAAGGTGACTGACACTCAGTGAACATCAACTGGTCGTTTCATTCTTATTCCATAAATGTGTCACTAATATAGTTGAATATTAATTACAATAAAGTCTTCAATCAAAAACAATCACAGCAACTTTTGGCAAACAAACAGACAAATAAATAAATCTCATTAATATTACCAAAAGAGTGATTTTTAGGGAGGCCTGCAAGTGCCAGGAAATGCACTAGAGCAGGGGTTCTCAACCTTTTCTGCTTTAAGGCCCACCTATTCATACCTGTAACAAGTCAAGGCCCATTACAAAAGATCCCCAATTATTTTGGCTCATCTATTTATTATATTAGAATCTAATAATCTATTGTAAAAAGTGTATTAACGTGATGCAGCATCACTCCCTGTGACAGATGGGAGCTGTAGGGACGGCCGCCATGCCCATAACCATGGTAACCCTTTCACAACCAGTTTGAACACACCAATCTCTGTACTCGACACCATGTTCTATCTCCGCCCCTTCCTCTGACTCCCTGTAACGGTATAGGACAGAGATGACACCGGATACCAGGTACAGTGACGTCACGACGGCTTTAAAGTCGCGGCGGGACCGAAATTCTGTCTCTCTGGCCGTGGATCCGCTCTCTGGTGGATTCCACACGTGAAAGAGAGAAGCTGATGCATTGGCGCTACAGAAGGACAGAGAACAAAGAACGAACTACTGATACCAGACTTTAGCCAAAGTTCAATGTATTTGACCTTCGCAGAGTTGTAATAACAGCTGAACTGATTAGTTACTGTAGCCCACGCAGTATTCCAAAGAGAAAAGGCGATCGGATCCCTTTTCCAACGTCGATGAATTATAAACAAGATTCTTTCTAGATCATCGGACGACCGAGGATCTCCAGCTGACAAGCTGAAGGAACAAAACCGCCTTCTTCCTGGATCCACGTCCCGCGCTATCCCAGATAACAGAAGGCATTTCCAATCGCTAATAAGAGCGATCACCCCGAGTAAGGAGCAAAACTGTTTTCTTCCCGGATCTGCGTCCCACGCTATCCCAGAGAAGGCACCCCTCTATCGCCAATGAGTAAGGCTAGCATCTGGGCAAAGTTTGTTAGTTTTACTTGTAGCTAGTTAACGTGAACAGTGTTGTTTATTTGAATTAATTTATGATTTAAATTTACACATTTTGATTCACATGAAAGTCGGTCTTAGACTGTGTGTTGTTGATTTACTTTGTTTACTGTTTAGTTAGATTGTGCATGCTCGCTCTCTCTCTCGCTTTTTAACCGAGGCTAGTTCAAACTCCAGATTCCCTTGTCTTAAAATTTTCACGCGCTCTCCTTGTAGGCACGGCCTGGCACGGCTCATGCATTACACACACACACACACACAAAACCATGTGATTTTCCCCATCACATTTTAACATCCACTCGCCCTATTACTTCTGATCACCATTAGTGCCTCAATTATCATACACACTACTGATTCTTTTGTGTATATTTTGTATATATTGTATCATCATTTATATTGAATTATTCCTTGGCTGCTATTGTTGCTATATCTGATCAGTATTAGTCTGCTAATTCCCGTCGGCTATTTCAATAAATGGTATCTTTGGAATAAACTGTGTCCTGTTTATTGTTACAATATTCACTGAAGTGTCAACCTCGATCAAGAAAAGAACTCTAATTGCCTTCACCCATTTTGTTAATGAATTTATGAGACTGACGTCTTTTTCCATGAGACTGATTTGATTGATTTTAATAGTTTAGCTATAAACTATTAGATACAATTAATTTATGAGACTGATTAATGAATTTATGAGACTGATTTGATGAGACTGATTTGGTAAGCCCATTGCACCTACAGAGCCCAGGACTTGTTATTAAAACCAAAAAGAAGTGGATATAGAAACTACTCAATGGGATAGATCCTTACATGCCATCAAAGAAGGATTTTTCCTATGAAAGAAAAATTTACTGGCTAAATTTGACATCAGTAGAATAAATTTTGATTCTATTGTAGCTGTAACTAAATACAAAAGACAATAGTTATGTATACTATTAATTAACTTAATGTGAAAATCTCATCTCATCATCTCTAGCCGCTTTATCCTTCTACAGGGTCGCAGGCAAGCTGGAGCCTATCCCAGCTGACTACGGGCGAAAGGCGGGGTACACCCTGGACAAGTCGCCAGGTCTAATGTGAAAATAAGTAACAAATAATCAACAGATTTAAGGGTTTTATTAAAAAGATTGTGTACATTTTGTCTTTCATATTTGTAATTGTTTGCATCTGTACATGCACGACCCCATCAGCTCTGCTGATCAACTTCATCTCATCTCATTATCTCTAGCCGCTTTATCCTTCTACAGGGTCGCAGGCAAGCTGGAGCCTATCCCAGCTGACTACGGGTGAAAGGCGGGGTACACCCTGGACAAGTCGCCAGATCATCACAGGGCTGACACATAGACACAGACAACCATTCACACTCACATTCACACCTACGGTCAATTTAGAGTCACCAGTTAACCTAACCTGCATGTCTTTGGACTGTGGGGGAAACCGGAGCACCCAGAGGAAACCCACGCGGACACGGGGAGAACATACAAACTCCACACAGAAAGGCCCTCGCCGGCCCCGGGGCTCGAACCCAGGACCTTCTTGCTGTGAGGCGACAGCGCTAACCACTACACCACCGTGCCACCCGCTGATCAACTTATCGTCTTTAAATAAAAAAGGTTATTCACTCATTCATTACGAGTTGGAAAATTATCCATCTGTTGATTTCCCTGACATTTCAAACTACCTGGTGCTGCAGACACGGACACACAGACGAAAACCTAGAAGAGCAATGAGGAGTAGAACTTTTTATATGTGGCTGGTTAAAGATCTGGTGATCAGGACACTACAAGATAAATCCAGTATCATTTTTGCCCGGGTAAGGAGTTGTTTCTAGGCTTTTTGTCCGTGTCTTTGAGATGGTTGCGAGGACACTACAAGTTTTAGTATCGGGTGTAAACAAACCACAGCCGCTCGATTCCCAATCCTCCCTGCTCTACTCTTCCAGTAAGCATCACAGATCCATATAATTTACCCACAAACATTTATTTATTCAGCCCGCTGCGCACGTGCTCTCTCTCTCTCTGTGCACGCGCGCATGCACGGGTTAAATGTGACAAAATAAAGGCTTGTTGTTCTTAATTTATCCATAAATGTATTTATTCCACTTGAAAAGTATACAGCAAACCAGCTACTGGATTTGGGACCCTACAACATCCTGAACTATTTGGCTTCAAACTTGAAAAAATTTCACGGCCCACTAGATGGCGCTTCGTGGCCCATTAGAAACACTGCTCTAGAATGCATCTCCGAGCATGTAGAACCCGTGAGCTTTTTGGGGGCCTAAGGCGGCCCCTGAATCCCTGGCCGTTATGACTGGTGCCACTACACTGATATTTTGGTCTAGCTAGAACCCTGACACTTGCAAATTGTTTATTTCCTTGTATATACAGTTAGGTCCATAAATATTTGGACAGAGACAACATTTTCCTAATTTTGGTTCTGTACATTACCACAATGAATTTTGAACAAAACAATTCAGATGCAGTTGAAGTTGAAGTTCAGACTTTCAGCTTTAATTCAGTGGGTTGAACAAAATGATTGCATAAAAATGTGAGGAACTAAAGCATTTTTAAACACAATCCCTTCATTTCAGGGGCTCAAAAGTAATTGGACAAATTAAATAATTGTAAATAAAATGCTCATTTCTAATACTTGGTTGAAAACCCTTTGTTGGCAATGACTGCCTGAAGTCTTGAACTCATGGACATCACCAGACGCTGCGTTTCCTCCTTTTTAATGCTCTGCCAGGCCTTTACTGCAGCGGTTTTCAGTTGCTGTTTGTTTGTAGGCCTTTCTGTCTGAAGTTTAGTCTTTAACAAGTGAAATGCATGCTCAATTGGGTTGAGATCAGGTGACTGACTTGGCCATTCAAGAATATTCCACTTCTTTGCTTTAATAAACTCCTGGGTTGCTTTGGCTTTATGTTTTGGGTCATTGTACATCTGTATTATGAAACGCCGACCAATCAGTTTGGCTGGATTTGAGCACACAGTATGTCTCTGAATACCTCAGAATTCATCCGGCTGCTTCTGTCCTGTGTCACATCATCAATAAACACTAGTGACCCAGTGCCACTGGCAGCCATGCATGCCCAAGCCATCACACTGCTTCCACCGTGTTTTACAGATGATGTGGTATGCTTTGGATCATGAGCTGTACCACGCCTTCACCATACTTTTTTCTTTCCATCATTCTGGTTGAGGTTGATCTTGGTTTCATCTGTCCAAAGAATGTTCTTCCAGAACTGTGCTGGCTTTTTTAGATGTTTTTTAGCAAAGTCCAATCTAGCTTTTTTTATTCTTGAGGCTTATGAGTGGCTCGCACCGTGCAGTGAATCCTTTGTATTTACTTTCACGCAGTCTTCTCTTTATGGTAGATTTGGATATTGATACGCCTACCTCCTGGAGAGTGTTGTTCACTTGGTTGGCTGTTGTGAAGGGGTTTCTCTTCACCATGGAAATTATTCTGCGATCATCCACCACTGTTGTCTTTTGTGGGCGTCCAGGTCTTTTTGCATTGATGAGTTCACCAGTGCTTTCTTTCTTTCTCAGGATGTACCAAACTGCAGATTTTGCCACTCCTAATATTGTAGCAATTTCTCGGATGGGTTTTTTTCTGTTTTCGCAGCTTAAGGATGGCTTGTTTCACTTGCATAGAGAGCTCCTTTGACCGCATGTTTTCTTCACAGCAAAATCTTCCAAATGCAAGCACCACACCTCAAATCAACTCCAGGCCTTTTATCTGCTTAATTGAGAATGACATAAAGGAATTGCCCACACCTGCCCATGAAATAGCCTTTGAGTCAATTGTCCAATTACTTTTGGTCCCTTTAAAAACAGGGTGGCACATGTTAAGGAGCTGAAACTCCTAAACCCTTCATCCAATTTTAATGTGGATACCCTCAAATGAAAGCTGAAAGTCTGGACTTTATGTCCATGTCTATTATATAACTATAACCTGAATATCTTTCAGTAAACAGGTAAAAAAAACAAAATGTGTGTCAGTGTCCAAATATATATGGACCTAACTATAGCTTATATTAGCATTATTATAGTGATATTGTTACTTTTCTCTGTATATAGGTTTATTTTATATTTTCCCCCCTTTATTTAATTTTATACTGATATACAGCTTTACATTTGCCATTTCCACACATGTCGGAGTTGTTCCAATGTCATTTCACTGCTGTTGTACATGTCTAACTATGAATGTGACAAATCTCTTGAATCTTAACAGAGGTTTAGAATGCAGTACATGAATTCTCATTACAGGCCGCGTGTTCAAATTAAAGATGAGTGACGCTTCAAGAGAACAGCATAAAAATCTGCATGTGATGCGTTTTTATGTCGACTGTACAAAAAAAAAAAATATTATTAATAATAATACTAATAATAATAATAATAATAATTCCCTTCAAATCTTGAAGATTTTGTTACTGGTACTAACCTTTATATTTTTTCGGCTCGCAGCACCCACAATCCTCGTGTTCACCAGCATGTCCAGTGTAGGTCTGTTATAGGTTCTCTTTACCAGCTCCGGGATGGTATTCAGGTGTTTGGCCAGGTTAAAATCCTCCACTATCAGAGAGACAAAGGGATGCTTTTAGTTCTACTTAAACCTAGAAGAAGGTTTACTGATCTGAAAGTTGAAAAATTAAGTTACAATCTTAATTTGCCTGCCAAACATTCACCAGGTTTCACACTTACCTTCTTTTTTGGTGTCCACAAAAAAGGTGTGGGTTTTTTTCTGTTTACTCTCGACGCCCAGAAGATGCAGTTCGCCCTTTAATCTTTCGATTTTCTGTAGAAAATCCAAAACATGTTTTTTTTCCCCAAAAAAATATTCAGTCTCACCAAAATAAAACGACAGCCTTTTGTAAAATACAGTGGTCAACTGGAGACACAGTAACCGATCATTCTCAACCATGCTGATATGAGCTCATGATGAAGTGCCTTCTTTACCTTAGACTCAGCCACTCTCTTCATTTCCACATATCCAATGTCCTGAGTTCTCATGACTTTCTTCTGTTCCTCCGTCATCTGCTCCTCTTTCTGTTTAATCACATGCACTCCATCCTAACCAAGGAGAAACTCAACATTAAGCACCCTCATTTCAGCATCACTCTGATTAGCATTCTTTCAAAAAGCGTAGTCATAACACTTTTAAACATCTAAATCACAATAATACTCCAAAAACAACTTAAATTTCTTATACCAACTTGCACTTGCAGAAAAAGAGCCCAGAAGAGAAAGAGGAGTTACAAAACATCACACATCCCACAGAAGTAACAATATATGAAAGAGCTGCTGTTGCCCAAGACGTACATTACTCATTCGATGAATGGCACAGTATGAAATATGCATCAACCAATCACCAGGAGAGAAGATACAGGCAATAAACTATTTCAAGTGCTTATATCCTGCATAACCGGTCTTACATGACAAATGGGAATGCATGCTTCTCAGTCAATATCATTTGAAGACTGCTAATTCAAAACAATACAAAACCTGAATATTAGTAATTATTCTCTTACTGGATATGAGCAATCGTGCGCTCTGATTGGCTACTCTACTACTAGGCTATCAGCTCATATCCCATGAGTAGAGAAAAACAACGGTGGAGCGCGTTGCTGAATCAACCGAGGACGAAATAAAAACTCTACTCGAAAACAAAACCCCAAAACTACACAGAAAAGCAACAAAATATGGAAAAGTATTTGGTGGTAGGAATATATTTTTTTTAATTATTCAAGAATTATCACCACATTTTTCACAAATTGCTACTGTCATTTCGCCGGTTTGTTTACATTCTAAGCAGAAATGATTTTGTCGGACGTTTTGTATAAAAGTTTTTATTTATCGAATTTGCAAAAAATAAAAATGCTCTGTTTCTCAAAATCCAGTGAATGTGGATAAAATAAAAGTTATTCCACTCAATCTCGTCGTACACGGCTTATAGACAACTTGATACTACACGCCTCTAGTCTGGTTAACACCAGACCATATCACAAGTGAAATATGGTCTGGAATCCGCCTATTGAATTTCTCGTAGGGGAGGTGTAGTTTACGATTGTCAACGGCCGTTTATTTGACGTTGCAAATGTCTATCATTTGGCGTATACGTAGCCCATGGCCAATCATGGCAGTTGTACCCGGTGACATAGTTAGAGCGACGAAGAGATTTTTTAAAACAAATTTTCGCTCTAAACTATTCAGAACAGTGTCTAAAGCTTGATCGAAAGTTTGGTTCGTATCGCTCGCCGCCATGTTAAATGTGATCCGTAAACAGTCCCAAATAAACTACAAGTTTCCGTTTGTCGAGTAGTACGCGTCACCGTCTTTCCACCCCTCCCCACTCTCTGATTGGCTCCCTAACTCAGGCGAGCCTTTAGACCATAGCTTCCATGCTGTCTTTTCAGATCGGAACGATTGTGCAAAGCAGCATGGGATTTCCCAGGCTAACACGCCTCATCAGTTATCAGCTCATGTACGACTCGATTTTGTGGAATAACTGTTACTCTATCCACATTCACTGGATATGAGCAAATCGCTGCTCTACTACTAGGCTATCAGCTCATATAACATGAGTAGAGAAAAACAAAAATGGCAGAGCATTTCGCTGAATCAAATTAAGGATGAAATAAAAACTCTACTCAAAAACAAAACCCCAAAAAATACAAAAAAAAAAGCAAAAGAATTTTGTCGGACATTTTGTATAAAGTTATTATTTATCGAATTTGCAAAAAAATAATTCTCCGTTTCTCAAAATCCAGTGAAGGTGGATAGAATAAAACAGTTATTCCACTCAATCTTGTCGTACACGGCTTATAGACAACTCGGCACTAAGCGCCTCGTCAGCTATCAGCTCATGTACGACTCGATTTCATGGAATAACTGTTAAATATGTGCGGATCAAGTCCTAGTTTTGAGTATGAAAACACTACTTGTGTCTGATTGTACACGTGGCTCACTTTTTTTCTACTGCAGATGGTCCCACCCTAAAGATCAGCAGTTAATGCCCAAGTCTCACTGTTGTGTGACATAACCTGACCTGGACCCTGTGTACTTTTCCCTTCGAAGAACTGTTACCGTAATCATAAAAGACTGTCCTGTGCTCATCCTAGAACTCTTTCACAGTTCATTCATACTGAACATCCTTTCAGCACACTTGGTATTGTTTTTCTTTACTTTTCTACACCTGTAAACCATACCTTTAATTGAGCGTTTATCATTTTGTAGTAGAATTCATCTGGGTTCTTGTCCATAGCCTTCTTGCGTAAGGCATTAAGGGTGTTCTGCTTTCGATGGTAGTCACTACATAAAAATGACAAGCACATAATAGCATTCCTCTGCTGTTCATTTCAAACTGGTTACCGGCTACAACAGTGACACTGCGACAATCATATCACATCGAGCAGAATCATATACACAGTATACAGACCCTGACATATATACCCTGTATCGATACAAATATAACGCGCATGCGCAAAGTCTCACACCTCAATCGATGTCTTCGCTGAATAAAATAGTGAAGAACGGAGATTCGTTTGTTTCTTTCTCAACTGCCTTGCGCGTTTTATACGATTCGAATGAATAAATGACCACCAGAAATACAGACTGTACATTGACAACAAAAAGCACACACACATTGTTTCATCCGTACGGAAGCCGAGAGAGGCCCTTCATATAATCCTTTTTTTTTTATTCACCTTGTTATCCCGAGATAACGACATAATTAATTCAGGATCTCGAGAAAACAAAACCGTTATTCCGTGATCTCGAGAAAACAAAATTATTTCATGATCTCGAGTAAACAGCTGAGAAATGGTTCATTCAGGTGCGCCAAGAGACTTGTGATATGCTGACTTTGGGGCTATTTCTCATTCTGTATAGACGCAACTTTGGTCATTAGAATGTCTGGAATAATCGATCACCTAATAAGGCAATATTTTGATCAGGGGTTGACACAGGGAGAGATTGCATTAAGTCTTTTAATAAGGGATAATTTCAAAATTAGTCCGTGGCACCTCCGCAGAAGACTGGCCCGGCTTCGTCTCTACCGACGGAGATACAGTGATCCAGCTGAGATCATGAAATAATTGCTTTGTTTTCTCGAGATCTCGAAATAACGGATGCCATATATTCTCGGAAGGAAGTTACTCGGTAACCACAGAAACATTTCGCGCACGCGCATTTCAACTACCGTGAAAGAAAACCACAAACATTTCTCACTAGTGTGGACAGATGCACTAAACTGTACCGGTATACTTTGTATCGATACAGTTATACCACTTTCGTAGTGGTATAAGTGTGAACACAGCAATAGACACTAAGAAAGCAGAGCTACAAAAGCAACTTTATAAGATGAACATTTATGAATAACTTTTCATTAAAAAAAAAATATATATATATATATATATATTTTTTTTTTTTTTTTTTTTTTTTTTTTTTCTTCCTCTTTGAATAGCAGCCACATCATTAGCCCGAGTTTGATTTGTAGTCCTGGGTTCATACACACAGCTAATTCATTAGTTTTGCCAAAAGTACTAACAAGCTCAATATCTGGGCATGAACATTAATCAATCAAATACACCAATAAGCAAGGAGATATACATTATATGGCCAAAAGTTGACAACTCCTGACTATAACATCTGTGTGTGCTTTTTGAACATCCCACTCCAGATTTAGTTCCCCTTTGCTGTAATAACCTCCGCTCTTCTGGGAAGGATTTTGGAGGCTGGCTGTGGGGATTTTGCTCATTCAGCCACAAAAGCTTTAGTGAGGACTGGCACCAATGTCGGATGAGGAGGCCTGGTGCGCAGTCGTGTTCCAGCACATCCCCAAGGTGTTCAGTGGAGTTGAGGTCCAGTGAAGGGGAATACTGTAATGCATGAAATACATAAACTGTAATGTCAAGTTAGAGAAAAAGCTTCCTCACTCAGCACGGAGTTTGTAGTCCTTCTTCTTCTCTAGAAGTCCTAAATGTTTCCTGGATCCAGGCTGCATAGAAAGAGAGACAGAATTAGTAATCTAGTCAATGGGTAATGAATTAAATCCATGCTTTAAAGACTCTTTGCTTTTAGCTTATGTGGTCTGCTTTATATCGAGTTCCTCTAACTGCTCTTCAGTTACACTTTATTTAGCAATTATTCGTCAAAGACGAAGTGAATATCGGTGAATAATAACCAGGATGAGGTCGAGGTTATTTTTTATTGAGCCTGAGGCAGATAATTGTTTTAGTATAAATACACAGGTGATTATTTATAAAAACCAGAGCGTCAGCGACGCAGTAGTTCACACAGCCGTACCATGAGAAACCAGACTCGTTTATAATTAGCCAAGTTGTTCTTCATGAGAACAATTAGGACAATCTGATCTTCCAAACAAAACAATCAGAATCAAAATCCATTGAAAACTCAGGGAGGAGTAGCAATTTTCCTGAAAGTTCATTAACTGGCCTAATTAGCAACTTGTTCATGAGAAATCACAAAACCGGGAAGTAACTTTTGTGCAGACTGATTAGATCTTCCAAACAAAACAAGCAGAATCAAAATCCATTGAAAACTCAGGGAGGAGCAGCAATGTTTGTGAATTGTGGACGGACAGACGCCACACGATGGCAACAGCTCATTGCCCTATGGCCAGTGAGCTTAAAAAAAAAAAAATTTTCAAACTTTAAAAGTGGCAGGCAAATGTCATGCATGCAGACTTGTGTCACTTATCTATGCCAATACTTTGTTTTGAAATCAATAAAATAAATCACAATTCCACTTTACCTTTGAATAGTTTCAGCCCAAACTTCGGAGCATCTGTAATGCTTTTAGGAACAGCATCTTTCATAATTTCTAAATCTTCCTCACTTATGGTGAGCAGAAAAGCATCTCCACATGCAACAGCAGAAGACCACATTGGGTTCCACTCCTGCCAGCCAAGAACAGGAACCTCAGAATCAAGAACAGGTTCCTATTAGTGGCCAGAGAGTCGAAACTTTTTTTTGGGGGGAAAGTGAGAGGCAGGTTCTTTTTGATGAACAGAATCCTCTCTGCATGATCAACCGTGAGCCTGTTTCTGTTTTCATTCGCAATATGCAAGACTGAACTGAACAATCTTTCGATGTCAACACTGCACGAGCACAACATGGACAGGCATTTTCAGAATGCCTCAGGTCTTAAGCACATCATCAAACGCAACTGCTAGAGCTCTGCCGGTGTACGAGCACTGGAACGGTTTGCTTGTAACACGACTTGGTGAAAAGTAAATTTTACATCAGTCCGCTGTGCGGTTAAAGGGCATATCATGGGTAAATTCAGGTGCAAGATCAATGTAATTCTCCTATTTTATATTAAACTTTGGTCAAATATCTGTCACATTTTGCATTTTGTGCAATTTTTTTACCTTGCGCAATACCAGAAAAATTCAGTTGAAATCAAGCCATTTGAGGCGAATTGGTCCGCCTCTGAAAAAACTTGGCATTTGGATTTCTCAGCAAACACTGATTTTCATGACGTCGCGTGCGGGACGCCTCCCTCTGAATCCTACGTCAGCGCTGCTTTGTTTATGAGAAAACGACCTGGTGGTTTTCTGCAAATTTCTTCAACATTATCGCGTAATTATTAAAATGGTTAACAGATGTATCATAGGAGGGTGTAGCAACACCAATCTTGATGGGATTAGTACTCCTCGTTTCCCACATTGTGCTCAGGTGACAATTCCATATTTCAATGCAAAATCGCTAGCTGCTAAACTTGGTCTACACAGGCTGTGCACTGAAACTGTGCAAGCTTGCGCAGCCTGCCGGCGCTTCCGCAGGTGACGTCATGAATCTGGCTCCAGACTCCCTTAGGATTTTTCCAGACGGGTTTTTTTTTTTTTTCTGCTGTAGACAGATGGCCTTGTGCAAAAGTACCCTTCTGGATGAGTGTGTAAAGGGACATTCAAATTAAAAAAAAAAAAAAATTGGTCCAGAATATGCACTTTAAACTGAGCAGAGACACTGGGCACGCCAAATATCACTTGTGAAGCTGAAGGCCGAAACGTCATGCAACAGGTCACTAATGTGCTTTTTCACGACATCAAACACGTCTGGTAAAACAGCATCTGATGTGATAACCACTGGGAATTCTATATGTCAGCTCTCGTATGCCGAGGTGGTGGCAAAATCCCACATCAACAACCGACAATGGCAGGTCATCGAGAGCAATGTACTGAGTAAGAGCCTCTGTTATTTTTACTGGCAGTGGGTTCTCTCTGGACATTTTCAGAATCAGAAACACTTTTATTGCCAGGTATGTGGACACACGAGGAATTTGACTCCGGTTCACTTAGCTCTCATAGTACAAAACATAAAAAAGCGTATACACAAAACAAACAAGCAAACAACAACAACAACAACAACAACAGGTGCATAGTGCAAAGTAATCCAGGTAAGTCAAGTATGGAATAGTTAAATAAAGTATACAGTGTGCACAGAATGACGGTATAAGTGTTCAGATATTTTACAAGTGATATTACTGATATATGAATCTGGATTTTAGCTGTTAATCACAGAAAGGATTTCCCTTTTGGTGCAATATGGTGCATAGTGCAAAGATGAATAGTAAATTTAAATAAGTATAAATATAAGTAACAGTGAGCACAGAATGACAGTATGAAGATATTTTGCAAGTGATATTACTGATATATGAATCTGGATTTTAGCTGTTCATCACAGAGACAGCCTGAGGGAAGAAACTGTTCTTGTGTCTAGTTCTTTTTGCATACAGTGAGCTATATCGCCTCCCTGAGGGGAGAAGATTAAACAGATTGTGACCAGGGTGTGATGGGTCCGCAGAGATGTTACCTGCCTGTTTCCTGACTCTGGACAAGTACAAGTCTTGGATGGAGGGCAGGTTGACACCAATAATTTTCTCTGCAGACCTTATTGTCTGTTGCAGTCTGTTCTTCTCCTGTTTGGTGACCAATCCAAACCAAACAGTGATGGAAGAGCAAAGAACAGACTGAATGATGGCAGAGTAGAATTGTGTCAGCAGCTCCTTAGGCAGGTTGAGCTTCCTGAGCTGGCGCAGAAAGTACAACCTCTGCTGAGCCTTTTTGATGATAGTGACTGTGTTTGTCTCCCACTTCAAGTCCCGAGAGATTGTGGAACCCAGAAACCTGAAGCTTTCAACGGCAGTCAGTGTTGTTGGTGATGGTGATGGGCAGCAGAGTGGGGAGGGGGGCTTCTCCTAAAGTCCACCGTCATCTCCACAGTTTTGAGCGTGTTCAGCTCCAGATTGTTCTGACCGCACCACCAGACCAGCCGTTCAATCTCCCGTCTGTATGCAGACTCATCACCGTCTCGTTTGAGGCCGATGACTGTTGTATCGTCTGCAAATTTCAGGAGTTTAACAGACGGGTCTCTTGAGGTGCAGTTGTTGGTATAAAGGGAGAAGAGCAGTGGGGAGAGCACACACCCTTGGGGGGCGCCAGTGCTGATAGTCCGAGTGCTGGATATGATGCTCCCCAGCCTCACCTGCTGCTTCCTGTCAGTCAGGAAGTTTGTAATCCACTGACAGGTGGAGGAGGGCACAGTGAGCTGGGTGAGCTTGGTGTGGATGATGTCTGGAACAATGGTGTTGAATGCCAAACTGAAGTCCACGAACAGAATCCTGGCGTACGTCCCTGCAGATTCAAGGTGTTGCAGGATGTAGTGCAGTCCCATATTGATTGCATCATCTGCTGACCTGTTTGCCCAGTGGGCAAACTGCAGGGGGTCCAGCAGGGGGTCTGTGATGTCCTTCAGGTGTGACAACACCAGTCTCTCAAAGAACTTCATGACTACAGATGTGAGAGCTACAGGCCTGTAGTCATTCAGTCCTGTGATGGTGGTTTTCTTGGGAACCGGGATTATTGTGGAGCGTTTCAAGCATGAGGGGACTTCACACAGCTCCAAGGATCTATTGAAGATCTGGGTGAAGATGGGAGCCAGCTGATCAGCACAGACCTTCAGACAGGAGGGTGACACACCATCTGGACCAGGTGCCTTCCTGATCTTCTGTCTGCGAAAAAGCTGACAAACATCCTCTTCACAGATCTTGAGTGCTGGTGTGGGGTCAGAGGCGAGAGGAGGCAGAATAGCAGGAGGTGTAAATGGGTCTTTAATGTCTGGGGGGGGGAGAGGTGTGAATTTGTCGAATCTGGAGTAGAACACATTCAACTCGTCAGCCAGTTGATGGTTCATTGCAGTGTAGGGGGATGGTCTCCTGTAGTTAGTGATATTCTTCAGGCCTGTCCACACTGACTACGTTTACATGCACATCCAAATCGAGCTGCTGTCGGTAATCGAGCTGAAGGTCCCAGCAGGGTGCCAGAGAAATCCAATCCTACATGCACACAATGAAATCGGGCTATTGTGTGAGGTGCATTGTGCACCCGAGCCACAGGTGGCGCTACACGCCCCATCCTGTTGGTACACTTCCGGTTGTCGTCATGAAGAGCTATTCAAGAGTGTAAACAAAGTTATCAGTTCCGTGTTCTCCATTGCGTGTTTTTCTCCCGTCCATGAATTTTAATATATTCAACTCCTTAAGCTGAATGAGCATGAACTCTGTCTCCTCACTGCTCCAGAAGTGCATGTTTCTGCTTGCCTGTGGCAGTGGGGGCGTGGTCAAGCGCCGGTCTGTGACAGGAGGGCGGAGCCAGGGAAGGTGAGTGGCAGAATCACTTCACCTGACGGTAATTAACCTGTGTTTGTGTGTCTTCCCAGTAACCGCGCCCTATTTAAGGAGGCAGAGGGAGAGCAGAGGGGACAGCTCATCCCGGGACTAGAACACAGCGCGCGCTTCTCTCAAGAATAAAAGTAGGCTGTTAAACTGAAAAGTCTGACAATAAAAAGCCTATTAGTACCAGAAGCTTTGTCCTGCTGTCCTCTGTGCTACACCCACACTTCAGAGAGCTCTACATCCACATTTTCTCTTCTTCGTTTGTTCCTCCTGACCTCTTCTGCTGCTCGCTACTACTGTTGTCATGCCGACCAAGGCTGTTGTGTTTCCCGCTTGTGGTCTTGTCACTCGTCACTTCCGGAAGTAGCTCGACAACTAGCTCGATAGGGTATACATGCACAAAGTAGCTCGGCAGAAATCACATAAACTAGGTCGTGTAGCTCGATTCCGAGAAATCAAGTTCGGTTCAATTTCAGCCGAATTAAGGTGTATACATGGCATTTTGAACTTCGATTTCAGTCGAGCAACGGCAGAAATTCGATTCTCTCTATATGCATGTAAACGTGGTGACTGATGCCGGATCGTTGGCTGAAAGGCTGTTTTTGATCCTTTCAGCGTAGCTCCTCTTAGCTGATTTCACCTCTTTCATCAGTGTGTTTCTGACCTGTTTGTACAGGACTCTGTCCCCACTTCTGTAGGCCTCCTCCTTGGCCTGGCGAAGCTGTCCGAGTTTTACGGTGAACCAGGGTTTGTTGTTATTGTATGTGCGGAAGGTCTTGGTGGGTGCACACATACAAAAACTGATGAAACATGTCAGAGTATCAGTCAGTTCATGCAGGTCTGAAGCTGCAGCCTCAAAAACACTCCAATCAGTGCAGTCAAACCAGGCTTGTAGTTCCACTTTGGCCTCATCAGACCACCTCCTCACTGTCTTAACTACAGGCTTAGCAGATTTCAGCTTCTGCCTGTAGGACGGGATAAGATGAACCATACAGTGATCAGATAGTCCCAAGGCTGCACGCGGGACAGAGTGGTACGAGTCCTTTAAAACAGTGTAACAGTGGTCCAGAGTGTTAGAGTCCCTGGTGGGACACTTAATGCGCTGTTTATATTTTGGCAGTTTGTGGCTGAGGTTTGTTCTGTTAAAGTCCCCCAAAACAATGAGCAAAGAGTCCGGGTGGTTTTTCTCCACATTGTTTATCTGGTCAGCCAGGTGTTGTAACACCTCATTAACACACGCCTGAGGGGGGATGTAAACTCCAACCAGAATAAACGAGGAAAACTCTCACGGAATAAAACAGTTTGCAGTTTATGAATAATGTCTCCAGATGAGGACTGCATGATTTATTTAGAACTGTGACATCAGTACACCAACCTTCGTTAATATAAAAAGCAGATTCCGCCTCCCCTCGTTTTCCCCGTGAGCTCCGTTTCGCGATCCACTCGGTGAAGGTGAAATCCAGGCAGATGGACAGAAGAGTCTGGGATGTGCTCACCGAGCCAGGTTTCGGTGAAGCACAAGGCAGCAGATCTGTTAAAATCTGTGTTGATTGTGTTGAGGAGCAGCAGTTCGTCCATCTTATTGGCCAGAGAGCGGACGTTAGCCAGGTGAATAGACGGGAGCGTAGTGCGAAAATCCCGCTGCCTCAGTCTGACAAGTGCGCCAGCTCGCTTCCCCCGGTGTATCCGGCGTAATCCATAGAGAGCTGCTGCTCCCCTGACAAGTAACTCTGAAAAACTTTCCGGATTGATGAAAGCCAATGAAAGAACTTTACTGGTGGTTAATCCAATGTTTGAGTTCTTCTCTAGAGTATGTGACCAGCGAAGAAATGCAAGAAACACAACAAATACACAAAAACGTAGAAAGTACGAGAGAGCAAAGTACCGAGGCAACCGTCCGCGGCACCATCTTGGAACTCTTCCACTTTTCCAGAAGTTGTGTTAAAGCTTGTTGTTGTGATTTTGCGTTACTAGTTTTAGCAAACTCGGTGAAAAGTCTTGATCAAATTGATGGTGTTAAATGACGTATTCTCCCTTCCTCCTCTTGCCACTTGAGCAGAACGGAGTTTGCAGTCTGCCTTACTTCTCTCATCGTCCCTTATTTTAAAAATGTCCACACTGCTGACATCTCCTCCGCGTACAATCGCTAGTCTCAGTGTTCTCAATTTCTTTTTCCTGTTTCCAGGTTTGACAAATCTCTCACTAGATACAAAAATCTGATAGGGCAGAAAAAAAAAAAAAGAAAAAAAAAACAGAACAAACACTAACCGGCAGCCTTAAGTTTAATGTAATGTTACCATTAAGTGGTATCGGAGAATTTTTACAAGCACAAGTATATGAGCGCAGTGTCATCCCGATACCCAATGCCAGTATCAGTATCTGTCCATCCCTAGTGGATACACTTGGGAATGAAGTGATTGACAGCCTTGTCCATGCACGAGACTTTAGCATTGGGAGAAGGGGGTGGGCCTATCAAATGAGTACCTGGCTTTGATTCTCGTCTCTTCTGCGCAGACTCTGGCTCCAAATTTGAGAACATTGTGAAGGACTTTTGGCTTTATTCCGATAGAACAGAAGGGCATGGAGCCACGCTGTACATGTTTTTTGTTTTTTTTAAACAGTCATTGGTTTGAACAGATCAAGTTCCAATGCTTCAACTTCCATGATAATTCTGCCGTCAACACCATCGCGCTTGTCATCTGACAGATAATTATTTATCTGTGCAAAACCAATAAATAACTAGTGTAACTGTGTAATAGAACTGCACAGCATTCTGGAACTTTGAGTCCAATGTTTACTGTCTTCCCTACTTTTACACTGCAGGGTTCCCACTAGCGCTCATGACTGGCGAAAATAATCCATCAGTGACGAAGAGAAAATTACTAGCAGTCATCACGGTGACGAATGTACCTGTCATCTCTCTCATTATCATAAATCATCTTTTCTAGAAATCCCTCTACAAATCCCTCTGTTTGCCGAAATCCAACCCCACTGAAGAGACGGCAAGAAGCCAGAGTGTAAATGATGAGCACGTGCTTGTGACCAATAAAAACTGACGACATATAATGACCAAACGGGCGCCACACTTTTTAAATCGGCCTAGTGTGGTGGTGTAATTATCTCTGTGTGAACCAAACAATGGTGCAGTCTAAGCTGAGGAAGTTTTTTGGGCGAGCTTCTTCAAGCACCAAGGATGATTTAAAGGATATGGGACATGGATTTTTTTCTGGGCATAATTATGTATAAAGGACATAAGAAATGCCATCTAAATCACTGCAGGGCATCAAAAATGTGAAAATCATCACATTATTCAAGTTTTTCTATACATCAGCGTAAAACAAGGATTTGTTAATGAGCTAGGTGGTCACGTGACCTGTGACGTCACAAAAACTTTCCAAGGAGCCAGCGCTTGGGAATCTAATGTAAACAGGTTACCGAAATGGACACCATCGACAGTGATATTCCCGATGTTTCACAGAGATGTGAAGTTAGACCCTATCAATTCAAACCGATAGCTGGAAATTCACATGAACATGGATCTTGTCTTTACTCTGACGGGTCAGATGATTCTGAGAGTGAGAGTTCATTCAGCCCTCATGAAACTGAAAGCGGTCAGCTGGATAACACTTCCTGGTAAGTTAAAAACAATTCTGCTCAAAGGCTAATGATCTGTTGAAAGAAGTATTATTTTTGTATCATACATTGAAAGTTCATCATAGATCTAGCTAAAGTCCGTTGCAAGCTAGTTTTTTTTTTTGGCTGATATTTTTCGAGATTGATTGAGATACAATGCTTCCAGAGTCCGAGATGAAAACATTCAAAATGGCGAAACGAGTCAGAATTATGATAATCAATAATTGATACACCCAAAATTATAATACTAATCCTTACCTCGGCTTTCAGTCACTTAGCGCAGAGGTCTTCAACAGGGGGGGGTCGCGAAATCGCACCGGATCACTCATATCAACAAAAATATTCCTGCCCTGTCCCCTGGCCTCTGTGCAGGGATGCAAACAGCGTGCCTTTCGGCGGATGCCGCCTTTTTCACGGCTGAATCGCGCAGATCCGATTTAAAACAAATAAAAAATAGCGATGTTGGTTCATGGAGCATGAGGCATGAAGTGCAAGGATGAGAGAGAGGCGGTTTGGGTCGGGAAGCTGCGCGCATTTGTGCAGCCTGGCGCAGGTGTGCGCGGCTTCCCGATTTGAACTGGGTTTTTTTTCTCATCCTTATGCTTCCTGTTTCATGAATTAATAATCGCTCAGTACCTGAGTATTAATGTTGAAAGAATCCTCAGTGAAATGGTCCGAATACAGTTTGTGGGAAACAGTAGGAGCAAAGTTTTTTTCAACAGCTGTTCTGTAAAGTTGTCCTACCAAGCCTACTGCGCATGCGCGAAGCCTACTGCGCATGCGCAGGTGAGCCCACACTTTCCTCAGCTTCGGGTCCTTGGGGAATGCAAAAAAAACTTACTCCAGGGCATTTCCCATTGGAATTATTGCAACCATAAGCAGCACAATACACCATGATGTCCAGTGTATGATGTCCAATGTACTTTAAAGACTATAAAAACAATTTCTTGTCATCCACTTCTCCATTCATCTACCCGCTTGTGCTGTGCCCGAAAGTTTTTGTGACGTATGATCACGTGACAGCGGCTCTTCCGGTTGCAAAAAATGCATATTGGAAGTCGAGCAGAAATGCCATATAATCATCACGAATATAACGATTTTGCTGAATTTAATAGATGATTTTGTATTTGTTGATGCAATTAATTCATATTTTTAATGGAAAGAAACTGATATAGCGTGCTTTTATGTTTCATGTCCCATATCCTTTAAGCACTGAAACAGCCATGGGGGAGGCACACTCAGAGCCCTGACTAGAGCTGGGCGATATGACCTAAAAAAAAAAAAAATCTTCGATTTTTTCACAAAAAATCTGATTTTCGATTTTAATCGATTTTCCCCCCTACTAAAAATCAAACTACAGATGACAAAGAAATGGTTCAAAACAAGTATCACCTTTATTGTGTTTTCACTTAAATTTCCCCTTTGGGGTTAAAGTGCAACCAGAAACCAAAAAGAAGCCAAAAAACAAGCCTGTAGATGAGATAACATCACGATAGCATCTGTAATTGCCTTCCACTGTGCCCCATTCTTATCATTAGGCACACAGTTCGAAAATGTGTCCGGGACGGTTGCTTGCTTTACTGTGGATGGTGTGCTCGTGCTGCAGCTGTTTTCATCCCGCTGGGAGCAGCACTTCTCCTACTCCGCTGCAGGCTTCTGTTTAAGGTGTTGGAATAAATTTGTTGTGCTGCTTCCTTTGGAAGCAACCGTTTTCAAAACACACCTTACAACGAGGACTTGTTTGGTCTGCGTCCGACACCGCAAAACCGAACCAATTCCACATCATGGAGGAAGTTACTCCTTTCTTGGGCACAAGTTGCGGCTTTCCCCCAATCGCTGCCATGTTGTGTGTATGTGTCTATGGCAAGTGCGCGGGAGGAGGGCTATTGTGTCAGTGCCCAATCAATCCGTGCTGCCCGATCCGTTCTGCACATGCGCAGAGGGGAGCGTCGGTGGCTGAAGTTAAAACAGAGAGAAAACCGATTTTCATAAAAACACATCGTCCTAAACTGTAAATTCGAATTAATCGATAAAATCGATTTATCGCCCAGCTCTAGCCCTGACCGTCCCCGAGCACATCAGACAGTGTCAGTAATACAGGGGGATGGATGGATGGATGGATGGATGGATAGATAGATAGCCAAAGTGAAAGTGCTGTCAGCTGGCAAGCAGCTGAAGGGGCTCTCTGTTTCGGGGGGCATGGCATGTTGCATTCCCATGGCAAACATGATGTAAAACTCGGTGTCATTCTGTGTTCGGTTTATAAATGTACAGGAAAATCAGATTCCTTCACTGTTGGTTGGTCCAAGATTCTTCTCGACTCTGTTCAGTTGTAAATCAAGGCTGTGTCTGAAATCACTCACTCATTCATTCACTACTCCCTACTCACTATCTAGGGAATTCTATATAGAGGACTAAATAGTGAGCTCATTGGTAAAATAAAAATAGATAAATAAATTAAAAAAAAAAAAACACTTTCGGACACTACTCCGCCGTACCATTATTTACGTCATTACTGTCGCACAATTCAAACGTTCCAGATCAGTCACCTGGTGGGTTTTCAAAATAATAAATACATACATGTATTTCTGTGATAAATACATAGTATTATACTGCGCGTATTTCTCACATTAATAAATACAAAGTACTTTGTGTCTGCTGCATCGTTCAGTTATTTTAAATCAAGGCTGAATACTTTCTTCTTTGCTGCCACCTTTTTTAAATCAAATTTGAGGCTTTTGATTAATTCCTCGCTCTGTGCTGTAACTTTTATTCTTGTATTTTATCCCTCTTGTTCTATTTTAGCTGATTTTTTATTCTCTATTTTAATTGTACCTGAATGTCCGTTTGTAATATATTTTTCTTCTTCCGTTCATTCACCCCAACACACTTTTTTTTTTCCCTAGCGCAACCGTAATGCATGATGGTATATATTGCTTGGTTAGTGACCATCAGTTGTACACTACTTTTCACATGCATTGTGGGATACTATGAGTCCACTATATATGGTGTAAGAATTCTCACTATAGACCCTTCCCACTGACGTCACCGGAAACCGGAAGTAAACAGACCCTGCGCCATATTGGAAGACCAACAAACTCGTGATCAGGGGGAAATAACGGCAGCGCGCGGAATTTAAACCCACGAGGCACTTGATTCATCATAAACCTACAATGGTAAACTTTTGTGCTGTGTTAGGGTGTTCCAACAAAGCTGATGGGAAAGGTGAAAAGAAGTCTTTCTACAGAATACCAGCTGTGATTGAGACACAAGGGGAGCAAACCAAGGAGCTTTCTGCCAGGAGACAGAGAATAAGTGCATTACTGAGTGTCTGTGAGCAAAGGAGAGCCTGAACGTTGCAACCTCCCTATTGGCTGTTTATTGGCTGTTTGTAAAAATGTATCAATTGTTGCCCTTCATCGCGGACTCGAGAGACGAGACCTGACGAGTTAGTTCGTTGGTAGCAGAACAAAATGTCTGGACACAAATCGGGTTTTCAGAAAAGGAAAGAAAATAAACGCAGGGTCGAAAATACAAAAAAGGAGGCAGAAAATGCAAAACGAGTTAAGGTAGGACAAATGGTTACTTTTCTGAGGCAGCCCGCCGTGGCTGCCTGCAGGCTTATTTATTATAGCCCATTTAGTTAAAATAGTTGATCTACAATGTTTATAGTTATGTGATGGTTGTCCTCAGTGTTCAACTATGCCGATATTTTCGGGGGGTCCCTTTTTTCCCCTGGGGGGTGCTTGCCTCAGAGCGCGGATCTCCAAACACGAGAAGCCTATCTTACGCACATATCACGCGGACTCCACACCTCCACACACGCATCGCGTCTGAAGTCATAACTCATCAGGGGAAATCGTGTCTGCATTGGCATGTTCAAAAAACAACCTCGCGTCAACAATGATACCACACGCAAGAAAAAAAACAGTCAGGCTATTCAACAACCAACCTGGCAGCAGCAGTCGTTGTCATATCGGTTTATTTTATCTTTGATGTAAACACAACACTTCGGATACGCAAATGCTTCCCGTTACACACGATTGCTATGTCAATAAACATCATTTTGCCAATATTTTAGAGACCCCCCAACATTTCCCAAATCATGTTTTCAAGGGATCTCATGTCTGTTTCAGGGGATCTCGGATCCCCCGAGTACCCCCGTAGTTCGAACACTGGTTGTCCTGATTTAGACTGGTGTGGTTTTTGTTTTTTGTTTTGTTTTTTTTTTTTGGGGGGGGGGGGGGGGTTTGCGCGATATTGCACCCGGGTCCAGATTAGGGCAGAACCGGCCCTGGCTACATTTCAGGTGTAGTTTGTTTTATGTATGTATGTACTTGCATAGATGTGTACTTGGTCTTCCAATATGGCGACTACCGAAATCTCGCGGCGCGGTGACGTCATGCGGGATCCCTCTATACATTCAGACAGCACTACAAAATAGTGAACTTACAGTCCAGTATATAGTGAGTGATTTCGGACACAGGGCAAGTTTTGTGCTGAAGTAAAGGCTAAAGGGAGTCTGAATACCTCTTTTGAATAATTCCATGCTAAAATAACCTTCAGTAAGCTCAAACTAAGAGAGGTTTATTTTTGCAGTGTTCTCCACGGGCGCTTTTAAAGTGGCGCACCACCATGTTATAATTCTGGCCCGTCACCCTTCCCTTGGCCAAAATAAATAAATAAAAAATACGTAGCAATCAGTATACACCAAATAAATTGTAATGTATTCGCTTTATTATACTGTAATTTTCTAACTATTTAACACGCAGAAGACCATTAAACGAATGCATATGGGACTACCTGAAGTGGCCACGCGATTGCAATAGAAAACAGCTGCATACAGATTGTGACACAGAGCTCTGCAGACTGAGGTATATCCCTGCGTTACACTACACCGCACCACATTACACTATACTGACACAGAGTAACGCTGGAAGCTACAACCTGCAGCTAAATAACTTTGCAGGCGTTTGTAGCATTATTGCACAACAGTTACGCTTATCTATCGTCTTTTCTGACCATACACAGTTACAGTCATCATATAACAGCGCGCGCACACGCAAGTTAAGTTCAGGTCTTTTATTTTACCTATCTGTGATCGTGTAGGCGAGAGCTGCATTTTCCAGTTGCTTCCCTGTGGTTGTTTACTGCAGGACTTCCGGGTTCCTGGGTCAAAGGAACCGAACTACGGAGGCCGGGGTGGCATTGTAGTGCCAGTTTCAGGCACACGCACCAGCTCGGGCATGGATTGGAGTGGTTTCACCCAATTAACATTAATTATGTGTATTGTTAAAAATATATGCATTTATTGTAATTGGGTATTTTGTTTATGCATGGAAGTTCATTTATTTTTCACACAGAAAAAAATATAATTAATTCAGGGATGCGCAACAGGTGCATCAGTCTCAACGGAAATGTTAAATGAGTCTCACATTGACAATAAAGATATGTACAGTGAGAATGTGTTAATTTTTTGTAAAATGATTTTAACAATGATTTAGCATTTCCAGGGGGCACGGTGGTGTAGTGGTTAGCACTATCGCCTCACAGCAAGAAGGTCCGGGTTCGAGCCCCGTGAGGGCCTTTCTGTGTGGAGTTTGCATGTTCTCCCCGTGTCCGCGTGGGTTTCCTCTGGGTGCTCCGGTTTCCCCCACAGTCCAAAGACATGCAGGTTAAGTTAACTGGTGGCTCTAAATTGACCGTAGGTGTGAATGTGAGTGTGAATGGTTGTCTGTGTCTATGGCTACATCCACACGACAACGGCAACAAGATGTTATTTAAAAATATATCGCGTCCAAATGGGCAACGATCAGTAAAATATCAGGTCCATATGGCAACGCAACGCTTGCTGAAAACGATGCAATACACATGCCACACCTCTAGGGGCGCTGTAAGACGGTCCCTTCGGAGACACCAGAACAATAGAAGTAGTAAGGACGCATGCGCATAAACTATTATGCGCGAGACTTCATATTAGCCACAAAGTCAGGAAAATCTGTTCATAAAATTACATTATAATGACCAAATACAATGAAAAGTATTTTTCCAGTCTCACCTGTGAAAGGTAATCCCATGTGATCTCGTTTGGACGGCAAACCTGTTGGTACAGTTAAACGCAGCTAATCTTTATTCTCCGCTTTAACCTATCCAATATGGCGGCGAGGATGACGTATGATTCTACGCGGAAGGCGGCGTCTTTAATGGTCCGGAATAAATTGAATGCTACACGTTGATGGATTAATTTGTTGTTTCTCACCTGTGAAAGGTAATCCCATGTGATCTCGTTTGGACGGTAAACCTGTTGGTACAGTTAAACGCAGCACATGAATCTTTATTCTCCGCTTTGACCTATCCAATATGGCGGCGAGGATGACGTATGATTCTACGCGGAAGGCGGCGTCTTTAATGGTCCGGAATAAATTGAATGCTACACATTGATGGATTCATTTGCTCTTCTACGCCCTTTTTGAGGAATGTATTGAAGGACTAAAACCAACATCTGAAAAGGTGAGATCGCTCCTTTTTTTCCCTATTTTTGCTGGCGGGATTGACTCTGCCCTAAGGGCAGAGTCTGTCTCTCTCTCTCTCTCTCACTTTGCACCATTACACAATAAATATTCACAGTGAAAATATTTTGTAAGCGCGTTTCATGAACCAAGTTATAGGATTTGTTGACAACTCGCATCGAGTTCGTTACACTTCTACCCGGCGTGAAGCACTCACAGTCATGTGGTTGTGACGTCATCGTAAACAAATCCGTTCTACTCATCCAGATGACTTCACAACGGCAACGTTGCCAGATCTTTCCACTCTGGAACCCGTTCTCAAAAAGATTGCGTTTTGGGCACCCAAAACGCCGGTGCCGTGTGGACGTCAGGCCTAAACGATAAGCAATTGTATCGGAGTCACCTGAATCCGTTGCCGTGTGGACAGGGCCTATGTGTCAGCCCTGTGATGACCTGGCGACTTGTCCAGGGTGTACCCCGCCTTTCGCCCGTAGTCAGCTGGGATAGGCTCCAGCTTGCCTGAGACCCTGTAGAACAGGATAAAGCAGCTACAGATAATGAGATGAGATTTAGCATTTCCTATCCATTTATTGGCCAGTTTCACTGTCAAAAAAGCCCAAAGTCAGACCCCCTACCAGGGCTCCACCCCTGGACTCCATTGGGGGCCTAGACGGGCCCCAAACCCCCGACACCACCTTTTATTTTTGAAAAGTAGAGAACACTGTTTAGCTTGATGGTGCACAAGCTGCCCAAAATCAGGTCTCTCTTATTAGATGCTGGAGTGGAGCCTATATTGTATATGTAATGGAGAGGCCTAGCTGTATCTGTACAAATATTTAAATTGTGCCAGTTTGGTTGGTATTAACCTGTATTAAGTCCACTTTGATATGTCAGTAGCTAAGAAAAAATACAGACTAAGTGAAGACAAAATAAATTTAAAAAAGTGAAGAATACTTATTCGACTTGATTTTTCATGGAAAGCCGTGGAGAATATTTTTCAGAACCCAGGGGGAACCCTGACACTGGACTTCTCCTTACTATGACACTGAACAGCTCTGTAATATGGCGAGTGAGAAAATAAGCTGGTGTTCTTTTGTTTTTAGGAGTGAACGATGAAATCTAACTGCGCATAATAATTTTTGACATCAGCTTTGTAACTGCACTAGCAGTCCCCGTGACGTCAATGTGGCGCACACCCGCAAACTAATCAGGGGAAAACACAGCAGCGACCAGCAGACTAGCACCAGAACACAAACATGTTTTGATATAAACATCACTGTGTTCCAGGGTGAAGTTTTCCTTTAAAATAAAGCGCTTACACTGATCCGCTAGCCATCTCTACCACCGCTCTGTTCAACAGGAACCTGAATGTTATCGCGGTACAGACTGATGCTGCGTTCATGTGCTATGGGAATTATGATAAATACCAAACGCCGACATGGAAAGCACACATGAACGCCCCCTCTTGTGGTATTTTCCACTGGGCAACTCGTAGAAAATGTTGATACACGAGTTGCCGAGATGAGATGAACTTTAACCTTTTCAACATGGCGGCGAGCGGTACAAGACAGTTGAATGTTAAGCATTGTACGCTACTAAAGTTTTTTTTACTAGTACTAGCGGGTAGTTTGTGTCTATGCAATGTTGCGTCATTAATAAGTGTAATATAATACGTTAGAAATCTGTTTCCTTTAAAAATGTTATGGTTTGTTTTTACCTATCCAGAGCAGACGCTATTGCTAACGATAGCTAACTAACTATTGCTAACTTGAATCTGGTCCACCATCTTTAATTTGTCAACAACAACAAAATCATGTGAACACAACACACTGGTAAATACCACTTCCCAACTGGAAAATATCATCTTCCCATAGCACATGAACGCAGCACGAAGCCTTGGTCGCAGCTCGACACTACAGAGCTAGCAGCCCGGCTTCATTAGCATGTTCTCCAGCTAATCCGGCTAACACAACAAAAAAAAAAACCCGGTATTACCTGAGATCGCTCTTTGTGATCCCGCTGTTTGGATTTCAGGGCTTTTCTAAATGAAGACATGTCTGTAAGTGTTAATGCACAAGCTTACAGCCGTCTCATACAATCAGCGACAAGTTAACAGTACTGTGAACTGTGTCAACACACGTGTATGTGCGTTTTTCTTCTTTGGGATATAGCGGTTGATATGGAACGCAAAAGTGAATTACCGCCACCTAGTGGACTGGAGGGTTGGTAAAGACGTCAAGACCAACTCTACTGAAGAACTCATTAACACTGTTCAGGGTCACTGGACTGAGCCTGAGGTGGGAATACACCCTGGGTGGGACGCTAAGGCACCATACACATATTCATTCACACACTCATTTATTCATGCACTCATTATTCATACACTCATTCATGCACACATTTGTTCATACACTCATTCATGCATATATTTATTCATGCACTAATTCACACACTCACTTTATTCATGCACTCATTCATTCACGCACTCGTTTACTCTTGCACTCATTCATACACATTTATTCATGCACTCATTCACACACTCACTTATTCATACACTCATTCATTCATGCACATATTTATTCATGCACTCATTCACACACTCATTTATTCATGCATTCATTTATTCATGCAATCATTCGTGTACATATTCATGCACTCATTCACACATTTATTCATACACTCATTCAAATGCACATTTATTCATACACTCATTCATTCATGTACTCATTCATCTCATTCATGCACTCATTCATTCACACACTCGTTTACTCTTGCACTCATTCATACACATATTTATTCATGCACTCATTCACACACTCACTTATTCATACACTCATTCATTCATGCACTCATTCATGTACATATTTATTCATGCACTCATTCACACACCCATTTATTCATGCATTCATTTATTCATGCAATCATTCGTGTACATATTTATTCATGCACTCATTCACACATTTTTTCATACACTCATTCAAATGCACATTTATTCATACACTCATTCATTCATGTACTCATTCATCTCATTCATGCACATATTTATTCATGCACTCATTTGCACACTCTTCTATTCATGCACTCATTCATGCACATATTTATTCATACATTCATTCATGCACACATTTGTTCGTACACTCATTCATACATATATTTATTCATGCGCTCATTCATTCATGCACTCATTTACTCTTACACTCATTCATACACATTTATTCATGCACTCATTCACACACTCACTTATTCATACACTCATTCATGCATATATTTATTTATACACTCATTCATGCACACATTTGTTCATGCACTCATTCTTTCATGCACATATTTATTCATACACTCATTCATGCACACATTTGTTCATACACTCATTCATACATATATTTATTCATGCACTCATTCATTCATGCACTCGTTTACTCTTGCACTCATTCATACACATTCATTCATGCACTCATTCACACACTCACTTATTCATACACTCATTTATTCATGCATTCATTCATGCACTCATTCACACACTCACTTATTCATACACTCATTCATTCATGTACATATTTATTCATGTAATCATTCACACACATTTATTCATACACTCATTCAAACACACATTTATTCATACACTCATTCATTCATGTATTCATTCATGCACATATTTATTCATGCACTCATTCACACACTCATCTATTCATGCACTCATTCATGCACATATTTATTCATACATTCATTCATGCACACATTTGTTCATACACTCATTCACACACTCACTTATTCATACACTCATTCATTCATTCACTCATTCATGTACATATTTATTCATGCACTCATTCACACACTCATTTATTTATGCATTCATTTATTCATGCAATAATTCATTTACATATTTATTCATGCACTCATTCACACTCATTTTTCATTCATTCATTTATTCATGTACTCATTCACACACATTTATTAATACGCTCATTCAAACACATTTATTCATACACTCATTCATTCATGTACTCATTCATGCACATATTTATTCATGCACTCATTTGCACACTCATCTATTCATGCACTCATTCATGCACACATTTGTTCATACACTCATTCATACATATATTTATTCATGCACTCATTCATTCACGCACTCGTTTACTCTTGCACTCATTCATACACATTTATTCATGCACTCATTCACACACTCACTTATTCATATACTCATTCATTCGTGCACTCATTTATGTACATATTTATTCATGCACTCATTCACACACTCATTTATTCATGCATTCATTTATTCATGCAATCATTCACACACATTTATTCATACGCTCATTCAAACACACATTTATTCATACACTGATTCATTCATGTACTCATTCATGCACATATTTATTCATGCACTCATTCACACACTCATTTATTCATGCACTCATTCATTCATGCACACGTTTGTTCATACACTCATTCTTTCATGCACATATATATTCATACACTCAGTCATGCACACATTTGTTCATACACTCATTCATGCACTCATTCGCACACTCACTTATTCATACACTCATTTATTCGTGCATTCATTCATGAACTCATTCACACACTCACTTATTCATACACTCGTTCATTCATGCACTCATTCATGTACATATTTATTCATGCACTCATTCACACTCATTTTTTCATGCAGTCATTTATTCATGCACTTATTCACACACATTTATTCATTTGCTCATTCAAACACACATTTATTCATACACTCATTCATTCATGTACTCATTCATGCAAATTTATTCATGCACTCATTCATTCATGCACACGTTTGTTCATACACTCATTCATTCATGCACACATTTGTTCATACACTCATTCTTTCATGCACATATTTATTCATGCACTCATTCATGCACACATTTGTTCATACACTCATTCATGCATATATTTATTCATGCACTCCTTCATTCACACACTCATTTATTCTTGCACTCATTCATACACATTTATTCATGTGCTCATTATTCATGCACTCATTCAGACACTCACTTATTCATACACTCATTTTTTCATGCATTCATTTATTCATGCACTCATTCATGTACATATTTATTCATGGACTCATTCACACACTCATTTATTCATGCATTAATTTATTCATGCACTCGTTCATGCACTCGTTCATGTACATATTTATTCATGCACTCATTCCTGTACATATTTATTCATGGACTCATTCACACACTCATTTATTCATGCATTAATTTATTCATGCACTCGTTCATGCACTCATTCATGTACATATTTATTCATGCACTCATTCATGTACATATTTATTCAAGCACCCATTCACACACTCATTTCTTCATGCACTCATTCATTCATTTACTCATTCCTGCACACATTTATTCACACACTTATTCATTTACTCATTCATGTGCACATTTATTCACACACTCATTCATTCATGCACTCATTCATTTATTTACTCATTCATGCACTCATTTATTCACACTCATTCACACACTCATTTATTCATACACTCATTCATTCATGCACTCATTCATGCACATATTTATTAGTGTATTCATTCATTCATTCATTCATTCATTCATTCATTCATGTACTCATTCATGCCCACATTTATTCACACACTCATTTATTCATGCACCCATTCATGCACACATGTTTATTCACACACTCATTCACCCACATTCATGAACACATTTATTCATGCACTTATTCACACCTAAGGACATTTATCTTAACCTGTCTACCCACTGACATGTTTTTGGGAGGTGGGAGAAAACCAAAGAATCCAGATGCGGGGAGAACCTGCACAGAAACACCACACACACACTGTCACTCCACACAGGATTGAATCTGGGACCCTGGAACTGAGGCTCTTGGGGCACTTAGGAAATTTGAAATACACACTGTATTGTTTGTTAGTCAGATACATTTTTAAAAAAGCCAAAATAAGCATCCTTGAACAACTGAATATTCCCTCATCTTAGTCATGTGAATAAGCAGTGCACTTCCATGACCTAAACAGCAGAGGGCATAAACTGCTTAAAGAACAAGAGACAGCGTATTCATTTAGTTGATTCACAGCTACCATGTATGGACAGTAAAACTATATATAAAGCCTTCGCTTTCTCACTGTCATACATTTTGATTTAATCCTGCTGCAGCTGCTCTGACTCATCTCTTTCCAAACGCCTACATCTCTACAGGACACTCGGACACTAAACATGCACCAGCATGTTCACTTTATATGGCCATTTGATCAGCAACATTCATCACAGGAATTTACTTTCTCAGCTGTGTTGCATAAACTGGAGCCTGGGGAAGCGCTCTATAACAAACGCAGAGTGTTGAGCCACTCAGTTTATGTGTCTTGGCTGCAGTGTTGACACTCCAGAGTCACTCTGGTCACAGTAATGAAGGCCTACATCTGCCAAAGAGATTGTTTAACACAAACATATAATAATTTTGTTTTTCTCAAATGGATTTTCTTCTGTATCCCGTGGCTCCGGTCCCTAACCTGATTCCCATTCAGACAGCTTGCACATATCAGTGTGAACAACCTCAGAGACAACACACACCTGTACAGATCTCAGGGTCTTTACGCTCATTCATTCCACTTCCACTTCCTGGAATGACTAGAAAAACATGGAAAATTACTGTCTGATGTCAAAACATGCTGGAACAGTACATTAGCAGGAAAATATACAACAGCCGTCCTTTCCTTTCTTATCAAAGTAAGACTTTTCATTAGTGTGAACAACTGCAGCTAGATGTTTCACAGATACCTTGCAGAATTAGCTGCAGGGAAAATGGCAGCTGTAAAAACTCATGGCTGGGGTCATCACCTGCTGGACTGCAGGCCAGATGTGCACCCAGCAAAGTATTTCATTGAACTGAACCAATTAACTAAAAAAAATAGCACAACCAATAAACTTTTGAAGAAAAAAAATCTATCCATAGTTAAGCAACTCCATTTTTCTAAACATGAACTTATGCAGGGCGGCACGGTGGTGTAGTGGTTAGCGCTGTCGCCTCACAGCAAGAAGGTCCTGGGTTTGAGCCCCAGGGCCAGCGAGGGCCTTTCTGTGTGGAGTTTGCATGTTCTGCCCGTGTCCGCGTGGGTGTGCTCCGGTTTCCCCCACAGTCCAAAGACATGCAGGTTAGGTTAACTGGTGACTCTAAATTGACCGTAGGTGTGAATGGTTGTCTGTGTCTATGTGTCAGCCCTGTGATGACCTGGCGACTTGTCCAGGGTGTACCCCGCCTTTCGCCCGTAGTCAGCTGGGATAGGCTCCAGCTTGCCTGCGACCCTGTAGAACAGGATAAAGCGGCTACAGATAATGAGATGAGTTGAGCTTATGCAGCTTCTGTAGCAGACACTCTGTGGCCAGTCATATACATTTGTGTAAATTATTGAGCTGAAGCTCAATGGACCAGAGACTAGCCACAACAAGATCAAAAAGTTGGAGAATTTTCACAGACTTTTATAGATTTTTCATTTTTATTGTACTTCTCTGGTGTGATTAGGAAACTGATGAAAAGGTTTACAAAAGTTGATGACAAAAACATTTTTTTTCAAATCTGACTGGACAAAGAAATATGCATTTACTCTGCCTGCATCCTGTTCAAAACTAATTTCCCTCCTGTTCAAAGTCCATGACATTAGTCAAGTGGTAATGTGAAGTGCCACTACAAAAAAAACCCCACTTCAAATTGTCTTAATAGCCATGAAATAATCCATCCATACATAGTGCTTCTCCATCAGGGTGGCAGGGGAAGCTGGAACCAATCCCAGCTGACTTCGGGTGAGAGGTGGGGTACACCCTGGGCAGGTCGCCAATCCATCACAGGACTAAAATAGACATGAACTATTCACACTCACACCTATGGGCAATTTAGAGTAGCCAGTTGACCTAATCCACATGTCTCTAGACTGTGGGAGGAAACCAGAGCACCTGCAGGAAACCCACACAGAGACAGCATGCAAACTCCACACAGAAAGGCTCTTGTCGGCTGTGAGGTTTGAACCTAGAACCTTGTTGTGAGGCGACTGTGCTAATCACTGCACTGCCGTGCCACCATGAAATTTGTAAACACTGAATTTTTGTGTAGCTTTACTAGTTTTACAGTTCTGTGCAAAAGTCTTAGGCACATGGAAAGAAATGCCGTTGACCAAAAATAGCTTAAAATAATGAAATGAAATGTTTCAACATTTAAAAAATACTATAAACAGCAGGAAGCGATAATAAATGAAACAAAGTCCATATTTGGTGTGAGATGACCCTTTGCTTTAAAAATAATAATAGTAGTCTCAGGTACAGTGAGTGCAGTTTTATAAGGAAATGAGCTGTAAGTTTTACTGAGCATCTTCCAGAACCAGCCATAGTTCTTCTGGACACTTTGACTGTCACACTCGCTTCTTCATTTTGCACCAAAACCCAGCAGCCTTCATTATGTTTTCTTTTTTTAATCTGAAAAGTGCTCTCTTATGTAATATGCTGCTCAGATACAAACTTTTGTTTTTCTGTAACATTTAATTTTGTGCTGGAAAACGAACATTTGGAAATCTGAAATGTTTTTGTCCATCCACCTTGGCATATCACTACAGTGACGTGGCCACTCTGATGGCTTCAGCCATCAAAGTCTCTAGGGAACATTACAGTAGTGGTTTCCCATTGCCTTTTACTGGATTATTACAGAGGTTTTCTCCTCTCAACCATTCACACACACATTCACACCTACGGTCAATTTACACTACGTTCAGACTGCAACCTGAAACGACCCATATCCGATTTGTTGTGAAATCCGATTTTTTTGTTAGGCCGTTCACATTACCAATTATATGAGACTTGTATGCGATCTCCAATATGAACAGAAAACGACCCAAAAGTGTCCCGCATGCGCAAATTGACACGTAATAAGCACATCTACGTAATACGTAAACAAAAAAAAGCGCACTCTTCATGTTTAATGATTTCTTTTTTTGTTTGTTTGTTTGTTTAATTATCTGGTTAGTGTTAAAGTGTGAGGTCTCGTGTGTGTTTTTGTTTCTGAACTGAAATGAAAACGTGTAGCCTGGTAACGAGGGTTGACTCCTAAATGTCTCTCTAATTTCTATATAAGTGCACTACATGTTACTAGGAAGTAATGGATTTTTAAACTCTATATAGTGCACTCGAGCTTCAGTAGGCAGTCATTTGGGATACGGCCGCTGTATTACCAAACTCTTAATTCAGGCTTAATAATTTGCACATATTTATTTCGTCATATTAATAAACTTTTTCTACATGTTTATAAATATTTATTTAGATTGTTTATAGCCAGCTGAATTCTGCAACTTCTCTCAGCGCTGGCTCAAGGTTGCATAAACACTAGTGCAGTTTGCTATGGAGATGAGGCGAGACCTGGCGATGTGGTTTTTGTGGCGGTGGCGGAACTCGCACAATAATCTGATTAATGTGGGCAGCAGACTAATGAGACCGAAGGTGTCAAATTACTGGAAATTTCCAGAACAATCTTATAGTTTTGTAATACAGGATGGTTTAAGTTATAAATCAGTTATAGAAACTGTTTTATTTAATCAGGCTAACAGATCAACATCCAGGTCCCTACCAAATCCACCATTAGCTTGATCAATTCTATAAAAGTCTATTTAAATTCTGAAAACTGTACAAATGTTGTTGTTTTCCACCAAAGAGGTGGGATTAGCCAACGCGGAATAGTGACGTTTGTCTCTTGTTGATGACGTGTAGGTCGCATGAATGCGACCTGTCCGGTCAGACTGCAGTCGCATGTGAAAATATCGGATATGCATCGGATTTAGGACCACATATCCAAGCGGCCTGGGTCACGTGAAAAAATCGGATCTGTGTCGTTCAGATTGTCAATAATAAATCGGATACAGGTCGCATATGGGCAAAAAAATCAGATATGGGTTGTTTCAGGGTGCAGTCTGAACGTAGTCTTAGAGCCACCAATTAGCCTAACCTGCATGTCTTTGGACTGTGAGGGAAACCAAGGAAACCCACACAAACACGGGGAGAACATGCAAACTCCACACAGAAAGGCCCCCGTTGGCCTCTGGGCTTGAACCCAGGACCTTCTTACTGTGAGGTGACAGTGCTAACCACTACACCACTGTGCCACCAAATGTTTTTGTACTGACTCAATAATGTCGAAGTCATAAAATAGAAATCTATAACAAAGTTTGTATGACAAAAATAGGGTGCCTAAGACTTTTGCACAGTACTATAGTTCTACAGCAATTCTTCTAACTTGTAACTGTGTCTATAACCAGACCAGAAAACAAAATCTAGCAAATAGAAGAACATAAATATCTCATCTTTGGGTTTTCCCCTCTCTTTTTCAGACAACACTTTTCATAACTGACAAGAATTTGTTTTATATTTGCAAGGATTGCACAGCATGCAGAATGTTCTGTGGTAAAAGAAACCCTGAATGGGTCACTTTTTCCATTGTATGACAGCTTGTTTTATAACTGAGTGACTAGGGGTTTGTGGGGTTTCCACTTTCAAAATACTTCTTCAGCCATATGAAACCAAACATCCTTGTTGGCCATCCTTTGGCGAGCCATGCTACAATGGTGTAAATAAACATCATATCTAATGATTTGTGGCCTGTCCACCAGTAATTTTTAGCCAGGTGAAAGATTCGTTAAAACATAGTGTTGAACAAGGGTTGAATGAAACAATAACGCTGTTTGAGTGTGGGGTCATTGGTTTGTGATGGGTCAGAGTATCTGGAATGCATTCACTTGGCAGATATATCGCTGCTTGGTTTCTTTAATAGAAGTCTGAGAAAATAACACAAGTGACATAATGGTGCTGGGCAGTAGTGAGCTCATGGCACTGGAATGTATCTGTTGGCCACAGAAATGTTCCTTCTGCCCCCAACCCAGAGGGGAAGACCATTATCATCACAGGGGCCTCATCTCTCACATTCCCCCTGTCTGCGGTATAGGCTTTTGAATAAGTCACTCGAACTCATGTGCTCATGCTTATTTCCATTTTTTTGCATGCATGCCTTATTGAACTGAATACATCAAGCGTGTCTTTGCTATTAATCTGGTGTCACCAGTCTTCAGATATAGTTGACATAAGTAAGATATGTGGGTGATTGGTGCCATTTGTTTCCCACATTTCTAAAAAAAAAGTGTACATTTTAGTTGCATCCTACAACATTCATTCAGCTCTCTTACCTGAACACACTCACCACTATGAAATGGAAGTTTCACCAACATTTCCCGAAACTCTTGTGGTTTCATTGGGAAAATAAGCATCTTTATTTTCAATGTTATTGTGATACTGACTGATGAGATCTTTACTTTCACTGATATTATGATGTTGCCTGATGTGGTCACTGCAATCCTGTTACCCAAATTATATATGGAAATTAAAATATTAATTAAAAAAAATTATTATTAGAAGACCCTTCATGTCCTCATTTTAGTAATATGGACTCAAGTAACTCAATTAGTCACTCAAGCCTGTTACTGTCACAGCTGGGAGTCATTTAAAAGCAAAATTCAGTCATTGTCATCTAAAAAATCTTATTAAAAAATAACAAATGAATAAATAATCCATCCATCCATTATCCATCTATCCATAACCGCTTATCCTGTACAGGGTCGTGGGCAAGCTGGAGCCTATCCCCGCTGACTATGGGCGAGAGGCAGGGTACATCCTGGACAAGTCGCCAGATCATCATAGGGCTAACACATAGGCCCTGTCCACACGGCAACGGATTCAGGTGAATCTGATAAAATTGTTTATCGTTTCGGCCTGGCGTCCACACAGCACCGGCGTTTTGGGTGCCCCAAAACGAAATCTTTTGAGAACGGGTTCCAGAGTGGAAAAATCTGGCAACGGCGCCGTTTCGAAGTCATCTGGATGAGTAGAATGGATTTGTTTACGATGACGTCACAACCACATGACTGTCAGTGCTTCACACCGGGTAGAAGTATAATGAACTCGATGCGAGTTGTCAACAAATCCTATAACTTGGTTCATGAAACACGCTTACAAAATATTTTCACTGTGAATATTTATTGTGTAATGGTTCAAAATGAGAGAGAGAGAGAGAGAGAGAGAGAGTGAGAGAATAGCCCTTAGGGCAGAGTCTTTAGTCCAAACACTGCGGAAGCAGTACCAAACCGCGCACCGCCCGTGCGCTTTCCAAAAACAAAAACAATCCCGCCAGCAAAAATAGGAAAAAAAAGGAGCGATCTCACCTCTTCAGATGTTGGTTTAAGTCCGACAATACATTCCTCAAAAAGGGCGTAGAAGAACAAAGTAATCCATCAACGTGTAGCATTCAATTTATTCTGGACCATTAAAGAATTCTGGAGGATATCAGAATGTTGGCGTACCGGCTTCCATCTACCCCCATTCATTCCTCTTTCCGCGTCTTTCGTTTTACGCTACTGATTAATAATCAAAATTTTATGTGGCTGATGCTACAGAAGAAGGGGTTTATGTGCATGAGTCTACTTCTTCTATTGTTCTGGTGTCTCCGATGGGACCGTCTTACAGCGCACGTAGAGGTGTGGCATGTGTATTGCATCGTTTTCAGCAAGCGTTGCGTTGCCATATGAACCTGATATTTTTCTGATCCGTTGCCCATGTGGACGTGATATTAAAAAAAAAAATCTCGTTGCCATTGTCGTGCGGACGTAGCCATAGAGGCAAACAACCATTCACACCTACGGTCAATTTAAAGCCACCAATTAGCCTAATCTGCATGTCTTTGGACTGTGGGGGAAACCGGAGCACTCGGAGGAAACCCATGCAGACACGGGAAGAACATGCAAACTCCACACAGAAAGGCCTCCGTCAGCCACTGGGCTCGAACCTAGAAGTTTCTTGCTGTAAGGTGACAGTGCTAACCACTACGCCACCATGCCGCCCCCTTAATAATAAAAAAATGAAATAATAATACAACATTTATTGACATGAGAAATGTGTGTTTTTTACAATTTTTTTTTTAATGGCACCATGAGTAGAACAATGTGATTGGACCAACCACTGTAGGTTTCTGTATTCAGGAACAATATATAATGCAAAATACCCTACATGCAAATGTATGGAAATTAAATATAAAATATTACAACAAAAGTATCAAAATTAAAGTATGACATAATTTTGAAAATACATAACTATATATCATTCAAGGGACATTAGTTGATAAGTGTGATGTTAGCGATTTGGTGGACAATGCTAATGCTAAGAAGTTCATCAATCCATTGATCCATTATCTATACCGTTAGCCATTAGAGTCATGGGGGAAAGTTGGAGCCAATCCCAGCTGACTTCAGGAGAGATGCAGGATACACCCTGGGCTAACACAGAGACAAACAACTATACACACTCACATTCACATTGATGGGAAATTTAGAGTAGCCTAACCTGCATGTCTTTGGATTGTGGGAGGAAACCAGAGCACCCTGAGGAAACCCACAAGGAGAGAACATGCAAACTCCGCACAGAAAGGCCCCCGTCAGTCATGAGATTCAAACCCAGAACCTTCTTCCCATGAGGCAACACTGCTAACCGCTGCATCACCATGCCACCCACTGCTAAGGACCAGTCATTATAGTGAGAGTTCAGCTTCAGCTATAAGATCATAGCACATTTGCCTGGAAGACAGGACTTGACCTATCATGTGAAATATTTTAAACAACAGTCATGGTTCTTGCAACATCGAGGATGGAAGTGAGTCAGTCAGCACATCTCAGCTATCTCCATTTCCTGCCAGTCAGTCAGGCATTTGCAAGTAGCTGTGCAATTCATGTACTACTTAAGGAAGATGTTGTGTTTTGGTAGTGCAAATAAAAAAAAAAACCTGTTCGATTTTGATATGATGTATCAGTTGGGAATGCAATTACAACCCTGATTCCAAAAAAGTTGGGACAAAGTACAAATTGTAAATAAAAACGGAATGCAATGATGTGGAAGTTTCAAAATTCCATATTTTATTCAAAATAGAACATAGACGACATATCAAATGTTTAAACTGAGAAAATGTATCATTTAAAGAGAAAAATTAGGTGATTTTAAATTTCATGACAACAATACATCTCAAAAAAGTTGGGACAAGGCCATGTTTACCACTGTGAGACATCCCCTTTTCTCTTTACAACAGTCTGTAAACATCTGGGGACTGAGGAGACAAGTTGCTCAAGTTTAGGGATAGGAATGTTAACCCATTCTTGTCTAATGTAGGATTCTAGTTGCTCAACTGTCTTAGGTCTTTTTTGTCGTATCTTCCGTTTTATGATGCGCCAAATGTTTTCTATGGGTGAAAGATCTGGACTGCAGGCTGGCCAGTTCAGTACCCGGACCCTTCTTCTACGCAGCCATGATGCTGTATTGATGCAGTATGTGGTTTGGCATTGTCATGTTGGAAAATGCAAGGTCTTCCCTGAAAGAGATGTCGTCTGGATGGGAGCATATGTTGCTCTAGAACCTGGATATACCTTTCAGCATTGATGGTGTCTTTCCAGATGTGTAAGCTGCCCATGCCACATGCACTAATGCAACCCCATACCATCAGAGATGCAGGCTTCTGAACTGATAACAACTTGGGTCGTCCTTCTCCTCTTTAGTCTGAATGACACTGCGTCCCTGATTTCCATAAAGAACTTCACATTTTGATTCGTCTGACCACAGAACAGTTTTCCACTTTGCCACAGTCCATTTTAAATGAGCCTTGGCCCAGAGAAGACGTCTGCGCTTCTGGATCATGTTTAGATACGGCTTCTTCTTTGAACTATAGAGTGTTAGCTGGCAACGGCGGATGGCACGGTGAATTGTGTTCACAGTTAATGTTCTCTGGAAATATTCCTGAACCCATTTTGTGATTTCCAATACAGAAGCATGCCTGTACGTGATGCAGTGCCGTCTAAGGGCCCGAAGATCACGAGCACCCAGTATGGTTTTCCGGCCTTGACCCTTACGCACAGAGATTCTTCCAGATTCTCTGAATCTTTTGATGATATTATGCACTGTAGATGATGATATGTTCAAACTCTTTGCAAGTTTACACTGTCGAACTCCTTTCTGATATTGCTCCACTGTTTGTCGGCGCAGAATTAGGGGGATTGGTGATCCTCTTCCTAGCTTTACTTCTGAGAGCCGCTGCCACTCCAAGATGCTCTTTTTATACCCAGTCATGTTAATGACCTATTGCCAATTGACCTAATGAGTTGCAATTTGGTCCTCCAGCTGTTCCTTTTTTGTACCTTTAACTTTTCCAGCCTCTTATTGCCCCTGTCCCAACTTTTTTGAGATGTGTTGCTGTCATGAAATTTCAAATGAGCCAGTATTTGGCAGGAAATTTCAAAATGTCTCACTTTCGACATTTGATGTGTTGTCTATGTTCTATTGTGAATACAATATCAGTTTTTGAGATTTGTAAATTATTGCATTCTGTTTTTATTTACAATTTGTACTTTGTCCCAACTTTTTTGGAATCGGGGTTGTACTAACTGATTAAGTTTGAATGCTACGTCTCTTTTTGTTTAGCCTGTGAGTCCATATAAGGTTTAAAGTGGTAATGATTCCTGTGTTTATGGTGCCATGTTATTTACAATACTACAATCAGAATAAGTTGGAACGGAATGTTGAAACTGAAATTAAAACTAAAACCAATGATTTGTAAATAATCTTTGACCTATAGTGCATGCAAAGCAATACAACAGCACAATATTTGATGTTTTACCTCATGAATTTCTTTTCTTTCTTTCTTTTTTCTTTTAACACATTTTTTTTAAAAAGTTGGGCGGTTAAAGCATTTACCACTTTGTAATTTTGCCATTCCTTCTCATTATAACACTTAAAAGATGTTTAGGGACTGAAGACACCAAGTAATGAAGCGTTTCAGGTGTTATTTTGTTCCATTCTTCCTGAAAACAGTCTTCACATGTGCAAAAGTACGGGGTCATCATCATATTTTTCATTTCAAAATTCACCACACATTCTCTATTGGGGACAGAGGAGACAAGCATTACATTACATTATGTCCTTGAATCGTTTAGTGATGGTATGCACCGTAGAGGGTAAAATATCCAAATCCCTTTGTATCTTTATTGAGGAACATTGTTTTTAAACATTTCAATAATTTTCTCATGCATTTGTTGACAAACTGGAGATCCTCGGCCCATCTTTGCTCCTCAAACACTAGGCTTTTCCTGGATACTGATTTTGTACCAAATCATGATTATAATCACCTGTTGACATCACCTGTTTCTAATTACATCAGTATTTAATTGTTTTACCTCATTACTAGCCCTAAATTGACCCGGCCACACTTTTTTTTTGAATGTGCTGCAGGCCTGAAATGCAGGAATGGATATATATTAAAAATTGAAATGAAGTTGACCAGGAAAAACATGAAATATCTTGGGTTTGTACTGTCTGAAATGAAATACAAGTCAAAGTAAATTTAGAAATCACTGCTTTCTTTTTTTATTTGCATTTTCCATAACATCCCAACTTTTTCTGATTTGGGGTTGTATTATTCCTTTCATTTATTGACTAGTGTTTTACCTTGAATTAATTCTACCTCACTGTACAGCACTTTGGGCCAACCATTGGTTGTTTTCAAAAGAATATGACTTGGATCCATTCACATTTAAACATTTCTGCCCTGGTTTCTTTGAAGTCTTCTTCTTGGTGTCGTCTCAGGGAGTATTTCCTTTGTACTATCACCTCTGACTTGCTTATTACAGATCTAGATCTACATCCAGATTTCTGTAAAACTACTTTGTGACAGTGTCTATTATATAAAAGGTTGTACAAATAATATTGTATTTAATTGAATTTCTGGCACTCATGTGATGGAAATAACTTCTCCTGGCTTTCCATACAGCTGATTCACTAGCTATCCTCAGACAAGGATTAAAAAGCCAAACTGTCATTAAAACACTGAAGTGTGCATTAAACCTACATCCAACTTGTACTGTTTTCAGAGCAGTACTAACTCCTATCTAACACAGATTTTGAGATATTCCTGACCTATTTGTATGAGCATGAAGATCTGGGTTTTTCTTTTTGATGGAGAGTTCAAAGCACTTCTATAAGCCATTCTGAATAAGAGCACCTGGCAAACGCTATAACTGTAATTATTCTATCCACATTGACTGGATATGAGCAATTGCGTGCTCTGATTGGCTACTTTACTATGAGGATATCAGCTCATATCCCATGAGTAGAGAAAAACGAAATGGCAGAGTGTGTTGCTGAACCAACCGGAGATGAAATAAAAACTATACTCAAAAACAAAACCCTTAAAAAAAATAAATAAAATAAAAAATATGGAATAAAAGTATTTGATGGTAAGAAAGTATCTTTTTTATTTTTCAAGAATTATTATTATGGCATTTTTCACAAATTGCTACCGTCATTTCGCCGGTTTGTTTACATTCTCAGCAGAAATAATTTTGTCAGACGTTGTATATAAAGTATTTATTTATTGAATTTGCAAAAAATAAAAATGCTCTTTTTCTCAAAATCCAGTGAATGTGGATAGAATAAAACAGTTATTCTACTAAATCTTGCTGTACATGGCTTATAGCCAACTCGGTGCTACATGTCTCATCAGCTATCAGCTCATGCACGATTCAATTTCATGGAATAACTCCATCCATCCATTATCTGTAACCGCTTATCCTGTACATGGGCGCAGGCAAGCTGGAGCCTATCCCAGCTGACTATGGGTGAGAAGTGGGGTACACCTTGGACAAGTCACCAGGTCATCACAGGGCTGACACATAGACACAGACAACCATTCACACCTACGGTCAATTTAGAGTCACCAGTTAACCTAGTGTCGGCCACTGGACTCAAACCCAGGACCTTCTTGCTGTGAGGTGACAGCGCTAACCACTACATCACCATGCCACCCTTGTGGAAAAACTCATCTCATCTCATTATCTCTAGCCGCTTTATCCTGTTCTACAGGGTCGCAGGCAAGCTGGAGCCTATCCCACCTGACTACAGGCGAAAGGCGGGGTACACCCTGGACAAGTCACCAGGTCATCACAGGGCTGACACATAGACACAGACAACCATTCACACTCACATTCACACCTACGGTCAATTTAGAGTCACCAGTTAACCTAACCTGCATGTCTTTGGACTGTGGGGGAAACCAGAGCACCTGGAGGAAACCCACACGGACACGGGGAGAACATGCAAACTCCGCACAGAAAGGCCCTCATCGGCCATGGGGCTCGAACCCGGACCTTCTTGCTGTGAGGTGACAGCGCTAACCACTACACCACCGTTAGGTTAACTGGTGACTCTAAATTGACCGTAGGTGTGAATGTGAGTGTGAATGGTTGTCTGTGTCTATGTGTCAGCCCTGTGATGACCTGGCGACTTGTCCAGGGTGTACCCCGCCTTTCGCCCATAGTCAGCTGGGATAGGCTCCAGCTTGCCTGCGACCCTGTAGAACAGGATAGAGCGGCTAGAGATAATGAGATGAGATGAGATGAGATTTCATTTCTAGGTCATCTAAGGGGTGTCTAACAAACTTATTTTTAAAAATGCCGCTGTAACTGTACTTGGTGATGAGGAGTCAGTCAAGGAGAAATGGCTTAGGCAAGCTTGCATAGGTCTGCTAAAACAGTACTGAAACTGGACCCAGCAGACATACTCATGTACATACTCATTTTAAGAAACTTATATTGTTTGCTGGAGTCACACTGATGATTTCAGTAACACTACACATTTAGTCTCTTAAAGGGACCAATTATCTCCACAGTCTTGCTAACACTGAGTGGCAGATGGTTATGCGTCATACTGCAAGCAGTTCCCCTTCATTCCTAGAGGCGTTTCACTGTTGGTGGTGATAAGTCCCACACAATACCATCATCAGAAAACCTGATGATGTAGTTGGAGTCAGTCTGTCTTCTACCACTGAGTAAGTACAGGATCCAGCTGTGCACATTCTGAATCATAGCACCGAGGTTTGAGAGGATGAGCTAATTTGTCTCATGTTGTGTGCCATGACAAATTTCACAAAGCATTCTGTCATAATGAAAGCGTGTGAATGAAAGCAATAATTTATTAAGGCGGCGTTACAGATGATTAAATACACGGATGAATCAAACTGAAATATATTATTGGTATGGCACACAGTCAAGAAACATTATTTTTCATATCCATAAAATACTTCCTAAATGTGAATAAGTATGCAAATGTATGTGCATAGTACCTTGTAGCCCATAGACTAGCACTGCAAAGTCCTGTGTAAGGGCTACAGAAGGGCTCTGGATCTATCATAAACCTGATCATGATAAACCGGTTACTGAAGATGAATAAACAAATCAAAATTGTATTTTAGGGCAGCACAGTGGTGTAGTGGTTAGCACTGTTGCCTCACAGCAAGAAGGTTCTTAGTTCGAGCCCAGCGGCTGATGAGGGCCTTTCTGTGCGGAGTTTGCATGTTCTCCCCGTGTCTGCGTGGGTTTCCTCCAGGTGCTCCGGTTTCCCCCACAGTCCAAAGACATGCAGGTTAGGTTAACTGGTGACTCTAAATTGACCGTAGGTCTGAATGTGAGTGTGAATGGTTGTTTGTCTCTATGTGTCAGCCCTGTGATGATCTGGTGACTTGTCCAAGGTGTACCCCGTCTCTCGCCCGTAGTCAGCTGGGATAGGCTCCAGCTTGCCTGCGACCCTGTACAGGATAAGCGGATACAGATAATGGATGGAAAATTGTATTTTATGCTTTTGTGTGTCCATCCATTCAATCAATATTCTCGTTATTTAATTCTAATTTTACACACTTTGGTGTCTGGTGATGGCTTCATAGGCCTGCAAAACAAATTAGACTACAATCCTGTGAGAGTAATGATCCCAAACACATGACCTAGTGACTTCACACTGTTTTCCTGTTCAGATATGCAAAATACAGAAAGTCATGGTGAAAGAGAGACTGTATTCATATCCTGTATATACTTTCAAAGTAGCACAGCCTTTGCTATGACCAAGATAATTAGAATTAAATCACAATTAAGCCTGAAATAGAATACAGTTATTGAACAATTAGTTCAAGGAAAAATTTCACCTAACTTATAATTGACAAGTGTTCTTCAATGGAGTCCAAGATGATTTTGTACTGAAATTCTGAGCTGACATTTTTAATAGAGGGTTTAGTCCCATGTTTGTTGTATCCTATAATTAATCCAAAACTTTGGATTTCTCATTAATATGACATTGAGTCTCAGTTCTCTCTACACTCTTAGGCTACATTTTCATTGCCAACCAATTCCAATTTGTTTTCACTGAGTTCTGACACAGATCAGGTAAACACTCTTTGCATACAGTATTAAGTCATAATATTGGAGCGGCATGGTGGTGTAGTGGTTAGCACTGTTGCCTCACAGCAAGAAGGTCCTGGGTTTGAGCCCAGTGGCTGATGGGGGCCTTTCTGTGTGGAGTTTGCATGTTCTCCCCATGTCTGTGTGGGTTTTCTCCGGGTGCTCTGGTTTCCCCCACAGTCCAAAGACATGCAGGTTAGACTAATTGGTGGGTCTAAATTGACCGTAGGTGTGAATGTGAGTGTGAATAGTTGTTTGTCTCTATGTGTCAGCCCTGTGATGATCTGGCAACTTGTCCAAGGTGTACCCTGCATCTTGCCCATAGTCAGGTGGGATAGGCTCCAGCTTGCCTGCGACCCTGCACAGGATAAGCAGTTACAGATAATGGATGGAAGTCATAATATTGAGGAAAATGTTCTCATTATTATGAAATAGTAAGTCATTATTATGACATAAGTGACTTAGTTTCTCATAATTATGAGATACAAAGTCGTTATGTTTTTGCCTCTGTTTGTTTGTTCCCAATCTTCTTCTTCTTCTTCTTTTGACTACTCCCGATTCGGGGTCACCACAGTGGATCTTTCGTCTCCATTGCTCCCTGTCTTCTGCATCCTTCTCTACCACACCTGTCACTTTCATGTCCTCTCTCACCACATCCATGTATCTCCTCTTTGGCCTTCCTCGTTTTCGTGTGCCTGGCAGCTCCATCCTCAACATTATCCTTCCAACATGCTCTGCATCTCTTCTCAGGATGTGCCCATACCATCTCAGTCTCATCTCTCTTTGCTTAATTCCCAAGCTCTCCACATGTGCTGTCCCAATGATGTCCTCGTTCCTTATCCTGTCCAACCTGCAGATTGTTTGTTCCCAAGGTAACTCAAATAAAAAACAAAGGAGTAAATGGATTTTGATGAAATTTGGTGGATACCTTTAGTATTATCCTAGGTTCAAGTGATTTGATTTTTATGTTGATAATATGTAACCTGGTGGAGATATGAACTCTAACGAGTACCCTTCTAGTTATGAGATACCTTCTCATTATTATGACTTATACTATGTGTCTTCTTTTTTTTTTTCTAAGTGGCTTAAACGGGCTTCCAGACATAAAGTGGGGTGTGACCCATCCATATCATGACTAAGAGAACTGTGAGACAGATAAGCCAATGCACCAGTCCAAATGGTTCAGATAATGGATGAATGGAAGTCATAATATTGAGGAAAATGTTCTCATTATTATGAAATAGAAAGTCATTATTATGACATAAGTGACTTAGTCTCTCATAATTATGAGATACAAAGTCGTTATGTTTTTGCCTCCGTTTGTTTGTTCCCAATCTTCTTCTTCTTCTTTTGACTGCTCACAATCACCACAGCGGATCTTTTGTCTCCATTGCTCCCTGTCTTCTGCATCCTTCTCTACCACACCTGTCACTTTCATGTCCTCTCTCACCACATCCATGTATCTCCTCTTTGGCCTTCCTCGTTTTCGTGTGCCTGACAGCTCCATCCTCAACATTCTCCTTCCAACATGCTCTGCATCTCTTCTCAGGGTGTGCCCATACCATCTCAGTCTCATCTCTCTTTGCTTAATTCCCAAGCTCTCCACATGTGCTGTCCCAATGATGTCCTCGTTCCTTATCCTGTCCAACCTGCAGATTGTTTGTTCCCAATGTAACTCAAATAAAAAACAAAGGAGTAAATGAATTTTGATGAAATTTGGTGGACACCTTTAGTATTATCCTAGGTTCAAGTGATTTGATTTTGATGTTAATAATATGTAGCCTGGTGGAGATATGAACTCTAATGAGTACCCTTCTAGTTATGAGATACCTTCTCATTATTATGACTTATACTATGTGTCTTCTTTTTTTTTCTAAGTGGCTTAAACGTGCTTCCAGACATAAAGTGGGGTGTGACCTAGTCTGGCTAACGCGACTTCAAAGCTCTGTGAGCATTTGGTCTGGCAAAGATATTAAGCCTAACCGTTTCCCAAAGTGCGTGGTTGACCCGCCTCCCTGAAATGCCTCAGTTTGCTACTGGTCGAAGCCAGAAAAGGCTGTGACGAAGCTTAAACCAATCACATCACTCTTTCCTCTGACGTATGTGACGCGACGGGGCTAACTGGTAGATTAAACTCTTACCGAAGCCGGTCGGGAGCAAGGCGAAAACATCCTTCCTTTCAATAAATACCTCCAGGGCTGCTCTTTGCTCCGTTTTCACTGAGAACTTGCTCCATGTTCATAATGTTTCTAGTGAATGAAGCGCTTCTGGCATAGATTCTGTAAACAATCTATGGCTTCCGGTCGCAGTTCTACTACGTCAGTGCCTTGAACACGCCTCTACCCAGGGCCATTGGAGATGCTCAAAGTTGATTGGCTCCCGATTTTTCGGGAGCTTGGAAGAGCTGTAGATAGCTTGCCTGGCCAGACTAAGCTCGCAACAGGCCCTCGTGTTGCGTCACGCTTAGGATGGGCGGGCCCAGGCTAGGTGTGACCCATCCATATCATGACTAAGAGAACTGTGAGACAGATAAGCCAATGCAGCAGTCCAAATGGTTCAGATAATGGATGGATGGAAGTCATAATATTGAGGAAAATGTTCTCATTATTATGAAATAAAAAGTCATTATTATGACATAAGTGACTTAGTCTCTCATAATTATGAGATACAAAGTCGTTATGTTTTTGCCTCCATTTGTTTGTTTCCAGTGTAACTGAAAAAAAGAAATGAGTGAATGGATTTTGATGAAATTTGTTGGACACCTTTAGTATTATCCTATGTTCAAGTGATTTGATTTTGATGTTGATAACATGTAGCCTGGTGGAGGTATGAACTCTAACGAGTACCCTTCTAGTTATGAGATACCGTCTCATTATTATGACTTATACTATGTGTCTTTTTTTTCTAAGTGGCTTAAACGTGCTTCCAGACATAAAGTGGGGTGTGACCCATCCATATCATGACTAAGAGAACTGTGAGACAGATAAGCCAATGCAGCAGTCCAAATGGTCCTCCGATTGTACACAGAGTGCACTACATAGGATGGAGAAGTCATTATTTCAAGATTCAAGATGTTTATTTGTCATATACACAATAACAGACACAGCGGTTTATTATTGGGTAATGAAATTCTTATTTTGCAACTGCCCGACCAAACTACGCTTACCAATATAAAAATAAATATATATATAAAATCTCATCTCATTACCTCTAGCCGCTTTATCCTGTTCTACAGAGTCGCAGGCAAGCTGGAACCTATCCCAGCTGACTACAGGCGAAAGGCGGGGTACACCCTGGACAAGTCGCCAGGTCATCGCAGGGCTGACACATAGACACAGGCAACCATTCACACTCACATTCACACCTACGGTCAATTTAGAGTCACCAGTTAACCTAACCTGCATGTTTTTGGACTGTGGGGGAAACCGGAGCACCCGGAATAAACCCACGCGGACACAGGGAGAACATGCAAACTCCACACAGAAAGGCCCTCGCCGGCCATGGGGCTCGAACCCGGACCTTCTTGCTGTGAGGCGACAGCGCTAACCACTACACCACCGTGCCGCCCTATATATAAAATATGAAATATAAAATATAAAGTGCATATGGAATGCAAAATATAAAAGGTAGAGTGAAAAATGAAGATAACTGTAACGGTCCATGTAGGTGGGTGGAGCACAGAAGGACGGCAGGACAGAACTGTTTAACAAAACTCTCTTTATTTTGCACTTTTCAGATACAAACACGCACACACATCAGCCGTCTGGTTGTGGAGAGAGTCCCTCTGCTCTCACTCTCTCTCCTTAAGAAGGGCGCGGTCACTGGGAAGACACACAAACACATCAATTAACAACAGGTGTAGTGATTCTGCCACTTAACTTCCCTGACTCCGCCCTCCTGTCACAGACCGATGCTAGACCATGCCCCCGCTACCACATACCCCCACCGCCCGACTCAGGCCGGGCAGCCGTCCGGCCCGCAGCCGACTCCCCCCCCCCCCCCCCCCCCCTTGACAGGAGAGGAAGTCCGCCACGACCATCTGCGCCCCCGGCCTGTGGATCACCTTGAAGTTAAAGGGTTGGAGTGCCAGATACCAACGGGTGATCCGCGCATTGGCATCCTTCATGCGGTGAAGCCACTGGAGGGGCGCGTGGTCCGAACAGAGGGTGAAAGGGCGTCCCAGCAGGTAGTACCGGAGGGCGAGGACCGCCCACTTGATCGCCAGGCACTCCTTCTCGATGGTACTGTAGCGCCCCTCACGCACCGACAGCTTGCGGCTAATGTACAAGACGGGGCGATCCTCCCCCTCCACCTGCTGGGACAAAACGGCCCCCAGCCCTCTGTCCGACGCATCTGTCTGCAACATAAAGGGGAGAGAAAAGTCAGGGGAGTGTAAAAGTGGCCCCCCACACAGTGCAGCCTTAACCTTAGAAAAAGCCCGCTGGCATTGCTCCATCCACTGGACCGGATCTGGTGCCCCCTTTTTAGTCAGATCAGTCAGCGGGCTGGTGACGTCCGAATAATTAGGTATAAACCTACGATAATAGCCAGCCAGCCCCAGGAACTGTCTCACCCCCTTTTTGGTCTTGGGCAGGCCGCAATTGCTGCAGTCTTGTTAATTTGGGGACGCACCTGCCCGTTGCCCAAGTGGAAGCCCAGATACCGTACTTCCACCCACCCAATCGCACACTTCTTTGGGTTGGTCGTGAGACCCGCCCGCCTCAGCGACCTAAGGACGGCCCTCAGGTGTTGTAGGTGCCGCGGCCAGCCATTACTATAAATAATGATATCGTCCAAGTACGCGGCCGCATAGGTGGCGTGGGGATGGAGGACCCTGTCCATCAGCCGCTGAAACGTAGCAGGCGCCCCAAACAGCCCAAAAGGAAGTGTGACAAATTGGTGTAAGCCGAACGGTGTAGAAAAGGCCGTTTTTTCACCGGATAATGGAGTCAAGGGGATCTGCCAATAACCCTTTGTTAAATCCAGTGTCGAGTAAAAACGAGCCGTGCCTAGCCGATCGAGCAACTCATCAATATGAGGCATTGGGTACGCATCGAATTTAGACACCGCATTGACTTTTCTATAGTCCACACAGAACCAGACCGACCCGTCGGCCTTGGGTACCAAGACCACCGGGCTGCTCCAGTCACTGTGGGACTCTTCGACGATGCCCATTTCGAGCATGGCCTCACGTTCTTCCCGAACCACCTTTTTCTTGTGTTCGGGTAACCTGTAAGGGCGGCTACGCACTACCACCCCCGGGGGCGTCTCAATGTGGTGCTCTATGAGGTTAGTGCGGCCGGGCAGGGGTGAGAACACGTCCGAAAACTCGGTCTGCAACTGGGCAACCTCCGCGAGTTGGGTCGGGGAGAGGTGGTCTCCACAGGGGACCGGAGAGGGACGTGATGCTAATGTTCCTTTTTGAACCTCCGGCCCCAGCTCCGCCTTCTCTGGAACCACCGACACCAACGCCACGGGGACCTCCTCGTTCCAGAGTTTGAGTAGGTTGAGGTGGTAAATCTGTAGCGCCCCACCCCTGTCCGTTCGCTTCACCTCATAGTCGATGTCCCCGACTCGCCGTTTGACCTCAAAGGGTCCTTGCCACTTGGCGACTAATTTAGAGCTCGATGTGGGCAACAGTATGAGTACTTTCTCTCCCGGTGCAAACTCTCTAAGGCGCGTACCCTTGTTGTACAGGCAGGTTTGCCGTTCTTGGGCCTGCCGCAAATTCTCCTGGGTTAGCTGTGTGAGTGTGTGGAGTTTTGTGCGCAGGTCAATAACATATTGAATTTCATTTTTGCTTGGTAAAGGTCCCTCCTCCCAATTTTCTCGCAGCACGTCTAAAATGCCGCGCGGCTTATGCCCATATAATAATTCAAACGGGGAGAACCCCGTGGAGGCTTGGGGGACCTCTCGCACTGCAAAGAGCAAGGGTTCGAGCCATTTATCCCAGTTACGCGCGTCCTCACTTACAAATTTCTTAATTACGTTTTTAAGGGTGCAATTAAACCGTTCCACTAAGCCGTCCATTTGTGGGTGATAAACGCTGGTGTGGATCGGCTTAATACCTAATAACCCATACAGTTCATTCAGTGTTCGTGACATAAACGAGATGCCTTGATCAGTCAGAATCTCTTTCGGGATTCCAACTCGGGAGATGACGCGGAAGAGCGCCTCAGCAATACTGCGTGCTGAGATATTGCGAAGAGGCACTGCTTCCGGGTATCGCGTTGTATAGTCCACCAGAACTAATATAAAGCGGAACCCTCGTGTTGACCGATCTAATGGCCCGACGAGATCCATCCCAATTCTTTCGAATGGGGTCTCGATTAACGGTAGAGGGCGCAAAGGCTCTTTTGGAATGGCCGCTGGATTTACTAACTGGCATTCGCGGCATGCCGTACACCACCTACGGACATTGCCACGAATCCCCGGCCAATAGAATCGGGCCATTATTCGGGCTAGTGTTTTATCCTGCCCTAAGTGTCCAGCCTTGGGATTAAAGTGAGCCACCTGGAATACCAATTCCCGGTGGCTCTTCGGAATTAAAAGCTGCGTGACTCGCTCTTTCGTTTGAGTGTCCTGCGTCACTCGGTATAATCTATCCTTTATAATCGCGAAGTAGGGGAAGGACGGGGTGGCGTTCGGCTGGAGCGTTTGACCATCGATTACTCTCACTTGGTCAAAAGCATGCCACAGAGTCTCGTCTCGCGATTGCTCCAATGGGAAATCCGCGAGGGATTCCCCAATAGAGAGAGGAGGAGCCGGCAGCTCCTCACTCTGGCGCGGAGATGACGTAGACGGCTCTGTGACAGCTGCTCCCGCCAAAGCGACACCGGGACCTCCCCCTGTCAAATGGCAGGACCCACTCTTGACTAAGTGTGTCATTAAACCCCGAAATCCCGGCCAATCAGTCCCCAAAATTAAAGAGTGGGTAAGGCGAGGATTAACCGCCACCTTCACTATAAATTTTTCCCCTCTGAAAATAATGTGGACCGACACTAAAGGGTAGCGGTGAACATCCCCGTGCACACACACAACACCTTCACCAATTGTGCTCCCCCCAATGCCTCATCTTGCACCAGGTTTTGGTGGATTGAGGTCTGATTACGGCCAGAATCCACCAACGCCTGATATGTATCCCCTTGGATACTCACCGGTATGCGATACGCTCCGGCCCGATCGAGGGCGGCTCCTGGCGCGTTGGGGATCCAAACCACCGCGCCCACCTCCATTATCGAGCACTGCTGTTGGAGGTGGCCCGGTTCCCCGCAGCGCCAGCAAACTGGCCCAGGCTTCCTCTCTGCACTAGTGCTCTGGGGCTCACTCACCTGAGGGGGGGGGGAGAGACAGACACAGAAGGGAGACACGGAAGGGCACCGCAGGTGCAGCAGGCCGGCTGAGGTGGCGCCGGCCCCCGTCTCCATGGTGGGGGAATGGGGTGAGGAAAAGACACAGGAAGAGGGGAGAGAGAGAGGAGAGAAGAGAAGAGGTCGTCTGCTGTCCTGCCGTCGGGACAGCCGCCAGATGATCCTCCGCCAGCTCGATTGCCTGATCCAGCAACGCCGGGCGGTGGCACTGGACCCACTCTGCGGTTCCCGCTGGTAGACGCGTGACGAACTGTTCCAGTACCACCTGGTCGATGAGTCCCTCGGCGTCGCAGCTGTCGGCCCTCAACCACTGCCAGCAGGCGTCCCGGAGTTGCTGGCCAAACGCGAACGGCCGGCCGACTTCCTCCAAGCGCAGAGCGCGGAAACGCTGATGTTGTTGCTCCGGGGTGCGTCCCACCTGCTGGAGGACAGCCCGGCGAAGGTCCACGTAGGCCAGCCGGCAGTCGGCGGGGAGCTGTAGCGCAGCCAGCTGCGCCTCTCCCATTAGCAGGGGGAGGAGGCGCGCCGTGCGCTGTTCCACCGGCCACCCTGAGGTCTCTGCTACCTGTTCAAAGAGCGTGATGAATGCCTCGGGGTCGTCCTGCGGGCCCATCTTCGTGAGGGTGAGGGTGGAAGGGCCCGCGGCGGTGGAGTTGGTGGACCCCACCGACGCGAGGAGGTGCCGGAACGCCCGACGATCTTCCTGTTGGGCCAGCACCAGGGCCTCGAACCGTTGTTCTTGCTCCTTTCGGAGGGCAAGCAGCGCCTGGTGCTGGCTCTGTTGGGCCGTGGCGAGGGCGTGGATCAGGTCGGCGAAGGTGGAGGACTCCATGGGGCTGTTGTCTTCTGTGCTCGGGTCCCGGGTTTCGGCACCACTGTAACGGTCCATGTAAGTGGGTGGAGCACAGAAGGACGGCAGGACAGAACTGTTTAACAAAACTCTCTTTATTTTGCACTTTTCAGATGCAAACACGCACACACGTCAGCCGTCTGGTTGTGGAGAGAGTCCCTCTGCTCTCACTCTCTCTCCTTAAGAAGGGCGCGGTCACTGGGAAGACACACAAACACATCAATTAACAACAGGTGTAGTGACTCCGCCCTCCTGTCACAGACCGATGCTAGACCACGCCCCCGCTGCCACAATAACATCTCATCTCATCTCATTATCTCTAGCCGCTTTATCCTTCTACAGGGTCTCAGGCAAGCTGGAGCCTATCCCAGCTGACTACGGGCGAAAGGCGGGGTACACCCTGGACAAGTCGCCAGGTCATCACAGGGCTGACACATAGACACAGACAACCATTCACACTCACATTCACACCTACGGTCAATTTAGAGTCACCAGTTAACCTAACCTGCATGTCTTTGGACTGTGGGGGAAACCGGAGCACCCGGAGGAAACCCACGCGGACACGGGGAGAACATGCAAACTCCACACAGAAAGGCCCTTGCCGGCCCCGGGGCTCGAATCCAGGACCTTCTTGCTGTGAGGCGACAGCGCTAACCACTACACCACCGTGCCGCCCCCTGCCACAATAACATTTAAAAAAAAAAGGAGAGGCAAACAAACAATGTGCAAACATAGAGGTAGATATACTGTGCAATGTCTTTAAAAAAAAGAGAGGCAAACAAACAATGTGCAAACATACAGTAGAGGTAGATCTACTGTGCAAATCCTGTTTTAAATCCTATGTAGTGCCCTTATGTAGGGAATAGATATTAAGCGGACTTTCATCCTGTAAAGTGCACTAGTTTTATGCAGACACTGCGAATATAAAACGTGTTTTAAAATAATTAAAAAAAAAGTCGATGTAATGATGTATCTTTAGAAAACGCTGAATTGCAACAGTGTTTGTGCAGGAAGAAAGCCACGAGGCAGTTGAATCAGGGCGGGAACTTGTGACTCACTGACTTCCTCTGGAGGTTTATAGTAAAGCGTGGAGCTGTGGAGCTCTGTAACACTCTGCTCTATGGCTGGGAGAAAACCCTGAACTTCCACATAGCACGCCATAGACACCTCAGGAATAGACACCAAAACCATTTGTTTCGGCAGAGCTGCAATAGTGAAGTCGTGTCATCGGTTTCCACTTCTTATTCGACTACTTTTTGGTTTTCTTTTCTAGGTAAGCACACTTCTCTCTCTCTCTCTCTCTCTCTCTCTCTCTCTCTCTCTCCCCACTCACTATAGAGGATTTTCACTCACATCCTTCTTGCCTGGTAGACTCTGCATCTTAATCTCATATTCTGTACTGTTTTACAGACCTATAGCTTGCTTGTTTGTTTTTGTTTGTAAACCATAATCTTCCACCAGTCATAATGCTACAGACCTAACTTCTTCTTTTTTTTTGGCATGGTGATGCACATTTGATATTTCCATTCAGCTGAAAACAAAACACACTTGCTGAAAGTTTCATTCTATTACTATAAAGTAATGACACCTTCAAACAAACCCCACTATGACTCCTGTAGTCATAGGCCCAAATCTAGAGTAATGTCTTTTACATTAGATTTCAAATGTAGTGTACGGTAATAAACATCATATAAATGTAATATATAAACCAAATCTCATGTCTGTTCTTGTAGATATCCTGCTTTGATGAATATGTTGAGGTTTAAGAAAGGTATGCTGTGGAATGTGTGACTGAGTCATGGATTGATTGGTTGGTTGGTTGTTATGCAACTTCCTTCGACCCTTATTGTGGTTATTGAGACTGCATGCATGAACATCCTTGAAGGCAGTCAAAAATGAAATGGAAATGGGACAGTCATGCTTATTGAGAAAAAAAAAATCAAAACGTTCTGTTCAGATTGAATGAATCATTGATCAAGACACACCTGGAACTGAACCGCTGAGTTTTTACACCTCGTGCATGACGCATGAGCAGCAAGCTGCACCTCAGTGAATCAAAAGTGACGTGTAACTTGTTGCAAAGTACAATTCACACCCATAGCCTATCATTGAAATCTTTTGGCAGGGCTAATGAACAGTGATGTGTGCAAAGACGGAAAAGGTAATGAGCTTATGATGGAGGGAGTGTAACAAGCGTAATATATTATCACTGAGTGTAAACTAGCTGGAGCTGGTGAAGAGGAAGAGCAGCTTTGTCCTTTCTGCTTCATTTTTCTTTTTTTTACCTCAAAAATTAAGCCAAACTCCTGAGACTGGCCACTGTTCAGGGGCATCCTTTGCATGTCACAGGTGATCAGACAACTTTCTTTTCCCCACTGAACACATTCAAATTGAGTTGTTTTTTTCTGTTTTGAATAAAAGGTCGTCTTAAATAAGTGCATTTGCAATTTACTTCAATAAAGAAAACCTTTATGAACAAAAATGCCATGACTCTTGAAACTAAGCTCTAGCCTTTTCTTAGATGTGAGACAGAATTCCTGAACCAGCTGTCTAAGTCACAAAATATAAGACTACGTTCAGACTGCACCCTGAAACGACCCATATCCGATTTTTTTGCCCATATGCGACCTGTATCCGATTTGTTATTGACAATCTGAACGACACAGATCCGATTTTTTCACATGCGACCCAGGCCGCTTGGATATGTGGTCCTAAATCCGATGCATATCCGATATTTTCACATGCGACTGCAGTCTGACCGGACAGGTCGCATTCATGCGACCTACACGTCATCAACAAGAGACAAACGTCACTATTCTGCGTTGGCTAATCCCGCCTCTTTGGTGGAAAACAACAACATTTGTACAGTTTTCAGAATTTAAATAGACTTTTATAGAATTGATCAAGCTAATGGTGGATTTGGTAGGGACCTGGATGTTGATCTGTTAGCCTGATTAAATAAAACAGTTTCTATAACTGATTTATAACTTAAACCATCCTGTACCACATCGCCAGGTCTCGCCTCATCTCCATAGCAAACTGCACTGGTGTTTATGCACCTTGAGCCAGCGCTGAGAGAAGTTGCAGAATTCAGCTGGCTATAAACAATCTAAATAAATATTTATAAACATGTAGAAAAAGTTTATTAATATGACGAAATAAATATGTGCAAATCATTAAGCCTGAATTAAGAGTTTGGTAATACAGCGGCCGTATCCCAAATGACTGCCTACTGAAGCTCGAGTGCACTATATAGAGTTTAAAAATCCATTACTTCCTAGTAACATGTAGTGCACTTATATAGAAATTAGAGAGACATTTAGGAGTCAACCCTCGTTACCAGGCTACACGTTTTCATTTCAGTTCAGAAACAAAAACACACACGACACCTCACACTTTAACACTAACCAGATAATTAAACAAACAAACAAAAAAAGAAAATCATTAAACTTGAAGAGTGCGCTTTTTTTTTTGTTTACGTATTAGGTAGATGTGCTTATTACGTGTCAATTTGCGCATGCGGGACACTTTTGGGTCGTTTTCCATTCATATTGGAGATCGCATACAAGTCTCATATAATTGGTAATGTGAACGGCCTAACAAAAAAATCGGATTTCACAACAAATCGGATATGGGTCATTTCAGGTTGCAGTCTGAACGTAGTGTAAGTGGCTCCTTATTGGCTGGCAAGTTTAGGCCCCTATTCAGGACCCTATTTGCACAAAATTACACTTTCTATATCCTCTTCTTTTAAAATTAGTGGATTTGTGTTAGGTCTTTAGTGTAATATTTCCATATGAAAGCATTTTATATAAACTAAGAGCAGTATATAAGCATTTTGTGGGTAGTAAACAATAGCAGGCCATGAATTGGGAAAAGCTTTTCTATCCTACAGTGTAAACTGGAGCTGTTATGGGACCAGACATGTGGCAACCATGTGACTGGGCCATATGCAATCTTGCAAGTGCAAAGTGATTTTTGGGACTTTTTCCCTGACTAGCCCCAACAGAGTGTGCTTTTAAGAAAAGCAGTGTCTGCCTGGTTTTTTTTTTTTTTTTGTGTGTGTGTGTGTGTGTGTTTTTTTTTTTCTTTTTCTGTGGTGGCAGCTATTTTAACACTATTATTTGATGATGAACCTTTTTTCCTCCTCTAACTGTCTCCATACTGGGGTAATGAGTCAAAAAGTCTATAAAATCTCAATCCTGCTATCCCCCATGTAATTTTAGTGTCTGGTATTTGAATGCTGACAGAGGCTGAGGGAGGTTGAAAATGCATTTGTTTGCATTTTCTCTCCCCCTGAGCCCAGTGTTGAGGCTAAGAGAGTCAAATGAGCCTTGAAAATGGTCACATTCTTTCAGAGCGGTGTTTTTCTAAGGTTAGCCTCTCTTAGGCATTGGAATACCACCATCTGTGGTGTGACTAAAAAGAGAGTCGACTGGACATAGGCTTTCCCTTGACTATTTTTTAAAAATATATTTTGCTCTGAGTCTAGACTTAGCAGGTGGTGAGGAGTTGAGTTTCACAGTACTCTGTCTTTTCTTGTGAAAAAGACAATCAGCGAAAGATATTACTTGTTGGGAATGCATTTACTTGTCTGTGTCCTTGGGAATTTCACAGTGCATCAGTGCAACCCTCAACTTGTTATGAGGAACAAGCTGTTTCAGGCTTGAAATAAATTCAGAGGCACTTGAGAACAGTAGGCACCCACTTGACAAATATCGTCTGCATTTACAATCCATTAACCTCAATCATTTTTTTTCCAAGTTTAAACTAATTTAAGCATGTATACTATTCTGTGAATATGTACTGATTTTTATTATACAGCATAATTTTGAATGTGCACTTCATGTAGACTTATTCAGAGAATGTGTGTAAGGAATGTGCTCATTTCACTGGCTAAATCTACTTGGGGAAAAAAAAAGAAGATAAAACAGACTTTAATCTTCTGTAGTCCACCGCCTCATTTCCTTGTCTGTATCCTGACTTATGACGTCTGGTGGTTCAGGACCTGGTGTGTGTGTACTGAATGTTGGGAAATGACCTCAGGTTTCCTTTGTGGGGATTCCAGGTGCTGCAGTGGAGCTTTTAGCAGCTGGTGGCTTCCTCCTAGGCTAGAGGGAATGAATGGGCGAAATTAGATCCTCTGAAACAGGGCCTCATAGGAGGCAGTGTGCTGCTTCGTCTCGGTCATTGATCTCCTGTTTGTTTATCCCTCCTTGTTCTCTTCCTCTTGCTAGCTGTAATGTCAATATGGATACTGGCTGGATGTGAGTTTGGGTCACTTCCCTTCTGTTTTAAGCTTGTTTTTTTTCCCCTCTTTTTGTTTTTTCCATTCTTGCCTTGACACTATTTTAGTTGTCACATTCTGTGTGTGTGTGTGTGTGTGTGTGTGTGTGCGCGCGCGTGTGTGTGTGTGTTTTATTTTTAACGTATTTAACATGTCAGTACCTGCTGTCAGTGAAACAAATGTGTTAAGGGTTACTTAAAAATCCTCGTCTTCATAAACATGAAAATAACTTGCAACCCCAAATCAAAGAGAAATTTTGGAAGGTATGTTGAAATTGATATTAAAACTGAAACAATGATTTGTAAATCATCTTTGACCTGCATTGCATTCAAAACAATACAACAGCACATTATTTTATGTTTTACCCCAAGAATTGTACTGTTTTTTTTTTGTTTTGTTTTCAAAATAGACACTTACTTATTTAAATTTTGATTCTTGGAACACGTTTCAAAAAAGTTGGGACAGTAAAGCATTTGCCATTTTATAATGTTGTCATTCCTTCTCATAACATTTAAAATGATGACGCGTTTTCAGATGTTATTTTGTCCCATTCTTCCTGCAAACAGGTGTGCAACATTACGAGGTCGTCATTGTCATATTTTTCATTTCAAAATTCAACACACATTCTCTATCTGGGACAGAGGGGACAGACACCCTCTTCTTCCAGAGCTATGCCTTTCTAATGTGTGCAGAATGTGGTTTTGCACTGTCTTGTTGAAATCTCCCTGGAAAAGTTTCCGTCTTGAATGCAGCATATGTTGCTCCAAAATCTCAGTGTACATTTCTGCATTAATGCTGCCATCACAGAAGTGTAAGTTACCTTTGCCAAAGGCACTGACACAACCCCATACCATGACACACCCTGGCTTTTTGACTTGTTGCTAGTAACAGTCTGGATGGTCCTTTTTGTCTTTGGTCCAGAGCACATGGCATCCATTTCTTCCAAAAAAAGACCTGGAATACTGATTTGTCTGACCACAAGACACATTTCCACTGTAGTTCATCCCAGAACCCTCTGAGCCCAGAGAAGTTGACAGTGCTTCTGGACACAGTTAAGATAAGGCTTCCTTTTTGCACAGTAAAGTTTTAACTGGCATTTGTCCATGTGATTATATCAGCTATAGATGAATGACGTTTCTTGATGCAGTGCAGTCTGAGGGATTGAATATCACAGGTGTTCAGCTTAGGCTTGTGCCCTTTCCCTTTTTGCAAATTCCTCTCCATTCATTGAATTGTTAAATGATGTTATGCAGAGTAGAGGGTGAAATATCCAAATCCCTTCATAAATTTCTTTGAGGAACATTGTTTTGAAACGTTTCAATAATTTTCTCATGCATTTGTTGGCAAACTGGAGATCCTCAGCCCATCTTTGCTCCTCAAAGACTAGGCCTTTCCTGGATTCTGATTTTGCACTAAATCATGATTACAATTACCTGTTGACACCACCTGTTTCAAATCGCATCATTAATTGTTTTACCTCATTACTAGCCCTAAATTGCCCCTGCCCCAACTGGTTTTTGGAATGTGTTGCAGGCCTGAAACACAGGGAGATATATATATGAAATGAAGTTGACCAGACAAAACATGAAATATGTTCAGTTCATACTGTCTGCAACAAAATAAAAGTTAAAGTAAATTTAGAAATCACTGCTTTTTATTTTATTTGCATTTTCCCTACCATCCCACTGTTTTCTGATTTGGGGTTGTAAAATGTAATTTGTCAGTGGGACATCCATAGCTAAGTAATGGGCAGGCTTTCATGGATTTTGCAGAAACACATTGTGATTAGGTGTGAAATTGTGATGGCCAACTTCTCAGGCTATACTGAAGTCTTTTCTTCAGCCCCGAGGTATCTCATCGGCCATTAGAGTGCAGTCCTTACATCCATTTCAATCTGTCAGCCAAACATGGCCCATATCCAGGCATTGACTCACTCCACTAGCCCTAGGAGACATATCCTGCTAATCTTGTGACAGAAAAGACATGAAGTCACTCAGTGAGATTTGTTCTCAGAAGAGACTCTGAGCCAAAAGGAAGAGGCTTCATTATTTTATCATCAGAGAGACGTGCTCTAGCCTGCATGTGAGTGAACGTGACATTGTGTACGACTCCAGGATATGAATGCCCTTCTGGCCCCAACTTGTAAAACTCGCAAAATTTGCCTACTTGCCACTTTATGTACTACTGTCAAATAAACTATAAGTCCTTCCTTGTATTTCAGCAGTGTGCTATAAAAGTGAGGGCCAAGGCAAATAATAATCAAGGCTGAATTACCATGGGGACTAATCCAGTAGAAATTGCTATTGGCTTACCAATGCATTGTTCATGCTATGTTATATTTAAAGTGAATAAGAATGTGAAGTAATTGGATATTGTGTTTTGTAGATATGAAGTTAGCTGTGCTGTATTATCAAATATTCAGACAGGTAGGTAATATTTATTAAACAGTTAGATTTGAATACATGTCTGTTACTGAAGTGTGAATTTGCTGTTTAGATTTTAGGAATCCTGTTATGTTTACACCCAGTGATTTGAAGGTATAGGCATAGTATAGGCTTATCTGATTTTCCTGTGGTTATTAATCCGATATGAATCCACATTCAGCTTTACCCTGACTGTATGTTGTTTTGTCTGCAGCAAACATGACAAGTGCTTGTCTCCTTTCATCCATGACATTTCTGTAGCATCTGTTCAAAATAAAGCTTTGTCACTCCTAATCAACATTGCAGCATTTACATGATTACCATCAGCCATTCTGCATTCATGCACCATAATATTTTTATTTTCACATTGCCTAGCTACAAATGACTAAAAATTGCAGTGGCTACAGACTACAACTATTTTCACTGTGTAACTGCGATAGAAATGACACATTCTGAATTAGCAACTTTAACCAAGTTAGCCAGTGTCAACATTAGCCAGCTAGGTAGTTATTAGGTAGGCAGCTTAGCTTAGTAGTCAGTTAGCTCTAACAGTATGTTGGCTTTAGCAAATAGCTAAATTAATGAACAAGCTAGCTAAATAGAAGAATAGAAAATAGAAATTTTGAAAAGGTATGTATGTATAATGCCCATACAAGCTTCTGTTTGTAGGAGTTTAGGATCAATGCATCGACATACCTCATGTGCAAGTATCCTCTGCCCTATATTTTCTACCCTTGTGTGAGAACATGGAAATTGCTGTTTGTGCTATAGCACTGGCATCACTTCTGTGTGTCTTGAGTAATCTGCCTGCCTCTGAGCAGACTCAATTGGAATGAGTGCCAAGTAAGGATTATTAACCATGATGACTTGCTAACACTTAATTAACATCCACATCTGTATGGCACAAGAGCAAATGACTGTGACATCATGGGAGATGAGGCATAATCGGACAAACTGCACGCGTATATGTTTCCATTTTGTAATAGAGAGAGTATGTGTGTGTGTGCGTGCTCGTGTGCACTCCTGCTTTGACTTGGTTTGGTTCTTTTGGAGAGCTAAACAATCCTTGACCTTAACAGCAAGCAACCTGTTATAAATTTAGCTGTTTACAATGGAATCATTTAACCCAGCCAACCCACGCACAGAGTGGTGCACGGCAGAGCGTGATAACTTGGCATTTGTGGATTTGTCTAGTCTTACTAGAACTGCAGAAATGTTGTTTCTTGACTTGCAAACATCATGCCCTGTGTATGCTCAAGACGATAAATGTGCATCAGTCATGTGGCTCAGACAGGCCAGCCATGCGATGACGAATGAGATCCACTGTGCAGTGCTCAACAAAGCATAAAAAGTAGTGAATAAGCCTAGACCTCTTCTCACATGCACAGAATCTCATGTTTATTGACAATCTCAGGGGATGGCATGGTACTGCTGATGAGGGTTTTAGAGGATGCCATTACTTTGTGGAGAGACAGAGGCAGTGGTTGTCTCCTTTGTTAGGACACCTTGATAGTACTTCTTCTCTCTCTGGCTTCTTACAGGAGCCCATAAATGGGAGAAAGTGTATTTTGTGTGTCTATAAAAGGACGATGGCTTGTGAGGGGAATCTGATGTAGAACAGAAGGCCAGTGCTTTACACAGTGCTTTATAGATCTGTGCACCAGGACAGGAGAATCATCGAGGGGTTGAGTTGTTGACAATATTGCCTTGAGCATGCAGTCACTATGTTAAGTAATGTTCATGAACAGGTGCCTAAAGTTGAGCTTTAGTAGGGCCTACCCCAGTGGATTGCTCAAGCAGTGTTATCATACCTTGTGGTCATTTGGAGACTGGAATCATATTTCCCAAATTAAATTGTGTTAAATCAGATATTTAACAGTTATTCCACGAAATCGAGTCGTACGTGAGCTGATGAGGCATGTAGCACCAAGCATATATGATGAGATTGAGTGGAATAACTGTTATTCTATCCACATTCACTGGATTTTGAGAAACGGAGCATTTTTACTTTTATTTTTTGCAAATTCCATAAAAAAAAACTTTGTACAAAACGTCCAACAAAATCATTTCCGCTTTGAATGTAAACAAACTGGCAAAATGACAGGAGCAATTTATGAAAAATGCTACAATAATAATTCTTGAGAAATAAAAGATATGTTCTTACCATCAAATACTTTCATTCCATATTTTGTAGCTTTTTTTATTTTTTGGGGTTTTTGTTTTCAAGTAGAGTTTTTATTTTGTCCTCGGTTGGTTCGGCAACACACTCCGCCATTTTCTTCTTCTGCTTCTTTAGGGTTTTTTGGCGGTTGGCAAACCAACTTGAAGGTGCATTGCTGCCCCTGACTGGGCTGGAGTGTGGAACAGGAGATATTAGGGGGCAAAAAAATATATTCTTTTAGCTATTTCTGTTTCTTTTAAATACTTGATAACAAAGTGATATATCTGACTTGATGCACTCTGCCATTTTGTTTTTCTCTACTCCCAGTATATGAGCTGATAGCCTAGTAGTAGAGTAGCCAATCAGAGCATGCGATTGTTCATATCCAGTGAATGTGGATAGAATAATTATGCTTATTTGTGCTTTTTTTTTTTGTTCTTTCAGCCTCCCCAGTTCTAGTAAAATGTATCCTTTCCTTTCCCATTAATATCTGCAGTGAAAGATATGAATCTCCTAAAGCCTGAGAGCAGAGGAGGTTCTGTTTTAACCACGATGCTGATATTATCTGTTTCTCAGTGATCCATCTATAGACTAGAAAAGCACTCGGAGAGCGCAGACCTCCACCAAGAATCCTTTTAAAAAAAATCTGGGATCCAGAAGGTGATCCAGATCACCGCCAAAATTTAATGGATTGTTACTTGTGCCCAGTCACACCTGGGAAAAAATTTCAGAGCAATCTGTTCATTACTTTTTCCGTAATGTTGCTAACAAACAAACCAACGCTACCGAAAACATAACCTCCTTGGCGGAGGTAAAAACCACTACATCTTTAACTAAATGCTTGAGGAGGCTCTTACGAGGAAACCACTACACTCTTGTCATCAGCACACAGTGCAGGCTAATGTAGCCGTGCTTGGATAAACCAGTTATGATCACTTCTGTACAAACACAAGCCTGATGTATTTTGAACACCAAGCAATGTGTTTGTCACAAATGGCCAAGAAGGTCTTTTGGCAGTCATTTTGGCATCCACTTTCAGGAAAGAAAGGGGTTCCTTCTGGTACCCTAAAGGTGTTCTGTTAGTATGTGTGGGGGAATACTTGGATACTGCGTAAAGCCCAATTTCATAGTGAAACACTATGTAATAGTCTCCTTCTATTTATGGAAAAGATTTAAAGTAGAGTCCCTTTGGAAGCCTAGAACCATTAATCACACAAAAAAAAATACTGTTTTTCAAAAGTGTATTTATTAATGCCATTGGCTAATGAATAGTTGTGCAATTATATTTACTTGCTGCAATGGATATATGGATTTCTATATGCAAAATAATTGTTGACCACCAAATACTATATATTTCAAATGTAGTTTTGATTCCATACATATTTCTTGCCTTGATCCAAAAATCAATGAAAAATAATTTATAAATCAATCAGCACAACAGAAAAACATTCACTCTGTCACTGGGACGTTTGAACCTCAGCAATGCCACAGCCATCCATGGCCAGGAGTCCAGTGCTCTCTGAATGGAAGGGATGACATTACTCTCTCCCATGCCTATTAGAGAGATACTAACCAATCATGTGAGGACATGTATGTGGAAGAGGGCAGTTAGCGCTTCCTTCCAAATATGTTCATTTGTCCTGTGATGCATCGTGAGCAGTAGTTTGAATACATGTGGAAGCAGGTGCTCTCATTGGTTTGTTGATGGCATGTGATAGGAGAGAGCTAGGTAGTGGGTGATATTTATCAAATGATCAAAACTGGGAGAAAATGGGGTGGGGGACAAAAAAAAAGGCACAATAACAAATGTCAGATTTCACAGAGTTCTAATGTTTGGTCAGTGACTGTCCTCATGTTGACGTCAAACAATACCAAAATAATATAGTTTAGTAAATGTTAATACACGTTAATTGTCTGTAATATTTTAAGTTAAAGTAATTTTAATGTCTGTTTATCACACATTGTTCATTTGATTTCATTACTCTTCTGGTACAAGGTCAGCTGATAGCTAAGGTTAGATGAGTAGGAATGTAGGTTATGGAAAATGTGACTGCTTAGCTTTGCTACTAGACAATAGCTCGGTATGTTTATATAAAATGTAACACCTGAATCTGGAAGTCTTTTTCCAGAAACTAGTGCTACTTACTATCTCGGATCAGACACTGTTTTGTTGTTTTATTATTATTATTATTATTATTATTATTATTATTATTATTATTAGTAGTAGTAGTAGTAGTTTTTGTTAGCATTCATTTATTTGTAAGCTAATTTTCTGTGCACTACTACAGAATTTAAGTTGTCAAGTAAATCAGATTTGTTTTATTAAGGGAGAAGTGGAAATATATATTTTTATTAATAGGAAATGAAAGTGTAATCCATCCTGGACTTAACCAGTACATGCAGAAAATAGGGTTACGGCATTTTAATGTGGTATTGTGGTAATACAGTGACCTTAGAGAGGGGGCATTTGTGTTTGATTAGCAGTAATTTCTGTTTGGACACGTACATAATTTACCTTTGTTATCTTTGTTCTCTATTCAGCCAAAAAGAACTTTATCAGTGGTACTAGTGACAAATGTGTTTTGCATTGCTGAATGATAAAGAGTGTACCATGTGACACAGAGCGATAACAAGATGATGCATGCAGGGTTGTTCCCTCAAAGACAAAAATGCCTTCCTCAACTTGTGCTCGACCTCATAAGACCTAATTAAGGAACACTAAACAATGTTAATGTTACAGCTTTCACAATGGAGATGTTTCACACATGATACTTGATCCAGGTTGAGGACCCGATGTTAAGATAGCCAAAGAAACATTAAGACATAACAGTCCCAGTAAAGGCCAATTTATGCTGACAACCCAGTCCTCGCAGATGGCGTCTGCGTAGCCCCCCCCCTTCGCAGACGCTCTGCGCGCACCTCCCAAAAATTGTGACCACCGCAGAAGCCTTGCAGACAGCGTCACAGATAAGAGGGCTCTGATTGGTCCACTCTACATCCGCTGTACACGCACTTCCGCTTCCCTACTTTCCCCGTTTGGTTTGTTTTCACTACCGCCATTTTTAAAAACATGAGCGAAGATGGAGCAGCACGAAGGGCGGTTGATCGAGGAAGTGAGGAAGTACGTACATCTATACGACTCCAGTTCTAGTCATTATAAGTAACCGGAGGATAAACACTCTACTAACCACACCCACCAACTACTCCTAGCGATTTCGCGACTTCGCACCCCCTTGCGTTGTGGCGGTGAATAACATCGCGCACGCCTATTACTCCCCGCTCAACGATAAATTACAACTGTCTGCGAAAAGCTATCTGCGAAAGCCTTGTCGCAAGAGCATGCAGAGGCCCTAAGTAGACTATGCTGACCAGTATTATGCACTTCAGCTAAATGAATGTTTTCATCAGAGCAAAATATTTGTCTATGTTCTATTTAAGTTCAAAATGATTCAATGAATCAAAATTATTTTTCCATGAAACTTGCTTGACTAGGGGCGGCACAGTGGTGTAGTGGTCAGCACTGTCGCCTCACAGCAAGAAGGTCCGGGTTCGAGCCCCATGGCCGATGAGGGCCTTTCTGTGCGGAGATTGCATGTTCTCCCCGTGTCCGCGTGGGTTTCCTCCGGGTGCTCCGGTTTCCCCCACAGTCCAAAGACATGCAGGTTAGGTTAACTGGTGACTCTAAATTGACCTTAGGTGTGAATGGTTGTCTGTGTCTATGTGTCAGCCCTGTGATGACCTGGCGACTTGTCCAGGGTGTACCCCGCCTTTTGCCCGTAGTCAGCTGGGATAGGCTCCAGCTTGCCTGTGACCCTGTAGAACAGGATAAAGCGGCTAGAGATAATGAGATGAGATGAGATGAGACTTGTTTGACTTAGCTTCTCTTCAGTCACATGACATCACATATGATGCTACAATTCTTTGTTTACTTTATGGATATTATATTTATAATCAGTATAATTACAGCAGGCAGCACGGTGGTGTAGTGGTTAGCACTGTCGCGTCATAGCAAGAAGGTCCTGGGTTCGAGCCCAGCGGCTGGCGAGGGCCTTTCTATGTGGAGTTTGTGGGTTTCCTCCGGGTGCTCTGGTTTCCCCCACAGTCCAAAGACATGTTAGTCTAATTGGTGACTCTAAATTGACTGTAGATGGGAGTGTGAATGGTTGTCTGTGTCTATGGTGGGGTTTACATTAGACCGTATCAGCGGATCATCAGATTAACGTTTTTAAAAACGATTAGCGTGCACACAGCAACGCCAATACACGATTCGCGTGCACACAGCAATGCCAGTACACGGATACGCTAATCACATGACTAATTCGGCACGCAAGTTGAAATGTGTCAGTGCGGCTCATCGCTTCCTCCTCAGCGGCTGCGCTCCAAATCACTCCGCCCTGAACAACGAGTGCCCTCTGGAGGGTGCGCACTCCGGCCCTGCGCAGCTCACAGAGCGCGCGAGTGAAGCGCACTAGCAGTGATTCGGGACTGAACCGCTGTGCGCAAGTCACTCACCACTTGCAAGTGGAAGGATGGCAAGCCTAAAGACAATCATAACTACACAATGGGCAGTATTTGCATCAGTATTTGCAGTATTTTCATACTTTTATACTCTTTAATGAAAGGTGATACAAGGCGGAAGTCCGCGCCGTTTTTCAGCAGTCGCGTCACATGACCAACGCCAGCGAATCAGGAAGGTGGATGTCACAGTGACGTTGTCCAATGACGACGCCAGCTAGAGCTCAGCACAGCGTATCCGCGTATTCTCAATGTTTACACAGCACCGGACCAGACACGATCTGGATTGAATACGTGGACCCTGGCGGATTCCCGTTTCCCGGCGTTTTAATGTAAACGGACAGTGCATCCGCGAAGAAAACGAGACAGATACGGTCTAATGTAAACTTGGCCTATGTGTCAGCCCTGCAATGACCTGGCGACTTCTCCAGGGTGTACCCCGCCTCTCACCCATAGTCAGCTGGGATAGGCTCCAGCTTGCCTATGACCCTCTAGAGCAGGATAAGTGGCTACAGATAATGGGTGGATGGATAATTATAGCAACAAATGAAAAATTCATTATATGGGTATTTCTTCGGGAACGGAATTACATTCACAGCAAAATGTGATAACTCTTTTAGTTGCAATACTCAAGATAATGGTATTAAATAAAAATTTCATACTGTATGCGGTATCTTTTGATCCTAAAAAAGCATAGAAAAATTGGCTATCTTTAACTGTGAACGCAAAATCTTTCATGAGGAAAGAAAAGTCAGAACGGAATTACGTCAGAAAAAACTGAACTTTCATTTCTTCAATTAAAACCAATATTTCTCTGAAGAAACATTGCTGTAATCAGGGTGATGATTTTTAAACATGGTTTATGGTACATTTTGCCTTGGATTCCATACTTTAGCTATATCACTGACCTGACAAGTTAAGCAAGCTTAATAATTTCATAATTTTAGCCTCTCTGCTGAAAAATTGCCCATGTAAGATTACCAGGCAAGTGAAAACTCCAAAACTCCAAAGTGCTCAGTCCATGTTTTGGTTACCCGGAAACCCAAAGGAAAGAATCAGTCATTAAAGTAAAGTAATGGCACATTTCCTGTTAGTCAGCAAGTTAAGTGCATTAATAGACTATGGGAACTGTCTAGTAAAAATAGTTCCACCATCAGCTAGAAGTGCTTCGGTTGATGTGCATCAGGCAGTGGGATTTGGAAACGTACGCTATAGTTAGCAAGAAGGTTCTGGGTTCGAGCCCTGCGGTCGGCGAGGACCTTTCTGTACGGAGTTTGCATGTTCTCCTCGTGTCTGCGTGGGTTTCCTCTGGGTGCTCCGGTTTCCCCCACAGTCCAAAGACGTGCAGGTTAGGTTAACTGGTGGTTCTAAATTGTCCATAAGTGTGAATGTGAGTGTGAATGGTTGAGAGAAGAAAAACCTCTATAATAATCCAGTAGAAGGCAACGGGAAATCACTACTGTAATGTTCCCTAGAGACTTTGATGGCTGAAGCTGTCAGAGCAGCCACGTCACTGTAGTGATATGCCAAAATGGATGGATGGATGGATGGATGGATACTGTAGTTACAGCATCAAGGTGCAGCACACTGACATAGTACACAATATGTTTATACACCAACTTGAAACTTCTGCAAAACTTATAGGAGGTGTTTTTTTTTTTTTTCCTTTCTCTGATTCTTGAACCTATTGGTCTGCCAGGCCATGTATTTAAAAAAAAACCCACACAGTTAGCCTGGACATGAAATCTGCTTAATCAGTTTAGCATTTTGAAATTACTGGACATTAAAATGTGATTTCAGTCCCGTCACATTCCTACCATCTTTTATTTACACTCACAGTTGGTACATAGACATGTGCCACCAAGGGGCTGTCCGAGCATGTGGAGGGATTTTGTGTGTCTGTTTCCATAAACATTTGTGGTATTGCCAATAAGTGAGATTATTTTGGGTAAATCAGTTGTATTTTTCTACTGCTATTAAACTCAAGATGGCCTGGATCAACCAGAAGGTAGTGGAGATCCTAGTGCAGTGAACAGAGGCAGAGAAAGCAGGAGCCAGAGCGCTGTGTCTATGAGGTAATGTCTCTCCCCGTCGCTGGCGCACGCGTGGCCTTGTGTCTTAGACTGTGGGACGACAGAGGGAATTAAGGGGGGATGGGACCATGGCAGCTTGATTTATAGGCACCTTTGAAGTGAGTTCATTCTAGCCATAAGGCTTGCCGTCCTCTGTTTCAGAGCCTGGGACGTAGCCCCCAGAGTACAGAAATGGGGGGGGGGGGAAAGACTCCTGCAGATCAGCGACCCTCTCCACAACCTGAATTCATACACATCCTCAGTTTTTGACAACCCAGGGCATATCCGACTTCTTGATAGAAACTGATGGACATTTCTGAAGCACTCACTTTTCCACATAAGATATACTCTTGTAAAACGTGGCAGAATGAAAAGAGGAAAGGTGGTCCAGTTTTGATGGGTCTGCTGAGACTCATAAAAGAGAAGACGTGGAGACATGTTTAAATCCAAGCCAGCAGGCCATGGCAGAGAACACCAGTTATGCTTTTCTTGGATAAATCTTCAAAAGAAACACGTGTTTATGTAACTGTTAGTGTGTGTATTCTGTTCAGAAGTATTAGTGCTTGCTCTCAACAATTTGGAAAATGTCTGATTTGTTTATATAGGACTCTAGTAGTGGTGTAGTAATAATGTACAATGATGATGGCTAAATGAAGATAAATATGAAGAAAGGTCCTCATATCATTTGAATTAAATACATTTATGGTTTCTTAAAGTTGAGGTATCAAATTATGCTTTAAACAGAACAATCTGATTTTGGTACCTTGAGAGTTTTTTTTTTTTTTTCTGTTCACCAGAATATAGCCAGTCGTATATGAGAGCATCTCGGATCTCAACTGTACATGAAACATATGCTATTTCTCAATATGACATTTACTGGATCATTATTGGATCAAGAGGCTGATCTTTTGCAGATATGTAGAGTTATGTGGATTCCATTTGGTGTAGTCAGATGTGACCATAAAATCTATTCAAAATTATGCAAGAGTTGTGGTAATAATCCATATCAGGTGTCATGTAACAAACAGGCCATCATCGGCAAATCCATACACGGAGTAAACACGGGTGGAGTTCAAAACCAGGAAAAACACAAATCTAAACTACATCAGGGTAAAAATAATTTAAAAAAGTTTTTAAAAAATGCAATAACAGTAACAATGTGCTTATTACAGTGTCTACATGTGCAAGATTCCACAAGGATAGACTACAGAGAGAGGGATATAAATATTTGACACAGGTGTGACAAACCAGACCCAGCTGCAAACAATGATCAGGGGCCATGGAGAAGCCAGAGCTGTTGCAGGAGCTGAAGAAAACAGGAAGTAATCAGGAGGTGTCCGTGGTGTTATTGTTCTCAGTGGAAGCTCCTCTTAGGAAGACACAGCATCCCACAGACTGTGATTCACAAGAAAATACTTGTGCTGAATACCATAGCTTGTTTATCCATTTGGACAAGTGTGCGGTATTGATTTAATACAACTTTGACTTAAATTTATGATGCATTCCTCTGCATGATAGTCATTGCTTCAGGAAGTGTGTGCTGAAATCTGTTTGTGAGGATGTTAATAGTTCAAGTGAAGTTAGTTGACATGGAGTCAGAGTGCTGTGCATAGTTCTGCAAGACTCAGCAGAAAGCCATCACTAAGAGACATAAACAAAGGGTCTAGCGGAGGGGTGCAAGCAGCTGTTGTAAGGACGGCTCTTCCTGAACAACTCTTTCATTGTCTTTTAGATCTTTTGCTGCCATCGCTGTTTATTTTGGTGTCTTGCAACCAAATAATGAGTGTCTGTCTTTCCTCTCTGAGTCTGTCTGTAAGTATTTTAGTACTAAACATTAGTGATAGGCTGCTTATCTATCAATGTCTGAATTTGTTTGTCAAATGATGTGAGCTGTTTCTGGTGCTGGAGTCATGCAGGAAGTAGCAGAGTGTATGTTTCCATAAATCATGTCAGTTGATGGAGGGTTATGGGTTTTGTTTTGGGTTTTTTTTTTTTTAATGTTGAGTAGAGTTTAAATAGTTAGTGGTCAAACCCCTTAAAGCCCCAGCTTATTTACTCAGTTGTTCACCTTAAAGCATATTCTTCACTAATGACTATAATAAGTATTGTGAAATTAATAGGACAACTTGTGTCTTATTTATATACTGGTCTGAGCACAGACTCCTGTTTTTGCTTGTCTTATCTTGTTGCTGTCTTTAACTGCAGGCTGCTCTGCACAAGCATAAGGATGCATTTTTCTTGTAGATGAAAAGCACATCTGTAAGTTGCTCTGGATATGAGGATCCGCTAAATTGTGCAACTGTTAATGTAGTTATAGTGAGGAATGTAAGTCTGGATGCATATGGATTCTGAGAGTTTGTTTTTTTTTAAAGAATATTGTTTCATACTGACAGTGGCTCCTCAATGTTATCACAGTGTCATCGCATATAGCTGGTAACTTTAGGAGCTGACTTCTAAATATTTTCTTGATTTTACAAATGTACAGAAGGATATAGACTGAATTATAACCTGTTACTATAATGTTACCTCAATTTATACCATAGGTGCTAAAGAAGGCACCTGGACTTGCTTGAAATTCTTGAAGACATTTCACCTCTCATCCAAAAGGCTTCTTCAGTTCTGTCTGACTCGTGGGGCATTCCAGGTATTTATCCTCTAGTGGACCAAAAGCAAACCTAAAGAGAGTTGTTGAGGTCACATGAGTCGTTGACACTCTCAATCATCCTGTAGGTGTTGGGGTCCCTGGAGGCCGGGTGTGAACTGTGTTAGCAGCCTAGAGAGTCATTAGGGTGATCTGTGGGTCTTTGGCTCTCTCTGCCATCATGTAAGTCATTGAAGTCAGCTGAGTTTTGGTGTGGATGTGTATTCAGTTTTCTGGGAAGTGTGCCAAGGACTACATGTGACTGATAAGTGGTGTCTCAGGCCCTGTCCACACGGCAACGGATTCAGGTGAATCTGATACAATTGTTTATCGTTTCAACCTGGCGTCCACACGGCACCGGCGTTTTGGGTGCCCCACAACGCAATCTTTTGAGAACGGGTTCCAGAGTGGAAAGATCTGGCAACGTTGCCATTGCGAAGTCGTCTGGATGAGTAGAACGGATTTGTTTACGATGACGTCACAACCACATGACTGTGAGTGCTTCACACCGGGTAGAAGTGTAACGAACTCGATGCGAGTTGTCAACAAATCCTATAACTTGGTTCATGAAATGCGCTTACAAAATATTTTCAGTGAATATTTATTGTGTAATGGTGCAAAGTGAGAGAGAGAGAATAGCCCTTAGGGCAGAGTCAATCCCGCCAGCAAAAATAGGGAAAAAAGGAGCGATCTCACCTCTTCAGATGTTGGTTCAAGTCCTACAATACATTCCTCAAAAAGGGCGTAGAAGAACAAATTAATCCATCAACATGTAGCATTCAATTTATTCCGGACCATTAAAGACGCCGCCTTCCGCGTAGAATCATACGTCATCCTCGCCGCCATACTGGATGGGTCAAAGCGGAGAATAAAGATGCCTCATTCATGTGCTGCTTTTAACTGTACCAACAGGTTTACCGTCCAAACGAGATCACATGGGATTATCTTTCACAGGTGAGACTGGAAAAATACTTTTCATTGTATTTGGTCATTTATAATGTAATTTTACGAACAGATTTTTCTGACTTTGTGGCTAATATGAAGTCTCGCACATAATAGTTTATGCGCATGCGTCCTTACTACTTCTATTGTTCTGGTGTCTCCGAAGGGACCGTCTTACAGCGCCCCTAGAGGTGTGGCATGTGTATTGCATTGTTTTCAGCAAGCTTTGCGTTGCCATATGTACCTGATATTTTACTGATCCGTTGCCCATGTGGACGCGATATATATTTTTTTTAATAACATCTCGTTGCCGTTGTCGTGTGGATGTAGCCTCAGACCACCTCCTCTGTTCAGTGATGGTCGTTCCAGGTTGATGAAGATGGCTTCTTTTACTCCTCTTTCAAACCACTGGTCTTCTCTGGCTAAAATGCATACATTGCAGTCCTGAAACAAGTGTCCTTTGTTATTGAGATGACGATAGACTGCAGAGTCCTGGCCTGAGGAACTGGCTGTCCTGCATTGAGCCATGCGCTTGTGAAGTGGTTGTTTTCATTTCCCCAATGTACACGTCTGTGCATTCCTCACTGCATTGAATTGTGTACACTACATTGTCCTGTTTGTGTCTGGGTATTCTGTCCTTAGGGTGGACCAATTTCTGCCTCAGAGTGTTGCTGGGTCGAGGGTTGCAAAGGAGTGGAAAGTTTCTGGGAATTTTGAAGGGCCTAGGAATATTGGGAATTTTCGGGAATTTTCAATTTTGGCATTTATTAAGTTTTAAACATTTTCAAACATTTCATCACCCAGAAAAACAAATTAAAACCCATGTTAAGCATTTCTTTCAATTATGTACTGTTTTGTGCTAATTAAGAATAGGACATATTGCTAAAGGTCAATTAATAAAAGGCTTTGTTTTTCAATATTAGTATTATATTCAGATTTTTCAGTGAAAAATTATTATTCTCAATCTCAATTATCTAGTCTGAGGGACACTTAATAGAAATCCAGTCAAAATTGTCAAAGGTCAAATGCGCATTCCCAAGTTCCCTACCACAAAAGTGTAGAAGGTCTTGTATCCCTTGGTCTACTACACATATTTTGAATAAATTTTTTTTTGTGTGTGTTGGGGACCTCTCGAATCTGCATTTGAATAGATTTCTATTAAGTGTCCCTCGGACAAGATATCTAGTAATTTTGAATTGAATAGATTATTTTTCTAGAGTGTACCCTTTGGTAAGAATTAACTGGAAATCTAACTCATTGCATAACAATTAGTGATTTCTAAAAATCTTGCAAAAACTCAATTTTGACCATTTTTATTGCAAAATTTTACAAAACTTGATTTGTCTACATTGTCTACAGATTTAATCACAAAGGTATCACGTCATAAAATAACAAGGAATATTAAATTTAAAATGTAAAATTTCTAATTACTTGTCTTGAAATAAGTTTTGGTGCTTATAAAATATATTAGTGCCACTTTTTTCTTTGAATCTGGAGCAAGGCTGTTTAATGTCATTGTTTTTAATAGCATTGTATACCCTAATCATTACTTCTAATCCGATAATTTGCAAGCAAATTACTTGACAGGATATGGTTTACAAACCAGTTGCAAAATGAAAAAGGAATTTAAGTTGTTGAAGTATAATTAGTAAACAAAAAAGTTACAGGAAGCAGTCTTCAAACTACAAGTAGAGTTAAAGTTGCTTTTGAAGATAAGTTCTCACAAAGTCTAAGGTTATTGTTTCATTTATTATACATGTACCAGGGAAAACCCGTATTGTTTTTGTAAAACATTTGGTGGTTATTAATTTTCTCAGTTGTTTAATTAGTTACATGCTTGTTTTTGCTTGTATGTTCTTCTGAACAGAACAGAGACCCAGAGAAATATCCTTATTTTTTTGTATCAATTTAAGTAAAGTTGGTTTTGAAAATTCCCGAAAGTTCCCCAAAATTCCCATAAATTCCTGTTAATTCCCAAAATTTCCATGGAAGTTTTCCACTCTGAAAATTCCTGGGAATTTTGCAACCCTAGCTGGGTCTGAAGTGTACAGAGATGTTGTGTTTGTAGAAGACCCTCCTGAGTTTCTCAGATAGTCCAGAAATATAGGGAATGACAATGTTCTTGTGTTTGTTGCAGTTTTCTTCCCTGTCCGTTATGTTTCTTTTTCTGGTCTTGACGAAAGCCCAGTTGGAATACCCGCACTTCTGAAGTGCTTCTTTGATGTGTTTTTACTCCTTCTCTTTTCCCTCTACTGAGGGTGTCAACAACCCATGTGACCTCAATGACTCCTTAGGTTTGCTTTTGGTCCACTGGAGGATAAACACCTGCAACTCCCCATTAGTCAGACAGAACTGAAATAGCCTTTCGGATGTGAGGTGAAACGTCTTCGAGAATTTCAAGCAAGTCCAGTTGCCGTCTTTAACATCTACAGTTTATAATGACCTGGATGACTGAGAACCTTCACAGACATACCTCAGTATATTCGTTCTTTAATTGTCTGTTACAATTTACATTTTAAATTCAGCTGAAAACTGTATGCATATGAAATGACATGAGATCAAAACCAGTCTTCTCTGTGTATGTGGTGTGTGCTCTATGAGACTACTGGATATGTGCTTCTCTGACTTCTCCAAGCAAGGATGCTAAAAGTACACGTCACTGCTCAGCATTTTATTACCCTTGGGAATTAAGCACTGTTTACAAGTTTCCAAGGGGAAGAGTCATAAAGCTGGGGGGAAAAAAGATAAAAATACTGGAAATGACTTCTGCTGGTTATTCATCCAGAGTCACTTCCCATTTGGCAGAATCTTTTCTCTCATATGTTATCATTTTTTTATCTGGCAGCTCGTTTTTTTTTTAAATGGGTAGAAAGAAAAGCTGAGGCGATTCTGCTTTCTGTTCCAGTACTAACAGATAAAATGGTACAGGAAAAGAAACGAGTCACAGCCATTTAGGGTTGAACTAAAGCTTTATGAGAAGATGCATTGACCAGTCACCAAGAGAGATTGAGGGAGAGAGAGACCAAGAAAGGGAAAAATAAATGATGAAGTAGAGGTTTACCACAGTTTTGGTGCATTAACCAAAAGGTCAGTCCCTGCTCTATCTACAGCCTCTACCAGCAGCCATGTGTCAGGGTAATTGCTTCCAGTTGCATGCGACTGCATGTGGGCATCATCAGATGATCAGTTTGCTGACCAAGCAACTGCTGTAACTTTGGCTCCAACCTGGTCTTTAGTGCTTCCTGAATTATTGCTTATACATCCATATCAACACTGAGCCCACAGTGCCTGATGACGGAGTCCAAACTAAACTAACTGCGTGCTCCCTGTGGCTAAGTCTTAGCACTTTGGGGTTAGAATCAGTGTTTTTAGAATCATGATTGATTAAGAACGATTTTCACCTCTATTTGTTTCATATTTGTTGCCACTCTTTTTGATGGTCTAGCACAGCAGTCATCAACTGGTGGACCGCAGCCTGGATCCAAACCCAGCAAAGTATTTCAGCAGATCACTGGAAAAAAGAAATACTACAGCAAAGCAATCAACATATGAAAAAGCAGTCTGTAATTCAGTGACTCTAACCAGAGGCTACAGCTACAGGGCAAGAGATGTTAGGTCGGAAATGGAAGTTTTCACAAACTTTCTTTTCACCCTTTCTAGTCTGATTAGTGAAGTTACATGGCTTGTTAAAAATAGAATGTTCAAAGATAAATGGACAGGGAAGTACGTGTTTGTTCTGCCTGCTTCACATTCAAAACAGAAGTCTCATCAGTGCTAGTCAAAAGTGGTTATGTGAAGTGCCACTGCAAAACAAAACACAACTACATCGAATAATCTTATTATATAGATGAAAGTCTTCCGGATTTACCCGGAAATCCAGATATTTGACAACGTGAAAATCTCCAGTTTTCCGAATGGAGAAATTTATTTTTCGGATTTTTTGTGTTCCGTTTCATAGAAATTCGGTTTTGCGATCACACTGCTTGTTTACGTTCGGCAACAGGGCGCCACCATTTTTGTAGTCTCGCAATGCTTGCTGGTGTGTACGAGACCTTATATGTTTATATACATACCTCATGTCATGTGAACGAGATTTTATCACGATATCGTGCTTTAGAAAATGCGGTCTTTCTTTTGTGTAACTATTTAATATCAGTTGAATTATTATTTTCTAAACATATATGCAGTATTGCACATAAGATGTGACAGCATCACTTTATATAAGTTTTGACATCCAATAGTGAAAATTCTGAATTTAGAACAGTGCACTCCTGAAAATTACTCATTAACTAGGGGAATTAAATTTGATATTTCTGACATGTTAATCATTAATGTACATGAAAGAAAAAGGCTTAAAAGTTATAACTTGTTTTAGTGAAAATAAGTACTAAAATGCACTAGAATGCAGGGTTTTGCGTGTTGTTAAAATTTTTTCGGGGGACGTTGCCCCTTGACCCCATCTTAGTTTGACTTTCAAAAGTTCAGGATTTTTTTCTTTGCTCTACTTTCATCTATATTATTATAACCATGAACTTATCATTAATGTTTGAACATTAACTGTTGCCCCCATTTTGCCATATATATTCTCATCCAGACCTTTGTCAGCACTGAATTTTATGTAGCTAGACCTTTATAAATTTTAGGTAAATAGCCCTGGTAAGTACACCTGTTTCCATTTAATTTTTTTTAAGATTTGCATGGGAAGGAATAATAGAGTTGGAAAAAAACCTTTTAGATGTATATTTATTCAGTCATCCTATCCAAGTAATACAGGCCATCACAGGACAACACACACCCACACCCCGACAGGCAGTTTAGCATAACCAATCAGGTGAACTTCATGGTTTTTTTGTGGGGGACAGTGGGAGGAAACTCAAGAATCTGGAGGAAGAGGAACCTGTACATGAATTTAAAAAAAACAAAACAAAAAGTTTTGTCAGCAAACACTTTCCTCTGCTTTAAGAGTGAGGAAGTATTTTTTTAAGTTAATGATTATTCTAATAAAGCATTTGCTTTTGAATGGCACAAGTATTTTCTCTGTTTCAGGCAGAGAGAAAACGGGAGCGAGAAAGAGCAATACTTGTTTTCTTTGAAGCACTTCCCAGGATTTTTCAACATGGGTGGATGTATTTTGACCCTGCAATTATAGTGTTTTTCTATCCATCTAAACTTGTCGTGCAGAGCTTAAGGTCATTGTCACCCCTAAAAGCTGGGCTTAAGAACAGCTATTCACTCAGCCCATTACACTAATCATTCATCTTCACTGTTCCAATTTATTTTTCTTGCCTCTTGAAATACTTTGCATACGTTAGTTCAAGCCTCATTCCACTACTGACGTGCTCAGGCACACCATCATGACAAGTGCTCTGGAGTTCCAAAGCTCTTTGATACATTATGTAGTAAACCACCACTCAAATTTAGAAGCCCACCCTTGGCTCCAGGAAATGGTGTACAAATATCCCTCACATTTGCCAGACCACTACACTGTGTACTTATTTTTTGCCCAGCTTTTCATAGGGATAGAGCCACACATCAGACATGTAGCGTTGCCAAACCCCTGCAGTGCCACGCTTAATTCTTCAGGCTCTACTGAAAACGTTCAGGCAGGAAACACAGCTGGCCACTTCAGTAGCTCTTATAGTAGATCCAGTGGTCATTCAGGTCACGCGCAGTCCAATTAAACTTTTTATTTAATATTATGTTTCTGTGAGAAAGGTAGTGACTGAGGTATTTTTCAACTCAAAATACTACAAGATTTCTTTCTTTCTACCTCTTGGTGACGTTCTCCATCTTGTCAGTACATCAAACACTGATGTTCACTTTTATGAGTTATTTTAATATATTCATATATTTTTGTATGTAGGATTATGTCTTGCTGACATTCCTTGTAATTCAGTCTTTACTGCTAAAAGGGATAAATAAACTAATTAACGATTAGTGTGACATTCCATGTCCCAACAGCTAGCTGCTGTGCTCGGGGATCAGGTCGTCTAGGCCCCTGCCTTTGACTGCCGCCCAATCCACACTGCACCGGCCCCTTACGGCTACCTCTGTGGGTGGTGAACCCACAGGAGGTCGTGCCCATGTCACCGCTTCGGGCTGAGCCCGGCCGGGCCCTGTGGGCAAAGGCCCGGCCACCAGGCGCTCGCATACGAGCCCCAACCCCAGGCCTGGCTCCAGTTTACAGTGCGGGTGGGGAGCTGTTGACCTCGACTGGGGATATTGTCAGGTGGTGGAAGGAATACTTTGAGGATCTCCTCAATCCCACCGTCACGTCTTCCATTGAGGAAGCGGAGGCTGATGACTCAGAGGTGGACTCGTCCATTACACAAGCCGAAGTCACTGAGATGGTTTGCAAGCTCCTCGGTGGCAAGGCACTGGGGGTGGATGAGATCTGCGCTGAGTATCTCAAGTCTCTGGATGTTGTGGGGCTGTCTTGGCTGACAAGCCTCTGCAACATCACGTGGTGGTTGGGGACAGTGCCTCTGGAGTGGCAGACCGGGGTGGTGGTCCCTCTTTTTAAGAAAGGGGACCGGAGAGTGTGCTCCAATTATAGGGGAATCACACTTCTCAGCCTCCCCGGGAAGGTTTACTCCAGGGTACTGGAGAGGAGAATTCAGCCAATAATTGAACCTCTGATCCAGGAGGAACCGTGCGGTTTTCATCCTGGTCATGGAACACTGGACCAGCTCTATACCCTTCGAGGGTTCATGGGAGTTTGCCCAACCAGTCCACATGTGCTTTGTGGATCTGGAGAAGGCATTCGATCGTGTCCCTCGTGGTATCCTGTGGGGGGTGCTTCGGGAGTATGGGGTTCGGGGCTCTTTGCTAAGGGCTGTCCGGTCCCTGTACGAACGGAGCAGGAGTCTGGTTCGCATTGCCAGCAGTAAGTTAGACCTGTTCCCAGTGCATGTTGGACTCCAGCAGGGCTGCCCTTTGTCACCGGTTCTGTTCATAATTTTTATGGACAGAATTTCTAGGTGCAGCCAGGGGCCAGAAGGAATCCTGTTTGGGAACCACAGGATTTCATCTCTGCTTTTTGCGGATGATGTCCTGTTGGCTTCTTCAAACCAGGACCTTCAGCATGCACTGGGGCGGTTTGCAGTCAAGTGTGAAGCGGCTGGGATGAGAATCAGCACCTCCAAGTCCGAGGCTATGGTTCTCGACTGGAAAAGGGTGGCTTGTCCTCCCCAGGTTGGTGGAGAAGTCCTGCCTCAAGTGAAGGAGTTTAAGTATCTCGGGATCTTGTTCACGAGTGAGGGAAGGATGGAGCGTGAGATCGACAGGCGGATCGGTGCAGCCTCCGCAGTGATGCAGTCGCTTTACTGGTCCGTCGTGGTGAAGGAGCTGAGCCAAAAGGCGAAGCTCTTGATTTACCGGTCGATCTACGTTCCGACTCTCACCTATGGTCATGAGCTTTGGGTAATGACCGAAAGAACAAGATTGCGGACACAAGCGGCCGAAATGAGTTTCCTTCACAGGGTGGCTGGGCGCTCCCTTAGAGAGAGGGTGAGAAGCACAGTCACTTAGGAGGAGCTCGGAGTAGAGCCGCTGCTCCTCCACATCAAGAGGAATCAGCTGAGGTGGCTTGGGCATCTCTTTCGGATGCCTCCTGGACGCCTCCCTCGGGAGGTGTTCCAGGCATGTCCCCCTGGGAGGAGGCCCTGGGGAAGACCCAGGACACGCTGGAGGGACTATGTCTCTTGGCTGGCCTGGGAACGCCTCGGTGTTCTTCCTGAGGAGCTGGCCGAGGTGTCTGGGGAGAGGGAAGTTTGGGCTTCCATGCTCAGACTGCTGCCTCCATGACCTGGCTTCGGGTAAGCGGATGAAGATGAGATGAGATGATTAGTGTAACGCATGGCAATTCATCTCCACCCATCAAAGGTTACAGCACAGCTCCTCAATTCCAGTAGTTAAGGGACAGAGTCTGGCACAGCTTGAGCGATACATTTTACATCTATTCATGCTGGATTCATTTCCTCTTGAACTATAATCAAAGAACTCTGGGGAACACAAGAACCAGCAGCACTCCAGTAATGTGCCAGACCATCTGACATCACAAAGTAAAGCCCTCGTTACCAAGCTGTGATGAGCCCCAAGTTGCACACTTGAATTTAACCCACTCATCAGCTAAGACTTTCCTGAGCTGAGCTGCATTAGAGGTGAGGAAACAGTGTTTTTAGAGTTTGAGGGCCCTGTAGACAAGCTCACGAAGCTTCAGGGCTTATAGTTCTAGAGATAGAAATCCAAGCCTATTGCTTTGGGGTAAGTTAATAACAAATGGGTGACAGTGATGACAATGGCCATGTTTGGTCATAAATCGACTCTGTATGGCTAGTGGGAAAGGGAGGAGAGTATAGTCTCCTAGGACTAAGATCATGTTTGTTTATTCTGAGTGGAATAATATACTCGTGACCTCTAGTCATACAGTTGCCCCTGAACACCCCCGTCCCTCTGGCACCATGGAGCCCTCCTGCAGCTACTCTTCTCATCCATCCTGTTCTTTGATTTCAATGTTAGTCTCATTTCAGTTGATTCTGTACATGTCCTCATTAGTTTAGCTCATTGTCCACTTTCCTCACTGTGAGCTCCACTCATTCTGTCCATCCCTCCCCTAGTTCTGCATTCCTTTTGCACACTAAGCTCTTACCGGCAAATACCTCAGCAGTGTGTAGAAAAGACTGCTTTTCCTGTGTTCTCTAGGCGGTGACTCTCCAAAACCTACTTTGGCTCACTGAAGTCGACTGCATACTTTTGTCAATGGAAACCAGATGTGAAATTGTAATGTATGGCAGCTTTTTTTTTCTTTCTTTGATGAGAAAAAATGCAGGCAAGACCTCTTTCAATAGTTTATGCTGTTATAAATAGAATGTAAAACTGCGTCTATTTTCACCTTCATGGTGACAACAGGGTAATATGGGATATCCTGAAATTCTGTTTTGATATAAACACACATTCATTTGGGATGTAGGGTAACCATTGAGTCTACACAGTGAGAGATTGTGTTCTAATCATGAAATCCAAAGGCTGCTCAATTTTCAGATTCCTCAATATTTACCCATGCAGCACACACAACTACACCTATATTTAGTCGTACACGTTCAATACCCAGACAATGCTTAAGTCTTTTTATCAGGTAAGCATTAAAACAATTCCAGTGTTTGCCATGGATAATCTTTTATCTTTTTTTGCATCTCTTTCTTTATCTGTTTTGCTGCCATTTTTGTATGTCATTCTAAAATCCCTGTAAAACCTGAAGCTTGCCTCCCTATAAGGGAGAGTAATATCTCCTCCAGGACACACAAGTAGCTTAACTAATATCTAATCGGAGGCTTTTAATACACTTTATTTCACGCTGGTCTAATTATAATCTTTGATTATATAACACATCAACCTTATCAGAACAAACTCGGTGTATATCGTTTTCTTAGTATTTTGAAAGTATACAGAATATATATCTTTTATAGTAAGTAATTTTGGTAGAAGCTTTTATTTGGAGTGACTTGCAAAAATGCAAATAGCTAAAGGTGCAATGATAGTGTTATGAAGTATTTACAGAACTATACATTAATACTGGATTATACAAGTGCTAGAGCAGTACAATTAATTTGACTAGAAGCCAGTATAGATAAGCACAAAGAGTTACAAAGAAAATACAAAAACATTGGATGGTTCTAGTTGGAGGATCTTCCACCAGGACTAGCAGTGGTTAGATCTTGGAGCAGCTGTTTGATGTGCATGGACAACACAGGTTCAGAAACAGTCAAGGGGAAAGAGAGATTCGTTCTAAGCCGTATTTGTTAAAGGAGTACCAGTGTCTCCATGAAATGAAATCTAGCCTGCAGATCTGAGGTTTGCTGCGACACTGTTTAAACTTGCGGTTTGCTTGGACTGTATACGACAGTATACATTTACACCTTTGTGCTGGTTACAAGCCAAGAAACTTACAAATTACATGGCTGTCAATGATGGCCCACATGGCAAGTACTCATTATGGTTCTTTGATGTTTATGAAATTTACCTCCAGTAGAGTGCCCAATGCCACCCCCAGTAGCAGTAAGCTGTCTTTTAGAGCTCAGGGGAATGACAGGTTAGACCTTGTGTGTGTCTGCTACTCTGCCCAGCCCTGACCCCACAAACACAAAATAGCAGAGTCAACTCTGAGATCAGGTTGCACAGTTGGCTGTTAAGCCAGAAAATGGCTGCTACTGTTATTTGTCAGCAAAGCTAAAAAAAAAAAAAGGCCTTTTGTTATTCTCTTAATTCCACAATTGTTAATGTAGTGAATCCTCATGGGGTTTCACAGGTATGTATTCCGTTATTTTATATCACAGCACTGTTGAATTCTTGGGTCAGATTCATGTGAGGATGTCAAATTGCTGAACAGTAATTCTGACTGCAAGGCAAATCACTGATTTATATTAAAGGGCATATCCTGGACCAATTTAGTGGTGTTTTTTTTTTTTTATATGAAAGTATGTGGCAGATTCTACCGTAACTGGATCCATTAATCACTTGCCCACAAAATAAGAAATTTTTCTTGTCCTTTTTTCAGTGAGGTAATATTTTCAAGATTGAAAATATGGTATTTGGTCTTCTAAAACAGCACGTCATTTAAAAATACACTGAGTATATCAATAAAAGATTTTTAAAGAATAAAGTTCTATTTCTTTGACATATCTGACAGACATAACTCCCATTTTAAAAATCACTTTCATTATCCCTGTTGCTATCGACAGTGAATTTCTGTCAGATGACCTGACGATAGACTGAGCCATTATGGATCTTTGGTAGTTATCGTGTGGAAGCAGGCTTTATAATTTTTGGGTGTCAACAGATAGAGTTTAAATAAATTAACAGCGAAAAAACTATTTCGTTCACGAGAGAAGCCCACAGTTATTTTTAAAAAATGCTATCGTCAGTCTGTCAGTCAAATGCACCTGACGATAGCAAAATTCAAGCCCTCACCACGCACATGTTGACTGACGCAAAGAGGAAATTCTACTGTGCATGATTTTTGTGACAGCAGACATTTACTTCCGGGCAAGACTTGGAGTTCTGACAACTAGATTTCATCAAATAAATCAAGGTAAGATTTTCTGTCCGCTATCCTGACGATAGAAATTTTTGACGATAGAAACATTGAGAATATATTTGTGCATTCATATTTAAATTTTTCTGGAGGAAAACTATCGTAAGTTGAGATAAATTGGAGCCACTTGCGACCCTTTCAGCCGACAGGCCATTTCAATGTGTTATTTCCCCGCGAAAGTGACACAGTCGTGTCTGTCGTCACTGTTCTGACAATTATTGTTGATATTTCAATTTTGAAAATACATTTTATCTTTTTTATTTCAATATTTTATTATTTGGTTCTAGTGATGAGGTATTTAATATTATTACTAAATTTGTCAGATTAATAATGTAAGAAACAGTTTTGTTGCTATTGTCATCTAGAGTGTCTGTCAGAATATGATGGTAGACGTTAGTTTGTCTGTCAGATTTTGATTATAGAAACCGATGTGTTTCTATTGTCATTTAGCATGTCTGTCATGTCAGGCTTTTATTAATTAGTTACCAGGACTACTGTCCTAAAATTTACTGTGAATGTCCAAGACCCCAAATGCTACTAGAAAAACTTAATAGAATGATCAAAATAATCAATTCAGCAATTTAAGGAGATGGGACTTAACTGGCCTCTGTTATGGTAGAATCTGCCATGTCCCTTTACACACTCATCCAGAAGGGTAATTTTGCACAAGGCCATCTGTTTACAGCAGAAACAAATAAAATAACAAAATGCGTCTGGAAAAATCCCAAGGGAGTCTGGAGCCATATTGATCCAGATTCGTGACGTCACGTGCGGATCCGCCAGCAGGCAGAGAGACCCTGCATGGGTTCAGTGCATAGTCTGTGTAGACCAAGTTTAGCAGCTAGCGATTTTGCTCATCTATCTATTGTTACATAAATCATATTTTTTCTAATTACTATTATGTATTTATATATTCATTTAGAAGAGTACTGGCTACTGTAGGAGAAAGATTTCATAAGCTCCACACATGGAATCGGCTAAGCAGGGTTGTATATACATTTAATGTGTTTGACGGGTCCCAAGATCTCAAGCCCTGACACGCATATCCCTTGATACATGTGAAGTAAGTGTATTATCGCCCAGCGCTTTCGTGTTGTTTACTTTTGTGTGTCAATAAATAACATTATCCGTGTACCACACAAACACAGGAACACCTAATTTAGAGTATAGTCTCTCTTTTTTCTTACCCTGGCAACAGTCAACTTGTGAATTGCCGATTTTCTTGGTCTTTTTCTCAGCTCTGCTTGGTCCTCAGCTTCGAGGGCCTCAGTGGATGCGGCACTTCGCCTTCTGTCAGGGGAGACGAACACGGCTGGCTCCTTTGGTGACGCTGACACAGATAGAGACGGTGTTGCTTTGGGCATTCTAACAGATGGAACTACGTCTTTTTTCAGATCAAGTTGCTTCTTGAAGCCCATTTCCCACTGCAAATAGTTCTCAAAGTCGTCGGGCTTTATGAAGTGAGCCCCGCATATGACGCTGTGGTCTGTTGCATGTTGCCAGTTTTTCCGGGTGCCTCGCACGAAGTTCTCCCATTTCTCTCTCATTGTCCGGTCTTTTGGAAAACGATGAGTACTAATCCCATCAAGATTGGTGTTGCTACACCCGCCTTTGATACATCTGTTAACCATTTTAATAATTACGTGATAACATTGAAGAAATTTGCAGAAAACCACCAGGTCGTTTTCTCATAAACAAACCAGTGTTGACGTAGGATTCAGAAGGAGGCGTCCCGCACGTGACGTCAGGAAAATCAATGTTTGCCGGGAAATCCAAATGCCAAGTTTTTTCAGAGGCGGACAAATTCGCCTCAAATGGCTTGATTTCAACTGAATTTTTCTGGCATTGCGCGAGGTAAAAAAATTGCGCAAAATGTGACAGATATTTGACCAAAGTTTAATATAAAATAGGGGAATTACATTGATCTTGCTCCTGAATTTACCCGTGATATGCACTTTAATCTGCTGGTTATAATGTTATCATTTTCATAGTAATAACTTGCACAAGGACTTGTATGGTGACCATGCCACATAAACAGACTAAAAAGGTGTGAGGTAGTTGTTCATATGGTGAGGTTTTCTCTGAGGAGACGTTTATTCAGCATGTTTGGAAGGAGTGTCAGTCCTTTGTATCAGTCTGAGGCTGTTCCTTTAAGTTTCCTGATGCAGGAAAATCTTCAAGGCAGAGGGCTTAGCAGTTTCTTGGACACATGACAAACTGCATTTTTTTTAACGTATTCAGGAGAGGAAAAAATGGCTAGTGATGGATTTCTGTTTATAGCTGTGATGATGTAAATGATAACAGGAACTAACTTGCTTTGTGAATGTTCCATGACATAAAATGTAAATCTAAAGTGATAGGAAGGTAAGAGGTGTCATGCTTTAATGAATACGCCACTGTTACACTGCTGTGTCCCTATAATTGTTTTCCTATGACAGCACACCTTGTCATGTTTTATTTCTTACTCACCAGCCACTTTAATAGAGGGATTTCACTGACGTCACCCGAAACCGGAAGTAAACAGACCCTGCGCCATTTTGGAAGACCAACAAACTCGTGATTAGGGGGAAATAACGGCAGCGGTATGTGAACCCACGAGAATAAAGTGGAGTGGCAAATGACTTAAACAAACAAATCTGAGCTGTTTTATTTATGATTTATTGGCCCAACAGTAGACTTGAAAGAAACCTGTGCGAGACTTGGCAAAAAAATGTGGATATAATGGATAAGTCTGTGCATGATCTGTGGACACTTTGAGGTAAGCAAACGCAAGAAATTCAGATTTAAAACATGCTAAATTGGCCCCAAGTTGATAACTGTATGAGGAGCAAGCCTCCCAGACTTCTACAATTTAATAATAATAATTTAGGATGGTTTGGGGCTTGCTCTCCCTCCTATTATATAAATAAAGCATAGTTGTTGTGTAGGCATATATCATAAATACATATGTATAATTTGGATAAATTAACCTAAATTATGGATACCTTAATAGTAACAAAAAGTATTAATTTTTCAACTGAAAAGATATATTATTAAAAGATAAATATCAACAAGATTACCTTGGCCATAACTATGTGTAGGTTATTCTTAATAACAGCTGTAATATCACGAACCAAGCCACTAACAACATAATTGTAAGCCTGTAGCCCTTTGTAGGCTTTCAAGTCATCAGCAGTGTAGGCACTGGGTGTAAACAACAAATAGTTTACAATGTCTGGGTAGCAAACAGATGGCAGAATTGGTGTCCGGTCCTCCTTATGTTTCCATTCTCCCTTGCCCCGAGTCTTATCATATGGGTCAAACCCATCAATCACAGCGAGTTTCTCCACATACCGTGCCCTTTCTGCAGCTGGTAATGTACTCACATAACCCGAATTATCATCCATCGTGTCACTTTACTCTCACTCGTACTTTGTTTTATATTGTGAGTGCATGTACTTGGTCTTCCAATATGGCGCCTAACAAAATCTCGCGGCCCGGTGACGTCATGCGGTAGCCCTCTATAGGAACAGCTGTACCCCTGCTCTTTCACCCAATCAGCCAATCATGTGCCAACAACACAATACATAAAATTATGCAGATACAGTTCAAGAGCTTCAATTAAGGTTGGCATCAAACATCAGGATGAGGAAGAATGTGATCTCAGGTACTCAAACTGCTGATCCCCTGGGATGCACAACAGTCTCTAGAGTTTGCACAGAATGGTGAAAGAAACATGGTAAACTTTGAGGTGGATGGACTACAGCAGCAGAAGACCACATTAGGTTGTGCTCCTGTCAGGGTAAAACAGCTATCTCATGCTACATTGGGCACATGCTAACCAAAACTGGCCAGTTGAAGATCGGAAAGAGAACAGGCACTGTTTTTCCAACTGATGGTCAAATGAAGATACTCAAAACCATTTTAGAGAACAGATGCTGTCAAGTATCTTTTAAGTTAGATTAGTACTAATGGTAGAAGTAAATCATTGTACTTGAAGGAAGATGCAGTGACATCAGTTATACGAGAGTACACATTTTCAAGTAATGTCTATATTCCCTACTTTTTTTCCTTTTCAACAATATTTTACATTCTGTAAAAGTATCATTTTCTGCTTTGTACTTTAACTGATTTATACTTTAGATAGAAAGGGAAATGTAATTAAATCCTGTACACCTCTGTGAAGAAGGGTTTAGCTGACGTTTTAGGTTGTTGACATGTTTGTGCGAAAGAAAAATGTGGAAGACGTTAGCTCTAGGTCAAAGTCAGAGAAATTGTTTAACACTGTTCAAACCCCAAATCACTGTGGATTTTGAAGTGTAAACAAGAAGGACCAGGTGGCTTTGTTTCCATGCATGGCCATGATGTAGCCTCGCAAGCCTGATCCAAGGACAGCACAAATTCCATGGCCTGGAGTTTACGCTCTGACTACTTTTGTTAAAATAAAAGAGCTTTTGGTCTATTTCTTCACACTGGTTTGAGAGAAGTGGTGTTTAAAATAAACTAGTGTGAATGTTTCAATTTTAGGCTATCTGTCTTTTCTGCACAGTTGCCTCCTCACTTCCTCTGATAAGTCAATCTCTCCCTAAATTTCCTCTCTGTTTCTCCTGTTGTCTTATCTGATGGCGTGAAAGCCAAAGCCAGAAGCAATGACAAGTGCACATGCACAGGCTCTTGAATGCACTTTTATTCCTGTATTTCAGTGATAAAGTCTCTGGCACTTCAGAAACCCAGCAAGAAAGGCAGACACTCTCCTGATCTTATCTGCATTCTGTCATCTCTCTCTTTTACTTTAGTATCTAAGAGTGTTACTGTTCAGTTTGTATGATCTCAGAAAAGGAATCATTTAGCATAAATAAGGGGATCAAAACTAGCTTGATTAAGGGGACCACAATCCATAGTATTATGGAGAGCACAATTTTTGTGCATTGATTAGACAAATACTTTAGCAGCATTTAATAAATACCAAAATATTCACCAAGTATATTTAGAGCTGGTGTACAAAACAAGGCCTTCCTATTCAAATTAAGAAAGGGTGGGCATCACTCATGATAATTTATGCCACAGTCTTTATTTTTGCACTTAATTCCAGCCTATATAATGATGTGAATCATCATTATATATCACTAAACACTACTTCTTGTTGATATAATTAATCATTAGATCATTTATTAATTTTATTCACATTTCCATTTGGCATTTTCATGATTTATTTTCAGGGTGATTTTTTTAAATTATGTACACTTTTTTTTTTTTTTTTGTGCTGTAGTTTCTCTTCTTTATAAATCAGACTTGGAGCTTTGGATTGTCTGGCTGTTTTCCAGTGAGCAGATTGATTGTGCTGTGCTGGTGTGCGTCTCTCCACAATGTTTGATTAAAAACATGGTTTCTCCTCATTTGCTTTCTGTCTCTGCCTTTCTGTTTGGGTTTTTGTGAACATTGCAGAAAGTGTGCAATACAACTGAAGCGTAAAAATGAGAAGCTGGGGGTTAACTTCCCAACAGTGGCACTCTGGGATTTGAATTCAAAACGTTTTGGTGACTAACATGGAAGATTAACCGTTGAATAACTGATGTTTCTTAACGCTGATGTACAGTACCGGTCAGAAGGACACGCCTACTCATTCATAAGTTTTTCTGTATTTTGACTATAACCCCAATTCCAAAAAAGTTGGGACAAAGTACAAATTGTAAATAAAAATGGAATGCAATGATGTGGAAGTTTCAAAATTCCATATTTTATTCAGAATAGAACATAGAGGACACATCAAATGTTTAAACTGAGAAAATGTATCATTTAAAGAGAAAAATTAGGTGATTTTAAATTTCATGACAACACCACATCTCAAAGTTGGGACAAGGCCATGTTTACCACTGTGAGACATCCCCTTTTCTCTTTACAACAGTCTGTAAACGTCTGGGGACTGAGGAGACAAGTTGGTCAAGTTTAGGGATAGGAATGTTAACCCATTCTTGTCTAATGTAGGAGTCTAGTTGCTCAACTGTCTTAGGTCTTTTTTGTCATATCTTCCCTTTTATGATGCGCCAAATGTTTTCTATGGATGAAAGATCTGGACTGCAGGCTGGCCAGTTCAGTACCCGGACCCTTCTTCTACGCAGCCATGATGCTGGAATTGATGCAGTATGTGGTTTGGCATTGACATGTTGAAAAATGCAAGGTCTTCCCTGAAAGAGACGTCGTCTGGATGGGAGCATAAGTTGCTCTAGAACCTGGATATACCTTTCAGCATTGATGGTGTCTTTCCAGATGTGTAAGCTGCCCATGCCACACGCACTAATGCAACCCCATACCATCAGAGATGCAGGCTTCTGAACTGAGCGCTGATAACTTGGGTCGTCCTTCTCCTCTTTAGTCCGAATGACACGGCGTCCCTGATTTCCATAAAGAACTTCAAATTTTGATTCATCTGACCACAGAACAGTTTTCCACTTTGCCACAGTCCATTTTAAATGAGCCTTGGCCCAGAGAAGATGTCTGCGCTTCTGGATCATGTTTAGATACGGCGGCTGCTTTGAACTAAAGAGTTTTTTAGCTGGCAACGGCGGATAGCACGATGAATTGTGTTCACAGATAATGTTCTCTGGAAATATTCCTGAGCCCATTTTGTGATTTCCAATAAAGAAGCATGCCTGTACGTGATGCAGTGCCGTCTAAGGGCCCAAAGATCACGGGCACCCAGTATGGTTTTCCGGCCTTGACCCTTACGCACAGAAATTCTTCCAGATTCTCTGAATCTTTTGATGATATTATACACTGTAGATGATGATATGTTCAAACTCTTTGCAATTTTACACTGTCGAACTCCTTTCTGATATTGCTCCACTATTTGTCGGTGCAGAATTAGGGGGATTGGTGATCCTCTTCCTAGCTTTACTTCTGAGAGCCGCTGCCACTCCAAGATGCTCTTTTTATACCCACTCATGTTAATGACCTATTGCCAGTTGACCTAATGAGTTGCAATTTGGTCCTCCAGCTGTTCCTTTTTTGTACCTTTAACTTTTCCAGCCTCTTATTGCCCCTGTCCCAACTTTTTTGAGATGTGTTGCTGTCATGAAATTTCAAATGAGCCAGTATTTGGCATGAAATTTCAAAATGTCTCACTTTCGACATTTGATATGTTATCTTTGTTGTATTGTGAATACAATATCAGTTTTTGAGATTTGTAAATTATTGCATTCCGTTTTTATTTACAATTTGTACTTTGTCCCAACTTTTTTGGAATCGGGGTTGTATTTTCTACAGAACATTACTGAAGACATCAAAAATATGAAATAACATACATAACATATATGGAATTATGTGGTAAACAAAAAAGTGTTAAAAGCATTGTTTGATATTTTAGATTTTTCAAAGTTTTACCTTAATGATGCTTTGCACACTATTGGCATTATCTTCATGAGGTACTCACCTGGAATGTTTTTCAATTAACAGGTATGTCTCATCAAAAGTTAATTAGTGCAATTTCTTGCTTTCTTAATGTGTTTGAGATCAAACAGTAAATAATAAAAATACAGCAAATAGTCCTATTCCACAATTGTAGTAATCCATATTACATCAACTAAGTAAAGAGAAATTACATCCATCATTACTTTAAGACATGAAGTGCCTTTTAATTAATACAAATGAAGAAAAAACATTGAATTAGAAGGGGTGTCCAAACTTATGACTGATCATATATTTGCTTGACACTAGTTTGCTTAACACTGTAAGGTAACTGAAAACTATATTTAAAAAAGATAAATATACACAGATATTTAAAATGTGAAATATATCCATAACAATTCTGTAGTTTGTGTGTAATATGCAAATAAAAGAAAGGCACACTATTTTCACACTGAGTAGGATGCTGATACATTAGCGTCATTTTCCATAGTTCCAATGGAGCTAGAAGGGAAAGTAATGACTCACACAGAGAATATTCTTACCATCTTTCTTTCTGGAGTAGTTCTTTTCCACTCTTCTTATTTCAGCTGCTTCTGTTAGGAGTCGCCACAGCGGATCTCTTCGGAGACTTTGACAAGGGCCAAATTGTGATGGCTAGATGACTGGGGCTGAGCATCTCCAAAATGGCACATCTTGTAGGGTGTTGCTGATATGCAGTGGTTAGTACCAACCAAAAGTGGTCCAAGGAAGGACAACTGGTGAACCGGTGACAGGCTCATTGGTGTTGAAGGCTCACTGATTCGCATGGGGCAAGAAGGCTAGCCCATATGGTCCAAACCTACAGAAGAGCTACTGTAGCACAAAGTGCTGAAAAAGTTAATGGTGGCTAAAACAGAAAGGTGTCAGCATTAACTTTTTCAACAGTTTGCACTACAGTACGCTTGTCCATTTTTCCTGCTTCCAACACATCCACTTCAAGAACTGACTGTTCTCTTGCTGTCTAATCAATCCCACCCCTTGGCAGGTGCCATTGTAACGAGCTAATGAATGTTATTCACTTCACCTGTCAGTGGTTTTAATGTTATGGCTGATCTGTGTGTGTGTATATGTATATGTGTAATTTTTATAAAATGTGTGCGTGCAAACACTGTTTATATGGGGTGATTTACGTGAAGTACTGACAAGACTGTCTGACACTGATACTGCATATCAGTCTTACCGTACCTGCACACAACTATGTCATTAATATTTGGGGGTTGTGCAGCTATCCTCAGTGATGTGGTCGACCATGGTTTCTTGTTACCGAATGAAAGACTTGTCCAACTCAATCCTTGTTGGCTCTGTGAACAGGAAGAGCCTGGGTCTGTTTCCCAGGGCAAAGCATAACCAGCCTGTTTAAAGTGAATCAGAGCGTGGTCTGAGTTTGGTTAGGAGATTAGTGCTGTTTTCTGTGGGACCAACTTGCTAGAGTAGCTTTCTGTCTTCACATATCTCACATACTTGTCCATCATGTTGAGATTGGACTAGAATGTGGTCGAATAGTCTATCAGTTTTGTACTGGGGTCACTAGTATCGGTATAAGTGTGATTTTTCTTTTCTTGATAATTGTACATTCTTTTGGTTAATTTGAACTGAACTGAATTGAACTTTCAGTCTACAATTGTTGATCAGTTTTTGCACAGTAAGTTAAACATCCTGACCATTTGGGAACTGCTTTTTGGAGAGTTTTGGTATTCAAGCACAAGCTAATCCATCATAGTCCAAAGTTCATCTCTTTGGAGCAAATGCAGTTGCTGCAGTCTTAAACAAAATTCCTCAAGGGTTCTTGATGTGGATATGGAGTTAAGTTAGCTACCATTTCTTTTTTGTAATCTAAGAATATACCTCACAGTCCATTCTAGAAGCAATGGGATGAAATTGCTATGCTAACATGAAAAAAAAAACAAGAAGTGTCTTTATTTCTCTTCCTTTCCACTGCAGTCTACCCTTGTGCTTTCATAAAAAGGCATTAATCAGCTTTCTGTGATGAAAATGAGATGTGACACAGAGGTTTAAGGTTTTGGGTAAGGGTTTAGCAAACCACCATGAAAGATTTCTACATGACCTCAACAACTGTTCTGCCACAAAAGAAGGTAAAGAAGCATGAAGATTTTGTACATTATAGTTTTTAATAGCGATTATAACATGAACATGGCCCAGCCAGTAAGTATTGCTTTGGTAAGAAGCGTTCTGCGTCTCACTCCCTCCGCTTAAGTTTTAACCAAAGTCAGCCTGCGTCTTTTAAGAGCAGGCAGAGTGGTTACTTCACATTCCCAGCTTCTGGGTTCAATCATGTTTTGACCCAGGGTCAATGATGACATCATCCTCTTCTTTCTGAGAACTAAATCATGAGCTGCCCGGAGTTCGTTTCTCATGTCCAAACTGTCCATTCATTTGTGTGCTTTAGCTGCATTTGTACAATATTTTAAGTGCTTGCCAATTGCTATAGTGCAGTAATAACAATCCCCACCCTTGACAAAACAGTATCTGTATATCAGGTTTTGGAATCAGCAGGCCCAAAGCTCCTGTGTGTACTTGTGGATGGAAGTTATTATATCTAAAGCTTACTTGTCCCCTAAGGCCATAAATATACTTGTAACTGGAATGTTGTGTTTTTTTCCTTTTGTAGAGGCATGAATTCATCCTGAACACCAGTAATTAAGAACACACTAAAAATTTACTTAAGCTATCTGTCTATAAAATTTCATACATCTGCAAGTTTCAGTTAGAGGCAAAACTTTCCCATATACATTTAGTCATGTATTTACCATAATATTCCAACCCCTTGTGCTTATAGACTGACATCCTGTTTCTTATACACCATGCATGTTTCTCCAGGACATGAAACTGGCTCACAAGATCAGACGGTATCAAAGCTCAAGCTAACCACTTACTATCAGGAAGTGAGACACATTAGCGGCACAATACTGAGTCATGATCAGATGGCTATTTGCTTGAATCCCAGGTGCAGCCCAGCTGCTGAGAAACTGTCTTTGATCTCATCAGTGATTCCACTCATACTGTAGCAGCAGTTATTATAATGGCTGAGATGCAGAGAAACTGATGGCAGTCAGTGCCACAATTGTATATGCATTAAAAGAAAACAGGCACAATAGCCAGAAACAGCCACTTGACCTAATCAAAAAGCTAACATTTAAAAATATGGTTTGAGTCATCATTTAAGACTATTGAGGTTTTTCACCTGACGTCACAGGGTCACGTGACGCCCCGGTGTCCACCATTTTGAAGGTCAAGCTAGCTAATGTCAACAACATCATAGCTGGTATGTTACTGTAGCAATGTTTATGTTCAGTCATTTGGATGACTGTTAAAACCTTTCAGTCTCAAGTTTTTCCTTTACTGTATTTACTAGTTTACTGTAATTATGATCCGGCAGCTATTTACACCGGATCCAGTGTAAATAGCTGCCGGAGCGCGCTCCGGCTTGCTCCCCCTCAAATTAAGCAGCGCGCTCCGGCTTGCTCCCGGAGTGCTCCGGCCGAGGTTCCGGAGCGCGCTCCGGCAGCTATTTACACTGGATCCGGTGTAAATAGCTGCCGGATCATAATTACAGTAAACTAGTAAATACAGTAAAGGAAAAACTTGAGACTGAAAGGTTTTAACAGTCATCCAAATGACTGAACGTAAACATTGCTACAGTAACATACCAGCTATGATGTTGTTGACATTAGCTAGTGCTAACAGCTAGTTGCTAGTACACTGCTACAACACAGACACCGACCCTAATAATACAGTTCTTGGTCATTGCCTGGTAACAGCAAATTTATAACGGGCCATGTCTCAACAGACTAAGAAGTTATTTCAATGACATTTCATAACATTTTGTTTATCCTGAGGACCGAAAGTAAATGAAAATGTGAACAAACCTTAGCTGTAATAAGATGGCGACCACCGGCTCCAGGGACGACCCACTGATGTAGGCATGTTACCCAGCCTGACACAAAATATTTGTAGGTATCCAAACTCTTATACGCTTTCAGATCAATACCTGTGTATGGCGATGGGTTTTTAACGACATAGGTATACAGATCATGTGGGCCGAAGTCAGGTAAAGACGAGGGCTTCGTGTACTTCCGTACGTCAGTGAACAATCCTGGTGGAAGCAGGTAAACGTCGTTCTCTAAGCCTGCTAACCTCAATTTTTGCAAATACCTCTCCCTCTGCTCGCCCTGTAAATGCCCTACGTCACTGGATAGTGAAGGTGTTTTTTGCATCTCGCTTCTTTTTCTTTTATGTTTTTCATTTGTCGCCTTCCTCGCATTCAAACTGATTCGAGCCGTGCCGTCCAAAATGGCAGCCTCACATGACTTGGTCACGTGGGTGAAAAACCTCAATAGCCATGGTAGCAGACGTAATGTCCAGCAGTAAGCTGTTGCACAACCTTGGGGCAGTGACTGCAGTGGCACAGATTCCCTGGAGTTTTAGCCAGGACTGTGGAATAGCCAAGAGCAACAGACCTGAAGATTTCAGAGACCCGAATACAGTCTGATATATTAATGATATAAGGAGGAGCAAAGGACTTTCAAAGGAAATAAAATAATCTTAAACTGGATCTTCTAATGCACGAGGAAAGAGTGACCTTGGGTTAAACTGTGTGGATTGGGGGGGGGTTGGGCGTAATCAAAATAAGTTAATCAAGCCTATATTGTATGTACCTTTCTTTTAAGTAACTAATCCCTATTTGCGTCATGTAACAGAGCTTAAAAAGTTACAAATACACTGAGGGTTTTAGCCACATAATTAATGTCAATCAATTTAGTGCAAAACTTAAGGAATCTAAATAATTCTAATAATTTTACTTTTCTATGCAAAAATCATATTTATGTCTGTCATATTTACTGAAACACTCATTTTCAGCTATCAAAGCTATAGTTTTCTCTTGGCCATAAAAATAAATTACTTGATTTTTGCGACGTGTGTAAGAGAACCGGCAGCATGGTGGTGTAGTGGTTAGCACTGTTGCCTCACAGCAAGAAGGTTCTGGGTTCGAGCCCAGTGGCCGATGGGGGCCTTTCTGTGTGGAGTCTGCATGTTCTCCCTGTGTCTGTGTGAGTTTCTTCCAGGTGCTCCGGTTTCCCTCGCAGTCCAAAGGCATGCAGCTTAGGCTAATTGATGGCTCTAAATTGACCGTAGGTGTGAATTTGAGTGTGAATGGTTGTTTGCCTCTGGCCAAGTTTACATTAGACCATATCTGTCTCGTTTTCTTCGCGGATGCACTGTCCGTTTACATTAAACCGCCTGGAAACGCCGGGAAACGGGAATCCGCCAGGGTCCACGTATTCAATCTAGATCGTGTCTGGTCCGGTGCTGTGTAAACATTGAGAATATGCAGATACGCTGTGCTGAGCTCTAGCTGGCGTCGTCATTGGACAACGTCACTGTGACATCCACCTTCCTGATTCGCTGGCGTTGGTCATGTGACGCGACTGCTGAAAAACGGCACGGACTTCCGCCTTGTATCACCTTTCATTAAAGAGTATAAAAGTATGAAAATACTGCAAATACTGATGCAAATACTGCCCATTGTGTAGTTATGATTGTCTTTAGGCTTGCCATCCTTCCACTTGCAAGTGGTAAGTGATATGCGCTGGGATCACACACACAGCGGCTCAGTCCCGAATCGTGGCTCGTGCACTTCACTCACGCGCTCTGTGAGCTGCGCAGGGCCGGAGTGCGCACCCTCCAGAGGGCACTCGCTGTTCAGGGCGGAGTGATTTGGAGCGCAGGATGCCTGCTGAGCCGAGCGTATCCGTGTATTGGTGTTGCTGTGTGCACGCGAATCGTGTATTGGTGTTGCTGTGTGCACACTAATCGTTTTAAAAACGTTAATCTGATGATCCGCTGATACGTTCTAATGTAAACCCCACCTCTGTGTCAGTACTGTGATGATTTAGCGACTTGTCCAGGGTGTACCCTGCCTCTCACCCATAGTCAGCTGGGATAGGCTCCAGCTTGCCCCCAACCCTGCACAGGATAAGCGGTTACAGAGGATGGATGTAACAGAACCTGAAAGGCCCCACAGCTTCTTCATTAGTAGATTTTTAATGATGTAAGGCAAAGGCAGTCTCAGGCTGTGGTGCTGAACACCACCATGCCCCAATTTATAGGTCACTGTAGTGTGAGGGAGCTCTTAAAGCACCTCTTTCGAAAGAGTTAGTGGTGTCATACTAGTGAAAAAGCATGTCAGCTGATTATTTATTAATCTTAAGGGTGCCTTTTTTTGTCTAAATTACTCACACCCACATTAATTTTGCCATCTGAGAAGAGACCAGAAGAAACAGAGGAGCTGTGTTGGCTTCCTTTTATCTTCTAGTTAATGATTATATGATCGCTGAGGTCTTGTGTAAGACAGGCAGTGCAGAGACTGTAAGAACCGCTCCTTTATTATATAGAAATGGTTTCCGTCCGTCCGTCTGTCCGTCCGGTCACGTTTTCGTTTCTGGGCCATATCTTTAAAACTACTGAATATATATTCATGAAACTTTGTATACATATCAAGTAACATGTGAACTGGTGCCTTTTGCTATTTTGGATTTTTGAAAAATTTATTTTTCAAATTTTTACATGAATAGATTTTGACTTGGTTTCTAAGAGCAGTGTTCATTTCCGGAGTATATATCCAAAACTATTCATGATACAGATTTGAAACTTGGTATACATGTCAACAAGGTGATGTAGATGTGCCTTTTCATACAAAGAAATTTGAGAAATTTAAATTTTTCATGTTTCCGTGGAAACAGTTTCAGACTTGGTCTCTCAGGTCAGTCTTAGGGGGAGGTTTTGTTTCCAGAGCAGAACTTGAAAAGTATGAGTGGTAAGGTCTTGAAAATTGGTATATGTGTTGATTTAAGTAATGTGTATATGCCTTTTGATACTAAGAAATGTGAGAAATTTTAATTTTTAGCTCACCTGGACCAAAGGTCCGGTGGGCTTATGCGATGGGCTGCTGAGGTCAGTGTAAAGAGGTAGGGCTGGTTTCCTGCAGCAGAACTTGAAAAATGTGACAAATAATATCTTGAAACTTGGTATATAATTGGTATATAGGGCGGGGGATATAGATGACTGTCTTCTGGTTTCATTTGTGTTTGTGATTATCTTATTACTGGGTGGTAGAAAATGGATAATCAATACAGCTCTCTGTCAGCATTTTCATTTATTTATTTATTTATTTATTTATTTGCTATTTTGGCAACCTGGTCCTGTTAATAGAAGGCTGTTACATGAATAGTTTGTGATAAGGTCATGTTAGTTTATAGTTTGTGGTGTGTAAATAGGTGTAAATGTGTGGTGTGAATGTTTTATGTAAAAAGTCTACTTCTGTATACTTCCCACTCATCTGCTCATCTTCTTTATACAGTAGGTGGTCTGTATGTCCTTGCCTACACACTTTTCTCTAAATATTTACATGTGCGACAAGGAGATGTTTGTACTGTCAGCAGCTGGATACTAATTTTCCTTTCGTTCTATGGGAGAGATACAACCATTTTATGCAGAGCTTGTGCAAAAGTGAGTGTTGAAAGTAAGGAAAGGAGATTTTACTGAGTTATTAAGTGTCAGTAACTTCTGGCAGCAGCTCTCTGCGTGCCTGGCCTGCTATCACGGACCTATAAAAGTTAATGGGCATTATGTGTAAATTCTCATGAGAGAGCGCTCTTTCTCTTTTTTCCCACCTGCTCCGTTGCACATATATTTTTAACAGCTCACCCGTCTTTGTCTGTGTGTGTCTGCGTTTTACAGAGATTGACACTGACCAGGGAAACATGAGTGAGCGCTTTGATTGCGACAACTGCAAAGAATCCCTGTATGGAAGGAAGTACATCCAGGCGGAGGACAATCCGTACTGTATCCCCTGCTACGACAGCCTGTTTGCCAACACCTGCGATGAATGCAAGGAGCTGATAGGCCATGATGCGAGGGTGAGTTTCCAACAACAAATTGAAAATTACTGTTTTGCACCTCCAAAGGAGGACCCTATAATTAACAGAGACTCTGCACCATCAGACTGTTCCTTTGAGCTAGAATGGGTCACAGCTATTTATTATAATATTATTCTTTCAATAAACTCAAAACAGTAATGAATAAAACATTAGGCAGCATTTCAATGACCAAAATGAACTGCTTAATCCGCTTGAAGCAATTTACTCACAGGTTTAATCCCCTTTAAATGAAAAGAGCATCTGCCAAAGCAGATCATTTAGTGCATAGTAAACATTAGTCAGGAAATGATTTGAGAGTCATGGAGGAAATTGAGATCTGGAGCTCAGCCTGAACAGGCTGACAAGTTATTGACACTGAGGGGCAGGAGGCAGTAAACTTTTATTTGACTTTACTGCACAATACGCAAGCAACAAGTTACATTCCTGTCTTTTTGCATATTTTTACGCATGGATATTTTTGGATTTTTACACAGGCACAAGTTATCAACGTGCTGCTGATTTGCATGTTATCTCTGGAAATTTTAATATCATTGGAAATGTCTTTGGTTAGATAATAATTTGTTACCGTTCTCTTAAAGAACACATTTGTTAACCAGGTTTATGCAACTTTCAGTACATTGTGTCCTTAGTATTATCAAGTTCTCTGTCAGTTATTTTTACCCACAAAACTTATTATACTAATGTCATGGCGTATAATTTGAATATTATGATCACCCAGACATGGTGTGCAAATGTATGGCAATTTGTGTGTGTGTGTGTGTGTGTGTGTGTGTGTGTGTGTGTGTAGGAGCTGTTCTATGAAGATAGGCACTATCATGAGCACTGCTTCCGCTGTTTCCGCTGTGACCGCTCACTGGCTGATGAGCCCTTCACCAGTCAGGACGATGCTCTGCTTTGCAATGACTGTTACTGCAACGAATTCTCTTCCAAATGTGTTGCCTGTGACAAGACTGTCATGCCTGGTATGAACCTATCATGCATTTTGTCTGTACATAAGTCAGATTTTTTTTTGTGTCAGTCAGATCTATTCAGGCAGTGCAGTATTTTCCTTCAGAAAAAGGAGGAGGAGGAGGAGGAGGGGCAGCACAGTGGTGCAGCAGTTAGCATTGCCACCTTACAACTCCATGATCCCTGGTTTAATCCTGAGCGCTGTCTCTGAGTTTCACATGTTCTAATCATATTTGTGTGGGTTTCCTCCAGATTCTCAGGGTTTCTTCCAATACACCAAAAACATGCTAGAATGTGAATTGCCTACTCTAAATTCATACTTAATACATCCACTTGTTGTGAATGTGTGTGAGCATGGTGGCCTTCAATAGACTGCTGCCCCGGGTGTAGCGGAACTGAAGATTTAAATACTTTTAATGCTCTCATCGTCAGTCATCATCAACATCCTGTATAGCTTTTTTTTCAATAACTCCAGGAAAAAGAGTAAAACCCTTACATGTAACACATTTCTATTGTGCGTAAGCCTATAAATGCTTATCCTGTGCTTAGGTGAGGTGGCCATTCATGAGCAGTGTGATGCAGGTAAAATCACAAACATGAAAGCACTGTTGGCTAAAGAAAAAAATGGGAGTAGGAGGAAGAGATGGAAAAGATCCAGGACTAGAAAGAGAGACAAAAATTTAAGCAGTGAGCATAAAGGCAAGATATGACAGTAATTGCCAGTGTGCTGATCTTGCTGTCTCTCAGCCAAATCTTTGTGTGCGGCAGTCTGCCAAACATCTGATGAGAGGAGGAGATAAGCCTGTAAGCTATTTCATCGAGGGCTGTATCATCCAGAAAAAAAAGAGTAATAAAATAGGAAAAGATTCCATGAGTTAATAAGGGTTTTGTATTGAGTACAAAGAATTCTGTAGTTTTCTGTTATGACCTTTTTCTAACGTACAAAACAGGTCGTTCAGTTTTGTGCCTTTCCGTAGTAATAATCAAGAATGTAAAGACAATACTTTGTTCCAACAGAGCAAAACTTGTTTCATGCATCTTACACCAACGCTTTCATTTTGCAGAAAGGCACATAGTTAGTGGTCAGGAATTCTGTCTGTGATGTGGGAACAGAAAGTCAGAAACAATACAGTCTATGTAACAGAAATGCACTTAAACACACATTGCATACCAAAGTGTGTTCACTTTTCTCAGATTAATTTCACCCCATGGGTTTTAGACTGAAAATGACTCCTTCTGTACTCTTCCCACTGAGTCTTAAACTCAAAAGCCATGTTCCAGCTGAATATTTCTTCAAAAAAAAAAAAAGCCTGGAGGATTATGTCCTCTATCTTACCTTTGCAGAAGAAAGCTATACTGATCTCTTTAATATGGCCTAACTGAAGAAACCCTCAGCTGTCCTTTTCATCTGGAGAAGTTGTGAACACCTAGCAGACTTTGAAGGTCACTTTTTGAGCGTAATAATATCAAGTCATTATACTGTCACTAGAAATCTTTGTTTTAGCTTTCTTTGTGTGATCACAGTGGAACGGCCTTTTGAAGAACATCTGCTGCACTTGAAGCTCTGGGGCATGAAGCCATTTTGTGTAAATTAAATGTATGGTGCTGTAAGATCCACTTTCTTTGTGTGCTAATAATTAGAATAAACTTGCTGACTCTTTCTTTCTCTCAGGTACGAGGAAGCTGGAGTATGCTGGCAACACATGGCACGAGGGCTGTTTCATTTGCAGCAGCTGTAACCAGCCTATTGGCTCCAAGTCCTTTATCCCAGATAAGGATGATCACTACTGTGTGCCCTGCTATGAAAACAAGTTTGCTCCTCGCTGCACTCGATGCAAACAGGTTAGTATCAGGTCCTTAAAGCAACACCCAGGCTTCAAGAATTTCTCATGCCTTACTAATACCTAATCAACCCAAATTAAATTCCTCCTCAGGATTTCAGCTGTCACACATGGAGTCCCTCTGGGGTTTTCGGATGCTTAACAGATCTAGCTTTCTAAAAATGTTCTAACTATTTTTCTGAAAAGCAGGCCTGCTCTTATGGATATGTGCTTAAAAGACTAAATAAAACTTAAATTAGACAATTACATTCACTGTTAGAAAAAATGTAGCATTGTAAAGTCACAGCTCTAGGGTCCATGGTTCAAGCTTGGGTTATGTCCCATATCCACAGGAGGTTTTTTCAGGTTCTCTAGTTTCGTCACAGTTCTCTAAAACTTGCTGGTCGGTGGATTGGCAACTATAAATTGCCCCTTGGTGTGAATGGATGTGTGAATGTGTGCGCGCACAGGGCCCTACAATGAACCGGGGTCCAATTCAAGATGTATTCTTGCCTCATGCCCAGTGTTCACGGAATAGGCTCCGAACTGATCACAACCTTGACCCAGTCCCATACTGCAACACATTTTCATGTCATATAATTGTACAGAATTTGTTGCCTCTTTCATACCAAAGACCAGGGTTGGACATGGGTTATTTGACCAATATTCAGCCCTTCTTTTTTCAGTTCAAACCAAGTGAGTTAACATGGGTTAACGCCTGGTCATGACAATTCAAATAGGACCCAGGTAATAACCCAGGAGAGATGCATAACAATTAACTCACAAACTGGAAATGAGCGGATATCTCTCCTACACACACACTGTCGGTTTCCTGCATGCTCTTTTCCTCCTGACTGCATCGTCTCTGGGCCTGCCGTAAGCGAGGTTTTCTCTGCGTTGGCTTTATTTGGCACCCCATATGATGGTAACATGAATAAAAGTATTTCAGTTCAGTTGTGCATTTTTTGTGCACACAAAATAAAAAAAAATTGCTCAGTTTTAGAGAAATTAACTGGTAAATGGTTTAATGACATGACAGCACCCCATTAAAGGCCCCATCACACTTATTCAGAATTAGCAGGAATCAAGCAGAACCAGCTGGAATGAAAAATTTTTCAAAATTCATGCCACATTCGGGCGGGAATTTCAAACTGACCAACATTCTTACAGCTTTGTAAGAATGCCGTTCGAATACTTAGAATGCGCTTTGAACCCGCCTCGAATGATTCTTGCATATTCCAGGTGTATTAGCTTTTGAATGCAGTTCAAATGTAGTTGGAACACAGTAGGAATATCTAGAATGCTGTCAGAATATTAAGAATGCACTTCGAATGCCGTACGAGTGCGGTTTGATTGCTGCCCGAATACCACCCGAAGTCTGGTCGGAAGGTGCCTCGAATGCTGTACGAATTCAGCTCAAATGCAGTCAGAACGCTCCCGGAATAGCCACTGAATATGTTTCGAACGTCTAAGAATTCAAAGAGAATGCAGCTCGAATAATTAGAATGTACTTCGAATATCCTGGAATACATGAAGAATTTTCATTCCGACGGCATTCCGGCTCATTCGAGGCACATTCGGGACATTCTGGCAGGATTTGAAGTGGCTTGCCATTTAAATTTTTCCCTCGAACATGATCAGAATGTTTCGAATGCTGTTGGAATGCCATAAGAATATTTAGAATGCAGTCAGAATGCAGTTAGAATACACTTTGAATGCCGTTAGATATTTCTCCTCTTCGAATGCACCTCGAATGTTTTGAGCATGAGTAAAACATTCGGGCCGGCCACAAGAATGGGTCCGAATGTTTGGAATGCAGTCAGAATTTTTGGAATGCACTTCGAATATCCCAGAATATACAAAGAATTTTCATTTTGACGGCATTCCGGCTCATTCCGCCACTAGTGTGACTACCCTATAACATTAATAACTTAAGAAATAATGAAGCACGTGTATTTTGCATGCACAAACCATGCACAAACAAATTGAAATACTTTTATTCATGTTCTCATCATATGAGGTGCCAAATTCAAATTTAGTTCACCACTCGGGTGTGTGTTTGTGTGAGTGCATGTGAAACGATGTGTGAGCTGGTCTCATGCACATTTTTAATTTAATAAACACAACGAGTATGTGGAGAAATGGAGCACAGTGGCTCAGTGCATATAGTAGTACCTGTAGGACTTTGAGTGGGTGGGTGGAGCACAGAAGTATGGCAGGCCAGAACTGAGTTCCAAAAAAACTCTATTTGCAGCTTTTCAGCTTTACAATCTCCCAGTCACACAGACGCGCACACACGCACATCAGTCGTCCGGTTGGGGAGAGAGCTCCCTTCCTCTGCTCTCTCTCTCTCTCTCTCCTTATATAGGGTGCGGACACTGGGGAAGACACACAAACACAGGTTAATTGACATCAGGTGCAGTGATTCTGCCACTTACCTTCCCTGACTCCGCCCTCCGGTCACAGGCCGATGCTTGACCACGCCCCCGCTGCCACATACCCCCACCGCCTGACTCAGGCCGCCCTTGATGGGAGAGGAAGTCCGCCACGACCATCTGTGCCCCCAGCCTGTGGATCACCTTGAAGTTGAAGGGCTGGAGTGCCAGATACCAATGGGTGATCCGCGCGTTGGCATCCTTCATGCGGTGGAGCCACTGGAGGGGCGCGTGGTCTGAACAGAGGGTGAAAGGGCATCCTAGCAAGTAGTAGCGGAGGGCGATGACCGCCCACTTGATGGCTAGGCACTCTTTCTCTATGGTGCTGTAGCGCTCCTCACGCACCGACAGCTTTCTGCTGATATACAGCACGGGGCGATCCTCCACCTCCTGGGACAGAACAGCCCCCAGCCCTCTGTCTGACGCGTCCGTCTGCAACATAAAGGGGAGAGAAAAGTCAGGGGAGTGTAACAGTGGCCCCCTCACACAGTGCAGCCTTCACCTCAGAGAAAGCCCGCTGGTATTGCTCCATCCACTGGACCGGATCTGGTGCCCCCTTTTTAGTGAGATCAGTCAGCGGGCTGGTGACGTCCGAATAATTAGGTATAAACCTACGATAGTAGCCAGCCAGCCCCAGGAACTGTCTCACCCCCTTTTTGGTCTTGGGCCTTGGGCAGGCCGCAATCGCTGCTGTCTTATCCTGCCCCAAGTGTCCAGCTATGGGATTAAAGTGAGCCGCCTGGAATACCAATTCCCGGCAGCTCTTTGGGATCAAAAGTTGTGTGATTGGCTCCTTAGTCTGAATGTCCTGCGTCACTTGGTATAACCTATCCTTCATAATGGAAAAATAGGGGAAGGATGGGGTGGCATTTGGCTGGAGCGTTTGACCATCGATTACTCTCACTTGGTCAAATGCATGCCGCAGAGTCTCGTCTCGCGACTGCTCTAACGGGAAATCCGCAAGGGATTCCCCGAGAGAGGGAGGAGGAGCCTGCTGCTCCTCACTCTGACGCGGAGATGATGTAGACGGCTCTGTGACAGCTGCTCCTGCCAATGCCACACTGGGACCTCCCCCTGCTGAACTACGGCAGGACCCACTCTTCACTAAATGAGTCATTAACTCCCGAAATCCCGGCCAATCAGTCCCCAAAATTATCGAGTGGGTAAGGAGAGGATTAACTGCCGCCTTTACACTAAATTTTACCCCTCGAAATAGAATATGGACCGACACTAAAGGGTAGTTATGAACATCCCCATGCACGCGCGCACACACACACACACACACACACACACACACACACAACACCTTCACTAATTGTGCTCCCCCCAATGCCTCGTCTTGCACCAGGCTTTGGTGGATTGAGGTCTGATTACAGCCGGAGTCCACCAAAGCCTGATACGTATCCCCTTGGACACCTCACTGGTATGCGATACGCTCTGGCCCGATCGAGGGCAGTTCCTGGCGCGTCAGGGATCCGGACCACCGCGCCCACCTCCATTGCCAAGCACTGATGCTGGAGGTGCTCCGGCTCCCCGCAGCGCCAGCAAACCGGCCCAGGCTCGCTCTCTGCACTGGCGCTCTGGGGCTCACTCACCTGAGGGGTGGTGAGAGACAGACACGGAAGCGGGAAACGGGAGGGTACCGCGGGTGCAGCGGGCCGGCTGGGGTGGAGCTGGCCCCCGCCTCCGTGGTGGGAGAACGGGGCAAGGACGAGACACAGAAGGGGAGGGGGGGAGAGAGAGAGAGAGAGAGAGGAGAAGAGGCAATCTGCGATCCTGCCGTTGGAACAACCGCCAGATGATCCTCCGCCAACTCGATGGCCTGATCCAGCGACGCCGGGCAGTGGCACTGGACCCACTCCGCGGTCCCTTCAGGAAGTCGGGCGATGAACTGCTTCAGTACCACCAGATCGATTCCCTCGGCGTTGCGGTTGTCAGCCCTCAGCCACCGCCGGCAGGCGTCCCGGAGTTGCTGGCCAAACGCGAACAGCCGGCCGACCTCCTCTAGGCGTAGAGCGCAGAAGTGCTGGCGTTGTTGGTCTGGGGTGCGCCCCACACGCTGGAGGACAGCCCGGCACAGGTCTGTGTAGACCAGCCAGCTGTCGGCGGGGAGCTGTAGCGCGGCCAGCTGCGCCTCGCCCATTAGCAGGGGGAGGAGGCGTGCTGCGCGCTGTTCCACCGGCCAGCCCCAAGCCTCTGCTGCTTGCTCGAAGATCGCTAGGAAGACCTCGGGGTCGTCGTGTGGGCCCATCTTCGTTAGGATGAGGTGGGGAGGGCCCATGGAGGTGGTGGACCCCGCCGACGCGAGGAGGTGCTGGAACGCCTGACGATCTTCCTGTTGCGCCAGCACCAGGGCCTCGAACCTTCGCACTTGCTCCTTTCGGTGGGCGACCAGCGCCTGGTGCTGGCTCTGTTGGGCTGTGGCGAGGGCGTGGATCAGGTCTGTGAAGGGGGAGGACTCCATGGGACTGTTCTCCTCTGTGCTCCTTCCCAGGTTTCGGCACCACTGTAGGACTTTGAGCGGGTGGGTAGAGCACAGAAGTACGGCAGGCCAGAACTGAGTTCCAAAAAAACTCTTTATTTGCAGCTTTTCAGCTTTACAATCTCCCAGTCTCTCTCACACACACACACGCACACACGCACATCAGTCGTCTGGTTGGGGAGAGAGCTCCCTTTCTCTGCTCTCTCTCTCCTTATATAGGGTACGGTCACTGGGGAAGATACACAAACACAGGTTAATTGACATCAGGTGCAGTGATTCTGCCACTTACCTTCCCTGACTCTGCCCTCCGGTCACAGACCAATGCTTGACCACGCCCCCGCTGCCACAGTACCTACTAATAATAATCAAGGAAATGTGCAAGAACAAGCGTGTGCTTTATTTCACCTGCACTGTTTTTGTTTTCACCCAGAACTTATGCACACGCTGGGTAACTTTAGTGGAGAAAAAACGGTGTTTGCAGCTTGTCTTGTTTTAACATGCTTGAAAATAACCTACAATAAAGTTTGTTTCACTCTGGACGTGTGTGTGTGTTCAGTTTTGTAAGTGCCTGCAGGAAAAAGTAATTAAAGCACTGATTGCCCCACTTGCATGAGATTCATTAGTTGCAATCCGGGTGGTGCAATTCACCTTGAAATCTGTGAGAACAAACAAACTATGAATTTCATTGTACAAGGCACATTATAATAAAGCTCTTGAATGTATTGGCACTTACTGGCAACAGTTTTAAAGATTTTTTTTATTTTATTTATCTTTTGGATAAAATGTGTCAAGCAGCAGTGGCATTTAAAAAATAAATTGTACGAGCAAAAAAAAATGTAAGAGAAGTTTTAAAGGGGAATACACGTTAATCTTCCTCGAGTGTTTACTTTTACTATGTACAGAGTTGTACATTTACCATGAAACTTTGAGCTCTGTGTTTCTTCCATATTATTTCAGTGGCTGAATATCACATGTGGTGCGCTATATGAAGTGCATGCCAGAAGGTGTACAAGGCAATGATGTTATACCCAAGAAACATGGATCAAATATTGTTTTTAAAATGTAAATCAACAAAATGTAATACTTTCACACTGTCTGTTGTGGAGGGGGCACCCAACAATATTTGCTCTGCACAAATTTGGTCCCATGCCACATCTAATTAATGAGTCCTATTATACAGTGTCTTATTTAATCTGTTTCTCTGTTTTTAGGTCTTGGCCAAAGGGGGTGTGACCTATCGTGATGAGCCATGGCATAAGGAGTGCTTTTTGTGTGCAGGCTGTAAAGTGCAGCTAGCTGGCCAGCACTTCACCTCCAGAGACGACCGCCCCTACTGCCTTAAGTGTTTTGGAAACCTCTATGCTAAGAAGTGTGAGGCCTGTAGCAAACCAATCACAGGTACATCAGAGTAACTATACATCTGTATGTTGGAATGATTGTATATGTTTTTATGTGTAATGACCTGTTTGTTTGGCTCATGCATGTCTGTGTGTGTTCTTAGGTTTTGGTGGAGGGAAGTACATTTCATTTGAGGAGCGACAGTGGCACCAGTCCTGCTTCACCTGCACCCGGTGTTCTGTGTCACTTGTAGGAGCTGGTTTCTTTCCTGAGAGGGATGAGATCCTGTGCCGTGAATGCAACAGCAATCTATAGAGCCTTTAGTTACACTCCACTATCTGTTCTGCCAATTACACATGCACACATGCGTATACACACACACACACACACACATGCACGTCTCCATGCTTACAGACTCAGAGTCCATGGAGTTTTCACAAATACTGATTAACTCAGCAAAAGCTGTGGTAGTTATGATATCCCCATTTGATATTCAGTCAGGGTGGTTTTCTTAGCACACACAAAACCTTTTGGCAGATGGTTCAACCTGTTTTTTGTTTTTCTTATAAGGTAAAGATAAGTTTGTCTAAGAATTTCCTTGTTTGCAAAAGTGAGTGCAAGCTTATGCTTGTTAGAAATCAGTCTGTTCAGAATTGTGCCTTACTAGTTAGCATTGCTCACCCTGTGTGCTTTTACTTTATACAACTTTATGCCATCATTGTCGGATTTTTTTGACCCCAAAGCAGAGAACACAGGCTCAGCTCAGAGTGCTACATGTCTCACTTTATATTCATCAAACTGCAGATTCCTCAGCTGCACTGCTTACTTTGTTGGGATGGAAAGCAGTCCATCATTTTTTCCATTCAGCAACAGTAGTGCTTAAGCAATACTTTAGATAAACCACCAGAGCTCTCTCATCTCAGGACTACAAACAGGAGTGTGTCATACAGTAATTAGTACAGACATAATTCATCCACTCTTTTTTGTCCTGGTTCAGTAGAACTACTCCCTAACTGTTCAGAGCGAGTTGATAATGAGTAGTTAAAGTATATGATTACAACCTATAAACCACCTCCGACAGATTTTCTATAAACATCAAAGTGCTCTGTCCCGCTACCATTGTTCATTTCTCAAAGAAGACTGAATTTTGTTCTATTGGACAAATTATTATATGAATTATTGGCCACAAGAACATACTTGGCAAGACATTGTATCTGAAAGTTCTGATCCAAGTCTGTTAAACTTGATAAAAATGTTGGCGTGACTATTTGAGGTCTGTAGTATTTAAGCACTTTTGATGTTTATTCATCTGATTTGTTCCTAAGCATATTGTATGTGATAATTCATTAATGGGTTATTTCAAATAAATGGATGGATGTATATCACACTAAAAAGTGACTTTTACAAAAAAATGTTGGCAATGATGTGTTTTATAGAAAACATTCATGCATTTGCACTATGGCTTGAATTAAGCATATCTTGTGCACAGACAATAATAAGTGAAAAAACACAGCATGTATACACTGCATATAAATAGAATACAAACCACTGCCTGTTTGCTATTTCTCAATTCTTTGTATAATCTTTGTTCTACTATACACATGCGCAAAACATCCCTCTTTTCCTTTAATCTTTTAAATGTTTGTGATTTTTTTAATTATTCTCTTTAAATTCACGTTTGTTGAAAGAATGACTGGGCAAGTCCCATGAAAATGTATGTTGCAATATGAATATGTCAGCAGAATGGTATGCATGCTGTTCTTTTTTTTTCCTTTCTAGTCTTTATCGTTTATTGCTTTGTTACTGAAGATAATATTCCTGATTTCGCCACAAAATATGTCTAAATGTATGTATTCACTTTGAGCTTTGATGCTGGCTAGTCAGAGTTAGCTAATGCTTTTTTTATTGTTTATAGAAATATGTAATATTGACGCTTAGATTGGGAAAAATGTTTTTTAAAAAAAGAGTCAGTCTGATCTAAATGTTGATGTTATTTGTTAATAAATATTTTATAAATTAATCCCATTTTAGTATTATTTTCTCTGTGAAAGTATGATCAGAAAGAGTCCTTATCAAAATATGATTGGGGTGGGATTCCCAAAAGCCTCTTAATGTTAAGAGCCTCTTAACTAGGAGAGAGAGTGTTCATTGTGGTGCTCGCTCTACTATTTAACAATGATCTTTGTGCTACGATGCTTTTGGGAAACTCTGCACAGATCTGTGACACAGCAGACTTGTTTGATTTGAGAGAATTTAATGATCTTGTAAGTAAATTCTGTAGCTTTAAAGCTGACTTTCCTGAACCTCTCCATGCATCAAGTGTAGATTTAGTATATATTATGGGTGTAACATATACTAAATCTACAGGATTGGTCATATTCTTAGCCAAGATCGAGACAATGATTGTAATGTGGCAATGACCTGGGCACCAGAAGGGAAAAGGAAAAAAGGAAGACCAAAAACAATATGGAGATGGACTGTGGAACAGGAAAGAAGAGAGATGGGCTGGAGTACATGGGATGAGGTGTGGGTCATGGCGGCCAATAAGGAGAGGAGCTCTGTGAAGGCCCTATGTGGCACGAGGAGGACAGGTGAAGGTCGACAGGTGAAGGTCAACAGGTGTAACATAATACCCCTATCCATATCTGTTTAGTGGTCCAAATATTTATATCTGTATCGGGATTTAAATCTGAAATGCATGTAGGTTTTTTCCACTTCTTTTTTTTTTTAGATATGCGTTGTTTGTTTTTTAATCCCACTCACACAGTTATTGTTTTTACCCTGACCAGGAAGTTACTAAGGATGACTGAATGAATGTTATAAATGCATCGTTCACATTCATCTTAATGAATGTATTCTTTCTTCATCCCATGAGCTTCATATTTGACAGCTCGCTCATGCCAATTAGTTTCATATCTGATCACACCCACATGAAAATAAAAACCTTCTTGTATAATTGTTTTATTGCATCCCATGCAATTTCTAGTTCTAATGCACACCTCTAGTCGCAACCAGATGCCCTGCAAACCTGTCGATTAAAAAAGCATGAATAGTCCTTATCTTGTCCTTATCTGTATTTGTATCTGTTTAGAACACATTATTTGTTTATTCCAAATAATATATTTGTTTCCATCCTGAGAATGTATTTTTCATATGGAAAAGTGTAATGTAGTATTTAATTAATATTGGCTGGTGTTGAGTGGTCTATCAGATATATTCCATTCAGCTATCATGATATTGAACGAGTTGAAGATGAGTATCTGATAGACCACAAAAAAAAGCCAGCCAATATTATTATTATTATTATTATTATTAGGGCCCGAGCACCGAACAGTGTGAAGACCCTATTGTTTTTCGAAGGATTATTATTATTATTAGGGCCTGAGCACCATTCGGTGTGAAGACCCTCGAGCACCGTTCGGTGCGAGACCCTATTGTTTTTCGAAGGATTATTATTATTATTATTATTCTGCCGCGTTTGGCCTTATTTGAGGCATTTCCCATGCACGAAAACTCATAAAATTTGATATACACATCAGTCATTGTCACTGATACTCAGCCACAGAGTTTTGTTCCTGGGCGTGGCCCAGGGACTTCATAGCGCCCCTTTTCCATTTCCCATTGAAATGAATGGGTAGAACTTTGGAATGATGTCATAAGGCCATTTGGAGTGAAATTACACATGGTCATTTTTAACGTACTCCTCCTAGATGGTTCATCAAATTCATGTCAAACTTGGCAAACATGATGCCAAGATATTGCTGAAGTTGAATTGCTAAGGGATTTTTGATATGTTGTAATATGTTGAAATATTATAACATATGTCAAGATATTCCTGAATGTTGAACTTGATATCCTGTAATATGATTCTGATTCTCATCTCATCTCATTATCTCTAGCCGCTTTATCCTTCTACAGGGTCGCAGGCAAGCTGGAGCCTATCCCAGCTGACTACAGGCGAAAGGCGGGGTACACCCTGGACAAGTCGCCAGGTCATCACAGGGCTGACACATAGACACAGACAAACATTCACACCTACGGTCAATTTAGAGTCACCAGTTAACCTAACCTGCATGTCTTTGGACTGTGGGGGAAACCGGAGCACCCGGAGGAAACCCACGCGGACACGGGGAGAACATGCAAACTCCACACAGAAAGGCCCTCGCCGGCCACGGGGCTCGAACCCAGGACCTTCTTGCTGTGAGGCGACAGCGCTAACCACTATACCACCGTGCCGCCCTGATTCTGATTCTGCATGATGAATTTTAACATGCTCCTCCTAGACGGTTCATGAGATTCATGTGAAATTTGTTATACGTGATGCCAAGATGTCGCTGATATTAAATTGCGAAGGGATTTTTGATATCTTGTAATATATTGAAATGGCCTTATGATTTTAATATCTTGCCACATAAACAGGAAACGTGTCAGAAAGCCACACTGCATTGACCGTATGGTCGGACACTTCTTACTTCAATAGATATTATGAATATTATGATAACCTGACGCCCAATGGGCCTGCCTGTTATAGCGCCACCGCCTGTTATAGCGCCACCACCTGGCCAAGCAGGAAATGTGCCAGAAATTGGCAATGCCTCAACTGATTGATCTGACACTTTAAAAAATATTGTGTATTATGACTGTGATGATATTCGCATGTGTAATTCAGATGCCTAGCACAGCGCCACCATCTGGCTAAGCAGGAAATGGGGAAAAATGTTCAGTTCATTGATGGATTGATCTGAAACTTTACGAAATATTGGATATCATGAGTCTGATGATCTAACATATACAATTCTGTGCACACTCATACACACAGTCATATGCATATTTATGCATACACACATACACTCACAAGTATGCACTCATATACATACGCAACATCTATGAGCACACTCTCTTTCACACACACACTCTCTCTCGCTCTCTCCCTCTGACAGACAGACACACACACATGCACACACAATAATAGTGGAGCTCCAGCGGAGCACCATACCTCTGAAAATATGGTAAACCCATCGAGTCCATTTTTTGTGGTTTGTCCGTGTACCACCAGTCATACACACCGCCTAGTGGTCAGTGTTAGTAATTACCAGTCATACACACCGCCTTGTGGCCAGTGTTAGTAATTACCAGTCATACACACCGCCTAGTGGTCAGTGTTAGTAATTACCAGTCATACACACCGCCTAGACGGCACGGTGGTGTAGTGGTTAGCGCTGTCGCCTCACAGCAAGAAGGTCCGGGTTCAAGCCTCGTGGCCGACGAGGGCCTTTTGCGACCCTGTAGGACAGAATAAAGCGGCTAGAGATAATGAGATGAGACACACCGCCTAGTGGCCAGTGTTAGTAATTACCAGTCATACACACCGCCTAGTGGCCAGTGTTAGTAATTACCAGTCATACACACCGCCTAGTGGCCAGTGTTAGTAATTACCAGTCATACACACCGCCTAGTGGTCAGTGTTAGTAATTACCAGTCATACACACCGCCTAGTGGCCAGTGTTAGTAATTACCAGTCATACACACCGCCTCGTGGCCAGTGTTAGTAATTACCACTCATACACACCGCCTAGTGGCTAGTGTTAGTAATTACCACTCATACACACCGCCTGGTGACTTGTCCAGGGTGTACCCCGCCTTTCGCCCATAGTCAGCTGGGATAGGCTCCAGCTTGCCTGCGTAGAACTTTGTAGAACTTTATCCTTTGTAGAACAGGATAAAGTGGCTACAGATAATGAGATGAGATGAGATGAGACATACCGCCTAGTGGCCAGTGTTAGTAATTACCACTCATACACACCAACTAGTGACCTGGCGACTTGCCCAGGGTGTACCCCGCCTTTCGCCCGTAGTCAGCTGGGATAGGCTCCAGCTTGCCTGCGACCCTGTAGAACAGGATAAAGCAGCTAGAGATAATGAGATGAGAGATGAGATGAGACACACCACCTAGTGGCCAGTGTTAGTTACGGTACACCCTGGGCAAGTCGCCAGGTCACTCGGCGGTGTGTATGAGTGGTAATTACTAACACTGGCCACTAGGTGGTGTGTATGACTGGTAATTACTAACACTGGCCACTAGGCGGTGTGTCTCATCTCATGACTGGTAATTACTAACACTGGCCACTAGGCGGTGTGTCTCATCTCATCTCATCTCATCTCATCTCATCTCATCTCATCTCATTATCTGTAGCCGCTTTATCCTGTTCTACAAAGGATAAAGTTCTACAAAGTTCTATGCAGGCACGCTGGAGCCTATCCCAGCTGACTACGGGCGAAAGGCGGGGTACACCCTGGACAAGTCGCCAGGTCACTAGGCGGTGTGTATGAGTGGTAATTACTAACACTGGCCACTAGGCGGTGTGTCTCATCTCATCTCATCTCATTATCTCTAGCCGCTTTATCCTTCTACAGGGTCGCAGGCAAGCTGGAGCCTATCCCAGCTGACTATGGGCGAAAGGCGGGGTACACCCTGGACAAGTCGCCAGGTCACTAGGCGGTGTGTATGAGTGGTAATTACTAACACTGGCCACTAGGCGGTGTGTATGACTGGTAATTACTAACACTGGCCACTAGGCAGTGTGTATGACTGGTAATTACTAACACTGGCCACTAGGCGGTGTGTATGACTGGTAATTACTAACACTGGCCACTAGGTGGTGTGTCTCATCTCATGACTGGTAATTAGGTGGCCTAATTAGTCATACACACCGCCTAGTGGCCAGTGCTAGCCAGTAAAGAAATAAAACAAAAGAGACTGGCTAGGATATAAGAAAATTCTACAACCCAGAAACAGATGGGAGCTCTGCTTTTAGGCAGTGCCTAAATCTATATATTAGTGACCATTGTGCATTTTGTTGCAGACATATGAAAACTCTGCATGTGTATACACACACACACACACACACACTGCAGACACAGGAAAGCTAAGATGACTTAAAGGAACAGTCCACTGTACTTCCATAATGAAATATGTTCTTTTCTGAATTGAGACGAGCTTATCCGTACCTCTCCGAGCTTTGCGCGACCTCCCAGTCAGTCAGACGTGCTGTTACTCCTGTTTACTCCTGTTAGCAATGTAGCTAGGCTCAGTATGGCCAACGGTATTTTTGGGGGCTGTAGTTAGATGCGACCAAACTCTTCCACGTTTTTCCTGTTTACATAGGTTTATATGACCAGTGACACGAAACAAGGTTCAGTTAAAAAAATTGAAACGTGGCGATTTTCTATGCTATGGAAAGTCCGCACTATAATGACAGGCGTACTAACACCTTCTGCGCGCTTCGACAGCGCATTGATACCTGCACTCCTGAGTGAAGGTATCAATGTGCTGTCGAAGCGTGCAGAAGGTGTTAGTATGCCTGTCATTATAGTGCGGACTTTCCATAGCATAGAAAATCGCCACGTTTCAATTTTTTTAACTGAACCTTGTTTCGTGTCACTGGTCATATAAACCTATGTAAACAGGAAAAACGTGGAAGAGTTTGGTAGCATCTAACTACAGCCCCAAAAAATACCGTTGGCCATACTGAGCCTAGCTACATTGCTAACAGGAGTAAACAGGAGTAACAGCGCGTCTTACTGACTGGGAGGTCGCGCAAAGCTCGGAGAGGTACGGATAAGCTCGTCTCAATTCAGAAAAGAACATATTTCATTATGGAAGTACGGTGGACTGTTCCTTTAAGATTACAGCATGAAATAGAGATAAGGAGGAGACACATGTATAGTTTTGTACATATATAAATGTACATTTTCACACCACAGAAACACACACACACACACAGTCTTTGTCTGTCTATCTCTCATCCATCAAGCAGTCATGGCATTTGCAACATGCACATCACCTTTGAACATTTGATGAAAATATGACATGTGACTGTTTTGTTGGGTGGCGGGATGTCCTGGGTTGCGGAACCACACGTGCGAGGGCCCGTCAAGGCCGCTAGCGGCTTTAATTATTATTATTATTATTATTATTATTATTACACATTCCTTTTGGGTGTTCAGTGCATCTTTCTCTTTCAAAATTCTCTTAAAATCTTGCATATTTAACGAAGCAAACCTGGAAGCCATGTTTGTTTACAAATTGTCACAGTCACTTGCTGGCACAGAAGTTTCACATCTCTGATGTATCTCTTTTCCAGTTTTTTTATGTTCGTTGGTGTGTTTTTCTCTTATAAATATGTATGAAGTATATCTAATTAAGTTTTGGTAGCCTTGGTGTTCAACACATCTTTCTCTTTCCTGGTGAACAAAGAAATGCTTCTGTGCATGCGCAGCAGAAAACTTTCTCATTGAATATTGACATCATCTCTGATATGTGATGTCATATTGTCTTGACAACCATGTAATATCGTAAACCATATTCAACGCTCGTTCTCCATTGAGTAGAGTGATGTAATACATGTAAGCGATATGCTAACAATATTGCATGCTATCAAACCAAATAAATGAAACCTGCTAGAAGGGAATAGATTGCATGTTTTTATTCCATCGAAAAAGTGTCCTGTATGTATAATAATAAAGTATATTTAAAATAATGGGTCTTAAATCCTGTTTCCCCTACTTGTAATATGCCTCATTTCATGAAGAGGATGAAAAGGTGCATAATTTAATGTGGAAAATATCTTCAGTGATGTGAATCCCAAAGGTTGGTTTTGTACAGTAGAGGTCTAGTTAGACAGTTACATTTATTTCTCATGTGAAAGATGCATATTAAATGTACAAAAGTTAAACCCCAGTGATCAGGGAAAAAGTACAAAACTGCACCTTTTTTAAAGAGTGAGTGCAGTGGCTTTGTTCATGGGATTTATTTTTATGTGCGAAAATGCAATCTGAATATTTTATTATAAGTACCAGAAATCTGTTTCCCATCCTCCAACAAAAATGAACAACAAGGCTTATCACCTGTTTTGTCACATGCCCTGTAATCCTGCTGTCTCTCCAGAACTAATCACACACCTATTCCCAATCACATGTTCACACAAATACACACCAAAAACCTCAGCTTGTTCCAACATATCACTCTTAGCATATAATTAGTGATGTTACCAAACTGGTGTTATTAAGTGTGCAGTAGTCTCTCTGGTGCACAGGTTTTGGCCCTGCTGGTTTAGTTTGCCAAGTGTGCTTGGTCTATTTTAGTCTGTTTGTTTTTCACCTGAACCAATGCCTATTTATGACTATGATTTTGTTTTTGCCCTTTTAAGTAGCTTACCCAACTTAAGTAGCTTGCTCATTAGCAAATTCTGCTTTGATTTTTGATATGAAAATATCAAATTGTTTTTGTTTTAGCTTTGGTAATCCTCAATAAATGGGTAAAAAAAATCAACCACTCTAAAGCAAGTTAATAAACTTTTGTTTGTGTATCCCTTTCCTGCTGGTAGTTTAAGTGATGTTTTTCGACAATGTGGGTCCAAAGACATTCTTTGTTTCATGTGAAAATTATAAAAACAAGTGAAATCCTTTAGAAAATATTTCTAAACCTGATCTTACACATCTGTGTGTTTGTGTAGTTTGATGTTTGTTTGAGTGTTTTGTCCGCCGGTTGTGGTGTAGCTCCGGACCCAGTTTTGGGCGTTGGTTCCTTCTAGGCCTTGGTTCGCTGTGGGTGATGCCTGCGCTCCCAGCTGTGGACTGCAGTGAGCTCGTTGCTCATTTAACATTCGTGGTTGTCCAGCGCTCTGCGCTTTAGTGCTTGGTGTGATGTTCCGAGCGATGTTGCTCAGTGGTGTCGCGGCGGCTGTGCAGGCGGTTTGGGACACACCAGCACTCTGCGTGGCGGAGCTTCTCTGCTCGCTTTGTGGATCCACGGCGTGGTGTTCGAGCGATGTGGCTGACGGCGTCACGGCAGCTGTGCTGGAGATGTGGGACTTGTTTTCATGCACCTTTTGGTGGGACTGTGGCTGCTACACCACTGGAATTACATCTTGACCCCTACTTGGTGGACTTTTTACTTTTATTTTTTATTATTTATTCATTTATTTATTTTTTTTATTGTTATTTTTTTCTTTGTCTGTAATTGTAAAGCGTCCTTGGGTTCCTTGAAAGGCGCTATATAAATTTAAATTATTATTATTATTATTATTATTATTATCTGCAGCAAATATTCAGATGCTCCCGAAAAGTGTGATTAATTGGATCAGGTGTAATAACTTAGGGTTGAAGTTCAATTATGTGGTAGGAAACTCCACGATCACCAGTAGGCATTTCCAATCCATAAGCCTGAAGCTTTGTTTTTCAAAAATACAGGAAAGTATTGTGCAAATATGGAATCTCCCGTTCATCAGTTAAATCAGATTCTTTTTCAAAAACGTGGATTTTTTTTTCATTCACAGTTTGATTTGTGTGTACGTGTGTGTTTGCTGACTGTGCTGTTTCATCACCTTCATGAGAACTAGAAGCTCACACACACACACGCACGCACGCACGCACGCACGCACACACAAACAAACACAGAGAGAGGCTGATTTGTGCTGCTCACTCATCCTTGCATTGGTGGATGTCTTCCTCCCCTTCTCTCTTTCTGCATTTTCACCAAAAAAGGTAATGGAGAAGGAGCTGGTGTAGGGGGAGGGGACAAGGCCTTCTGGTGGAAGTAGCAGGAGTGTGTGGGAGAGCATTTCATGTCAGGGGAGTGAGGAGTCTAGAGGCATCTGGAGCTACTCCTTCGCACTTCTGCTGGGGGTCAGTTACATGTTTAAACACCCACTGCCCTGAGGCTTATGGAAAAAAAGCCTGAGCTGAAGAGGAGGGCAACGTTCATGTGAATGGAGTCTGAAAATGTACTGATAAATAAATAAATAAACCCATATCAGACACAACACAGTATAGTGAGACTCAAAAGGAAGTGTGTGTGTGTGTGTTTTGACAGGTTTTGTCCATGCAGCGATATACTTGAAGAAAGTGATCAGCAGTTGTATAAGGCTGTCCCATGTACATATACTATATAGCTCTCCTCAGATGAAACACATGATACCTCTAATTGTCTTTCTGCCAGCTCAAACATAACTTTCAAGTGTGTATATGTATATATGTGCTTCTAGAAATGAGAAACCTATTCACATATGTACATATTTGACCAAAAAGGTTTTGCTAGTATCTGTGTTTGTGTGGTGTATTACATTCCTTCCATTATGTGATTACATTCTTGCAACCTTGATGGTTTTCACATGTACATTAGATTAGAGATATTCATTATATGACCACATATCACACAGTGCAATGTTCAGTCAGCCAACACACTGATTCAACGTGCTTTCCAAATGCACTCCCTGGCAATCTGTTTTTTGTAGTGTCGAAACAGAGGCATTGCACAATTCATCTGAAGAAGTCCTGCTTACAGAAAATGCCAAAATGGCAGTTCTGGAAATGATTCTTTCAGTCAGAAAGGATTAGCAGCTATTACACAGAAAAATACACCCCATTAAAGAGTTACAGCTTTCATTTCAGAAGATATGAGTCATGACGGTAAAAGTAAACTAGTATGAGTTCATAGATTAGCATATTGTTCATTCATTTAGACTGAAATATTTCAAGTCATTTTGAATCTGAATCTTTGTCTATGATGCAGTTATGTGTAAACAAATTCCTTGACCAAATGCCATTATGAGACCTTCATTAGCTCATGCTTTTAAATCCTTGTTTATAGTTGATGCTTTTATCTAAACCTATTTATGAGAGGAGTATAGCATGAGAAACCAGAAGTCACCTCACCTCATGCTTGATAGCAAAGCTTTCTGAGCTTTCTGTAACACCCAGTGTGAAACAGGAATCTGTCTGTCACTGGAAATGACTGAAACCCAAGAAGGATTATTGATAATTTGGTTCAGTCATTTCCAGTAGAAAATTTTATTTGTAAAGCTAGAAACTTCTATTTTAGTTGTGTGTATGCACATGTATATGTAGTTAAATGTGTAATTCCTTTTAACTGCAGTATTACACAGGGCAATGGAAAACTCCCATAACAGCAATCATGTGTGTGTGTGTGTGTGTGTGTGTGTACTTGTACTTGCTACATATTGAGGAATGGAATATATGTTTTTTATCAACAGAGTGAGGACATTCTTGGGAAATGAAGACATTTTGGCTGGTCCTCACTTCTTCAAAGGACCGATTGAGGGTTAAGACTTAGTTTTAGGGTTCAGGTTAGAATAAGGTTTAGGTTAGAGTAAGAGTTGGGTGGCACGGTGGTGTAGTGGTTAGCACTGTCACCTCACAGCAAGAAGGTTCTGGGTTCGAGCCCAGTGGTTGGCTTGGGCCTTTCTGTGTGGAGTTTGCATGTTCTCCCCATTTCTGTGTGGGTTTCCTCCGGATGCTCCGGTTTCCCCCAAAGACATGCAGGTTAGGCTAATTGGTGGCTCTAAATTGTCCATAGGTGTGAATGTGTGTGTGAATGATTGAGAGGAGAAAGCCTCTATAATAATCCAATAGAAGGCAATGAGAAACCACTACCCTAATGTTCCTTAGACACTATGATGGCTCAAGCCATCAGAGTGGCCATGTCACTGTAGTGATATGCCAACATAGATGGAGGATAAGGGTTGGGGTTACACATTTAGGCTACATCCACACGGCAACGAGATTTTTTTTTTAAATATCGCGTCCACATGGGCAACGGATCAGTAAAATATCAGGTTCATATGGCAACGCAACGCTTGCTGAAAACGATGCAATACACATGCCACACCACTACGTGCGCTGTAAGACGGTCCCATCGGAGACACCAGAACAATAGAAGTAGACACATGCGCATAACTGCGCATGCGCACAGTGACTATCCCTGTCACTGTCACACGCACACACTTTCTCACTCCCTATCCTATGGATATAGTCCCTTTAAATCACATGCTCGTTTTTTGAATGGAGACGCAGAAAGAGGAATGAATGGGGGTAGATGGAAGCCGGTACGCCAACATTCTGATATCCTCCAGAATTCTTTAATGGTCCGGAATAAACATCTGAAGAGGTGAGATTGCTCCTTTTTTTTCCCTATTTTTGCTGGCGGGATTGACTCTGCCCTACGGGCTATTCTCTCTCTCTCTCTCTCTCTCTCTCTCTCTCTCTCACTTTGCACCATTACACAATAAATATTCACAGTGAAAATATTTTGTAAGCATGTTTCATGAACCAAGTTATAGGATTTGTTGACAACTCGCATCGAGTTCATTACACTTCTACCCGGCGTGAAGCACATATGGTTGTGACGTCATCGTAAACAAATCCGTTCTACTCATCCAGACGACTTCGCAACGGCTCCGTTGCCAGATTTTTTCACTCTGGAACCCGTTCTCAAAAGATTTCGTTTTGGGGCACCCAAAACACCGGTGCCGTGTGGATGCCAGGCCGAAACGATAAACAATTTTATCAGATTCACCTGAATCCGTTGCCGTGTGGACAGGGCCTTAGTTGTGATGGTTAGGGTAAGGGGCTAGGGAATGCAGAGTGGACCCCTGCCTGGTCACCTGGATCTCCAGCTACTTCACCGACAGACCACAGTACGTCAGGCTGAAGGACAACATGTCTGATACTGTTATTAGCAGCACCGGAGCACCCCAGGGCACGGTGCTGGCCCCTCTTCTCTTCACCCTATACACCGCGGACTTCTGCTACAACTCGGAGCTGTGTCACATTCAGAAGTTCGCCGATGACACAGCCATCATGGGGTGTATGAGGGACGATAGAGAGGAGGTGTATACAGGGGCGTAGCCATCATTTTAGAAGTGAGGGGGACAAATTGTTCAGAGGTCTATTGAGTGATTTATCATCCTCTTGCATTCAATTGCACCTCTCCTTAGCAGCTAAAGAACCACATAACCACAAACAACACAGCACCAGGGAACCGACTTGAGTTCTTTAAAATGATATACTATCAAAATCTAAAGTCAAAATCTATAAATCTATAAAGTAAAATTTATAAATAGAATTAAGAATAGTAGTAGTGACATAGCTAGTTATATTCTCTTCTCACCTGTAACCCTGCATAATCATCCCTGTTGGCCTCTGGTCCACTGTCTCCTCTCTCACCCTGCTCTTTCTATTGTGGCAATAAAGATTAAAAAATATGTGGAAAGCAACATTTTGAAATAGAATTAGGAATACAGTAATAATAATAATCAGCAAATTCATGTACTTTAAACTTTAACTACCACAAAAATAAATTAAATCTTTACAAAAATAACAGTCAAAGGAACACAAATACATTTATATTCTTATTTTCTACCCAGAAGTTAGTTGTTACTTTAGAATAATATTACTCAAGTAAAAGTAAAACGTATTTTGCAACAAAACAACTCTTAAGAGTACAATTTATCCAAAAAGTTACTCAAGTAAATGTAACGGAGTAAATGTAACTAGTTACTACCGCCTCTAAGTTAGCTAGCTAGCTTAACTAACTAAATTGACATCTATTTGTCATCTTTTAGCTAAACATTATCTACATTCTACAGCATTACTCAACTTACATGGTTTGTTTGGAAAAAAAACTGTCTAAAGTATTTAGCCTCTTGGCTGGTTTGCTGAACATACAGAAGCACTGCCCAGATCTGAATCACACCAAAGATACTCATACAATATTTTCTAAAGCATCTCTGATCACACACGACAGCGGTGTTTGTTTGCCGCCTTAGCTCCACCTGCTCATGATGCATTTAGAGGCGGCTCGGGAAAATGCGTTTCCACATGTTAAAAATGAATTGAGTGGTTGTAATGACTGTAAAAAGTGCAGGGGACAGAGGGCACAAATACAGGAAGTGTGGGAGACATGTCCCCCGCGTACCCCACGTCCGCTACGCCCATGGGTGTATAGGAGCCTGGTGAGGGACTTTGCCATCTGGTGCAACAGGAACCATCTGCAGCTCAACACCTTGAAGACCAAGGAGCTGGTCATTGACTTTTTGGGAGGTCCAGACCAAGGACACGACCAGTTCTGATTGAGGGAGTCAAGATGGAGGCTGTGGATTCCTACAAGTACCTCGGGCTGTGGCTGGACAGCAAGCTGGACTGGACTTGCAACACCAACCACTTGTACATGAAGGGACAGAGCAGACTGTACTTCCTGAGGAGGGTGCGGTCCTTTAACATCTGCAGGAAACTCTTGTGGTTGTTCTATCAGTCCGTGGTCGCCACTGTCTTGTTTTACACCATGGTGTGCTGGGGGGGGCAGCACATCCAAGAAGGACACATCCAGGCTAGACAAACTGATCAGGCGGGCCGGCTCTGTGGTTGGCATGAAGCTGGACTCTCTGGTGATGGTCGGTGGCAGAGAAGAGGACAATGGACAAATTACTGAACATCATGGACGATGCCAGTCACCCTCTGCACACCGTCATCAGCAACCAGAGGAGCCTGTTCAGTGACAGAATGCTCCTTCCCAAGTGCAGGACCAACAGACTTAAAAACTCCTTTGTCCCTCACGCCATCAGACTGTACAACTCCTCTCTAGGGGGGAGGAGGGGTAACAGGAGGACAGAGGGCAGGAAGGAGCAGTAGCCTAGCCTAGCCTGACAAAAAGCAATACTGGACAATGCAATATAAATGTGCAATACCTCTCCTGCTGGACTTTTTTTCTTTCTTCTTTTCCCATATCTTATTCTTTTTTATATTTGTATATGTAAATACTTAATTTAATTTATCTAGAAGTTTTCTCTATTTTCTATTCTCTGTTTAGCCTGTAATGATGCTGCTGGAATTTTAATTTCCCTGAGGGAACCCTCCCAAAGGGATCAATAAAGTTTATCTAATCTAATCTAATCTAATCTAATCTAATCTAATCTAATCTAATCTAATCTAATCTAATCTAATCTAATCTAATCTAATCTAATCTAATCTAGTTGACTGTCCCCACAAAGATAGAAGTACCGTACGTGTGTGTGTATGTGTGTTGTGCTTCAAACTAATGGCACCACATCTTTGTCATTATTGGATCGCAGTTTTAGCACGTGCCACAAACTGATTATTTGCCTAATAAAGTGATTCCTCTAAATAATGTTTGTGGGCCAGACAGATGCTCAGCTATTCTGGGTCAACAGGAAGCAGGTCTATAAAACAGCGGAGAGGGTGTGTGATCATACACTCTAGATTGTTTCCACATGCACTACACAGTCAGCCTCAGAAAAAACTCCTTTGGGAAAAGCCACCTTATCAGCCTCACTGAGGTAAATAAGTTAAACAGAATGGTTCAGTTGTGTTTGATTTACTTTTCTACCACTGGGTAGAACTGATAAAAGGTATTTTACAGCAGTGTGGGAAATAAGGCCGGACCGGCGGGCACTGACTGGCAATTTTTGCATTTGTCCATCTGTAATTCAAAAGCATCAAACCGGATGGCCGATGAATAATTGTAAAGATATGAGTCTAATCTACTTCTAATTTTCTTCCAAATGTTACACTGGGTGAATACGTTATGTCGTAACATGGCCTGTGATTGGCCGATCGCGGACGCTCTCGATGAATGACAAGTCGCCTCTCATCAGCGAGTCAGAGTGCATTCTAGCCTGACATCACGTGACGCTGTATCAGCTGGGTAGGTTTACCACTAACGTTAAAAGAAATAGACTACTACAGGTTTTGGACCCTGACATAGTGTTTTTTCCATCATATTTTAACCCTCTGGGGTCGAAAACTTCTCCGGCAAAGCTCAGCAGGTTTAGAATGAGTAGGTAATGGATTTAGATAAATATCTTCAAGAGTTTTTTATCATACAAGTATGATAAACATATTAGCAGAAACTTTATACTTTATACTGCCAAATCATATATTTTTAAAATTACCTAAATTAGATGAAACATAAAACTTGTCACCTTACTCAGTCACACTGGAGTCAGCGCACTGAGTGCCCACTTACACATTCATAAAAGATTATTCCCATGGTAACGGCATGATAATCACTTTCACTCTTTTGGTTTCCATTGGGTTCTCTTTCGCTGTGTTTTCTTCTATTTTCTATGTTCTAGTCCAGCAGATTTTAGTCTGAATGCCAAATGATATGACTATGTCTAGTTTTGAGTCATTTTAACTAACTAACTAACTAACTAACTAACTAACTAACTAACTAACTAACTAACTAACTAACTAACTAACTAACTAACTAACTAAGAAACCTTTATTCGTCACATGCACACTTCAAGCACAGTGCAGTTATAGTTATAGTTTTTAAAAGTAATTTTGTTACAAAGTTCCTTGGAATCTTGTACTCAAATTTTTAACTCTATTATGTAAAAATAGTTGTATTGTTAATTACTAAATTTCTGATAGACTTATTATAAACATAGTATAAAAATAGTCATTGTTGACATAATGCATACATGTCAACCTTTAGTTACCCATGCCCTTAAAAATCTGTACTTTTCCTTTACATACACCCATGAGCCCTGATACACGAGAAACAATTACAATATATAGTCCAAGGCACCGATTGTTTTATTCCACATTATACACTCCTATTGTAATAGGCATATTTATCACATTGCATCAAGTTAAAGGGATCAAATAAACATGTACTGAATAAAAAGAAATTTTAGATCCCAGAGAAAACAACTGAATTAAAAAGGACTACCGTATATGTACAGTCAAGTAAACAATTATCTACTAAAGACAATGACTGAACTATAAACTTAATTATTTAATATACATTGTATCAGCAATACCAGAATTATTTATGTAAATTTTGCAAATAAAATGTATTAATACTAAACAGTTCATAAAAATTACACAAAGTTCTATTTGACAAGTGTTGACATCACCTACAATATTACATTCCACCAAAGAAAATTACTTGAAATATAACAGCAGTACTAAGTAGGTACTGTATGTTAATTAAAATAGTAGGTTACATGTAATAAATTATATATAATCATGTCAAACAGTAAATTAAGGTTAGTAAAAGATCCATTTGAGGAAAAAGTGTTGACACCACAAGCAGTGTTAGATCCAACTAAAGATGACTGAACCACATCAAGTATATTATTGTGGCAGCGGGGGCGTGGTCAAGCACCGGTCTGTGACAGGAGGGCGGAGTTAGGGAAGGTAAGTGGCAGAATCACATCACCTGAGAGCAATTAACCTGTGTTTGTGTGTCTTCCCAGGGACCGCGCCCTATTTAGGGAGGGAGAGCGAGAGCAGAGGAGATCTCTCCCGAACCAGACACCTGATGTGTGTGTGTGCCTGGTTTAAACAGATTGTGTTCCCTGAAAAGTGGAAGCAATAAAACGATTTGTTGAACCTGATCTCTGTCCTGCCGTCCTCTGTGCTCCACCCACACCTAGGGAAAGCTACAGTGGTGCCGAAACCCGGGAAATGGAGCACCAACCCAGCAGCCCCATGGAATCCTCCCCGTTCACCGACCTGGTCCACGCCCTCGCCACGGCTCAGCAAAGCCAGCACCAGGCGCTCGTCACACTCCGAAAGGAACAAGAGCGGCGCTTCGATGCCCTGGTGCTGGCCCAGCAAGAAGATCGCAAGGCGTTCCGGCGTCTCCTCGCATCGGCGGGGCCCACCAGCGCTCCGGCCGCGGGCCCGTCTCCCCTCACCTTAACTAAGATGGGCCCGCAGGATGACCCCGAGGCTTTCTTCACGTTATTCGAGCAGGTCGCTGAAGCCTCGGGGTGGCCGATGGAGCAGCGCGCGGCGCGCCTCCTCCCCCTCCTGACGGGAGAGGCGCAGCTGGCTGCACTACAGCTCCCCGCCGATCGCCGGCTGGCCTACGCCGACCTTCGCCGGGCTGTCCTTCAGCGCGTGGGGCGCACGCCGGAGCAGCAGCGCCAGCGCTTCCGCGCACTGCGGATGGAGGAAGTCGGCAGCCCGTTCGCGTTCGGCCAGCAGCTCCGGGACGCCTGCTGGCGGTGGCTGAGGGCCGAAGATCGCGACGCCGCGGGAATCGTCGATCAGGTGGTACTGGAACAGTTCATCGCCCACTTACCAGCAGGAGCCGCGGAGTGGGTCCAGTGCCACCGCCCGGCGTCGCTGGATCAGGCAGTCGAGCTGGCGGAGGATCGTCTGGCGGCTGTCTCGGCGGCAGGACAGCAGATGTCGACATCTCTTCTCTCCTCTTCTCTTTCTCCCTCTCTCTCCCCTCCTTCTGTGTCCCGTCCTCGCCCCATTCCCCCACCGCGGAGGCGGGGGCCGGCACCACCCCTGCCGGCCCGCCGCACCCGCGGTGCCCTCCCGTTTCTCCCTTCTGTGTCTGTCTCTCCCCCACCTCAGGTGAGTGAGCCCCAGAGCACAGGTGCAGAGGGGAAGCCCGGGCCGGTTTGCTGGCGCTGCGGGGAACCGGACCACCTTCAACAGCAGTGCACAGCAATGGAAGTGGGCGCGGTGGTTCGGATCCCCGACGCGCCAGAGGCCGCCCTCGATCGGGCCGGAGCGTATCGCATACCGGTGAGTATCCAAGGGGCTACATATCAGGCATTGGTGGATTCTGGTTGTAATCAGACCTCAATTCGCCAAAGCCTGGTTCAAAACGAGGCATTGGGGGGAGCACAAGGGGTGAAGGTTTTGTGTGTGCACGGGGATGTTCACAGCTACCCTTTGGTGTCGGTCCACATTATTTTCAGAGGGGAAAAATTTATAGTGAAGGCGGCGGTTAATCCTCGCCTTACCCACTCGTTAATTTTGGGGACTGATTGGCCGGGATTTCGGGGTTTAATGACGCGCCTAGTAGAGAGTGGGTCCTGCCAGTTGACAGGGGGAGGTCCCGGTGTCGTTTTGGCGGGAGCAGCTGTCGCAGAGCCGTCTACGTCATCTCCGCGTCAGGGTGAGGAGCCACCGGCTCCTCCTCTCTCTATTGGGGAATCCCTCGCGGATTTCCCATTGGAGCAGTCGCGAGACGAGACTCTGCGGCATGCGTTTGACCAAGTGAGAGTAATCGATGGTCAAACGCTCCCGCCGAACGCCACCCCGTCCTTCCCCTACTTCGCGATTATGAAGGATAGGTTATACCGAGTGACGCAGGACACTCAAACTAAAGAGCGAGTCACGCAGCTTTTGATTCCAAAGAGCCGCCGGGAATTGGTATTCCAGGCGGCTCACTTTAATCCCATGGCTGGACACTTAGGGCAGGATAAAACACTAGCCCGAATAATGGCCCGATTCTATTGGCCGGGGATTCGCGGCGATGTCCGTAGGTGGTGTACGGCATGCCGCGAATGCCAGTTAGTAAATCCAGCGGCCATTCCAAAAGCGCCATTGCGCCCTCTACCGTTAATCGAGACCCCGTTTGAAAGAATTGGGATGGATCTCGTCGGGCCATTAGATCGGTCAGCACGAGGGTACCGCTTTATATTAGTTCTAGTGGACTATGCAACGCGATACCCGGAAGCAGTGCCTCTGCGCAATATCTCAGCACGCAGTATTGCAGAGGCACTCTTCCGCGTCATCTCCCGAGTTGGAATCCCGAAAGAGATTCTGACTGATCAAGGCACTACGTTTATGTCACGAACACTACGCGAACTGTATGGGTTATTGGGGATTAAGCCGATCCGCACCAGTGTGTATCACCCACAGACGGACGGTTTAGTAGAACGGTTCAACCGCACCCTCAAAAATATCATTAAGAAATTCGTAAGTGAGGACGCACGTAATTGGGATAAGTGGCTCGAACCCTTGCTGTTCTCAGTGCGAGAGGTCCCTCAAGCCTCCACGGGGTTCTCCCCGTTCGAATTATTATATGGGCGTAAGCCGCGCGGCATCCTGGACGTGCTGCGGGAAAATTGGGAGGAGGGACCTTCACAAAGTAAGAATGAAATTCAGTACGTTATGGACCTGCGCGCAAAACTCCACATGCTCACCCACCTAACTCAGGAGAATTTGCGGCAGGCCCAGGAACGGCAAGCCCGCCTGTACAACAAGGGTACGCGCCTTAGAGAGTTCACACCGGGAGATAAAGTACTCGTACTCTTGCCCACGTCGAGCTCCAAATTAATCGCCAAGTGGCAAGGACCCTTTGAGGTCACACGGCGAGTCGGGGACGTCGACTATGAGGTGAGGCGAACAGACAGGGGTGGGGCGCTACAGATTTACCACCTCAATCTGCTCAAACTCTGGAACGAGGAGGTCCCCGTGGCGTTGGTGTCGGTAGTTCCGGAGAAGGCGGAGCTGGGGCCGGAGGTTCAAAAAGGGAATTTGGCATCACGTACCTCTCCGGTCCCCTGTGGAGACCACCTCTCCCCGACCCAACTCACGGAGGTCGCCCAGTTGCAGGCCGAGTTTTCGGATGTGTTCTCGCCCCTGCCCGGTCGCACTAACCTCATAGAACACCACATAGAGACACCCCCGGGGGTGGTAGTGTGTAGCCGCCCTTATAGACTACCCGAACACAAAAAAAAGGTGGTTCGGGAAGAACTTCAGGCCATGCTCGAAATGGGCATCGTCGAGGAGTCCCACAGTGACTGGAGCAGCCCGGTGGTCTTGGTTCCCAAGGCCGACGGCTCGGTCCGGTTCTGTGTGGACTATAGAAAAGTCAACGCGGTGTCTAAATTCGACGCGTACCCAATGCCTCGTATTGATGAGCTGCTCGATCGACTAGGCACGGCTCGCTTTTACTCGACACTGGATTTAACGAAGGGATATTGGCAGATCCCCTTGACTCCATTATCCCGGGAGAAAACGGCCTTTTCCACACCGTTCGGCTTACACCAGTTCGTCACACTTCCGTTTGGGCTGTTTGGGGCGCCCGCTACGTTTCAGCGGCTGATGGACCGGGTCCTCCGGCCCCACGCCACCTATGCGGCCGCCTACCTGGACGACATTATCGTTTATAGTAACGACTGGCAGCGGCACCTGCAACACCTGAGGGCCGTCCTTAGGTCGCTGAGACGGGCGGGACTCACGGCCAACCCAAAGAAGTGTGCGATTGGGCAGGTGGAAGTACGGTATCTGGGCTTCCACTTGGGCAATGGGCAGGTGCGTCCCCAAATTAATAAGACAGCAGCGATTGCGGCCTGCCCGAGGCCCAAGACCAAAAAGGGGGTGAGACAGTTCCTGGGGCTGGCTGGCTACTATCGTAGGTTTATACCTAATTATTCGGACGTCACCAGCCTGCTGACTGACCTCACTAAAAAGGGGGCGCCAGATCCGGTCCAGTGGACGGAGCAGTGCCAGCGGGCTTTCTCGGAGGTAAAGGCTGCACTGTGTGGGGGGCCACTTTTACACTCCCCTGACTTCTCTCTCCCTTTTATGTTACAGACGGATGCGTCGGACAGAGGGCTGGGGGCCGTTTTGTCCCAGCAGGTGGAGGGGGAGGATCGCCCGGTCCTATACATCAGCCGGAAGCTGTCGGTGCGTGAGGGGCGCTACAGCACGATCGAAAAGGAGTGCCTGGCGATCAAATGGGCGGTCCTCGCCCTCCGGTACTACCTGCTGGGGCGCTCTTTCACCCTCTGTTCGGACCACGCGCCCCTCCAGTGGCTCCACCGCATGAAAGATGCCAACGCGCGGATCACCCGTTGGTATCTGGCGCTCCAACCCTTTAATTTCAAGGTGGTCCACAGGCCGGGGGCGCAGATGGTCGTGGCTGACTTCCTCTCCCGTCAAGGGGGGGGGGGGGGGGGGGGGGGGAGTCGGCTGCAGGCCGGACGGCTGCCCGGCCTGAGTCGGGCGGTGGGGGTATGTGGCAGCGGGGGCGTGGTCAAGCACCGGTCTGTGACAGGAGGGCGGAGTTAGGGAAGGTAAGTGGCAGAATCACATCACCTGAGAGCAATTAACCTGTGTTTGTGTGTCTTCCCAGGGACCGCGCCCTATTTAGAGAGGGAGAGCGAGAGCAGAGGAGATCTCTCCCGAACCAGACACCTGATGTGTGTGTGTGTGCGTGTGTCTGGTTTAAACAGATTGTGTTCCCTGAAAAGTGGAAGCAATAAAACGATTTGTTGAACCTGATCTCTGTCCTGCCGTCCTCTGTGCTCCACCCACACCTAGGGAAAGCTACAATTATGTAAAAATATTATGTTCTTTGCTGTGCAAAGATGTTGCAGATTTGGCACTACCTATAATATCACTGCTTGGGTAGCAGTTGTAGCTCCTCATCACAGTTCATTTTAATTTGCAGATATGCAGTTAATGTGTCTGCAGCTATATTTTTTCTGTACTCAGTATGAATTTTCCTAACCAATGAAAAAGCCCTATCACTATCTGCATTGCTATGTGGGAAGCACAGCAAAGCAGTAAAAAATCGTTTCAGCATTGGAAACCTGGCAACACCCAGAGCAGTTTTTACATCGAAGACCTTTCCCCAATATACATCTATTATTTTCCTGGTCAATAAAAGAAAATCAGAGCACGGCAAACATGTAGATGGTGTTAAATTGCTTCCATCCCCTACTACACATTTTAGAGACAGGTTACCAACGGTCGTTACCACCATTACTCTTTATTCAATACTTTTCCAGTTTACTGACGACTGATGGTAGTAATGGGTGTTGGTCATCTGTGTCTACATATAATGTCTATCAGCAATTTAAATGTTTTGGGAAGCAAAACCAGAAATCACCGGGTAACTACAGTTGCCGTTGTATAAACGGTGACTCCCAGTATCGCCTCTCGAAATTATCATGATAATGGAGGAAGCTTTCCTACATGCAAACAGTAAAAACTTTTTAAAAAATAATTAAAAAATTCCCCACAAATGCTTACCTGTGCAGTCTTTGAATTGGGAAACATTTTTTTTCACTAGCTGTGAAAAATGGTCTGCCACAGTCAGGGGATGTTGTGTTCCACGAGAAATTGGCAGAACATAACTTCTGCAGCCGTCACAGAAGTCTGGGCAGTCCGAGCCAATGGACTTAAGTGACCGAGAAAACCACGTGCAAGTATAAAACCACATAAATCGAAAATAGTTCCGTTTCATTGGGCATGCGTGTTTGAAAAAATAAATGGTGGATGCTAAGAAAATTTTCTCGGAGTAACGGAAAAAATCTCTGATACAAAATGTAATTTTCCCATATGAAAATCAGTGTATGCCGTATTAGCCAAAAAAATGCATTTTCCCGTACAAAATATGGGGAAACTGTGTAACTTGATATGTATGCATAATGTTTCAGGAGTGTTATTATAGAACCTATATACCGTAAATCCTCTAATATAGGCCGGGGCCTTTATTTCACTCAAGTGCATCTTGGTCCAGGCCATTATTGGAAGGAGGCCAGAATTAGAGGCAGGCCTCTATTTCTATTTGAGCAAAACAGACTACCAGTGGAATGAATAAAAACGAGATTTTGTGTCTATTTGAACCTATAAAATAGGTTCATTTATTGAAAAAGTACAGTTACCATAATGGTATACAGAACATTATCAACAAATACCGGTAATTCAGACATCCTTTCCAGCAGCTACAATTTTTCTGTCAAATTTTCGTCTCTTCGCTGCCATGGTAAACACCGTTAGCCTGCTGGTGACTGAAAACTGAAGTCTCACGTTCGAGTCAAGTTGATGCTTGGTTGCCTGGTTACCACCAGACCTACTGGTAATCACAATCAGGGGCGCCTGCAGGGTTGAACTGTAAGGTACGCACTAGCGGTGTAGTCCCCCCCCCCCAAAAAAAAAACAAAAACGCTTGCGTGCTGCAGTTTCTATGAAGAGTCGATCTATAGGCTTATACACAAAACAACGATAGAACTTTAACTTGAAATTGAACAATAGCCTTCCATGAACACAGGCTGATATTTGAACAACATATGTGAACTACACACGACAATAAACAATAAACTCTTTATAGCCTCGATTAGAATCTAGTGAACTTGCTCAGCACTACCGCACGCACGACTCTGACACACTGTAGCGCAACGTGGGGTACATAGACTCGTTGAAAAACTCCCCGGGTATTTTTCTGAGTTTACCGAAAATCAGAGTAGAAGGAGCCACCCACCCTCTGTCTGGTTTGAAGCGGTTCTGTAGGACATTGAGCTTTACAGAGTCCGGTGCACATTTTAAGGCATCTGGTTGAAGTTTACCTATGTCTGATAAATCTGATGTCAGTGGTAGCGGGCTGACTCGTGGCTCATTAGTAAAGCTATCTGATGGCTCATTTGTCAGCAAGGTGGAGCAACCATCTACTTCTGATCGTAAGGGACATGGGGAGATGTAGGTGTTCTTATATGAAATTCACTGGATGTATGGCTAGTTTCAAACTCAGAGGTAGATGAAGGCAATTCCCTCAAAGGAACTGAGCTAGCATCCAGCTGCAGCGTACTGCTGCTAGGTTGCGGAGGACTGGAAGCTGCCGGTGCCGTGTTACTAGCTGATACTGGAGAGGACTGGCAAGCAGATGACACCCCTGGATCACTGCTTTTGGACTTTTTCGTAAAAGTCTGAAACAAGCTCGTTTGTTTCAGGGTTTGTTTACTCATTTTTGACTCGCTTCTCAATAAATTCTCGCACAAGCTCTGACTACTGACGATTGTCTGTCTCCGTTTCTCAAAACTGGAGAGAATCTCAGTGGTGCAAGAAAAGTATATCTGCATTGACCAATGAGCTTTCTTGGTCACGCACACCCCGCCCACTCCTGAAGCACACAAATGCGCCGGCACACACATGTCTCTCTCTCTCTCTCTCTCTCTCTCTTTCTCAAATTATGTTGCATTGCCAAAGCATTCAGGTAACAATTATAATTAAAAAAAATATCTCTCTCCCCAAGGTATGCCTAGTGCGTACGGCCATACGCCTGGCGGCGCCACTGATGTCTTTCAGATCGGAACGATTGTGTAAGGCCACTATGATCTCAGAAACATCGTTGGTTATAGCCCCGGCCTGTATTAGAGTCCGGCCATTATTTACCTCCTCCGACAGCGAGACCGGCCAATATTAGAATCCCGGCCAGTAATGGAATACAGGCCAGTATTAGAGGATTTACTGTATGAGCATCAGTAAGTTGTAACCAACTGGGACATCCTTGCCCCCCATACTTTTTCTAGACATGGAACTGACCTGTGTGTGCTACTGTTTTCTTGGGTATAACTTTAAGCATGTTTTTCTTGAATCTTCTGACATTTTCTTGTAAATTATATTCAATTTGTACTGTCATTAGCAACTAATGTCTAGTGTAGCCTTTGAAGATCACAAAAATGTGCCTGGAAATAGCTGAGAAACCATCTCCAGACATCTAAAGCCCTTCAGCCTCTGGGGCCCTAAGGCAGGCCCTAAACCCCCGGTCACATTGTTCCAGGCCTTTGGCCTGTCATTCCTGTCATTCGGACAGGCTGAAATTTGGACGGACAGACAACATTTCAGACTTGTCTGTCCTGTGACAGTCTGCTTAAAATTCCTCATTTCCCACACTGTTACAGTGTATGTTACAGTGAACCTATTCATTTCAGTTTCAATGGTACTTACAGTATGTCACATACTAGGCATTCTTTAGTATTATAATTCAGTAGTGTATAGTACATTAAGTAGAAGTGCTTTAATTAATGTTCTCTAACAGCATGGTTCTGACAGTAGTTCTGGTTGCAAGGCAAATCCCAAATATATACATTATATGGTCAAAGGTTTGTAAACACATGACCATCACACCCATATGTGGGTCTTCCCCAAACTGTTACCACAAAGCACATAATTATATATGATGTGTAGCATTTCCAATTGCCATTGTTTCAGCATGACAGTGTCCCTGTGCACAAACCAAGGCCCATAAAGACATGATTGCCAAGGTTGGTGTGGAAGAACTCAAGTGGCCTTTTAGGAAAGTTTACATGGAAACTTTTTTTTAAAGGACAAACTTTTTATTCTGAACAATACATTCAGAAGTTTGGACACCTTGTATAGCATGTACAGTCAAATTCATAGGAGCGCTCCATACTTAAGAGAATATGGTAAAGCCTGACCTCTGCTAAGCTAATTTCACTACCTGTCCAAAAACATCCAGTGGATGAATACATAAAGTATATTATTTTGTTTGTCTGTTTGTTTTTGTTCCTTCATTTACAGCAATTTCTTATAGTTTGTTTAAATTTATTGACAACTTTTTAATGCATGTTTGCTCATCTCATCTCATTATCTCTAGCCGCTTTATCCTGTTCTACAGGGTCGCAGGCAAGCTGGAGCCTATCCCAGCTGACTACGGGCGAAAGGCGGGGTACACCCTGGACAAGTCGCCAGGTCATCACAGGGCTGACACATAGACACAGACAACCATTCACACTCACATTCACACCTACGGTCAATTTAGAGTCACCAGTTAACCTAACCTGCATGTCTTTGGACTGTGGGGGAAACCGGAGCACCCGGAGGAAACCCACGCGGACACGGGGAGAACATGCAAACTCCACACAGAAAGGCCCTCGCCGGCCACGGGGCTCGAACCCAGGACCTTCTTGCTGTGAGGCGACAGCGCTAACCACTACACCACCGTGCCGCCCCTGCATGTTTGCTATGGTATATAATTTTGATGACAACTGTTAGCACATAGGATTATACCATGATCATTAAAAGTGCTATTCTCAGCTAATATACAAGTTTGTATCTACACCTTATTGGGGCAAAACACAGTTCAATTCAGCAAACACAAAGTATATGTACAGAGCAGGCTTATACCACTGTTCCGAAAAAGCTACTAGGCAATCTCTCCATACTGGTCTAAAATAGTTTCAATGACTGTGACTATTAAACCAAATGAGAAAGGTTTAGGGATTTTTCAGAAATAGGCAGTGTCATTTACATCTTCATTTCATCGGTGGGTGGCCTGAACACAGTGACATTCCTCAAGATTCTGAGACACGTGGTGAGCCCTCTAACACATTTTTTAAAAAAGTGTAAATAGCCAGGCAGCTCTTTGACATCCTTCCTCAACCCTTGGCATACAGTTCCCTTTTCTCACCACAGTGACATTGTGGCTATATAATAACCAAAGAAGTCGTGAGTTTGAGGAGTCATGTATTTCAGTCTGATGGGAGTGTAGGCGGGAGCAAAAAGAGCGGTATCTGATATTTAACTGATCTGATGTTTAATTTAACTTTTATCATTACTGCTGTGAAACATGACTCTAGACAAGTGCAGTAGTTGAGGAGTGTCCCAACAGGTAGCACATAAGAATTGCTAATAATCTCTAGCCCTATAGTCCACCTGAAATACTGCTTTAGTCACAGTTATGTCTGCTATGTGAAGTATTTGTAGGCATTGAGATAAAGTGTAAAATGGTTGGATTTCATCTGCATGCATCATTGGTCTGAAATTTTACTGTGGCATGCTTCTAAGAACTCATTTTATTCAGAGATTTTCCTACAGTTTGAAAGTTTTACAGAACAACATACATCAAATTCAATTATGGAGTTAAAGGATATGGGACATGGATTTTTACCTGGGCATAATTATGTATAAAGGACATAAGAAATGCCATCTAAATCACTGCAGGGCGTCAAAAATGTGAAAATCATCACATTATTCAAGTTTTTTTATACATCAGCGTAAAACAAGGATTCGTTAATGAGCTAGGTGGTCACGTGACCCATGACGTCACAAAAACTTTCCAAGGAGCCAGCGCTTGGGAATCTAATGTAAACAGGTTACCGAAATGGACACCATCGACAGTGACATTCCCGATGTTTCACAGAGATGTGAAGTTAGACCCTATCAATTCAAACCGATAGCTGGAAATTCACATGAACATGGATCTTGTCTTTAATCTGACGGGTCAGATGATTCTGAGAGTGAGAGTTCATTCAGCCCTCATGAAACTGAAAGCGGTTGGCTCGATAACACTTCCTGGTAAGTTAAAAACAATTCTGCTCAAAGGCTAATGATCTGTTGAAAGAAGTATTATTTTTGTATCATACATTGAAAGTTTATCATAGATCTAGCTAAAGTCCGTTGCAAGCTAGTTTTTTTTTTTGCTGATATTTTTCGAGATTGATTGGGATACAATGCTTCCAGAGTCCGAGATGAAAACATTCAAAATGGCAAAACGAGTCAGAATTATGATAATCAATAATTGATACACCCAAAATTATAATACTAATCCTTACCTCGGCTTTCAGACGCTTAGCACAGAGGTCTTCAACAGGGGGGTCGCGAAATCGCACCGGATCACTCATATCAACAAAAATATTCCTGCCCTGTCCCCTGGCCTCTGTGCAGGGATGCAAACAGCGCGCCTTTCGGCGGATGCCGCCTTTTTCACGGCTGAATCGCGCAGATCCGATTTTAAAAAAAAAATAGCGATATTAATTCACGAAACATGAAACATGAAGTATAAGGATGAGAAAAAAACAGTTTAAATCGGGAAGCTGCGCACATTTGTGCAGCCTGGCGCAAATGTGCGCAGCTTCCCGATTTAAACTGTTTTTTTTCTCATCCTTATACTTCCTGTTTCATGTTTCATGAATTAATATCGCTCAGTACCTGAGTATTAATGTTGAAAGAATCCTCAGTGAAATGGTCTGAACACAGTTTGTGAGAAACAGTAGGTGCAAAGTTTTTTCAACAGGTGTTCTGTAAAGTTATCCTACCTCTTGGATTTGTCCTACCAAGCCTACTGCGCATGCGCGAAGCCTACTGCGCATGCGCAGGTGAGCCCACACTTTCCTCAGCTTCGGGTCCTTGGGGAATGCAAAAAAACTTACTCCAGGGCATTTCCCATTGGAATTATTGCAACCATAAGCAGCACAATACACCATGATGTCCAATGTATGATGTCCAATGTACTTTAAAGACTATAAAAACAATTTTCTTGTCATCCACTTCTCCATTCATCTACCCACTTGTGCTGTGCCCGAAAGTTTTTGTGACGTATGATCACGTGACAGCGGCTCTTCCGGTTGCAAAAAATGCATATCGGAAGTCGAGCAGAAATGCCATATAATCATCACGAATATAACGATTTTGCTGAATTTAATAGATGATTTTGTATTTGTTGATGCAATTAATTCATATTTTTAATGGAAAGAAACTGATATAGCGTGCATTTATGTTTCATGTCCCATATCCTTTAAATGAGTCTGATATCCATCCATCCATTATCTGTAACTGCTTATCCTGTGCAGGGTCACAGGCAAGCTGGAGCCTATCCCAGTTGACTATGGGCAAGAGGCGGGGTACACCCTGAACAAGTTGCTAGGTTATCGCAGGGCTGACACATAGAGACAAACAACCATTCACACCTACGGTCAATTTAGAGCCACCAATTAGGCCCTGTCCACACGGCAACGGATTCAGGTGACTCCGATACAATTGCTTATCGTTTAGGCCTGGCGTCCACACGGCACCGGCGTTTTGGGTGCCCAAAACGCAATCTTTTTGAGAACGGGTTCCAGAGTGGAAAGATCTGGCAACGTTGCCGTTGTGAAGTCATCTGGATGAGTAGAACGGATTTGTTTACGATGACGTCACAACCACATGACTGTGAGTGCTTCACGCCGGGTAGAAGTGTAACGAATATCACCAGGATCTCATCTCATCTCATTATCTCTAGCCGCTTTATCCTTCTACAGGGTCGCAGGCAAGCTGGAGCCTATCCCAGCTGACTACGGGCGAAAGGCGGGGTACACCCTGGACAAGTCGCCAGGTCATCACAGGGCTGACACATAGACACAGACAACCATTCACACTCACATTCACACCTATGGTCAATTTAGAGTCACCAGTTAACCTAACCTGCATGTCTTTGGACTGTGGGGGAAGCCGGAGCACCCGGAGGAAACCCACGCGGACACGGGGAGAACATGCAAACTCCACACAGAAAGGCCCTCGCCGGCCCCGGGGCTCGAACCCAGGACCTTCTTGCTGTGAGGCGACAGTGCTAACCACTACACCACCGTGCCGCCCTATCACCAGGATATCACCAGGAAAAAGCCTTACAGAGCAATAGTGAGAGTGAAACACGAGCTTGGATATTATCTCATTCTCATTATCTCTAGCCGCTTTATCCTTCTACAGGGTTGCAGGCAAGCTGGAGCCTATCCCAGCTGACTACAGGCGAAAGGTGGGGTACACCCTGGACAAGTCGCCAGGTCATCACAGGGCTGACACATAGACACAGACAACCATTCACACTCACATTCACACCTACGGTCAATTTAGAGTCACCAGTTAACCTAACCTGCATGTCTTTGGACTGTGGGGGAAACCAGAGCACCCGGAGGAAACCCACGCGGACACGGGGAGAACATGCAAACTCTGCACAGAAAGGCCCTCGCCAGCCCCGGGGCTCGAACCCAGGACCTTCTTGCTGTGAGGCGACAGCACTAACCACTACACCACCGTGCCGCCCCGGATATTATTATTATTATTATTATTATTATTATGTTCAGTGTTAGTTCACAGTAGTAATGCAAGAAGCAGAATAGTGACAGTAATAGTGAAGCAAAAACATGCAATTGTACAAACACTGCAGCTCTACAGCAAAATATTCATTTATGAAATGGTCTGATTCTTAACACCAGTAGTGCCAATGATCTTCTCATTGCGATGCGAGTTGTCAACAAATCCTATAACTTGGTTCATGAAATGCACTTACAAAATATTTTCACTGTGAATATTTATTGTGTAATGGTGCAAAGTGAGAGAGAGAGACAGAGAGAGACTCTGCCCTTAGGGCAGAGTCAATCCCGCCAGCAAAAATAGGGGAAAAAAGGAGCGATCTCACCTCTTCAGATGTTGGTTTTAGTCCTACAGTACATTCCTCAAAAAGGGCGTAGAGGAGCAAATTAATCCATCAACGTGTAGTATTCAATTTATTCCGGACCATTAAAGACGCCGCCTTCCGCGTAGAATCATACGTCATCCTCGCCGCCATATTGGATAGGTCAAAGTGGAGAATAAAGATTCATGCGCTGCCTTTAACTGTACCAACAGGTTTACCGTCCAAATGAGATCACATGGGATTACCTTTCACAGGTGAGAAACAACAAATTAATCCATCAACGTGTAGTATTCAATTTATTCCGGACCATTAAAGACGCCGCCTTCCGCGTAGAATCATACGTCATCCTCGCCGCCATATTGGAAAGGTCAAAGCGGAGAATAAAGATTAGTTGCGTTTAACTGTACCAACAGGTTTGCCGTCCAAATGAGATCACATGGGATTACCTTTCACAGGTGAGACTGGAAAAATACTTTTCATTGTATTTGGTCATTATAATGTAATTTTACGAACAGATTTTCCTGACTTTGTGGCTAATATGAAGTCTCGCACATAATAGTTTATGCGCATGCGTCCTTACTACTTCTATTGTTCTGGTGTCTCCGAAGGGACTGTCTTACAGCGCCCCTAGAGGTGTGGCATGTGTATTGCATCGTTTTCAGCAAGCGTTGCGTTGCCATATGGACCTGATATTTTACTGATCGTTGCCCATTTGGACGCGATATATTTTTAAATAACATCTCGTTGCCGTTGTCGTGTGGATGTAGCCTTAGTCTAACCTGCATGTCATTGGACTGTGGGGGAAACCAGAGCACCCAGAGGAAACCCACGCAGACATGGGGAGAACATGCAAACTCCACACAGAAAGGCACCCATTGGCCACTGGGCTCAAACCCAGAACCTTCTTGCTATGAGGCAACAGTGCTAACCACTACACCACCGTGCCGCCTGTGTCTAATATGTATGGCCAAAATAATATCAGTAAGGTTTTGTACGTAAGTAACTCAATAAAAATATTTGGTTTTCTTGTCAATTTTTTAAAACACTCATCATTTTTGAATGCTGTCAACACATTTGTGACCTTTGGGCTCGAAATGTGAAATTAGAGAATTTTGTAGTACCACAACTGAACAGAAAGTTCTCAATCTAAATCCACCAGTATCACCATTAAGCCTTGTATTTGATGGTGAAGGCTTGGAAGCAATGTCTGTGGCTTGACTTTGTTCTCACCATAACCATAACCATTCTCTCTCTCTCTCTCTCTGTGATGCAGCAAGATCCCTGTGAACAGTTTTTGATAGTCTCCATTTCTGTCCTCCAAAGAGTGAGTGAGTGAGAGAGAGAGAGAGAGAGAGAGAGAGAGTGTGTGAGAGAGAGAGAGAGAGAGAGAGAGGAATGGTTATGGTGAGAGCAAAGCCAAGCCACAGACATTGCTTCAGCATGTTTTAAACATGCCACAAAAATAGAATGTCTTAAGCCAAAAAAAAAAATGGAGCAACACATCAAAAATAAAATAAAAATTTTGTGTAAGACTCTGTCACAGATATTCATTTAATGAAACTTTGTCTGCTTGAATTTTGAGGCTTTAATATGTAATTAATGGTGGATCTCTCACTCGTGTTTAGGCCAAGGCTGTCATGTCGTCTTCCAAGAGTGATTTACATTTTATCCATTTTACTTACTCCTCCAAAGCCTAGCTAGAAAAGCAAACCAGGCATTTACAGTTCAATGAAGGCTATGTAAAATCAACCAAAAGATTGTTAATGTGATTGTGTCCATCTGAGGTAAAAGCACATGAATGAATGTTTCCAAATTACTCACAGGCCAGTGGCTAATGCTGCTAGAATTGAAAGCGTCTGGCTAAGCACAGTCACAGGCATCTTGTGATGGTGAGTTTCAGGTCTTCAAACATTGTACAATGTGCTCTATTTACTCATGTTTCTCTCCTTCAGTAGGGTTTTCTTCTAGAGAAATTTGAGATTTATGATTTATTTTATTGTAAATGGAAACTTAACTGACCTTACTATCAGCATCAGCAACGTGTATTATATCTTATTGGTCAACAGGATACTGAGAGAATTTTAACAAAACCAAAATTGCTATATTTTAAATATTCTTTAAGGATGTCACTAATTTACAAACATATATGTATTTATTATTATTTAAATGTAGGAGTTCTTTTGAGAATGTTTTTGTTAGAGGAATGGTAAGTTATTTCTTCAACTGGAGAAAACTGAAACTTTGAATTATTATGTGTACTGGTATTTATACTATGATTTTGCACCTTCTCCTGTAGTGTACTAATAATTCTGGATTGTATACACTATTATATTTTATGATTATATATTGCAGAATGCTTTATGTTTTATATCATAATTATCACTACATGTGTTTGTTTAACTAGTACACATTGTCAGTAAAGGAACACATGAAATGTGTTTATCACAGAGGGACTCCAACTGTTTGTTCTAAAAGCAATTTCTAAATAATATTTCAAGTATATAGTAGTAATTTAAATACAATCATTTGTAGTAGACTTAAATCTGATGTCAATCCAAATGATAAAATTTGAATAAATATTATTATTCTTTTGGGAAAATATGTAGTAATGTGTATGCAAATCCGTTTCTGTTGTCTCCATCTCATAATGAAATGTACAAGTATGTAAGTAAAAACATACATCATGAACTACATGCCTTGGATTAAATGTTGTATATACAGGCAAGTTTTTCTCCTGCTGAACAGTTCCATTACTGTTAGTAGTAGTGAAGTATTGTATATGGAAGAGTAATAAAGCATCTTACATACTGCACTGCTCTCCAGTGGACACAGTCCTCACTGCATACAAATAACTGCACTGTAAAAAAAAATCCCTATTAAAAAAAATTAAATAAATAAAAAAATAAAACAATAACCAACTGGCAGAAGGGTTGCCATTGTGTGACTGTAAAATTAATTTTTTTTTTACTTTCCAAAAATTGACGATTTTGTACTGTTAATTAAAAATACAGTATGACATTGTTTTTTCAAGTACTTTCACAGTTAATTGAAAAATATAATATATAGCTGTTTTTTTCCTTTTACAGTATCTTATAGTTGACTGGTGGCATGGTGGTGTAGTGGTTAGCATTGTCGCCTTGCAGCAAGAAGTTTCTGAGTTCGAGGCCAGTGGCCTGCGGGGACCTTTCTGTGTGGAGTTTTGCATGTTCTCCCCATGTCTGTGTGGGTTTTCCCCACCATCCAAAGACATGCAGTTAGGTTAACTGGCTACTCTAAATTGTCCATAGGTGTGAATGTGTACATGTGGTTGTTTCCCCAAGCCCGGAAATGGGAGGGTTGTGGCAGGAAGGGCATCTGGCCTAAAACTATGCTCCAATTAATTTGACATGTGGATCAATAGGGTCCACATGGCCGTGACCCCACACACATAAGTGGGACAAGCTGGAAGGAGTGAGTGAGTATCTTACAGTTAACTTATTTGTGTTAATGCACTTTTTAGTTTGTATTTTTACATACATTTTAATAAACCTGCTTTTTAATCGAAATTATTATTGAATTAATAAGTTATACACACAAAGTCACACCACATATGATTAAAGATAAGTTTGTTAAGAAAAAAGGTGACAATAGCCCTTACTGGTTTTCAGTCATCCCAAAATCTGTCCAAACCTGGCTAAAAGCACAGAAAACAAAATATAATTTTAAGTGAAGAACAGAGCTAAATGACTGATTTTCAGTCATGTAATTACAATGCAAGAGAAAAAGTCCACAGCTTCTTATTGCACTTTGTTTAATTTTTAAATAAAAGTTTTAAACTGCACACGCAGAAAAATTGCATGTTAACCTCCTTGTGTTGCTTGATTAATACACAATCTTCTTCTTCCTCCTTGTCCAGCGCTATTGCCAGGTCAGGGTCCATGTGGACCCTACAGTGGTGCTTGAAAGTTTGTGAACCCTTTAGAATTTTCGATATTTCTGCATAAATATGACCTAAAACATCATTAGATTTTCACACAAGTCCTAAAAGTAGATAAAGAGAACCCAGTTAAACAACTAAGACAAAAATATTATACACGGTCATTTATTTATTGAGGAAAATGATCCAATATTACATATCTGTGAGTGGCAAAAGTATGTGCCCCTTTGCTTTCAGTATCTGGTGTGACCCCCTTGTGCAGCAATAACTGCAACTAAACATTTCTGCTAACTGTTGATCAGTCCTGCACACTGGCTTGGAGGAATTTTAGCCTATTCCTCCGTACAGAACAGCTTCAACTCTGGGATGTTGGTGGGTTTCCTCACATGAACTGCTCGCTTCAGGTCCTTCCACAACAATTCAACTGGATTAAGGTCAGGACTTTGACTTGGCCATTCCAAAACGTTAACTTTATTCTTCTTTAACCATTCTTTGGTAGAACAACTTGTGTACTTAGGGTCGTTGTCTTGCTGCATGACTCACCTTCTCTTGAGATTCAGTTCATGGACAGACGTCCTGACATTTTCCTTTAGAATTCGCTGGCATAATTCAGAATTCATTGTTCCATTAATGATGGCAAGCCGTCCTGGCCCAGATGCAGCAAAACAGGCCCAAACCATGATAATACCACCACCACATTTCACAGATGGGATAAGGTTCTTATGCTGGAATGCAGTGTTTTCCTTTCTCCAAACATAATGCTTTCAAAAAGTTTTATTTTGGTCTCATTCATCCACAAAACATTTTTCCAATAGCCTTCTGGCTTGTCCACATGATCTTTAGCAAACTGCAGATGAGCAGCAATGTTCCTTTTGGAGAGCAGTGGCTTTCTCCTTGCAACCCTGCCATGCACACCATTGTTGTTCAGTGTTCTCCTGATGGTGGACTCATGAACATTAGCCAATGTGAGAGAGGCTTTCAGTTGCTTAGAAGTTACCCTGGGGTCCTTTGTGACCTCGCTGACTACTACACGCCTTGCTCTTGGAGTGATCTTTGTTGGTTGACCACTCCTGGGGAGGGTAACCATGGTCTTGAATTTCCTCAAATTGTACACAATCTGTCTGACTGTGGATTGGTGGAGTCCAAACTCTTTAGAGATGGTTTTGTAACCTTTTCCAGCCTGATGAGCATCAACAACGCTTCTCTGAGGTCCTCAGAAATTTCTTTGTTTGTGCCATGATACACTTCCACAAACATGTGTTGTGAAGATCAGACTTTGATAGATCCCTGTTCTTTAAATAAAACAGGGTGCCCACTCACACCTGATTATAACCCCATTGATTGAAAACACCTGACTCTAATTTCACCTTCAAATTAACTGCTAATCCTAGAGGTTCACATACTTTTGCCACTCACAGATATGTAATATTGGCTCATTTTCCTCAATAAATAAATGACCAAGTATAATATTTTTGTCTCATTTGTTTAACTGGATTCTCTTTATCTACTTTTACGACTTGTATGAAAATCTGATGATGTTTTAGGTCATATTTATGCAGAAATATAGAAAATTATAAAGGGTTCACAAACTTTCAAGCACCACTGCTACTTTTCCACATGTCATATTAATTGGAGCATAGTTTTATGCCAGATGCCCTTCCTGCCACAATCCTCCCATTTTTGGGCTTGGGAAACAACCATTCACACTTAATGGGCAATTTAGAGCGGCCAATTAGCTTAAATGGGGGAAACTTTGGGGGAAACTGGAGCACCCAGAGGCAGGCTTGTAGTACTCGAGTCCAGGACTCAGACTCAAGTCTGACTCGTGCCCTAATTTTAAGGACTTATGACTCGACTTGGACTCAAGCACTGATGACTTAGACTCGGACTCATGCATTAACTGCATTCGGACTTGTAAATTGGAGATGAGGACTTGGATTTTCTCTTTATTTTTTCTAACATGCCATAATAATTTGGCATAAGATATTTATATCTACATTCATTTTGTACTAATTTCGTGCAAGTGTGTCATACATGTGCGCCTTGGTTTGTGCATTAGATAGACTCTCAGATGCACTCCGGCCAGCACGCACACCAAGTGGACTCTCACGCGCGCACTGTAAATGACTCACTGTGATGTGAAATGCGTGGGCCCAGGTGATGAGTCTGTGGCGAAGATGCTTAGGTACGTAGAGAAGACGAGGTGGGAGATGAATGGGGCTGGTTTGTGGTTGTGACTTCCTTATTTCCTTGTCCAGCTCCCAGGTGATAGATCATACAAAACACTGGGGTGAGAGAATGGGATGTGAAACTGAATCTTGGTGAGATGGACGAAAGGCCCGGGATAGGGCATCTGCTTTAGTGTTCTTGGTACCTGGACGGAATGAAATTGTGAAGTTGAATTGGGTGAAAAATAGTGCCCACCTGGCCTGACATGAATTTAACCTTTTGTCTTTCCTGAGATATTCAAAGTTTTTGTGATCCGTGAGGATTATGAAGGGGTGAGTAGCTCCCTCTAATTAATGTCACCACTCCTTGAGGGCCAGTTTAATGGTGAGCAGCTCTCTGTTCCCACATCATAATTCCTCTCTGCTGAAGATAGTTTCTTTGATAAGAAAGCTACTGGGTGTAGCTTCTGTTTCTCCCCAAAACGTTGAGAAAGAATTGCCTCCACTTCTGTATCAGACACATCAACTTCTACAACCCCGATTCCAAAAAAGTTGGGACAAAGTACAAATTGTAAATAAAAAGGGAATGCAATGATGTGGAAGTTTCAAAATTCGATATTTTATTCAGAATAGAACATAGATGACATATCGAATGTTTAAACTGAGAAAATGTATCATTTAAAGAAAAAAATTAGGTGATTTTAAATTTCATGACAACACATCTCAAAAAAGTTGGGACAAGGCCATGTTTACCACTGTGAAACATCCCCTTTTCTCTTTACAACAGTCTGTAAACGTCTGGGGACTGAGGAGACAAGTTGCTCAAGTTTAGGGATAGGAATGTTAACCCATTCTTATCTAATGTAGGATTCTAGTTGCTCAACTGTCTTAGGTCTTTTTTGTCATATCTTCTGTTTTATGATGCGACAAATGTTTTCTATGGGTGAAAGATCTGGACTGCACGCTGGCCAGTTCAGTACCCGGACCCTTCTTCTATGCAGCCATGATGCTGTAATTGATGCAGTATGTGGTTTGGCATTGTCATGTTGGAAAATGCAAGGTCTTCCCTGAAAGAGACGTCGTCTGGATGGGAGCATACAGTATGTTGCTCTAGAACCTGGATATACCTTTCAGCATTGATGGTGTCTTTCCAGATGTGTAAGCTGCCCATGCCACACGCACTAATGCAACCCCATACCATCAGAGATGCAGGCTTCTGAACTGAGCGCTGATAACAACTTGGGTTGTCCTTCTCCTCTTTAGTCCGAATGACACGGCGTCCCTGATTTCCATAAAGAACTTCAAATTTTGATTCATCTGACCACAGAACAGTTTTCCACTTTGCCACAGTCCATTTTAAATGAGCCTTGGCCCAGAGAAGACATCTGTGCTTCTGGATCATGTTTAGATACGGCTTCTTCTTTGAACTATAGAGTTTTAGCTGGCAACGGCGGATGGCACAGTGAATTGTGTTCACAGATAGTGTTCTCTGGAAATATTCCTGAGCCCATTTTGTGATATCCAATACAGAAGCATGCCTGTATGTGATGCAGTGCCGTCTAAGGGCCCGAAGATCACGGGCACCCAGTATGGTTTTCCGACCTTGACCCTTACGCACAGAGATTCTTCCAGATTCTCTGAATCTTTTGACGATATTATGCACTGTAGATGATGACATGTTCAAACTCTTTGCAATTTTACACTGTTGAAGTCCTTTCTGATATTGCTCCACTATTTGTCAGCGCAGAATTAGGGGGATTGGTGATCCTCTTCCCAGCTTTACTTCTGACAGCCGCTGCCACTCCAAGATGCTCTTTTTATACCCAGTCATGTTAATGACCTATTGCCAATTGACCTAATGAGTTGCAATTTGGTCCTCCAGCTGTTCCTTCTTTGTACCTTTAACTTTTCCAGCCTCTTATGGCCCTTTTCCACTTCCCTTTTTCAGCTCACTTCAGCTCGCTTCAGCTCACTTCAGCCCGACACGGCTCGCGTTTCGACTACCTCAAAACAGCATGACTCAGCTCACTTCAGCCCTGCTTAGCACCCAAAACTCGCACGGTTTTGGAGTGGGGCTGAAGCGAGCCAAACCGAGCCGAGTGGGGCTAGGGGCGTGAGGAGACACTCCCCTGTGCACTGATTGGTGAGGAGGAGTGTCCTCACATGCCCACACATGCCCCGTGAGCACGCTGGGATCTGTAAACACCGTAAACTCGGAAGAAGAAGAATTATGAGAATTTCTGAAGCCTTATGCGCCTCGCCTCATCTATACGCTCTTGCCAGTATCTGTTGGCATTGTCGGTGACAACAAGCCACAGAACCAAGACCAGCAACACTAACGACTCCATGTCCTCCATGTTTATTGTTTACTCTCCGGGGTGTGAGACTACCGCTTAAAAGATCACTGATGTCACTGTTTGCGACGCTTAACGACATCACGTGACGTCCACCCACTTTCGCTAACTCCACCCAATGTGTCCACCCACTTCCAGCCAGCATGGTTCAGCGCGGTTGTAGTCGAAATGCAACTCCAACAGCCCCACTCAGCTCCACTCAGCACGGCACGGCTCAGCCCGACTCAGCCGCGTTTGTAGTGGAAAAGCGGCATTATCGTCCTTGTCCCAACTTTTTTGAGATGTGTTCTCATCTCATCTCATTATCTCTAGCCGCTTTATCCTTCTACAGGGTCACAGGCAAGCTGGAGCCTATCCCAGCTGACTACGGGCGAAAGGCGGGGTACACCCTGGACAAGTCGCCAGGTCATCACAGGGCTGACACATAGACACAGACAACCATTCAAACCTACAGTACGGTCAATTTAGAGTCACCAGTTAACCTAACCAGCATGTCTTTGGACTGTGGGGGAAACCGGAGCACCCGGAGGAAACCCACGCAGACATGGGGAGAACATGCAAACTCCACACAGAAAGGCCCTTGCCGGCCACGGGGCTCGAACCCGGACCTTCTTGCTGTGAGGCGACAGCGCTAACCACTACACCACCATGCCGCCCCTTGAGATGTGTTGCTGTCATGAAATTTCAAATGAGCCAATATTTGGCATGAAATTTCAAAATGTCTCACTTTCGACATTTGATATGTTGTCTATGTTCTACTGTGAATACGATATCAGTTTTTGAGATTTGTAAATTATTGCATTCCGTTTTTATTTATAATTTGTACTTTGTCCCAACTTTTTTGGAATCGGGGTTGTACGATGAAAGGCTTAGTTGGGTCGGGATGCTGGAGTACAAGGGCCGAAGTGAAGGCTAACTTGAGCTGACTGAAAGCTTCCTCTGCCTCTGGGTTCCACTGAAGGTGCTTGGATCCCTTCTTCAGCAATGCTGTTAAGGGAGCCACAATAGTGCTGAAACCCTGAATGAACTGGTGGTAGAAGTTCGCAAAGCCCAAGAAATGCTGAAGGTCCCTTATGGTTTTGGGTGTCGGCCAGGAAGTGACAGCAGCTCCAAGAAGAGAAACAAGCTCCAGTTAGTTCAAAATGCAGCAGCAAGAGTCCTTACTAGAACTAGAAAATATGACCACATCACCCCTGTCTTATCCACACTGCATTGGCTCCCAATCAAATTTTGTATTGATTATAAAATACTACTATTGACCTTTAAAGCACTAAATGGTCTCGCACCACAGTACCTGAGTGAACTTCTGCTCCTCTATGACCCGCCACGCCTACTTAGATCAAAAGGTGCAGGCTATCTGCTGGTACCTCGTATAGTGAAGGCTACATCAGGGGGCAGAGCCTTTTCTTACAAAGCCCCACAGTTATGAAACAGCCTACCAAGTAATGTTCGGGAATCAGACACAGTCTCAGCGTTTAAGTCTAGGCTGAAAACATATCTGTTTAGTCAAGCCTTTTGTTAATGGTGTTTATGAGGTAAAGGTGTAGATCTGGAGGGTCCTCAGACATAGAGTGTTTTGGTAAACTGGGATGTATGGATGCTGTCAGTCCCCACTCGCTTGCTCACTTGAGTTTGTTGACAGTGTAGTGACTGCTGCTTTATGTCCCGGGGCTCCCTCATGTCTGTGTTACCTTCTAGCTCTCCCCTTTTAGTTATGCTGTCATTGTTAGTTGTCGGAGTCCCTACTTGTACTCAGTACAATATGTATACTGTTCCTACTTATTCAGGTGACATTGGGCATACCTAACAACCTGTGTTTTTCTCTCCCTCTCTCCCCCCCTCCCCCCAAATCTGTCCCTCTGAGTTACATGGAGTCAACAGGAAATCTTTTGGTGGAGACCTCAACTGGCTCTCGTAGCCTGCAGGGAATCGGCCATCAGACATTCTGTCGCATGTCCCAGACCCAGTTAAATGTAACTGAATTGTCTTGGCCAGCCCTAAGGGTCCCATCTGCATCTGTCTGCACTCACTCTGATCTATAATTCCAACGGTCTCATTGCTGAGGAGTGTGCTCCCATCACCCAATCAAGCATCCAGCCAGAGCAGGTCATGATATTTTTTAACCATATTAACATGCCATTGTTGTGTATTATGCCTGATGTCAGGACTCTCATCTCTGCGAGCCTACCACACAGACTTAATACTTGTGTTATTTTTAGATATTGACACCTGTTGCCCACACTTATTCAGGTGACATTGGGCATACCTAACAACCTGTGTTTTCTTTCCCCCCCCCCCCCCCAAAAAAAAAAAATCTGTCCCTCTGAGTTACATGTCGGTCCTGGGATCGAGATTCTGACCTCTTCTGCTCCTTGGACCTGCTTGATCCATCCTGGTGCCCTGTGTCTGGTTGGAGTCTCATCACATCGCTCCTGTGGAGGATGGCCCCATGAGGACAGTTGAAAGTCACACCTGGAGGACACTCTAGACTCTTACAGTAATGTTTTTATGGCTGAGGACTACTGTTGACTTGCTAACTTTAGGACTGCAGTTGTCATGAACAGTTTTGCACTCAAGTTTCCATCAATGAAGAGTTACATCAACGAAACTGTCTTCATGTTAAAACTGTTAATATTATAGTCATGCTGTCTGTTGTTGCCCAAATGAGGATGGGTTCCCTTTTCAGTCTGGTTCCTCTCGAGGTTTCTTCCTCATGTCGTCTGAGGGAGTTTTTCCTTGCCACCGTTGCCACAGGCTTGCTCATTGGGGATAGATTAGGGATAAAATTAGCTCATGTTTTAAGTCATTCAAATTCTGTAAAGCTGCTTTGCAACAATGTTTATTGTTAAAAGCGCTATACAAATAAACTTGACTTGAAACTTGACTTGACAGCAGATACTTTTGATGAGTCCATGCTTATCCCTTCTGGGCTGATGATATAGCCAAGGAAGGAGATTTGGCTTTGATGAAATTCACATTTCTCTGCCTTAATGTAGAGATGATTCTCCAGTAAGCATTTGAGAATGGCTCTGACATGTTCCTGGTGACTTCTTTCATCTGGGGAGTATATCAGGATATCATCAATGTAAGCGATGGCATATCTATGTAGCATGTCCCATAGCACATCATTAATAAGGCACTGGAATACTCTGGGCGCTGAAGAAAGGCCATAAGGCATTACCCAGTATTCAAAGTGTCCGGCGGTAGTGCTGAAGGCCATCTTCCATTCATTGCCCTTCTTTATCCTGATCAGGTTATATGCACTACGTAGGTCAAGTTTAGAAAAAATCTGAGCAGATCCGAGTTGCTTCAGAGCTGCTGGAACAAGGGGAAGAGGATAAGGGTATTTAATGGTGACCTGGTTTAGACTTCTGTAATCGATGCAAGGTCTTCGTCCACCTCCTCATTTCTCCACAAAAAAGAAACCGGCAGATGCAAGAGACTTGGAAGGGCAGCTATATCCTTGCTTGACGGCTTCCTGAATATACTCCTCCATGGCAGCATGTTCCTTTTGGGATAGGGGATAAATACAACCACATGGTGGTGACATACCTGGCAGTAGGTCAATTGCACAGTGATAAGGCCGGTGTGGTGGTACCCCACAGGCCTTCCCCTTACTAAAGACCTCTGAAAGGTCCTGATAACAGTCAGGAATGTTGTCCATGGAGTCTGGTTGAGGACTGTCCACTGAGGTGGAAGATACCTTGACCTGGGGACGAGAGAGACAGCTCTGGAAGCACATGGATGACCACTGAAAAATTTCCTAATTTTGCCATGAGATCACAGGGTCATGCAGCTGTAGCCAGGGATACCCAAGGATGATATCATGATCCATAGTTGTGGTCACGTACAGGGAAATATGAGTTCTTTGTGCAATGCTCCTACTTGAATCTGAACTGGGTTGGTGCGTGTGATGACGAGACCATCTCCTATGGGTCCTCCATTGATGGTCCTAATGCAAAGTGCACTGTGCAGAGGGGTGGTAGGTAGGTTGAGCCTCTGAATGATGGTACTGCTGATAAAGTTCCCCTCTGCCCCTGAATCAACAAAAGCAGAAAGGATGTATGTGGAGAACATCACCTTTAATAAGACTGGAATCTTAAAAGATTTTGAGTTGAACTTCCTCACCGGACTCGTAGATCTTGCTGAGGTCTCTGCTGGAGCTACACAGGCCGGATGGATAGGACAGTGCCTGATGTTATGCTCAGCGCTCCCACAGTAGAAGCACAAGCACAAACCCTCCTAACATCGTCCTGCACACTTAGCGCGGGTTAACCGGGTGCGTGACACCTCCATGGGTGAGCTGTCCTCAGAAGGCTGAGCAGACCCGGCACTTTCTTGGATAGAGGGTCAGTGTTTTAACAGATGGTCGAGATGAATAACTAAGTCAATGAGGGAGTCCAATGTGAGGTTCTCACCTCTACAGGCCAGTTCACTAATGATCTCAGGGTGCAGACCTTGCCAAAAAACTGCTTTCAGGGGTGGATCGTTCCATCCACTGGCAGCTGCTAATGTCCTGAAGTCCAAGGCATACTCAGCCACACTTCGAGAACCTTGAGAGCTGGCAAGTAGACTTTCACCGACCTCAATCCCTTTTGGTCCATGGTCAAAAACTCTCCTGAATAGAGAGAGGAACTGTTCATATGATGGAGTCTGCTCACTGCCCTTGTCCCAAATGGCAGTTGCCCAGCGGAGTGCTTTTGCCAGTGAGAAAGGATAGGAACTTAGTGATCTTGTGCTCATTAGATAGATTAGGCATGGTAGCGAAATACATAGAACATTGAAGTAGAAAACTTTTACATGCGATGGCGTCTCCAGTTAACTTCTCTGGCATGGAGAGTTGCAGTGCTGGGCTAGGAGGAGACTCAGGGCATGCTAGGAGGGCCTGCAACATCACAGTTGTGAGTTGTGTCATCTAAGTGTTGAGGTCAGCAAGCATCTGTTGATTTTCTCCTAGCAAATGCCCCTGCACGTTCAGAGCAGTCTGTTTTGCATCTTCTGCTACATCCATGTTAGGCAAAGTATCCTGTTAGAATACAGGCACTTACAGATGTATGTGCAGAGGAGAGCAGGATACAAACTGTCAACAAAGCCAAGACAAGAGACTTAAATTAGAGTCAGTAAACTAGCAAGGGTCCGGCGATCGCGAACAACGTAGTAAAGGGAAGATAAAGAGTGAAAATGTGAGAGAAATAGCAAAGGGTCAGAAATTCGAGAAGCAGTCAGAAAGGAACAAGGCTTGGTATGAACTGAGTAAGCAGAACAATACTTTGCACTGGTGTGTGTGTTAGGGGAGCTTAAATAGAGGGACAGGTGATTAAGGAAACGAGTGACAGCTGAGATTCAATAGGCTGGAGATAGAGGGCGCTGTGGTTCTTGAGAACTGTAGTTCAAGGTGTCCATGTTTGTAGTTTGTTAATTTTCAACAGGTTTACTGACACTGATCCCTGATTTCCTGTTTCTCGCCTTTGATTCTGCCGAGTCTACGATAGCCTGTTTGTGCCTCACTCGACCTATTGCCTGTCACGATTTTGCCTGCCATTCTGGATTGTTTACCTGTCTTCCCTTGTATTAATAAACATACCTTCTGCACTTACATCCGTCTCCCAACCATCTCTTACAGAATACTTTGCACTCCCTGACAAAGAGCAAGCACATTCACCTGTTCATACGTCATGTTCAGGAATGAATTAATGTTAATGGCACTAAAACAGCCACTGTCAAATGGTCAGGTTGGGGTCTTGTTCTTGGACTCGACTCAGATCAATATTAGACTCATCTCATCTCATTATCTCTAGCCACTTTATCCTGTTCTACAGGGTCGCAGGCAAGCTGGAGCCTATCCCAGCTGACTACAGACAAAAGGTGGGGTACACCCTGGACAAGTCACCAGGTCATCACAGGGCTGACACATAGACACAGACAACCATTCACACCTACAGTCAATTTAGAGTCGCCAGTTAGCCTAACCTGCATGTCTTTGGACTGTGGGGGAAACCGGAGCACCCGAAGGAAACCCACGCGGACAGAACATGCAAACTCCACACAGAAAGGCCCTCGCCGGCCGTGGGGCTTGAACCCGGACCTTCTTGCTGTGAGGCGACAGCGCTAACCACTACACCACCGTGCCGCCAATAGTAGACTCGTCTTGAAATTTTTTTTAATGACTTGGACACTGGGGAGTGGTTTAGTGACTCAAATACAACACTGCCTGGAGGAAACCCATGCAGAAATGGGTAGAACATGCAAACTCCACACAGAAAGGCCTCTGTCAACCACTGGGCTCAAACCTAGAACCTTCTTGCTGTGAAGCGACAGCACTAACCACTACACCACCCTGTTTGCTTAATAGACAATAATCTATGAAATTCTAGCTAGCTGCAATCAAAATTCTAACTAACATTAGCTACTGAATCCTTCACATATTAATGTGCACATATTCAGTAATAAAACCTGGAAACATCACTGATAGAATTTTAAATGATATATGGATTAAATAAAATTATAGTTCTGATAAAAAAAAGTGGAGTGTAATTTAACATATTTTCTCTTGTATTAACAGTAAAGTGCTGTATTTAAACATAGCAAGTTAATACTGTTGAAATGCTGTAAATCAATTGCAATCTTTTAGACTGTGGCCAAATACATATGCAACAGAAGATATCTATTATTTTAAATGTTTAAACTAATGGGCAAACTGACTGATATATTTTGTTTCATCTATAAGATTGTGTGATAATGAAATGGCCAAGAGCACTGTAAGTAAGACTGAAAAGCAGTGTATGCTAGCAGGAGGAATGCATTTTGAACAGTATGGCTATCAGCTATTCAACTTGGTAGAGGTTTTTGTGATCTTTCATAAATTCACCATAGACTGCAATATGAAGTTTCCATACAAAGTTTTTCATTCAAGTTTCTAAGATGTATCTAATGAAAAAAGCACCACTGTTTTGGTCTCTTTGCCATGCTGCTCTATGTAACCAGCTGAAAATCTGATATATACACTCACTAGCCACTTTAATAGGAGTACCTTACCATTCATCCAATTATCCATTCAGGCACTCATGTGGCAGCGGTGCAATGCATAAAATCATACAGATAAAGAGTTTCAAATATCAGAATGGGGAACATTCAAATATCAGAATGGGGGAAAATGTAATCTTGGTGACTCTGACTTTGGCACAATTGCTTGATGCCAGACAGGCTGTATTTCAGAAATTTGATCGGATTGCGATCTGGGGAACTTGGAGACCAGGCCAACACCTTGAACTTTTGTCATGTTCCTCAAGCCATTCCTGCACAATTTTTGCAGCATGGTAGGGCACGTTATCCTGCTAAAAGAGTCCATTGTCATTAGGGAATACCATTGTGATTAAAGGGTGTACTTGGTCTGCAACAATGTTTAAGTAGGTGGGACGTGTCAAAGGAATATCCCTATGAATTCCAGGACCCAAGGTTTCCCAGCAGTACATAGTCCAGAGCATCACACTGCTTCCGCTGGCTTACGTTCTTCCAATAGTGCATCCAGATGCCATCTTTTCACAAGGTAAGCAATGCATATGCGCCCAGCTGTCCACATGATGTAAAATAAATCATGATTTATCAGACCAGGCCACCTTCTTCCACTGTCCCTTGGTCCAGTTATGATGTTCACGTGCCCATTGTTATAGGTTATAGGAGACTCTATCTTAGGTCACATGAAATTAGCTTGGCTTTTAGGGGAACCAACAGCACTAGTTATGTGTCTACAGGAAACCAGGGTCTTGGACATAGCAGGTAATCTTAGACAAACACAGGTTTTCAAATATAGTTATTCTTGTAGGAGCTAAAGGTATATGCCTTTGTCAGTCAAAGGTTACTTAGCCCATGTTTACATTAGACCGTATCAGTGGATCATCAGATTAACGTTTTAAAAACGATTAGTGTGCACACAGCAACACCAATACACGGATACGCTCGGTTCCGCAGGCATCCTGCGCTCCAAATCACTCCGCCCTGAACAGCGAGTGCCCTCTGGAGGGTGCGCACTCCGGCCCTGCGCAGTTCACAGAGCACGCGAGTGAAGTGCACAAGCTGTGATTCGGGACTGAGCCGCTGTGTGTGTGATCCCAGCGCATATCACTTACCACTTGCAAGTGGAAGGATGGCAAGCCTAAAGACAATCATAACTACACAATGGGCAGTATTTGCATCAGTATTTTCATACTTTTATACTCTTTAATGAAAGGTGATACAAGGCGGAAGTCCGCGCCGTTTTTCAGCAGTCGCGTCACATGACCAAAGCCAGCGAATCAGGAAGGTGGATGTCACAGTGACGTTGTCCAATGACGATACCAGCTAGAGCTCAGCACAGCGTATCCGCGTATCTCAATGTTTACACAGCACCGGAGCTGACACGATCTGGATTGAATACGTGGACCCTGGCGGATTCCCGTTTCCCGGCGTTTCCAGGCGGTTTAATGTAAACGGACAGTGCATCCGCGAAGAAAACGAGACAGATACGGTCTAATGTAAACTTGGCCTTAGAATAACTTTGTAGAGGTATGCAAATTAGAGAATGTTATATCCAGTGCAATAATATGCTCTGGCCTTATCTCAAAGTGGTGTGGCAATGTAGCTAAGAGCAGGTTATGGTCACTGAATTGCTGAATGTTCAGGTGGTGCTTGAAAAACAATGTGGGCTTTATACACAACTGGAGTAGTTTTGAGTGCAAGGCTGTTAGGGCAGGACAGTATCCATCCCACTCAGAAAGGTGCTGCTCTGACAGCGTAGCCTATAGTCTCAAAACAATCCAGAGCCAAGGCCAGGGAACAGACAAACAGGCTAAACTGACCTGTTAGCTGCACAGAGTTGTCACTCATGTTCCACTATACTGAGACTGTGTCTGTAGAAATGTAGAAATGCTCAGAAAATTTGTTATAGTAATCTAATGAACATAAATTTAGATAAATTGAATATAAAGCCAGCACCCTAGATCTAAAGCTAGGACTGTAAAAATATTAGCTCACCTTACATCTAATGCACTTATTGTTAATGACATTATTACTGATCAGGAGTTTAATGTAACGTAATGTAATGTGTTTAACAGAAAAATGGATCTGACCAAATGAGTACACAGCATTAAACTGGAAAGACACTCAGTAGAGTGCATACCTCCACCAAGCCCCATATTTTCAACATCAAAATCAATTCACTTGAACCTAGGATAATACTAAAGCTGTACACCAAATTTCATCAAAATCAATTCACTACTTTGAGTTACGATGGGGACAGATAAAAAAAAAAATCCTGGACCCATGTACATATCTGAATCCTGGATCCATATGCATATCCAGATTTTCATCAAAATCTAATAAATTGTTCCTTGGCCTATGACTCTTTTCCTCAAAATTTTAATAGAATCTGTTCACTACATTTTGAATTATGCTGGGGACAGACAAACAAACAAACAGAGGCAAAGACATAGCCTCCTCCAACAAAGTTGGCGGAGGTAATGAAGCAAGTCCTCTTAGATACAGCTATATGCAGTACCAGTCAAAAGTTTGGACACACCTTCTAATTCAATGGTTTTTCTTTATTTTTTTTTATTAAAAGACACTTCATGTCTTAAAGTAAAGATGGACTATCATTTCTCTTTACATAGTTGAGCGCTTCTTGACATAATTGTCAGGGGTGCAGGTGACAGCCAGATTTAAAGTAGAAACAAACAGAGTTTATAAGGCAAACTGGCAGAAAAATCCAAATAGTAGGCAAAAAATCAGAATCCAGAAACACACAAAGGTCAGGTGAGGCACAAACAGAATATCAGAGGCAATATCAAAAAGACAAAGTCCAAAAAAGAACCATAGGTGCTAAAAAAGGCAACTGGATTTAATTTCAAGGATTTCAAATTTCGGGCGGCACGGTGGTGTAGTGGTTAGCGCTGTCGCCTCACAGCAAGAAGGTCCAGGTTTGAGCCCCGTGGCCGGCGAGGGCCTTTCTGTGTGGAGTTTGCATGTTCTCCCCGTGTCCGCGTGGGTTTCCTCTGGGTGCTCCAGTTTCCCCCACAGTCCAAAGACATGCAGGTTAGGTTAACTGGTGACTCTAAATTGACCGTAGGTGTGAATGTGAGTGTGAATGGTTGTCTGTGTCTATGTGTCAGCCCTGTGATGACCTGGCGACTTGTCCAGGGTGTACCCCGCCTTTCGCCCGTAGTCAGCTGGGATAGGCTCCAGCTCGCCTGCGACCCTGTAGAACAGGATAAAGCGGCTAGAGATAATGAGATGAGATTTCAAATTTCAAGTATTTCAAGCAAGTCCAGTTGCCTTTTTTACCACCTATGGTTTACAATGACCTGGATGACTGAGGCCCTGTCCACACGGCAAAGGATTCAGGTGAATCTGATAAAATTGTTTATCATTTCGGCCTGGTGTCCACACGGCACCGGCGTTTTGGGTGCCCCAAAACGAAATCTTTTGAGAACGGGTTCCAGAGTGGAAAAATCTGGCAATGGGGCCATTGCGAAGTCGTCTGGATGAGTAGAACAGATTTGTTTACGATGACGTCACAACCACATGACTGTCAGTGCTTCACGCTGGCTAGAAGTGTAACGAACTCGATGCGAGTTGTCAACAAATCCTATAACTTGGTTCATGAAACGCGCTTACAAAATATTTTCACTGTGAATATTTATTGTGTAATGGTGCAAAGTGAGAGAGAGAGAGAGAGAGAGAGAGAGAGAGAGAGAGAGAGAATAACCCTTAGGGCAAAGTCTTTAGTCCAAACACTGCGGAAGCAGTACCAAACCGCGCACCGCCCATGCACTTTCCAAAAACAAAAACAATCCCGCCAGCAAAAATAGGAAAAAAAAAAGGAGCGATCTCACCTCTTCAGATGTTGGTTTAAGTCCGACAATACATTCCTCAAAAAGGGCGTAGAAGAACAAAGTAATCCATCAACGTGTAGCATTCAATTTATTCCGGACCATTAAAGAATTCTGGAGGATATCAGAATGTTGGCGTACCGGCTTCCATCTACCCCCATTCATTCCTCTTTCCGCGTCTTTCGTTTTACGCTACTGATTAATAATCAAAACTTTATGTGGCTGATGCTACAGAAGAAGGGGTTTATGCGCATGCATCTACTTCTATTGTTCTGGTGTTTCCGATGGGACCGTCTTACAACACACGCAGAGGTGTGGCATGTGTATTGCATCATTTTCAGCAAGCATTGCGTTGCCATATGTACCTGATATTTTACTGATCCGTTGCCCATGTGGATGCGATATTTAAAAAAAAAAAAATCTCGTTGCCGTTGTCGTGTGGATGTAGCCTGAGAGCCTTCACAGACATAGTTAAAAAAAGACAGTCAAAGCAGAGCAATAAACAAAAGGCTTAGTAAAATCAGACACAAGGAACTAAGCATTTACTTCACAACAAAGGTGTGAACTGAGAGCCCTTAAATAGTGAGCTGTGGTGATTGTGAATAGGTGCATGTAAAATTAGAAATCAGGAGCCTGTGAACAATGAAGTGCAGGATGGGTGTTGTAGTCCATGGCAGCCATGTTTGAAGGTTGCTGTAAATGTTAGGAAGTGGAGTCTTGAGTGCAAGCAAGTGCAGACATAACAATAATATAAATTACTACAGGTGGCACAGTGGTTCGTGCCATCACCTAACAGCAAGAAGGTTCTGGGTTTGAGCCCGGCAGCCAGTGGGGCCTTTCTGTGTGGATGTTTGATGTTTCTGTGTGGAGTTTGGTCTGCATGCATTTCTGCCAGGTGCTCTGGTTTCCCCCGAGACATGCAGTTAGGTTAACTGGCCACCCTAAATTGCCCATAAATTACACACTGTGAATGGCTGTTTGTCTGGGAAGCTGCAACAGGCCTAACAAGCCTCGATAGACAATAGAGATCTTGCATGTGACGTCACAGCCGATCCAGATTGTAACAGACACCATCTTGTTGGTCAAATGCCATATTTCCGCCTTCTACTTCTGGTTCTACTTCTGCTTCTACTTCTACCTTTTCTTCTGGAAAACCCTACTATATACAATTCTACTTCAACGGCTGCAGCTACAAGCTCTCCCTACCTGTGCACGTTTTTTATGGTTTTTGTGTGTATTTTTGCGTGTTGTTCGTCTGTACCGGACTTCAATATCCACTACAACCGTACGGACTTACTGGACATTGGTTTCCAGCAGAAAATGACAGTTTGTAGCAATTTCCATTGCATGCAGAACATTCCAGACGAGATAGCGAGACCAGCGGGGTCTCCGTGAATTGTTATCGGGTCTGGCAGGCGAAGGAGGCGGCGTCGGGAGCGGAAGCAAAAGCGAGGCTGCAGGCAGAGCCGGCCTGTTGACTAAGCTCAGAAAACAGCCACTCAAACCTCCACTGCCAAGCCTCTATCTCTCCAACGCCAGATCCATGGTAAACAAGACGGACGATTTGGAATTACAGCTGGAATTACCTTATTCTATTCTATTCTATAATCGGCTGGTCAGTGCTATACTAGATACTACTGATATACAGTGTTGCTTGAAAGTTTGTGAACCCTTTAGAATTTTCTCTATTTCTGCATAAATATGACCTAAAACATCATCAGATTTTCACACAAGTCCTAAAAGTAGATAAAGAGAACCCAGTTAAACAAATGAGACAAAAATATTATACTTGGTCATTTATTTATTGAGGAAAATGATCCAATATTACATATCTGTGAGTGGCAAAAGTATGTGAACCTCTAGGATTAGCAGTAAATTTAAAGGTGAAATTAGAGTCAGGTGTTTTCAATCAATGGGATGACAATCAGGTGTGAGTGGGCACCCTGTTTTATTTAAAGAACAGGGATCTATCAAAGTCTGATCTTCACAACACGTTTGTGGAAGTGTATCATGGCATGAACAAAGGAGATTTTTGAGGACCTCAGAAAAAGCGTTGTTGATGCTCATCAGGCTGGAAAAGGTTACAAAACCATCTCTAAAGAGTTTGGACTCCACCAATCTACAGTCAGACAGATTGCGTACAAATGGAGGAAATACAAGACCATTGTTACCCTCCCCAGGAGTGGTCAACCAGCAAAGATCACTCCAAAAGCAAGGCGTGTAATAGTTGGCGAGGTCACAAAAGACCCCAGGGTAACTTCTAAGCAACTGAAGGCCTCTCTCACATTGGCTAATGTTAATGTTCATGAGTCCACCATCAGGAGAACACTGAACAACAATGGTGTGCATGGCAGGGTTGCAAGGAGAAAGCCACTGCTCTCCAAAAATAACATTGCTGATCGTCTGCAGTTTGGTAAAGCTCATGTGGACAAGCCAGAAGGTTATTGGAAAAATGTTTTGTGGACGGATGAGACCAAAATAGAACTTTTTAGTTTAAATGAGAAGCATTATGTTTGGAGAAAGGAAAACACTGCATTCCAGCATAAGAACCTTATCCCATCTGTGAAACATGGTGGTGGTAGTATCATGGTTTGGGCCTGTTTTGCTGCATCTGGGCCAGGACGGCTTGCCATCATTGATGGAACAATGAATTCTGAATTATACCAGCGAATTCTAAAGGAAAATGTCAGGACATCTGTCCATGAACTGAATCTCAAGAGAAGGTGGGTCATGCAGCAAGACAGCGACCCTAAGCACACAAGTCGTTCTACCAAAGAATGGTTAAAGAAGAATAAAGTTAATGTTTTGGAATGGCCAAGTCAAAGTCCTGACCTTAATCCAATGGAAATGTTGTGGAAGGACCTGAAGCGAGCAGTTCATGTGAGGAAACCCACCAACATCCCAGAGTTGAAGCTGTTCTGTACGGAGGAATAGGCTAAAATTCCTCCAAGCCGGTGTGCAGGACTGATCAACAGTTACCGCAAACGTTTAGTTGCAGTTATTGCTGCACAAGGGGGTCACACCAGATACTGACTACGTTTACATGCACATCCAAATCGAGCTGCTGTCGGTAATCGAGCTGAAGGTCCCATCAGGGTGCCAGAGAAATCCAATCCTACATGCACACAATGAAATCGGGCTATTGTGTGAGGTGCATTGTGCACCCAAGCCACAGGTGGCGCTACACGCCCCATCGTGTTGGTACACTTCCGGTTGTCGTCATGAAGAAGAGCTATTCAAGAGTGTAAACAAAGTTATCAGTTCCGTGTTCTCCATTGCGCGTTTTTCTCCCGTCCATGAATTTTAATATATTCAACTCCTTAAGCTGAATGAGCATGAACTCTTTTTTCCTCATTGCTCCAGAAGTGCACGTTTCTGCTTGCCTATGGCAGTGGGGGCGTGGTCAAGCGCCTGTCTGTGACAGGAGGGCGGAGCCAGGGAAGGTGAGTGGCAGAACGACGGTACACCTGACGGTAATTAACCTGTGTTTGTGTGTCTTCCCAGTAACCGCGCCCTATTTAAGGAGGCAGAGGGAGAGCAGAGGGGACAGCTCATCCCGGGACTAGAACACAGTGCGCGCGCGCGTGCTTCTCTCAAGAATAAAAGTAGGCTGTTAAACTGAAAAGTCTGACAATAAAAAGCCTATTAGTACCAGAAGCTTTGTCCTGCCGTCCTCTGTGCTCCACCCACACTTCAGAGAGCTCTACATCCACATTTTCTCTTCTTCGTTTGTTCCTCCTGACCTCTTCTGCTGCTCGCTACTACTGTTGTCATGCCGACCGAGGCTGTTGTGTTTCCCGCTTGTGGTCTCGTCACTCGTCACTTCCGGAAGTAGCTCGACAACTAGCTCGATAGGGTATACATGCACAAAGTAGCTCGGCAGAAATCGCATAAACTAGGTCGTGTAGCTCGATTCCGAGAAATCAAGTTCGGTTCAATTTCAGCCGAATTAAGGTGTATACATGGCATTTTGAACTTCGATTTCAGTCGAGCAACGGCAGAAATTCGATTCTCTCTATGTGCATGTAAACGTAGTGATTGAAAGCAAAGGTTCACATACTTTTGCCACTCACAGATATGTACTATTGGATCATTTTCCTCAATAAATAAATGACCAAGTATAATATTTTTGTCTCATTTGTTTAACTGGGTTCTCTTTATCTACTTTTAGGACTTGTGTGAAAATCTGATGATGTTTTAGCTCATATTTATGCAGAAATCTCGAAATTCTAAAGGGTTCACAAATTTTCAAGCACCACTGTATCTAGTTATCTGTTCATTAGAAAAATGAGCCGTGTAGTCCGTCGGTTGAAATTTATCCATTTTGTACACGAGTGCAGCAGTATTCAGCGGTGTTTTTTACCGACAAGATGGCGGCTGTGTACTTTCCGGTCACGTGACTGCAAGATCTCTATTGACAGGCTAAACTAAAAATAAATCAATAAATAAATAGCGGAATCAACTGGGTAAACATGTTACTATAAAGAACTTCAAATGTCTTGAATTTATGTCCAGGTTTTTGTATGATGCCTTGATTATCATTATAAATACAGTAACTGTGAACATCTCCTTCTCTGTCAATTAGAGTACCAGTCAAAAGTTTGGACACAACTACTCATTCATAGGTGTTTTCTGAATTTTCTACATTGTAGAACAATACTTAAGATATCAAAATCATGAAATAACATGAAACACAATGAATTATGTGGTAAACACAAAAGTGTTTTAAAAAACTAAATATGTTTCATTTCTTAATTAGTGGTATTTCGTGCCTTCTTAATGTGTTTGAGACCATCAAACAGTAAATAGTAAATAATAAAAATACAGTAAATAGCCCTGTTCTACAATTGTTGCAATCCATATTATGTGAAGAACCACTCAACTAAGTAAAGAGAAACGACAGTCTGTCATTACTTTAAGACATGAAGTGTCTTTTAATTAATAAAAATAAAGAAAAATAATTGAATTAGAAGGTGTGTCCAAACTTATGACTGGTACTGTATATTCTAAAGAAGCCACAATCACTTCATAGCCTGTCAGCTATCTGGTTTGCATTAATTTATACTACATTCCCATTAAAATAGTCTCCAGTAAAATTGGCATCCCTTCTTCTGTTTCTTCTTCATCTGACAAACTTTCATCTCTTAAACAAGTTATATTTCTGAGAAGTATCGATTGCCATGTCCGCTAATGATGTCACTAGTAACCATTTTGAACCCGGAAATGAAATTTTATGTGGCGAACACAGATAAGTGAAATGATCCACACATTGAAATGTCCTAGTACCGTTATAGTAAATGTCAGCAGTCCTAGGACATCGACTCAACCAATTCATGTACAACCCCAAATCAGAAAAAGTTGGGATGGTATGTTGAATTTGAAATTAAAACTGAAAACAATGATATGTAAATAATCTTTGACCTGTATTGCACTCACAATGCAATATCACATTATTTGATGTTTAACCTAAAAAATTTGATTGCTTTGTTTTATTTTTCAAAATAAACACTTGTTTCAATTTTGATTCTTGCAACACATTTCAGAAAAAGTTGGAATAGTAAAGCATGTACCACTTTGTAATGTTTCCATTCTTTCTCACAACACTTAAAAGTTGTTTAGGGACTGAAGATAACCAAATGATGAAGCGTTTCAGATGTTATTTTGTCCCATTTTCTCCTCAAACAGGTCTTAAGGTGTGCAACGGTATGGGGTTGTCCTTGTCATATTTTTATTTCAAAATTCATCACACATTCTCTATGGAGCACTTGCATGTGACGTCACAGCCAATCCAGATTGTGACAGATGCCATCTTGTCGGTCAAACGCCATATTCCGCCTTCTACTTCTGCTTCTGGTTCTACTTCTGCTTTTACTTCTACCTTTTCTTCTGGAAAACCCTACTATATACAATTCTACTACAACGGCTGCGGCTACAAGCTCTCCCTACCTGTGCACGTTTTTTTATGTTTTTTGTGTGTATTTTTGCGTGTTGTTCGTCTGTACCGGACTTCAATATCCACTACAACCGTATGGACTTACTGGATATTGGTTTCCAGCAGAAAATGACGGTTTGTAGCGATTTCCATCGCATGCACAACATTCCGGACGAGAAAAAAAAAAAACATTCCGGACGAGATAGCGAGACCAGCGGGGTCTCCGTGGATTGTTATCGGAAGCAAAGCGAAGGAGGCGGTGCCGGGAGCGGAAGCAAAAGCGAGGCTGCAGAGCCGGCCTGTTGACTAAGCTCAGAAAACAGCCACTCAAATCTCCACTGCCAAGCCTCTACCTCTCCAACGCCAGATCCATGTAAACAAGACAGACGAGCTGGAATTACCTTATTCTATTCTATAATCGGCTGGTCAGTGCTATACTCAATACTTAAGTGACTTACCCATCCAATGAGGATTCTTGTTTACAAGAGGCCACATCTGAGTCGCTGACAAATCCTGAATTTCTGTAAAGATAACTGTCCAGAGATTTATGGAGCACTTGCATGTGACGTCACATCCGCTCCAGATTGTAGACAAACGCCATCTTGGCGGTCAAGCGCCATATTTCCGCCGCCTTTCCGACGCTGACTTTCATTTTTTTTTTGCCGAAATATTCAAAAATTACCGTGCCACAATGCCGGATACTTGCATGGCATATAAATGCCACAACAGGAGAGGTCAGAAAACAGGAAGAAAGTTTCATAGGCTGCCACGGGACCCTGACAGGTGCGCAAAATGGATTGCTGCTATCGGCCGGGCTGATCCAAACAACAAGGCATGGGTACCGACTGGAAGGAGCGATCACTGGCACCTGTGCAGTGACCATTTCATCTCAGGTTCGTCATGTATTTATTTCAGTATATCCATGTGGTTATTTGCAGCATAAGTTTATGACTTGCTCTAATAAAAAAATTCCGGGAAGTGGGAGCCTGAGAAAAGAGGGTTGGGGCGGGGGGGGTGGATTGGGTCTTTAGCGGTGTGGTACGAAAAAAAACAGTAAAGAACTTATAAGAATTTACCACTGTCTTAGTAGTAAATCCTTATAAATATAAGGATCAATCCTTATAAGGATTTATAAATAAATATATATGCCATGTATGATTTACTCCTGAAAGTGGCGCTTTTTGCATTATCCTCATACAAATTTATGAAAATCTAGTATGTATGAAGTGAACATTGTGCATGGTTTTTACAGATAATGTGTATGATGAATTACACCGTCTTTGTATGCTTGATGTAATGTTTGTAGTTTTAAATTATATTTAACAGCGAAGGAAAGTTGATTAGGTAATTATACACGTCTGGGTATTCCACTTCCGGCAGTTCAAGATCCACTGACACGGTCGTGAAAACTGCGTCCGGTAAGCCATAAGGGTCACAAATCTGTAGACCGTTTATTTTAGACATATATCTAATTATCTGTGCATTAGAAAAATGAGCCGTGTAGTCCGTCGGTTGAAAGTGATCCATTCTGTACACGAGTGCAGCAGTATTCAGCTGTGTTGTTGCCCGACAAGATGGCGTCTGTGTACTTTCCGGTCACGTGACTGCAAGATCTCTATTGGCACGCAGTGCTTCACCACTGAACAGCGAGGGAAAGTTAATGAGGTAATTATACACGTCCCGGTATTCCGCTGGCAGTTCAAAATCCGGTCGTGAAGACTCCGTCCAGTAAGCCATAAGGGTCACAAATCTGTAGATCGTTTATTTTAGACATATATCTAGTTATCTGTTCATTAGAAAAATGAGCTGTGTAGTCCGTCGGTTGAAATTGATCCATTCTGTACACGAGTGCAGCAGTATTCAGCGGTGTTTTTGACCGACAAGATGGCGGTTGTGTACTTTCCGGTCACGTGACTGCAAGATCTCTATTAGGATCAGAGGGGCCAGGTACGCTCTTCTTCCACAGCCATGCCTTTGTAATGTGTGCAGAATATGGTTTTGCATTGTCTTGTTAAAATACCCCTGGAAAAGATGTGGTCTTGAAGGAAACATATGCTGCTCCAAAATCTCAATGTACTTTTCTATCACATTTTTGTGCGCTCAAACCTGGTGCAGCTCTTGTTCAAGCATACAAAGCGCGTTGCGTGTGCCATTAGGACCAATTATCATCGGTTTCACCTGTTGCTGTTTAGGGCACAATCAGCATGCTCATATAAGGGTTCTGCACACCCAAAGCTTCCGTGTCAGATAATGGAATCCAGGGACACATGTCTGCCCAGGGGCATTTTGAGTTATTGACAGATTCAGAAAGTACAGTTTCTAAGCTTTCCAATGATGCCTTCCATGTGGAGATCTGACAATATTTGAAGAATGTGTGGCCTTTTGAAAGTGCATAACTCTTAAAACAGAAAAGGGAGAAAATCGCCCTCAAAGTTTTCCATCTCAGCTACTCTGGGTGCAGGGAGGGCACATAATGGTGCTCATTTGCATGACATTAAGGAAAGCCCTACCCCCTACTAGCTAGCACGATGCTACTTTCATGTAAACAAAGATCACCACGTCAATTTTCCTTCCATGCAAAGTATGCCCAAAACAATTATGAAGTACAAAAATAAGTCCTAATGTATACTTTAACGTTTTGTGGTTGAAAAATTACTCACACCATAAGAAAGACAGCACGATGATAACACAACTAACACAATGCTAGTTTCATGTAACCAAACCACAACACTCTCTGTTACATGCAAAAATAACCACACAGCCTTAGATTAATAAACTTACCCCATCAGAAAGAGAAACGTCGCCTTGCACACACCAATGCCTCCGATGGAATATGTAGTCCTAGAACACTTCCTTTTGGTTGGGTTTTTTTTGCTAGAAATGGTCATCTCCAATGTAACTACCATGCGTCTGTTTGCTTCGCGGTGTTTCAGCTCCTCTGCGCTCTGTTTAGCTTGCTCATTCCATAGTGAAATTACATGCATGTATGCAGCTTAAGTAGCCACGAGCGCAGCTCGTATCATACAGCTGATTGGCGAAAAAAACAAACAAAAGACTTAAATCATCATGTGAATGGCCCATATAGTAATTTACCCACACCCCCCAGCAGGCTACAGTCCTGACAAAAACGAGATAATTTGCAACAAAAAATGTATGCTTTTCCAACAAAACAATCTATTATCTGAAATACTGATTGCATTCTTCAAGATTTCAACTTGCACATTATGGAAAAAAATGAAAATCACAAATTTTGAAAAAAAAAGCTTCTTTTGTGATTATCTCAGATTCGTTTTGGCCGACATGTGTCCCTGGATTTGGCGAGGTGTCACCTTTTGTTTTCCATGTTTCCTAGCCTTGTTTATGTTACTCTGGTTTAATGACTCTGCTTTCTGTTTCTTTCTTCTTTTTTTGTGATTCTGACTGCATCATGTTTTTGTATTATTATAGCACACCTGTAAATAAATGCCTTCCTGCACTTATATCCATCTGCAACCCACTTCTTTGACAGAATATTTCACCTCAACCATGGATGTAGCAGGAAGGAGCAGGCACACCACGCAGTTCCACACTAATGTCATGGTGATTAAGCCAGGATCTATGTTTTTTCTCCAGTGGATAAGGCTGGACATTCTGGCGCTATGTTATGGGGCAGAGCAACCGGCCAACGGATTCTTGCTGTAGTGCCATTTCTTCTACGAGGACTTAGTGGAGCCCAAACCTCCAGAGAGCTTGTGGGTTGGCTGCATGATTTATTGGCTCACCAGACCGGCACACCGGTGGGCTGAAGGCCTAGTCAGAGTGCAGCACCCATGCCTCTGGAGCTCCAAGTTATTATGAAGAAGCTCAAGTCTTGGTTCCAGGCTTTTGGGAAGGCCCATACAATTATTTATTCATTTTTTTTTTTTTTTTTTTTGGGGGGGGGCTGATACCTGGGATGCTGACAAGGTGGTCTCCACTCCACTGTTCACTCCAGAGGCCAACAGGGCAGCCTCTACTCCAGATTTCAGCAGGGACAAGCGCTTGGCTCTTTCACCTGGCTTTGAAGAGGTCATCACTCTGCCATCTGGCATCAACGGGAACAAGCTGTTTGCTCTGTCGCCTGGCTTCAGTGAGGATGTCCTCATTCAAACCAAGTCCATGACAAGATCAAAGCCCATATCCAATTCCATGCCCATACTAACACCGGAGCCCATGCCAAGATCCAAGCCCAAGTCCATGTCTAGTCCACAGCCTTCATCTGGACCTATGTCTGAACTTATGTCCATGCCCGAGTCTATGCCTAAGCCCAAGTGTAGCACTTGTAACACTGTAAATGCAATAATTAATAAATAATGCTACTGGACCAGTTCTAGATTCATTAGTGGTGTGTGTTGTATAGAGGAAGAGACATGAGACATGGATACAAATAAGCCAGCAGTTTACTGAATAATAATGAATATGAAAAGGATCAGTAAGCTGGATTGGTTGAGTGTAAATAGTTCAATAAATATATTAATGTAAATAGTTCAATAAACATTCACAGTACAAGAGATAAATGAATAAATAGATCAAATATTTGCAGTGCAAAATGTGTATTTAAATGAGTCCTATGAGTTTAATCTTTTCTTGTTGAATAAATTTAAATAAGTTTGAATATGGGGTTATTCTAGCTTTTCTTGACCGATCTGTTATAGTCTGAATAGCTTATTTCAGTAACAATTGCTTTAGCTATGTTTAAGCTATTTGATTCTATTCGTTTCTAGTTTTCTTTGAGTTTCTCTTTCTCTTTAACAGGTAAGTATTTTAGGTAAGTATTTTAAATGTTTCTTCTGTTTGATTAATTGTTTAACTTTTCAGTTTTACTTTGACAGGAAAACCATAAAAGAAAAAATAAACACATTAACCAATTCACACTCACACATTCACCCATTCACACTTCACAAGTTTCTATTCTATTTGAAGGCCTTCAATAGATTACTGTGTTGCAACACTAACTTTTCAGTCCAATGGATCCGTCCAATTCGATTTGTTCAATAGCTCAGTCAATATTCAAAGAATAGCTCAGTTCAGGTCAAACCGTGTATCAAATGCTGGTTTCAATCCTTGCACGGGTTAGAATCTCTTGGGTAGGCTCGCCATCTAGTGTCTTCAATTATCATTCAGTTCGTATGCTGCCTCGCAAATGCTGAATAGTAAAGGGTCCGATCCATCGAGCTGTCCTCAAACTCTCCTGGGGGTAGGAAAAAAAACCTGGCCAAAACACTCTTCAAAACACTCCCATCAAGATCACTGCCAAGATGCTGCCGGGTTGACCGCCGATGAACTACACTAGAGATGTCAAATGCGACCCACTTGTATACCATTCAAGAGGTCTACATCCCGCGCTGACCCGCAGTGATTCCTGCCAGCGTCTGCCGCTAGTGCCCAGAACTAGCTCGTGCATAACTGGGACAGTGTCTTAAAGGGGCAGTGTCATTAAATTAAAGGGATGGTTCAAACACCATTAAAAGCATAGAAACTTGTACTAAGTGGATTCTAATAAGTGGATTCTAATTTATTAATGACTGTGCCTTATTTATGTGTTTATTGCTATTTATTCATAATTATTTCTTATTTATTTCACTAGGATTATTTATAGTCCTATTTGAACTGGGGGTTACATCCTCCCCTCTTTTTCTGATGCACGTCCCTGTGCATCCTACTGTATACTACACGGTCATCACGCTACGTGACCCCCTGGAGTTCGGCTCATTTAAAGAGTCTGAGATAACTGCACTCAAACTCTGAAACAGTGACTGAACTACTGTGACTAAGGGGTTTCCTAAGTGGGGGTAAGTCAGTCTCTGTATGGGTTGTGTGTGTCTACTAGACTTTCTTAGGTGGCTTGCATTCTCTCTGGCATCAGGTAAGGCATTCTCTGGATCTGCATCAGATAAGGCATTCTCTCCCAGATTCGTCTCAGGTAAGGCACTCTCTGGATTCATCTCAGGTAAGTTATTCTCTGGATTCATCTCAGGTAAGGCACTCTCCGGATTCGCATCAGGTAAGTTATTCTCTGGATTCATCTCAGGTAAGGCACTCTCCGGATTTGCATCAGGTAAGTTATTCTCTGGATTCATCTCAGGTAAGGCGCTCTCTGGATTCTCATCAGGTAAGTTACTCTCTCCAGGATTCTCAAGTAGGTAGGTTTCACTTGGAAGACTTGGATCAACAGTTACCATGGGAGCAGCCCCAGAGAAAGTTTCAGCTACATCTGGAAGGTCTTGCTCAATGGTGGACGCTGTGAAGTGTCTCGGTTTCCTCAACTCAGGAGTGCAGTGAGTACCCACGGTGTCTACCACTGTGCCATCATATCCATAAAAGCAGGGGATGTCATGGTCTTCGGAATCAGAGTCTTGGCATTCAGATTCATAGGACAGTTCATCCCTTGGGTACTGACGAGTCTTTGGACATCTAAGTCTCCCCTCTGTGACCAATTCAGCTTCAACTGGGGTAGGAGGAAGAAATCCGCAAGGCAATAACAGATCTCGGTGGAGGGTTCGTAGTGGACCATCTTTGGTTTCAGGCTTCACAACATAAACTGGGATGTCTCCAGACTGCTTGATGACCACATACACATCAGATTCCCACTTGTCTGCCAACTTCTGTTTGCCTCTGAGGCGGACATTCCTGACCAGGACTCTGTCGCCTTCTGTCAGGGTGGAATCAACAACATGCTTGTCGAATCTTGCCTTGTTGCAACTGGCAGTCTTTGCATTTCTGTTGCTACCTCATAGCTTTCCTCCAGTCGGGATCTCAGGTTGCGGACATACTGTGAGTGAGAGCCTGGTTTGTAGTTGACAGGTAAGCCAAACGCTAAGTCTACCGGTAACCTTGGTTGTCTCCCAAACATCAGTTCGTAAGGGGTGAAACCGGTGACTTCACTTCTAGTACAATTGTAAGCATGTACTAAAGGCTTCACATACTCTCACCAGTGACTCTTCTTCTGGTTCTCTAGGGTGCCTAGCATGCTCAAAAGGGTCCAGTTGAAGCGTTCAACAGGGTTACCCTTTGGATGGTACGGAGTAGTTCGTATCTTCCGGATGCCTGCTAGGTCACACAGCTCCTTAATGGTGCGGGACTCAAAGTCTGGACCTTGATCGCTGTGGAGTCTTTCTGGGATGCCATAATGGACAATGAAGTGGTCCCATAGGCATTTGGCAACAATCCAAGCCTTCTGGTTTGAGGTGGGAATGGCCACTGCATATTTCATAAAGTGGTCCGTGATGACCAGGATGTCTTTGGTACCACTAGAGTCTGGCTCCAAAGTGAGAAAGTCCATGCACACTAGCTCGAGAGGATGTGTGGCTGTGATGTTCACAAGAGGTGCAGCTTTCTCCGGTGGGACTTTACGTCTTATGCAGCGGTCACCGGTCTTGATCTTTTCCTCTACCTCAGCTGACATTTTCGGCCAATAGAAGCGTGTGGCAGCGGGGGCGTGGTCAAGCGCCGGTCTGTGACAGGAGGGCGGAGTCAGGGAAGGTAAGTGGCAGAATCACGCCACCTGAGAGCAATTAACCTGTTTGTGTGTCTTCCCAGTGACTGCGCCCTATATCAGGAGGGAGAGCGAGAGCAGAAGGAGCTCAGCCCTGAACCAGACGCCGGTTGTGTGTCTGTCATTGTTATACTGAAAAGTGTGGCAATAAAGCCCTTTATAAAACCTGATCTCTGTTCTGCCGTCCTCTGTGCTCCACCCACACGTAGGGTCTCTTACAGTGGTGCTGAAACCCGGGACAGTGGAGCACCAAACCAGCAGCCCCATGGAATCCTCCCCGTTCGCCGATCTGGTCCACGCCCTCGCCACGGCTCAGCAAAGCCAGCACCAGGCACTCGTTACGCTCCGAAAGGAGCAGGAGCAGCGCTTCAAAGCCCTGGTGCTGGCCCAGCAGGAAGATCGCAAGGCGTTCCGGCATCTCCTCGCGTCGGCGGGGTCCACCAGCGCTCCGGCCGCGGGCCCGTCTCCCCTCATTGTCACCAAGATGGGCCCGCAGGACGACCCCGAGGCGTTCATCACGTTGTTTGAACAGGTCGCCGAAGCCTCGGGGTGGCCGATGGAGCAGCGCGCGGCGCGCCTCCTCCCCCTGCTCACGGGAGAGGCACAGCTGGCCGCGCTACAGCTCCCCGCCGACCGCCGGCTGGCCTTCGCGGACCTCCGCCGGGCCGTCCTCCAGCGCGTGGGGCGCACACCGGAGCAACAGCGCCAGCGCTTCCGCGCGCTGCGACTGGAGGAAGTCGGCCGGCCGTTCGCGTTCGGCCAGCAGCTCCGGGACGCCTGCTGGCGGTGGCTGAGGGCCAACGATCGCGACGCCGAGGGAATCGTCGACCAGGTGGTACTGGAACAGTTCATCGCCCGCTTACCAGCCGGAACCGCGGAGTGGGTCCAGTGCCACCGCCCGGCGTCGCTGGATCAGGCAGTCGAGCTGGCGGAGGATCATCTGGCGGCTGTCCCGGCGGCAGGACAGCAGATGGCATCTCTTCTCTCCTCTTCTCTCTCTCTCTCTCCCCCTCCTCCTGTGTCCTGTCCTCGCCCCATTCCCCCTCCGCGGAGGCGGGGGCCGGCACCCCCCCAGCCGGCCCGCCGCACCCGCGGTGCCCTCCCGTTTCTCCCTTCTGTGTCTGTCTCTCCCCCACCTCAGGTGAGTGAACCCCAGATCACCGGTGCAGAGGGAAAGCCCGGGCCGGTTTGCTGGCGCTGCGGGGAACCGGGCCACCTTCAACAGCAGTGCACGGCAATGGAAGTGGGCGCGGTGGTTCGGATCCCCGACGCGCCAGAGGCCGCCCTCGATCGGGCCGGAGCGTATCGCATACCGGTGAGTATCCAAGGGGCTACATATCAGGCGTTGGTGGATTCTGGTTGTAATCAGACCTCAATTCGCCAAAGCCTGGTTCAAAACGAGGCATTGGGGGGAGCACAAGGGGTGAAGGTGTTATGTGTGCACGGGGATGTTCACAGCTACCCTTTGGTGTCGGTCCACATTATTTTCAGAGGGGAAAAATTCATAGTAAAGGCGGCGGTTAATCCTCGCCTTACCCACTCTCTAATTTTGGGGACTGATTGGCCGGGATTTCGGGGTTTAATGACACGCCTAGTCGAGAGTGGGTCCTGCCATTTGACAGGGGGAGGTCCCGGTGTCGCTTTGGCGGGAGCAGCTGTCATAGAGCCGTCTACGTCATCTCCGCGTCAGAGTGAGGAGCCGCCGGCTCCTCCTCTCTCTATTGGGGAATCCCTCGCGGATTTCCCATTAGAGCAGTCGCGAGACGAGACTCTGCGGCATGCGTTTGACCAAGTGAGAGTAATCGATGGTCAAACGCTCCAGCCGAACGCCACCCCGTCCTTCCCCTACTTCGCGATTATGAAGGATAGATTATACCGAGTGACGCAGGACACTCAAACGAAAGAGCGAGTCACGCAGCTTTTAATTCCGAAGAGCCGCCGGGAATTGGTATTCCAGGCGGCTCACTTTAATCCCATGGCTGGACACTTAGGGCAGGATAAGACACTAGCCCGAATAATGGCCCGTTTCTATTGGCCGGGGATTCGCGGCGATGTCCGTAGGTGGTGTACGGCATGCCGCGAATGCCAGTTAGTAAACCCAGCGGCCATTCCAAAAGCGCCTTTGCGCCCTCTACCGTTAATCGAGACCCCGTTTGAGAGAATTGGGATGGATCTCGTCGGGCCATTAGATCGGTCAACACGAGGGTACCGCTTTATATTAGTTCTGGTGGACTATGCAACGCGATACCCGGAAGCAGTGCCTCTGCGCAATATCTCAGCACGCAGTATTGCAGAGGCACTCTTCCGCGTCATCTCCCGAGTTGGAATCCCGAAAGAGATTCTGACTGATCAAGGCACTACGTTTATGTCACGAACACTGCGCGAACTGTATGGGTTATTGGGGATTAAGCCGATCCGCACCAGCGTGTATCACCCACAAACGGACGGTTTAGTGGAACGATTCAACCGCACCCTCAAAAATATTATTAAAAAATTCGTAAGTGAGGACGCACGTAACTGGGATAAGTGGCTCGAACCCTTGCTGTTCTCAGTGCGAGAGGTCCCCCAAGCCTCCACGGGGTTCTCCCCGTTTGAATTATTATATGGGCGTAAGCCGCGCGGCATCCTGGACGTGCTGCGGGAAAATTGGGAGGAGGGACCTTCACAAAGTAAGAACGAAATTCAGTACGTTATGGACCTGCGCGCAAAACTCCACACGCTCACCCACCTAACTCAGGAGAATTTGCGGCAGGCCCAGGAACGGCAAGCCCGCCTGTACAACAAGGGTACGCGCCTTAGAGAGTTCACTCCGGGAGATAAGGTACTCGTACTGTTGCCCACGTCGAGCTCCAAATTGATCGCCAAGTGGCAAGGACCCTTTGAGGTCACACGGCGAGTCGGGGACGTCGACTATGAGGTGAGGCGAACGGACAGGGGTGGGGCGCTACAGATTTACCACCTCAACCTGCTTAAACTCTGGAACGAGGAGGTCCCCGTGGCGTTGGTGTCGGTAGTTCCAGAGAAGGCGGAGCTGGGGCCGGAGGTTCAAAAAGGGACATTGGCATCACGTACCTCTCCGGTCCCCTGTGGAGACCACCTCTCCCCGACCCAACTCACGGAGGTCGCCCAGTTGCAGACCGAGTTTTCGGATGTGTTCTCGCCCCTGCCCGGTCGCACTAACCTCATAGAGCACCACATAGAGACGCCCCCGGGGGTGGTAGTGCGTAGCCGCCCTTACAGGCTACCTGAACACAAAAAAAAGGTGGTTCGGGAAGAACTTCAGACCATGCTCGAAATGGGCATCGTCGAGGAGTCCTACAGTGACTGGAGCAGCCCGGTGGTCTTGGTACCCAAGGCCGACGGGTCGGTCCGGTTCTGTGTGGACTATAGAAAAGTCAACGCGGTGTCTAAATTCGACGCGTACCCAATGCCTCGTATTGATGAGTTGCTCGATCGACTCGGCACTGCTCGCTTTTATTCGACACTGGATTTGACGAAGGGATATTGGCAGATCCCCTTGACTCCACTATCCCGAGAAAAAACGGCCTTTTCCACACCGTTTGGTTTACACCAATTCGTCACCCTTCCGTTTGGGCTGTTTGGGGCCCCCGCAACGTTTCAGCGGCTGATGGACAGAGTCCTCCGCCCTCACGCCACATATGCGGCAGCATATTTAGATGACATAATCATCTATAGCAATGACTGGCAGCGGCACCTCGAACATCTGAGGGCCGTCCTTAGGTCGCTGAGGCGAGCGGGGCTCACAGCCAACCCAAAGAAGTGTGCGATTGGGCGGGTGGAAGTACGGTATCTGGGCTTCCACTTGGGCAACGGGCAGGTGCGTCCCCAAATTAATAAGACGGCAGCAATTGCGGCCTGCCCGAGGCCCAAGACCAAAAAGGGGGTGAGACAGTTCCTGGGGCTGGCTGGCTATTATCGCAGGTTTATACCTAATTATTCGGACGTCACCAGCCCGCTGACTGATCTCACTAAAAAGGGGGCACCAGATCCGGTCCAGTGGACGGAGCAGTGCCAGCGGGCTTTCTCAGAGGTAAAGGCTGCACTGTGTGGGGGGCCACTTCTACACTCCCCTGACTTTTCTCTCCCTTTTATGTTGCAGACCGATGCGTCGGACAGAGGGCTGGGGGCGGTTTTGTCCCAGGAGGTGGAGGGGGAGGACCGCCCTGTCCTGTATATCAGCAGGAAGCTGTCGGTGCGTGAGGGGCGCTACAGCACCATAGAGAAAGAGTGTCTGGCCATCAAGTGGGCGGTTCTTGCCCTCCGGTACTACCTGCTGGGGCGCCCTTTCACCCTCTGTTCGGACCACGCGCCCCTCCAGTGGCTCCACCGCATGAAAGATGCCAACGCGCGGATCACCCGTTGGTATCTGGCGCTCCAACCCTTTAATTTCAAGGTGGTCCACAGGCCGGGGGCGCAGATGGTCGTGGCGGACTTCCTCTCCCGTCAAGGGGGGGGGGAGTCGGCTGCAGGCCGGACGGCCGCCCGGCCTGAGTCGGGCGGTGGGGGTATGTGGCAGCGGGGGCGTGGTCAAGCGCCGGTCTGTGACAGGAGGGCGGAGTCAGGGAAGGTAAGTGGCAGAATCACGCCACCTGAGAGCAATTAACCTGTTTGTGTGTCTTCCCAGTGACTGCGCCCTATATCAGGAGGGAGAGCGAGAGCAGAAGGAGCTCAGCCCTGAACCAGACGCCGGTTGTGTGTCTGTCATTGTTATACTGAAAAGTGTGGCAATAAAGCCCTTTATAAAACCTGATCTCTGTTCTGCCGTCCTCTGTGCTCCACCCACACGTAGGGTCTCTTACAAAGCGTTTGCGGACAAGGTCAAGGGTCTGGTCCACACCCATGTGGCTCATGTCATCATGTAGACTCTTTAGGACAATGGGTCTCAGATCTTCAGGCAGCACAAGCTGGTAGTGAGTCTGTGCACCCTCTTGTCGCTTATGGAACAAGACACCATCTAAGATCTCCAGCCTGTTCCATTCTCTGAAGAGGAGGGAGAGCTCAGGGAGTTCTTTCCTGAGAGATGGTGGAGGTCTCTCTCCCAGTTCCAGCTGTCTGAGCACTTTTTCGATTACGTTCATTATGTCTTATATTAAATATAGTTAGTTTTTTTTTTTTTCTTTTTTATCAGACATCTAATTTTTGGGTTTGTTTACCTGACATGTTTCGACGTACAACTTCCGTCTTCCTCAGAGTGTCACCGGATGTTAATTGGTGACGCATCTTTTATCAGCTGCTGTTTCTGAAGGCGTGGCCTTCCTGTCTGGTTTGACAGGTCGGTCACGCCTTATACTGTCTGTTCGTCCCCTGCAAGATGTGACTCCAGGTATGGGAGAGCATGTATGCTCCCTCATCCCGGTTGATGGTCCTCGGGCTTCGCTTACGGATCTCTATGGCCTCCCTGATCCAGCGCTGATGTTTGTTATCTTCTGTGCGGATGACTCTGGCATTCCCCCAGTCCATAATGTGGTTTTCCCTTTTACAGTGATCTGTTATAGCTGACTTATAATTTTCCTGTTGTGCCTTTTCTTTTATTGTTCGGGTTTGTCTTGTAGCTGTCTCCTTTTCGCACTCTTTCTTATGTTCATGTTTTCTTGTGTTGAAACTCCTTCCTGTCTCCCCAATATAAGTTTTATTGCATAATTTACATGGAATCTCATATATGGTGTTGCATCTGTTGTCCGGATGTATTCTATCTTTGGGATGCACCAGGATCTGACGGAGTGTTGTGTGTGGTTTGACAGGTGTGTTAACATTGTGTTTCCTCATTACTCTTTGAATGCGTTCAGTTATTCCCCTGATGTATGGTAATGTAACTACTCCCCTGTGTTCTTGTTTGTTAGTTTGTTTTTTCTCTTTCTTCTGTGTTTTGTTGTTCTTAACCTGTTCCGCCCCTTTGGATATTGCCCGTTGTGGATATTGACATGCCTTCAGTGCGTGTTGTATATGTTGTTCCTCCTGTTCTTTGTCCTGTGGATCTGTAATTATTGCTGTGCGTTCATGTAATGTTCTAACTACGGATATTTTGTGCATTATGGGGTGTTCGGAAGTCCAGTTTAAATATTGGTCGGTATGTGTGGGTTTTCTGTGTACTTTTATTTTGATGTCCCCATCTTCTGTGTGTTGTATTTTTAAATCCAAAAATGCTATTGACTGCTCCGTTTCCTCTTCATGTGTGAATTTTATATTGCCGGTATTGTCTATAGTATTGAGATGGTCGGTAAGTTGTTGAGTGTGTCCCCTCTTTACTTTTTCCAATATGTCGTCCACATACCGTTTCCAGAGTGTTGGTCTGTATTCCGCTGGTATTGTAGTGAGTGCTTTCTGCTCCAGATCCTCCATGAAAAAGCCGCACATGATGGCTGATAGTGGGTCTCCCATGGCAAAACCTTCCTTCTGTCTGTAGATTGTATTCCTGAACTGAAAGTATGTGGATGTGGCGATGAATTGAAGGAGCTGAGTGATGTCTTGTACGGTGAGGTTTGTGCGTTTCCTGAGCGTCCTGTCTGTTTTTAATTTGTCTTGTACTATCTGTATGGTGGCTTCCGTGGGTGTTCTGGTGAAAAGAGATATGACATCATGTGAAATGAAAACTTCATCTTGCTGCATTTTGATGTTTTTTAGTTCTTCTGCCAGATGTTTTGAGTTTTTGCAGTGTTGGTCTGTGAGTCCTAGTAATGGTTTAATTATTTCGGTGAGTGCTTTTGATAAGTTGTATGTGACTGAACCAATGCTATCTACTATGGGGCGTAATGGTGTTCCTGGTTTGTGTATTTTTGGTGTACCGTAAATCCTGGGGATGACATTGGCTGTGGGTACTAAATGATTGTAATCCTGCTTATCTATTTTATTTTCATCGAGTAGTGGTTTTAGTAGTGCTTTAAGTTTCTTTTTCTTGTCTTCTGTTGGGTCTTTTTTTAATATTTCAAATGCGTTGTCACTGAGTAATTCATTCATTTTTCGTTCATATTCATCAGTGTCCATAATCACTGTTGTTCTGCCTTTATCTGCTGGGAGGATTGTGATATCTTTATTTTTAGCTAATGTTCTCATAGCTTTGGCTTCCTGTTTTGTGATGTTACTGGGTGGTGGTTTGGCCGTTTTCAATATACCAGCTATTGTGTTTCTTAGTGCTGCTTTTTGTCCCTGATCCTGTATTTTCTCACATGCTAATTCAGTTGCCAGAATGAATTCGTCGTGTGGTATATGGTTCGGTGTGACAGCGTAGTTGAGTCCTTTTGCTAGTATACTGCGTTCTGCTTGTGAGAGTTTGTACCTTGATATGTTATGAATCCATTTGTCGTTGATGTGTGCGTGCTCCGGTTCTGCCTTCTTTTTCTGTGCGATGAGTTTGTCCAGTTTTCGTATTTGTCGGGTTTTTGTCTCTGTGAATTCCTGTTCGTGTATGTCTGCCAAGTGTCCGTGTATTGCCATTTCCATTTTCTTGTTTTGGGGAAACCGGCGTTTGAAAGTTTCCGTCTCTCTGTGTAGTTCGCTGTTGATATTATTTAGTTTATCCGTTGTGCACTGTATCCGTTCTTTTACCAGAGTCATCCGCACTTTCCTGATCATCTTTTCCGCGTTTCTGGTTGGAATCGGGTTCTTGATGTTCAGGCTGGCCGGTACGACTTCCTCATCCCGGCAGCGCAGATTGAATCTCAGGTGATTCCTGTAGCGTGCCCGTTTCCGTGTCAATCGCTCTAGGCGGCGAAACTCCTTGATGCTTTCGTCTCCGTAACTAATTCTTAATCTTTCGATTACGTTCATTATGTCTTATATTAAATATAGTTAGTTTTTTTTTTTTTCTTTTTTATCAGACATCTAATTTTTGGGTTTGTTTACCTGACATGTTTCGACGTACAACTTCCGTCTTCCTCAGAGTGTCACCGGATGTTAATTGGTGACGCATCTTTTATCAGCTGCTGTTTCTGAAGGCGTGGCCTTCCTGTCTGGTTTGACAGGTCGGTCACGCCTTATACGCGTGTTCTTTTCACCAGAACACCCACGGAAGCCACCATACAGATAGTACAAGACAAATTAAAAACAGACAGGACGCTCAGGAAATGCACAAACCTCACCGTACAAGACATCACTCAGCTCCTTCAATTCATCGCCACATCCACATACTTTCAGTTCAGGAATACAATCTACAGACAGAAGGAAGGTTTTGCCATGGGAGACCCACTATCAGCCATCATGTGCGGCTTTTTCATGGAGGATCTGGAGCAGAAAGCACTCACTACAATACCAGCGGAATACAGACCAACACTCTGGAAACGGTATGTGGACGACATATTGGAAAAAGTAAAGAGGGGACACACTCAACAACTTACCGACCATCTCAATACTATAGACAATACCGGCAATATAAAATTCACACATGAAGAGGAAACGGAGCAGTCAATAGCATTTTTGGATTTAAAAATACAACACACAGAAGATGGGGACATCAAAATAAAAGTACACAGAAAACCCACACATACCGACCAATATTTAAACTGGACTTCCGAACACCCCATAATGCACAAAATATCCGTAGTTAGAACATTACATGAACGCACAGCAATAATTACAGATCCACAGGACAAAGAACAGGAGGAACAACATATACAACACGCACTGAAGGCATGTCAATATCCACAATGGGCAATATCCAAAGGGGCGGAACAGGTTAAGAACAACAAAACACAGAAGAAAGAGAAAAAACAAACTAACAAACAAGAACACAGGGGAGTAGTTACATTACCATACATCAGGGGAATAACTGAACGCATTCAAAGAGTAATGAGGAAACACAATGTTAACACACCTGTCAAACCACACACAACACTCCGTCAGATCCTGGTGCATCCCAAAGATAGAATACATCCGGACAACAGATGCAACACCATATATGAGATTCCATGTAAATTATGCAATAAAACTTATATTGGGGAGACAGGAAGGAGTTTCAACACAAGAAAACATGAACATAAGAAAGAGTGCGAAAAGGAGACAGCTACAAGACAAACCCGAACAATAAAAGAAAAGGCACAACAGGAAAATTATAAGTCAGCTATAACAGATCACTGTAAAAGGGAAAACCACATTATGGACTGGGGGAATGCCAGAGTCATCCGCACAGAAGATAACAAACATCAGCGCTGGATCAGGGAGGCCATAGAGATCCGTAAGCGAAGCCCAAGGACCATCAACCGGGATGAGGGAGCATACATGCTCTCCCATACCTGGAGTCACATCTTGCAGGGGACGAACAGACAGTATAAGGCGTGACCGACCTGTCAAACCAGACAGGAAGGCCACGCCTTCAGAAACAGCAGCTGATAAAAGATGCGTCACCAATTAACATCCGGTGACACTCTGAGGAAGACGGAAGTTGTACGTCGAAACATGTCAGGTAAACAAACCCAAAAATTAGATGTCTGATAAAAAAGAAGAAAAAAAAAAAAACTAACTATGTCTGAGCACTGCACTGATGTAAGAGTCCGCCCTTTGCTTCTCCCGCATCTCAGTGGGTGTCATCATCGGGATGATGTTCACACCGTCAAGCTGGCATTCTTCTTCAAAGCTCTCTGGAACAGCATTTGGATGGTGAGCAAGTGACATTACCAAGGTAGTGCCAGGTGATGTTCCTTCATCATGAACCAGGTGCTTCTCACAGATGGCTTTGATAATGCTTTCATCCATTTCTGTTGACAGGTGTCTTTTTGTGAACTGCTGTATCCTCTCCATCTCTTTCCGGGACGATGTGTTATCAGGTAGTCTACCGTGTGGACGCCTGGACAGCCCATCTGCATCTTGATTTTGCTTCCCAGCTCTGTACTGAAGCTGGAAATCGAAAGTTGACAGGTCAGCCAACCACCTGTAGCTTGTGGCATCAAGCTTGGCAGAGGTAAGTATGTATGTCAATGGGTTGCTATCAGTGACAGCAAGAAATGGGCATCCATAGAGGTAGTCTTGGAATTTTTCGGTTATTGCCCACTTAAGGGCAAGAAATTCCAACTTGTGGGCAGGGTACCGGCTTTCACATCTCGACAGACCACGGCTTGCATAGGCGATGGCTCGCTTCTGCCCTTGTTGCTCCTGGTAGAGTGCCGCACCAAGACCTGAAGTGCTGGCATCTGTATGCAAGATGTAGGGCAACTTGGGGTCGGCAAACCTGAGGACAGGGGCAGTAGTCAGCTTCTCGATGAGGCTGTCAAAAGCTGTTTGGCAAGCAGAGGTCCATCTGTCACCAAAGAGGTCTTTAGGATTGTGGTACTTCTCAGCGTTCACTGTGGTCTTACAGCCCTTCCTCATAGGTGGATATCCAGCAGTGAGGGTATTGAGAGGCTTTACAATCTTTGAGTAGTCCTTAATGAATCTACGGTAGTAACCGCAGAATCCCAAGAATGCTCTCAGTTCTTTCAGCTTGGTTGGTCTTGGCCAGGTTTTTAAAGCAGCTATTTTCTCTGGATCTGTTTCAATTCCCTTCTCGGACACAATGTGTCCTAGGTACTTCATGGAGGTCTGGAAGAACTTGCACTTCTTGGGTGATAACTTCAGGCCGAACTCTTTCAACTGGTTGAGCACTCTCATCAGTCTTTCCTCATGCTCTTCTAGTGTGGAGGAGAAGATGATCAAGTCATCCAGGAAGATGAGGGCCTGCTTCATGTTCAGCTCTCCTATGCAGTGTTCCATGAGCCTCTGGAAAATGCTAGGGGCATTAGTTATCCCCTGAGGCATCCTGTTGAACTCATAGAATCCAAGTGGACAGACGAATGCAGTTTTCTGCTTGTCCTTTTCCTCCATTTCGATCTGGTAAAACCCAGACTTGAGATCGAGCACTGAGAACCACTTTGATCCAGACAATGCTGAGAAGGACTCCTCCAGATTAGGTAAGGCATACGAGTCTTTGACTGTCTGCAGGTTCAGCTTTCTGTAGTCCACGCAGAGTCTGACGTCACCATTCTTCTTCTTGACGACTACAATCGGCGAGGAGAAGGGTGACTCAGATTCGCGGATGACTTCTGCATGGAGGAGTTGTTGGATGTGTTTTTGCACGGCCTCAATGTCCTGGGGATGTATAGGCCTTGCTCTGTGCTTGAAAGTGTCTCGTCACTGAGCTTTATGTGATGCTTGATCTTGTCAGTGCGGCCAAAGTCAAGGTCATGCTGCGCAAACATCTCAGGCATGGAGCTCAACTTTCCAGTTACTCTGGCCTTCCACTCACTGCATATTGGAGAGTTGCTGAAGTCAAAATCAAGTCTCGCTTTGGGGATCAGGTCTGATGAGGGGTCGGGACCAAGAGGTTGAAGAGACTGAGCACTCTTGATGGCATGGATCTCAGCTATCACAGCTTTGGGGGGTAGGGTTATGTCATGGCCCAACTCATTCTTCAGAATGACTGGTAGGCAGTGGGGCTGCTTAGATGACAAGCTTGCAAGCCCATCGGTTGCCAGTATGCCACCTGGTAATGAAACTGATGTTGGTGACTCTACCGTCACCCACTGACTGATGTTAGTTGTTAGTTGCTCTGCAGCTCACCGATCCTTCAAAGACTCATGTCTGACCAGCAGCAGTGGTCTCCGCGTCTCTGCTGTGTAGTCTCACTTGGCCCATGTTTGAATCAAAAGTGTATCTCTGCCTGGCTCCTAAAGTTTTCAAGACTGCTCTGTAGCCATATGGAAGTGACTGGTAGTTCTGGGGAGTGACATCTGCATAATGCTTGTAGAAGACATCCAAAGCATTGGTGCCTACTAGCACTGATGACAAGGTTGAGCGCATATCAGGTACGATCAGCGCTAGTGTGGGAATGTCAATGTTCACTCCAAAGGTGTTCTCAGGGAAGCTCATGGTAACTTTGATGTAACCAAGGTAAGGCACTTCCTGACCATTCACTCCCTCCACTTCAAGCAGGTCACTTAATGAGTGGATGGGAAGATGAGACAGGGCTTCTTGATAGAAGGAGTTCGGGATCGTCATGACCTGAGAGCCTGTGTCTAATAAGCAGCTGCATGCTCTGCCACCTATGGTCACTTGTGCAGTGCACCGTGCTCCAATCAGTCCCTTGGGCAGGGTTGCTGGCTGTCTCTTGGTGGTAGAGGCTGAACACATGTTGGAGACACGTCTCTTCTGTTTGGGGCACTTTTTCTGTCTCCCAGTCAGGGGCGGTCCTGGGGGTGGGCCGACCGGGCAGCCGCCCGGGGCGGCATCGCGGGGGGGGGGTGGCACGAGTGTGGGTGCAAAAAAAAAAAAAAAACGGTCCCCCCCCCAAAAAAAAGGTCCCCCAAAAAAAACCCCGAAAAAAAAAAAGACGGGCGGGTGTGTGTGTGTGTGTGTGAACATTTTGGATGGTGAAGCCCAATACCAAAGTTGCGCAGGTGACATCATCAGTGTGTGTGTGTGCCTAACTTGTCGTATCCCCATAATATGCACAATCCCGCCAGCGGAACGTTGTACTAGCCATCAAAAAGACTTTACTACCATAGTACTACAGACATTACACAGTCTTAAGTAATACATCACGACTTGATCATTGCCATTCTGGTAACAGCAAATTTATAACGGGCCGTGTCCGCGACGTACAACACATGACGAGAAATGTTTAAACGACCATGTAAAGCTGTTAGTGTTGTGATGTTCGCGAACGAACCGATTCTTTTGAATGGCTCCTAGGCATGAACGATGAGAACCGAGTCTCGAGCTGGGGGAGCCGTTCTTTCTGTCGTTCTTTTTTGCCCAAGGACAAGAAGTAGGCTAAACAGCATTTGCCTTTTATTTATTCAAGTTTTATCTGTTTGCCTAATAGTTCAAATTGTTTTGTATATAGTTTATAATGTTGTTGTGTGATATTAATTATAATATTGTGGGAAAACTACTTTGCACGGACGTTCATTTAATTTATTCTTTTGTCATTTTGTTTGTTCTATTTTTATGTATTTTATTTATTTATCTGTTTGTCTAGTTGTATCTATTTTTCTAATAATAATATATTTTTTGCATTAATAGTTTGTTTTTTCCTATTAAAATAATCTTGTGTTCTTGTTATAACTTTATCTATTTATCTGACTGTTTAGTTGTATCTATTTTTGCTACAATTTCAATATTTTTAATATAGAAAGTTTGTTTTTTTCTATTAAAATATTCTTGTGTGATAACTAGTTCTTGTGTTATATTTATTAAAGTTGTATCTATTTTGTATCTCAGACTTAAATATTTTTGTAAAACAAGTGTTTTTCTATAAAATATTCTTGCGTTCTTGATAACTACGTTCTTGAGTGGGTTCTTTTTTTTTAACAGAAAAGCCGTTCTGCATGGACATTCATTGAAGCCCTCATTGTTTTTTAATGGTTATTTATGAGCATTTAGGGGTTACAATAATGTAAGTCTAGGTTGCTTTATATAAGAGGTATGTCCAGAAATATTGATGTCACTGTCTAAGCAGAGGGATCTGGCTTCTTTAGACGCTGTCTTCTTCAAACTGAATAAATATTTAAAAAGAGCCAAATGAGCCAGTCTTTTGAACGGCTCTTTTCAAAGAACGGATCACAAAGATGCGGATCCCATCAAAGAGCCATAAATCCCATCTCTAAAAGCTGTTAACATTCTGTTGGCTAATACAGAGCCCAACGCGGGGGGGCACGAGCGCGGGCGCAAAAAAAAAAAAACGGTCCCCCCCAAAAAAAATAAAGGGTCCCAAAAAAAAAAAACTCCGAAAAAAACCCAAGAAGGGCGGGGGGCACCAGCAGGGGGTTTTGCCCAGGGAGTAAATCACTCTCGGATCGCCACTGCTCCCAGTCCCTGTTTGTCCCTCTGCAGGAACTGGCTCTAAAAATTCTGGGGAGCTGGAGCGCCGTTCACAGCATCCCATGCTTGCTGCTTCTCCTTTAACAGCTTTCCCTTTGAGGCAACCAGAGAGGGGTTTGGTTCACTGTCACACTGTTGCTTGATGTGTCCATCCTCTCCACACCTGAAGCAATACCAAGGCTTTGGTCTCTTGTTGATGGTGCTCTTTTCAGCTTGACTGTGAGGTGTGGGAGTCTGAACTCTTGGAAAAACCGGTGTGGGCCCATTCGCTTTGGTGGTTGGCTTACCTTGGCTCTTTCTGGGGCCTTTCTGTGTGACGTGTGCAAGCTGGGTTTGTAAATCAGCTATCTGCCTTTTCATGTCTTGGATCTCTGATGAAGGAGAAAGTGACTGTGACGTGCTGCTTTCTTCATCATACTGCACACAAATGCCTTGGTAATGGGATGACACCTTGGGTTTTGAGGCACTGAGGTGGTGCTTCATGCGAGACGCTTTGGAAGCTCGCCTGTCTTCTGCTGTGCGGAGCAACAGGAGCAGTTCTGCAAAGGTAGGGGGATTTTGCTTCTTCTGCTCCAGCTGCAGCTCAGATATCAAGGTGTTGTCCCAACAACCTCTGACGAACTGTCTCAGAAGCTGCCTGTCAAGCTCACTTGCAGCAACACCCCCCCTCCTGAAGGTGGTATTCAACATCACTTGCAGCCGTTGAAGATAAGTTGAGGGTTTCTCACCGCTGTCTTGCATCGTATTCAGGTACTTTGCAAACAGGTCATCTCCATCTTCAACGGTGCTAAAGGCAGAATCTAAAATCTCCAGATATATACTTGGAGGTGTTTCAGGTGTCAGGTGCTTCACAATGTCAATGGCGGGTGACAAGAGGCTTTCGAGGAGCTTTTGTGACTTGTGCAGGTCTGACTGCCTAGTGTCTTTGAGAAGGAGTCCCACATTAGAGCGCCAGGTTTCATAATCTGCTTCATTGTTGGGCCTAGGTAGACGCCCAGAGAAGGGTCGGAGTCAAAGTGACGACATCGAATTGAACTCACCTGAGCAACATGTTCCACAAAGAGCTGCACAGATTTCTCACAGCACAGTTCCAGAGCGGCATGTTCAGCCTGGGCGCACCCAGATACCACCTCCAGCACCACTGAAAGAGATACCGTCTGCTCTGAAACTATGTGACGTGAATCCACCAGAAATTCAGAAAGTAATCGTTGAACACATCATGCGAAACGAAGACTCTGCTATGCATGTGAACACAGCCCTAATACTGCTTAAGAAAGTCATAAACTTCGTCATCTGTTTCTGTGTTAGTAATGCCACTAACTATAACAGCGTTAAGGACTTTTACATTGTTATGCTGGACTGTCTCCATGTCTCATTAAGTTTAGTCTTAGTTTTCAACTCTAGTTTAGAAAACCACTCCTGGCTGGCTCGTCAATTTTTTTGTAGCACTTGTAACACTGTAAATGCAATAATTAATAAATAATGCTACTGGACCAGTTCTAGATTCATTAGTGGCGTGTGTTGTATAGAGGAAGAGACATGAGACATGGATACAAATAAGCCGGCAGTTTACTTAATAATAATGAATATGAAAAGGATCAGTAAGTTGGATTGGTTGAGTGTAAATAGTTCAATAAATATATTAATGTAAATAGTTCAATAAACATTCACAGTACAAGAGATAAATGAATAAATAGATCAATAAATATTTGCAGTGCAAAATGTGTATTTAAATGAGTCCTATGAGTTTAATCTTTTCTTGTTGAATAAATTTAAATAAGTTTGAATATGGGGTTATTCTAGCTTTTCTTGACCGATCTGTTATAGTCTGAATAGCTTATTTCAGTAACAATTGCTTTAGCTATGTTTAAGCTATTTGATTCTATTCGTTTCTAGTTTTCTTTGAGTTAGCTCTCTCTCTTTAACAGGTAAGTATTTTAGGTAAGTATTTTAAATGTTTCTTCTGTTTGATTAATTGTTTAACTTTTCAGTTTTACTTTGACAGGAAAACCATAAAAGAAAAAATAAACACATTAACCAATTCACACTCACACATTCACCCATTCACACTTCACAAGTTTCTATTCTATTTGAAGGCCTTCAATAGATTACTGTGTTGCAACACTTTAACTTTTCAGTCCAATGGATCCGTCCAATTCGATTTGTTCAATAGCTCAGTCAATATTCAAAGTTAGTTGAATATTGACTGAGTTCAAAGGCTCAGTTCGAGTCAAACCGTGTATCAAATGCTGGTTTCAATCCTTGCAGGGGTTAGAATCTCTTGGGTAGGCTCGCCATCTAGTGTCTTCAATTATCATTCAGTTCGTATGCTGCCTTGCAAACGCTGAATAGTAAAGGGTCCGATCCGTTGAGCTGTCCTCAAACTCTCCCGGGGGTAGGAAAAAAAACCTGGCTAAAACACTCTTCAAAACACTCCCATCAAGATCACCGCCAAGATGCTGCCGGGTTGACCGCCGATGAACTACACTAGAGATGTCAAATGCGACCCACTTGTATACCATTCAAGAGGTCTACATCCCGTGCTGACCCGCAGTGATTCCTGCCAGCGTCTGCCGCTAGTGCCCAGAACTAGCTCGTGCATAACTGGGACAGTGTCTTAAAGGGGCAGTGTCATTAAATTAAAGGGATGGTTCAAACACCATTAAAAGCATAGAAACTTGCACTAAGTGGATTCTAATAAGTGGATTTACTAATGACTGTGCCTTATTTATGTGTTTATTGCTATTTATTCATAAATATTTCTTATTTATTTCACTAGGATTATTTATAGTCCTATTTGAACTGGGGGTTACACAAGTCTATGTCTGAGACCATGTTTGGACCTATGCCCAAGCCCATGACACATGCGACCCTACACAGGATAAGCGGCTACAGATAATGGATGGATGTTTTTATTCACAGTTTACACAGCATCCCAACTTTTTTGAAATTGGGGTTGTACTTGCACTAGAACAACATTAGAGTTAGAAGTAAGTTTTCTGATTACATAGTAAATCTGGATGGCCTTTCTGTTTCTTCATGTACATCAGTAAAAGACCTTGGGGTGGTCATTGACTCCAGTCTTTCATTAATTTATCATGTTGATAATATTACATGGATAGCCTTCTTTCATCTCAGAAATATTGCTAAGATAAGAAATATAATGTCACTACATGATGCAGAAAAAAACTAGGTCATGCCTTTGGTACCTCTGTTGATTTGGCACGTCACTGCAGTGATGTGGCCACGCTGATGGTTCCAGCCATTAAAGTTTCTCAGGAAGAATTATAATAGTGGTTTTCCATTGGCTTCTACTGGATTATTATAGAGGTTTTATTCTCTCAACTATTCACACCTATGGGCAATTTAGAGTAGCCAGTTAACCTAACTGCATGTATTTGGACAGTGGGGAAAACCATAACACCCAGAAGAAACCCATGCAGACACAAGGACAACATGCAAACTCCACACAGAAAGGTCTTCATTGGCCATGAATTTTGAACCCAGAACCTTCTTGCTGTGAGGCGACAATGCAAACTACTACACCACTATGCTACCAATTTATTACCACTAGTTTGGATTCATTTTATGCATTACTGTCTGGATGTTCCAGTACAGTAGGTGCATAATCAAGCCCCAGTGACTGCAAAATGCATCAGCAAAAAACCTTACTAGAACCAGAAGATATGACCACATCAGCCCTATCTTATCCACATTGCATTGGCTCCCAATCAAATTTTGCATTATTTATAAAATACTACTATTGATCTATAAAGCACTGAATGGTCTCGCACCACAGTACCTGAGCAAACTTCTGGTCTTTTATAGACCGTCATGTCTATTTAGATCAAAAGGTGCAGGCTATTTGTTCTTACTTCAAAAAGTGAAGGCTACAACAGGGGGCAGTGCCTTCTCTTACAAAGCCCCACAGTTATGGAACAGCCTTCCAAGTAGTGATTGGGACTCAGACACAGTCTGAGTGTTTACATCTAGGCTGAAAACATTTGTTTATTTAAGACATTTGTTAACAGCTTTATAATAGGTAAAGGAGCCAATCTGGAAGGTTCTCGGGCATAGAGTGTTTTGATAAACTGAGATGTATGGATGTTGTTACCCCCCACTCTCACATGTTCACTAAGGTTTGTTGGTGGTGGGTTGGATGACAGCTTTATGTTCCAGGGCACCCTCATGTCTGTCTTACATTCTGGCTCTCCCTGTTAATTATGTTGTCATAGTTAGTCTTGCTTGCACTCAGTACAAAATGTACACTAGTCTTAACCATGAGTTGAAAACGGGCGTACCTAACAATCTGTGTTTTTCTCTATTGCTGTCAAGTTACACATGTCAATCCTGAGATATCAGTGATGCTGGCCTCTCCTGCTCTTCAGACCTGCCTGATCCATCCTGATGCCCTACTTCTGGCTGTAATTCTCATCACTTTGCTCCTGTGAGGATGGTCCCATATGTACAACCCCTGATCTATCCTGATGCTCTATGTCTGGCTGAGGTTCTCATTGCTTTACTCCTGTGGAGGATGGCCCCATATGGACAGTCTAAAGATACACTTAGGTTACATCCACACGACAACGGCAACGAGATTTTATTTAAAAAAATATCGCGTCCACATGGGCAACGGATCAGTAAAATATCAGGTCCATATGGCAACGCAATGCTTGCTGAAAACGATGCAATACACATGCCACACCTCTACGTGCGCTGTAAGACGGTCCCATCGGAGACACCAGAACAATAGAAGAAGAAGTAGGACGCATGCACATGTAACGGGTTTATTTTTTTCCACTTGCCATTGTGTGTAGTGGTGGGGAAATTCTGCGCTGGCCCTTTAAGAGCGCAGGTAGTTATGGGAATGAGGCGCTGGCCTCTTTCAGTTCGTTTTGGAAATGTAAGCACCAATGCCACTGGATGTTTGCAGCCCATCCTCAGCAGTGTATTTGTGTCTCATTTCTTCAGAATAAAAAGACTGGTGAACAACACAACGCAACGTCTGTTACACGCATAAACCCCTTCTTCTATCCGGCGTGAAGCACTCACAGGAACAAACACACAACAAAAAGAAGAAGATGGCTGCGACTATGCGAGGAAATCATGCCTTCTGTGTGTACAAATTAGTTTTATTAGTGTGCATAGTTTTATATAACTTAATTTTCTTATCGTGTGTGAACATTTTGAAAAGCATTTTTATATAATTTATATAACTTTTTATATTGTGTGTGAACATTTTGAAAAGCAGTCTTATCCAATAAAAAAAAGAAATTCAAGAAATGGTTCAGTTACTTGTTTATTTAAAAGAAAAGCTGTATACAAAAGTGAATGCAATGCAGTGGTTCATACAAAACAGTCTGTTGAAGGGTCTTCTGACCCTTTTCCCCTCTGCCTCCATTATAGTCAGGTAACTGTTGCTTTGTGTGGAAGGCTGTACTTTCTGTTCATCAAAGCAGGTGTAAATTGTCTGTCTGGCAGGTCAGTCAGGTTAATGTGTAAACAATTTCAATTTCTGTTGTTACGAATGATGCGCGCGAGAGTGCTGCTTGTTCTAGTCATGTGGTTGTGACATCATTGTAAACAAATCCGTTCTACTCATCCAGACAACTTCGCAACGGCTCCGTTGCCAGATTTTTTTCACTCTGGAACCCGTTCTCAAAAGATTTCGTTTTGGGGCACCCAAAACGCCAGTGCCGTGTGGACGCCAGGCCGAAATGATAAAAAATTTTATCAGATTCACCTGAATCCGTTGCCGTGTGGACAGGGCCTTAGAAGATGGCTCTGGACACTTACAATTTTGCTATGATGGCTTAGGATTACAAATGCCATGATAACTTTAGGACTGCATTTGTCATGAACAGTCTTGCACTCAAGTCACCATCAAGCAACAGTTGATAACTTCAACAATATTTACTTCACGTTAAAACTTTACTAGTTGCACAATTGCCCTTTTTGACCATATAGGACACACTTACAGAAGTGAGTTATTTATAATCATGCTATCAGTGACCACCCAAATGAGGATGGGTTCCCTTTTGAGTTTGGTTCCTCTCAAGGTTTCTTTCTCATGTCATCTCAAGGAGTTTTTCCTTGCCACTGTTGCCTCATTAGGGATAAATTTATTAGATCATATGTTTAAAATCTTTATTTTTATGTAAAGCTGCTTTGCTATAATGTCTAGAGTTAAAAGTGCTATAGAAATAAATTTACTTTACTTTTTTTTATTTGTATTTTCCATACCTTCCCACCTTTTCTGATTTGGGGTTGTAAATTTTACCCTTGAACTGCTCCAAAATTATAGTAGCACTGACCAGACAATAATACTGTACTTGACTTAGGTTCTTAGCTAATGTTTTTAATATTCTATAATATGTATGTTGGCTATGTTTAGCTTGAGAGCATGTCTGCAAGTTAAATTTAGCTAATGTTGTGCCACTTGATTGATTTATAATAAATATGCTGTTTTTTTAAATATATTTTATATAATCATAAACTAGCCATTTTGATTTGATTGTAATTCTCTTAATCTTTTTTTATTTTTATTATATGAATTGAAAATAACTGACATAGGACTTCAACTTTGGTATATTTTCATTGAGTTGTTTCATTATTATAATATTTAATAAGTGTGTAATAGTGTTAATGTTTTGCTGAGATGTTGCATCAACAATGGGAGAGTCGAATGACTCTGCAAAGTGTTCTCCAGTGTCAGTAAACTCGTTGAACCTGTCCAAACTACAAACATGGACACCTTGGACCACACCTCCCACAATTCACAGCGACCTCTGGCTCCTGACTACTGACTCAGCTGCCAATCATTACTCCAATTAGTCCTTCTGCCTATATAAACCTCTCACTCTCTTCACCTCATTGTGACATACAGTATGATTCTGCCTTCCACAGTACATACTGAGCCTTGTTGTTCTCTGACTGACTGTCATTCTTCTGACTCTGGTTTCCCTGTTCTTTGTTTACTATTTTGTCTCTTCCCTATAACATTGTTTGCCAATCGCCCGACCCTCACTTGTTCTACGACTCTGATTCTCATCTCACGTTTCGGCTATGTCGCCATCTTCTCTACGATGCTCTTCTGAGTTTACATCCGTAAGTGCCTGCACCGTGACAGGATACTTTGCCGCAGTGGATGTAGCAGAAGAAGCACAGCAAACTGCTCTCAATGCCCAAGGATGCTTATTGGGAGAGCATCAGCAGATGCTAGCCGACCTCAACACCAAAATGTCCCAGCTAGCAACTGTGATGTTGCAGGCCCTCATGACACGTCCCGAGCCCAATGCTACAACTGCCGGCTCTGGAGAAGTTCGCCGGAGATCCGCTCGCCTGTAAGGGCTTCCTTCTCCAATGCTCCATGTATTTCATGGCTCTACCTAGCTTATCAGACTAGCACAAGATTGCCAAATTCCTCACCTTCCTCACAGGAAAAGCACTATGGTGGGCCAGTCTAGTTTGGAATGAGGGTGGTGAGCCAACTAAATCTTATGAACAATTCCTCACTTTGTTCAAAAGGATTTTTGATTATGAACCCGAGGGGATTGAAATAGGTGAAAGTTTACTCACCATATCACAGGGTTCCAAAAGCATGGCAGAGTATGCCTTGGAATTCAGAATACTGACGGCCGCTAGTGATTGGAATGATCCCGCACTGAAGGCAGTACAGGTAGTCGTCGACTTACGACCTATACGACTTACGACCGATTGACTTTACGACCGTCTGGTTATGACTGGCAAGTGTTTCCCAGCTGAGCTAGCTGAGTGTATGACAGTTTCCACCCCAGCTCCCGGCAGCGCCTCTCACCGCGTACAACAGTTTCCGCCCCAGCTCCAGGCACATGCGCAGTCTCTCTCGCGCTCCCTCACGCACTCCATCACAGTTTCCACCCCAGCTCCTGGTTTATGAAATGAGCAAATGCTCCCGCCAGCCCGAACGCTGCAACAGCTGATGATGACGTAGACGACCCACAGCCAAGCACCAGTGATGCCAGCGGTCACTAAATTTTGTATTTTGCTATGTTTTACATTTGTATTTTGGTATGTTTCAAATTTAAATGTTTTCTATTTTTCACACCTGTATTTCGTATTTTTTGTTTTGCACATATTAAACGAATTGTACTGTACGCAGTGTAGTATGCAGTGTTTGACTTAAACCAAATAATGAGCCAAGGTAATGAAATAAGAAAATGTTGATAAAATAAGACTTTAAGATGATTACAATATCATTACACATCACAATATACTTACGTTCATTTAACATAGGCCGACTTACGACCAGATCGGTTTACGACCGGTCAGTCATAACCAAATGCAGTTGTAAGTCGATGACTACCTGTATTTCACCAAGGCTTACACCCTGAAATTCTAAGTGAACTCTCCTGCAGAGATGAACACCTCACGCTCGATTCCCTCATCGACCTCACGATTCACCTAGGCAATCTCTTAGCTCGTCGGCTCTCTACAAGAGAATAGTGAATTGGAACTCACCTCTGAAGAAAACTCTGCCATGGACATCTCACACACACGTTTAACTCATTCTGAACAAGCCAGAAGAAGGAAGGAGGGACTTTGCTTCTATTGCGGTAGCCCTGAACATCAACTCAATGGCTGTCCCATTCGTCCGCCACGCTCATCCCCTTCAGAAGGTCCTCCATACAACATAAGTCTGTTAAGGAGATTCAATTCCAAAGCATTCAAGGTTCACATAATTTTAAAGTTAGCTATTTCTACCCATATCCTCTCTGCTTTCATTGATTCAGGGGCAGAGGGGAACTTCATCAGCAACTCTTGTGCAGAAGTTCAACTTGCCAACAACACCGCTGCACAGTGTACTCAGCATTCGGACCATCGATGGAGGACCAATAGGAGATGGATTTGTTACCCTATGCCCGGCTCCTCTCTGTATCCAAGTGGGTGCCATCCACTCTGAACACATTTCACTCTACCTCACTGCCACTGTAAGTCATGATATTATCCTGGGCTACCCGTGGCTGCAGCTTCACAACCCACTTATCCCTTGGCAGAATAAGGATATTCTACAATGGTCTCCTGCATGCTTTCAGAGCTGCATCACTTGACCTCAAGTCACTCTCATAGCCACCTCTGTGAAGAGTCCCCAACCTGATACCCTCGACAACAGCCCTGAATGTTATCTCGACCTCAAGGAGATTTTTAGCAAAGGAAAGACCTGTGGTCTACCACCTCACAGGCCATATGACTGCGCGATTGACCTCCTACCAGGCATGTCACCACCTCACGGACGCATCTACCCTCTGTCGCAGAAGGAACAAGCAGCCATGGAGGAATACATTCAGGAGGCTCTCAAGCAGGGTTACATCTGCCCTTCTAGGTCTCCAGCCTCGGCAGGTTTCTTTTTCATGGAGAAACGAGGCAGAGGGCTTCACCCCTGTATTGACTACAGAGGACTGAACCAAGTATCAGTGAAATATCCCTATCCACTTCCTCTAGTTCTGGTCTCACCAACTTAGTGCCTGCGGGCACCAGGTAGCCCGCCAGGAGCCTGGGAGGCGCTCGCGATGGATGCTCTAAAAATAGCCAGTGACTACTGCACTGTTCAAATCATATTTGCTAATTTTTAAAAAATATATTATTTTTCTTGTTTTCATGTTTTAAGATGCCTTGAAGTTTAATCCAGAAGTATTTTCTAAAAATCCACCTAACATTTTTTAAAAATAAAATAGAAGCCTAATGTAGATAATTTTCTTTGCTGGGTCAAAGTTTAGCCTACTATGTCATTGTGCCAACTCCCCTTTGCGTTCAGTCCTCAGTCATTAGCCCACCAATGGATAGCGATCAACACAGTGTGATAAGTTGTAAATTTTCTGTAAAGGTAGTTTTGTAGAAGTGTTTAAATGCGATGTTGGAGAGCAAGAAAAAGAAGACTTGGCACTTTCAGGATGAATGGGAGAAAGAGTTCTTTACTCAAGTTGGTGAACATTGTGTGTGTCTGACCTGTGGAGCTGCCGTAGCCTTGGCTAAGAGGCATAATGTGGATAGACATTTTTCTACATGCCACAGAACGTTCGATACTAGCTACCCTCCAGGCAGCGCATTATGTGCTCAAAAGACTCATGAACTCAAGGCAGCTTTGGGCAGATAAATGTCTTTTTTCACCAAGCCGGCAAAGCAATCGAAAGCAGTTATGGAAGCTTCCTTCAGAGCAGCACACTACCTGGCTAAGCGCAAAAAGGTATTTTTGGATGGAGAGGTGGTCAAAGGGGTGATGTCAGTGGTTGCAGATACTTTGTTTAAAGATCACAAGAATGGGAAGAAGATCCTCACTGCCATCACGGCTGTTCAGCTAAGTGCATGCATACATGCAGGTACTTTAGCATCCAATGTGACAAGTCGGTGGATAAAACCAGCACGGCACAGCTGATAGTCTTCGTCAGAATGGTATTTGGTGATTTCACTGTGAAGGAGGAGATGCTTACTTTGCTGTCCCTGAAAACCACAACAAGGGCCATTGACATCTACGAGGCCATAAAGTGCTATTTTACAGAGAAAATCATCCCACTTCAAAAGTTGGTATCGGTAACTACCAACAGAGCCCCCACGATGACTGGCCGTCATTCTGGTCTTATTGTATGCTGCAGAAGCGATCCAGACTTTCCCTGTTTCCTCACTTACCACTGTATCCTCCATCAACAGGCAAGTTGTGCCAAAGTGATGGGTTTTGATCATGTCATGACTCCGGTCAAGAAGATTGTCAACAGTATCCGTGCGAAGGCCACACAACACCAGGCATTCAAACTTCTTCTGGAGGAGCTGTCAGCTGAGAACAGTGACCTCTTGCTGCACACAGAGATATGATGGCTCAGCAGGAGTAGAGTTCTGCAGCACTTTTTATCACTTCTGGATGAAATCAAAGAGTTCATGGAACCCAGAGGGCAGGACACTACTTTGCTTCAGGACACTGAGTGGGTGCTTGACCTTACCTTTCTGACCGACATCACAGGGAAACTGAATCACTTGAACTGTGAACTGCAAGCCAAAGGTAAGACTGTATCAGAGAAGCTCAGTGCTGTGAATGCATTCAGAGCAAAGTTGAACATTTTCTCTGTGCATTTGCAAAGTAAGAAATTCCTGCACTTTCCATCTGTGCAGTCAGTTTTGAATGGAAATGCCCCTGCATCTGTAGCCTTAGACGGGAATGTAGAAAAGTACACCTAGCTAATGTCTAGGCTTGGGCAAGAGTTTGAAGAAAGATTTCATGACTTTGATAAACTGCAGCCTTGTGTTGCATTCATTGCTAATCCTTTCATGCAATGTGACATCACATACATTTCTGAACAACTAGGTGACATATTCACCTTGAATGCTGATGAGATTGAAATGGGAATCATTACGTTGCAAAACGACACTACTCTCAAAGCCCACCAGGGGTCCTCAAACTTCTGGTATCTTGTGGACTCAGAAAAATACAAAGGTGTGCACACAGTAGCCTTGAAAGTTGCGTGTCTGCTTGGTTCGATGTATCTCTGTGAGTCAGCTTTTTCTAACATGAATTTCATTAAAAACAAAGAACTTGCTTAACTGATATACACCTTGAAGATTCAATCAGAGTTGCTGTGTCAAGCTATACCCCTGACTACAGTGCACTGGTGGACTCAATGCAGTGTCAGGCTTCCCACTAGGAACCATTCGCATGCAAAAATCAATGCATGAAATGCATTTTAAAACTTAGAAGAGAAAAGAATATTACGAGAATGCTAAGAGAATGATTTCTTGAATGTTATGAATATGCAATAAGGTGAAATCATTTAAGGATGCAATTAAGAGTTTCAGCTTGTATACTGTGTTAGAAGTGCAAGTGTTATATTACTGTTGCAGTGCAGTTTTCTAAAGAATGGATTTTGAATAGTTTTAACTTTCACAGAACTGTTGTGTGTTGAAAAGGGAAAATTATATCCTTTAATTATTGTGCCTTTGCCATTTCCAGACCTGTTTTTTTTTTTGTAACAGCTATTAATTGCAGTGAGAATATTGGAATTTTTTGTGTGTTTAATTCTAAAAGAGGGTAACTGTCCTTTCCCAACATGAGATTACAAGAAACAGCAAAATACAACAGAATACGTTTATTATTATCATTATTAATATATTAGCATTAGCTAATAAGGGATAGTATAAATTAAACTTTGGAATTTGCAAAAAAAAAAAGTTGGTAATTCCTAACAGTATTGATATGTTGAGATTATGATTATTCATAATTAAAATTTTCATGTTAAAATGCCAATTTCTATTCCATGATTGTTGTTAATTAAAAGCAAATAATCCTACATAGTCTGTTTTTAAAGGGATGTTAAGCCCTTTATTTATTTTAAGCAAATTATTTTGAATGACTGGCCCTAGTTTCTCATCCTTCGGGTAGCCCTCAGTCCCAGAAAAGTTGGAGACCCCTGCTCTAGTTCCTGCAGCTTGAGAACAACTTCATTCTGCTAAGATCTTTTCTAAACTCAATCTACACAGCATGTACAATCTCATCCAGATCAAGAAGGGAGATGGGTGGAAAACGGTATTCAGTACCACTGCCGGTCACTTCAAATACCGGGTGATGCCATATGGTCTTTCTTCGGTGTCCAGTGTGTTCCAGTGCTTCATCAATGACATGCTACAGGACATGCTGGGTCAGTATGCCATAGCCTACACTGACAACATCCTTATATACTCCCCAAATGAAGAGAGCAATCAAGTACATGTTAGAACAGTTCTACAACACCTGCTCTAGAATCATCTCTATGTTAAAGCAGAGAAATGCGAGTTCCACCAAACATGTATCCCCTTCCTGGGGTATGTCATCAGTGCCAAGGGGGTTTGTATGGACACACCAAAGGTCTCTGCCATCACATCTTGGCCCACTCCCTCATCTGTCAACGAACTTCAATGCTTTTTAAGATTTGCAAACTTCTATCACCGGTTTATCAGAGGGTTCAGTTCCATCTCTGCCCCTTTAATGGCACTCCTCAAGAAGGGACCCAAGCAACTACAATGGAACCCTGCAGCAGAAGAGTCCTTCTGTCATCTTAAGAAAGCGTTCACTTCAGCACCCTTCCTAGAGCATCCCGACCTTTCCAAACCATTCACAGTGGAAGTTGACAACTCTGACATGGGAATGGGGGTGATTCTCTCCCAATACTTTGGGGAAAAACAAAAACTTCATACAGTGGCCTTCTTTTCGAGGAAACTCTCACCAGCAGAAAGAAACTACAATGGGGGAAATCAAGAATTACTCGCGATCAAGCTGTCCCTCGAGGAGTGGTGTCACCCGTTCATTATCCTCACAGACCATAAGAACTTAGAATATCTCAGGAAGGCCAAGCGGTTGAACCCCCGTCAGGCCAGATGGGCCCTCTTCTTCATGAGATTTAATTTCACCATCTCTTTCTACCCCGGTTCAAAGAATACGAAGGCCGATGCTCTCTCATGCATCTTTGCTCCCCCTCATCAGAAGTCCACTGCACACCCCAGCCTCCCTTCTCAATGCTTCATCCAGTCTATCATGTGGGACCTAGACAGAGAAATAAGAAACTCTCAGCCACAACAACTTCCGAAGAATCTTCCACCAGGTCTACTCTATGTACCCAAGCAGTTTAGAAGCAAACCCACCATGTGGGCCCACACATCACCTGCCACTGGACACCCGGGCAGCCATCGCACCCACCAGATGCTTTAAAACAAATATTGGTGGGAGAACATGCTCACTGAGATCAACCAGTTCATCACATCATGTTCAAGCTGCTCACAAGCCAAGGTACCCAGAACTCCACCCGCCAGCAAGCTCCGTCCCCTCCTGTTGCCTCAAAGACCATGGTCTCACATAGCCATAGACTTCATCACGGACCTTCCTCCCTCACAAAATCACACAACAATTATGGTAACCATTGACTACTTGTCAAAAGCCCTCAAGTTGATTCCCTTACCTGGCATTCCCACCGCAGCACAAACAGCAGAACTACTGTTTCAACACATCTTTTGTTATTATGGTCTCCCTGAAGACATTGTAAGTGACCGAGGTTCACAGTTCATCTCACACTTCTGGAAGGCTTTCATGGAGAAACTAGGGATATCTGTCAGTCTCACTTCCAGTTACCACCCGCAATCCAATGGACAAGTCGAGAGAGTCAACCAAGAAGTAGGCTGCTTCTTGAGAATTTTTTGCATGTGTAATCAGGGGGATTGGGCACGCTTCCTACCATGGGCTGAGCTTTCAACACAACTAACACCGTTCCAGTGCATACTCGGCTACCAGCCACCTTTGTTCCCATGGGATGACACACCCAGCCAGGTTCCAGCTGTTGAAGAGTGGTTCACTTGCAGCCAGGCCTTATGGGAGGAGGTCCACCAATGAATCGAGACCGTCAGTACCAAGTACAGGAAGTATGCAGATATGCATCGGGCAGAAACCCCTACATTCAACCCAGGTGACAGAGTGTGGATAGCAACCAAGAATCTTAAGAAACCCAATTCTTGCAGAAAGCTTCAGCCACACTATATCAGGCCCTTTAAGGTACTGGACCGCATCAATGAAGTCTCGTACAGACTAGAACTTCCCCCTCACAGTAGACTATCTCCCACATTTCATGAATCACACCTCAAACCTGCCATCCAAGGGCCCCTCTCTGAAAACTTACCTGATCAAGAACACCCAGCTCTCATGGAAGGTGAACCCATCTACCAGGTAAACAAGATCCTCAACTCTAGACGTAGAAGAGGGCAGATCGAATACCTGCTAGACTGGGAGGGTTATGAACCTGAGGAACAGAGCTGGGTTCCAGCCAAAGACATCCTAGATCCACTCCTCAAGCAAGAATTCCACATACTACATCCAGACAAACCTGCACCCAGAGGTAGGGGGTGTCCCAGAAATACTATAGCTCCCACTGGGATCTCCTCGGAGGGGGCTCTGTCAGTAAACCCATTGAACCTGTCCAAACTACAAACATGGACACCATGGACTACACCTCCCACAATTCACAGTGCCCTCTGTCTCCTGACTACTGACTCAGCTGCCAGTCATTACTCCAATTAGTCCCCCTGCCTATATAAACCTCTCACTCTCTTCACCTCATTGTGAAATATTGTTCTGCCTTCCACAGTACATACTGAGCCTTGTTATTCTCTGACTTACCCGCATTCTTCTGACTTTGGTTTCCCTGTTCTTCATTTATTCTTTTGTCTCTTCCCTATAACGTTGTTTGCTAATTGCCCAACCCTCATTTGTTCTACAAATCTGATTCTCATCTCACATTTCAGCTTTGTCATCATCTTCTCTACAATGCTCTTCTGCATTTACATCCGTAAGTGCCTGCACCGTGACATCCAGCACATCTCAAAGACTTTCAGTGGATTTAAGGTCAGGACTCTGTGATCACCGGCGCTTTAAGGGGGGGGGCTTAAGCCCCTGGGCCACAGCCAATCAGGGGCCTTGTAAAGGGGCCTTGTAATATTAATAAAATAATAAACTGTCAGAATCGTGGGCCTACATTAATGTACGGATAGAAATAAGGTTAGAAATAAATGAGCGCACAGTAGCCTGCTGTAAGAGACATGGTGGATGTGGTTCGCGAAACGAACACCCACAACTGTACCAGAATAAAATGTAACAAAATGTAACATCACGCATGAAAGCGCGCCAAAGACTGCAGACTACAGACTACTGAGACACAAATTTAGAGGCTTTGAAAGATGAAGCATTCACATGTTAGCGGGGCGCATAAAAGGAAAAAAGAGAGATGCAGGTAATGATAGAATCGTTGCCTAAAGTCACAGACTGTTTTAAGGTAAGGATCACCAATCTGTTCAGAATATCAGCTACTTATCAGTTATCAGCCGTACCAGCAGCTAGGCTATGTGTAGCTAGGCTAGATATGCTATGAGGTAACAGATAGCATATTATTACATTAAGGTACTGTTTTTTACATTTGTGAAGGTGGAGGAGAACCAAGTCAGCGAGGCAGATGAGACAAACTGGAACTGTGCTGAGGAAGAGGAGGGTGTCAACTGCTCAAATGAAACCATGAGGAGGAGGGATGACAGGCAGGACAAGGGGCTAGCTGAGGGTAAGGCAGCTGGGCCATAGAAGGTTCACGCTGCATGCTGCACGCTACACGCTACACGTTCACGTGAAGAACCGGACCCTGGGCCATTAAACTTCATGCTTGGATGTTCACGTGTTGCGTCTGTTCTACTTTGACCGAGTAACCAACAATATGGACTCTTCGGATGACGACGATTGCCTCATTCTGCTTTTACTGAGACAGAGGAAGAGAAAAAGGAACAGAATTTGGAGCCGAGAACACTTTTCTGAGAGAAACCCGTGGTGAATTTCACCGAACATTCTATAATCTGCTTGACAATCCCGATGAAGAACTATTTTTCAATTATACCATTCAATTATATTTTTTCTGAAGTTTTCCCCTGAAAGCATAGAGTTATCTCCCTAGACCCGTTCTGATTGGCTGGCGCGGCGGTGACCGCATGCATTGACTGGAATTTCCATCTTCACGCCTAGAAAAAAGTGTGCATGTTCATTTCTCGCTTCACGCGTGAAGTGTGCAGCGTGCAGCGTGCAACGTGAACGCCGTTCTATGGCCCAGAGCAAGTCATGCTACGTTTGTCCACTTTTCTTTACACGCGTGTAGCGTGCAGCGTGAACCTTCTATGGCCCAGCTGCCTAATAGAGTGCTCCGAGATGATGCTAAAAATAGTAACACTGCGGTCTGCGCAGCCATCTTAGAAGTCACTCACTCCAGAGCGCTCATAGAGTACACATCATAGAGTACACATTCACCAATTCATTTCCGCATTAGAGGGATTAGAAGCTTGGATTTTTTAAGAATTTAGACATCTGAAGTGATGGAGCACTACTGTGAAAGTTTGGATAAGCAGGCACGGGAGCGTTATGCTGAGAAGGTACGTTTCATTGGGAATGTAGATCCATACACTGTTAGTGAGAAGGAATGGAAAGCTGACCCCAGCTTGTTGCCGCATGTGACATACATCGATCTTGTGAACTATCTAGTGTTTCACCCAAGTCCATTTTGTGAACTAAAGCATGTGTACATAAACATTACTAGGCCTAGATCTTAAATGCCATTTGATGCAACAATGCACTGCAGTAGACATAAGCTACCTAATGTGACAAATATATCCATTAATCATTGCTGAAAGTACATAGAAAAGATAATAGTTTGTATCACATTTATTTTAGTAACTATGAAATTCAAGACAATATTAACCTACCTGTCACAAAGTGATCAGAACAAATCCGGATACAGTCAAGTTGTCCTAAATTTGATCGGTTGATGGCAGCCAGCCACTGTCATCTCCTCCGCTCGCTTTTCTCCTGTGCTGCAATTCCCTGGTTAGTCACGACTTTAGGGAGTCTGTGGAAGCTTTTGCCACCCTTTTCCCCCCGGCTACTACAGCCAACAATGACACACATATTCGGCATTGTCACCCCTTTTTGCTTCGCTGAACAACAACAATGCACTGACACAGCAACCTTTGACTTCCAATATGGCCGCCGCTGGGTTCGCACTGACCTCGAAGCACTCTATAGCATATTTCCATGGGGATAATAAAATGCCTAAAATGGCATCTACTGAAGAAATTGATGAAAAGATTGTAGCGTATAATTTTCACAGTTCGGGAAGCAGACAGAGTAAGCATACTGAGGGGAATAGTAATACAAAGCTAGCGCATATCCACATTTCTCGCTAGCTGTGTTGGGTGTGTTGTTAACCTGTGTGGATTTAAGTGAAATACTTGAGAAGTTCTGTGGTCAAGACAAAGTTTTAAGGTAAGGACACTTGATTATTAATGTTTGCCCGCCGTGGCTTGTTGTTGACGAAAGGCCCACATGATTTTGCCTTATGCAGCTACTGCTAGTGTCATGCTTTGAACTAGGTTAAGCTCATTTGCGCTAAAGGATGGGTTTATTGAAGGACTTTGATGTAGCTAGTTTCTTTTTAAAAAATTTTATGCTCAAAACAGTATGCCCGTGTTCATCATGTTTAACTTTTTTCTTGATGGAGTGCGTGAAATATTGTTGCAAGTGGTATTTCGATGCAGTCATGTCAAAAAGGCAGTTGAATGCATGGTCTTATTCAAGGAGAAGGAAGACTTGCATGATGCTTGAACATAGATCGGTAAAATAGACCCTAGTAGGACTTGGTTTCGTGTATTTCGGTCTGTAGAGTTATGAGTTTGGCCGCTGTCCATGGTGTTTACATTTCATGTGGCTGCCCAGCCAAGGACCTTGACTTGCAGTGAATGTTTGTTTTCATGCGGCCGAGCTATTTTTATGTATTTTATTTTTTAAAAGGACTTGTCTGTAGGTGTTTGTGTTTTACGTTTACAACACATAGGTCTACATTATAGCGCACGCATGCTTGTGTGGTTATCTCTGGCCATGCCCCTGCGTGAAAGTTACGCAGTATCACTGTCCTGTCCATGGTAATAATCAGAACCGGCTCTGTAATGATAATGCACGCGTTCTTCTCTCCCTCTGTGGTCGGATGTGTTGAGCGATGCGAGCGTGGGCCTTGTGCAGCTACGCTGAGCCAAATGTAACCTATCGTAGGCTTCTAGGCTAATTACGTGCTTACACTGTAAATGCTTGACACGTATTGCAAATAAAATAAGAGTGTTTTCCTGGCCAACGGTAAGGGTAGGGTTGACAGGTAGCCTATGAGGGGCCTCAAAAAACCCAGTAGCCCCTGGGCCACGGGTGTTGATAAAGTGCCCCTGTCTGTGATGGCCAATTCATGTGTGAAAATTATTCCTAATGCTCCCTGAAAAATACTTTCACAATTTCAGCCTGATAGATCCTACAACTGTAGAATTTTTATTCTGGAATATGTCCGTACCATCAGAGAAGGAAAAAAATATCCACTGACTGGATAATATGGTCATTTGGTACATTCAGGTAGTCAGCTGACATTTTATTGCAACATAGCATTGCTGAGCTTAGACCTGACTAATTGAAGCAACCCCAGATCATAAAACTGCACTATGTACAATGGGTACATGGCTTCATGCACTTCCATTCTTACCCTGACCTGCCCATCATTCTGTAATAGGGTAAATCTTACTCCTCAGATTACAAGACCTTTCTCCATTACTCCAGAGTCCAATGTTTATACTCCCTAGAAATTTGAAGCCTTTTCTTCCCAATTAGCCTTACTAACAATTGGTTTTCTTATGGCCACACAACTGGTTAGTCCCAATCTTGTGAGTTTTCTTCGCATTGTGCATGTGGAAATGCTCTTACCTTCACTATTACACATACCGTAGCCATGATTCATGCTGATTACAGTCATTCAAGAGTTTTTTTTTTCAACCATGTTTCTTCAGTTTAATTGACAGTTAATCACTAACCTTCCAGGTTTTAATAATGCATTGGACAGTTCTTAACCCAATTCCAGTAATTTCAGCAATCTCGTTAGTTGTTTTCTGTTCTTTATATAGGCCACTCATTTGACCCATCTGAAACACAGTAATCTTTTTCCATATCCACAGGATATGTCTTGAAATATGTTTATTTAAGAAATGAGAAGCTAATCACTGCATCAATTAGGGTTAAAATAATTGTTACCAGCATAAAACATATCAATCACTGTAGCAATTATCCAATCAAAGGCTCTTAAGTATTTGCTTATTTAAATTCAAACAGTGACTTTTTTTTTTTTTTTTTTTTTTTGACCAGGCAGTGTATGTAAGCCATGTAAGTGTATAGGTCTGGCCTGGATATTTGGGTGGTGGCAATACTCAGATTACCTAAAATTTTGATCATGGTATTATAAGATCAAATATGCTGTTCAATCTTTACTGACATAGGACCTTTTCTATGTTACAAAAGTGATTTAGGGCCAACATAACATACATACTCATAATAGTTCAGTGAGGTGTCAAGCAGCTTGAACCAGGTGAACGCATTTAATTGTAATCAGTAAAAAAAAAAAGAAGCTGCTATACAGTACATTCACAGCAGCAGAATGGACTGTTATGGGTTTGGGCCAGTTTCTTCCATTTCATCAATGTTACACACACATGGATTATCTTTTGCAAAATGTGTGTGTGTGTGTGTGTGTGTGTGTGTGTGTGTGTGTGTGTGTGTGTGAGAGAGAGAGAGAGAGAGAGAGAGAGAGAGTGAGTCAGCCAGCATGTGTTAGTAAAACTGTAATAAGGGCAGCAATGTGGAAAAATTGAAAACTAAGAAAAACAAATATTCTTTTGAAGCCTTCCAGTAATCATCTGATTTCTTCAAAAATTTTAATTGGGGAAATTAACCAAAAGCAGACCATTTTAAAGACACGTGTCCACCAAAATCAAATGTTTGATCCAAAACATTATTAGAGGTCAACTCTCGTTTTTGCTTTGCTGTGAAAGAACCTGTCATCACTGAGAAACATCAACTGACCATGAGTCTCAGACACTGTAGTGACTGAATAATGTGCTTCAGGATGAATAATGCAATGATAAGCTGGGGGCTTAAGGGGTTAACTTTTAAAGCAGGGACCCCCAATCCTATCTGCAAAGGGTCATTGTTATTAGTTGTTCTTTTTCTTTGAATTTTTATTTTTAGAAGTTTTAGAAGTGACTGTTTGTTTGTAGATAAGATTAAAGATCCAGGGCTTAAAAATATCATGTACAATCAAATGCAATCACTTCAGTTCAGTCAACAAAATTATTTCAAAGGAAGAACATACAGTAAATGTGGCAGTGAGGCTGAGTCAAAAGACAGATCACTCAGATGTCTTGGGAACCTTAAACAGGCAATTCATACTGAAAAAAGCATCACTTTCTTCAAACATATTTCAAGGACTCATTAATAATCAGCATGTGGTTGCAGTCAGTCATTTCATCACATGATATTCTGCAAAAGTCATATGGGAAATTGCACATTGCTTACAAATCTGCATAGAAGCATAAATGTATAAAAATTGTCCACATTTTGCTGTGGTTAGTTTGCATACTATTCAAAGAATGTCATATTTGAATTAAACTAATTAATATTAACCCATTCACTGTTCTTGATATGTTTTTAATTCTAAAATTTCTAAAAAGATGACATCTTATTCCTGTCAGTAAACCTGCCAATTTCGACCAAACTACAAACATGGACTCTATGAATTACACTTCCCAGAACTCACAGTGCCCTCTGTCTCCCAACTATTAACCACAGCTGTCACTCATCATCCTATTAGTCCTTCTGCCTATTTAAACCCCACTCTCACACCACTTCACTGTGAAGTATCGTTCTGCCTTTCCCAGTACATACCGAGCCTTGTTTATTTCTGACTGATGCACAGTTTCTCGACTTTAGCTTCTCCTCTCTCGTTTACTGTCTTCCTGGTCCTCGTTTGCCCTGTTTGCCGTTCGCCCGACCATTGCTAGTTCTTCGACCCTGAGTCACATCTCACATTTTGGCTTGTTCACTGTTTGCTCTACACTCCTCTTCTGCGCATACATCCGTAAGTGCCTGCACTGTGACAGGATATTTCGCCATCATGGATGTAACGGAAGAGGCAAAGCAGACCGCTCTCAACGCTCAGGGATGCTTGCTAGGAGAGCATCAGCAGATGCTAGCTGACCTCAGCACCAGGATGTCACAACTAGCAACTGTAATGTCGCAGGCCCTCCTACTGTGTTCCGAATCAACTCCGAGCCCAACACTACAACTCCCTGCCCCAGAGAAATTCACCAGAGATCTACTCGCATGTAAAGGTTTCCTCCTCCAGTGCTCAATGTACTTCGCTACCATGCCTAATCCTGTCCGATGAGCACAAGATAGCTAAATTTCTCTTCTTTCTCAAGGGTAAAGCCCTTCAATGGGCCAGTGCCATCTGGAACAATGGCAATGGACCCATGAAAGTCTATGAACAGTTTCTTGCCCAATTTAAGAAGATTTTCAACCACGAACCCGAAGGCGTTTGAAGTAGGTGAAAGTTTACTCACCATGTCACAAGGTTCCAGAAGCGTGGCAGAGTGCATGCTGAAATTCAGAACACCAGTGGCTGCTAGTGGATGGAATGAGCCTGCACTTAAAGTGGTCTTTCACAAGGGGCTACACCCGGAAATACTGAGTGATCTCACCTGCCGGGATGAACAGCTGACACTGGATTCTCTCATTGACCTTGCGATCCATTTGGGCAATCTTCTGACTCACCATCCCTCTCTACAAGAGGCCGGTAAGCCTGCTCATACCCTGGAAGAGAGCTCCGCTACGGAAATCTCCCATACCCAGTTAACACGCTCCAAGCGCATTAGGAGGAGAAGGGAGGGACTATGTTTCTACTGTGGGAGTTCAGAACATCAGCTCAACTGCTGCCCCATTCATCCTCCTCACTCATCTTCTGCAGAATGTCCTGCATGCCATGTAAGTCCCACTCGCAGGTTTACTTCTAAGTCATTCCAAGTTGCTGTGTTGTTGAAGTTTACTTTTGCTACCCACATCCTCTCTGCTCTCATAGACTCAGGAGCAGAAGAGAACTTTATCAGGAGTGCAGCTGTCCAGAAGTTCAACTTGTCCACAACCCCACTTCAAAGTCTGCTCAACATCAGCACAATCGACGGAGGACCCATAGGGGAGGGTCAAGTCTCTCAGCACACCACTCCCATCCGTGTCCAAGTAGGCATTCTTCATTTGGAGCTTATTTCACTCTGTCACCTCCACTGACCGACATGACATCATTCTGGATTATCCTTGGCTGCAACTCCACGACCCCTTGATTTATTGGCAGAACAAGGAGATTCTGCAGTGGTCACCCACGTTTTCAAGGCTGCATCTCTTGTCCCAAGATCATGCTCGCTTCCACTTCTGTGGAGAGCCCCCAGCCTGGCTCCATGGACAATGTTCCTGAGTGTTATCTGGACCTCAAGGAGGTTTTTAGTAAAGGTAAAGGTTGCGGGTTACCACTTCGTAGGCCTTATGACTGTGCTATCGACCTTCTACCAGGCACATCACCACCTAAAGGGTGTATCTACCCTCTCTGTCAGAAGGAGCAATCTGCTATGGAGGAATACATCCAAGAAGCCCTCAAACAGGGATAGATCTGTCCATCGAAATCCCCTGCTTCAGCAGGGTTCTTCTTTGTAGAGAAATGTGGTGGTAGTCTTCATCCTTGCATTGACTACAGAGGTTTGAATCAAGTGTCAGTCAAATACCTGTGTCCACGTCCTCTGGTCCCAGCAGCCTTAGCACAACTCAAATCGGCTAAGATCTTCTCCAAGCTTGACTTACGCAGTGCGTACAAACTCATCCGAATAAAGAAAGGTGATGAATGGAAGATGGTGTTTAGTATGAACTCTGGCCATTTTGAGCACCGGGTAATGCCGTATGGCCTCTCTTCAGTGCCTAGCATATTCCAGTGTCTCATTAATGATGCGTTATGGGACATGCTAGGCAGATATGCCATTGCCTACATCGACGAGATCTTAACATATTCCCTGGATGAAGAGAGTCACATCAAACACATTAGGACAGTCCTCAAATGTCTACTCCATAACCACCTCTACGTCAAAGCAGAGAAGTGCGAGATCCATCAGCACTGTATATCGTTCCTGGGCTACATCATCAGCTCCAAAGGTGTTAGCATGGATGCATCCAAGGTCTCTGCAGCCATGTCTTGGCCCACTCCCACATCAGTTAAGGAACTCCAACGTTTCTTAGGTTTTGCCAACTTCTACCACTGTTTTATTCGGGGTTTCGGCTTCATCTCCATCCCACTAACATCACTACTTTAAGAAGGGGCCCAAGTGTCTTCACTGGAACCCCACGGCGGAAGAAGCTTTCGGTCACCTCAAGCAAGCTTTCACCTCAGCTCCTATCTTGCAACATCCAGTTCCAACCAAACCCCTTGTTTAGAGGTTGATTCATCTGACATGGGAGTTGGAGCTGTGCCATCACAACATTTCAGAGAAAAACAGAAACTCAATCCAGTAGCATTCTTTTCCAAGAAACTCTCCTCAGTGGAAAGAAATTATAATGTGGGAAACCGGGAACTACTTGCCATAAAACTGGCCCTTGAGGAGTGGTGACACTGGCTGGAGGGAGCCATGCATCTGTTTGCTATTCTCACCAACCACAAAAACCTTGAATATCTCAGAAAGGCCAAGTGGCTAAATCCTTGCCAAGCCTGGTGGTCCCTCTTCTTCACCAGGTTCAATTTTACCATCTCGTTTTGTCCTGGCTCCAAAAATACTAAGGCTGACACCCTATCACAAAACTTTGCTCCCATGCTCCAAGACCCTGGTACCTATCCCATACTTCCTCCTCAGTGCTTCATCCAGTCAATTACCTGGGACATAGGTAAAGAAATCAGAGACTCTCAACCCCAAACACTTCCCAACGATCTTCCACCCAGTCTTCTATATGTACCCAAGCATCTTAGGAGCAAATTGATTACAGTATGTGGGCCCATGCCTCACCAGCCACTGGACATCCTGGCAGCCAACGCACCCATCAGATGATCAGGAATAAGTACTGGTGGGAAAACATGCTCACAGAAATCAACCAGTTCATCTCATGTTCCATCTGCGCCCAAGGCAAAGTTTCTAGAACACCTCCAGCTGACAAACTTTGTCCCCTCCCGGTTCCTCAGAGACCCTGGTCCCACATTGCCATTGATTTCATCACTGACCTCCCCACTTCACTAGACAACATAACCATCATGGTAACCATTGACCATTTTTCCAAAGCCCTCAGACTCATTCCATTACCTGGCATCCCCACAGTGTCCCAAACTGCAGAACTGTTGTTCCATCAAATGTTCCATGATTATGGTCTCCCGGAAGACATTGACAGTGACCGGGGTGCACAGTTCACTTCACACTTCTGGAAGAAATTCATGGAGAGATTAGGAGTGTTGGTGAGTCTCACATGTGGATACCGTCCTCAGTCCGATGGCCAAGTTGAAAGAGCAAATCAGGAGATTGGCTGTTTCTTAAGAATATTCTGTATATGCAACCAGTGGGACTGGGCACACTTCCTTCCATGGGCCGAGTATGCACAGAACTCCCTCAAGCACTCGGCAACCCAATTAACACCATTTCAGTGCATACTCGGCTACCAGCCACCCCTGTTCCCTTGGTACAACTTGCCCAACCAGGTTCAAGCTGTAGAGGACTGGGTCTCATACAGTCAAACAGTTTGGTAAGAAGTCTACCAATGTATTGAGTGCATAATATGTATGGGCGCTGTGTGAGATGGCTGCCTCTCCAGTAGCTCTGTAGTTTTTAGCTCTTTAAACCTCTTTTTTCCACCTTTTTTACTTTTTTGCTCTTCTTACAAAGACATAGTGTGTTTAACTATATAACATGGATATATTTAACTTTAACACGCAACCAGGAGCCAGTTTTCTCACTTATTCGAGAGAGGAGCTGCTGACCAGTGTTGCCAGATTGGGATTTTTCCCACCTAGTTGAGTGGTTTCAAGTGCATTTTGGTGGGTTTTGAACATATTTTGGGCTGGAAAACGTCAGCAGTATCTGATACTGCTGACGTTTTCCAGCCCAAAATATGTTCAAAACCCACCAAAATGCACTTGAAACCGCTCAACTGGGTGGGAAAAATCCCAATCTGGCAACACTGCTGCTGACCCTGAAAACAATGGGATGAGCCGGGATACGACACCCCATCCCAGCTGAGCTGAAGAGGAAACCCAGGGGCTGCAAAACTGGAGCTAAGCTAAAGGCTAGGCTAGCGGACAACCGGCAGCACTACAAACCATCCATTCCCTCCGTTATCATGGGGAATGTGAACTCGTTGCCGAATAAAGTCGACGAGCTTTCCGTTCTGAACAACCAGCTGATTTACCAGGAAAGCAGCTTGTTTATCTTTACAGAGACATGGCTAACACACCTTGTACCGGATGCTAACGTGGACCTGCGGGGATTCACTGCTGTGAGAGCCGACAGAGACACTAACACATGCGGGAAAAGCAAAGGTGGGGGACTCATCATTTATGTTAACAACCGCTGGTGTAACCCAGGACATATCTCCATAAAGACAATTTTATGTTGCCCGGACTTGGAGCTGCTAGCCGTTAGCCTGTGGCCATATTATCTGCCAAGGGAGTTCAGTCATGTGATCACCATCTGTGTTTACATCCCTCAAAGGGCAGATGCAGCCACTGCATGTGAGAGGATTCACTCTGTCACAGCAAGGCTGCAGACACAGCACCCTGAGGCATTTATCATCATTTCTGGGGACTTTAATCATGCTACTTTGGACTCTACTTTGGCTGCTTTTTACCAGGCTGTGGATTGTCCAACAAGGAACAACAGGACAATTGACTTGCTATATGCTAATGTGAGGGATGCATACAGAGGTACACCCCCCTGGTTCAAAGGCAGCCTGCAACAACTAGCTCCATCAGGAGGTGGTCCCCTGAAATGGAAGATGCCCTCAGAGACTGCTATGACATCACAGACTGGGATGTGCTGCTTAGCCCACACTGTGAGGACATAGAGGGGCTGACACACTGTCTGACAGATTACCCCAACTTCTGTGCAGACGTGGTCTCCCCTGCTAAGACTGTACGGTGTTACCCTAGTAACAAGCCATGGTTAACACAGGAAGTCAAAGCTGTCCTCAACAGGAAGAAGGCCACCTTCAAGAGCAGGGATAGGGAGGTGATGAAAGCAGCATAGCAGGAGGTGAAATGCTGCATGAGGGAAGCTAAGGACCACTACAGGAGAAAGATGGAGCAGAAGCTGAAGGAGAACAGCATGAGGGAGTTCTGGGAAGGTGTGAAAACCATCACAGGCCACAATACAAAGACCAGAGTCATTGAGGGGACAGTGGAGAGGGTGAACGAGTTGAATGACTTCTTCAATCGGTTCAACAAGCCCACATCCCCCCACCCCCTCCCTCACTGCAGCCATCTCTCCTCCTTCCCTCAACACACCTCCCCCCAGTCATCACAGCAGTCCCCTCCTCCCCCACCTTAACACAGACTCCTCTATGCATTACTGCAGACCAGGTCAGAGGTCAACTGAGGAAGCTTCACCCCAGGAAAGCAGCAGGCCTGGACAAGGTGTGTCCATGACTACTGAAGACCTGCGCTGCTGAACTGGGTGAACCACTCCAATGCATCTTCAACCTCAGCCTGCAGCTGGGGAGAGTGCCAACCCTCTGGAAGACGTCATGTATCATTCCAGTTCCCAAAAAGAATCAGCCCAGTGAGCTGAACGACTTCCGACTGATGGCGCTCACTTCACATCTGATGAAGATGTTGGAGCGGCTCTTCCTCAGCCTCCTCAGACCCCAGGTACAACATGCCCAGGACTGTCTGCAGTTTGCGTACCGGGCAGGTGTTGGTGTGGAAGATGCCATCCTCTACCTGCTACACCGAACCCACTCGCATCTGGATAAGGGAAATGGCACAGTGAGGATCCTCTTCTTGGACTTCTCAAGTGCCTTCAATACCATCCAGCCCCTACTGCTTCAGGACAAACAGAACAGGATGCAAGTGGACCCATGCCTGGTCACCTGGATCTCCAGCTACCTCACTGACAGGCCGCAGTATGTCAGGCTGAAGGATATCATGTCTGACACAGTAAGTAGCAGCACTGGAGCACCCCAGGGCACAGTGCTGGCCCCTCTTCTCTTCACCCTGTACACCGCGGACTTCTGCTACAACTTGGAACTGTGTCACATTCAGAAGTTTGCCGATGACACAGCCATCATTGGGTGCATCAGTGATGACAGAGAGGAGGAGTATAGGAGCCTGGTGAGGGACTTTGCTGTGTGGTGCAACAGGAACCATCTGCAGCTCAACACCTCGAAGACCAAGGAGCTGTTCATTGAATTTGGGAGGTCCAGACCAAGGTCACAACCAGTTCTGATCAAGGGAGTCAAGGTGGAGGCTGTGGATTCCTACAAGTACCTCGGGCTGTGGCTGTACAGCAAGCTGGACTGGACTTGCAACACCAATCACTTCTACAGGAAGGGACAGAGCAGGCTATACTTCCTTAGGAGGTTGCAGTCCTTTAACATCTGCAGGAAACTCCTGTGGATGTTCTATCAGTCTGTGGTCGCCAGTGTCCTGTTTTACACCGTGGTGTGCTGGGGGGGCAGCACATCCAAGAAGGACACATCCAGGCTGGACAAACTAATCAGGCGGGCCGGCTCTGTGGTTGGCATGAAGCTGGACTCTCTGGTGATGGTGGCAGAGAAGAGGTCTATGGACAAACTATTGAACATCATGGAAGATGTCAGTCACCCTCTGCACACCGTCATCAGCAAGCAGAGGAGCCTGTTCAGTGACAGAATGCTCCTTCCCAAGTGCAGGATGAACAGACTCAAAAACTCCTTTGTCCCTCACGCCATCAGACTGTACAACTCCTCTCTGGGGGGGAGGAGGGGTAACAGGAGGACAGAGGATGGGAAGGAGCAGTAGCCTAGCCTAACAATAAGCAATACCGGAAAATGTGCAATATAATGTGCAATATAAAGTGCAATATTTTTCCTGCCCCCCCCACACACACTTACCCTAACCCCACTTCTCCCCCTTTCCCCATCCCCCCTTCCTCTCTTCCCCATATCTTATTCTTTTATATTTGTATATGTAAATACTTAATTTATTTTAATTTATCAAGAAGTTTTTCTCTATTTCTTTTCTCTGTTTATCTGTAATGATGCTGCTGGAATCTTAATTTCCCCGAGGGAAGCCTCCCAAAGGGATCAATAAAGTTTATCTAATGTAATCTAATCTAATCTATTGAAACGGTCAATGCCAAGTACAAAGAGTATACGGACAAACATAGAGCAGAAACACTCGTATACAACCCAGGGGACAGAGTATGGATTGCAACCAAAAATCTCTGAGAATCCAATTCCTGCAAGAAATTACAACCAAGATATATCGGGCCATTCAAAGTCACAGAACACATCAATGAAGTGTTGTATCAGCTAGAGCTCCCCCCTCACAGCAGACTATCACCCATGTTTCACGTATCCTGTTTGAAACCTGCTATCCTGGGCCCTCTCACTTAAAACACATCCAGCCAGGAACACTCAGCCTTCGACCTGGAGGACGAACCTATCTACCAGGTCAACAAGATCATCAACTCTAGACGATGAAAAGGGCAGATTGAGTACCTGGTAGATTGGGAGGGTTATGGATCCGAGGAACAGAGCTGGGTTCCTGCCAAGGACGTTCATGAGCCACTTCTCAAGCAAGAATTCCATGCCACACATCCCGACAAACCTGCACCCAGAGGTAGGGGTCACCCTGGAAAACCTGTAGCTCCTGGTGGTAGCTCCTCGGGGGGGCTCTGTCAGTCTCATCTCATCTCATCTCGTCTCATCTCATCTCATCTCATCTCATCTCATCTCATCTCATCTCATTATCTCTAGCCGCTTTATCCTTCTACAGGGTCGCAGGCAAGCTGGAGCCTATCCCAGCTGACTACGGGCGAAAGGCGGGGTACACCCTGGACAAGTCGCCAGGTCATCGCAGGGCTGACACATAGACATAGACAACCATTCACACTCACATTCACACCTACGGTCAATTTAGAGTCACCAGTTAACCTAACCTGCATGTCTTTGGACTGTGGCGGAAACCGGAGCACCTGGAGGAAACCCACGCGGACACGGGGAGAACATGCAAACTCCACACAGAAAGGCCCTCACCGGCCATGGGGCTCGAACCCAGACCTTCTTGCTGTGAGGCGACAGCGCTAACCACTACACCACCGTGCCGCCGGCTCTGTCAGTAAAACTGCCAATTTCGACCAAACTACAAACATGGACTCTATGAAGTACACTTCCCAGAACTCACAGCGCCCTCTGTCTCCTGACTATTAACCACAGCTGTCACTCATCACCCTATTAGTCCCTCTGCCTATTTAAACCCCACTCTCACACCACTTCACTGCGAAGTATCATTCTGCCTTTCCCATAACATGCCGAGCCTTGTTTATTTCTGACTGATGCACATTTTCTCGACTTCAGCTTCTCCTCTCTCATTTACTCTCTTGCCTGTCCTCATTTGCCATTTGCCCGACCATTGCTAGTTCTTGGACCCTGATTCATGTCTCATGTTTTGGCTTGTTCACTGTTTGCTCTACACTCCTCTTCTGCGCATATGTCTGTAAGTGCCTGCACTGTGATAATTCCATAAAAATCCAGAATATTCAGATTGTAATAAAACTATAATTATATAAAATGAAACATGTGATTAAATTATTATGACTTTTTTTCTAGCATTACTAGCATGCTGTATTATATGCTGCATTGCAGCCCAGTTCAAGGCAGTACTCAGATTTCCACTCCAGCACAGCAGGTGGCAATCATGTACCACCAATTAGCATTTCACCTGTTCAGATTATATCAGAAAAAGCAACCTGAACACATGGCACCACCAGTGCCAACTCAGTGATAAACAGAAAAGATTTGATTAGATTCATTCTCTGTTTCCAGGATCATTGAGTCACAAAAACAAAGGTTGAATCAGCATTCACTGGCATTCAGATACTCTATGAATAACAGTCTTGGTCTAGAAGTTTACGGTATGTGTGTTTTGCAACACTAACCTACATGCACGAATTTCAAATTTAATAAAATAAAGTCAAGTCAAGTTTATTTGTATAGCACTTTTAACAATAAACATCATCGCAAAGCAGCTTTACAGAATTTGAATGACTTAAAACATGAGCTAATTTTATCCCTAATCTATCCCCAGTGAGCAAGCCTGTGACGATGGTGGCAAGGAAAAACTCCTTCAGATGACATGAGGAAGAAACCTCGAGAGGAGCCAGATTCAAAAGGGAACCCATCCTCATTTGGGCAACAAAAGACAACATGACTATAACATCAACAGTTTTAACATGAAGTCAGTTTTGTTGATGTTATAACTCTTCATTGATGGAAACTTGAGTGCAAAACTGTTCATGACAACTGCAGTCCTAAAGTTAGCAAGTCAACTGTAGTCCTCAGCCATAAAAGCATTTCTGTAAGTGTCCAGAGCGTCCTCCAGGTGTGACTTTCAATTGTCCACATGGGGCCGTCCTCCACAGGAACGATGCAATGAGACTCCAACCAGACACAGGGCACCAGGATAAATCAGGCAGGTCCGAGGAGCAGAAGAGGTCAGCATCTCGATCTCAGGATTGACATGTAACTCAGAGGGACAGATTTTTTTTTTGGGGGGGGGGGGGGAGAGAGAGAGAGAAAACACAGGTTGTTAGGTATGCCCAATGTCACCTGAATAAGTAGGAACAGTATACATATTGCACTGAGTACAAGCAGGGACTCTGGCAACTAACTATGACAGCATAACTAAAAGGGGAGAGCCAGAAAGTAACACAGGCATGAGGGAGCCCTGGGACATAAAGCAGCCAGCCACTACACCATCAACAAACTTGAGTGAGCAAGCGAGTGGGGAACTGACAGCATCCATACATCCCAGTTTAACAAAACACACTATACAGTATCTGAGGACCCTCCAGATCTACACCTTTACCTCATAAACACAATTAACAAAAGGCTTGACTAAACAGATGTGTTTTCAGCCTAGACTTAAACACTGAGACTGTGTCTGATTCCCAAACATTACTCGGAAGGCTGTTCCATAACTGTGGGGCTTTGTAAGAAAAGGCTCTGCCCCCTGATGTAGCCTTCACTATACGAGGTACCAGCAGATAGCCTGCACCTTTTGATCTAAGTAGGCGTGGCGGGTCATAGAGGAGCAGAAGTTCACTCAGGTACTGTGGTGCGAGACCATTCAGTGCTTTAAAGGTCAATAGTAGTATTTTATAATCGTCTCATCTCGTCTTCTTCCGCTTTATCCAGGGCCAGGTTGCGGAGGCAACAGTCTAAGCATGGAAGCCCAAACTTCCCTTTCCCCAGACACCTCGGCCAGCTCCTCGGGAAGAACACCGAGGCGTTCCCAGGCCAGCTGAGAGACATAGTCCCTCCAGCGTGTCCTGGGTCTTCCCCGGGGCCTCCTCCCGGGGGGACATGCCTGGAACACCTCCCCAGGGAGGCGTCCAGGAGGCATCCGAAAAAGATGCCCAAGCCACCTCAGCTGATTCCTCTCAATGTTTATTTATTTAGCTTTTGCCATAGGGAGATATATACATATATACATACAACATGGCATGGGAAACCACAACAGCTTGCGCCAATTACAGTGGCCCCATTGTACTGAATTTGCATGTCTTTAAACTGTGGGGGAAACCGGAGCACCCAGAGGAAACCCACGCGGACAACATGCAAACTCCACACAGAAAGGCCCCTGTCAGCTGTGAGGTTCGAACCTGGAACCTTCTTGCTGTGAGGCGACAGTGCTAACCACTACACCACTGTGCCGCCCAAGCCGGAGGAGCAGAGGCTCTAGTCCGAGCTCCTCCCGAGTGATTGTGCTTCTCACCCTATCTCTAAGGGAGCGCCCAGCCACCCTGTGAAGGAAACTCATTTTGGCTGCTTGTGTCCGCAATCTTGTTCTTTCAGTCATTACCCAAAGCTCATGACCATAGGTGAGAGTCAGAACGTAGATCGACCGGTAAATTGAGAGCTTCACCTTTTGGCTCAGCTTCTCCTTCACCATGACGGACCGGTAAAGTGACCGCATCACTGCGGAGGCTGCACTGCCTGTCGATCTCATGCTCCATCCTTCCGGCTTGGGTAATGGACGAGTCCACCTCTGAGTCATCAGCCTCAGTCTCCTCAATGGAAGACATGATGGTGGGATTGAGGAGATCCTCAAAGTATTCCTTCCACTACCCGACAATGTCCCCAGTCGAGGTCAACAGCTCCCCACCCGCACTGTAAACAGTGTTGGCAGAGTACTGTTTCCCCCTCCTGAGGTGCCGGATGGTTTGCCAGAATTTCTTCGAGGCCAACTGATAGTCCTTCTCCATGGCCTCCCCGAACTCCTCCCAGTTCCAAGTTTTTGCCTCCGCAACTGCCCGAGCTGCGGCACGCCTGGCCTGCCGATACCCGTCAGCTGCCTCAGGAGTCCTGGAGGTCAACATGGCCTGATGGGACTCCTTCAGCTTGACAGCATCCCTTACTTCTGATGTCCACCACCGGGTTCAGGGATTGCCACCACGACAGGCACCAGAGACCTTGCGGCCACAGCTCTGAACAGCTGCATCCACAATGGAGGTAGAGAACATGGTCCACTCAGACTCAATGTCCCCCGCCTCCCTCGGAAGCTGGGAAAAGCTCTCCTGGAGGTGGGAGTTAAAGACCCCCCTGACAGAGTGCTCGGCCAGACGTTCCCAGCAGACCCTCACCATACGTTTGGGCCTGCCAGGTCTGTCCAGCTTCCTCCTCCACCAGCGGATCCAACTCACCACCAGGTGGTGATCAGTTGACAGCTCAGCCCCTCTCTTCACCCGAGTGTCCAAGACATCGGGCTGGAGATCAGATGAAACGACAACAAAGTCTAACATCGACCTCCGACCTAAGGTGTCCTGGTGCCACGTGCACTTATGGACATCCCTATGCTCGAACATGGTGTTTGTTATGGACAAACTGTGACTAGCACAGAAGTCCAATAACAAAACACCACTCAGGTTCAGATTGGGGAGGCCGTTCCTCCCAACCATGCCCCTCCAGGTGTCACTGTCGTTGCGCACGTGAGCATTGAAGTCCCCCAGTAGCACAATGGAGTCCCCAGTCTGAGCACCCCTCAGTACCTCTCCTAGGGACTCCAAGAAGGCCGGATACTCTATACTGCTATTCAGCCCGTAGGCACAAACAACAGCAAGAGCCCTCTCCCCAATCCGAAGGCGCAGAGGCGACCCTCTCGCTCACTGGGGTAAACTCCAACACGTGGCGGCTGAGCTGGGGAGCTATAAGCAAGCCCACACCAGCCCGCCGCCGCTCACCATGGGTGCCTCCAGAGAAGCGGAGAGTCCAGCCCCTCTCAAGGAGCTGGGTTCCAGAGCCCAAGCTGTGCATGGAGGTGAGCCCGACTATCTCTAGCCGGTACCTCTCAACCTCCCGCACAAACTCGGGCTCTTTCCCCCCCCAGCGAAGTGACATTCCATGTCCCAACAGCTAGCCACTGTGTCCGGGGATCAGGTCGTCGAGGCCCCTGCCTTCAACTGCCACCCAATCCACACTGCACCAGTCCCCTACTGCTACCTCTGTGGGTGGTGAACCCACAGGAGGTCAGGCCCACATCACCTCTTCGGGCTGGGCTGAGCCCAGCTGGGCTCCATGGGCAAAGGCCCGGCCACCAAGTGCTCGCATACGAGCCCCAACCCCGGGCCTGGCTCCAGGGTGGGGCCCCGGCTGCACCATACCGAGCGACGTCACGGTCCTCGATTGTTTCTCCATAAGGGCTTTGGTGAACTGCTCTTGGTCTGGCCTGTCACCTAGGACCTGTCTGCCTTGGGAAACCCTGACAGGGGCATACTGCCCCCGACAACATAGCTCCTAGGATCATTCAAGCACACAAACCCCTCCACCACAATAAGGTGGCAGTTCTAGGAGGGGTATTTTATAATCAATATGAAATTTGATTGGGAGCCAATGCAGTGTGAATAAGACAGGGGTGATGTGGTCATATTTTCTAGTTCTAGTAAGGACTCTTGCTGCTGCATTTTGAACTAACTGGAGCTTGTTTATGCACTTATTGGAACATCCAGACAGTAAGGCATTACAATAATCCAACCTGGAGGTAACGAAAGCATGGACTAGTTTTTCCGCGTCATGTAGTGAAATTAAATTTCTTATCTTAGCAATATTTCTGAGATGAAAGAAAACTATCTGGGTCATGTTATCAATGTGAGTTTCAAATGAAAGACTGGGGTCAATAATCACTCCGAGGACTTTTACTGCTGCACTTGAAGAAACAGAAAGGCCATCCAGAGTTACTGTGTAATCAGAAAACTTACTTCTAGCTGCATGTGGCCCTAGTACAAGTACTTCAGTCTTATCAGAGTTAAGCAGAAGGAAGTTAATAAGGATCCAGTGTCTAATGTCCTTCACACATTCCTCAAGTCTATTAAGCTGGTGTCTCTCATCAGGTTTTGCAGAAACATACAACTGTGTGTCATCAGCATGACAGTGGAAACTAATACAATGTTTATGAATAATATCACCCAGAGGTAACACATATAAAGAAAAAAGTAGTGGACCCAAGAAAGAACCTTGTGGAACACCAAATTTTACTTCAGTATGTCTAGAAAAATCACCATTTACATCAACATACTGATAGTGATAAGTTAAATAAGATCTGAGCCAGGAAAGGGCCGTTCTCTTAAAGCTCATAGGCAACGGTTTTAATTTTATGCACATTTGAAACTTTTTATATGTTAAAAAACCCTCTGTAATTTTCTTCTGGTCCCAAGAAGTATTGTTAATAAGTAATAATTAAAATAAGTTAGCGCAGATCGCGGCAAATTTCTGTTCGTCTATTTTCGTGACCATTCTGTGTGTGACGTCATTTAAGCCAAACAAACCACTTGAGTTGAGTCCACTTCCGTTTACTTACATTGCCGTTCGGCTTGAGTGCAGACGTGCGTTCAGAAATTTCCAAAGAAAAACCATGCCTTATTGTTGTGCAGTGAACTGTAACAACAGGACCGGTTCAGGAAGAAGTTTTTACCTTTTTCCGAGAGAAGAGAAGAGGCAGAGAAAGTGGATTGGCTTTTCCCGGAAGAGGAGAAGAGGTGGCGCGAGAGGATTGGCTTTTTCCGAAAAAGGAGAAGAGGTGGAGCGAGTGGGTTGGCTTTTTCCGAAAAAGGAGAAGAGGCGGAGCGAGACGGTTGGCTTTTTCCGAAAGAGGAGATGAGGCGGAGAGAGTGAATTGTGCACGTGAAGCCAGAGGGTTGTTTTTTTCCAGAAGAGGAGATGAGGCGGAGAGAGTGGATTGTGTGCGTGAAACAAAATCAAGCAGCCAAAGAAGAAATGGAGCAGTAACGCTTAAGCAAAAAGGAGAAGATTGGAGGTAAACATTTTTATTTTTGCTTGCAATTGACAAGTCAAGAATCCTGAGGGATCCTGTACAGTCATTGTGGAAATGAGACAAAGGGATAGTTCCTTGCTTAGAGTAGGCTATAAATAGTATAATGCCTTGGATGGCAGGCTAATGTGGCCTACTGGCGCACTGTCAAGTAATCATTACCTATATCCACTAAGGAGGGCAGTTTAATTATTCTTCAAAAGGGCTCTTATTTAGTATTATGATAAAAGTAGGAATTTATCATAACTACCAGGATAAATCATTTGGGCACGAGTCTTGTTGAGGTCCGGGGACACCGTGATCAGAGTCGGCCGAGTCACTGTCCGATTCCGAGGCTGCACGGTCAAACCAGTGAGCCACATTCACCGATTGCTTTGCAACGGCCATAGGTTCATACATATATGGTTTCACCTCTCGATATTTAATTTGGAGAGTTCCTATTTCAAAATCGCTGTCGCTTTCAGACATTTTACACAACCTCTCATGACCAAAGTCTGTACACATGCGCTCAGTTCGCAGGTAAACACAAAGCTGCTCCCAGTCTGTTTGGCTTAAATGACGTCACGATGACTGTCCCCTGGCGGTGAAAGTGCACATAAGCGAGATGTAAACAAACCTTTGGAAATTGGGCAAAACAGTATATTTGAACAGTTTTATTCAATTTTAGGGTGCAAATTAAACACTAGGAAAATTGAATTTGCTTTTTGGGTCGTTCTTCTAGACAATAAAGTTGATATTCTACATTTCACCTCAGACCATTGCCTATGACCTTTAACTCCCACAACATTTTCTAGTCTATCCAGAAGAATGGAATGATCAATGGTATCAAATGCTGCACTAAGGTCAAGCAACACAAGCAGCAAGACACAGCCCTGATCAGACACCAACAGTAGGTCATTTACTACTTTAACCAGAGCTGTCTCTGTGCTATGATGAGGTCTAAATCCTGACTGATACATTTCATGGATGTTATTCCTATGTAAATATATGCATAACTGCTGTGCCATAGCTTTTTCAAGGATCTTGGAGGTAAAGGGGAGGTTTGATATTGGCCGATGATTGGACAGCTGACAGGGATCAAGGTCAGGTTTTTTAATCAGGGGTTTGATAACTGCTAGTTTAAAGGATTTGGGTACATAGCCAATCCTAAGAGAATAATTTATTATTTTTAGAAGTGGTTCAATTACTTCAGGTATTATCTGTTTGAATAGACTTGTAGGTAAGGGATCTAGGACACAAGTTGAGGCTTTTGATGTTGAGAATGAAAGTAATTCAATTTTTCTAAGGGGAGTAAAACGTTCTAATTGCTGATCTGATACAGTTATATTGTTAACTACAGGGTCACTTACATAGTCTGACCTTAAATTAGTAGTTTGAATTTTTTGTCAGATATTCTCAATTGTCATTAAAAAAAATCATGAAGTCGTTGCTACTACATACTGCAGGTGTGCATGTGTCTATAGTAGACTTATTCCTGGTTAATTTTGCTACAGTATTAAATAGGAATCTAGGATTATTTTTATCTTCTATTAGGGAGGAGAGATATGTTGATCTAGCAGCACTAAGAGCTTTTCTATACTTCAGGAAGCTCTCCTTCCATGCTAATTTCAACACTACCAATTTTGTTTGACACCATTTACATTCCAATTTTCGAGTGGTCTCTTTTAAAGTGCGAGTGTCATTATTATGCCAGGGTGCTAATTTTTTTTTTGTCTCTGACTGTTTTCCTTTTAAGAGGAGCTACATTAAAGTATGGAGGAATGTTGACTCGAAACATTCAGTTGCCTGATCAAGTTCTGCAGGGGCTGACAGTGACCCAATCAAAGTTGATAACTCTGGGAGATCATTTATAAAGCTCTGTGCAGTAGTTGACGTGAATGTACATTTAATACAGTAGCGTGGTGAGGTGCATATATTATTACTCAGACATATTTTGAATGGGATGATAACTTCAGACTGTGGAAGTATGACTATATTTTCTATGTTTAACCTGAATGTTAGTATTAGATCGAGGGTGTGACCACCATTATGGGTCGGTCCTATGACATTCTGATTAATCCCTACTGAATCTAAAATGGACACAAACGCTGTTTTCAAAGGGTCTTCTGGGTTATTGGAGTGAATATTAAAATCTCCAACTAAAGCTTTGTCTAAGGAAATAACCAGATCTCAGATAAAATCTGCAAATTCAGAAAGAAACTCAGAATATGGCCCCGGGGGCCTGTAAATAATAAGTAATGGAATTAACTGGGTAGACCTATTTTTTGAGACTACATACATTATATGAGTATGAAGAACTTCAAATGTATTAAATTTATAATGAGGTTTGTGTGTTACACCTAGATAATCATTATAAATAACTGTAATGCCTCCTCCTCTGCCAGTTAGACAAGGCTGGTGTATATAACTGTATCCAGGAGGACTCGCTTCATTTAATTTGGCTTAATCCATGTTTCAGTTAAACAAAGTACATTAAACTCCTGATCAGTAATAAGTTCATTAACCATTAGTGCTTTAGATGTAAGAGATCTAATATTTAATAGCCCCACCTTTAGATCAAAGGTGCTGGCAGTAGCTGTACAGTCAGTATGATCTAATTTTATATTGATTAGGTTACTGGAACAAACTCTCTGAATATTTCTACTTTTTTGTTGAGCTCGGGGAACAGACAGAGTCTCGATGTAGTGGACCCTGAGTGACGACTCTGTGCAGCTAGCAGACAGTCGGTTTAGCCTGTTCGTCTGCTCCCTGGCCTTGGCTCTGGATTGTCAGAAATTACTGTAACTAGGCCTGTTCTGAGACTATGACCTATGCTGCAGGAAATGAGAGCAGCACCTTCCCGAGTGGGATGGATACCGTCCCGCCCTAACAGGCCAGCAGTGCCCTCAGAATAAATGCTTCTTTCCTCATAATGATTGAAGAAGAAGAAACCTTTATTTGTCACATGCACACTTCAAGCACAGTGAAATTCATCCTCTGCATTTAACCCATCTGAAGCAGTGAACACACACATACACACACACACCCAGAGCAGTGGGCAGCCACACTAGAGTGCCCAGGGAGCAGTCAGGGGTTAAGTACCTTGCTCAAGGGCACTTCAGCCCAAGGCCACTCCACATTAACCTAACTGCATGTCTTTGGACTGTGGGGGAAACCGGAGCACCCAGAGGAAACCCACGCAGCCCCGGGGAGAACATGCAAACTCCACACAGAAAGGCTCTCACCGGCCACTGGGTTCGAACCCAGAACCTTTTTGCTGTGAGGTGACTGTGCTAATAAGTAATATTTTCATTTCTCTCTCTACTCACTACCATCCTACAGAGGAGGCAATCTGTGATCCACAATATATGACAAGTCTTTGTCATTCTGACCAGGTCAGTGAAAACACATTAGCACTTACAGTAGTGCTTGAAAGTTTGTGAACCCTTTTTAGAATTTTCTATATTTCTGCATAAATATGACCTTAAACATCATCAGATTTTCACACAAGTCCTAAAAGTAGATAATGAGAACCCACTTAAACAAATGAGACAAAAATATTATACTTGGCCATTTATTTATTGAGGAAAATGATCCAATATTACATATCTGTGAGTGAAAAAAGCATGTTAACGTCTAGGATTAGCAGTTAATTTGAAGGTGAAATTAGAGTCAGGTGTTTTCAATCAATGGGATGACAATCAGGCGTGAGTGGGCACCCTGTTTTATTTAAAGAACAGGGATCTATCAAAGTCTGATCTTCACAACACATGTTCGTGGAAGTGTATCACGATCAAAGGAGATTTCTGAGGACCTCAGAAAAAGTGTTTTTGATGCTCATCAGACTGGAAAAGGTTACAAAACCATCTCTAAAGAGTTTGGACTCCACCAATCCACAGTCAGACAGATTGTGTACAAATGGAGGAAATTCAAGACCACTGTTACCCTCCCCAGGAGTGGTCGACCAACAAACATCACTCCAAGAGCAAGGCGTGTAATAGTCGGCAAGGTCACAAAGGACCCCAGGGTAACTTCTAAGCAACTGAAGGCCTCTCTCACATTGGCTAATGTTAATGTTCATGAGTGCACCATCAGGAGAACACTGAACAACAATGGTGTGCATGGCAGGGTTGCAAGAAGAAAGCCACTGCTCTCCAAAAGGAACATTGCTGCTCGTCTGCAGTTTGCTAAAGATCACATGGACAAGCCAGAAGGCTATTGGAAAAATGTTTTGTGGACGGATGAGACCAAAATAGAACTTTTTGGTTTAAATGAGCAGTGTTATGTTTGGAGAAAGAAAAACACTGCATTCCAGCATAAGAATCTTATCCCATCTGTGAAATATGGTGGTGGTAGTATCATGGTTTGGGCCTGTTTTGCTGCATCTGGGCCAGGATGGCTTGCCATCATTGATGGAACAATGAATTCTGAATTATACCAGCGAATTCTAAAGGAAAATGTCAGGACATCTGTCCATGAACTGAATCTCAAGAGAAGGTGGGTCATGCAGCAAGACAACGACCCTAAGCACACAAGTCATTCTACCAAAGAATGGTTAAAGAGGAATAAAGTTAATGTTTTGGAATGGCCAAGTCAAACTCCTGACCTTAATCCAATCGAAATGTTGTGGAAGGACCTGAAGTGAGCAGTTCATGTGAGGAAACCCACCAACATCCCAGGGTTGAAGCTGTTCTGTACGGAGGAATGGGCTAAAATTCCTCCAAGCCGGTGTGCAGGACTGATCAACAGTTACCAGAAAGGTTTAGCTGCAGTTATTGCTGCACAAGGGGGTCACACCAGATACTGAAAGCAAAGGTTCACATACTTTTACCACTCACAGATATGTAATATTGGATCATTTTCCTCAATAAATAAATGACCAAGTATAATATTTTTGTCTCATTTGTTTAACTGGGTTCTCTTTATCTACTTTTAGGACTTGTGTGAAAATCTGATGATGTTTTAGATCATATTTATGCAGAAATATAGAAAATTCTAAAGGGTTCACAAACTTTCAAGCACCACTGTATATCCAATGAGTCATGGTGTATATTTAAATTCTTATTTATTTTTTATTTATTCAGGTGAATCCCACTGACACAATTTCTTATCATATTTGGAACAGAGTGCTTGAAGCACTATAAGTGTTCTGACTGCTCTGTATGGCAAACTGTTATGGTAGTGAAACAATACATTTTTTCAAGTCCTGCTAACATTAGCAAACAGTCAAATAGGCAATATGCAGGTACCTGTGGGATTCCCAGCTGTATCTGCCCCACTTCTTGGTCATGCTAATAATTTAATAAAACACCTGGGAAAGCGGGCGGCACGGTGGTGTAGTGGTTAGCGCTGTCGCCTCACAGCAAGAAGGTCCGGGTTCGAGCCCCGGGGCCGGCGAGGGCCTTTCTGTGTGGAGTTTGCATGTTCTCCCCGTGTCCGCATGGGTTTCCTCCGGGTGCTCCGGTTTCCCCCACAGTCCAAAGACATGCAGGTTAGGTTAACTGGTGACTCTAAATTGACCGTAGGTGTGAATGTGAGTGTGAATGGTTGTCTGTGTCTATGTGTCAGCCCTGTGATGACCTGGCGACTTGTCCAGGGTGTACTCCGCCTTTCGCCCATAGTCAGCTGGGATAGGCTCCAGCTTGCCTGCGACCCTGTAGAAGGATAAATCGGCTAGAGATAATGAGATGAGATGAGACCTGGGAAAGCCAAAGGCCTAGTTTAGAGGCCCAGCAGAGGTCTCACATGCATATCAGTCCCATAGGCTGCCTGCACCTGCTGTATTATGCTTACTCCTGACCTGAGCCAGAAGCTCATGTCTTTCATATGAAACTACTGAGAGTAGATCCAACATTAAATCTACAATCACCTTGGTTTAAGGACGGAGTGCTTTTTATTCAGCCATTTCTATATTTCTATTAGCAGACCAGTGAACACATACAAGGTAATGCCATATGTTTTGTCTTCTCTGGTCCTAAAATGAAGATTAAGAGGCAAATGTCAATGATTGGACTGTTCTGTTTAATGATTCAATTTGTATAAAATTTATGCCAGAGTTTACTTGCTGTAACTTGTAAATGTACATACCGTATTTTGCAACACTTGACCCTGTTAGTTTGTTGAAGCTAAAGGAAGGCATCACTTTTCATTAAAAGTGAAGCTCTCAAGAGTACAGCTGACAGCCAATAATATGAAGAGAAAAATACAGTATATGGAACACACTTTATTGTCTTTTTTGTAAATGACTATTTTCAGACAATCTGTCAAGAAAATTTCACTAATTAGTGTTTTACTTAATTCAGGTTCTTTTGGATATACATTTCAAAAGCCTGTAGATGTGATATCATCTACTCCACAGGCACAAATAGTCTGATGTTAGACAGCACAAACATGCTGCCAGTGTATAAATCCCCCTGCCTTTTTGCTCCATCACACAGTTCCAGAGGCATCCCTTTTGAACCTATTCATTTTTGGCCCCCTTTACCCCCCTCTTTCAGATCTTGAGCCATGCGAATAGCTGTTGTGTTTTAGAGTGGGAGAGATGGAAAGCAAGGAGCACGCTTCTCTCAGGGGGAATCCCTGAGTTCAACTGAGGAGAGCTGGATTCAGTTATGATTTGAATGGAGGAGAAAAACATTGGGGCAACATGGCTCAAGATCTGAAGAAGGGGAAAATAGGGGGCCAAAACAAAAAGTCCTAAAAGGGGTTAACATGCAGAGAGAACTGTAATTTGCCTGAGAATGTTTGCCTCAGTTGACCCTGAAAAAAAGAGGAGAAAGGAGATGGAAGAATGAACACCTATAATGTTGAATTAATTCAACCATATTCTTCTGTTGTTAGCTGGCCTTATATCTAAAACCTTTATAGCTTATATATATATATATATATATATATATATATATATATATATATATATATATAAAACCCCAATTCCAAAAAAGTTGGGACAAAGTACAAATTGTAAATAAAAATGGAATGCAATGATGTGGAAGTTTCAAAATTCCATATTTTATTCAGAATAGAACAAAGATGACATATTAAATGTTTAAACTGAGAAAATGTATCATTTAAATAGAAAAATTAGGTGATTTTAAATTTCATGACAACAACACATCTCAAAAAAGTTGGGACAAGGCTATATTTACCACTGTGAGACATCCCCTTTTCTCTTTACAACAGTCTGTAAACATCTGGGGACTGAGGAGACAAGTTGCTCAAGTTTAGGGATATGAATGTTAACTCAATCTTGTCTAATGTAGGATTCTAGTTGCTCAACTGTCTTAGGTCTTTTTTGTTGTATCTTCCGTTTTATGATGCGCCAAATGTTTTCTGTGGGTGAAAGATCTGGACTGCAGGCTGGTCAGTTCAGTACCCGGACCCTTCTTCTATGCAGCCATGATGCTGTAATTGATGCAGTATGTGGTTTGGCATTGTCATGTTGGAAAATGCAAGGTCTTCCCTGAAAGAGACGTCTTCTGGATGGGAGCATACAGTATGTTGCTCTAGAACCTGGATATACCTTTCAGCATTGATGGTGTCTTTCCAGATGTGTAAGCTGCCCATGCCACACGCACTAATGCAACCCCATACCATCAGAGATGCAGGCTTCTGAACTGAGCGCTGATAACAACTTGGGTCGTCCTTCTCCTCTTTAGTCCGAATGACACGGCATCCCTGATTTCCATAAAGAACTTCAAATTTTGATTCGTCTGACCACAGAACAGTTTTCCACTTTGCCACAGTCCATTTTCAATGAGCCTTGGCCCAGAGAAGATATCTGCGCTTCTGGATCATGTTTAGATGCGGCTTCTTCTTTGAACTATAGAGTTTTAGCTGGCAACGGCGGATGGCACGGTGAATTGTGTTCACAGATAATGTTCTCTGGAAATATTCCTGAGCCCATTTTGTGATTTCCAATACAGAAGCATGCCTGTATGTGATGCAGTGCCATCTAAGGGCCCGAAGATCACGGGCACCCAGTATGGTTTTCCGACCTTGACCCTTACGCACAGAGATTCTTCCAGATTCTTTGAATCTTTTGATGATATTAGGCACTGTAGATGATGACATGTTCAAACTCTTTGCAATTTTACACTGTCGAACTCCTTTCTGATATTGCTCCACTATTTGTCGGCGCAGAATTAGGGGGATTGGTGATCCTCTTCCCAGTTTTACTTCTGAGAGCCGCTGCCACTCCAAGATGCTCTTTTTATACCCAATCATGTTAATGACCTATTGTCAATTGGCCTAATGAGTTGCAATTTGGTCCTCCAGCTGTTCCTTCTTTGTACCTTTAACTTTTCCAGCCTCTTATTGCCCCTGTCCCAACTTTTTTGAGATGTGTTGCTGTCATGAAATTTCAAATGAGCCAATATTTGGCATGAAATTTCAAAATGTCTCACTTTCGACATTTGATATTTTGTCTATGTTCTACTGTGAATACAATATCAGTTTTTGAGATTTGTAAATTATTGCATTCCATTTTTATTTACAATTTGTACTTTGTCCCAACTTTTTTGGAATCGGGGTTGTGTGTGTGTATGTATGTATGTATGTGTGTGTGTGTGTGTGTGTGTGTGTGTGTATGTATGTGTGTATATATATTTATATACAAGACCCATCTCTCTTACATCCTGTCGAAATTGTAAGTTGCTTAGGATAGAAGAGAATAGATTGTTTAAGGATAGAAGAGTGTGTTCAACAAACTGCTTACTTATCCCTTACCATTACAGTCCAGTGTAAAATTGGTACTATGACACATATTTCATTTGAATTCTGAGTGACCAATAGATTATTCAGAGGTAGCTTTTTGGAAAACATTTGTACAGTACTTGAGTTAGGGTAGGATACTAGGATACAAGATAGGGTACTTGTATTTAGCTTTAGGGTAAAATCAACATTTAAAGTGACTGTCCATCTTACAAAAATCAAACAAGAAAAATCAAATTTGATCAAATTTTTAAAATGGGAATGCTCTAAATGTCTCTGTTGAACTGAATAACATAACAGGATGTGTTAGTACAGTTCATCCTGGAGGGCAGATGTACCATCACTTGACTACTGAGGAGAAATAAAGAGAAAGAACAAGATGGTTGAGAGGAGACAGGAAGGAACGTGAGAGAAGTGAAAACACCAGCAAGATAGGGTGATTGGGAGGGAAAAGCTCCATCCCACGGAGTCCACTCAAGAATTTATGGTCAGGAAGGGGAATGAAAGTGTAATTTATGTTGAACTCTCTACCATTGCCCTGCCCTCCCCTGCAAAATGAGAAACGGCTGTCGAGATTGCAGGGAGCAGACGCAGTCCCCTGGCGATGACACATCATTAGTTTTTATTTGTCTCTACTTTTATAGCTTTTGAAGCAACACCAACTAGTGTAGTACATTCCAACCCACAACAACTGTGTTGTATTCATACAGCACGCACATACACACCTCCCAAGATGGCGGCCCATTGCTCAGGTTCAAACCCTGGAAATACAAATCACCAGAGCTTAATGTGATAATGTATCAGTTTGACACACTGCTCCTCTGCTGTACCAATCTGGTCGCCATTCATAAAATAAAAACCTGAAGACATACAAGAGTACAATCTCTGGAACGCTTTAATAAACAGACAGTTAATAATTATTCTATTGATCATACATTCAGCCTGGATTTTGATTTATATGCTATAGAGTTTGTTCTGTAAATAATTGTAACAATATTTTGTATCAATTGTTTTGATATTAAAAATGGCATGCAGTGCAAAATTAAATTTCAGTCAACTGATATAATTGATAATATACAACCCCAAATCAAAAAAGGTTGGGACAGTAAATTTGAAATGAAAACTGAAAACAATGATACGTAAATAATATTTGACCAGTATTGCATTCAAAACAACACAGCAGGACATTATTTGATGTTTTACCTCATGAATTTAATTAGGGCCCGAGCCCTATGGGCGAAGGCCCTATTGTTCTTGTAAGAGTTCACTATTATTTATTCTTCCGTCTTCTTCTTCTTCTTCTTCTTCTTCCGTCTTCTTCTTCTTCTTTATTTTTCTCCGCTGTTGGGCCATTTTCGGGGCGCTTGCCATGGGCGAAAACGCACGAAATTTGGCACCACTTCCGAGAATTGCCACCGCTACTCAGAACCAGAAGCCCAAACTTGGCCGGGGCTCAGGGCCTCCATAGCGCCCCCTAAGTCGTTGTGATTTTGGCCTCCCGCATTAAGGTGCCTGGTTGCCATATAGTTTGTAGTAGTGGCATGCAATTTGGTACGCATATGTATCTCACTAAGCCGGACAAAAATGTAATGCCAATGCATTAGCCACGCCCAACAGGAAGTGAGGTAATTTCACTTTTGTGCGAAATGCATGGCCACGAAGACGGCGCAACTCCTCCTAGACCGTTCATAGGAATGTCACCAAAATTGACACACATCGTCTACAGACATGGCTGACAAAAGTTACTAAATACGTTTCACGTAGGATTAACCGTTCAGAAGTTATACGTCAATCAATTTTCGATGCAAAATTTTACATGCTTAAAAATTCATAACAAATCTTCTGATTGCTCAAAACTGCTCATACTGCACACGCAAATCAGTCATTGGGCTTCTGACATGTTACCCAATTTCTGTGATTTTTTGCCACTGGGGGCGCTATTTTTGGGCAAAAATTCCAATCTTTCCTCAATTTTGGTCAAACTTCACGGCCACCCTCTTACTACCTCCCATGTCATGTATACCACGTTTTGGAAATTTTCGTCCATGGGGGGCGCTGTTTTTGGCCGACGCAATTGCTCCAAAACGGGTTTTTGGTAAATAATTCCATAATGCTTTTCCTTCACACCACTTCCTTGTGATAGTACGTTGCTGTTGTGGACACTTATTTTTCCAACTCATAATCGCTCATGTACAGCATAGCGGCACCTACTGACATGGGAAAAACCAAAAAATATATTCTTCAAAAATCTATATCTCATCTTCTGTTTACTCAATTGTCATCAAACTTCATACGCAAACTCTTCATAGCTCACCTGACATATACGCCAAATTTTGTGCACTTTCGCCCCTGGGGGTGCTGGTTATGGCAAAAATGATATTGCAGCTTCTGATTTGTCAAACTTGCCAAGCAAACTCTTTACAAGACCCTTATTGGGGCGCTTGCCATGGTCGACAACGCACGAAATTTGGCTCCTTTTTCTTAGACTGCCACCGCTACTGAGAACCAGAAGCCCAGATCCAGGCGGGCCTCAGGGCCTCTATAGCGCCCCCTAACTCATTGTGATTTTGGCCTCCCGCATTAAGGTGCCTGGTTGCCATGTAGTTTGTAGTAGTGGCATGCCATTTGGTACGCATATATATCTCACTAAGCCGGACAAAAATGTAATGCCAATGCATTAGCCACGCCCAACAGGAAGTGAGGTAATTTCACTTTTGTGCGAAATGCATGGCCACGAAGACGGCGCAACTCCTCCTAGACCGTTCATAGGAATGTCACCAAAATTGATACACATCATCTACAGACATGGCTGACAAAAGTTACTAAATAGGTTTCACGTAGCATAAACCGTTCAGAAGTTATACGTCAATCAATTTTTGATGCAACATTTTACATGCTTAAAAATTCATAACAAATCTTCTACTTGCTCAAAACTGCTCATACTTCACACGCAGATCACTCATTGGGCTTCTGACATGTTACCCACTTTCTGTGATATTTCGCCACTGGGGGCGCTATTTTTGGGCAAAAATTCCAGTCTTTCCTCAAATTTGATCTAACTTCACGGCCACCCTCTTACTACCTCCCATGTCATGTATACCACATTTTGGGAATTTTCGTCCATGGGGGGCGCTGTTTTTGGCCAACGCAATTGCTCCAAAACAGGTTTTTGGTAAATAATTCCATAATGCTTCTCCTTCACACCACTACCTTGTGATAGTACGTTGCTGTTGTAGACACTTATTTTTCCAACTCATAATCGCTCATGTGCAGCATAGCGCCACCTACTGACATGGGAGAAACCAAAAAATTTATTCTTCAAAAATCAATATCTCATCTTCTATTTTCTCAATCTTGATCAAACTTGATACGCACACTCTTTACAGGTCACCTGACATATTTGCCAAATTTTGTGAACTTTTGCCACTGGGGGCGCTGTTTTCAGGCAACAATTTATATCTCGGCTTCTGATTGGTCAAACTTGATCAAACTTTACAAAACAACTCTTCATAGGTCCCTTGACATGTATAGGAAATTTGGTGAACTTTCACCACTGGGGGCGCTCATTGCGCTGTAGCAGTTGCAGGAGAGGTGTTTACAATCATGAGGCACCAGGAGTATGTTGTTTTGGTTGCCTTAAACACACATGACTTGTGGACCACTGGGGGCGCTCATTGCACTGTAGCAGTTGCAGGAGAGGTGTTTACAATCATGAGGCACCAGGAGTATGTTGTTTTGGTTGCCTTAAACACACATGACTTGTGGGGAATGGGTAGGCAGTCAGGAACAAGTGTTGTAGCATAGCGCCACCTACTGACATGGGAGAAACCAAAAAATTTATTCTTCAAAAATCAATATCTCATCTTCTATTTTCTCAATCTTGATCAAACTTGATACGCACACTCTTAACAGGTCACCTGACATATCTGCCAAATTTTGTGAACTTTTGCCACTGGGGGCGCTGTTTTCAGGCAACAATTTATATCTCGGCTTCTGATTGGTCAAACTTGATCAAACTTTACAAAACAACTCTTCATAGGTCCCTTGACATGTATACCAAATTTGGTGAACTTTCACCACTGGGGGCGCTCATTGCGCTGTAGCAGTTGCAGGAGAGGTGTTTACAATCATGAGGCACCAGGAGTATGTTGTTTTGGTTGCCTTAAACACACATGACTTGTGGACCACTGGGGGCGCTCATTGCACTGTAGCAGTTGCAGGAGAGGTGTTTACAATCATGAGGCACCAGGAGTATGTTGTTTTGGTTGCCTTAAACACACATGACTTGTGGGGAATGGGTAGGCAGTCGGGAGCAAGTGTTGTAGCGTTACATACAGACTAATAGATGTCTAACAGAAGACAATCCTATGTAGCTTTAGCTTGGTGACTGATGAGGTAAATACATTAATTTGGTTGGGAAGCCATGGCATAAAATGTTCTGTCCATGACAACATCTCAGCGCACCGTGTACTCTGTGTCCAATTCTGTGCTTTGTCACCATTGTGGGAGTAATGTCTCTTGCCAAAGAAGCTGTGGAAGGTATTTCGCGGGGAGGCATGCCCCCGCCCCCCTTGGCCACTGGCGCGAGGGCCCGTCGAGGCCGCTTGCGGCTTTAATTGTTTTTCAAACCCCATGGAGATGCAGACACCAGCACTGAGCTCCAGGCCCTGTGCACGCTGCCTTCCTTGCTGAGGAAGTACAGTGCCTTGCAAAAGTATTCATACCCCTTGAACTTTTTCACATTTTTCCACCTTACAACCACGAACTTAAAAGTTTTTTATTGAGATTTTGTGATAGACCAACACAGAGTAGCACATAATTGTGAAGTGAAATGAAAATGATAAATGGTCTTCAAAATTTTAAACAAATAAAAATCTGAAAAATGTGACGTGCATTAGTATTCAGCCCCCCTGCATCAATACTTTGTAGAGCCACCTTTTGCTGCAATTACAGCTGCAAGTCTTTTGTGGTATGTCTCTACCAGCTTTGCACATCTAGACACTGAAATTTTTGCCCATTCTTCTTTCCAAAATATAGTGGTGCTTGAAAGTTTGTGAACCCTTTAGAATTTTTTATATTTCTACATAAATATGACCTAAAACAACATCAGATTTTCACACAAGTCCTAAAAGTAGATAAAGAGAAACCAGTTAAACAAATGAGACAAAAATATTATACTCGGTCATTTATTTATTGAGGAAAATGATCCAATATTACGTATCTGTGAGTGGCAAAAGTATGTGAACCTCTAGGATTAGCAGTTAATTTGAAGGTGAAATTAGAGTCAAGTGTTTTCAATCAATGGGATGACAATCAGGTGTGAGTGGGCACCCTGTTTTATTTAAAGAACAGGGATCTAGCAAAGTCTGATCTTCACACTACATGTTTGTGGAAGTGTATCATGGCATGAACAAAGGAGATTTCTGAGGACTTCAGAAAAAGTGTTGTTGATGCTCATCAGGCTGGAAAAGGTTACAAAACCATCTCTAAATAGTTTGGACTCCACCAATCCACAGTCAGACAGATTGTGTACAAATGGAGGATTGTTACCCTCCCCAGGAGTGGTTGATCAACAAAGTTCACTCCAAGAGCAAGGCATGTAATAGTCGGCGAGGTCACAAAGGACCCCAGGGTAACGTCTAAGCAACTGAAGGCCTCTCTCACATTGGCTAATGTTAATGTTCATGAGTCCACCATCAGGAGAACACTGAACAACAATGGTGTGCATGGCAGGGTTGCAAGGAGAAAGCCACTGCTCTCCAAAAAGAACATTGCTGCTCGTCTGCAGTTTGCTAAAGATCATGTGGACAAGCCAGAAGGCTATTGGAAAAAGCTCAGCCAGATCGGATGGAGAGTGTCTGTGAACAGCAATTTTCAAGTCTTGCCACAGATGCTCAATGGGATTTAGGTCTGGACTTTGACTGGGCCATTCTAACACATGAATATTCTTTGATCTAAACCATTCCATTGTAGCTCTGGCTGTATGTTTAGGGTCATTGTCTTGCTGGAAGGTGAATCTCCTTCCCAGTCTCAAGTCTTTTGCAGCCTCCAACAGGTTTTCTTCCAGGATTGCCCTGTATTTAGCTCCAGCCATCTTCCTATCAACTCTGACCAGCTTCCCTGTCCCTGCTGAAGAAAAGCATCCCCATAGCATGATGCTGCCACCACCATGTTTCACAGTGGGGATGGTGTGTGCAGGGTGATGAGCAGTGTTAGTTTTCCGCCACACATAGTGCTTTGCGTTTAGGCCAAAAAGTTCAACTTTGGTCTCATCTGACCAAAGCACCTTCTTCCACATGTTTGTTGTGCCCCCTACATTTCTTATGCCTGTCTTTCAACAATGGCTTTCTTCTTGCCACTCTTCCAAAAAGGCCAGATTTGTGGAGTGTACGACTTATAGTTGTCCTGTGCACAGATTCTCCCACCTAAGCTGTGGATTTCTGCAGCTCCTCCAGAGTGATCATGGGCCTCTTGGCTGCTTCTCTGACCAGTGCTCTCCTTGCTCGCTCTGTCAGTTTAGGTGGATGGCCATGTCTTGGTAGGTTTGCAGTTGTGCCATACTTTTTCCATTTTTGAATGATGGATTGAACAGTGCTTCTTGAGATGTTCAGAGCTTGGGATATTTTTTTATAACCTAATCCTGCTTTAAACTTCTTCAGAACTTTATCCCTGACCTGTCTGGTGAGTTCTTTGGTCTTCATGATGCTGTTTGTTCTTCAGTGTTCTTTAACAAACCACTGAGGCCTTCACAGAACAAGTGTATTTATGCTGAGAGTAAATTACACACAGTAGGACTCTAACTAATTAGATGACTTCTGAAGGCAATTGATTGCTCTGGATTGTATTTAGAGGCATCAGAGTACAGGGGGCTGAATACTAATGTACACCACATTTTTCAGATTTTTATTTGTTTAAAATTTTGAAGACCATTTATCATTTTCATTTCACTTCACAATTATGTGCTACTCTGTGTTGGTCTATCACATAAAATCTCAATAAAAAACTTTTAAGTTCATGGTTGTAAGGTGGAAAAATGTGAAAAAGTTCAAGGGGTATGAATACTTTTGCAAGGCACTGTAGATGCTGAAGCCCGGTCAGAAGGCGAGGCCCATGCTCCCTCTAATTCTCTTTCTGTTATGTGTGGTCAGCTTGCCAGAGAAGGGAGCTTTGACAGAACTGAAGAAGGCTAAAGCACTGCTGGGGCCAGGTGCTATAGATTGACAGAGAGAACCCCAACCCCAACCAGATGCTTCCTGCGGACTACTTTCTGGTCAGAAATTGGCTCTGATACTACCATTGTGACAGCTGTGGAAAGCCCTGTGAACTCCTTGTCATGCCCCACTTAAAGATCGACACTGTCATGCACCTGGCCCACATCCACCTGCTAGGTGGCCATTTGGGACAACAAAATGTGCTGGAAAAAAATCTGAGACTGGTTCCACTGGCCGGGCATGGTGGCTGAGGGGTGGAGGTGCCCCCTGTGCCAAAAAACTACTCCTTATAAGCCAGCCCTGGCACCTCTCATCCCCCTGCCCATCATTGGGTCCCCTTTGAACAGGTGGGTATGGACCTGATGGGGCACTCCCACAGTCTGCCCGTGTTCACAAATACATTTTGGTCATCATGGATTATGCCACCAGATATCCTGAGGCCATCCCCCTGTGGAAAGTCACCTACAAAAACATTGCCTGTGAGCTCATGACCCTCTTCAGCCAGGTTGGCATCTGTAAGGACCTCCTCACTAACCAGGGTACACCACTTATGTCCAAGCTCATGTTAGACCTATGCTGGCTGCTGCAGGTAAAACATCTAAAAACCTTGGTTTATTACCTGCAGACAGATGGGTTCATTAAAAGATTCAATCAGGCTCTGAAAAGGCTGCTATAAAAATTCATAGACGAGGAAGGCTACAACTGGGACCTACTCTTACCCTACATGATCTTTGCCATTCAGTGGATCCCACAGGCCTCAAGAAGGTTCACATCATTAAAGTGCCTGTACAGATGAAGACCCAGGGACCTGCTAGATGTGGTCAAATAATCTTGGGAGAACAAGCCCACACCATTCCACTAGTTGTCAAAGATGTGTAAGACCTACAAGGCCAAATAGAGCAGGTGGCTCCCATTGTAAAGGAGCACATGCAGGTGGCACAGAGGGAACAACAACAGGCTTACAACTACCCTGCACAGACCTGAGAGTTCCAGTTGAGGGACAGAGTGTTCCTCCTCATTCCCAGGAGCACCTGCAAGTTCCTGGCGCATTGGCAAGGCCCCTACACCATTACAGAGAGAGTAAGCCCAGTAAAGTACCATGTGCAGCAGCCAGGTAAGAGGCCCTCAGACAAGCTGCACCATATTAACCTTCTGAAAAAGTGGATTGAACCTGTACCAGTGCTCTCTCAGCCCTCTCTATCCTTCACACCCCAACCAGTGAGTGGGTCCACCATGCAGAGGAGCTTATGCCAGCCCAGAAGCAGGAGCTCTGAGAACTGGAGAACCAGTTCAGGGACATGTTCTCAGTAGAGCCCAGGTGGATGCATTTATTCCAACATGAGATCAAGACACCACTGGGGTAGGTAATTTGAAAAAAGTGCTACCGGGTCACAGAGGCTCACCGCCAGGCTATAAAGGCTGAAGTAGCCCAGTTGCTTCAATCTGGGGTATTTGAGGAGTCAACCAGCCTGTGGTCCAGGCCCATAGTTGTAGTCCCTAAGCCTGGTGGGTCTCTGCAACTATGGAATGACTTCAATAAGCTGAAACAAGTCTTGGAGTTTGACAGCTACCCCATGCCCTGAGTAAATGATTTCATCAAGTGCCTGGGGAGAGCCTGCTTCATCTCTACACTAGACCTCACAAAAGGATATTGGCAAGTGGCCATTACTCCCAGCTCCAGACCAAAGACAGCATTCAGTACCACACGGGCCACTGGCATTACCAGTTTCTCTCCTTCAGCCTACACAGGGCACCAGTGACTTTCCAGCACCCAATGGATATCCTCCTGCAACCCCATCAGCCCTACATGGCCGCATAACTCAATGAGGTCTTCAGCCACTGCACATACACCAGATCCAACAGGTGCTGCTTGTAGTCTGACTGATGGCCAACCCCCAGAAATGCCATCTGGGACTCACTGAAGCACAGTACCTATGCAGTTGCATCAGACAGGGCCTCCTGAATCCCCAAGACAAAATGATCAAGGCTGTGAAATACTACCCCTGTCCTGCAACGAAGCACCAGGTACGTGCTTTCTTGAGCTTGGCAGGGTACTACAAAAGATTTGTGCCTAACTTCTTCTCTATAGCCTTCCCCTCTCAGACTTAACCAGGAAAGGTGAACCAGATAAAGTCCATTGGACAGTGGAAGCAGAGCAGGCCTTCTCCATGCTGAAAGCATCCCTCACCAGCGAACCAGTGCTCCAAAATCTGGACTTCTCACAACCCGTCCAGGTGCATACCGATGCCTCCAAGACCAGCCTGGGTGCCATCCTCTCCCAGGAGTTTGATAGAAAAGACACCCCATCGTATACATGAGCAGAAAACTGACCACACTGAGCAACAATATGACGCCATGAAACAAGAAGCCCTGGCCATCAAATGGGCCATAGAGGAGCTACAATACTATTTAACTGGTCATCATTTCACTCTCATTATAGATCATGCACCCTTGCAAAGGATGGCAAAGGTAAATGACTCAAACAGTTGAATAACTTAATGGTTTATGTCCCTACAGGACTTCTCATTCCAGGTCCAACATTGAGTGGGAGTACACCACAGAAATGCTGATGGCCTCTCCAGAAGAGACACGCTCTGGGCTCAGACCCCAACAACAGAGCGCTCAGAGCCAAGGGGGGTACTGTGACAACAGCAGGCCTGCAGCTTTTGCGCACAAGATTACAAGCACACCTTGCCATGCTGTCAAAGTTTGTAAACAATGTGCACATAGCCGAGGGGTGGGGACATCTAATACAGCATGACTGGAGCTTGCTAATCAGGGTCCTCAATCATCCTCCACGAGGCACGGGGAGGATACAAAAGGACGCTGCTTTGCCAGTTGGGTGAGTAGGAGGATGGTGGAAGGAAATAACAAGTCTGTTCTGCTCTATGTGTCTGCTGACAAATTCCATTTCTGACAACACTCACCCATCTTCAAACGGAAGCGGCTCTCCTCCCCAACGCCTCTCCCAAGCACTGGAGCCTACACAGCCTCAAAGGGACATTATCACACCATGACATGATAAATCACCAACATCTCACAACCTCACTCCCTTTTCTCCACTCCCTGCCACTCATGTAAATAAAAGAGCACTTGTTTTTACACTGAACTTCCATCTCCCAAGTCTGTGTTTGAGCCCAAGTGCTAGGGGGCACCACACTTGTTGAAATGTCCTTGAAAAATATGTAAAATTTTAACTGGCATTTGTGGATGTAACTCTGTATTGTAGTGACAAACAAAGGTTTGCCAAATGAATCCAGAGCCCATGTGGTTATACCAGCTCTAGATGATTGGTTCTAGATGCAGTGCTGTCTGAAGGATCAGTGATCACAGGTGTTCAGCTTAGGCTAGTGCCCTTGCCCTTCACACACCAAAATTCCTCCAGATTCCTTGAATTGTTTAATAATATTATGCATCAGAGAGAGAGAGAGAGAGAGAGAGAGAGAGAGAGAGAGATCCAAATCCCTCCTATCTTTCTTTAAGGAAAATTGGTTTCAAACATTTAAATACTCTTCTCATGCATTTGTTGACAAACACGAAATCTTTGGCTCATCTTTGCTTCTCAAAGACTAGGCCTTTCCTGGATACTAATTTTGTACCAAATCGTGATTACAATCATCTGTTGACATCACCTATTTCAAATCACATCATTATTTAATTGTTTTACCTCATTACTAGTCCTAAGTTGCCCCATCCCAAGTTTTTTTGGAATGTGTTGCAGGCTTGAAATGCAGGAACAGATGTATATTAACAAATGAAATGAAGTTGACCAGACAAAACATGAAATATCTTGGGTTCATACTCTGCAATGAAATACAAGTCAAAGCAAATTTAGAAATCACTGTTTTCTTTTTTTAATTTGCATTTTCCATACTGCCTCAACTTTTTTCTCATTTGGGGTTGTAATATTAAAAAAAAAAAATTAACATAATTTTTAAAAAATCCAGAATATGCTTGGAAGGAAACTGGATGTCTATATGGTCATGCAGAATAAGACGACTTGAAGACTGTGATCTTGCAAAATGTAATATCTAGATTTTATTTTATGCAGGAATTTCAAATAATAAGATATACAATAACATAATGTATATTGTATTAATATTGTATTAAGTAATCATGATCAACATACACTGAAGTAGACAATTTCAGTAAGACACCACATCAGGAATGTTCATGCTCAATAATAAAAATTTGATACAAAAACTGTCAGTGTAAGTAGAAATGCATCACTTATGTGCTAGAGCATTGCCTTCTCTGATAATGCTGAATATTTCTGAACTTCATGGATTATTTGCTAAATATAGCTGAACCTGTTGCAAAGATGCAGATATGTATAATAACTGATGAGACATGTGGTATATTGCCATATGTACTGTGGTATGCAGATTTCCACATGTACTGTGTAAAGGCTATGAAATAATGTGTTTGTACAATGTTCCTATTGTCCCCCCTCTCTCTCTCTCTCTCTCTCTCGCTCTCTCTCTCTCTCTCTCTCTCACACACACACACATTCACACACAGATGCACGTACACACACTCACCCGTAGTCTGACCCAATACAGGTGTATGTTACATGCAATTCCTCACAAACTCTTCTGATCATTCACACACTGTTTATCCATCTTTCTCTCTGAACACAAACACAGTTCACGGCTCTTAGCCAAATCAAATATGCATTCATTACTCTGTGTATGGATTATTATTCTCTTTGATCAGCCATTTGTTATACATAGACAGCTAAAAGTGAAAAAAAGTTTTGTCTAAGAAACCAAGGATTAAGGTTGTCCTGTCTTTAGACGTCCTGTTGTTGAGGAATTTTAATAATTTTGTCCAAAATGCTTTTAAAAATAGAGGGAAATATAGTTTTATAATAAAAACAGAAATTAGTTCCAGTGATTTGTTTCGGTTTCATGATACAACAGAAATATAAAGAGAAGAAGTGTATCAGTTCCTGCTTTTGATTGGTACCTTTCACAAAATAAAGCAGAGGCAACACTAGAAAGTGAATCAATGTAAGAGTTGGAAAAGAGCAATAGGGTAATGTATTGTAAATGTGGATAAGTCAGCTTATTGAATGAAGCGTTCATTTGATGTGTCTTTCATAATTTGGGTAAAGAAGTCTTTAGCCAAATATGACAACAGGACATACAAAGCATTTCACTCACAAAACACTATAGACAAAATAATGATCCTTCATAAGGTCAGTCTTTCAAAGTGCTTCCAATTGCATGAACAAACATCTTTTCCCTATGTCTAACATAAAACAGTACACATTTTATTACTTATTGCAGTAATCCTCCAGTTCCCTTTGAGCATTTTCATGAATGTGCAGCAGCATTATTATTCCTTTTCAACATCAGTCTGATAATGTCACAATTAAGTAACACTCAGCAGCCTTTCAGGGTGGACTATCTTCTTTCCATTTTTTAGTCCACCATATGCCACTGTCAAGTCAAATGATGGTGCTTGTTATCATTGATGGAGCAGTAGTAGCTGGACTTTGGGTCTTTCTCCTCTTACCTCCCCCTTTATTACTTTCCTTTGAGTCCCGACCACGGTTTTTGCCATTTAATGTTCCTTGGTTCTTAGGTGCTGTCCCTTTGTCTCCTGAATAAGATAAGCAAATTCATATCTTTAGAGCACTGAATTTACTATTGCCAAAATGTATTTTTAACAATTATATATTAGTCAAGTAAAGAGTCCAATTAACTGTGACATTTTTTCAAATGCAAAATATTTTAATTTTAATCAACTTTGTTTCTAAAGAAGGAGTGCACACACAACACTTTTTCTAAATGCCATCATGATGCAAAACAGCACAGTTCAAAGTTGACAGCAGACATACAACAGCAGGCTATAAACCATAACCATGGCCCAGACAATAATAATCAAGAACCTGACACCCTAATACCCTGCACTGGAGGTGAGCTGCTTTACGAACAGTTCTCCTTCTCACACTCTCTTCCAACAAAGCTTTGTGTGTGTATGCATCTGTCACTTATTTTAAGTGCATAACCACTTCATCAGTACAAACATCCATTAGAAAGGCTTTAAGAGTAACAGGGTCAGAAAGGGAACTATTACAAAGTATGAATGTGAAAGGCCTGATTATGATAACATTAGGATATTCTGTGATGAATTGTTTTAAATGTTATTACAATGGTGCTCAGAAGTTATACGTATAGAAGCAGACTCATATGCACAATGTAACATGTGAACAAGGCTGGTTAAGATCCAAGAATCACTTCAGTCACAATGTGGTCAAATACACAAGGAAGGAGCACAGGCCCCAGCCTCACCAGCACTACTGTAAAGGGAAGTCAGGGCCTCTGTGCTGACTGATGATTGTTATGAAGTTGGTGTTGTGATTCTAGATGTTCCCTGGAAACCAAGTCAACACTTGTATGGTGCTGGAGAGCATTTGCTCCAAGTTTGATGACATGAGCATTACAGCCACTCTGTACTCCTCAACCTGGTGTACTGTTCTCTGAAGGCCTTATATTGCACATAGCCAAAAAAAAAAAAAAAACCTTTGTCTGTTCTGTGTCTTGATAGCAGTCTGCTGACTTTAGTGGTGGGGAATGGTTTTCACAAAAAACAAACAACCCCCCCCCCCCCCCCCCAAAAAAAAAAAAAAACAATTATATAAGCAGCAACAGTATCTACTGTTCTCCAAGTGATAAGGATGTGATGTATCTCTTTTAATTCATTATTCCAGATCTGTGCTTCATACATCCCTATCACATATAAGTCCCAAACTGATTGATGTGTTGGAAAAGCTCTTCATATGGTGAATTTCTTTCTATTTTTACTTTATAGTATACATTAGTTTTGAAAACTAGATATCTCCCTGAACTGAGATATGTTTCTCTTTTGTATGTTTCATCGACAAATTGACAAATAATGTTTATAGCATCTTTAATTTCTGATTACACTCAAAAGTGAAAAATAATAAGAAAAGACTAAGAAAAATATCCCTTTAAACATACAGCACATTAATATAATTTGTCTATATTTATAAAAATTCTATATTCTATAAAAGCTGTCATAATACATAGAGGATATTACACAGTGGTGCAAATATATGAAGTTTATCTTTGAGTGATGAACATATTCACAAGTGAGTGAAGCGAACGAGTGAAAATATTTTCAACACGAGAAGATAAACTTCATATCTTCGTGCCACTGTGTAATGTTCTTTATATTATATGGACACATCCACAAAAACTGTGCAAGTTAATCAAAAGAATTTTAATTTTGAACCTGCTCACCATTTTGACAACGCACATCAAGTCAGTTGGAAAACACTGGGAGTGACGTCATCAGAGTGAAATATCAGGAATTATGTCACTCAGATCCGCAATGTATTTCAGGTAAAGAATGTGAGTTTTTCAACACGAGAAGATAAACTTAATATCTTCAAGCCAACATGTGATGTTCTTTTTATTATATAGACACATTCACAAACAAAAAGTACTCAAATTTATCAAAACAATTCATCTATGTAGTTTGTATGAAAAATATGAGTGGCATATTTCCCAGTAAAACGTCATCATAACTGCAGGGTCGTTTATTCTGCCATATTGTTGGGCAAGCTTTATGTTTGACAATGACCACCACAAGTGTACATGAGCGATTGTTAGCCCAATTCAGTAAACATCGACAGATAAACTTGTAGAAGTTACATCTAAAAGAACAATGTCAGGGACTTGTAGTGCTTTTGGCTGTCATAAGAGATGTGGAGATAAGCCTGGTTTAACTTTTCACCACTTCCCGGTGAACCCACAATGACGAGAAAAATGGCAAGCTGCAGTTAAATGGGAAGACTGGATGCCAACAAAGCATTCCCATGTGTGTGGAGCACATTTTATATCAGATTAGTATGAAAGCTCTGTGTACCTGTTATTTCTCCTAACACTTTTTCTAGCTCAAGGCCATTCAGTTAGAAAAATCCTATAGATTTAGATAGATAGATAGATAGATAGATAGATAGATAGATAGATAGATAGATAGATAGATAGATAGATAGATAGATAGATAGATAGATAGATAGATAGATAGATAGAAATTTATTGAAATGCAGTTCAGCAGCTCTCGGTACTGGCAGTGCAAAATGCAAGGAACAGGGAATAAAATAGATGCATAAGAACAAAATAACACAAAAAGAAACAATAAATAGACATAAAAGCAATAAATAGGCATTTTCCTTGGGGGAGGGTGTTTGTTGACAGCTTGAGGGTAGAAGCTGTTTTGTAGTCTGTTTGATGCAGCTCTGATGAGTCTGTATCTGCTTCCAGAGGGCAGTAGGGAGAACAGATGATGTCCACGGTGGGTATGGTCCTTTAAAATACAGCTGGCCTTCTTTTGTAGTTGGTCAGTGTAAATGTTTTTGAGGGGAGGTACTGGTGTATCAATTATGTGCTTTGCTGCCCTCACCACCCGCTGCAGGTCCTTCCTGTCCTCCGCAGTGCAGCTGGAAAACCACACCATACAACAGTAGGTCAGGAGGCTCTCTATTGCAGATCGATAAAAGTTGATCAGTGGGTGGCGAGGGAGGCAAGCTTGCTTTAACTTCCTAAGGAAGTAAAGCCTCTGTTGGGCTTTCCCCACCTGGTGAGAGATGTTTGTGGTCCAGGTGAGATCAGCCGAGATGTGGACACCAAGGAACTTGAAGGTCTCTACCTTCTCCACCTCCTCACAGTGTATGCAGAGGGCAGAGTGTTCGGTGTGCCTTGATCTCCTAAAGTCCACTATCATTTCCTTAGTTTTTGAAATGTTTAAGTCCAGGTTATTGTCTGAACACCATTTTGTCAAGTGCTGAACCTCCTCCCTGTAGGCTGTCTCATTGTTGTTAGTTATCATTCCCACTATGGTGGTATCATCAGCAAATTTGACAATGATGTTACTGGTGTGGATGGGATAACAGTCATGGGTGAAGAGGGAGTAGAGAAGGGGGCTGAGGACACACCCCTGTGGTGTGCCTGTGTTCAAGATGAGAGTGGATGATGTGTAAAGTCCAGTCCTGATATTCTGTGGTCTGTTACTTAGGAAATCCAATATCCAAGTGCACAGTAAACTGCCTAAGCCCAGGTCACTCAGTTTTTGAACTAGCCTGTGGGGAATAACTGTATTAAAGGCGAAGTAAAGATGGGAAGAGGATCACCAATCCCCCTAATTCTGCGCCGACAAATAGTGGAGAAATATCAGAAAGGAGTTTGACAGTGTAAAATTGCAAAGAGTTTGAACATATCATCATCTACAGTGCATAATATCATCAAAAGATTCAGAGAATCTGGAAGAATCTCTGTGCGTAAGGGTCAAGGTCGGAAAACCATACTGGGTGCCCGTGATCTTCGGGCCCTTAGAAGGCACTGCATCACATACAGGCATGCTTCTGTATTGGAAATCACAAAATGGGCTCAGGAATATTTCCAGAGAACATTATCTGTGAATACAATTGACCGTGCCATCCGCCGTTGCCAGCTAAAACTCTATAGATCAAAGAAGAAGCCGTATCTAAACATGATCCAGAAGCGCAGACGTCTTCTCTGGGCCAAGGCTCATTTAAAATGGACTGTGGCAAAGTGGAAACTGTTCTGTGGTCAGATGAATCAAAATTTGAAGTTCTTTATGGAAATCAGGAATGCCGTGTCATTCGGACTAAAGAGGAGAAGGACGACCCAAGTTGTTATCAGCGCTCAGTTCAGAAGCCTGCATCTCCGATGGTATGGGGTTGCATTAGTGCGTGTGGCATGGGCAGCTTACACATCTGGAAAGACACCATCAATGCTGAAAGGTATATTCAGGTTCTAGAGCAACATATGCTCCCATCCAGAAGACGTCTCTTTCAGGGAAGACCTTGCATTTTCCAACATGACAATGCCAAACCACATACTGCTTCAATTACAGCATCATGGCTGTGTAGAAGAAGGGTCCGGGTACTGAACTGGCCAGCCTGCAGTCCAGATCTTTCACCCATAGAAAACATTTGGCGCATCATAAAACGGAAGATATGACAAAAAAGATCTAAGACAGTTGAGCAACTAGAATCCTACATTAGACAAGAATGGGTTAACATTCCTATCCCTAAACTTGAGCAACTTGTCTCCTCAGTCCCCAGACGTTTACAGACTGTTGTAAAGAGAAAAGGGGATGTCTCACAGTGGTAAACATGGCCTTGTCCCAACTTTTTTGAGATGTGTTGTTGTCATGAAATTTAAAATCACCTAATTTTTCTCTTTAAATGATACATTTTCTCAGTTTAAACATTTGATATGTCATCTATGTTCTATTCTGAATAAAATATGGAATTTTGAAACTTCCACATCATTGCATTCCATTTTTATTTACAATTTGTACTTTGTCCCAACTTTTTTGGAATCGGGGTTGTACATCTAGCCTCAGCATACTCAAGTGAACATTCAACAAGTCTGTAAGTTGCCATAACATGGACAGAACTTTGGTCTAGACAGTACAGATTTTAACAGGTTTCATGGCCTGGCCCTACTCAGTACAGCCTACTGGTACGTACACAAGCATGTCACACTTAGCAGTTCTACTACACTACAAAAAAACATGCCAAATGGCAAATATATGAATGTTAAAATGTACATCTGGATGTGGGCTTTGGAAACAATATATTTTAGTATGTTTGTTATGTACTGATAATGTAGACTAAGCTAAACACCATAAAATATGCTAGATCTAGACCTAGGCTTGTTTATTACTATTAGAAGTCCACGTAAGTAGAAGAAGAAGAAGAAGAAGAAGCCTTTATTTCTCACATGCACACTCAAGCACAGTGAAATTCCTCCTTTGCATTTAACCTATCTGAAGCAGTGAACACATGCATGCACACATAAGTGAGCAGTGAGCACACACACATACCCAGAGCAGTCAGCAGCCATGCCACAGCACCCAGGGAGCAGTTGGGGGTTAGGTACCTTGCTCAAGGGCACTTCATGTTAACCTAACCGAATGTTTTTGAACTGTGGGGGAAACCGGAGCACCCGGAGGAAACCCATGCAGACATGGGGAGAACATGCAAACTCCACACAGAAAGGCCCCCATCAGCCGTGAGGCTCGAACCCAGAACCTCAACAGAACTGTGTGTGTGTGTGTGTGTGTGTGTGTGTGTGTGTGTGTGTGTGTGTGTGTGTGTGTGTGTTTGTATCTATAGAGGTTTTTCACCCACGTGACCAAGTCATGTGAGGCTGCCATTTTGGAGGTCACGGCTCGAATCAGTTTGAATGCGAGGAAGGCGACAAACGAAAAACATAAAAGAAAAAGGAGCGAGATGCAGAAAACACCTTCACTATCCAGTGACGTAGGGCATTTACAGGGCGAGCAGAGGGAGAGGTATTTGCAAAAATTGAGGTTAGCAGGCTTAGAGAACGACGTTTACCTGCTTCCACCAGGATTGTTCACTGACGTACGGAAGTACACGAAGCCCTCGTCTTTACCTGACTTCGGCCCACATGATCTGTATACCTATGTCGTTAAAAACCCATCGCCATACACAGGTATTGATCTGAAAGTGTATAAGAGTTTGGATGCCTACAAATATTTTGTGTCAGGCTGGGTAACATGCCTACATCAGCGGGTCGTCCCTGGAGCCGGTGGTCGCCATCTTATTACAGCTAAGGTTTGTTCACATTTTCATTTACTTTCGGTCCTCAGGATAAACAAAATGTTATTAAATGTCATTGAAATAACTTCTTAGTCTGTTGAGACATGGCCCGTTATAAATTTGCTGTTACCAGGCAATGACCAAGAATTGTATTATTAGGGTCGGTGTAGTTGTAGCAGTGTACTAGCAGCTAGCTGTTAGCACTAGCTAATGTCAACAACATAGTAGCTAGTATGTTACTGTAGCAATGTTTACGTTCAGTCATTTGGATGACTGTTAAAACCTTTCAGTCTCAAGTTTTTCCTTTACTGTATTTACTAGTTTACGGAGCTAGCGCGCTAGCTCGGGTAGGCTGGGAGCTAGCGCGCTAGCTCGGGCACGCTGGGAGCTAGCGCGCTCGGGCAGGCTGGGAGCTAGCACGCTCGCTCCCGGCAGGCTGGGAGCTAGTGCGCTAGGGCAGGCTGGGAGCTAGCGCGCTCGTTCCCGGCAGGCTGGGAGCGAGCGCGCTAGCTCGGGCAGGCTGGGAGCGAGCGTGCTAGCTCCCAGCCTGCCCGAGCACGCTAGCTCCCAGCCTGCCCGAGCTAGCGCGCTTGCTCCCAGCCTGCCCGAGCGCGCTAGCTCAGTAAACTAGTAAATACAGTAAAGGAAAAACTTGAGACTGAAAGGTTTTAACAGTCATCCAAATGACTGAACGTAAACATTGCTACAGTAACATACCAGCTACTATGTTGTTGACATTAGCTAGCTTGACCTTCAAAATGGCAGACACCGGGGCGTCACGTGACCCTGTGACGTCAGGTGAAAAACCCCTATATATATATATATATATATATATATATATATATATATATATATATATATATCGTGAGTTCGCATGTCCACCTCTCGATCGGGAGATTGTGAGTTCTACTCATGGTCGGGTCATACCAAAGACCATCATAAAAATGGTACCTACTTCCGTCTTGCAAGGCACGCTGCAATACAGATGTGAGTGGGGAGTCAAACTCTTGTGGTTACCAGAGGACTAGCCCCCCACTGTAACCCTAGCTATGTAATAGGCGAGAGGCCGAGGGCTATGGAAACAGAGATTGGCGCCGCCCTATGCGCCACATGGCATGGGAAGGACTTTGATATATCCTGGAAAAAATTAAGAGATCACTGTAAAATTATCAATTTCTCTGGTTTTACTATTTATGTGTTTGAGGAACCTGAACATTTTTGTTTTATTCCATAAACTACTGGCAACATTTCCCCCAAATTCCACATAAAATATTGTCACTTCGAGTATTTAATTGCATAACATGCTAAAAATTTTATACATATATATATATTTGAATTCTGTCCATATTCACTGGATATGAGCAATCATGCACTCTGATTAGCTACTCTATTACTAGGATATCAGCTCATATACTGCGAGTAGAGAAAAACAAAATGGCAGAGCGCATCAAGTCAGATATATCACTTTGTTATCAAGTATTTAAAAGAAACAGAAATAGCTAAAAGAATATACCCCCCCATCACCTGTTCCATATTCCAGCCCAGCTGGTTGTGCCCACCTGCCAAAAACCCTAAAGAAGAAGAAAATGGCAGACTGTGTTACTGAACTAACTGAGGATGAAATAAAAACTCTATTCGAAAGCAAAACCCAAAAAAATATTATTATAGCATTTTTCACAAATTGCGACTGTCATTTTGCCAGTTTGTTTACATTCTAAGCAAAAATGATTTTGTTGGACGTTTTGTATAAAGTTTTTATTTATCAAATTTGCAAAAAATAAAAATAAAAATGCTCTTTTTCTCAAAATCCAGTGAACATGGATAGAATAAAACAGTTATCCCACTCAGTCTCATCGTATATGGCTTATAGCCGACTCAGCACTATCAGCGCATATCCGACTCAATTTTGTGGAATAACTGTTAAAAATAAAGTACAGTGCAAAAGTCTTAGGCACCCTATTTTTTGTTATTCAAACTTTGTTATCGATTTCTATTTTATAACTTCTATATTAGTCAGTACAAAAACATTTTAAAGTTCCAAATGATTGTTTTCCAGCACAAAATTATATGTTACAAAAAATGTTTGTATCTGAGCAGCATATTACACAAGAGACCACTTTTCACTTTTTTCTGCAAAATTAAGAAGCAGGTGTGACAAAGTGTCCAGAAGAACTGTGGCTGGTTCTGCAAGATACTCAGTAAAGCAACTCATTTCCTTATAAAACTGCACTAATTGTACTTGAGACTACAATTTTTTTTTAAGCAAAGGGTCATCTCACACCAAATGTTGGCTTTGTTTCATTTATTATGGCTTACTGCTGTTAATGTTGAAACATTTCATTTCATGATGTTGTAAGCCATTTTTGGCCTACAGCATTTCTTTACATGTGCCTAAGGCTTGTGCACAGTACTGCATATATGACATAACTGTTTTAAAACCAATCAGCTTTTTTCTTTCTTTTCTGTTTTTCTGCTAAATTTGATTATGCAACATGCCGGAGTGTACCATTCATATAAATTTCCTCACTGGCATAAACAGCTCCTTCATTCCTACTCATGAATAACATTTATTCTTTTCAATTAACTTTAAACTTTTATTGTTTGTTGTGAAGCACTTTCCAGCATTTCTCTGTGCTATTTTGGTGCTATTTGAACTGGTAATAAAAATACAGCTTGCCTTTAATTTAGTGATGAATCCTCTGCCCCTGAGTCAGCTATCTCAATGTTCTTTTCCTTTTCACCCTGATAAGGATGAAGAGTTTACTGAAGATGAATGAATTAATATAAAATATTACATATTTGAACATTTTATTTATTGCATATTAAATTAAATGCATCTGAATCCAATAAATAGTACTTGCTTTAAATAAACATTGCAATTTTCTCTTTTTCATTTTTGGGGGTAACCAGACTGTAATATAATTTTCTTCTGGCTTAGGCACATGCACAACTATCTCAGTTCAGGGAATTATGTAGTTTCCAGAACTTCATATAACAGAAAATGACCATGTGAAGGTTTTCCCAGATCAGCACACATATTTTAAAGGGAGCACTGCCTACTCTCATTTCATGCATTTGGACATTTTAGAAATCTTGAATAAACTTTAGGAAACAAACACATCCACATGGTTAATGATTTTAACTTTGTGATTTGTGAATAAAAAGACCAAAAAAATGACCATTTTCCTTCTTTAATGTAGACAGCTGCTCTGGTGATCTAATGAACTACATTGATCAGAATTGTACAAATTTCTCTAATGGTGTGTCCTACTCATAAGTCAAGAATACACATACCCCTTTTACATCGAGTGACCAACCAGGGTTTATACCCATGTTGATTTGTGTTTGAAAGGGTTAACTCGCAATGTCCGACTCGGCTTTGCAACTTGGGTCAAACTTGGGTCAACTTGGGTCAATTTCATTGTGAATTGCACCACCCGGATCACTAACAGCCAGGGCGGGACTAATGAATCTCATGTAAATGATGATGCACAGTGCTTTCAGTGCTTTGTCCTGCAGGCAAAACTCAACACACACACACACACACACACACACACACACTACAAACTTACAAAGTTTGCTTATTTTCAAGCGCATTAAAACAAGACAAGGTGCATGAGCCATTTTTTCTCCACTAAAGTTACCTAGCACATGCATGAGTTCTGGGTGAAAACAAAAAGTGTGCAGCTGAAATGAAGCACATGCCTGTTCTCGCACAGCTGATTGATTATTATCAGTAGGTACTACTCTCCATTCACTTAGCCCATGTGCTCCGTTCCTCCACATACTTGCTGTGTTTATGAAATTATAATGTGTAGCAGCACCAGCTCACACTGTTTCATGTGCACACATTTACAAACACATGCGAGTATACACAAACACGAGTGGTGAACTAAACCTCTGTGAACTTGGCACCCCATATGATGAGAAAGTGAATAAAAGTATTTTGATTTATTTGTACATCACTTGTGCAAGCAAAATAAACCTGTTTCATTATTTCTTAAGATATTAATGTTAATGGGGTGCTGGGTGATGTGACATCATTAAAACCAGTTAATTTTTCTAAAACTGGTTGAGCAGAATTTTTTTTTTATTTTATTTTGCATGCACAAACAATGCACAAAAAATGCACAAACAAATCAGAATATTTTATTCACTTGTATGGAGTGTCAGGTAAAACCAGTGTAGAGAAAACGTTTCTTATGAAACATGCAGCCAAGAAGAGTATGTGTGATCAAGAAACTGTGTGTGTGTGTGTGTGTGTGTGTGTGTGTGTGTGTGTGTGTGTGTGTGTGTGTGTGTGAGAGAGAGAGAGAGAGAGAGAGAGAGAGAGAGATATCCTCACATTACCAACCTGTGAGTTAACTATTATGCATCTGTCCCAGGTTGTGATCCAGGTCCTATCTGAATTGTCATGACCAGGATTCAGAGGTGGGAACTAATGGAGTACAAATACTTCCTTGCTGTACTTAACTATAGTTTTCAGGTATCTGTATTTTACTTGAGTATTTATTTTTCTGACAACTTTTTTCTTTTACTCCCTACATTTTACAATAAATATCTGTAATACTCCCTACATTACATTGTATCGACTCCTTACATTTTCAAATCAGGTTCATTATTTTAGTTTTAATGCACTTGAGGAGAATTCACTCACCTGGTTTGACTTGACAAAAGAAGGGTTGAACATTGGTCAAATAACCCAGGCCCAACCCTGTTCTTCAGTATGAAAGAGGCATTATACAGGTGTTATCAAGCTCTCCAAATTTTGATACGTATGCATATTTTTGTCTAAGAAAGGAATAGGAGTTGCAACACATTTTAGATTGTTATATAAAATTCACATATTCAGAGTTCAATCAAGCACATACAGCGAGGATTTAATACTGAAATTGTGTACATGAGGAGTGAGAATTCATATGTAACTCCATTCTTAAGTTCTATTCATGAGTTTCACGATAAGTACACAGAGTGGAGTTTGCCAAAAACAGAGCTGTGTCTCTGTTATACATGACTCTGACCATTTTCTTATGCAATATCAGCCTGGGGGCATAATATTAAGTCCAAAGACACTTTGATTTGATAGTATGTCACACTGAACTGTATGTTTTGTGCATTAAATACACTAAAAAATTATGAAATGTCATTTAAAGCCAAGATTAAATGCAACCCCAATTCTAAAAAAGTTGGGATGCTGTGTAAACTGTAAATAAAAACAGAATGCAATAATTTGCAAATCATGGAAACCCGATATTTCATTGAAAATAGTACAAAAACAACATTTCAAATGTCAAAGCTGAGAAGTTTTATTGTTTTCTGAAAAAATATATGTTCATTTTGAATTTAAAGTCAGCAACACTTTAAAAAATTTGGGACAGGGACATGTTTACCACTGTGTTGCATCACCTTTACTTTTAACAAAATTCTGTAAATGTTTGAGAACTGAGGAGATCAACTGCTGTAGTTCTGAAAGAGAAATGATGTCCCATTTTTGCCTGATATACAATTTCAGTTGCTCAACAGTTTGGGGTCTCCTTTGTTGTATTTTGTGCTTCATAATGCGCCGAATGTTTTAAATGGGAGATAAGTCAGGACTGTAGGCAGGCCAGTTTAGCACCTGGACTCTTTTACTACAGAGCCATGCAGTTTTAATAAGTGCAGAAAGTAGTTTGGCATTGTCTTGCTGAAAGAAGGAAGGCCTTCCCTGAAAAAGATTTTGTCTGAATGGCAGCATATTGCTCTGAAACGTGTATATATCATTCAGCATTAATGATGCCTTCCCAGATGTGCAAGCTACTCATGTCATGTGCACTAATGCACCTCCATACCATCATGGATGCCGGCTTTTGAACTGTGCGCTGATAACAAGCTGGATGGTCCATCTCCTCTTTAGCTTGGAGGATGTGGTGTCCATGATTTCTAAAAAGAATTTCTACTTTTGATTCGTCAGACCTTGGAACAATTTTCCATTTCGCTTCAGTCCATTGTAAAAGAGCTCGGGCTCAGAGAAGGTGGTGGTGTTTCTGGATGTTATTTATATTTGGTTTTAACTTGCATTTGTGGATGCATTAGTGAACTGTTTTCGCAGACGGTGGTTTTCTGAAGTGTTCCTGAGCCCATGCAGTGATTTCCACTACAGACACGTGTCTGCTTTTAATGCAGTGTTGCCTGAGCTCCTGAAGATCACAGGCATCCAATATCAGTTTTCAGCCTTGTCTCTTGCATACAGAGATTTCTCCAGATTCTCTGAACCTTTTAATGATATTATGTACCATAGATGATGTGATCCCCAAATTCTTTGCAATTTTACATTGAGGAATGTTATTCTTAAATTGTTGCACTGTTTGCCCATGCAGTCTTTCACAGAGCGGTGAACCCCTTCCCATCTTTATTTCTGAGAGACTTCACCTCTCTGGGATGCTCTTTTTATTCCCAATCATGTTACTGATCTGTTGCCAATTAACCAAATTAGTTTGTTTAGCATTACACAACTTTTTCAGTCTTTTGTTGCCCCTGTCCCAACTTTTTTGTAATGTGTTGCTGACATCAAATTCAAAATGAGTATATATTTTTCAAAAGACAATAAAATTTCTCAGTTTCAACATTTGATATGTTGTCTCTGTACTATTTTCAATGATATATAGGGTTTCCATGATTTGCAAATCTTCACATTCTGTTTTTATTTATGTTTTACACAGTGTCCCAACTTTTTTGTAATCAGGGTTGTACATAAATAATTGATAGCATGAGCTGTAAGCATAGCAGATGAGTGCTTGGTCAGCTTAAAACCACTGTCACTTTTTTTTTCAATTTAACAAAAATTTTGGCATTATTTTATTACATCACCAATCTGAAACAGCAAATTAAAAGCTGTCACATCTGCACGCGTTTGCACCTGGTGCACTTCAAACTTCCACTCCCATCCATGTGCATTCACGCTCTGAGCAGCACCCACCTCAAGGACTAATTATATGCACCTGTCCCAGATTAAAGCACAGTGTGCACTTATGAGGATGCTGAACTCTCACAATAATGCACTCATTGCTTTCTACCTGACCTTACCGAGCCTTTTGTTATATTGTTCTCCTGGTTTTTAACTCATGTTTTATATTTTGGTTTCTGTTCGTCTCTGCCTCGTCTGTTTGTCTCTGCTTCATTCTGTTTGTATTGTGCTGCTTGACCTTTGCCTGTCGACTGTTTTTGATTCTGTCTTACGTTTTGGATTATTTGCCTGCTTGCTGTTTTTACAATAAACTCTTCCAGCGATTACAGCCATCTACTGTCAATTACATGACATTACTTTGGCTAACTATGGATGTAGCGGAAGAATGCAGCCATGCTGCACAATGCCACGCCCAAGTTTCAGTCCTTCAGCGTGGATCCAGATGGTTTCTCCAGCGGCTAGGATTGAACATACTGGCACCCTACAATAGAGTGGAGTATCCACTCAACAGATTTCTGCAGTGCAGCCTCTTCTATGAGGATCTGCTGGAGCCCAAGCATGCTAAGAACATATGCGTAGGGTGCATGGTATATTGGCTCACTGGGCAAGCACACTGATGGGCTGAGTACCTACTCAAAATAAAAAGTCTATGCCTCCAAAATCAAGTCATTTGGTGCTATGCTAAGGTACCTGTACCAAGCTTTAGGGAAGGAGGATCCCCTAGACATTTCTTGCAGGGCTGATACTCCTGAGGCTGACGCAGAGAGAGAGGTCTTTGCTCCCAAGCTCTCTCCAGAAGCCGACGCAGAGGGATAGGCCTTCGCTCCCGAGCTCATCCCAAGAGGCTGATGCAGCAGCAAGTGGAGAGGCCTCCACCCCAGAGCCAGCACCAGAAGGCCAACTTGTTGGCCTCTGCCCCAGATTTTAGTGAGGATGAGACTGTTGCACCTCCTGGCTTCGAAGATGTCATCGCTCCACTGTCTGGCTTCAGCAGGGATGAGAACATCACTCAAATGAAGCCCAAGCCTTGGCCATCTTTGAGTCCATGCCTATGCCAGGGTCTGCGCACATGTCTAAGTCTATGCCTGAACCCAAGATGATGCTCAAACCTATGTCAAACCCATACCTAAGCTTACACCTGCATCCATAACCTAGTCCAAGCCTGAACCAAAGCCTCCACCTGTGTCCTCACCCCCATTCAAAGACCAACCAGAACCCAAACTTCCACCTAAACCCATGTTCCAGTGCCATGTCCTGACCTTACCGAGCTTTTTGTTATATTGTCTTCCTGGTTTTTGACTCACATTTTGTGTTTTGAATTCTGCTTTTGTCTCTGCATTATCTAGTCTGTTTGTTCTTTGCTTCACCTTTGCCTGTCCATTGTTTTTGATTCTGCTTTACATTTTGGATTATATGCTTGCTTGCTGTTTTTATAGTGAACTCTTCCAGCAATTACATCTGTCTACCACCAATTGTGTGACAAAAGCCAAATAAACACACACACATTGCAATCACATGGACTCAATTTAATATTCTGTGGCCTTAAGGTGTGTGTGTGTGTGTGTGTGTGTGTGTGTGTGTGTGTGTGTGTGTGTGTGTGTGTTTTAATTTGCATTGATTAATGTGATTTGCAATTAAGAATATTCATGCAGTAACATGCTGGCAATATACTCGACACCTATTAGATATTTATTACAATGTGATCATCTTTTCATTCAATCTTTTTTTTTAAATCCCTTATTTTCTTCGGGTTTTAAGACAACTACTTGTTTGTTTTTAAAGGTAGTGATCTGCAAGCCCTGTCTTGGACATTTCTACTCCAGAAAACTCTGGCAGTGAATTTGCATAACTTCAAAGGTGCACCAGAAATTCAACTTAATCACGTGCTTAACCCATTTCTGGATACATGCATTTCTGAAAACTTTCTCCACATTATATAACAACATAACTTTTGGACACAAGTTGGCAACTCTGGAAAATGGCCTGCTGTGTTTGCAGAAATGTTTCATGTATGATCATTAAGGTTTTGTAAACTTAATATTACTTTCACACAATGTAATACAATTATTATGAATATGATTTTATATCTTGTACAATAAACAGGGACTTTAATATTTAAAAATGATAACCTTTAGTCTCTTTAATTTCATGGTAAGTACTTCACTGAATATTCGAGTGATATACTGTATTCTCATAGTCTAATCAAGTTTTCCTTTTTAAAGCCTTATTTTGGCAGCATAGTTCTAAACACAGGTTTAATGGAATTTGAATTTTCAACAAAATGCATAATAAGTTGAATTACAATGATTGTAGAACAAGGGACTGGCATAACACTAAATAAGTTATTGCGTGTGATTATTTGGGCTACTTTCCTGCAGATTTTCTAGAGTTCCAGGCACATATTTTTGGTTTTGCATAACTTATTCTAGTTTAATAGGGTTTCTGTAATATTGTTCACTCTGTAGAAAACACTCCTACTCACGAAAGGAATTTAGTAGCAGTAGGTTCCCAATGTGCCTCCATCTTAGATTTGGATAATGATTATTTGCAGGCTAACATGAGTTTAAAGTGAGCAAGGCCCTCATCACGAAGCAGGAGTGGAATCCTAGCCTTAGGCTCAGCATGTAGGACAGCCATTAGCTCACCTATGATAAAGCACTAATGGGGTTCTATTTATTTACAACAGCAGTGACTAGAGCTACCTCAATCCAACCTAAACACTGGTGTCTGACAAAGGCAATGATTCGCTCAGCAATTTCTGTTTTCGTGCAAACCTATTTATTAAGCTACAGGAAAAGGGAGGGAAAGAGTGAGAGCTCAGCCAAATCAACACAAAGCGTGAGATCTGCAGACCAGTAAATCACCGATGTTATACAAGAGCTGCCCCCCTGTGATTTTTACAGCAGCCATGTCGGCCAATTGCAGCAGATGTATTTACAGCCTTGCTAATTTAACACATGGTGCACATTTACACACATGAAAAATCTACACATTAATTTACGGAACAGAATGATTTCTCCCATATTTACACCACAAATCTGGGTTAAAAAAAGTACAAGTGGTAGAAGAAAATTACAGATATGGTTCTAACTTCTCACAACTGAACTTTATATTTTTTTAAAGAATAACTGCAAACAATTGCTTTGCACATGTCAAGCCTCATCTGAGCAACATGGCACTGTCTCTTACCAGTCGCTTTCCGACAAGTAGTCGCCAAGTTTAGAAATTTGGCAGGCACTGTAACACTTTTATGGGCTAGTTTATAATATTTCACTGTTAATTATTCTTATGAGCCCAAGGTTGAAATTCTTTCCACAAGGAAGGCGTCACGCAGTGTAAATTTGCCTTTCATTTCTCAGATGGTGCTGTCATATCCAGCATAGCATGGAGCCCACTTCTACCCTGAAGAAGAATATTCTCCTCAGCCGACAAGAACAAAGAGTAAGAAATTATGTAATGCTGCAGTCTAGTGTGTTTTGTTAATGAACGGTCAAGAAAAAGTTATGAGTTAATAACTGGCCAAATAAAGGTGATCTTTTTCATGTAAACGCATAAAATTCTTTCCTTTTTGTCCAAAGTATACATATCTGGTGGAAAATGACTGAAACATGCTTTGGTTCTGAAATGCAAGAACAGTGAATCAGTTACATAAAAAAGTTGCTTTTAGGTCTAAATATTTTATCTACATATTGTTGTTAACCTCAGATCTCTGTGAAAACAGTCAAATGAAAACTATAGAAATAAGCTTATTCTTAAAGAAACTTCATTTGTGTTTCAGTTTGCTTACTGTTTATCTTCACAAATTCAAATTAGCTTATGGATGATGTGCCTCAGTAATGTGTAAAAATGTTCTATTAATTCATCCCGTTTAATGGAAAAGGAGTTTTATTTGGAATACTTGTGGGTCCTTGGGATGTAGCCATGGTTACATGCGCTGGTTGCGAACAGATATATATCTGAACTCTCTTACAATTTCAGAAAGCAAATATTTGCTTTGATTATGGAAGCCAGGGCTCAGTCTTAAATATGCCCAAGTATTAAAACTGAATTCATATCTTTATATGTATGTGAGCCCATCACGTTTTCTGGGCTCCCCTGTTGTCTCACTGAAGCTTACTTTTTCCACAGGGGATCCTTTTCGGCACGCTGCATTTCTGCGTCTCAGTCTCAGAAATGCAGGTAGAAAGAGATGCAGACCCACTGATGGTGGCTGGACTAGGGGGTTGTGTAGGCTCCCTTCTACGGCTTTGGCTGCCCTTTCTGAAACCACATGTTTTGTTTTTCTTCATGCAAGGGCCCCATGGACTCCATTCACCCATCTCACATCGCACTAGAATGAATAACAAGGATAAAATGAATCATATAGGCCTTGTTTCTGAGAAGCAAATGTTTCTTTTATTACAATATTAAGTTGACTCAGTTCCTGATCTCCAGGTCAGGGGTTTTCGAACAAATATGAAGGAAAACATATCCGTGAACCCTAAGGACTTTATGGCAGATATTCAGATTGGTAATATCCAGTATCACTCATAGTCTCATTTCTCTTCACTAAATGGATGAAATTTTGTTATGATTATTTGTGGCAGGTTTCATTTTTATCCAACCTTATGACACACTGTCAAGCTCTGATTCAGACTTCCATGTATTCTCAGCTGTTTTCAATCACAGACTAAATTTGAACATTTGTTGTTATTGAGGGTTTCATGAGTATTGGCTGATGCCAAAATGTTACCTTAGGAGTTAAAACTCTCCATTTAAAAGCCAAGTATTTGGGGGGAGCCAGCGCTCAGTCTCTGAGAGTAATACTATTAGCACTGGGGTTTGCTTGCTTATGACAGAACAATTTTCAGAACAAATCAGTAAAGCCCTTATAATACAGCAGGCCTCTCTCCAAAGTTCCGTTAGCTGGTGATTGAGAAACCACGGGCAAAAAAAGGAGGAGAACAGAGTATTGCACCAGGCTTCTTCTTTTGCCAATACCATTATGCTTTGCAGAGAAAGAAAGGTGATATTATAAAAGAATGCAAATTGAACATGTATTTCATGACATCCATGTCAACCTTACCCTTGTTTGGAAACAATTTGATTTCTTGAATGTCCACCAATCTCATATGAAAGTGACTCTATATATACATTACTGTCTACTTTGTCAGTCCAAAGATATAACTTATAACTACATTTTTTGGACAGAATTTTTATCACAGTTTATGATGATTGAATTTACTGAATGGTTAAAATATGAGATTGCCCCTACTTGGCATTCACACTATATCAGTTCAGCCTGACACATTTGTGACTTTATATTAGTTTTTCTTAATTAAATGACACAGACATTAAAGAGGCATCAGTTAGATTCAGCTTTGGAATATACATATACACGTGACATTTAAAAATGCATGTCAGCTTTTTGATTTGCAGGATCACTCACCTACGCACTCCATGGTGCTGTTGATAGTGATGAAGCCTTCGGGGCAGCTGTGGTAACACCGGCCACTGTATGAATATAAGCCCTCCTTACATTTTAAGCAAAATGTTCGACTGAAACACTCAGAGCAGTTTTCTATTTTGCATTCTGAAAGAAAGAGAAATAAAGTCATGGCATTAAAGGAAACCTGTTTAGCAGTTTATATATATATATATATATATATATATATATATATATATATATATATATATATATATATATATATATATAAAACGTCTGTGATGAGTGAAATAGATACATAATATACATGTATAGTTTGACTCTTCCTGAGATTAAACTAAGTTACTCCATAAATATCATGTGTGAAATATGCAGGCTGAATAACTGGATAACTGTTGTTGGAATACTTATTGGTGAAAGGAGAGGTGGGAGGTGACACAGGGAGATGATATATGTAAGCATTAAGCTATACCATAAATAATATTCAGCAACTTTTAGAAGCATCCCCTTTTAAAAAGAAGCATGGATGACTTAAACAAATCCAGTCCAAAAGTCCTGCACATCAGAAGTGGGTTTTGCTCTTTACACTTCCATCTCCATACAAGCTCAGCTTTACCGTATAGTCAAGCATCCAAACTACTTTTAAATAGGGGCAATTATGAACACAGTGGGAATGAAAAACAGACACCAACCAACAGTACTAGAATGCGCTTCCTAACCCGTCACTATTATCTAATTCTGAAATTAATGTATTTCAGCCATGTCACATAATGCTTCATAAATGTACCCAGCAATCTGAATAAAAATAGCACACCAAGTTAACGTCAAGCAAGATTTAAAATGGTTCAAAGCATTTGAGTGTTTTTATGATCTAAGTAAAGTAGATTCCAATGAGAATTGAATGGTCTGGGTATAAGTAAAAATTTAGGTGGCATGGTGGTGTAGTGGTTGGCACTGTCGCCTCACAGCAAGAAGGTTCTGGGTTCGAGCCCAGTGGCCAACAGGGGCCTTTCTGTGTGGAATTTGTATGTTCTCCCTGTGTCTGTGTGGGTTTCCTCTGGGTGCTCCGGTTTCCCCCACAGTCCAAAGACATGCAGGTTAGGTTAATTGGTGGCTCTAAATTGACCGTAGGTGTGAATGTGAGTGTGAATGGTTGTTTGTCTCTATGTGTCAGCCCTGCGATGACCTGGCAGGCTGGCAATGACCCCGCCTCTCACCCATAGGCTCTAGCTTGCCCGTGACCCTGCACAGGATAAGCGGTTACGGATAATCGATGGATGGATAAGTAAAATTTAGCATGATAGACTTGTTAGAGTTCAACAGAAAAGAGAATCAACACAAGCAGCCAATACAACGCAAACATGCATGTAACTGAGTTCAGCACGACAGTGTGAGTCTTTCTGAGCATATTTTAGATTAACTTTTTACACCATCAGAATACAGTAATTTCACATGCAGGTTTTTTTCTAATTCTTTAACAGGAGTTAGTTAAACGCAAATAAGATAACTTACTTATTAAATCAATTACAGTAGTTTAAATAGCAATCTTTATGGGAAACTACACTTGTGGACACATTAAATCTCAACAAAACCATTTGCAAATCTGTCTAGACGACCCAAACTTGCATAAAAATTTGCAGAGGTTTTAATGAAAAATTTTCCTGGATTTAACACAACCAATACTATTAATATCTAAACTAACTCCACCCCACACCCGAACCCTAATCACTTGTATATTTCATAAGGTGGATAAAGGAAATTCTTATAATGCCACTGTGAGACTCTTCTGGTATGGAGGATTACAGAAAAGAGTGATTATCTACAGTGTGAGAAAGCCCATGGCTTCAGTTTCTGAAACACAAACACTATCGAGCAATACCCTTCAGTGTCATGTCTGAATTGAGATTACCTTTAATGACCATTTAGAAAATAGCTAAATCGCTCCAACATCTGAGACAGATTAAGTAATGTGATGCAAGAGTGTATCTTGCAAAACAAAAGCCATCATTTTCTTCCAGAAACAAAATATAACAAGAACAAGCTGCATTTCACACTAATTGGCTATCAAAACTCCTTTACCGAAAGGTGTTAGAGATTAATGCAATTTACAATTAGACAAATGCTAAAACCTTTTCATTCTTTTTTTATAATGAGTTATTATGAATCCGTTTATCAGGGACACCGTGCAGCTGTTTTTTTCTTCATGTTTTTTCAATCATGATTTATTATCATTACTATTAATAATAGTAGTAGTAGTAGTAGTAGTAGTAGTAGTAGTAGTAGTGGTAGTAGTAGTTCAATGAATGTAACATTACCTGATAGAATAAAAGTAACAGCCAAATCCCATTCAAAAATACAGAGAGCTCTTAGTGCTTGAGTAGAAAAATGTGGTCAGAGTGGTGAACTTGCATGAACTCTATTTGCAGGCCAAAGTATGAATGTAGACTTTCTTACAGACAAACAGTATACTACCAGTGTTTTGCTTTTGATTTTTCCCCCCAATTCCTGTTTTTCACCCACAAAGTAAGAGAAAACAGATCACTGGCTCAGTAAGACACATTGATTTAATGCCACTGGTGGAGCTCGGGTTGGCAGGAAACATGAGCTTTGGAGCAGACTTCCAGTTACTGCTAGATCTTCCAAGCTTAAACCCTATTTAGTTTAAATGCTCTTTTAATTTAGTAAAGATCTGACATACTCCAGAACAATGTTTCAAAACCATACTAATACTCACGTGTGCACCTGTTCACATCCTGATTTCGAATGCCATAATATCCAACAGGACAAGTGACAAGGCACACACCCGTCTGACGGATGTCATTTCTTTCCAAGAGGATGAAAAGTCGTGGTTGGCATTTTGTGCATCCGTTGTATTCAGAGCAGCTTTCACAGCCGCTGGAGCATGATGCTGGTACTTCAGTACTTGCTGCTGGGGCACAGACAACAAGACAAATGGAGACCAAAGGAAAGGATGTAATATTATTGCAGTATTATTATATGTTTCCTCACTGCAAATTCTAAAAATTCTAATTCTAACATTAATTCTGAAGTCATCAATATGATTAATTCAAAAAGCAAGTAAAGAAGGTAGTCCTATATGTTCACATTAACTTGTATGCAACAAGATTAATCATTGCCAAGTTTACTGCCTCATGGCCTAAAGCCTTTTTAAGGGAGTATAAGGCATTCACTTTTCCCTTAAAGGTGCTCTGGGGCACAAGGCAATAAGCCTGGCAGTGATTAAGCTTGTTAAACATGTTAATGTCTGCAGCTAATTCAACTCAGAGCACACTTAAATATCACATAAAGTACAACAATATTGTTTAAAGTCTCTTTCCCCGGGCGCTGTAGTATGGCTGCCCACTGCTCTGGGTGTGCGTGTGTTCACTGCTTCAGATGGGTTAAATGCGGAGGATGAATTTTACTGTGTTTGAGTGTGCATGTGACAAATAAAGGCTTCTTCTTTACACTATTTAATTGAAGCAGCCCTTCACAAATACTGAACAGATTTATTTAAAGAAGCATGCATATTTTTGGAAGGACATCTCATACTAGTATATTGCAAATTAGGTATTGAAATCACACCCCTTATGGCTGCACATACAGTGACTCAGCCATCACAGCAATTCCAGTAATAAGATTGGCAGGCTTATGGAACAGAGCAAAATCACAAACTACTTCTTTCTTCCAGACATTTCACTAGATATAGTTTCCTATCATTCCAGGAACACAAACACTCATGAACCTGACAACTGACACCAATGAATAAACTCAAGCAAATGCTCACATTCATCCTTCATGCATACATTCTTGCCATTTCTGTTCTATCATGGTCCAAAAATGTTAGTCTCTGTTGCCAATAGAAGAAACAAATGATTACACAAAATGCACATCCTGTTTCTTTGGCCAATTGCTGTCAAAGTCACAGTCATCTGCACTGATTTACAATTCTATGTGCAATCAGGTCTAAATATACACACTGTAAGTGCAATTCATCTGCAAAGTTTGTCTAGTAAAGATAAAGGATGGTAAAAGCATAAAAAAAACCCTTGTGAATCAGCTGTACCCAGTGTGACTTCTGCAATATTGTATGGAGTTGCATGCCAGCAGTAAGCCATACCTCTGGCAGTACTAATAATGATAAGGAACCCATTTTCCCACAATATTGATCAAAAATGCATGGATGGTATGTTCCATTAGAGCATGTTAAGCGATATATATAATTTTTTTATCATACAGATAGACTTTATCAGTTTGATTCTAACCACCAACTGGAACTTTACCTGATGTGCTTTTTTCTCATCCTTAAAACTGCTTAAAAGATGTGAGTGGGGAGTCAAACTCTCGTGGTTACCAGAGGACTAGCTCCCCACTGTAACCCTAGCTGTATAATAGGCGAGTGGCCGAGGGCTATGGAAGCGGAGATCGGTACCACCCAATGCGCCTTAAGGGCCTGGTTAGTACTGAGACGGGAGGCTGCCTGGGAAGCCCAGGTCCTGGCACGGGAGGGACTTTGACCTGAAAACTGTTTAAAGACATAGAGGCGGTAGAAACATAACTGAAGATATGGCCATAAAACCACATAATAACATGAAGAAATTGTGCTGAAACCTTTTAGAACTAGGAAAACATCTGTGTAAAACATTCTCCTTGTTCCTCTTTGTATTCTAAAGATTCACTACATAAATATAAATCATCCACCTCAATAAAAAAAAGCCACAAGAGAATGAAATTCTTGCCCAGTTATCAACAAAATATATGATCAAATAGCAACCAAGAGAGCGATATTGTTAGCCTATGAAACTCACAATCTTGCCTCAGAATTTTCAAATCAATATTTATTGGAAAAGTGAGTCTAAACAGATTCAGATCTACAAGACACTTTACATTTCTGGTCCAGAACCTCATCAAACACAACAGCATTCTTTTTTCTGCATTCCTTTCCCTCCCTCAGAACTAGGAGAAAAAAACTCTCAGGAGAAAGAAAGGAACATTTTGATAGATGGTTCAGTGAAATCACTGTTTGAGTTGTGTTTATTGAATACTGGTTAGCTCAACACAATACAAAGGAAGACCACAGCAGCCACCTCTGTACTGTAGGATGTTATTCAGGGCAGACTGGAGATAGAAGCATATGACGAACAAAATTTGAGTACCTTTTATGCCTCATCTATAAACATCTATAAATTGAGCAAATGTAAACCTGCACCCAACTTTGTATTTTTGCTGAACAAAAGCCTAGAGTTAATAGATGAGCAGAGGACAGATGAACTGCATCTATTCTCCTTAAATGAAAACAGAAATCTTGATCAGCTTAGCTGGACATCACAGCTGAAACATTTCTGGCCCAAAAGTTAATTTTGGCCAGAAAGCAGACAAATCTAAATTTTTTCAGGAATGCAGTTAGAGTGGAAAGCTGATTGAAATCGTGAAAGTTTGATGACATCTTGGTGATAGCGCTAAAAATCTGACATAAGGAGGAGTTTAGTCCCATACATTTTTTATTTAATAAATTATTATTATCTCATCTCATCTCATTATCTCTAGCCGCTTTATCCTTCTACAGGGTCGCAGGCAAGCTGGAGCCTATCCCAGCTGACTACGGGCGAAAGGCGGGGTACACCCTGGACAAGTCGCCAGGTCATCACAGGGCTGACACATAGACACAGACAACCATTCACACTCACATTCACACCTACGGTCAATTTAGAGTCACCAGTTAACCTAACCTGCATGTCTTTGGACTGTGGGGGAAACCGGAGCACCCGGAGGAAACCCACGCGGACACGGGGAGAACATGCAAACTCCACACAGAAAGGCCCTCGCCGGCCCTGGGGCTCGAACCCAGGACCTTCTTGCTGTGAGGCGACAGCGCTAACCACTACACCACCGTGCCGCCCATTATTATTATTATTATTATTATTATTATTATTATTATTATTATTACATAAGGGTTCTGAAATAATATTAGGATTTGAGGCAATGTTTAATTAAATACAGGTGTATGTTATATTAACCTTTGCAACAAAAAAATTCCTTTGCATGGAAAAAAGTTTCAAATTTATTTAAGTCCCCTCAATAAGATAATTATAGAGTTAGCCAAAATGTCTCATTTGTTTCTAATGAATGTTATCTGACATGATTTCCATAATTACAAATTACATAAGCAGTCTGTACTACAGCACTCAGGCCAAATGTAGATGGTTTGTTACTCTGATTCAGGCTTGTTCAGATTGCCAAAAGTTCTATAATTTGCTAGTAGCATAGCATGTTGTGAAATAGCAATTGTCAGTACCATTTTTTTAATATTAAACTGATGAAACAATGTTAAATGAAGTGTCGTCATGGATGTCAGGCATACTTGTTGGTCAGCTGCATTAAGTTTTAAGGCCCTCCTGAGAGAATATGGCTTATGATTTATTTCACTCTGCAAACTTCTGTGACACAGGAAATGATTATCCAACAATTTCATTACACTGTGGTAATGTTAAAAAACATGACAAGTATGTTGCTAATTAACAAGCCACAAAATCAGTTCATGCAGTTGTACTTTTTTTAGAAGTTGTATGGCAAGGCCATGTTTTGCTAAGCCAAAATCGTTTCATTATCGTTCTCACTCTCTAGTGAAGCATTTATACAAGGATTATACTTTTATATAAAGATTACCCTCTATATAAAACTGGCTGGGTTTTTTTTCTTCAAAAATATGACTAACTATAATATTGCATTTTGATTACTTTTATTTTTAGCAATGCTTGCAAAAAATTGCAGGAATTTTCTTATATTTGACACAAAGCCTCTGACAGCACAGAAGGAGCAGCTATCTGTATATTGTTTTTTCAAACTGAAATCTCATATTCCACTATAAAAACAGTTAATTGTAATGCTACAGATTTATATCCAGGCCTTTTATTGCAGGTGCAATACATGATCTTGGTGCAATACATGATCTTGCTGAAAGCTGGAGGTCATTAAATGTTTAGCATTAAAAATAAACACTATCCTTAAATATACTGAGGTCAGATCTATTTATGTATGTTCGCAAACATCGTAAGCTATGATGTTACAAAGTTATGAAAAGGTCTGTTTGTCCAATTGATAATAATACATCAGAAATCACTTAAGTGAATGATACATACTCTAACTAACTGCAAGAAGCTTAATGTAATCCAAATCCAAAGCACTTGAAGAGGAAAAATTGACACTCAAAGTAACCTTGAAAGCAAACAATATGTGTTTAAAATAAACAAATGTAATATATATTTACACTTAGCTGCAGTTATATTAACAAATACAGCTCTCTGTTGTACCACTACTATGTGATGAGAGACAGAGACACCACACAAGGCTCATTATAGCGATTATACATTATATATTGTGATCTTAAATTATCCTAGTTGTAGTTTAGGTCATGTAGTATTTACATCTCTTTTTGATTACCAAAGGTTCTGCTGTGTCAGTCATTCCAGTAAAGCACCTTAAACTAGAATTACAACCAAACAAGAAACACAGAGAGACAGCCCTCACGAAAAAGAGCAGATGATAGTTGTGATGACTCACTGTGTCTCTGCCTCCTTCCTCTGGGGATCCTAAGGCTGTCGCTGTAACCCATAGAGCTGAGGAAGGCCAGCACCAGTGCCAGCAGTCCCAGCTGCATAGTCCTTGTTGCCCAGCGGTGCTGGCACTCCCCCTGCAGGCAGACGGATGTGACGAAGTGCCCCCTTTTACCACAATGAGGCAGGTGGACCTGTTTACTGCCCACTGTGGACGCCCCTTCCTTGGGCAGAGAGTAACACAGCTGGAAAACCAAAAATACCCAGGGCACAAGCCATAACGCAGAGGGTAAGGATGAGAGGGAATTGGGGGTGCAGTGCTGGGCTCAGGTGTGGAGATAGATGGTGAGATGATGAACGTGTGAGCAGAAAGGGCACAGCTCTTCCACCCATGAAGCCATGCAGGACTGTAATGAGTGTGTAGTGCGTACCAGCAGAAGCCAGGAAAAGCTGGTGTGAGTGAACAGCCCAGCCCAGGAGCATGTGTCTTATTAAAGATGCTGGGAGGAGGAGGGGGAGTGCCAAAAAATGGAGAGAGGTTCTGCACTCCTATGTGTGACAGCGTGTCTGTCAGCGCCAAGCCCTGCCATGGGAGAGAGGGAGAAGTGGATGAAAGTGGAGTGGTAGAGGGGTAGAAAAACAAAATTAGACATGAACATTAAAACTACTTAATTACTTAAGTTAGAAAATGAATTAAAAAAATCACCCATGAAAATGGAGACTTGTTAAGCTGTCTGCTAAATTATGAATGTTTGAGAGACTAAGATACACTCTTGAGCACTCTTCATTACATGAAATGAAATGTTAACCAAATCTATATTACAATCTATAGTTTTATGTAATACTTTTATAATGCTGTTGTTGTTTTTTATCCTTAACCCTTAAAACAGTTAAATGTTTTGTGCATTGTGTCTCATGTATAGCAGTCATGGCACCATGAAATAAATGCCATAAATAGTTTTTGGTCAATGTCATTTAACAAGTCAAGAGTACAAAACATGTTTACTCAATATTTTGTGGATTGGCAGGGGGGTGAGTACATAGAAGTATGCCTTCTTCATCCTGAAGGCAGAAACATCTAGAGTCAGTTATTGAATTAACTCCAACTCACTTTAAGAAAGAAGAACAGAGATATGGAAAAATTGTCTCTCAGTTCTAAATGGAAATAGATAGGTATTGCACAATCTGAACCTGTGCAAGAGACACTTAATGAGTGGAGGTATTTAAAAAAAAAAGCAGGGCCATATTAAAATACATTTTCTCTGAATATACAATCGGTTTGAAAGTGAAGGAAGCATGTGCTGGATTTTAGCTAGTAAAATACAAAGGTAAAGGACTGCATTACAAACAACTAAACAAGAACATTCAAGATGATGCTTTTGCTTTTCTTATAAATCATCAGCTTTTTCAAGACAACGAATTCAAGTACACAGAGAAAGACCATGTCAAATTTAATTTAGGAGGCAAATTAGGGGACAAAATTTCATAAAACCATTGTGAAAAATTATCAATGAGAGAGCATGTGGAGCTTAATTACAATGAGAGATATAGCAACTGCTAAAGGATATACGGAAGTCTTTTTCCTCACTGATGTCTAGTTGACTGGAGTCACAAGTAACATTATTCACCATATCTAATAGTGTTCCTCCACCCCGGCTGTGCTAAATACTTTGAATTTATACTGTAAAATACGAAACATGTAGCATGCGAACAGCACACTAGATTCAAACCACATTGTTGAAGTGAACTCAGGCCCACTGCATATACTGCTGTACCTGCAGGTCATTTGATTAATCACTTCAGAGAAGTCACACAGAACGTCACAGTGGTAGAAATGTGGAATGTCAAGTTACTTCCTAAAATATATCTCACAGACTCGTGCTTAACAACATCCAGAAAGCCACATCCCCTTTCTCTCGCTTAAAGCACATAGTGTGGCCAAAAATGATTATTAGCATACACTGAGACATTGACCAACGTAGATACACACAGCTGCATACAGACACATATGGAGATACAAAAATACTACACATCAACCATTAGATGAAGAACTCTAAGGATAAACTATTACAATTGTATCATTTATACAACACTACCTTCTGCTCTGCCCCAGAGAATGTATTTTCAATGTTTATTTGTCTTTCATGATGAATATTAGACAAATGTCTTCAACACCTTCCTCATATTTATTAGCATGAGCCAAAAACTCCCAGAGCCTGCTTTTTGAGAGCGAAGCTGAAGATATTAATTGGGAGAGATGTGTCATGTCTGACACTGGGATATGCCATCGCCCTGGAACCAGAAGAGAAAAGAGACTTCCAGAAATGAGCCATCATGCAAGATCGTTTCCAGCATTCTAAAAAGCCAAATTAGTTTAGATTTATTTAAACAACATGATTATGAATAGTTTTAAACTTTCACAAGAAATGGAGAGAGATACATTTTAATCTACTTGGAAATGCCATACTATAATGTTCATTTCTCTCCTAATAAGGCAGCTTACAGAGGGCTTCCAAGACATCTTTGAACAAATGGTCATCTTATTGAGGCGTTCTTAAACTTCATTCTGTCTTTGCTTCTGCATCTACCGTAATAGATGGGAGTCTCGTTCTTCCCCACTGCTTCCTTTCACCCAAATAATGAACTGAGACAGGCAACTGAAACCCTTCATCCACCAATCAGGAGATTAAATTGCCCGCTTTGTAAGTCCTTTTAATTTATTAATTATTTAAGTAGCATTGAAAGAGTCCCACCGACAAGGGAGAGACTTCAAGAGTGCATACAAAAAGTCTGTTCTTTCTACTGTGTAATAATATGAGCTGTATGAGCCAGATGATGTGCAGTAAATCCAACATATCCAAGAGATACAGCTATGCCCTCTTTTCATTGTGTACATTGCGCATTATTTTCCATTTCAGCAACAAAAACCTTATATAACCTTACAACCTGCATAATTCACTGAACACTAGGTTCGGCTGCAAGTTGAGTTGAATGCATGAAAAGACCAGGGTAATAAACAGGTTATAAACACAATCAGTAATAAAGCACAGAACAAGGCAAAGTCGATGTTTGTTCTGTTCTATGCCTAACAGTAGGACAAGCGAAAAGCCACTCTGGCACTTAAAAGTCTATCCAATTATGTTTGAGATGTCGCTTTAAACAGATATTGACACATAAAGACCAACTGTACAAGTTACCTTAAATATACTGTACTATCTGCATATATTGTTCTGTACATACAGCAAATTGCATTTGTTATATGTTGCAAAAACATATTTAATACTCATCTAATTTTTTTCTTACTCTACTCTTCTTAACTTTGCTTGTACATTGTGCCAATATGAGCAAAATTTAAGTATGATGTACAATGAGAACATGAACACAAACATGCAAACAGAAAAGTAAAATTTAATATCTTAATCATCTAAATATCCTTAATATCTTCATGATCTTCAATCATATTTTAATCAACTTTTAAAATCTTATCAAATCCAATGAATGACTGCTACAGTTCAAGTCGATACACACATACAAATACAACTCATTCATATGTTGTATTATTTTACTTACCTTTTATAGTACTTTTTCATCTTCCATTTTTGCAGCTTAAACACTTAAACTGAAGATTTACAATGATTATCACTTTCATTTATGGATTCTTATGTAATGTTTTAAGAAAGAACATCGTTCATGTATTATGTATCAATGTTTAATTTTACAATAATGTCCAAAATATTCTCAGCAAGTGTTAGGCTTTTGGGTTATTTGTCTTTGCTTTTGCTACTGTACAAGTTAATCCAGCATCTACAAAGTCAAGTGCCTAGCATTCACCTTCAACCTTTTAGAGATGAATAACTGTTACCAACTTGCAGGACATGAAAAATCGAAAGCATTCAGAATTAGCCACAAACAAAGTGAGAAAAATGATCCAAAATCGGCATGCATTTGTAAAATCAAGAATAAACAAACACAAATGAATCTCCAAGGTGAATAAGTCTGTCTTCCAGCTCACAGATCTTCTTATCAACACACAGATCAACACTGTTAAGTGCATAGCGCCAAAATAAATCCTCAGCTCCCAGTCTCTTGTTCCTTAAATGTGCATGCTCTTTCAAAACTCATAAAGGAGAATAAATTATAGAGTGTGTCCTAAAACAAACAGGATATTTAATAGTCTCAGATGGAGCCATTTATGCTGTCTCATATTTCAACTTGACACACAACCTCCAAAACAGGCAAACACACATACCTCTGTGTCTAATAACATTAGCCTATTACTTCAAGAACATGATATTTCTGATTTTTATTTTTCTAACAAAGCTTGTTTTGAAAGAAATAAACAAACAAATAAATAAATATTATTTCTTATATATTGGAATTCACATTACATTACATTCATATAATTATCAGGATAATCCAATTTGGGAGGCACCTTGCCAAATTATCCAACATAATGACATCAGTTTTCAGAGATCTGATAAATTTCTGATTAATTAAAATTTCATCCATACAGAAAAAAAAATTGAACTTCATCATACCTGTTGTGTGCTGGGAGACTCATTCTCTCTCAAACAGGATTTCAGTGTAGTCTGTTTGGATATCCGCACTGGGTTTCAAATGACAGTTTATCTCTTTATGCTGGAATGGAACAAAAATTTCACATTAGTGCTGCTTTACCTATTTATACCCAAAAATATGATGCTTGTCAGATATCCCCCGTGAACAATTAAGGAAGGTGTGCCAAAAAAAAAAAAGCCTAAAAGCCAAATGTGGAAAAATGATCACCTTTTAAAATAAATATTTTGTAATTATTTCCTAATTCAATTGAGCTGCATTTACAGCCCTAAAAAGGTCTTGTTTATTGTGCAGTTCTCTCTAGTCATTCTAAAGTAAGCTCCACATAAATCCCCTTTTAAAAGGCCGGACAGCATCCAGCTGTGTGTGTGGAGCGCCTCTCTCTCTCTCTCTCTCTCTATCACACACACACACAGTTTGCATCAAACTCCATCTAGTGCAATTCTATCATGCGGGAGACTGAGCTAGTCCCACCCCTATAGCACGCGCACACGCATTCACAACACACAGGAGAAAGAAAAAAACAGCATTGAGCTCATAGGTGGAATGCTGTTCCTGTGGTGGATTTGAGAAAAATAAGCCCTTTTTTCATTGATCTCCTACAGAAATAACTGAATTCAGAATCTAATTTACAGCAACAGAACTGAGCAACATAAATTGCACTGTGATAAAGATGGATTAGTGCTTCTGATAAGAGCTAATATTAGTTTATCAGTCAACATAGTTACAGACTGCATGTATAAGATCTTATATGGTTATTGACGTGGGTTATAGCTGGGTAAGCTATCACAGTATGCCACTGTTTTTTTGTCAAAATCTAATTGAGTCTAGTAACTATGCTCATATATGGTGCATTTTGGACATAGCCATTGATTATAACACACTTGGAAAGTCTGAAATAACAGCCCCCTACTAAGAGGCTCCAAATTGTTACCTGGATTTTGTAGCATGTCAAAAATAATTCAAAGTTCGTGAGCTACTTCAAAAAGGCCATACCCATAATCAAATGAATTTCCTCTTTCCTTATGAGTTGTTGAGAAATCCTAGCACCGGTTCACTGTGTATAGTTGAGGGTGCGTGCCATTGGCTAATAAAGAGCAGGAGAGTTCTCTAACGAGCTCTGGCTCAGCCGTGTTACTGAGGTTGCACTGTTTACAACAGAATTGCATTCATATAAACTAACCTCGCATGACATGGGGTTATACAAATATACTTCTTAAGAACAAGGATGCTGCAAGTTGTCTCTGTATTATATTTTTTATTGTTGTTGTAACGTTCCTGAATAATAATAATAATAATAATAATAATAATAATAATAATGAAGAAGAAGAAGAAGAAGAAGAAGAAGAAGAAGAAGAAGAAGAAGTGCTTAGTAGTGCTTACCAGATGGTGCAAAAAGTATCAAACTTTTTTTGACACTCAAAAAGATTGTCAAGTAAGTGGCTCTTCATCAGTTAGAAGTGGTGCAACAGATTAAAGTTTCATGTTGTGGTCCATATTTCCTGAACTGTGACAATCAAATTTCTTGACCAACACTGCACAGCGTTGCAATTTTGATCTTCTTACCACCAACCAACTAACTTTTGAGCTATTCTAACTGTTGCACTATTTGGGTGGTGATAGCTCAACAGTTATGGCTCTGGGTTACTACTCTGAAGGTCATGGGTTTAAGCCCTAGCACTGACAAGCTGTTGGGCACAGCACCCTTTTAACCCTATCTGCTCCAGAAGTACTGTGTCATGTATCCCCTTGTTGTACTTCATTCTGGATAAGAGTGTCTGCTAAAATGCCTGTAATGTAATATTCTAAAGAGAGTAACCTTAACAATTGAACAGCAATTCAAAATATATTGACAATTGCAAACAAGATGGCTGCTCAATCACATTCCTGTTAATACTTTCAAAGAAATGCCTGGCTGAAACAGCTGTAACTCACAAATACTCATTAAGCTCCATATATCCTCCAAAGTAACACTGAAATTTATTGTGTGTTCATCAATAGGGGGTGCTATAACCTTTAGACAATGCAACAATGCTTGAGATTTTGATTTCATTCAAAATTAGAAATAAAAACCAAAATAATTAAAAATAGTGGTGGCAAAAGGAAGTGAGAATTGGTATTTTGTAATTAACAATTAGTGTTTTGATTGTACATATTTTGAATTCATCAGAGCTTAAGAAAGCTCTTACTGATTGGGAGCAAGCTCAATAGTTTTTCAGTGTATGAGCTATACTATCAATCGCTGGCATCATAGTAGAAATCACAAAATAGACCTGCTGTTGAAAAATAGTTTGGACTATAACAATTACACCTTGTAGTTGTATTTCATTTTTTCTTTTCTGTAACTGTTTTATCCTGGTCAGGGTTGCAGTAGATCCACAGTCTACTGTATCCTAAGAATACTGGGCACAAGATAGAACACACCCAATCTAGCACCAGGTACTGGTTCCTCTCCACACACACACACACACAGAGGGGAAATTTAAGGTCCACCTACCAGTATGTTTTGGAAGGTGGGAGGACACTGAAGGACCCAGAGGAAAAGCATATAGAGAACATGCAAAACGTAGTGCAGACAGAGCAACATTTTCGTGTCTTTCCTGCTCTGAACACTAAACTAATCAACTAATTAACACCCTGTCATGAGTTGAGCTGGGTGTATTAGAGCAGGGAAAACTAGTTAGCAAAGAAGAAAAGTTAGCAAAATGTTTTACAGTTGATAACAATAAAGCTATCATATTAAATTCATCTTAAACCACTGTAACTGCTTTGATGGATTCTATTGAAACGTATCCAGAAATTCAGCTTTTACTGGCCAATCTGCTTTCAGCAGTCATCAAACAGGCTTACCACTGGCCCATCATCACAAAATTTTATGGTGTCTCTGGGCCACGTGTGCAAAGATCTTTGCGCATAGTCCAAATCCTTATCCACTTCCAGGGAACTCATGTACATTAGCACCTTGAGTAATGCAGGCAGTCTTGCAAAGTGCACAGTTACCCCCTAAAACAGACTTGCTGACATAGGTTGTTTTTATTAATTGTTAAAAATGTAATATATTTATGGCTAAATTATTTGTGACCATATTATATCAGAATACTGCAAATCTGACAGCCATAGTTATACTTGTAGAACACATGGTATCGAACAGGGGCTTTTGTGTCATGGTTAAATGGTTAAATGTTATAGAAGTCATATTTGGCTACATGTTGTACAGTTATTACCAACATGACTGTAATTATTATCTTTGGTTATTGACAGGACATGGTTTATACTATTTGTTTTTAACCACTGTTAAACGTCTCTATTCAAATTACATAAGAGTTTCTTTTAAAATAACATTGTGGTTCATCTATAATTGAATATAACATACATTCCAAGTGAGTAAGTCACAAGCTGCATTTAAATAAATCAGCACATACTACATTGTATGGTCAAAAGTATGTGGATAATTGTCCATCACACCCATACAGTATGTGGTTCTTCCCCAAAGGATTGCCACAAAGATGGAAGCACACAATTGTATAGAATTAGTAGTAGTCTTTGTATGCTGTAAAATTACAGTTTCCCTTCACTGGAACTAAGAGGCCCAAACCTGTTCCAACATGACAATGTACATGTGCACAAAGTGAACTCCATGAAAACACCTGGACAAGATGTTGTGGAAGAACTCAAGTGTCCTGCACAGAGCCCTGACCTCAACCCCACTGAACACCTTTGGGATGAACTGGAATGCCAGCTGCACACCACGGCCCTTCACCTGACATCAATGCCCATAATGCTCTTATGACAGAATAGTCACAATATTTGGGTGAAGGTTTGAGCGGTGGGGGAGTAAATCTGGAATGAAATGTTCAATAAGCACCCTAAAGCAGTCTCAAGACTCTCATACCATTTTGACATGAAGTAACAGGTAGTTGTGCAGCACTTTGATATAGTATTTAATATGTTAACTTGTGATCTGGTACAATGTCCGGAACATTGTCAAGAGTGGGAAAGCCACCTTGATGAGGAAGGGAGGGTTTGGGTTTGACTATAATGTTCGTTCCCTGCCACTGAAATCTTGTAGTCAACAACAAATAGGACAAGTAACGCTCAGCACAAAATTATGTAGCGTTTCTGTGGAGAAGTAGTTAAATGATGCCTAAGGAAGGAATAACATTCTTGCACCCAACCCAACCCAAAGCCCAACCCATTTTATTTAAACCAAAACAGGCTTAAATATAGTATCTGCTTTCAGTTGTTTAACAAATTCATAATTGACATTTATAAAATACATATCATGCCTGAGTATAGTGGGTGACTCAGCTGATAAAGGTTAATGCATTTTTCATACAAAACAACTAAAAGCAAATGCATGGCAGGAAGTGATGGCTGTATTCCCTCAATACAGGGGTTTTTTTTTGTCATTCAAAAAAGCTTGTGCTGTAATGCACAATGGAGCACAGCCTTATATAAAACCATGTGCTTGAAGGAACAGAGAACAGAGCAAAATGTAAGACAAAGCTTGTTTTATTTTAAGCGTTATGGAGATTTTATTTTGTGTTTTGTTTGTTTTTGCTTTTTTTGTACTTTTGTTATTACTTGTATGTATTTATTTGGTGTGGTAAATAAGAATCGGCAGTGTATGATTTAGTTTGATACAGCCCTATTTATGACTTTAACTGAATGAACCTACCAGTCAGAGGCATCATAGCTCAGCTTGTTACACCCCTTATCTAGCTCAATGAACTCTTCAAAAGTGACAAGACCAACATTGTGTACAGTAAGCATATATTTTTATTCATGAATTAGTTCTGTTGAGTGATTGATCAATAAAATATGCACCCATCTCCTGCAGTCATAGTTTAGAATTTCATACAATTGGTTTAACACGATCAAAATACTGGATTGTCAGCCATCATGATTCAGTAAAGAAAGTTTATTTATACACAGACTACTGCTAGCTGGTTAATCATTCCAGTGTTCAGAAACTAAACTACAATCTTATTATATTTATTTTGTTCATTCCTGCAGGGGAAGTCAGAGAAAGTGAAAATTAAGTAAAATGCTTAATAACATCTATAATAATGACATAAGAATGTGGCATTTAAGAGATGTCTAAAAAAGACATCATACAATCTTTCATTCCAGCTACTGAGTGGATGTCTTTTGAACATCAAATAAAGAAGCTTAAAAAATATATTTTGGACAAATCTATGCTCAGTGGGAAATGTCTGGAAAGCTTCTATGGATGAGTAGGCTGCCATTTTTAAAGGGTCTATAATAAATCTTTTGCATGTCTCCTCCATGATAAAAGTCTGGCATTCAGACAGTAGATGAAATTAGGATGTGAAATTCTAGCAGCTTTCACTCAAATATTTCTGTTAATGGCAATATGATCTCATTGTTGGACCATAAATTTATTTATAGAAAATAATGTAATGTTGTGTCATATACAAAACAAAGGTGGGAAATATAAAAATGTAACTGTATAGACGATATGTAATTGTCAGTAGGTTGTAAGAGCAAAATGTATCAGTCTGGGGATCATTTACCAGACAAATGAGTATAATACCAGTCACGTGTTAAATACTACTGCTGCAAGAAAACACTCAAATTTGAGGCTATACAAGAATGACACCATCAAGTAAAATCAACATTTAGTTAACATTTTTAACATAATAAACATAATAAACATAAATAAAATATCCATCAGATCTATGAATGCAACAAACAGCAGAGAAGAAGAAAAATTTCTGCTAATTTAAAGAAGCACCCAAACAGCACCTTGCAATGTACAGTGATGCTTGAAAGTTTGTGAACCCTTTAGAATTTTGTATATTTCTGTATAAATATGACCTAAAACATCATCAGATTTTCACACAAGTCCTAAAAGTAGATAAAGAGAAGCAAGTTAAACAAATGTGACAAAAATAGTATACTTGGTCATTTATTTATTGAGGAAAATTATATAATATTACATATCTGTGAGTGGCAAAAGCATATGAACCTCTAGGATTAGCAGTTAATTTGAAGGTGAAATTAGAGTCAGGTGTTTTCAATAAATGGGATGACAATCAGGTGTGAGTGGGCACCTTGTTTTATTTAAAGAGCAGGGATCTATCAAAGTCTGATCTTCACAACATATGTTTGTGGAAGTGTATCATAGCATGAACAAAGGAGATTTCTGAGGACCTCAGAAAAAGCATTGTTGATGCTCATCAGGCTGGAAGAGGTTACAAAACTATCTCTAAAGGGTTTGGACTCCACCAATCCACAGTCAGACAGATTGTGTACAAATGGAGGAAATTCAAGACCATTGTTACCCTCCCAGGAGTGGTCGACCAACAAAGATCACTCCAAGAGCAAGGCGTGTAATAGTCAGCGAGGTCACAAAGGACCCCAGGGTAACTTCTAAGCAACTGAAGGCCTCTCTCACATTGGCTAATGTTAATGTTCATGAGTGCACCATCAGGAGAACACTGAACAACAATGGTGTACATGGCAGGGTTGCAAGAAGAAAGCCACTGCTCTCCAAAAAGAACATTGCTGCTCGTCTGCAGTTTGCTAAAGATCATGTGGACAAGCCAGAAGGCTATTGGAAAAATGTTTTGTGGACGGATGAGACCAAAATAGAACTTTTTGGTTTAAATGAGAAGCATTATGTTTGGAGTAAGGAACACACTGAATTCCAGCATAAGAACCTTAAACCATCTGTGAAATATGGTGGTAGTAGTATCATGGTTTGGGCCTGTTTTACTGCATCGGGGCCAGGACGGCTTGCCATCATTGATGGAACAATGAATTCTGAATTATATCAGAAAACTCTAAAGGAAAATGTCAGGACATCTGTCCATGAACTGAATCTCAAGAGAAGGTGGGTCATGCAGCAAGACAACGAATGGTTAAAGAGGAATAAAGTTAATGTTTTGGAATGGCCAAGTCAAAGTCCTGACCTTAATCCAATCAAAATGTTGTGGAAGGACCTGAAATGAGCAGTTCATGTGAGGAAACCCACCAATATCCCAGAGTTGAAGCTGTTCTGTACGGAGGAATGGGCTAAAATACCTCCAAGCCGGTGTGCAGGACTGATCAACAATTACCGGAAACATTTAGTTGCAGTTATTGCTGCACAAGGGGATCACACCAGATACTGAAAGCAAAGGTTCACATACTTTTGCCACTCACAGATATGTAATATTGGATCATTTTCCTCAATAAATAAATGACCAAGTATAATATTTTTGTCTCATTTGTTTAACTAGGTTCTCTTTATCTACTTTTAGGACTTGTGTGAAAATCTGATGATGTTTTAGGTCATATTTATACAGAAATATAAAAAATTATAAAGGGTCCACAAACTTTCAAGCACCACTGTTTATTCTCAAATGTATGGCATGAACCTCATCCAGTTGCAGAACTAGCTATATCTCCATGATCTCAATATGTTCCTCACTATCTCGATTAGGCTGATCAGAATCACCTGCTTTTAGGAAGAAACTTTTAAGGGTTGACTGTTTCATCACTGTCTGTTCAACCTCCCAATTATACAGTGACTATTTGCTGGTAGCACTTGCCATCTGTCTACTTTTCTAAGATAAAAAAAAAATGGATATTACAGAGAAATGAAAAACATTTAGGAAACTACTTGAATCCCATTTTAATTTTTCTTCCTCTCTATTTTAAGTCTCTTTTTGGAACACAGCCACTGTAACTGTGATTTAAGAAAATCATGATTCCACAGCATGATGATATCAATTACAGGACAGCAATAGGTAATGATACCTATGGCGGACACCAGTATCAGCACACTTTAACAGCTACATGTAAACAGAAACATTTTTTCTGTCAGCATATTGTCTATATTCATTTAATTTCATTAACGTCTAGATTCATTATTGAATAAAAGGTGTAAAAAAGATATTTACTTACTTTTAAAAATTATACTATAGTTTACTATTATTATATTATACTTTACTTTATTGGCTTTGAAATTTGTATGTCCACTGTGTCTGGCACAATCTTAATTTGTCAATCATGCAGAATATTTAGCAATCAAATACCAGTATTTCCTAGTTGTTGTTGTTGTTGTTGTTATTGTTGTTTTTTCCATCTTGATGGCAGTCCTCATGCTATTGTGAGAGAGAATCCACTTTCAGGTTGGGCATTGTTCATATGGTAAGTGTGAAGTGGAAACAAATAAAGAATAATGTCTATCAAACATGTCAGGAATTCAAGCATTTTGCAGATAATTATCAATGTTTTTCTGATTGGTTAAAATAAGGAAGAGTGGGGCTTAGCTGGCTTACCATGCTTGTGTAACAACATGGTATCAATGCCAGCCTCAAAGGCATCAACCTCAATTAAAAGCAAAGAGTCATCCCAGTATTTCAATTTGAGAGCACCAGTAAAGCAATCCTTCAGTCCACTGATTGCCTCTATGAAATTATTGTTTTAAGATCTTTAAAACGCGGTTTCTCGAAGTGAAGTAATGGTATTGACTACTGGTGGAAGAAGTAATGTAGGTAGTCTAGACCCACTATTATCAATTCCAAGACAAGTTCAAGACCAGTACTAGCCAAGATTGAGTCAAGACATAAGGAGCCTTAAAGAGTCTTAAAAAGACAAGAATAGAAGGTGAGCAATTTATTTGTCGTGTGTGTGTGTGTGCGCGCGCGCGTTAGGGTTATGACTGTGAAAGTGTTTTCAAAATTTCTACTTTCCTGATGTTGCATTTGGTGAACTTTTACTCATATATTACTTTTTTGAAGTTATTTTTATTGGGTCATGCAAAAACCTCCCACACCCAACATTACCTCACTTTTGATAAATACATGTATATTTAATATGCATGTATTTATCAAAAGTGAGGAGATGTTGGGTGCAGGAGGTTTTTGCATGACCCAATAAAAATAACTTCAAAAAAGTAATATATGAGTAAAAGTTCACCAAATGCAACATCAGGAAAGTAGAAATTTTGAAAATACTTTCACAGTCATAACCCTAGTGTGCATGCATGCGTGCATGCAATATAGAGGAAAAGAACAGTGAGATTACCATGACAAGGAAAAATGAAAAGAGCAAGGTTACAATTGCTTCTACTATCATAAAGTCTTCATGACACAAAAGAAATTTAGGCAGCATGAAAATGTCCAAAGGTGCACAGAGATGTAGTATCATCTAGATAGGGTACACAATTATTGTAAAACTTGTATGATAGCAACATTTTCAGCTTTTTCACTTTAATTTCCAAGCCAAGCATTTACTTCAACTAGTTGGCTTCATATTCATGCATTGCCTCAATGATTAGCCTGTTTTCTAGAAGAAATAATTACTTATTGTCAAACTTTGTGCATGCAAATGGAAAAGACAAAAAGATTATTTTTACAAGCAATGCCGAGACAAGACTATATTTAGCAAGCCCATTTGCCCAAGAGAGCGCCAAGCCCAAGTAAAAATGTCAATAAGCCTGAGACAAGTCAAAGTCAATACAGCCCCTAATTAGATAGATAGATAGATAGATAGATAGATAGATAGATAGATAGATAGATAGATAGATAGATAGATAGATAGATAGATAGATAGATAGATAGATGGGGGACTGAAAGGGTGGTCGCCCAGTGTGCCACACAAGCTAGAACCACCTCTGAAAGTAATAAATCACATTGAAAGATGACTTCTAGACAGATACTATGTACACTAACACCACAATTCTGCCCATTCTAATGTCCTCACTATTTTCAAAAGAAGTAGTATGTTGCTAGTAATCTTTTTTGCTAGTTTAAAGGATTTCCAGTCTTTGCCAGAAAATAATCACAGGATGTTATTCTAATAATTCTGATGTTAAAACTGGCAAAAAGAAAAAGAAAAAAAATTTTGCTTTAGATTCTCTAATTCAAACACAAAGAGAGTGGGGAGAGAGAACAATGAGGTTAAATGTGGTGGTGGTCAAACACCTAATTTGTCTGTATATTTATTCAATTACTGTCTGTGCATTTTCTGACTAAATAGCAGTGCCACCTACTGTATCTCTGTCTGTTGGCCAAAGAAATATCCTCAAGAGAACCCTAAAGTGAGTCAGACAGTGTTTTCAGTGTCAGTTATAAGATGCTTATGCATGCAACTCTTAAAAACAGACTTTATTATAGTAATATTTTTCACTGTCTATCAGCCAATGGAAGTTAAGGTTGTTGTAATACCTCCAGCGTAGACAGCTGCATTGCCAACTTAACAAGCATCCTGGGGATTAATGATATTTAATGATAGGTTTATGACTCCAAAATCAGACTTCTCCAAGCAGCAGGATGTGAATGTTATAATAATATATGCGGATGTTCTCCAAATCTATCACTCAGAAAAGAACATAATATTCAGAGGTGGGCCAGAAATTGAGGAAAACTAAAAGGTCTGAGGATATGATGATGTGGACCACAATTCCTTTTTTCCTTTTTAATGGCTTAAACATTTCTTGACTTACTACTGGGAGTAATAAATGTGCAAACCTCGCTGTCATCTGAAAACACCATTCACACATGATAGAATATATTATTATCATGCTTAGTCTATCATGTTACAGCTACAATAAAATGTCCCAAGAACTGTAATATAAGTAAACAAACAAGTAAGAAGTAGCTCATGCTTGGTAAATTTACATTTATTAGTTATATTCTTTTGATTTCTGTTGAACAAGTAAACCAAGCCATAGAATTATGAAGCATAGTAGAGGCTTTTTAATTAGTAAAAATTAGAGGCTTAGTAGAGGCGCCCCAATTTTTTTGAAACATGTTGCTGGCACAAAATTCAAAATGAGCATATATTTTTTCAAAAACATAATAATTTTCTCAGTTTCAATATGTGATATGTTTTCTTTGTACTATTTTCAATGAAATATAGGGTTTCCGTGATTTGCAAATAATCACAGTCTGTTTTTATTTACATTTTACACAATGTCTCAGCTTTTCACAGACAGCATATCAGAATCATTAAATTCATGATGTCCAGCCTTGACATAGGTAAATATGTGGTGTATTATATTTTATAACTATTGAATTTATTATAGCATTCAATAGCGCACCTCTAATTGGACCTGTGCTGGTTCCTTCTCCCTCTTCCTCCATCTTTTCCCTTTTATGTTCATCCATGTTCATCTGTTTGTTTAGACTGTAGAGTCAGTATGCATATTTAACAAATTATTTTTATTGCTAGGCTAGCGATCAAATATTATATGCCTTGTATGCTATAAGGTGAAAAATAATTGATGAGTAGTCTAGTATATATTTATTTTACCCATTTTCAGTTATAGTTGATGATCATCTTTAAAGACTTGACAGAAATTTAGCATAAACTTCTCCAAATGTTTTGCAATGAGTCTGAAGAGTTAAACCTTGGAAATGACCTCACCTCTAGTAGGACTCTAGCATTGAAACCCCAAAGTTAACAAAAACATTTTGCTCTTTAGTTAGTTTATTCAGTTAGTTCACAGCACAAAGCTAGTAAGCATGACAAAGCACCTACTCCCTGCTTACTCCTCTTTGATGTTTCTACCTCTTCACCACTGTCCTCACAATCAACTGTAGACTGTTTAAATAGATCCCATATCTTAACACACTATTCGGTGTCAGTAAGAAAAACCTTTTTTTTTGGTACAATTTCTCTGCATCCCCGACTATGAGTATTCTCTTTCTATCCATGTTTCCGAAATGAGTGCTCGATACTTTAAACAAGTGCTAGATACCAACTGCCTGAGTGCTAGATATTTTCAGTTGCAATAGCAACTGCTTCCTGCTATTACAGATTGCGCCAGCCGTGTTGCTGCAGTTAAGATGATCTATCTATCTATCTATCTATCTATCTATCTATCTATCTATCTATCTATCTATCTATCTATCTATCTATCTATCTATCTATCGGCTATATGCCAAGGTTGGGGGAAAAAAGACCGGCCCTTACAAGACCGGACCACCAGGAAAATTCACAAACTTGCCTGGCCTGGCTGGCAGTAACCAGACACAGGTGATAATCATCACCTGCTGGTTTGGCCTGCCTCTTCTCTGTCCACAGCTGACAGTCGACCATGTCCCCACTGCCAAAGTATGCTACATAGGTAATCTACAAACTAATTTAATAACTAAACTGATATTGCATTATTAGACATGCAATGGACTGAAAAATACTCACCTTCAGGTTTTGCACACTTTATTGTTTTATAGATTTAAGTTACATTTATTAAATTGACTTTTTAGCAGTTAAGCTACACACAATCCATAATGACAAGCAAAACAGGGTTTTGAGAAAATATTTGAAAATTTATTAAAAATAAAAACTGAAATATTTCAATTAGATGAGTATTCAGGCTCTTGGCTAAGGCATTCTAAATGAAGTCAATCCTGTTCACAGTTACTTCATAAAATGTCTCGAGAATTTGACTAGAGTCCATCTGTAACAAATTCAACTGATTGGACTTGATTTATAAAGGCACACACCTGTGTTTATATCACTATGCACAGTGCATATTAGACCAAAACTTAAGCTTTGAAATCCAAGAAATACTCCTCCATGATCTCCATGGTCAAGACCATAGATCTGGGTAATGGCATAAAACTTTGAATATTCCCATGAGTACATTGAGCTCCATCATTCAGAAATGGAAGAAGTGTGAAACCATTAGGACTCTTTCTAATGCTGGCCATCCTGCCAAGCCTAGTAAGCAAGCTAGAAGGGCCTTGGTTAGGCAGGTGACCAAGAATCCAATGGTCACTCTAAGAGAGCTTCAGAGGTCCTCCACAGAGATGGGAAAACCTGCCAGAAGAACAACCATGTCAGAAATAATCAATCAGGCCTTTGTGGTAGAGTGGCTAGACAGAAGGCTCTCCCAAGTAAGAGACATATGGCAGGCACTGAAAAAACTCTGAGAGCTTGAGGAAAAAGATGTCTGGCCTGATGAGACAACTGAACTTTTTTGTCTGAACTCCAAGTACTGGCAGAAACCAGGTACTGCTCATCAATCAGAATCTCTTTATTTCACCAAGTATGTTACAAATACAAGGAACTTATCTTGGTGAGTAAATGTGTATGGCATGTAACATACTAAACAGATGAGACAAGTGCATGGACAATTCACAAATATTCAAGAAAACAGACATTTAATTAAAAGAAATTTTGAAGTAAAAATAATAGTAAAAGAGTTCAAAGTAAGATAGTAAGAAAAGTTTGGTTCAACATGCAAGGTGAAGGATCCAAACATAAGGTTATAGATGAAGTGAGGATAGACTTGATGATTGCTGTGTGGATTGATGTGCTGTCTCCTATTTGTCAGGAAATTCCTGATCCACCAGCAGATGAAATCTGGCACAAATACAACCCCAAATCATACAAAGTTGGGACAGTATGTTGAAATTGAAATTAAAACTGAAAACAGTGATTTGTAAATAATCCTTGACTTGTATACCAAAGACAAAAAACACCATCCTGACTGTTACCAGCAACAAGTCCAAAAGCCAGGGTCTGTCCATGGTATGGGGTTGTGTCAGTGCCCTTGGCAAAGGTAATTTACACTTCTGTGATGGCAGCATTAATGCAGAAAAGTACACTGAAATTTTGGAACAACATATGCTGCCTTCATGATGACATCTTTTCCAGGAATATTCCAACAAGACAACGCAAAACCACATTCTGCATACAGTACAAAGGCATGGCTGTGGAAGGAGAGGATGTCTGTCCCTTCTGATCCTAATAGAGAATGTGTGGCAACTTTTGAAACGAAATGACAATGATGACCCCATACTGCTGCACACCTTAACATCTGTTTGCAGGAATAATGAGACAAAATAACACTTGCAACACTTCATCACTTGGTGTCTTCATCCCTAAACATCTTTTAACTGTTATGAGAAGGAATGGCAACAAAATTCATGAGGTAAAATATTAAATAATGTGCTGTTGTATTGTTTTGAGTGCAATACAGGTCAAAGATTGTTTCAAAATCTTTGTTTTCAGGTTTAATTTCAATTTCAATATACCATCCCAACTTCCTCTGATTTGGGGTTGTATTATATATACAAACATATTTAGATTCCAATTAATTTGTTTTCTCCATTCTATCAGAAGACGGACTATTGCTGTAAAATGGACTATAAAAACAGACTGCATTCTGGACTCCATGAAAGAATGCTGCCTGTGTTCTTCATCAGCTAATATATCAGTGATATCTTGGAATGTACTGTTAAGCCTGTTGCTTTGTGTTTTCTTACTGAATGACTGCAGTAATGTCATACAAAGAGTAGAAACCAGGGAATAAAATACATCCTGAACTCACACACACACACACACACACACACACACACACACACACACACACACATATATATATATATATATATATATATATATATATATATATATATATATATATAAACACACACAGAAAATTTCTTCTACTTATTCCTAATTCCAAACTTGTACTGGAGTTTCCAAGACCCACCTGAATCAAGGATAAATCAATTTATTAGGGCTAAAATTAGCTCATATGTTGAAAGTCTTTAATTTTCTGTAAAGCTGCTTTGTGACAATGTCTGTTGTTAAAAGTGCTACACAAATAAACTGACTTGCAGAAGCATGGATGACTGTGTCCATTTTTACTTAACTGGTGAATGCTGCAAGAGGCTGCAGAGATTCTGCTTTCACTTTTCAATGCCAAAATCATGGGTTTGATCCTCTGCTTGAGTGACTAAATGGAGTTTCATTTTATTTTTCCCCAATATTCTCTTGTGGATCAAAAAGAAACAATCTCTGTATGATCCACCCAAACATCACACTCTCCTACCCATACTTTACTATAATTAAAAACAGCTTATACCAAGTGATGTAAGACATTCAGACCTGGAGATGAAACAACAAGCTGCTGGTTCAGGAAGAGCTGTTGGGAACCTTTGTTCCATGCAGCTCATCATAATCCTATGGCTGGACACCTTGGGCAGGAAAAAAAAATGTTGAACCAACTCATGGCCCATTTCTATTGGCCAGGCATTTGCAGTGATGTTCACCAACGGAGTGTGGCATGCTGCTAATGTCAGCTGGTGATTCTACCAGCCACCCCAAAAGCACCACTGCCATTAATCAAGGTCACCTTTCAAAGAATTGCAATGGACCTCATCAGGCCATTAGATTGAATTACACAAGGTTCAAACTCAGAACTTTTTTGCTGTGAGGTGACAGTGCTAACCACTACACCACTGTGCTGCCCTTCCTAGACATTAATTATTGATCTTAAATATAAATCTAAAATCACAGTTCCAGGATCCTCAGTTCCTCAGTCTGGGTCAGACCACAAAGATTGCTTTTATTCCAGGGCTTTGAAAATACAGTACATGATCAAATCATGTTGGGTGTATGAAAACGAACTCACCATTTGTTCATGATCACTAAAGTATCCACAACAGTTTAGTTGCAGATTTTTGGGACACCAATTTGAAAATTGCATAGCATTGTCAAACAGACAGACAGACAGACAGACAGACAGACAGACAGACAGACAGACAGACAGACAGATAGATAGATAGATAGATAGATAGATAGATAGATAGATAGATAGATAGATAGATAGATAGATAGATAGATCGATCTCACAGCTTTCCTGGACTTGCATAGCAAATAGAAATGGTTCTGTCAATTGTAGATAGGTCTACACTGTCTATATTTAAATTTTTCTTTTGTCATAGCATAGGCTGGTTGAAATTGGTTTGATTCTGATTGGTTTCATTCTGATTTTGCTTTAAATCCAGATCTTGGAGACCATGAATTGTTTTTAATCAGCGTAAAAAACAAACAAACAGTAGACTCTTCAGCTTTGTTCCAAAACTAGCACAGTGTGGTGTATCCCTGGCAACCCTACCAGTGCTATGTTTTCCCATGACACACACTCCAAGAGGGTGGGGTCAATTCGCATACAAACAAAATCTTTAAGATCTACATTTACATTTAAGGTTGAAATTCATTGTTTCATATTTACACTTATATTTAACTTATATTTATTTATATGGGTGGCATGGTGGTGTAGTGGTTAGCGCTGTCGCCTCATAGCAAGAAGGTCTGGGTTCGAGCCCCATGGCCAGCGAGGGCCTTTCTGTGCGGAGTTTGCATGTTCTCCCTGTGTCCGCGTGGGTTTCTTCTGGGTGCTCCGGTTTCCCCCACAGTCCAAAGACATGCAGGTTAGGTTAACTGGTGGCTCTAAATTGACCGTAGGTGTGAATGTGAGTGTGAATGGTTGTCTGTGTCTATGTGTCAGCCCTGTGATGACCTGGCGACTTGTCCAGGGTGTACCCTGCCTTTCGCCCGTAGTCAGCTGGGATAGGCTCTGTCAAGTTGTTGCTTTATTAAACAGGTAAGTTACATAGCTAGATGGCTCGTGTCTCTAACATGCATTGACCTAACACAGAACTGAGTACGAGGGACCGGAAGTGCACCCTACATTTTCCACGCTTTCAAAATAAAGGCATTACTGTATTACACCACATCTCCCTTTCTTTGAGACAAAGGGTAGACTGCCTTTGTCTCAGCAGGTCTTAAGGGGTTTATTCTGCCCTTGTGCTGGAAGACCTGTCCCTATTCTGTCCCTGTATCACACATGAAAATTAGAACTAACTTTACTGCTTACTTCAGCAAGCTGTGTTTCTTTTACTTACCAAAACTTACTTAAACTCTCAGGTTTCAGATAATGTACATTAAAGCAGAACAATTTCACAATCATATTTTTCTCTCTTTTTTTCCTTTCTCTTTTTTTTTAAGAGTCAAATAAGTGGCTCATAAAGTCACAAGTCTCTGTGGCGGTCTAACCTCTCTCCCACCCCTGGTCCACACAGTCTCTGTGGTGGGACCCTCTTGGCTAGGTGGTGACGTCGCTGGTGGGGCCTCTGGAGTAGGTGGGTCTTCTCCCACCTGTGGCTCAGCGTCGACTACCCCGCTGTTGGTCTGCAGCGGCACCAAGTGATGCCGGTTTCTCCTCAGTGTGCCTTGAGGTCCCTGGACGATGTAGGAGCGAGGAGTATTGTGTGTTGATAACACTGTACCCTGGACTCGAGCGTCAGTGATCCACACATCCTCCCCAGGTAAGAGTGGCTTCAGGTTTCTTGCTCTGTGCCACTTGTCGAAGTATCTCGAGTCGTTCCTCCTCTTCTCCTTTTCTTTGGCCTCCAGCATGTTGTAGTCTGGCAAAGCTGGGTTCAGCAAGGTCGGAAGAGTGGGGACAGTAGTGCGGAGGCGGCGCCCCATCAACAGCTCAGCTGGGCTATATCCGTTCTGCAGGGGGGTTGCTCTGTAGGCCAGTAAGGCGAGGTATGGGTCTGACGCCTTCGTTAACAGGTTTTTCACAGTTTGTACAGCTCGTTCGGCCTCCCCATTGCTCTGAGGAAACTTGGGGCTGCTCGTGATGTGCACAAAGCCATACTTGGCTGCAAAATCTTTGAAGTGGCTACCTGAGAACTGGAGTCCGTTATCACTTTTAAAGAATTCACAAATGCCATGACGAGAGAACATGGATTTCAGGTGCAACACCACATCTGTGGATTTTGTGGGTGACAGTAGTGCAATTTCTACATACCTTGAGAAATAGTCTACGACTAGCAGGTAAGTCTTGCCTCTCAGCGTGAACAGATCAGCTCCCAAGGTTTGCCAGGGCCTGTCTGGCATCTCTGTCGGCATCAGCGGCTCTTTGATGTTCCTTCTCTCTTGAATGCAGGCTTTGCATTTCAGCACCAAGTCATTCAGCTGGCTGCTGAGTCCTGGCCACCATACTGTCTCTTTGGCCCGGCCCCTGCACTTTGTCACCCCCAGGTGACCCTCGTGTAGTCTTTGCAGCACATCACCTCGCAGCGCTGACGGGATGACAAGCCTCGTGCCCCGCAGCAACAGTCCATCATGTACAGTCAGTACTGCTCTGTCGGCCCAGTAATGCCTCAGCTCTCCTTGTAGTTGGCTTTTGTCAGGCCAGCCATCCGTGCAGTACTCCATCAGTGTGGAGCAAGTGCTGTCTGCTTTCAGGTGCTCGCGCAGGCTGGCCAGATAGTCCCCACTGACAGGAAGGTTGCTGATGACAGAGTCAACGTATATGTTGGTGTCCTCTAGCAGGCTTGTGTCTGTGTGCGTTTGTTTGGATCTCAGAGGAGCACAAGATAAGGTGTCGGCTGTCCATAGGCTTTTGCCGGGGACGTGCTTGACTATGTAGTCGTACCTCAGAAGCCGCATCCTAAATCTTTGGATTCTGGGTGGGAGGTCATCCAAAGCTTTCCCTCCCAGCAGACTCACCAACGGCTTGTGGTCGGTTTCAAGTTCGAATGGTCTTCCCAGGATGAAACTGCTGAACCTTTCACAGGCCCACGTTGCTGCCAGTGCCTCCTTCTCTACTTGGGCGTAGCGTTGCTCCGTTGGTGTCATGGACCGTGATGCGTACGCCACAGGTGACCACCCGTCATCGCTCTGCTGCAGCAGGACCGCACCTAGGCCAAAAGAAGAGGCATCGGCAGAGATTTTTAATGCACTGTTTGGGTTGTATAGTGCGAGCACTGGTGAGGATGGCAGTTCTGTTTTTAACTGATCGAAGGTGGCCTGTTGTTCTGTTCCCCAGTACCAGTGTTTTTTCTTGGACAGCAGGTCTCGTAGAACTTTGTGTTTTTCAGCCAGGTGAGGTACGAAGCGCCCCAACTGATTGACCATACCCAGAAAACTCCTGAGTTCGCTGACATTTTTAGGTGGATCCAGCCTTTGTACTGCCCTCGTCTTCTCTGGATCTGGCTTCACACCGTCTGCTGAAATCACATGACCCAGGAATTTGACTGTGTGGCGTGTGAGCTCACATTTGTCCATGTTGAGTGTAATGCCAGCCTCTTGTGCTTTCTGAAGCACTGCATGTAGTGCTCGTCCTGTGTCCGTCCCCAGACCAGGATGTCATCCATGTGACACAGTACCCCGTCCAGGCCTGCGGTCACCTCCGTCATCATCATCCTCTGAAAGTGCTCTGGAGCCGAAGTTATGCCAAAGGGTAGCCGGTTGAAATAGTAGCGCCCAAAAGGCGTGATGAAGGTGGTGTATTTGGCAGACTCTTTTGTCAATGGCACTTGCCAAAAGCCCATATTGGCATCTAGTTTGCTGAATACTGTTGCGCCTGCTAGCATGCCCAGAGTGTGCTCGACAGACAGCAGGATGATTTTTTCTCTGCACACTGATTCATTCATCTTTGAATAATCCACACAAATGCGAACACTACCTTCTTTTTTTGGCACCACCACCATCCCGGCACACCACTCGGTCGGCTCCTCGATCTTGGTGATCACGCCCATCCTCTCCATGTGACCTATCTCCTCCTTCACTTTTCCCATGAGCGGCAGGGGGACTCTGCGAGGCGTTGAAAGAGAGAAGGGCACCGCGCCTGGCTTTAGTTTAAGTGCGTATGGCCTCTGAACAAGACCCAAGCCGCTACACAGCTTTGGATACTGTTGTTTCACCGTGTCCATTGTGATGCTGTTGACCCTACTTACAAGCTGGAGCTGTTTGATGGCAGGCCTTCCCAACAGTGCAGATCTTTCACGACATAAATGTCCTCTGTGGCCGCCTTCTTGCCTCTGCATAGTGTTTCTCTAGCTACACCCAGGACAATGAGTACATTGCCACCAGGTCCGAACAGTGGGCGTGTCGACACTGCCAGGCGCTTCACATCTAGTCCCCCAGCAATGTCATGGTACACCTCGGCTGGCAGGGCAGTGACATCAGCACCAGTGTCTATCTTAAAGCGCACTTTTTTGTGTCTGACTTGTAGCTGCACTGTCCATGGGTCCCTTCCAGCATCCACAGCTCCGAGGAAAAAACTCTCCTCTTCCTCTGCAGTAACGGCATTCAGAGAAGTTGTGCTGTTCCTACATACTTTGCCGTAATGTCCTTTCTTTCCACAGTGGTGACACACAGCATCTGTAGCAGGGCATTCTGATTTCCCATGTGAGGGCGTTTTCCCACATCTATAACAGGCCTTTGTACCTTGCTGTGATCGTGCAGGTTTGTATCTGCCTGGCATCTGTGCTTGTGGCAGCTTGGAGGGAAATTTGGGCTTTCTGTAGCTTGTAGTTGTAGCATGCACAGCATCGACATTGGAGCATTCACTATTTTCTCCTCTCAGGTCCGACTGCTGTCGTCTAATTTCTTCAGCTAGCCTCGTCTTTTCTATGGCAGTTTGGAGCGTGAGGTCTTTGTCTAGCTGTAGCTTTTCTGACAAGGAGACGTTCCTCAATCCAACCACTAGCCTGTCGCGAATCAGCTCCTCCTGTAACTGTCCATAATTGCAATGTTCGGCTAAGCTGTATAGAGCAGTGATGAAGGAATCCACTGTTTCCCCCGGCAGTTGCACGTGCTAATTAAACTTGGCTCTTTCATATATGACATTCTTTTTAGGAACAAAAAATGCATCAAAGCCTGCCTTCACGTCTGCATACTTTTTCCTAGCATCTGCAGTTAGCGTTAGCCCCTTTAGAACATCCTCGGCTTCATCGCCCATGCAATACACCAGCGTGTTTACCTGGTTTTCCTCTGGCGTTGCGTTTAGGTTGCTTGCAAGCCGAAAGCGGTCGAATCTCCTAATCCACCATTCCCATTCTTGTGGCTTGGTAAAATCGAATGGCTCTGGAGGTTGTAGGGTGAACGTTGCAGTTGGTGTGGGTCGCGTCATTTCTGCCACCTCGTCTCCCGTTTTGCCGCCAGAACCACTCACAAAATTTTCTGTTAATCCACCTGATGTGCGATTTCCCCTCTTCGCCTTCTTTTTCTTTCTTTTCTTTTCTCCGGTCATGCGCCGTCGCCCACTTCTGACACCATGTCAAGTTGTTGCTTTATTAAACAAGTAAGTTACATAGCTAGACGGCTCGTGTCTCTAACATGCATTGACCTAACACAGAACTGAGTACGAGGGACCGGAAGTGCCCCCTACATTTTCCACGCTTTCAAAATAAAGGCATTACTGTATTACACCACAGGCTCCAGCTTGCCTGCGACCCTGTAGAACAGGATAAAGAGGCTAGAGATAATGAGATGAGATTTATTTATATTTATTTTTATTTATTTATTTTTATTAATTTATTTATTTTTATTTATTTATATTTATTTTTATTTAAAATTTACATTTAACATTTACACTGAACTTTAAAAGTATTGTTTGACATAACCCTTACAGAAAAAACACATGAATTTCCCATGTATTTCACATGTGATCACATGTCACCACATGTGGAATACATGGTATCAGATTTTGTAACATGTGTTACCATGTAGAGCACATGTGGAAAACATGTTACCATATGTGTAAAACATTCCCACATGTGATTCACATAAAATTGGGCCAAAACCACATGTTTCCCATGTGCAAATAACATGTTTCCCATGTACAAAGCACATTTTCCACATATTTCACATGTGAGAAATCACATGTGAAGTTCATGTGGTTTTTCTGTAAGGGAAATTACTGTATAAATGTAGAATGACCTCAAATATTAAAAAAGTCAGAGAGAAAATAGCATTGAGCTTTTTACATTTGGTGTTCGATATGCAGCGAGACATTACATTTACTGTCTGATGACATCAGTGTTTGTTTGATCACCTCAACATTGCTTGTGATTTTGTGTCCCATTGGTGGTTGATGGAAAACATCACTACTGTGATGTTATTGGCTGCACTGATACATGGGTCTAGCCACACAGATTTAATTGACAGGACACTGATTAAGTTTCAATTGTGATAGGACTAACAGTCATTTTGACCTCCCTTTTGCCTGCATAACACATAAGGGAATGCCCTGAAGGTGTTTTCATGCATCACACAGCTTGTCACTACCACTAACACTCAGTCAACACTGAATCAATCTGAGGTACAGTATTCCCAGTTTTACTACTGGAGTTAGCTACTGTGGGTAACATCCCACTCTGTTTATGTAGAAGTGGAGGAACCACCTATGTTCCACAGCAGTTGGAAGCATGCATCTTTCAGATCTATGGTCCCAAACCAATCATGTTTCATGCAGTCTGGCCCATGTACTCTGTGTATATCTATTGCCTGTTTTTCTAGTAGCACATGCACTTCTGTGGTCAAGTTCAACTTCAAGTCAACTTTATTGTCAGTAATGCCATATGTTCAGGACATACAGAGAATTGAAATTGCGTTTCCCTCTTATCCGCAGTGCAAACAGTAATAAACATGAAATATAAAATATAGGTACAAGATATAAACTATAAAAAGGAAAAAGGAAAAAGGGGGGAGGGGAAAAACCCAGGGGGGGTTTACAAACACAAGCTAAAGCTATCTAAGAAAAGAAAAGACAGTGGCAATCCAGAAAGTGCAAATGTGGCAGTGTGAACAGAATTAACGGTATAAATTTAAATGTGGGGTGGCACGGTGGTGTAGTGGTTAGCGCTGTCGCCTCACAGCAAGAAGGTCCGGGTTCAAGCCCCGTGGCCAGCGAGGGCCTTTCTGTGCGGAGTTTGCATGTTCTCCCCGTGTCCGCGTGGGTTTCCTCTGGGTGCTCCGGTTTCCTCCACAGTCCAAAGACATGCAGGTTAGGCTAACTGGTGACTCTAAATTGACCGTAGGTGTGAATGTGAGTGTGAATGATTGTCTGTGTCTATGTGTCAGCCCTGTGATGACCTGGCGACTTGTCCAGGGTGTACCCCGCCTTTCGCCTGTAGTCAGCTGGGATAGGCTCCAGCTTGCCTGTGACCCTGTAGAACAGGATAATGTGGCTAGAGATAATGAGAATGAGAATTTAAATGTGACGAATGACAATATAAACAGAATGAATAATGTAAACGTCAATATAACTAGTTGGAGTCAGACTTACACCTCTGTGCAGTAGATCCTTGTGTTTAGTGGTGGTTGGCAGTAAAACTGTAAATAATACCCTGTGGATCGCTATATCCCATGTTCAGCAGCCAGTGATCGGATGTTATCAAGCTTCACTATTTCGGTTGTTGAGATAAAAACCAGCCTACCTTCAACTACTTATTTTCAGTAATATCACCAAGATGCCCCAGCACTTCTTGTGAATTATGCCCGAGAAGCTTGGAAATTCCCTGATCTGGAACAAACCTGTTTTGTGTTCTGGGTCATTATGGAGGCATAAATGTTTTCCACACTTTATTTGACATAATACCCTCCATCCAAGTGTGTGTGTGTGTGTGTGTGTGTGTGTGTGTGTGTGTGTGTGTGTGTGTGTGTAATATTCGCAGGAATAATAAGATGGTGATAGTAATATTTATCTTTTGATTTTGGGCTCCTTTCAGGTTCTCCATTGTTGTTTTTTTGTGATCAATTTTTTATTGGAAAATGTACTATATATATATATATATATATATATATATATATATATATATATATATATATATGTGTATAAAATGTACTATATATATATATATATATATATATATATATATATATATATATATATATATATATAGTGAGGGCAAACAGACACAGAGTCACTTGTACATTTGCAAGGAGGTAACAATATTAGAACCCCTAAATCCCTCCCACCCTCCCTATGGCGACTCCCTATGAACCTCCTACCCAGGATCTCTCCCCCCAATAAAAATAAAACAGAAAAGTCAAGGTCGGCCGCGCTGCACCCTCTCCTTAACTAAATCATGTGTTGCCTCCCAGGCCTGCAGTCTTGTGGCAGGCCCCATGCACATGGGCCATGGACCACTCCATCAAGACAATTTCAAGAAATGAGTTGGTCCACTGCTGCCAAACCAAGGAATGTGGCGGTTGCCACCTGAGGGCCAGCATTTTCTTGGCTGCAGTGAGACCGGCCCATAGGATGCGTCTATGCAGCAGGGACAACTCTAAAGAAGAGTCATCATTAAGCAGAAGCAAGGCCGGGGAGACGGGAATCCTGATCTTAAGAATGTCACCTAAAGTGAGAGATATTTCCTTCCAGAATCTAACCATGCCAGGGCACTCCCAATAGACATGCATGAATGACCCCTGGGCATTAAGTGGACAAAGATCACAATTCAGAGATGTGGTGATCTTCATAGAATAGTGCCTTCTGGGGGTGAGGTGCATCCTATGAACATACTTACGGTATAGTGTATTTACTGATGGTTGGGGGTTTTGGATGTACCACTGAGATTTTTCCACACTGTGTCCCAGCTAATCTCTCTATCAGTTACTTCATTTAAATCTCTATTCCAAATGCCCTCTATTGGTAAAGGTTTATAGGGTCCAGAAATGAGTTTGTAAAGTTTAGAAACCATCCCACGTGTAGGTCCTACTGAGGCAAGTAACTTACATAGAGGGTGTGTGGGGAGTGCTGCTCCCCACGGGACACCGTATGCCTGCATAGCTGATCTTAACTGCAGATAGAAGAAAAAAGATGGACCTGGAAGATTAAATTCATCTTGTAGATCTGCAAAAGCTCGTAAACCATGAACACTATAAAGATCTTTTAGTACATTTACTCCCCTATTCTTCCAATGCAGAAATGAAAAGGGCATATTACCAGTGAGAAGTGAGAAATTATTGAAAATCGGTGTATGATTATGCCATTTACAGTGGTGCTTGAAAGTTTGTGAACCCTTTAGAATTTTCGATATTTCTGCATAAATATGACCTAAAACATCATCAGATTTTCACACAAGTCCTAAAAATAGGCAAAGAGAACCCAGTAAAACAAATGAGACAAAAATATTATACTTGGTCATTTATTTATTGAGGCAGCACGGTGGTGTAGTGGTTAGTGCTGTCGCCTCACAGCAAGAAGGTCCGGGTTGGAGCCCCGTGGCCGGCGAGGGCCTTTCTGTGTGGAGTTTGCATGTTCTCCCCGTGTCCGCATGGGTTTCCTCCGGGTGCTCCGGTTTCCCCCACAGTCCAAAGACATGTAGGTTAGGTTAACTGGTGATTCTAAATTGACCGTAGGTGTGAGTGTGAATGGTTGTCTGTGTATATGTGTCAGCCCTGTGATGACCTGGCGACTTGTCCAGGGTGTGCCCCGCCTTTCGCCCGTGGTCAGTTGGGATAGGCTCCAGCTTGCCTGCGACCCTGTAGAAGGATAAAGTGGCTAGAGATAATGAGATGAGATGAGATTTATTTATTGAACAAAATGACCCAATATTACATATCTGTGAGTGGCAAAAGTATGTGAACCTTTGCTTTCAGTATCTGGTGTGACCCCCTTGTGCAGCAATAACTGCAACTAAACGTTTCTGGTAACTGTTGATCAGTCCTGCACACCAGCTTGGAGGAATTTTAGCCCATTCCTCTGTACAGAACAGCTTCAACTCTGGGATGTTGGTGGGTTTCCTCACATGAACTGCTCGCTTCAGGTCCTTCCACAACATTTCCATTGGATTAAGGTCAGGACTTTGACTTGGCTATTCCAAAACATTAACTTTATTCTTCTTTAACCATTCTTTGGCAGAACAACTTGTGTGCTTAGGGTCATTGTCTTGCTGCATGAACAACCTTCTCTTGAGATTCAGTTCATGGACAGATGTCTTGACATTTTCCTTTAGAATTCACTGGTATAATTCAGAATTCATTGTTCCATCAATGATGGCAAGCGGTCCTGGCCCCAATGCAGAAAAACAGGCCCAAACCATGATAGTACCACCATCATGTTTCACAGATGGGATAAGGTTCTTATGCTGGAATGCAGTGTTTTCCTTTCTCCAAACATAACGCTTCTCATTGAAACCAAAAAGTTCTATTTTGGTTTCATCCGGCCATAAAACATTTTTCCAATAGCCTTCCGGCTTGTCCACGGTATCTTTAGCAAACTGCAAATGAGCAGCAATGTTCTTTTTGGAGAGCAGTGGTTTTCTCCTCACAACCCTGCCATGCACACTATTGTTGTTCAGTGTTCTCCTGATGGTGGATTCATGAACATTAACATTAGCCAATGTGAGAGAGGCCTTCAGTTGCTTAGAAGTTACCCTGGGATCCTTTATGACCTCGCCGACTATTACATGCCTTGCTCTTGGAGTGATCTTTCTTGGTCGACAACTCCTGGGGAGGGTAACAATGGTCTTGAATTTCCTCCATTTGTACACAATCTGTCTGACTATGGATTGGTGGAGTCCAAACTCTTTAGAGATGGTTTTGTAACCTTTTCTAGCCTGATGAGCATCAACAACGTTTTTTTCTGACGTCCTCAGAAATCTCCTTTGTTCGTGCCATGATACACTTCCACAAACATGTGTTGTGAAGATCAGACTTTGATAGAGCCCTGTTCTTTAAATAAAACAGGGTGCCCACTCACACCTGATTGTCATCCCACTGATTGAAAACACCTGACTCTAATTTCACCTTCAAATTAACTGCTAATCCTAGAGGTCCACATACTTTTGCCACTCACAGATATGTAATATTGGATCGTTTTCCTCAATAAATAAATGACCAAGTATAATATTTTTGTCTCATTTGTTTAACTGGGTTCTCTTTATCTACTTTTAGGACTTGTGTGAAACTCTGATGATGTTTTAGGTCATATTTATGCAGAAATATAGAAAATTCTAAAGGGTTCACATACTTTCAAGCACCACTGTATAATCTGTGCCAACATGCTTCATTGCAGTATGGTAAGATGTGAGTAGAAATGAAATAACAGGGCCTAATTATAATTTGGCTTTTTTCAATAGTATGTTAGCATACACCAGGTCTTGCAACCTGTGAGGTAGTGCAAGATGCTCCTCATTTGGTCTCCAAGAAACTGAGGAATTAGGGTTGAACCATGTACAGTGGTGCTTGAAAGTTTGTGAACCCTTTAGAATTTTCCATATTTCTGCATAAATATGACCTAAAACATCATCAGATTTTCACACAAGTCCTAAAAGTAGATAAAGAGAACCCAGTTAAACAAATGAGACAAAATATTACACTTGGTCATTTATTTATTGAGGAAAATGATCCAATATTACATATCTGTGAGTGGCAAAAGTATGTGAACCTCTAGGATTAGCAGTTAATATGAAGGTGAAATTAGAGTCAAGTGTTTTAAATCAATGGGATGACAATCAGGTGTGAATGGGCACCCTGTTTTATTTAAAGAACAGGGATCTATCAAAGTCTGATCTTCACAACACATGTTTGTGGAAGTGTATCATGGCACGAACAAAGGAGATTTCTGAGGACCTCAGAAAAAGCGTTGTTGATGCTCATCAGGCTGGAAAAGGTTACAAAACCATCTCTAAAGAGTTTGGACTCCACCAATCCACAGTCAGACAGATTGTGTACAAATGGAGGAAATTCAAGACCATTGTTACCCTCCCCAGGAGTGGTCAACCAACAAAGATCACTCCAAGAGCAAGGCGTGTAATAGTCAACGAGGTCACAAAGGACCCCAGGGTAACTTCTAAGCAACTGAAGGCCTCTCTCACATTGGCTAATGTTAATGTTCATGAGTCCACTGTCAGGAGAGCACTGAACAACAATGGTGTGCATGTCAGGGTTGCAAGGAGAAAGCCACTGCTCTCCAAAAAGAACATTGCTGCTCGTCTGCAGTTTGCTAAAGATCATGTGGACAAGCCGGAAGGCTATTGGAAAAATGTTTTGTGGACGGATGAGACCAAAATAGAACTTTTTGGTTTAAATGAGAAGCGTTATGTTTGGAGAAAGGAAAACACTGCATTCCAGCATAAGAACCTTATCCCATCTGTGAAACATGGTGGTGGTACTATCATGGTTTGGGCCTGTTTTGCTGCATCTGGGCCAGGACGGTTTACCATCATTGATGGAACAATGAACTCTGAATTATACCAGCAAATTCTAAAGGAAAATGTCAGGACATCTGTCCATGAAGTGAATCTCAAGAGAAGGTGGGTCATGCAGCAAGACAACGACCCTAAGCACACAAGTCGTTCTACCAAAGAATGGTTAAAGAAGAATAAAGTTAATGTTTTGGAATGGCCAAGTCAAAGTCCTGACCTTAATCCGATCGAAATGTTGTGGAAAGACCTGAAGCGAGCAGTTCATGTGAGGAAACCCACCAACATCCCAGAGTTGAAGCTGTTCTGTACGGAGGAATGGGCTAAAATTCCTCCAAGCCAGTGTGCAGGACTGATCAACAGTTACCAGAAACGTTTAGTTGCAGTTATTGCTGCACAAGGGGGTCACACCAGATACTGAAAGCAAAGGTTCACATACTTTTGCCACTCACAGATATGTAATATTGGATCATTTTCCTCAATAAATAAATGACCAAGTATAATATTTTTGTCTCATTTGTTTAACTGGGTTCTCTTTATCTATTTTTAGGACTTGTGTGAAAATCTGATGACGTTTTAGGTCATATTTATGCAGAAATCTAGAAAATTCTAAAGGGTTCACAAACTTTCAAGCACCACTGTAGATATAGGGCGTAGCACATAAGACCAGAAGTAGATTTTAAAATCTGGCAGAGCCAGTCCCCCTTGTGTCTTATCTCGCTGGAGAGTTGTGAGTTAGGCGCGGTCTCTTTCCTTTCCATATGAATTTAGAAACCAATAATTGAAGTTTATCCCAATAGCCCAAAGGGGGAGCAAGAGGGATCATAAAGGAGTAAAAATTAACATGAGGGAGTATATCCATTTTAACTATTGCTATTTGGGCTTGAAGTGAATTTGGGAGCTTCGACCAGCACTTGAAGTCCTTCTCTATCTGACCGTATATACCTTGAAAATTTTTTATTGCAATGGACGATGTGGAGGGAAAAATTTCAACTCCGAGATATTTGAAGCTTTTAACTACTGGTATATGGAAGGGCAGGGGAACTTGGAGTGCAGCTGAGTTTAAATGCATCAGTGCTGACTTTGTCCAGTTAATTTTGTTTTCAGAGAGTGAGCTGAATGAATCAAAAGAGGAAAGCAAATGTGGGATTGAGGAGTCAGCACTGCCTATGTAAAGGAGGATGTCATCAGCATACAAGGATATACGATGCTCTGTGTTACAAAAAGTGATGGGATGTACTGACAGATGTTGTCTTATTTTCTGCGCCAGTGGCTCAAGAGAAAGATCAAAAAGTAGGGGTGAAAGGGGGCAGCCCTGGCGAGTGCCCCTAGATATTAGGAACTGGGCGGAGCAGATGTGGCCTGTGTAGACCATTGCTGAGGGATTTGCATATAAGACCTTTATCATATTAATAAAATGCATACCTAGCCCAAATTTGTCCAACGTGGTCCAGAGATATTCCCATTCTAACCAGTCGAATGCTTTTTCAGTATCCAGCAATAGAACCGAGCAAGGGGGATCAATACTACTAGCTGCATGAATGATGTGTAACAAGTGACGCACATTATCAGATGCTAGGCAAGTTTTAATAAACCCGGTTTGGTTGTTGTGTATAAGTTTTCTAAGATGTACCTCCAAATGGGTTGCAAGCACTTTAGCATATAGTTTAACATCCCCATTCAGGAGGGAGAGAGGTCTGTAATTACCGCATTTAGTCAAATCTTTGTTCAGTTTGGGTAGGACTGTGATTATAGCTGTGTTAGTGCTGCTATTAAATGCACCCTTATCAATGGCTGTATTAATCATGTCCAATAGTGGTTTACCCAGTTCATCCCAGAAAGTAAGGTACAGTTCAGGTGGGATTCCATCCCATCCCGGGGACTTGCCATTTTTCATGTTAACCAGAGCCTTCCTCAACCCTTCTAGAGAAATGGGGGTATTGAGTGATTCTGATTCACTGTCAGATAAAGAAGGTAGATCGAGTTCCTGGAAAAAAATCTATACACGCATCCATATCAGGGGAGATTTCTGAATTATAAAGAGATGAGTAGAAAGATTTAAATTCAGAATTAATATCGGGTGGGCTGCTCAAGGTGCGAAGAGGTGTTTTAATGGCTGTGATATTTGAGTATTTTTTATGGTTTTTCAGTCTTAAAGCTAAAAGGTGACTTGGTCTAGCACCATTGAAATAATATGTTCTTCTGGTCCTGTGCATTAAGAATTCTGCCCTACGTCTTAACAAAGAGTTCAACTCAGTTCTTGTCACAACTATTCTGCCTTGTAATGTCTCAGAATATGTGGCTTGTTGTTGCGCCTCTAGCTAGTATTCTCCAGTTCAGTTATCTTGTTGAGTCTACTCTTATTAAGGTGGGATGAGAATGAGATTGAGGAGTCCCTAATACAGCCTTTTATAGCGTCCCATAAAAATCTAGGATCATCTACTAGGCCTGCATTAACATCTATGAAGGTGTTTAACTTTTCTTTGAGAAAAGTGCAAAAATCTCCATTTTTGAGAAGTGAAACATTGAACCGCCAATGTGGAGCTCTAGGGGGTGTACCTAGGAGTGTCAGGTTCTCCATTGTTTATGCACATAGAGTTCTGTGCAAAAGTCTTAGGCACATGTAAAGAAATGCTGTCGACCAAAAATGGCCTAAAAATAATGAAATGAAATGTTTCAACATTTTAAAAAAAACTATCAACAGCAGTAAACCATAATAAATGAAACAAAGTCAATATTTGATGTGAGACGACTCTTTGCTTTAAAAAAAAAAGTAGCCTTCATTATGTTTTCATTTTTTAATCTGAAAAGTGGTCTCTTATGTAATATGCTGTTCAGAAACATTTTTTTTTCTGTAACATTTAATTTTGTGCTGGAAAATGAACGTTTGGAACTCTAAAATGTTTTGTACTGACTCGATAATGTAGAAGTAATAAAATAGAAATCTATAACAAAACTTGTATGAAAAAAGGTGCGTAATACTTTTGCATGCACACACACTATATATATGTGTGTGTGTGTGTGTGTGTGTGTGTGTGTGTGTGTGTGTGTGTGTGTGTGTGTGTGTGTGTGTACACACACCGACCACTTTACGTAATAGAAGAACAACAACAACTTTATTAATTACATGCTTGTGAAATTCCTCTCTGCATTCAACTCATCTGAAGCAATGAACACACACATGCTCACACACATACCCAGAGCAGTGGGCAGCCATGCTAACAGCACCCGAGGAGCAGTTGGGAGTTAGGTGCCTCAGCCCAAGGCTGTCCCATATTAACCTAACCGCATGTCTTTAAACTGTGGGGGAAACCGGAGCACCCAGAGGAAACCCACGCAGACACTGGGAGCACATTCAAACTCCACACAGAAAGGCCCCTGACGGCCACTGGGCTCAAACCCAGAACCTTCTTGCTGTGAGGCAACCATGCTAACCACTTACACCACCATAGGAACTTGTTCTTGATTCTATGATTCCTGTTCTCTGCTGGCAGGAGTGGAACTCAATGTGGTTTTCTGCCATTGCATGCTGAGATGTTTTTCTGCTCACTATATCCTTCCTGGCAGCTCGAACCAATCTGGCCATTTTCCTCTGACCTCTCTTATCAACAAGACATTTCCACCCAAAGAACTGTTGCTCACTCTTTTTTTTAATTAATTTTTTTTGCACCATTCTGTGTAAACTCTAGATATTGTTGTGTGTGAAAACCCCAGGACATTCGCAGTTTCTGAAATACTCAAACCAGTCCATCTGGCACCAACACCCATGCCACAGTGAAAGTCACAGAGATCACAATTTTTCCCATTCTGATGTTTGAAGTGAACATTAACTGAAGCTCTTGATTTACCGTATATCTGCATGATTTTGTAAAACAGCAGTTGTATGGATCTTCTTAATAAAGTGGCCAGTGTGTGTATATATATATATATATATATATATATATATATATATATATATATATATATATATATGATGAAGGAGTACTAAAAGAATTAGGGAGTTGATAAGTTTCTTGCCATTTTTAAAGCGCGTATCTAATAGAGCCTTCCTGGCATATTAAAGTTTAAGCTTGTGCTCTGGAATTAACTGATTGGTAATTCAGTTAATTCCAGAGCACAAGCTTAAACTTTAATATGCCAGGAAGGCTCTATTAGATACGTGCTTTAAAAATGTTATTGGTAATAACATCTGACAACACAGTTGAAATGTCTGGGTCATGGAACAACTCAAAAGGTTGGAATCAGTATTTGTTAACAAAAGAATTTGATTACAATACCAAACCTTTACTCCAGCATGCATGCTAGTGCAAAAACATTCCTAGTGTTCCCATGAATCTGAAGAACAGATTTACATTTACCTTGTAAGAGTGAGTATGCAAGGGTACAAGAATTGAGAACCAGAAGAGTTTGAAAAGGTCTATGCATTTCCCTTTAGTGCTATCAACTTCATGAGCCATGGCACATAGTATTCTCGATTAACTAGCTATTGAAAGTTACTAGAAGTTAATATAACACAGGAACACAAGAAACACGTTAAGATTGGTTACCAAAATAAAATTTAAATGTTTTACAATGTATTCTTCATTAGGTATATATTTGAATATGCTAACCTAATAATGCTCTCAGGTAAAACTACTATAAAATAAAGAATGAGGCATGGTGAGTTTGCTCATTGAGAATGGATGAGGCTGGGATTACTGTCTGATAGCATTGTAATTTTAACTGACAACTGTCTCCTATTGAACTCCTTTACATCATTTCAGTTCTCTGTCTCACTCAAAACATTTTAACACTGAAGATTCTGCATGCAACTCATTTATTTTCTAGTATAAATATTTCGGAAATGGAGCTATTCCCACATCATAACAGTTTCATCTATTAACCATCAAAAGTGTTGCCAGATGAACTTTTTGATATTATGCAACAACTGAAGTTCCAAAACCAGCTGAACCAGAGATTCCACTCTCCTCAGATTTTACGAGTATTATAATACACATATATGCATATGCTTTCCTGTTATATACACTGACTCATAATCTTATTTTTTTTTAACTTTACTCAAGGGGATTTTAGGCTATAAATGGCCAACCAAATGTGTACCAAACTTCAAGTCAAAATACATGTGTTATTGTTATCCTCCTTGTTCCATCCATCATGACAACCATTCACACTCAATTTAGAGCCACCAATTAGCCTAACCTGCATGCCTTTGGACTGTGGAGGAAACCAGAGCACCCAGAAGAAACCCACGCAGACACAGGGAGAGCATGCAAACTCCACACAGAAAGGCCCTCCTTGGCCACTGGGCTCGAACCCAGGACTTTCTTGCTGTGAGGCGACAGTGCTAACCACTACACCACCGTGCCACCTTGTTATTTCAGTAAATATTATTATACCTATTTAGCTTTAGAAAGGGAAGCACAATGATGCAGTGATTTGCACTGTTGCCTCACAGCAAGCAGGTTCTGGGTTCAAATCTTGCAGCTTATTGAAGCATTTCTTTGTGGAGTTTGAATGTTCTCCCTATGCCTCTGTGGGTTTACTCCAGGTGCTCTGGTTTCCTCCCACAGTCCAAAGACGTGGATTAGGTCAACTGACTACTCTAAACTGCCCATAGGTGTGAGTGTGAATGATTGTATGTCTCTGTGTTAGACCTGCAGTAGATTGTCAACCTGCCCAGGGTGTACCCTGACTTTTGCCTGAAGTCAACTGGGATTGGCACCAGCTTCCTCCACGACCCTGACGGATAAGCAATATAGATCATGGATGAATCAATTAATGGGTAGTTTCAGAAATTTGAAAAGCAGGAATATTTGTATTTTGACTGAAAATACATTAGATTTGTACCATAAGTACTAGTGCCTTGATATTTTCATATTGAAAAGCATTTGTATTCAGTAAGGCCAATGATATATTGCACATATTAATATACAGTAGTCTTTTGATATTTCTCTTTCACCATTTTCATGATGGTGAAGAACTTCTCATACTCAAGTTTGACACAATGGGGTTTTGGCTATCAAGGTCATGCCAACATCTACTAAAAAAGCCGAAATAAAACCTTTTACCCTGCCACATGAATAGATGTATGTGGAACACAGGAATGTTACGGGAAGTATTTTCTTTGAAACCTTTCCCACTGCTTCAAGCTAAGGATTCATCATAATGGAAATGTTGTGTCCAGAATATTTGCAACTGCCAACATGTGTTTGCCACATTGTTACTCATAGAACCTGAAAAGAATAGTAGCTACAGGTTCACATACTGTACTATCTTCCAGGTATCTTGTATCCTTTATCAAAGTTTTAAAAAAGAAAAGAATTGCATGTAACACATTTACTCCTGTGTATGAGAAAGGTTTATGAGAATTCCAGGGGGGGTCAGGTCATGTCCATAGACTGCAGCATTATTTAACATGATCAGTTGATGGCAGAATGGAAGGAAGCAGTTCTTTTGGGGAATGCATGCACTCATGGCTATAGCTAAAACCCATGTTTCAGTTTTCTGAAAGGAATAAAGAGTTGTTTCATTTTAAATGTTTGCTTTGTCTGCCTAAAACAGAGCACATCACAGCCTACAAAAACTTGACGTCTGACCTGTGGAAGCATATTGAGGTATGTAAATGTTTTATTCCAAGAGAAAGCTTGTAATGAAGTTTTATGTGCTTTTAGAGCTAGCGATAACATTGCAATAGCTATGCAGTCTGGTTAGTTAAATGACTTTCTATGGATTTGCCCACCAAGTTGTCATCGCCTTGTCCATGGCTAACGTTAACACATAGCTAGTTAACTTGGACACTGTTAGTTAGCATGTAAAAATGGAGTTACGCTAACATGAATAACATTAACTTATCTGAAGTGTTTTCAGAAATGTTTTAGCATAATATTGCCAAATAAACTAAATGTAGGAATCTTTCTTTTCTAGTAACGTTAGCTACCCAATATGATTTCAAGTTTGAAAAGATTTTGCTAACATGTCAGGTGGAGCTTCACTGACTAGCTAACTTAAAATTAAACCACCATGATTCCACAGGCAGATTCATATGTGCATGAATACATACACTTGCACACGCACGCATGTGAGACCTGTGAGATGGACAGTATTGCACTAGTCAGTCACAACAAATTGCTGGAATTTTTTTGTTTTGATGTCAGATGATGGTCTTGCACTTTTTTGACTTGCTTAAAGCAGTGTTGCTGTTGGGCAGTTATTAAGCTAGAGGTGTGGACCTGGGTTTTAAAGGGCATATTCTGGACCAATTTAATTTTTTATATTAAAGTATGTCCCTTTACACACTCATCTAGAAGGGTAATTTTGCACAAGGCCATCTGTCTACAGCAGAAAAAAATAAAATAACAAAACGCGTCTGGAAAAATCCCAAGGGAGTCTGGAGCCAGAATCGTGACGTTATCTGCAGAAGCGCGAGCAGGCTGCTCGAGCTTGCACAGTTTCAGTGCACAGCCTGTGTAGACCAAGCGCTCCCATTTCTCTCTCATTGTCCAGTCTTTTGGAAAACGATGAGTACTAATCCCATCATGATTGGTGTTGCTACACCCTCTTACGATACATCTGTTAACCATTTTAAAAATTACGTGATAACATTGAAGAAATTTGCAGAAAACCACCAGGTCGTTTTCTCATAAACAAACCAGCGCTGCCGTAGGATTCAGAGGGAGGCATCCTGCAGATGACGTCACGAAAATCAATGCTTCCTGAGAAATTCAAATGCAAAGTTTTTTCAGAGGCGGGCCAATTTGCCTCAAATGGCTTGATTTCAACTGGATTTTTCTGGTATTGTGCAAGGTAAAAAAAATTGCAGAGAATGCAGAATGTTACAGATATTTGACCAAAGTTTAATATAAAATAGGAGAATTACATTGATCTTGTTCCTGAATTTACCCGTGATATGCCCTTTAAGCAGGTTGGATTGTCAGTTTTATTTTCTGAACAAGCTGCATTTACAGCTATTCCACTGTTTTCCTGATTAACGTACACATACATGTGTGCACAGACTGCTAGAGCTGCGTCAGAACACTACCATGCTGCTTTGTGGGGGTGGGGAGGAGTGTTACAATTTAAAAAAAAAGTGACAGTGGCTCTTTTTCAGTTCAGTTTTGTTTCATTTTGTAACATTCTACCAGGCATTTATTCTACAGGTTCTACAAGTTAGTCACTAAATCCAGTCAGTTGCTTCAGAGGCATTAGGTTTTATAAGCATTGTGGCAATAATACAACAATGTGTTGACAGAAAATCTCATCTCATCTCATTATCTCTAGCCGCTTTATACTTCTACAGGGTCGCAGGCAAGCTGGAGCCTATCCCAGCTGACTACAGGCGAAAGGCGGGGTACACTCTGGACAAGTCATCACAGGGCTAACACATAGACACAGACAACCATTCACACTCACATTCATACCTACGGTCAATTTAGAGTCACCAGGTAACCTAACTTGCATGTCTTTGGACTGTGGGGGAAACCGGAGCACCCGGAGGAAACCCACGCGGACACGGGGAGAACATGCAAACTCCACACAGAAAGGCCCTCGCCGGCCCCGGGGCTCGAACCCAGGACCTTCTTGCTGTGAGGCGACAGCGCTAACCACTACACCACCGTGCCGCCCCTTGACAGAAAATGTACTTTTTAATACTTTATTTTTAAAAGCAAACACTTCAGTACTTTAACTTAAGTAAAAATTTGACTGTGCAACTTTTACTTTTATTAACCCCGCCAACAGTAGTCGGAGGGGTTATTATTTTCACCTGCGTCAGTCTGTGTGTGTGTGTATCTGTCTGTCTGTCTGTGTGTCTGCAAGATATCTCAAGAACCAATGGATCGATTTGGACCAAATTTTGTACATGTGTTGCCAATCACCCAGGAAGGAAACCAGTAAATTTTGGAGGTCAAAGGTCAAAGGTCAAGGTCATGGCAGAACTTCAAAATTTTCGCCCAATGTATTTTAATAGGGAAAAGGCGGGGTTTGCACTCGTTAGAGTGTCCCTGTCTAGTTGGAGTAACATTTGACCAGTGGGATCTGTACTCTGACTTAAGTAATGAAGTTGGGTACTTTGTCCATCTCTGGAGAATTCTCAAATTTAAATGAAAATTAGAACAGTTGTACTAAGATTGACACAATTAGCTTTGATTTATAGCCCTGGTGCCAAAAAAGTTGGGATGCTGTGTAAAATGTAAATAAAAACAATGCAATAATTTGCAAATTCTTTTTAACCTATATTCAATTGAATACAATACAAAGACAAGATATTTAATGTTCAAACTGATACACTTTATTATTTTTGTAAATAATTTTGTAATTAATTTCATTCTAAAATTGATGCCTGCAATACATTCCAAAAAATCTTGGACGGCGCAAGTTTACCACTATGTTACATCACCTTTTCTTTTAACAACACTCAGTAAGCATTTGGGAACTGAGAACACTAATTGTTGAAGTTTTGAAAATCTTTCTCATTCATGCTTGATATATGACTTCACTTGCTAAACAGTCTGGGGTATCTGTTTTCATATTTTGTACTTCATAACGTGCCATACATTTTCATTGGAAGGCAAGCAGGCCAGTTTAGCACCCACACTCTATTACTACAAAGCCATACTGTTGTAACACATGCAGAATGTGGCTTGGCATTGTCTTGCTGTAATAAACAAGGATGTCCCTTAAAAAGACATAATCTGGATGGAAGCATGTGTTGCTCCAAAATCTTTATGTAACTTTCAGCATTAACTGTGCCTTCACAGATGTGCAAGTTAGCTATGCCACGGGCACTCCCTTAGCAAAAAGAAGTTTATTCAAGTGTACTATGAGTATACTTATTTTTTACTAAAACTGAGGAAGTATACTTGAAGTTGACTTTTTATAAACTATATTTTATATACTTAAGAATAGTATAGTGAAGTATACTTGGCTTATACTGAAAAGTACACAAAAACAGAAAAACTTTTTACTTGACTTTATTGATCAAGAGACCATTATGTTTACATTTTTACATGCAAATGTGCACTTTTTCCTTTCATTTTCTCCAGTAAGGAAGGACTTGATTTCATAGGTCTTTGTGTTTGAAATGTTTGAAAATATATCAGACTTGTTTTCAACATTCTGTCTTGTGATTTTGTAAATGCATCACACTCTTGTGTACATACAGTATGAGTAAACTTTAAGAATACTTTAAGGAGTATATTTCCAGTATATAAATAGTAAGCTACAAGTAATATGCCATGCAAACTTAAAGTATAACAAGTAAACTAGTGAAATAACCAACGTTTATAACAGTATACTTAGTATACAATAATAAACTAAAAATAGGGACTTGAAGTATATAACTAGTACAATGGCAGTATCGATAAGTGTACTTGTGGTATACTTTAAGCATATGAGAGGGATATACCAAGTACATTGATAGTATATAGATGAGTGTACTTGTATACTTTAAAGTGTACTTTTGCAAACTTAAAATGAACTTTAAAGTATACTTTTATAAACTTGAAATGTTCCAATTTAGTCCGAAAAAGTATAAAATTTGTATACTTTCTAGTACACTAAAAGTACATGGTCTGTAGTATACTTGCTATACTTATACTTATACTGAAGCATACTTAATAAAATTAACTTTAAGTATATTACTTTTTGCTAAGGGCTAACACACCCCCATACCATCACAGATGCTGACTTATGAACTCTGTACTGGTAACAATCTGGCTGGTCCTTTTCCTCTTTAGCCTGGAGGACACAATGTCCATGATTTCCATAAACAATTTGAAATGTGGACTCGTCAGTCTACAGCACACTTTCCCACTTTGTGTCATTCCATCTCAGATGAGGCCCAGAGCATTCAGCAGTGTTTCTGGATGTTGTATAGCTTTCAGTTTGCATAGTAGATGCATCGACAGACTGTGTTTACCGACAATGGTTTTCCAAAGTGTTCCCAAGCCCATATAATAATATCCTTTATACAATCATGTCAGTTTTAATGCAGTACTGCCAGAGGGATTGAAGGATACGGGTATTCATTGACGGTTTTCAGCCTTGCCCTTTACATGCAAAGATTTCTCTGGATTCCCTGAATCTTCATACATGTCAAGTTATACGGTTTCCCCATATTTTGTACGGGAAAATGCAGTTTTTGGGCTAATACGGCGTACACTGATTTTCATACAGGAAAACTACATTTTGTATCAGAGATTTTTTTCCATTACTCCAAGAAAATTTTCTTAGCATCCACCATTTATTTTTTTAAAACATGGTTGCACAATGAAACAGAACTTTTTTCAATTTATGTGGTTTTATACTTGCACGTGGTTTTCTCGGTCACTTAAGTCCATCGGCTCGGACTGCCCAGACTTCTGTGACGGCTGCAGAAGTTATGTTCTGCCAATTTCTCATGGAACACAACATCCCCCCGACTGTGGCAGACCATTTTTCACAGCTAGAGGAAAAAAAAGGTTTCCCGATTCAAAGACTGCACAGGTAAGTATTTGTGGGGGGTTTTTTAATTATTTTTTAAAAGTTTTTACTGTTTGCATGTAGGAAAGCTTCCTCCATTATCATGATAATTTCGGGAGGCAATACTGGGAGTCACCGTTTATACAATGGCAACTGTAGTTACCCGGCGATTTCTGGTTTCGCTTCCCAAAACATTTAAATTGCTGATAGACATTATATGTAGATACAGATGACCAACACCCATTACTACCATCAGTCGTCAGTAAACTGGAAAAGTATTGAATGAAGAGTAATGGTGGTAACGACCGTTGGTAACCTGTCTCTAAAATGTGTAGTAGGGGATGGAAGCAATTTAACACCATCTACATGTTTGCCATGCTCTGATTTTCTTTTATTGACCAGGAAAATAATAGATGTATATTGGGGAAAGGTCTTCGATGTAAAAACTGCTCTGGGTGTTGCCAGGTTTCCAATGCTGAAACAACTTTTTACTGTTTTGCTGTGCCTCCCACATAGCAATGCAGATAGTGATAGGGCTTTTTCATTGGTTAGTAAAATTCATACTGAGTACAGAAAAAATATAGCTGCAGACACATTAACTGCATAACTGCAAATTAAAATGAACTGTGATGAGGAGCTACAACTGCTACCCAAGCAGTGATATTATAGCTAGTGCCAAATCTGCAACATCTTTGTACAACAAAGAACACTCCAAAAAGGAATAGGATTTAAATTCTTGTTATAAATTACTGGGAAGATTTTCAATTTAACTTCATAATTTATTCATATTTTCACTTATCCTTGTTTACATAATATACTTGATGTGGTTCAGTCATCTTTAGTTGGATCTAACACTGCTTGTGGTGTCAACACTTTTTTCTCAAATGGAACTTTTACTAACCTTTATTTACTGTTTGACATGATTATATATAATTTATTACATGTAACCTACTATTTTAATTAACATACCTACTTAGTATTGCTGTTATATTTCAAGTAATTTTCTTTGGTGGAATGTAATATTGTAGGTGATGTCAACACTTGTCAAATAGAACTTTGTGTAATTTTTATGAACTATTTAATATTAATACATTTTATTTGCAAAATTTACATCAATAATTCTGGTATTACCGATACGATGTAAAGTAAATAATTAAGTTTATAGTTCAGTCATTGTCTTTAGTAGATAATTGTTTACTTGACTATACATGTAGTCCTTTTTAATTCAGTTGTTTTCTCTGGGATCTAAAATTTCTTTTTATTCAGTACATGTTTATTTGACCCCTTTAACTTGATGCAGTGTGATAAATATGCCTATTACAATAGGAGTGTATAATGTAGAATAAAAAATCGGTGCTTTGGACTACATATTGGAATTTTTTCTCGTGTATGAGGGCTCATGGGTGTATGTAAAGGAAAAGTACAGATTTCGTAAGGGCATGGGTAACTAAAGATTGACATGTATGAATCTTTTAATGATAATCGGCCAGACACCAGCTTAATTTTATTTTTTCAGACAAATCAGAATACATCTCTCAAATACGATCAAATAACTTTAATTGAGTTTGGGCACATTTCATTTTTTTTCTGATTTTAATGTCAGAGTAAAAGGTTGTCCCAGTAGATTTTCTTTTTTCACTGTGCTACCTTATTGTATTGTTGCACTGGGATGCGTCACTGTGTGCATTTGTGTTCACCATGTAAAATTCCAGTTCCACTTGTTTAAAGAGAGAAATGGACAACAATAACCTATAAAAAGTACAATACTGTAATGTAGCAATGAGTAACAAATATTCTACAATAATATACATTTACATTTTAAGTAATTTAGAATTTAGAATGCCTTTATTGTCACTGCATAATATTTCCTTTTAAATAGCAAAAATTAGTAATGAAGTACCATGTGTAATATGGTTCTGCAATGCTATTAAAACATATCCTATGTTAAAAAAAAGAATTATGACAATTCAAATTGATGAAATAAAAAATGAATTACGATTATTATCAGGCTGCATAATCTCTTAGTTTTTCCACCAGATGGAGAACTCATAAATCTATAAGCAGCCTATTATATATAGAAGATCAGGGTGTGCAACCTGGCGACTTGTCCAGGGTGTACCCCGCCTCTCGCCCATAGTCAGCTGGGATAGGCTCCAGCTTACCTGCGACCCTGTAGGACAGGATAAGTGGCTACAGATAATGGATGGATGGATGGAAATCAGGGTGTGCGCACATGTTTATGTATATGTGTGTGTGTCCATACTAGCTATAAAGCCGATTGATTGATTGATTGATTGATTGATTGATTGATTGCCTGTGTGAATACAGGTACAGTGGTGCTTGAAAGTTTGTGAACCCTTTAGAATTTTCTATATTTCTGCATAAATATGACATAAAACATCATCAGATTTTCACACAAGTCCTAAAAGTAGATAAAGAGAACCCAGTTAAACAAATGAGACAAAAATATTATACTTGGTCATTTATTTATTGAGGAAAATGATCCAATATTACATATCTGTGAGTGGCAAAAGTATGTGAACCTTTGCTTTCAGTATCTGGTGTGACCCCCTTGTGCAGCAATAACTGTAACTAAACATTTGCAGTAACTGTTGATCAGTCCTGCACACCGGCTTGGAGGAATTTTAGCCCGTTCCTCCGTACAGAACAGCTTCAACTCTGGGATGTTGGTGGGTTTCCTCACATGAACTGCTCGCTTCAGGTCCTTCCACAACATTTCGATCGGATTAAGGTCAGGACTTTGACTTGGCCATTCCAAAACATTAACTTTATTCTTCTTTAACCATTCTTTGGTAGAACGACTTGTGTGCTTAGGGTCGTTGTCTTGCTGCATGACCCACCTTCTCTTGAGATTCACTTCATGGACAGATGTCCTGACATTTTCCTTTAGAATTCGCTGATATAATTCAGAATTCATTGTTCCATCAATGATGGCAAGCCATCCTGGCCCAGATGCAGCAAAACAGGCCCAAACCATGATACTACCACCAGCATGTTTCACAGATGGGAAAGGTTCTTATGCTGGAATGCAGTGTTTTCCTTTCTCCAAACATAACGCTTCTCATTTAAACCAAAAAGTTCTATTTTGGTCCAATCTATCCAAAAAACATTTTTCCAATAGCCTTCTGGCTTGTCCACGTGATCTTTAGCAAACTGCAGACGAGCAGCAATCTTCTTTTTGGAGAGCAGTGGCTTTCTCCTTGCAACCCTGCCATGCACACCATTGTTGTTCAGTGTTCTCCTGATGGTGGACTCATGAACATTAACATTAGTCAATGTGAGCGAGGCCTTCAGTTGCTTAGAAGTCACCCTGGGGTCTTTTGTGACCTCGCTGACTATTACACACCTTGCTCTTGGAGTGATCTTTGTTGGTCGACCACTCCTGGGGAGGGTAGCAATGGTCTTGAATTTCCTCCATTTGTACACAATCTGTCTGACTGTGGATTGGTGGAGTCCAAACTCTAGAGATGGTTTTGTAACCTTTTCCAGCCTGATGAGCATCAACAACGCTTTTTCTGAGGTCCTCAGAAATCTCCTTTGTTTGTGCCATGATGCACTTCCACAAACATGTGTTGTGAAGATCAGACTTTGATAGATCCCTGTTCTTTAAATAAAACAGGGTGCCCACTCACACCTGATTGTCATCCCATTGATTGAAAACACCTGACTCTAATTTCACCTTCAAATTAACTGCTAATCCTAGAGGTTCACATACTTTTGCCACTCACGGATATGTAACATTGGATAATTTTCCTCAATAAATAAATGACCAAGTATAATATTTTTGTCTCATTTGTTTAACTGGGTTCTCTTTATCTACTTTTAGGACTTGTGTGAAAATCTGATGATGTTTTAGGTCATATTTATGCAGAAATATAGAAAATTCTAAAGGGTTCACAAACTTTCAAGCACCACTGTATAGACATGCAATGTGCCACAATACTTTATATGGTCTAAATATAGGCTAGTGACAGCTCGAAACTGAGTGTGAGTTTATAGCAGAGAGGTACAAAGCACGGAGAACCAGACAACAAAATTTGTATCTTTATTTACATAAGATAGATGGCTTTTTATCCAACACTTATTTTTTATTTGCTTTTTAAAAAATAATGTGGGATTATTTACTAACACATTTTACACTCCTCGGGCAGTGCCTATAGATAGATAGATAGATAGATAGATAGATAGATAGATAGATAGATAGATAGATAGATAGATATGGGTCTGTCTCAGAAACTGGGTACTGTGGGGGTACCCCAATAAATATACTCAGTCAATAAACTATATGGTTTTGAATGGTGATGTTGGTTTTAATTTGAAATAAAATGATGAAAGAAATAATACAGATAAAACTAAATCTTTGATGTGAAAATTCTATTCAGAATTTGGCAAAAATTCTGCAAATTTGTGGAAAAATGGCGGCTTGATCTGGGACATGATAAATGGTTGACTACATCGTATTCCCTTAATAAGGTTGTAGTCCACTGAAAAGTCTACAGTTATCACTAATTGTATTTTAAGTTGTAACTTTATACACCTAAGGATTGGGGCGCTCACAGAATAATCATAACCGTAATAAAACATCATACAATATATTTGATCACCATTGTAACTCCATTTTCAACATATCCAAAACCAATACGATCGTGTGTTTTGATCTAAACGGAAAGTCTCAGGGTCAAGGTCACTACCTCACCAAAAGTAGTAACTTAAAATCACTACGCCATATAAAAATTTAGTTATAAATCTGCGATTTTGTTTTTTAAAACAAAAGCTGAAAGTTAGGTATAGAATATGTTTCTTACAGAATATGTTACAATGGTAGCTGGTCTTGTATGAATTTCTGAGCTATAAAATGAGTTCTGGTCTATTTTTTACTGTAGCGTGTTATTTGTGTGCAGGTAAGGACACACATTAACAATTTGCATGTGTAGAATGGAATTTTCCACTCCAACAGTTAGAAGTTGATCGTGCTTCCATTTGTGGTCTTTCTGTTACACGGGTGATCTGTTCGGAGGTTATCACTGAAAAGGTGAGTTTTGACAGTTTTATTTTGTTTTAGTCTTGCAGTATAAGGCAATAGAATGTTTCTTTTTCATCTTACTTTCATATTTCGTAGTGTTTGCGTATTTTTGGTCAATATTTTGCAACCATAGTCAATTTAGATCGAACTTTTGATAGACTCTACGGCCAGTCATTTTGCCCCGCCCCCGTCTCGCACTCCGTCCGGTGTGGTAGTGATGTCCCGTTGCTTGCGCGCCGCAGCAGAGACCCACGCGACCTTCAGCCGGTACAGTCGCTGTTCTTTTACCACCGCTGTTATTCTCATCTTTCCAGTGTGTTCTTGATTTTTCCATTGTGTCCTAATGTCCTATTTCGCCATATCAAATACCCAAAATGTATCAGATTATTCATATTTAAGTGAATAATCAATTCAGTCATCATAACTTGGTATTTTTAACCCAAGCAATCAAAAAGAGGAAATTTATTAAATATTTTCACTCATATGTGAAGGAGGGGCTTTAATTCTTCATGATGTAGTTATTTTATATGTAAATCAATTTTACAAAAGCATTTGAATTGTAATAAAAAAAAATTCCACAGTGGAGGCCAGATAAAGCAAGATGCTATCTTTATTCTTATTAAACATGACAAAAGAAACATTGAGTGTTAGGTAAATGCAAAAAAAAAAAAGTAAAATTAGAAAATTTATTTTTTGACCATAATGTCCCAAATGAGAGACCAGTTTCTGAGATGGACATACATACATATCCATATATATTATGGCCTGAATCCCTTTTCTGTGGACGGTGTTGGAATATTGCTGGCATAGCATCGGATTTGAGTCTAACGTGACCTGCGCAGCCCAAGACTTCGGCCTGTATTCCTTTCAAAGCAATCGGGCTCAAAATGGTCCTCACAAACTGTAGAATTTCTACCAACAGAGAGTGTTTCTAAAGAGTGACCTGTTCTCAAGTTATGGAATCACTGTTTAGCAAGGTGTTTACATTGCTCAGTTGTCAGCAATGGAACACAGAAAAAATGCTTTCCCTTATTATCATGTTATTATTGTTGCAACCATAGGTTTTGTACGCTGCTATTTTTCAAACATGTTTTGTATATCCAGCTACATCGCAGTGTCAGGAGCAGCAAGCCAATCAAGATACAGGAAACCCATCAACAATACTATGTCAGACACCGCCCACAAAATGGCAATATGGCTGCACCCTTGAGTGAGCAGGAAAACAAAAGGATTTTAAAGCACTGCTTTATGCAACACACTGTGACAATTCAGGGTAGTCAAAATGCATTTCTGCAAAATGTGTATGTCTAGCCTATGTTTATTTTTTGCTGCAGGTACCCTTTAATTACTGTCATTAATTAAGTGTAGTGAACCTGGTGCAATGAACAAATGTCATTTACAGAAGTTGTTATAAAATTATGTGTTGCATTTTGTATGTAAATTAATTAATTAAAACCTATTGAACTATTAGCCTCAATGATGTGGTCCACTATCAGGTTAAACAAGCGGAAATATTCTTGTAGCACAGATGTTTCTTGTGCATATATTTAAAAAAATAGTTCCGAGTTCTTGAGATGGCCATTAGTTTAACAGTTCTTGCTAAGAGTATTGGTTCTAGCTTTCTATTAGTTTCTACATGAAATGTTGGGGGGGGGGGTTTGCTTTGTTTTGGTTTTTATTTCCAAAAGGGAAACTCTGGGTTTGAAATAGAAACTTTAAAGGCTCCCCTAAACTTCCTTTTAGCATGCTAAATTGAAGGAGTGCAGGGTGTGCCACTGAATTGCCAGGAAAGTAATTTGCAATAAAATGAGGCATAAAAATTTATGTTAAACAAGCTCATGTGGTATCATACTTTTGGACATAAGTTTCCTCCCTTCACTGTTCTTGCCTTACAAAGGCAACCTAAATGATGTGGATCTCAGTGGGTGGATGTACTGGATAGTAAAAATAAAGCCGCAGGAATACCAACTTATAAACACCTACACAGCAAACAGAATCAGCAAAAACTTCTCCTGGTTATTTTAAAAGATATACAAAGGAGAGATCAACTCCAAGAGAAATTATTTTTGCTTCAGAAGTATAATAATTTCTCCTCAACATCGTTTTGCAAAGTAATTTTATACTGTATTTTCACCTTTGATCAGTAAGATACAGATAATTAAGATTTAGTGCATACAGCTGTCAATCACGTTATCTATTCCACCATTAGTATAATGGTGCAATAATATTTTATGATTCAGCTGCAGAGATTGGTTAAGCATGTGTGGTTCCCTCTTATCCAAAGAGCAGGCCAAAGTGTGGTAATTGCTTCAAAGTAAAATATCAAGAAGGCCTGGTTGGACTATCGCTCATGCGTGGTGAGGAATGAAATTCTCACCATACTAAGGACATCTGAGGACTTCTTTTGAGAGGATCAGAAAGGAAATCTTAATGCTTGACAGGTGTTTCGGAAGACAGCTCTGGTTGGATAAATATTTATGAAGAACAGCTAATGCACCGTGAAAATCTGAATAGAAAAAGAGAGAGTTGAAGGTTTGCATGCGTACTTTAAAATCAATCAATTTTTGACCAACCTGTGGATCAAGAACTCAATCCAGAGGAAGTAGATATGTATACCACAAAAATGTGCTTTTGTTTTGGATTATTGATTGTGTACATTTCTGTTAGAATATAATAATAATAATAATAATAATAATAATAATAATAATGCTCCAGCTTGCCAGCAACCCTGCACAGGATAAGCGGTTACAGATAATGGATGGATAGATGGATGGATAATAATAATAATAATGTCTCCATTCACTCAGTTACACTAAGGCGATCCGTTATCATATTGTTTTGTTCTTGGCTTTTTGGTTTATTATGCAACAATGTGCATTTCTTCATTGTTTTTCAATTCTTGTGGAAATACTTTTGCAATTCTTTGAGAAATGTCAATATCCAAAAACTGAAAACATGTATACACAACATTCTCACTTTTCACCGAGACCTACAAAATTAAAAGATGTTGCTGTTCATGTTTGCTTCAGATTTCCTTTATTACCTCAGTTTATTTGTGTGTGTGTGGGGGGGGGGGGGGGGGGGGGTTATAGAGATCCCAGTGATGTGCAAATGAAAAACATCCCAAAATTATTACTAATTTTCCCTTTCCTTATTTTTTATTTGAACTAATTAGAAATTATTAACGCATACATTTGCCATAAAATTATACCATAATATCTTCTTCTTTTGGCTGCTTCCGATTAGGGGTCGCCACAGCAGATCTTTTGTCTCCATTGCTCCCTGTCTTCCGCATCCTTCTCTACCACACCTGCCACTTTCATGTCCTCTCTCACCACATCCATGTATCTCCTCTTTGGCCTTCCTCATTTTCGTTTGCTTGGCAGCTCCATCCTCAACATTCTCCTTCCCACATGCTCTGCATCTCTTCTCAGGATGTGCCCATACCATCTCAGTCTCATCTCTCTTAGCTTAATTCCCAAGCTCTCCACATGTGCTGTCCCTCTGATGTGCTCGTTCCTTATCCTGTCCAACCGTGTCACTCCCATCGCAAACCTTAACATCCTCAACTCCGCCACCTCCAACTTTGCCTCCTGTCTCTTCGTTAAGGGGACAGTCTCCAATCCATACATCACAGCTGGTCTCACTACTGTCTTATACAGCTTACCTTTCACTTTTGCTGGGACTTTCCTATCACAAATGACTCCTGAAATCCTTCTCCAACTGCTCCACCCTGCCTGCACTCTCTTTCTCACCTCACTATCACAGCCCCCATTTTCTTGCACAGTTGACCCCAGGTAGTGGGGCAAAAAAGTATTTAGTCAGCCACCAATTGTGCAAGTTCTCCCACTTAAAAAGATGAGAGAGGCCTGTAATTTTTATCATAGGTACACTTCAACTATGAGAGACAGAATGGGGGGAAAGAATCCAGGAAATTACATTGTAGGATTTTTAATTAATTAATTGGTAAATTCCTCGGTAAAATAAGTATTTGGTCACCTACAAACAAGCAAGATTTCTGGCTCTCACAGACCTGTAACTTCTTCTTTAAGAGGCTCCTCTGTCCTCCACTCGTTACCTGTATTAATGGCACCTGTTTGAACTCATTATCAGTATAAAAGACACCTGTCCACAACCTCAAACAGTTACACTCCAAACTCCACTATGGCCAAGACCAAAGAGCTGTCAAAGAACACCAGAAACAAAATTGTAGACCTGCACCAGGCTGGGAAGACTGAATCTGCAATAGGTAAGCAGCTTGGTGTGAAGAAATCAACTGTGGGAGCAATTATTAGAAAATGGAAGACATACAAGACCTCTGATAATCTCCCTCGATCTGGGGCTCCATGCAAGATCTCACCCCATGGGGTCAAAATGATCACAAGAACGGTGAGCAAAAATCCCAGAACCACACGGGGGGGCCTAGTGAATGAACTGCAGAGAGCTGGGACCAAAGTAACAAAGGCTACCATCAGTAACACACTACGCCGCCAGGGACTCAAATCCTGCAGTGCCAGACGTGTCCCCCTGCTTAAGCCAGTACATGTCCAGGCCTGTCTGAAGTTTGCTAGAGAGCATTTGGATGATCCAGAAGAGGATTGGGAGAATGTCATATGGTCAGATGAAACCAAAATAGAACTTTTTGGTAAAAACTCAACTTGTCGTGTTTGGAGGAGAAAGAGTGCTGAGTTGCATCCAAAGAACACCATACCTACTGTGAAGCATGGGGGTGGAAATATCATGCTTTGGGGCTGTTTTTCTGCAAAGGGACCAGGACGACTGATCCATGTAAAGGAAAGAATGAATGGGGCCATGTATCGTGAGATTTTGAGTGAAAACCTCCTTCCATCAGCAAGGGCATTGAAGATGAAACGTGGCCGGGTCTTTCAGCATGACAATGATCCCAAACACACCGCCCGGGCAATGAAGGAGTGGCTTCGTAAGAAGCATTTCAAGGTCCTGAAGTGGCCTAGCCAGTCTCCAGATCTCAACCCCATAGAAAATCTTTGGAGGGAGTTGAAAGTTCGTGTTGCCCAGCGACAGCCCCAAAACATCACTGCTCTAGAGGAGATCTGCATGGAGGAATGGGCCAAAATACCAGCAACAGTGTGTGAAGACTTGCAGAAAACGTTTGACCTCTGTCATTGCCAACAAAGGGTATATAACAAAGTATTGAGATGAACTTTTGTTATTGACCAAATACTTATTTTCCACCATAATTTGCAAATAAATTCTTTAAAAATCAGACAATGTGATTTTCTGTTTTTTTTTCTCATTTTGTCTCTCATAGTTGAGGTAATACCTATGATGAAAATTACAGGCCTCTCTCATCTTTTTAAGTTGGAGAACTTGCACAATTGGTGACTGACTAAATACTTTTTTGCCCCACTGTACTTGAATTCACCAACTTTCTTTATGTCTACTCCTTGCATCTTCACTACACTCTCATCCCCATTCTCATTGATGCACATGTATTCTGTTTTGCTACTGCTCACCTTCATTCCTCTTCGTTCCAATGCATACCTCCATCCCTCCAAACCCAACTCAACCTCCTTTCTACTTTCACCACATATCACAATATCATCCACAAACATCATGTTCCATGGTGACTCTTGTCTCACTTCGTCCGTCAAGCTATCCATCACTATGGCAAACAAAAAAGGACTCATTATTATACCATAATATAAACATCATTATTGCCACACCAAATAAATATTTCATGGTTTATGTATTCAGTGGCCTATATATGAATGAATATTCAGTTATTTTTGCCAAAACATTTCACAGAAAAATGAATAATGAATGCATTCAATGACATCATTTGTTATTCAGATGATCCCGCAAAGAACATTCTGCATTCAACAGACAGCTGATCTCAGCACTTGTCCAACAAAATAAATTACAAGTATGTAGGTAATATATAACAACATCACAATTGTATGGCTGACTCTAAAACTGTACCTCAGTAGATACTCTGCTGTTCCTCTTGATTGACATCCCAGAGGATTGGTAAGGTTACTCATTGCCTCTCATCACCTCTCACCTTGCGCATCACCTCAAACCTCACGATCCTGTGGTCAATCAATCACACACAGCACTTAGACAGTTGTGAGATGTGTTTAAAATCACTGAAAATCAGTATTGAATCTAGATTCTTTTTTTTCCTTTTTTCTTTTTTTTGGGCAAGATGTTCCTATTTTTCAATTTTCTTCTAAGAAATCTAAAAATTCAGTGACCTCTCTGTGCACAGAGCTGCTATACCTCAGAAAATATTGTTAGAGCAGTTTCTTTTTTAAAACATCAGTTATGACATTGCATATTCTCACTAGTAATTGTATGATGGTCCATTGTAAAGTCATACTATTGATTATGCTTTTTAAGTATGCTTTTTATTTTCTAAATAATTTACAAATTTTTTTTAAACAAAATAACCAGAACTTTTCCATCGTGCTTTACTCAGGAAAGGAAATACTTTTTTTTTCTACTGAGCATGAGCATTACCTTCAGCATTTTTACATTAAAAAGCCCATGAGTCTTAGTACAATTTCATTATGACTGAGGAACTGAATGATTTTAATCATTGTGGTTTATTCAAGAGACTGAAGTTAATTTATTTTATTAGTTTTCCACAATTCTATTTTACAATAAGAGGTTGGTCATATTTTCACTTGATTGGTCTGATTATTCAATTTATTTTTTCCCCTTCTTCTTCTTTGCTTTAATGAGTCAAGTAGGTCTCCCAAAAATTATACACTAATGAGCAAAATAGGCTCCAGCTTGCCTGCGACCCTGTAGAAGGATAAAGCGTCTAGAGATAATGAGATGAGATGAGATGAGATGAGATGAGATGAGATGAGATGAGATGAGATGAGATGAGCAAAATACCTTTAGGGAACATACTGTATGTATTTTTAATGTTCAGGGGAAAAGGAAATTTACTGTTTTAATCTTAATAATAATCAATATACAGTGCAAAAAAAGGGAAAACAGTATCAACTGTAAAACTGTTGTTCTTCAGTAATATTCACATCTCTTACAGCCTTCACTGCTGGACACCTCTGGTGCTAAGAGCTAGTGAGCTATAGATTGTGCATTTGGTATTTTTCCCAATTCCTACTGTCCTCATGAACTCATTCTTTGGGGTTAAATCTTCATGTCAAGTGTAGGTGGAATTGGGATTAATTAAATTATAAATTATGTAATAATTGATAATTGAATTAATCAATTTATAATTAAAGATCAGTCTCATAAAATCTTAAATTATTAATCTTAATATTCACCGTGAATAGTTACATTCAAGATTAATGGTAGCTCTGCATTAGATGGGAAACCCAGTTGTATACAAAAGCTAAATTTGAAGGAAAAAGGAGTTCTAAATAGTTGACCTTGTGAATAAACAACAGGAACAAGTAAAATGTAATTCAATTTGATTAGCTTTTATTTGTCTACTACTCACTAATAATAATCTCACAAAATACATTCAATGTCAGGCAACGGTAATAACAAGGCACAACAATGGAACAATTACACCTGGGTTATAGGTTTGGGGCAGGAGAGAGAGAGAGAGAGAGAGAGAGAGAGAGAGAGAGAGAGAGAGAGATAGAAAAAGAGAATCCCTTGTGTGTGTGTGTGTGTGTGTGTGTGTGTGTGTGTGTGTGTGTGTGTGTGTGTGTGTGTGTGTGAGTGACTAGGGAAAGCCGATGCGTGCGTGCGTGTGTGTAGGTGTGTGTGTGTGTGTGTGTGTGTGTGTGTGGGCAGATGCTAACGACTAGCCACTCTAGCAATGCTTAAGCAAAATGGCGGTCAATGCCTAGATGTCATAAACTAGGTGACGTATCACAGGTAGCTCAATGAGGGAGGTACCAAAATGGCGTCGGGGAATATGGTGCCTGCAGGCCTAGTCGAGAACACAAGCCTACCAGCTAGCATATCACCCTGAGGTAGCTAGCAATGAGTTGCTAATGAGAATCTGGCCACGTTACAGCTGGATCCAAACACTGTACTTAACAACAATTTCCAACAGACTATCTAGGCAAAGAACTCAACGTGAGAGAGAGAGAGAGAGAGAGAGAGAGAGAGAGAGAGAGGAAGAGTAATAGGTGTTGGATGGAGAGGACTAGGCCTTGTAGCGGTCCAGCCTCAGAGCTTAAAATAACAAACTTGTCGCTGTGCTGCTAATCAGATAGGGAAGCTAGCAATGGAGTTAAGGAAAAAGACATAACATGCAAGATACCCTGTTTAACAAGTTCAAAGAAAAACAGAACCAAAACAAACAATAAAAGAAAAAAAAGAAAAAAAAACAAACACCTTCCGTGTCTGAGCGGGTATGCTAAGCAGCTCAAAGCTTAAACATGACCCTAACAACCATCTGAATAAGCTACAAATTACTAAAATTTGCCCAAGTGCCTACTTAATGCGATGGAAGTTCGTTCTCCGATGTCCGCGCTGAGGGTCGCGGTCCGAGGAGAGGAGGTTAGCGGCAAGTTGCGTCCAACCGCGGCTAAATGAAGCAGGGAGATGGAGGCCTAGCTGGTCCACGGTGCTTCGGGAGAAACCTCCGGTGATGCGTCGACGAGAAAAAGGCTGAGAGGAGCGAAGCTGTCCGCAAATGCCTCTTAGTGTGGAAAACTACTTAACTGTAGTTAAACTTTGCAAAGGTTTAGAATCAAAACCACTATATCACTGAAACCTAGCAGGTCGTTCAAAAGTTCGGCCGAAACTAATTTGAACAGGCTGTTCTCAGACAATAGCGGTTAGTCTCAACACTGTAGGTTGCATGCCTACAGTCTGTCCGACCACTCCAGTAGTCAGAACATGAGAGGGTGAATCGAGGCGCTCTCGATACAGTTAAAGCAGTTCCACTTTACGTCACATCCGGGTGGAGCGCGCAAGGAATTGTGGGATCGTTATGGGGCGCTGGCAAGTTACCAACATTCCCCCCTTGGCCATAGGCGCTGAAAGGAGTGATACCCTATGGGCACATGGTGTTTAGTCCGCGACCCACAGTCCCTAGTAATCCACAATGGTAGTTCCACAATGAGGTAGTTCCACAATGAGGTAGTTCCAAGGGTCCTTTCTGTGAAAAGTCTTTCAGACACAGTTCAACAGTTCAATACATTTCATACAGTCCATAAGATGCATAGGCACTTGGGCATGAAAGCATAGGCACTTGGACATGAAAACAATTACACTATGGCTACTTAACTACCTTCTACATACAACATTTCACACAGCAAACAAAGAAATAATCAAAACTCCATAAAAGAAAATGGAAGAGAGGGGTTAGTTAGCGTGCTAACAAGCCTACTCTTCAAGAAAGTTAGTGGAGGCCTTAGGCCTGATGGAGAATCGGAGAATGCCACGATCTAATTTCTCAGGTGCGTAGATCGTTTTGTCCAGTTTGCGGTGTAGTGTCAGTATGTACCTATGTAGAGTGATGGCTATGAAGACTGTGATAACCCAACCGCTAGCTAGAAATCCCAGCGCAATTCAGCTCATTAAAGATCCTTGATCGGATGAGGGGTTTGCGCGGTAATTCAAGAAAGTGGTAGCGATGCCAGTGGGCTTAAGATTGAATTGCACGGTTTTGGTCCCTTCCAGCAGTAGTTGTGCTTGGAGGGTGGAGTTTATCTCAAGTTCGTGACCTGGGAAGGCGTCGGGCATTTCTATCTCAGTCTCATACTGGTCAGCGCTAAGGTGATGGAGGGTGATGTCACCCACGTGAACAGTGGCTCTTAGTGGGACACTTAGGAGAGAGGTTTCGTTAGGGATCTTCATTCTAGTGGCAGTGTTATGTTGATCATATGATATCAGAATCTCAGTTTGGGGAGTGTTGATTAGCCACCGATTACCAGCTCTTTCTACTCTAGTTCCTATTCCTTCATCTTTAATGGACAATTTGCCTGCACACTTCTGATCGGGGACTTTTGTCAATCCACAGAGACGGTCTGTGGTGTCTCGGATAAAGGGATTGCTGGGGCAGACCCAGTGGATATCTTTGGTAGAGGTGCACATGTCTAAGTTAGGGATGAGGTAGATAGAGGGGTTGTCATCGTGATAGGCTATAGTGGGAGGTGTCTGCAAACATAAGTGTACGTCATTGTTCCAGAAACCTACATTAAGGACAGATTTGATTCTGTATATGTTTTGCCGTTCAATAACGGGGAGATTGAGGATGAAGCCTATTTCTAGGTTTTGAGGGTTCACAAAAATGGGAATAGCACTGCCAAGACTATAAGCCAGATGAATCTGTGATGAGTAAACGTTAGTCGTGGTAGTAGATCAGAGTATGCTGTCAACCATGCTGAGGGGTATCAAATATGGTGGAATTTTACCTCCACCCAGGGTGCTGAGAGAGCTACTTACTTCTCTCATCAGGTCCTGCATTAGGTCTCGGATTACTCGGACGTACTTGACTTCGCTTCTCATGATTGTCGCTAGCCTGTCTACGGCATGCACTGTGTTCTTGATTAATGTAGAATGCATGTTAACGGTTAGTATGGTTCCCTGCAGGGTTTTGCCTAGGCCCTGCAGCTCCTCCTGTTGAGTTAGTAGTCTACCCTGGATTTCTGGCATTTCTTCCTTAAGAATGTTCATTTCTCGTTTGACCGCGGTCAGGCTAACGGTGTTAATGGCAGAGAGGCCCATTGAGAACAGAGTGCCGATGGCGGATCCAGCAGTAAGTAGTCCTCCGAGGAACCGTTTAGGGCGTGTTTTGCCGCTGAGTTCCTCCTCAGTGACTATGAACTTCTGTAACTGTTCGAGCATGTGAACTGTGGTACGCTTGGCGTGTTCGATGTTGGACCCAATCTCGGAGTCAGGCCCAGTTTCGAGGTTTGTTTGTGTGGGCGACCTAAAATGCTTACGGTACACGTCCCAAGGATCGAGGCGGGTGTACACGCGCTGGGTGTGGACGCGGCAATTGGTGAGAAGCAGTCCTGGGGCATCTTGGAGAACGATGCCGCTCGGCGGACCTGGTTCCACTATGTTGCCAGCCAGTGTGGTCTGCAGGACTAGGAAGATGCCAAGGATCCAGAGAGGGGCCATTCTGTAACATACAGGAGTTTGTTATTCTGATTTGAGTGGTAACAGGGGTGGTTACTTATGGCCCTTTTCCACTACCCTTTTTCAGCTCACTTCAGCTCGCTTCAGCTCACTTCAGCCCGACACGGCTCGCGTTTCGACTACCAAAAACCAGCACGACTCAGCTCGCTTCAGCCCTGCTTAGCCCCTAAAACTCGCACCGTTTTGGAGTGGGGCTGAAGTGAGCCAAAGCGAGCCAAGTGAGGCTGGGGGCGTGAGCAGACACTCCCCTGTGCACTGATTGGTGAGGAGGAGTGTCCTCACATGCCCACACACGCCCCGCGAGCACGCTGGGATCTGTAAACACCGTAAACCCGGAAGAAGAATAATTACGAATTACGAGAATTTCTGAAGCCTTATGCGCCTCGCCTCATCTATACGCTCTTGCCAGTATCTGTTGGCGTTGTCGGTGACAACAAGCCACAGCACCAAGACCAGCAACACTAATCCATGTCCTCCATGTTTATTGTTTACTATTCGGGTCGTGAGACTACCGCTTAAAAGATCACTGAATCAGTGACATACAGAGCATCGTGGACGAGTTTGCGGAGCGCAAGGCTCGTCGTATGCCCTTCAAATAATGCGCGCAGTAGGCTATTGATGTTTTATTATGAGCCATGTACAGTATGTCGCCTAATGTTTTTTTGTTTCTGAGTTACATGTTCGTTTGAAGGACTTAATGTACAAAATAACATAGTTGCACCCCGTAGTGTTGAAATTGGTAAACACAGTGCATTCAGTGAGGTTTGCACCACCCTCCTTTTATTTCTGACTCTTCCTGTCACCGTTGCAACCTCTGAGCGCTCATTCGTATGCCCTTCAAATAATGTGCGCAGTAGGCTATTGATGTTTTATTATGAGCCATGTACAGTATCCTAATGTTTTTTGTTTCTGAGTTACATGTTCGTTTGAAGGACTTGATGTACTAAATAACATAGTTGCACCCGGTAGTGTTGAAATTGGTAAACACCGCAGTTGCGGACATTTTGTAGCCTAAAATGATGTTATGATAAGTTTTAATAAAGGGCCCGGTCATTTGCCCCGCCCCTGGCCCGGCTCTGACTTGTTCCGCCACTGTCACTGATGTCACTGTTTGCGCTGCTTAACGACATCACATGACGTCCACCCACTTTCGCTAACTCCACCCAATGTGTCCACCCACTTCCAGCCAGCACGGTTCAGCGCGGTTGTAGTCGAAATGCAACTCCAACAGCCCCGCTCAGCCCGACTCAGCTCGACTCGGCACGGCACGGCTCAGCCGCGTTTGTAGTGGAAAAGCGGCAATATACAGTGGTGCTTGAAAGTTTGTGAACCCTTTAGAATTTTCTATATTTCTGCATAAATAGGACCTAAAACAATATCAGATTTTCACACAAGTCCTAAAAGTAGATAAAGAGAACCCAGTTAAACAAATAAGACAAAAATATTATACTTGGTCATTTATGTATTGAGAAAAATGATTCAATATTACATATCTGTGAGTGGCAAAAGTATGTGAACCTTTGCTTTCAGTATTTGGTGTGACCCCCTTATGCAGCAATAACTGCAACTAAATATTTACGGTAACTGTTGATCAGTCCTGTACACCGGCTTGGATGAATTTTAGCCCATTCCTCTGTACAGAACAGCTTCAACTCTGGAATGTTGGTGGGTTTCCTCACATGAACTGTTCGCTTCAGGTCCTTCCACAACATTTTGATTGGATTAAGGTCAGGACTTTGACTTGGCCATTCCAAAACATTCACTTTATTCTTCTTTAACCATTCTTTGGTAGAACGACTTGTGTGCTTAGGGTCGTTGTCTTGCTGCATGACCCACCTTCTCTTGAGATTCAGTTCATGGACAGATGTCCTGACATTTTCCTTTAGAATTCGTTGGTCTCATCTCATCTCATCTCATCTCATTATCTCTAGCCGCTTTATCCGTCTACAGGGTTGCAGGCAAGCTGGAGCCTATCCCAGCTGACTATGGGCGAAAGGCGGGGTACACCCTGGACAAGTCGCCAGGTCATCACAGGGCTGACACATAGACACAGACAACCATTCACACTCACATTCACACCTACGGTCAATTTAGAGTCACCAGTTAACCTAACCTGCATGTCTTTGGACTGTGGGGGAAACCGGAGCACCCGGAGGAAACCCACGCGGACACGGGGAGAACATGCAAACTCCGCACAGAAAGGCCCTCGCCGGCCCCGGGGCTCGAACCCAGGACCTTCTTGCTGTGAGGTGAAGAATTCGCTGGTATAATTCAGAATTCATTGTTCCATCAATGATGGCAAGCCGTCCTGGCCCAGATGCAGCAAAACAGGCCCAAACCATGATACTACCACCACCATGTTTCACAGATGGGATAAGGTTCTTATGCTGGAATGCAGTGTTTTCCTTTCTCCAAACATAACGCTTCTCATTTAAACCAAAAAGTTCTATTTTGGTCTTATCTGTCCACAAAACATTTTTCTAATAGACTTCTGGCTTGTCCACGTGATCTTTAGCAAACTGCAGACGAGCAGCAATGTTACTTTTGGAGAGCGGTGGCTTTCTCCTTGCAACCCTGCCATGCACACCATTGTTGTTCAGTGTTCTCCTGATGGTGGACTCAGGAACATTAACATTAACCAATGTGAGAGAGGCCTTCAGTTGCTTACAAGTTACCCTGTGGTCCTTTGTGACCTTGCCGACTATTACATGCCTTGCTCTTGGAGTGATCTTTGTTGGTCAACCACTCCTGGGGAGGGTAACAATGGTCTTGAATTTCCTCCATTTGTACACAATCTGTCTGACTGTGTATTGGTGGAGTCCAAACTCTTTAGAGATGGTTTTGTAACCTTTTCCAGCCTGATGAGCATCAACAATGTTTTTTCTGAGGTCCTCAGGAATCTCCTTTGTTCGTGCCATGATACACTTCCACAACCATGTGTTGTGAAGATCAGACTTTGATAGATCCCTGTTCTTTAAATAAAACAGGGTGCCTACTCACACCTGATTGTCATCCCATTGATTTGAAAACACATGACTCTAATTTCATTTTCAAATTAACTGTTAATCCTAGAGGTTCACATACTTTTGCCACTCACAGATATGTAATATTGGATCATTTTCCTCAATAAATAAATGATCAAGTATAATATTTTTGTATCATTTGTTTAACTGGGTTCTCTTTATCTACTTTTACGACTTGTGTGAAAATCTGATGATGTTTTAGGTCATATTTATGCAAAAATATAGAAAACTCTAAAGGGTTCACAAACTTTCAAGCACCACTGTAGATGCACGCTTATGGATTGAGAGGCATGCAACTAAGTTGGGCAGGCTATAACTTATTGTTTGTCCACCCCCCTATGGAGTGTGGACTGCTCAAAGAGCTTTATTTGGTTGCTATGGACCCATCTATACGAAGGCGCCTGGCTGGGCTTCGAAGTTTTGATGCGGTAGGCGACGGGGGACAGTTTACCGACGATTTTGAAAGGACTGGACCAACGGGGTAAGAATTTTCTGGCTACTCCTACCGGTTTGGTGAAATTGAAGTATAGGACTCTGTCGCCTACTTCGTACTCACGGTGTGTCGCCTTTCTGTCGTAGTAAGCTTTCTGGCCTTTCACACTCTTTTCGAGATGTTCCTGGGCCCACGCAAACGTGGCCTGCAAGTGGCGTTGCAAGTCGGTGACGTACTGGTGTGCGGTGTACGCAGTGGCAACGCTTAGGTCCTCTGGTCGGTAGAGGAGGTGTAAGGGAAGAACCATTTCACGGCCAGTCATCATTTCGAACGGAGTGACTCTGGTGGTGCGGTGAGGAGTGGACCTAATGGCCATCAGCACCAGAGGGAGTTTGATGTCCCAATCTTTGCCATGGTGGCTGACATACTTGCGAAGCATGCTCACGATGGTTTGGTTGGCGCGTTCAACCTGACCGGAAGACTGAGGATGATACGCGATGTGGAATTTTGCCTCGACTCCAAGCATCTCCCACAACACTCTCATGACCTCTGCGGTGAAATGAGTACCTCGGTTGGAATCAATGGATAGGGGCAAGCCCCAACGGCTGAACACATGGTTCATAAGAAGGAGAGCGGTGGTGTCTGCGGTTTCGTTCGGGGAGGGCAAGCATTCCACCCACTTTGTGAACGCGCAAGTGACGGTCAGGAGGTACTTATTACCTCGAGCCGATTTCGGCACCGGTCCGACCCAGTCTATCTGGAGATTAGACCAGGGGAATGAGATGCCTTTGCTTTGCAGTGGGGCGCGGTTCAACGGTTGGGCTGGTCAGAATTGGCAGCAAATCAAGCACCCTTTGACATACTCGGTAACGTCCTGAATCATGAAGGGCCAATAGACAATCTTTTGGAGTGTCTGGTAGGTCGCCTGAGCATTCCTATGGCCCCCGCACGGGTTGTCGTGAGCGTACTGCAACATGACCCCCCTATGATCTGTGGGCACGACCCACCGGGGAGGTCCCTGGTTGCGTGGTGTGTACACCAGGAGTCCTTTCGCGAGTTTTAAGCCGTTTTTGAGATTGTGAAGGTGATTTAAGTCTCGGGACTGTTGCAACTCTTGTGGGGAAATTGGGAACGCCACGGGGTCCGCAAGGAACTTACGGATTTGGTGGATCACGGGATCCCTTTCCTGCATAGACACCAGGTCGGCGTCCTGGGGCAGTCGGCCGAGTTGCACTGTTCCTGCTTGGGGTACTGTGTCAGTTTGACCTGCTCTAGCCTGTCGGCGAGTAATCGCGGTTACGTTATGGCGTGGCGTCTCGGGAAGCCATGACGGCTGGAATTCCCAAAGGGGGCCGTCTACGGCTCCCACTTTGGTGAGGCCATCTGCCTCATCGTTACCGACTTTGTCAGGTCCTGGGACTTGAGAATGTCCCTTCACCTTCTTCCAGTAGATGCACATTCCCTGTTCGGTTACGAGTCGATCGCATGCTAGGAAGAGTTCGGAGTGTTTCACTTCCTTGCCCCTTGCGTTTTTCATGTCCTTCACCTTCCATGAGGGAAAGTGTGAGACGAAGCTATGCCTGGCATAGTTTGAATGAGAGCAGAGAACTAACTGCTTGATGTTCTCACGGGCAGCTTGTTGCAGGACAATGAGCACGGCTGCTACCGCCGCATATTGGCTAGTCTTAGCCCCGAGTCGGTGTTGGTATTTCCCTTGTATAGGGCCGTTCACCCATACGATACCAACACCGGCTTGGACTTTGCGTTCATGATGGAATGAGCATCCATCTATGTAAGCGGTGGGGAGGTCTTTGCAGACATTCTCGTCATAGTAGTAGTGGTCGGAGGGGAGAGCAGGTACGGTTGTTAGTTCGGTTTGATCCAGACTATTCTCGCAGTCGCAATGCTGGCATTCCGCCAGGCCTCGGCCAAGCGCCATCTTGTGGTTCTGGGCGTACTTCACCTCGACGTCATAGCCCTGTAATGCCATCATCCAAGCTGCGATGCGACTGTTCGAAACTCTTCCCTCTCTCAGCCTCTGGCTGTTCAAGAATGAGACCGGTTGATGATTGGTCTCTATCACCACCTTCTGGCCACCAATGTAACTGCGAAAGTGTTCAACGGCCCAGACCGTGGCCAGCAGGGCTTTTTCGCAGTCTGAGAATTTCAACTCCACAGCACTGAGGGGCCGACTGGCGTATGCTACGACACGGCGATCTTTGTCATGCTGCTGTGACAGTGCGGCGCTCAGGCAGTGGGTGGAGAAACTAGCCTCCAAGAAGAACGGTTTGTCTTTGTCGGGATATGCGAGGCAGGGCGCGGAGCAGAGCTTCTGCTTCATGCTCTTGAATGCGAGTTCTTGAGGGTCACTCCACTGGAAGGGTTTATCTTTTCGGAGGAGCTCGGTGAGCAGTCGTGCTATCTCCGCGTAGTCCTCGATGAACTGTCGGGAGTAGTTGCAGAACCCTAAGAAGCTCCTGAGTTCGGGTACGTTGGATGGGGCTTTGATGTCTTGGATAGCCCGCACCCTCCCCGACTGGGGTTCAATGCCATCTGGCCCGACGCACAGCCCAACATATTCGACTTTGGTGCGACACCACTGCCCTTTGGTGACAGAGAGCTTCGCTCCTGCTCTGGACAGCTGAGACAGAACGTGGCGTATCTCTTCGAGGTGTGCATCAAAAGTCTGTGACCTAATGAGGATGTCATCGACATAGATCAAGTTGCCACAAGCTGCGGCATCGCTTATTGCCTTATGCAAGATGTTGTTGAATTCAGCGGGGGAGTTCGCGTAGCCGAACAGACATCGGTTGAAAGTTAGCTGGCGGTTCCCAAAGGAAAAGGGCAGCTTGTGCTGGTCAGCTGGATCCACGCGCATGGTCCAGAATCCACTCGCCATGTCGGCGGTGGAGAAGAACTTTGCACCCTTCACCTTGGCAAGTTCTTGATCCAGATGGATCATGGGCCATCTTGACAAGGGCACTTGCTTGTTCAGCTGTCTATAGTCAATGGTGAGGCGCCACTTGCCGTTCGGTTTCAGCACCGGCCACAAGGGGGAGTTGTAAGTCGAGTTACACTCGCGAATGATCTGCTTTTCCAGCAGAGTGTCCAGTGTTTCTTGTATTGAGTTGTATGCGGCTAACGGGATTTTGTATTGCCGCACGAACGTCGGTGGAGCGTTCGGATCTGTTGGGATTCGGACGGTGTGGATGTCTGTGACTCCACAGTCATTGGAATCTCGCGCCCAGATCGCCTTGAAGTTGTAGAACAGTTCACGGAGCTGTCGTCTCTGGGCGTCCATGGTCAGGCTGTCAGCTTTCACCAGCTGTTGTTGAACTTCTTGTTCGAAGCCTGGGTACGGTTCACCTAAAGCTGAATCAACGACCTCAGTTGCAGGGGTGACGTTGCTCGATTGCGTGGCAAGAGCGTACACCAGCATGTGTTTCGGGGTGTCAGTTTTGGTCATGACTATGCGCTCATCGCGAAGCATGTCGTGGGGTTCGACGTGGATCATGTGGAAAGGAAGAGTAACCCAGAGAGGTTCCACTGGATCGGAATGAGTGTCCGGCGTTGGCAGCTCACCGATGACTGGAATGGTGAGTTCAAAGTCATGGAATGCCTGGTCTATCAGAAGGCCTAAAGGCCGATGGGCAGGGATGTGGCTGGCAAGTTACCAACACAAGCTTTGACACTTTTAATTCAGGGCTTTTCTGTCATGCTCCGCCCCAGACATCTGCTCCTGAACTTGTGGATCTTCCATGTCAGCTCCAATCCGGATCCAGGACGAGAATTTCACCCTACCTACTTCCTGGTTCAGTGAGCGCTCACCTGCATTCACTTCCTGATCATCACTGCTGCCTTTTTAAATGCCGTTCTCAGGCACAGACAGTGCCAGAACGTCTCATATGTAGACTAGCCGTTTTTTGCCTCAAGAGTTTTTTTCATGTTTTTTCCTCTCAAGTGTTTTTTCATGTCTTTGCCTCCCTCATTTTTCAAGTCAAGTTTCATATTTTCTTTTTATGCTAGACTATTTTCATTATTGTTTCTTAATCAAGTTTTGTTTACATTTGTGCCATGCCTTTTTCTGGATTAAACCTACTACGCTTCTTGGATCACTGTCTGTGTGCGTGTTCTGCTTTTGGGTCCTAATTCCCCACACCTCCATCAATCTTAACAGTACATTCTGGCCAGCATGGATCCAGCAGAATTCGGTCATCTGAGAACGGCCGTCCAACAACAAGGGACTCTCCTCGGGACCCATCAACAAGACCTACGACAAGTCAATCAGAACCTCGCCACCTTGTCCGACTCACTCAACTTCCTCACCACGCAGATGCAGCATTATCAAGCCGTGCCTACCCCTGCCCAGCCATCTCTGACTCCAGCTCCCGCCATTGCCTTTCTCTGTGAGCCAAGACTTCCAGCGCCTCAACCCTATGATGGAGAACCAGGTACTTGCAGATCTTTCTTGTCTCAATGTTCATTAATCCTAGAGCTGCAACCTCTGGCCTTCCCCACAGAACGCTTCTGGGTAGCATATACCATCACACTCCTCACCAGCAAGGCCAGAGAGTGGGGAACAGTGGTCTGGGACACCGATCCACATTTCTGCTCCAACTTCAAAGATTTCTCCGAGGAGATGAGGCAAACTTTCGACTGCTCTTTGTCCGGCCGGGAGGTGGCAAGAGAATTCATGGAGCTGCAGCAGGGGTCCCGGTCTACCTCAGATTATGCCATCGAGTTCTGGACATTGGCAGCATTGTGCGGTTGGAATGAGACTGCCCAGGTCGACGTGTTCCTGCACGGCTTGTCCAACACCATTAAGGATGAGCTGGTATCGCGGGAACTGCCGTCGGACCTCTCCGGCCTCATGGACCTCGCCAACTGTATCGACACCCGTATCCGGCAATGGAAGAGAGAGAAGACTCACCCCAGCTTCACCTCCTCTCCATCTCCCGCCTCGTCCGTCGAACACATGCAGGTAGACCGGGTTTGGGTGTCAGCGGAAGAATGACAGTGCTGGCGGAGCACAGGGGCCTGCTTCTAATGCGATCAGCTGGGACACATCTGCCAAGCCTGCCCGTTAAAAGGACGAGCCCACCAGTGAATTGAGGGGCCCTGGTGGGCAACACTCGAAACCAGCCCCCGGCTGATCAACCGTTACTCCCTGTCATCATCATCCTCGACAACCAGCATCACCACCTCCAGGCCCTCGTCGACTCAGGGCGGACAGGAACCTGATCTGCTCTGCCGCCACCAAGCATCTGGGAATCCGGCTACTCACTCTCAACGTTCCTCTCACCGTCCTGACACTCAATGGCACCAGCTTGACCACCATCACCCACCTCACTGCCCTGCTCACCCTGAGGATTTCCGGTAATCATTCTGAAACCATCCAAATTCACGTCATGAACGACCCCCACGCACCCATCGTTCTAGGATTACCTTGATTAATGCAGCACAACCCCCACCTAAACTGGGGCGAAACACTGTCTTAGGCTGGAGCCAGTCTTGCCTAGCTTCCTGCCTGAACTCCGCTCTGCCTCCCACCAAGCCAACTCAGCCTTCAGCCCCCAAGTTTCCCGACCTCTCTCACATGCCTCCGGAATACCTGGACCTAAAGCTTGTCTTCAGTAAGACTCGAGCAGTGTCCCTCCCTCCTCATAGACCCTATGACTGTGGAATCGACCTGCCCGGGACGGCGCCACCCAAAGGACAACTCTACTCTCTCCCGTCGAAAGGCAAGCCATGAAGAAGTATATTTCCAATTCCTTGGCAGCTGGGATCATCTGCCCTTCCTCCTCCTCAGCAGGGACAGGATTCTTCTTCGTAGAAAAAAAGACAAGTCACTCCACCCCTGCATTGATTATCAAGGCCTCAATGCCATCACGGTCAAGAACCGCTACCCACTACCGCTCATGACCACAGCCTTTGAACTACTCCAGGGAGCCAAGGTATTTACCAAGCTGGATCTATGTAATGCTTACCATCTTGTCAGGATCAGGGAGGGAGACGAGTGAAAGACAGCCTTTAACACCACCATGGGTCACTACGAGTACCTCGTAGTCCCCTTCGGCCTGACCAATGCTCCTGCAGTCTTCCAGGCACTCGTGAATGACGTCTTAAGGGACTATCTCAACATCTTCATTTTTGTGTACCTGGATGACATCCTGATCTTCTCCCGCTCCCATGAAGAACATCGGGGTCACATCCAGCAGGTCCTCCAGAGCCTGGTAGAGAACAAGCTGTTTGTCAAGGCAGAAAAAAGTGAGTTCCACCAGAGCTCCATCTAGTTTCTGGGGGTTCATCATCTCCCCAGCGAGGATCCAGATGGACCCCCTCAAGCTTGAGACAGTCGCTGACTGGCCCACCCCATCCTCGCGGCGAGAGCACCAGCATTTCCTGGGATTCGCTCATTTCTACAGGCGCTTCATCTGCAACTTCAGCACGGTGGCCGGACCTGTCACGGTGTTGACCTCGATCAAGAGCCCATTCAAGTGGGGGGAGGAAGCAGAGAAAGCCTTCTCCATGCTCAAACACAAGTTCACCACAGCACCCATCTTCACCATACCTGACCCGGCCAAGCAGTTCATTGTGGAAGTCGACGCTTCCGAGTCTGGGGTCAGAGCCGTTCTCTCCCAGAGGGCCAATGACAACAAGGTCCACCCCTGCTCCTTCTTCTCTCACCAGCTGTCCCCTGCTGAGTGGAACTAAGACATCGGTGACAGAGAGCTGTTGGCCGTCAAGCTGGCCTTGGAAGAGTGGAGATACTGGCTCGAGGGGTCAGATCTCCCCTTCATTGTCTGGACCAACCACAAAAATCTAGAATACCTCAAGTCCGCCAAATGTCTCAACTCATGTCAAACCCGATGGCCTCTCTTCTTCTCCCGATTACGGTTCACGCTCTCCTACCACCAGGCTCCAAGAACAGCAAACCTGACGTCCTGTCCAGGATATTCTCTTCCTGCCAGGAGGAGCCTAGAATGCCCAAAACCATCCTCCCTCCATGCTGTCTGGTGGGGGCCGTCCTACTTGAGGTAGAGGCGTTACTGCAGAAGGCCCTGGAGCAGGACCCCGGGGCTGGTAACTCCAGCAATATGCCACGTAACCATCTGTTTGTTCCCTGTTCTGTGCAAACCCAGGTGCTGCAGTGGGGTCATGGCTTTAAATTGGCTTGTCACCCAGTGGCTGCTCAAACCCTGGCACTCATTCAACAACGCTTCTGGTGGCCATCGATCAAGGAAGACGTCCAGGAGTTCGTGGCAGCCTTCGACATGTGTGCCTGGAACAAGACAGCCAATTGACCCCCTGCCGGCTTGCTGAGACCCCTCCCGACTCCTCATCGACCCTGGTCACACATCGCCCTGGACTTCGTCACAGGACTCCCCAACTCAGGTGGCAACACATGCATTCTCACAGTCAGTCATTGACTGTTTCTCTAAGTCAGTCCACTTCTGCCCAAGCTTCCCACAGCTAAAGAAACTGCTGAACTACTCATCCTCCACATCTTCCGCATACACGGACTCCCCTCTGACATCATCTCCGACTGGGGTCCTCAATTCACTGCGCAGTTCTGGAGGGCCTTCTGCAAACTCATTGGGGCCACCTGTAGTCTCTCATCAGGATTCCACCCTCAAACCAACAACCAGGCGGAACGGGCAAATCAAGACTTGGAAGCGGCACTCAGATGCATAGCATCCAGGGATGCCAGTTCTTGGAGTAAGTACCTACCTTGGGTTGAATATGCTCACAACACTCTGCCTTCATCTGCCACAGGTCTCTTGCCCTTCCAGTGCTCCCTAGGCTACCAACCACCACTCTTCCCCAACCAAGAGGAGGAGGTCACCGTACCCTCAGCCCAGACCTTCATATGCCACTGCAGGAGGATGTGGGCATTGGCATGGAGAAGACTCCTACACTCCACCTAGCATCCAAAAGGCAGGCTGACAAACGCTGCTCTAAGGCGCCCACCTACCGGGTGGGGCAGCGAGTCATGCTCTCCACACACCATCTGCCTCTCAGAACCGTCTCCCACAAGCTGGCTCCCAGATACATAGGACCCTTCCTCGTCAGTAAGGTAATCAATCCATGTTCCGTCAAACTGGCATTACCACTCACCATGCGACGCATCCACCCCATGTTCCATGTATCATAGTTGAAACCTCTGGTCTCCAGTTCTCACCCAACAAGAAGCCTTACTTTATAAGCCACAGTAGGTTGTACAACAGATGGCTTAAAATAAATTCACTCCCTGTAAAATCACAAAGCCTATAAATATAGTATTCTTATCACATAAAATTGTCCAAAGATACAAAAAAGAGAGAGAATTACAATTAATTGTTTTAATTTTGTTCTTCATGCCTTTGTTATTGCTTATTGCACTGACAACCATAATTTGAGCACATGTGGGCTTCTTACTCAGAACTAATAAGACCAATGCAAGTGCAACCACAGCACTGTTCTAAGATATGGGTGTGACTTTTGGCTTCTCTAACGTTTGGCTTCTAAAGCTTTTTAAATGTACAACCCCGATTCCAAAAAAGTTGGGACAAAGTACAAATTGTAAATAAAAATGGAATGCAATGATGTGGAAGTTTCAAAATTCCATATTTTATTCAGAATAGAACATAGATGACATATCAAATGTTTAAACTGAGAAAATGTATCATTTAAAGAGAAAAATTAGGTGATTTTAAATTTCATGACAACAACACATCTCAAAAAAGTTGGGACAAGGCCATGTTTACCACTGTGAGACATCCCCTTTTCTCTTTACAACAGTCTGTAAACATCTGGGGACTGAGGAGACAAGTTGCTCAAGTTTAGGGATAGGAATGTTAACCCATTCTTGTCTAATGTAGGATTCTAGTTGCTCAACTGTCTTAGGTCTTTTTTGTCGTATCTTCCGTTTTATGATGTGCCAAATGTTTTCTATGGGTGAAAGATCTGGACTGCAGGCTGGCCAGTTCAGTACCTGGACCCTTCTTCTATGCAGCCATGATGCTGTAATTGATGCAGTATGTGGTTTGGCATTGTCATGCTGGAAAATGCAAGGTCTTCCCTGAAAGAGACGTCATCTGGATGGGAGCATATGTTGCTCTAGAACCTGGATATACCTTTCAGCATTGATGGTGTCTTTCCAGATGTGTAAGCTGCCCATGCCACACGCACTAATGCAACCCCATACCATCAGAGATGCAGGCTTCTGAACTGAGCGCTGATAACAACTTGGGTCATCCTTCTCCTCTTTAGTCCGAATGACACGGCGTCCCTGATTTCCATAAAGAACTTCAAATTTTGATTCATCTGACCACAGAACAGTTTTCCACTTTGCCACAGTCCATTCTAAATGAGCCTTGGCCCAGAGAAGACATCTGCGCTTCTGGATCATGTTTAGATACAGCTTCTTCTTTGAACTATAGAGTTTTAGCTGGCAATGTCAGATGGCACGGTGAATTGTGTTCACAGATAATGTTCTCTGGAAATATTCCTGAGCCCATTTTGTGATTTCCAATATAGAAGCATGCCTGTATGTGATGCAGTGCCGTCTAAGGGCCCGAAGATCATGGGCGCCCAGTATGGTTTTCCGGCCTTGACCCTTACGCACAGAGATTCTTCCAGATTCTTTGAATCTTTTGATGATATTATGCACTGTAGATGATGATATGTTCAAACTCTTTGCAATTTTACACTGTCGAACTCCTTTCTGATATTGCTCCACTATTTGTCAGCGCAGAATTAGGGGGATTAGTGATCCTCTTCCCATCTTTACTTCTGAGAGCCGCTGCCACTCCAAGATGCTCTTTTTATACCCAGTCATGTTAATGACCTATTGCCAATTGACCTAATGAGTTGCAATTTGGTCCGCCAGCTGTTCCTTCTTTGTACCTTTAACTTTTCCAGCCTCTTATTGCCCCTGTCCCAACTTTTTTGAGATGTGTTGCTATCATGAAATTTCAAATGAGCCAATATTTGGCAGGAAATTTCAAAATGTCTCACTTTCAACATTTGATATGTTGTCTATGTTCTACTGTGAATACAATATCAGTTTTTGAGATTTGTAAATTATTGCATTTCATTTTTATTTACAATTTGTACTTTGTCCCAACTTTTTTGGAATCGGGGTTGTATATCAAAAACAATCATAGTCATGATCTCACTAAACCTGAGTTTACCATTGTACTGCAATAAAATAATTTTTTTTCTCTGTCTTCATATTGCTCTGCTGTCCTCGCTGAACTGGGAAGGCGTGGACTATCATTCATTTGGTTTTGAGTGTGTAAAGCCAAAGATTAAAGTCTTATGAAGAACATTATACAAAATATAGTATTGTAGCCATTTAACATGAAGTCTGTCACATCCACTTCATTGTCTGCCCTGCTGCCAAGAGATTTAATTGCATTTACATTTATGGGACTTGGAAGTTGCACTTCTCCAAAGCCACTTACAGAAGTTAATTAAGATTGATGTTTCGACTCCAGCTACACTCTAACTGTGGGTGCGTTCAAAATGGGGAAAATGCAGCCTCAGGAGGATGTCTAACAAGACACCAAGGCATCAAGGACCATTTGAAACTGATCAAATTCTCATTTTCTGTCTAGCCATACATCTGTGCAGCACCTCAATCAAGCAACAGAAAAAGGGTTTTTTTTAATTATTTTAAATTAAAAAATAAAAATAAATAAAAAATTAAAAAGATGGTGGACCAAATTCACAGAACTGTGAGTTTGTATACAAATAAAAGTTTTGGGGAGTTGTTCACTTAAATTTTTTGAAAAGTTACTGAGAAATAAACATTGTACTGTCTTATAACCCCATGACTGTAACAAAATAAATTTGTTTGATATGATTTGTGTGGCATCTGTTAGCCAACTAGCTTACTTGTTGATTTATTTCCATGGCATGCTGATGTCACACATAACCATAAATGCTATTGTGGTATTTTCCCTGTGGGTGGGTGGAGCACAGAGGACGGCAGGACAGAGATCAGGTGAAACAAGGCTTTTATTGCCACACTTTTCAGTTCGCATAGAGACACACACATATATCAGCGTCTCGTCCAGGGATGAGCTCCTTCTGCTCTCGCTCTCCCTCCTGATATAGGGCGCAGTCACTGGGAAGACACACAAACACAGGTTAATTGCTCTCAGGTGACGTGATTCTGCCACTTACCTTCCCTGACTCCGCCCTCCTGTCACAGACCGGCGCTTGACCACGCCACATACCCCCACCGCCCGACTCAGGCCGGGCAGCTGTCCGGCCTGCAGCCGACTCCCCCCCCCCTTGACGGGAGAGGAAGTCCGCCACGACCATCTGCACCCCCGGCCTGTGGACCACCTTGAAATTAAAGGGTTGGAGCGCCAGATACCAACGGGTGATCCGCGTGTTGGCATCTTTCATGCGGTGGAGCCACTGGAGGGGCGCGTGGTCCGAACAGAGGGTGAAAGGGCGCCCCAGCAGGTAGTACCGGAGGGCGAGAACCGCCCACTTGATGGCCAGACACTCTTTCTCTATGGTGCTGTAGCGCCCCTCATGCACCGACAGCTTCCTGCTGATATACAGGACAGGGCGGTCCTCCCCTTCCACCTCCTGGGACAAAACCGCCCCCAGCCCTCTGTCCGACGCATCGGTCTGCAACATAAAAGGGAGGGAAAAGTCAGGGGAGTGTAGAAGTGGCCCCCCACACAGTGCAGCCTTTACCTCTGAGAAAGCCCGCTGGCACTGCTCCGTCCACTGGACCGGATCTGGTGCCCCCTTTTTAGTGAGATCAGTCAGCGGGCTGGTGACGTCTGAATAATTAGGTATAAACCTGCGATAATAGCCAGCCAGCCCCAGGAACTGTCTCACCCCCTTTTTGGTCTTGGGCCTCGGGCAGGCCGCAATTGCTGCCGTCTTATTAATTTGGGGACGCACCTGCCCGTTGCCCAAGTGGAAGCCCAGATACCGTACTTCCACCCGCCCAATCGCACATTTCTTTGGGTTGGCTGTGAGCCCCGCTCGCCTCAGCGACCTAAGGACGGCCCTCAGATGTTCGAGGTGCCGCTGCCAGTCATTGCTATAGATGATTATGTCATCTAAATATGCTGCCGCATACGTGGCGTGAGGGCGGAGGACTCTGTCCATCAGCCGCTGAAACGTCGCGGGCGCCCCAAACAGCCCAAACGGAAGGGTGACGAATTGGTGTAAACCAAACGGTGTGGAAAAGGCCGTTTTTTCTCAGGATAGTGGAGTCAAGGGGATCTGCCAATATCCCTTCGTCAAATCCAGTGTCGAATAAAAGCGAGCAGTGCCGAGTCGATCGAGCAACTCATCAATACGAGGCATTGGGTACGCGTCGAATTTAGACACCGCGTTGACTTTTCTATAGTCCACACAGAACCGGACCGACCCGTCGGCCTTGGGTACCAAGACCACCGGGCTGCTCCAGTCACTGTAGGACTTCTCGACGATGCCCATTTCGAGCATGGTCTGAAGTTCTTCCCGAACCACCTTTTTTTTGTGTTCGGGTAGCCTGTAAGGGCGGCTACGCACTACCACCCCCGGGGGCGTCTCTATGTGGTGCTCTATGAGGTTAGTGCGACCGGGCAGGGGCGAGAACACATCCGAAAACTCGGTCTGCAACTGGGCGACCTCCGTGAGTTGGGTCAGGGAGAGGTGGTCTCCACAGGGGACCGGAGAGGTACGTGATACCAATGTCCCTTTTTGAACCTCCGGCCCCAGCTCCGCCTTCTCCGGAACTACCGACACCAATGCCACGGGGACCTCCTCGTTCCAGAGTTTAAGCAGGTTGAGGTGGTAAATCTGTAGCGCCCCACCCCTGTCCGTTCGCCTCACCTCATAGTCGACATCCCCGACTCGCCGTGTGACCTCAAAGGGTCCTTGCCACTTGGCGATCAATTTGGAGCTCGACGTGGGGAACAGTACGAGTACCTTATCTCCCGGAGTGAACTCTCTAAGGCGTGTACCCTTGTTGTACAGGCGGGCTTGCCGTTCCTGGGCCTGCCGCAAATTCTCCTGAGTTAGGTGGGTGAGCGTGTGGAGTTTTGCGCGCAGGTCCATAACGTACTGAATTTCGTTCTTACTTTGTGAAGGTCCCTCCTCCCAATTTTCCCGCAGCACGTCCAGGATGCTGCGCGGCTTACGCCCATATAATAATTCGAACGGGGAGAACCCCGTGGAGGCTTGGGGGACCTCTCGCACTGAGAACAGCAAGGGTTCGAGCCACTTATCCCAATTAGTGCGTCCTCACTTACGAATTTCTTAATAATATTTTTGAGGGTGCGGTTGAATCGTTCTACTAAACCGTCCGTTTGTGGGTGATACACGCTGGTGCGGATCGGCTTAATCCCCAATAACCCATCCAGTTCGCGCAGTGTTCGTGACATAAACGTAGTGCCTTGATCAGTCAGAATCTCTTTCGGGATTCCAACTTGGGAGATGACGCAGAAGAGCGCCTCTGCAATACTGCGTGCTGAGATATTGCGCAGAGGCACGGCTTCCGGGTATCGCGTTGCATAGTCCACCAGAACTAATATAAAGCGGTACCCTCGTGCTGACCGATCTAATGGCCTGACGAGATCCATCCCAATTCTCTCAAACGGGGTCTCGATTAACGGTAGAGGGCGCAAAGGCGCTTTTGGAATGGCCGCTGGGTTTACTAACTGGCATTCGCGGCATGCCGTACACCACCTACGGACATCGCCGCGAATCCCCGGCCAATAGAATCGGGCCATTATTCGGGCTAGTGTTTTATCCTGCCCCAAGTGTCCAGCCATGGGATTAAAGTGAGCCGCCTGGAATACCAATTCCCGGCGGCTTTTCGGAATTAAAAGCTGCGTGACTCACTCTTTAGTTTGAGTGTCCTGCATCACTCGGTATAATCTATCCTTCATAATCGCGAAGTAGGGGAAGGACGGGGTGGCGTTCGGCGGGAGCATTTGACCATCGATTACTCTCACTTGGTCAAACGCATGCCGCAGAGTCTCGTCTCGCGACTGCTCTAATGGGAAATCTGCGAGGGATTCCCCAATAGAGAGAGGAGGAGCCGGCGGCTCCTCACTCTGACGCGGAGATGACGTAGACGGCTCTGTGACAGCTGCTCCCACCAAAGCGACACCGGGACCTCCTCCTGTCAAATGGCAGGACCCACTCTCTACTAGGCATGTCATTAAACCCCGAAATCCCGGCCAATCAGTCCCCAAAATTAACGAGTGGGTAAGGCGAGGATTAACCGCCGCCTTCACTATAAATTTTTCCCCTCTGAAAATAATGTGGACCGACACCAAAGGGTAGCTGTGAACATCCCCGTGCACACATAACACCTTCACCCCTTGTGCTCCCCCCAATGCCTCGTTTTGAACCAGACTTTGGCGAATTGAGGTCTGATTACAACCAGAATCCACCAACGCCTGATATGTAGCCCCTTGGATACTCACCGGTATGCGATACGCTCCGGCCCGATCGAGGGCGGCCTCTGGCGCGTCGGGGATCCGAACCACCGCGCCCACTTCCATTGCTGTGCACTGCTGTTGAAGGTGGCCCGGGTCCCCGCAGCGCCAGCAAACCGGCCCGGGCTTTCCCTCTGCACCGGTGATCTGGGGCTCACTCACCTGAGGTGGGGGAGAGACAGACACAGAAGGGAGAAACAGGAGGGCACCGCGGGTGCGGTGGGCCGGCTGGGGTGGTGCCGGCCCCCGCCTCCGCGGTGGGGGAATGGGGCGAGGACGGGACACAGAAGGAGAGGGGGAGAGAGAGAGAGAGATGAGGAAAGAAGAGACGATGCCATCTGCTGTCCTGCCGCTGGGACAGCCACCAGATGATCCTCCGCCAGCTCGACTGCCTGATCCAGCGACGCCGGGCGGTGGCACTGGACCCACTCCGCGGTTCCGGCTGGTAAGCGGCCGATGAACTGTTCCAGTACCACCTGGTCGACGACTCCCTCGGCGTCGCAATTGTTGGCCCTCAGCCACCGCCAGCAGGCGTCCCGGAGCTGCTGGCTGAACGCGAACGGCTGGCCGACTTCCTCCAGTCGCAGCGCGCGGAAGCGCTGGCGTTGTTGCTCCGGTGTGCGCCCCACGCGCTGGAGGACGGCCCGGCGGAGGTCCGCGTAGGCCAGCCGGCGGTCGGCGGGGAGCTGTAGCGCGGCCAGCTATGCCTCTCCCGTGAGCAGGGGGAGGAGGCGCGCCATGCGCTGCTCCATCGGCCACCCCGAGGCTTCGGCGACCTGTTCAAACAACGTGATGAACGCCTTGGGGTCGTCCTGTGGGCCCATCTTGGTGACAATGAGGGGAGACGGGCCCGCGGCCGGAGCGCTGGTGGACCCCGCCGACGTGAGGAGATGCCGGAACGCCTCGCGATCTTCCTGCTGGGCCAGCACCAGGGCTTCGAAGCGCCGCTCCTGCTCCTTTCGGAGCGTGATGAGCGCCTGGTGCTGGCTTTGCTGAGCCGTGGCGAGGGCGTGGACCAGATCGGCGAACGGGGAGGATTCCATGGGGCTGCTGGTTTGGTGCTCCACGATCCCGGGTTTCGGCACCACTGTGGTATTTTCCCTGTGGGTGGGTGGAGCACAGAGGACCACAGGACAGAGATCAGGTGAAACAAGGCTTTTATTGCCACACTTTTCAGTCTAACAAAATCGGACGCATAGAGACACACATATATCAGCGTCTCGTCCAGGGATGAGCTCCTTCTGCTCTCGCTCTCCCTCCTGATATAGGGCGCAGTCACTGGGAAGACACACAAACACAGGTTAATTGCTCTCAGGTGACGTGATTCTGCCACTTACCTTCCCTGACTCCGCCCTCCTGTCACAGACCGGCGCTTGACCACGCCCCCGCTGCCACAGCTATCCTAAAAGTTCACTGAAACAAACGTCCTTAGAAGATGCTTTCTGTCAAAAGTCTTGCCTTATGAGACACCCATTTACAAGGGTTAGTCAAAATTATGTTAACACTTAAATGGTAGAAACCATTTATTCACAAACCATACATCATATGTGCAAGATGATTTATAGGACGGTCTCAACCTGTTCGCCATTGTGTTCAACACACAAAAACCAGCAAGCAATAGTCCCATTTTATCTGTCACCCATGTTGTACATCTATCTGCAGAAGAAAAATAATCCATTAGTGTTAACATAATTTTGACTAACCGTGTATTACAGCAGTGAGGCAACAAGGCAGCAACCTTCTGTTTCAAATGCAGCCTATAATTAAACCTGATTAAATTGTTTCAATTATGCAGTTCGGCTTCTTGCAAGTTATCACTAGGCAACCCAAAATTAGTTATGACTGCCCACACACGGCCAACAAAATCTCAAGGACCATTGTTTGCTGGATATTGCAGAGTAAACTGGGTAGCAGAACTAACTAGCTTGGTACACGTTTCTCTTCTAAAATAGGGTAGGGTCATACAGTGTTTTTATTCAAAATTAGAAAAGCTTAATGCTACATTCTGACAGAAAAGAGTGTATGCACATTTAAACAGTGTCCTTTGCCTTCTTGTGAGACCATTGCTAACTCCCCTAACAACAGAGACAAATTTAAAATATTTATTTAAATGTAAAGTTCACCTCTGGTTGTTGTCGAGAAATGCATTTTTATTCAGCATTTCTCATCTCATCTCATTATCTCTAGCCGCTTTATCCTTCTACAGGGTCGCAGGCAAGCTGGAGCCTATCCCAGCTGACTACGGGCGAAAGGCGGGGTACACCCTGGACAAGTCGCCAGGTCATCACAGGGCTGACACATAGACACAGACAACCATTCACACTCACATTCACACCTACGGTCAATTTAGAGTCACCAGTTAACCTAACCTGCATGTCTTTGGACTGTGGGGGAAACCGGAGCACCCGGAGGAAACCCACGCGGACACGGGGAGAACATGCAAACTCCACACAGAAAGGCCCTCGCCGGCCCCAGGGCTCGAACCCAGGACCTTCTTGCTGTGAGGCGACAGCGCTAACCACTACACCACCGTGCCTCCCTTCAGCATTTCTAATGGCTTTAATTTTATTTATTTTAATTCAGTGTAATTATTTTACACTGTCAGGCCTTTAGGGAAACTCTTATTTCTTTTATTTTATCTTCACAGATGTCAAATGTTCACTGCTTTTCTTTGTTGTCCAATTCAGGTTTTTTTTCATAGTCTAATTATATATGTCAAAATCTATGTGAGTGAAGTGGCTGAGAGTTAGAAGAGGAAAAAAAGACACTAGCACCAGCAGATTTCTTAATAGTAACTCTCTGAAGGGGCAAATGTCAACTACAATAGACAACAAACTCTGGGACTTGTGTATACTGAGTACAGTAACGCATACCTGCTGCTAATGAATATCAGACCAAGCTTACTAGAATTTTTGGCACATACCCTCATAAAATATAATCCCTGCATAATATTTAGTCAATGTACAACCTATCACCATTGGGACGTTGTTGAAAAGTTAATATAAAACAAACATTTTTTTTGTAAGTTAAGCTTTTTTCAGTCTTTATTCGAACAAGGAACAGATGTAAAATCTGGCTGATGAATTGAAACCATGTGAAACAACTCTCACAGTCTTGTTCCAATAAATATTCCTTTCAACACATTAAATGTGACTTGGGCAACAAAAAAGTAGCATATAGTAAACTGAAGTTACATGACAATGCATTGACAATCAGCCTCATCATCAATAGGGTTAAGGGAAGGTGCTGGTGGTGGATCTCCACTGAATGAATTTGTGTCCTGTGTTTACACCTGCAATAATTCATTTGCACTATTTTCTGATAGCTCTCACTGCAGAATTGAGTGTAAATATGGCAAGGGAACATTTTTAGCTTTGGACATACTCAAGTTGAAATAGTTATAACCTCCATTTTAGTCCTTTGTGAAAATTCAGTGGCATTACAATATTTATGTTTACAGTATTTACAGTGGTGTTTGAACGTTTGTGAACCCTTTAGAATTTTCTATATTTCTGCATAAATATGACCTAAAACATCATCAGATTTTCATACAAATCCTAAAAGTAGATAAAGAGAACCCAGTTAAACAAATGAGACAAAAATATTGTGTGACCCCCTTGTGCAGCAATAACTGCAACTAAACATTTCCGCTAACTGTCGATCAGTCCTGCACACCAGCTTGAAGGAATTTTAGCCCATTCCTCCGTACAGAACAGCTTCAACTCTGGGATGTTGGTGGGTTTCCTCACATGAACTGCTCACTTCAGGTCCTTCCACAACATTTCGATTGGATTAAGGTCAGGAGTTTGACTTGGCCATTCCAAAACATTAACTTTATTCCTCTTTAACCATTCTTTGGTAGAATGACTTGTGTGCTTAGGGTCGTTGTTTTGCTGCATGACCCACCTTCTCTTGAGATTCAGGCCCTGTCCACATGGCAACGGATTCAGGTGAATCTGATAAAATTGTTTATCATTTCTGCCTGGTGTCCACACGGCACCGGTGTTTTGGGTGCCCCAAAACGAAATCTTTTGAGAACGGGTTCCAGAGTGGAAAAATCAGCCCCGTTGCGAAGTCGTCTGGATGAGTAGAACGGATTTGTTTACGATGACGTCACAACCACATGACTGTCAGTGCTTCACGCCGGGTAGAAGTGTAACAAACTCGATGCGAGTTGTCAACAAATCCTATAACTTGGTTCATGAAACGCGCTTACAAAATATTTTCGCTGTGAATATTTATTGTGTAATGGTGCAAAGTGAGAGAGAGAGAGAGAGAGAGAGAGAGAGTGAGAGAATAGCCCTTAGGGCAGAGTCTTTAGTCCAAACACTATGGAAGCAGTACCAAACTGCACACCGCCCGTGCGCTTTCCAAAAACAAAAACAATCCCGCCAGCAAAAATAGAAAAAAAAAGGAGCGATCTCACCTCTTCAGATGTTGGTTTAAGTCCAACAATACATTCCTCAAAAAGGGCGTAGAAGAACAAAGTAATCCATCAACATGTAGCATTCAATTTATTCCGGACCATTAAAGAATTCTGGAGGATATCAGAATGTTGGCGTACTGGCTTCCATCTACCCCCATTCATTCCTCTTTCCACGTCTTTTGTTTTACGCTACTGATTAATAATCAAAACTTTATGTGGCTGATGCTACAGAAGAAGGGGTTTATGCGCATGCGTCTACTTCTTCTATTGTTCTGGTGTCTCCGATGGGACCGTCTTACAGCGCACGTAGAGGTGTGGCATGTGTATTGCATCATTTTCAGCAAGCGTTGCATTGCCATATGTACCTGATATTTTACTGATCCGTTGCCCATGTGGACGCGATATTTTTAAAAAAAAATCGCGTTGCCGTTGTCATGTGGATGTAGCCTCAGTTCATGGACAGATGTCCTGACATTTTCCTTTAGAATTCACTGGTATAATTCAGAATTCATTGTTCCATCAATGATGGCAAGCCATCCTGGCCCAGATGCAGCAAAACAGGCCCAAACCATGATACTACCACCACCATGTTTCACAGATGGGATAAGGTTCTTATGCTGGAATGCAGTGTTTTCCTTTCTCCAAACATAATGCTTCTCATTGAAACCAAAAAGTTCTATTTTGGTCTCATCCGTCCACAAAACATTTTTCCAGTAGGCTTGTCCACGTGATCTTTAGCAAACTGCAGATGAGCAGCAATGTTCTTCTTGGAGAGTAGTGGCTTTCTCCTTGCAGCCCTGCCATGCACACCATTGTTGTTCAGTGTTCTCCTGATGGTGGACTCATGAACATTAACATTAGCCAATGTGAGAGAGGCCTTCAGTTGCTTAGAAGTTACCCTGGGGTCCTTTGTGACCTCGCCGACTATTACACGCCTTGTTCTTGGAGTGATCTTTGTTGGTCGACAACTCCTGGGGTGGGTAACAATGGTCTTGAATTTCCTCCATTTGTACACAATCTATCTGACTGTGGATTGGTGGAGTCCCAACTCTTTAGAGATGGTTTTGTAACCTTTTCCAGCCTGATGAGCATCAACAACACTTTTTCTGAGGTCCTCAGAAATCTCCTTTGTTCGTGCCATGATACACTTCCACAAACATATGTTGTGAAGATCAGACTTTGACATATCCCTGTTCTTTAAATAAAACAGGGTGCCCACTCACACCTGATGGTCATCCCATTGATTGAAAACACCTGACTCTAATTTCACCTTCAAATTAACTACTAATTCTAGAGGTTCACATACTTTTGCCACTTACAGATATTTAATATTGGATCATTTTCCTCAATAAATAAATGACCAATTATAATATTTTTGTCTCATTTGTTTAACTGGGTTCTCTTTATCTACTTTTAGGACTTGTGTGAAAATCTGATGATGTTTTAGGTCATATTTATGCAGAAATATACAAAATTCTAAAGGGTTCACAAACTTTTAAACACCACTGTACTTAAATTAAAAATAAAACTTTATAACAACAGTTTGTATATTTTAAAAGTGATGATATTGTTAAAAATAGGCTTACCTGGCCACAGCCATTCGCACTGAAACCAGATATCTGTTTGTGACATTACCAGTTCACTCGTACATCTTTTACCTTAGTAATACAGAACTATCAAATAAAGGCTTCTAATTCATAAAAATAAATAAATAAATAAATAAATAATCCCCAGGCACCACTGCTCTGTGTGTGTGTTTGTTCACTGCTTCAGCAGGATTAAATGTAGTGAATGCACTGTTGTTAATATATATATATATATATATATATATATATATATATATATATATATATATATATATATATGACAAAGGCTTCTAATTCTAAAAATCTAAGAAGAAATTTTCTGTAACCATGTGATTTTTTTACTGGCAACAAAATACACATATCAACAGACTTCACTTTTCTGAAGTTTAAATCTTATTCGGCTAGAGAATGCATACGCAGTACTTTCACAGATACTAGTAAACAATGGCCATTTTTCATAGCAACACAATTCTTGCCATCTAAAAAGATCACTTTTCTCAGAGAATAAAAACAAACAAAAGCATGTCACATAAAAGTACAAGGAATTTTTTTAAATAAAAAAATAAATTAAATAAACACTGTCAATCGTGGGGCGGCATGGTGGTATAGTGGTTAGCGCTGTCGCCTCATAGCAAGAAGGTCTGGGTTCGAGCCCCGTGGCCGGTGAGGGCCTTTCTGTGCGGAGTTTGCATGTTCTGCCCGTGTCCGCATGGGTTTCCTCCGGATGCTCCGGTTTCCTCCACAGTCCAAAGACATGCAGGTTAGGTTAACTGGTGACTCTAAATTGACCGTAGGTGTGAATGTGAGTGTGAATGGTTGTCTGTGTCTATGTGTCAGCCCTGTGATGACCTGGCGACTTGTCCAGGGTGTACCTCGCCTTTTGCCCGTAGTCAGCTGGGAAAGGCTCCAGCTTGCCTGCAACCCTGTAGAACAGGATAAAGCAGCTAGAGATAATGAGATGAGATGAGACTGTCAGGAGCTAGTGATATAGCATTTACAAGCAGCATAAAGCTCCCAAAGGCTGGGTATGTTTGTGTGTGTGTTCACTGTTTGCGTGTGTGTTTGTGTGCGTCCACTGACAAACACCTGACACTCAGGCATTTTTAGGGTTGTTTACAACAATTTTGATGTATCCACTAGATCTCAGCCTCAGAAAGTCATGTGGTGTATGTCACAAACTCAGATTCTCTCACATAATTTGTACTCAGAGCGTAATATTTGAACCATGGAGAGACTGAGATGTCAGTACATTGTTTTTCTTTTAAAATAAAATCTGTACAGACTATACAGGTACAATTATGAACAAGTGAACACTCAAACATATCTTTTATGGATAAATATCTATCAGTATAAAGGAGTTTATTTTTTGGGTTTTGTTTGCCTTTAAGGTTTCATCATTCTAAATTCAACGGATTTGGTAATTCCACAAATCACAGGCTAATGTTTGAATACTTTGCAGGTATAACTTGAATAGTTCCTCAAACATTATGCCTGTATACAATAAAATATAATATAATAAATATTTAAATAAATAATAGAATATGTAGTGATTTGAAATAAAAAAGAATGCAAGTCATTCATTTCCTTTCCTCTTTTGCACATCACATACATGCTAGCACACTCAAATAAATTTCACCTTCGGGAGCTGATGTGTGAGTTCACCTCTTGGCAAGTAGCTTTCAGTCCAAACACTTGAGTTCATCCTTAATTGCTCCAGCAGGACTTTGCTAGCACTAAAGATTTTATTGCTTGGCTAAAAAAGTAATGAAATATGATAATGATGTCATGGTGAGACCAGTAACAGTAGCTTTGCTTTTGGGGTCATAAATTTAGCAGAAGTAAGGTCCAGATTTACAGTGCATTTAACACAAGGTTATTATGACGAAATAAAGAACTAACAACAATATGAAAAAATAAGTGCTTTAATTATCCTTTGCATGTCTTAAAAAAAATCCCATTTCATTCATCTGCCTTCTCATATTGCCATAAAATAATACTTATGTCATGTAAAGATTTAATACCTTTTTTATTTGCAAAAACACACAAACACTGGTGTGTTTTGACAGGTTTGTGTATGATGGCTCTTGAATGAACACAGCTACAAACTAGAAGAGCACTTGGTAGAGTGCATACTTCTGCCAAGCCACATATTATCAACATCAAAATACTTGAACGTAGGATAATAGTCAAGCTGTACACCAAATTTAATCAAAATCAGTTCACTGCTTTTTGAGTTACATTGGGAACAGACAAAAAAAAAAAAAATCCTGGAGCCACATACATATCTGGATTTGCATCAAAATCTAAACAGTTGTTCCTAAGCCCATGGCTCACCTTTCCTTAAAATTTCATCAAAATCCATCCACTACTTTTTGAGTTACATTTGGAAAAGTCAAACAAACAAACAAACAAGAGGCGAAAACAAAGTTGGCATATGCCAACTTTGTTTTCGCCTCTGTTTGTTTGTTTGCATTTTAATCTGTAGAAGATTAAAAGACTTTTACCAGGCTGCTCTCAGGACCCCATAAAACAATAGTTGTTGTTGATGCAGTTGGTACAGTTACGTTTGACTACACATAATTCTCCCAGGGTCCAAATGTGTTTCCCCCAGGTTCTCCAGTTTTCTCCAACCTCTCTGTAGCATGCCACTAGGGGGATTGACAACTCTAAGTTGTTTGTTTGCTTTGTGTGTGTGTGTGTGTGTGTGTGTGTGTGTGTGTGTGTGTGTGTGTGTGTGTGTGTGTGTTTGGCAGCAGTTACAAATAATGAGTGACGCACTGAATGAGTCACAAAGATTTATGCAGATGTTGGTGCAAGTCAAGTGGGATAAGTTCAGGCTGTTCATTCTTCATCTTTAGTAACTGCCCTATATACAGACAATAATTTAATTTGCAAAATAATTTTTGACGAAGTGATTTTCTTAGACTCCTGTATTTAGTCAATGAACAAAATGAAATGACTGTCATCACTTAAATCTTTGTTTCTCAGAAAAGCTCTTGTTAAAACAAGCTGAGAAATATCTTTGAGCTGTATGTCATGATTGATCACATTAAGTTATTCAACAATAATGAAGTTAAATTCTTAGATTTCACAAATATTGCATCCAAAATTATTTACATTTCCATCCAATTATAGCTCCAGAGCCTGCTAGTGCCAAAAGCCAAAGATGCAGAGTTTATGAGGTCCGACCATAAGAAAGGTTTAAGAGGTGTTTATTTTAATGACCAACTGCATTATCACATTTTCCTCCATAATAAGTTAGGTATAGAAGAAGTTAAGTAAAATGGCACATAAGCCCAGGATATATTTTTATTGGACTCCAGTTGGACAGCATTGTTGTCCATTAAGACACACAATACAAAGTTGACTATGATGTCTGCTGTGACACAATTGATTAAAGTCATCAAAGGTTTGGAGTGTACACTCACCGGCCACTTTATTAGGAACACCCATACACATGCAGTTGTCTAATCAGCCATGGTGGTGGCATGGTGCTGGAGTGGTTAGCACTGTCGCCTCACAGCAAGAAGGTTCTGGGTTAGAGCCCAGTGGTCGACAGGGGCCTTTCTGTGTGGAGTTTATGTGTTCTCCCCGTGTCTGTGGGTTTTCTCCAGGGGCTGTGGTTTCCCCCTACAGTTCAAAAACATGTAGTTAGGTTAACATGAGGTGGCCTTGAGCTGAAGTGCCCTTGAGCAAGGCACCTAACCTCTAACTGCTACCCGGGTGCTGTAGCATAGCTGCCCACTGCTCTGGGTATGTGTATATGCTCATTGCCCACTTGTGTGTGTATGTGTGTGTTCACTGCTTCAGATGGGTTAAATGCAGAGGATGAATTTCACTGTGCTTGAGTGTGCATGTGACAAACAAAGACTTCTTCTTCTTCAATCCTTTGACAGCAGCACAATGCTAGCCTGGCTAACGTGACTTCAAAGCTCTCCGAGCTATTGGTCTGGCCAAGATATTAAGCCCAACCGTTTCCCAGAGCCCGTGGTTGACCCGCCTCCCTGAAATGCCTCAGTTTCCTACTGGTCGAAGCCAGAAAAGGCTGTGACAAAGCTTAAACCAATCACATCACTCTTTCCTCTGACGTATGCGATGCGACGGAGCTAACTGGTAGATTAAACTCTTACCGAAGCCGGTCGGGAGCAAGGCGAAAACGTCCTTCCTTTCAATAAATACCTCCAGGGCTGCTCTTTGCTCCGTTTTCAATGAGAACTTCCCGTTGAATGCTTTCAATACAGCATCTATGCGTAATAGATGCGGAAGCATGAATGAAGCGCTTCCGGCATAGATTCTGTAAACAATCTATGGCTTCCGGTCGCAGTTCTACTACGTCAGTGCCTTGAACACGCCTCTACCCAGGGCCGTTGGAGATGCTCAAAGTTGATTGGTTCCTGATTTTTCGGGAGCTTGGAAGAGCTGTAGATAGCTTGCCTGGCCAGACTAAGCTCGCAACAGGCCCTCGTGTTGCATCATGCTTAGGATGGGCGGGCCCAGGCTAGCACAATGCATAAAATCATGCAGATATAAATCAAGAGCTTCAGTTAATGTTCACTTCAAACATCAGAATGGGAAAAATTGTGATCTCTATGACTTTCACTGTGGCATGAGTGTTGGTGCCAGATGGACTGGTTTGAGTATTTCAGAAACTGCTGATCTCCTGGGGTTTTCTCACACAAGTCTCTAGAGTTTACGCAGAATGGTGTGAAAAACAAAAAACATTGAGTGAACAACAGTTCTATGGATGGAAATGTCTTGTTGATAAGAGAGGTCAGAGGAAAATGGCCAGAATGGTTCGAGCTGCCAGGAAGAATATAGTAACTCACAGTAATTCTTTACAACCATGGTAAGCAGAAAAGCATCTCAGCATGCAACAGCAGAAGACGACATTGGGTTCCACTCCTGCCAGCCATGAACAGGAATCTTAGACTCAAGAACAAGTTCCTATTAAAGTGGTTGGTGAATGTATATCATTACAAAAAGAAGTATGAATTTATGTGATAGGACTTTGTTTCATTTTCTTGAACTACTCCACTACATTTGGTATAGTCCTAGTAATGCTTGACTACAAAGCAAAAACCAGCCACCTCTTACCTGAAGATGCTAATCAAACCCTGCTCTAGACAACACTTATATAATTTTATACATTTATTCATTCATTAAGCTTCAGGATTTTTTTTTTCAGGATTGCATTGGATCCAGAGCCTGTACTGAAAATACTGGGTTCAAGGCAAGAATATGCCCTGAATGGGACACCAGTCCTTTGCAGAGAACCATGAACACACTCATTTACACCTATAGCAATTTAGCAAAGCCTGTTTGCATGTTTTTTGGGAGGTGAGAGGAAACTGGAAAATGCAGAGGAAACCCATATGCACACAGCGATAACATGCTCAGAAACTCTGCGGATACAGTAACCAAGTTCAGGCTCAAACCAGAGACCCTGGTGCTATGAGGTGGCAATACTACCCACTTTGCCTCTGAAATATTTCTATAGATTTATATCTGCTTCATAAGTGGCATTCTATGTGCAATACTCAGAAAGTGTTTGAACAGACCAAGCCAGAATGAACTCAGTAACACTGAAAGTGAGGCTGAATTTATGGAAGGAAGTGCAGTAAGACAGGCTTGGCTTTGCTGATGCCTGTGCAGATGTATGCCCAGTTAGAAAACACCATTACTCGGCATGGGTCATTCATCACTTGGAAGAATGGAAGAACCTCACTCTATCCTGAGGCTACTTCTGAGGGAATATTGTGGTTGGATGAGAATATCATTGCTGTCTCTGCAGTGAAGGTTTTCTAATAGCTTTGGATATGTTCCAATGGAATAAATTTAGGGAATTATGTGATTATTTCATACAGGTGAATGTGTGTAGAGAAGTTCAAATGAGTAATTATTTATTTTATGAATGAATTACAATCATCTGATGTATATTATTACCCATAATACTCTTGCAGTTCACTGGCATTTCTAGTTTGTTTATAGAGACTGACTATCCTTTTCTTTGAATTTGTTTTCTCTCTGTTTTGTTTCCCATTTGTTTCTACTTGGATTATATTATCTTAGTCAGGATGGTAATAACACACTTGAGGTTTTTTTTTTTTTTTTTTGGCTAATCCATTCCTACATCAGCTACCACATCTCCCATCCAATGTGTGGTCCGCCTAGTGTGTTCACCTGTTGAATTTGGGAAAGTCAATATGTTTGGTCACTCAGCTCCTGATGAGGATACTAGCATTGATAGCTGCAGCTGTAGTACCAGTAGTCCTCTTTGGCTTCTTGGAATTATGGAAATTTTACAAATGGATTATTGGCCTGTGACTAAACACCAAATCAACAGAAATGTGTCTTTGTCTCAGTGAAAGGGGCACAAGCTCTAACTCACTGGAAACCTGAGGGTTTACACATCACAGGGGTCTGTCTGAGAGCTTTGGCCCATCGTCATCGTCATCGTCAACTGCCCATTGCTAGCAATGATGACCGCTTCATTAGGATGTGCAGAAATGCAGCTGGGCCACGAGGCCTGCACCAGAGCCACAGAGCCATCCGCAGCGGCAGCACGAATGGCCCGGCCAAGCCACCTTGGAATGCCTGGCCTTGCGAGCTCTCATATACTATTCTCCTCTCTTAGTGAAGCACCTTGCAGAGTAAGGTAAGACAAATAATGTCATGCCCCATTGTGTTGTCTCTCTCGACCTCCAGATCTGATGCCAAGTGGTGCACAAAAGTGTCACAGACCTGACAGGTATGGAAGTTGCCCTGCAGTAACAACTGACTTGCCGAGTGATGCCATCCATTGGCCATTTGAGTGGCTCTTCCGCATGCCATCTGGTGGTGTGCCATTGACCCTGTTGGGTTCATCTGCCACAATACACCAAAAACCGCCCTACTGCCTGTGCCTTATTGGTGATGTACTATTTAACCCATAACTGGAACCCAGGCAGGTGCTACCACTTTGGGTCAGAGCAGACCTGGGAGTAATGGTGATTAAGGGATAACTCCACTTTCCCCAATACTCAAGTCCTCCCGGACCTGAGACTCACCACAGATTGCAGTTTAAAGTCATATCCAGAGATTATTTGTCCCATCAGAAATAAACTATCACCATAGACCTCCCTCACAGGTTGAGGGGCAGCATGATGCAAAGGCAGAAGTGGCACATGGAGCCCTAGTGGGATAGTAAAACACATCAACCAGTTAGAATTTAGGGCAGTCTATCTAGCTCACCAATTCTTACCAGTTATGAAATGATGCTACAACGTTGTGACAGACAGATACATCAAACATCATGGTGGCTCAAGGTCAGATGATGTTCTCCACCTTGCATAAAACTCCTTAGGTAGGCTCACCCATGATAAGCCTTACTGAGGTCAGTGTACTTGCTAGAATGGCACAATGCTGTGGTGTGTATTTACAGGACCATGGCAACTATATGCAGAAGTGACCTCTGTGTGTCCTGAGCTGGCACGGCCAAAGTGGACCTCTTTGCCAATGCCAAACTGACTCAATTTTAACCATGGTTCTCCCTGGTGGAGCTTAACAGTCCATTAGGTCAAGACATCCTGGATCAGAGAGTCTTGTTCATAACCCCAAACCATACTATAAGGCCCTGGTGTCCACTGCTACACTCATTAGTTGATGTACAGGCTTGACATTTTCCTCTCAGAATAGATCTGTTGTTCCAAATGAACCTTTGCCAGGTAACTTGCACCTGGGCAATTAGCCCTTGAGTAAAGAGCTGTGATGGAGGACTGTGTTGCAGAATTCCAACAGACAGACCAGAACCCAAGCGTCCCTAGTGCAATGGTGGAAACTGTTCCACAAATTATGTGTACTATATCATCTGTACCCAGTATACTGCACTGTTCTGATAGTACTAGTCTACACAACATAAAGTCCCCATCTACAGTGAATGTGTACATGGTGGTCAGGGTGCATGTCAAATTCATAAACTTAAGCAATCTATTAACTTTTGCAGCATTCCATGACCAGCAATCTGGTGAGTGTTCCTTGCTCTTGTTAAATCAACAAAATGATGGCTTAGTGGTTTTATAACCACACTAAGCACATTATTTAACCAGTGTTTTTTATAAGAACTGTAATTAGGATAATCATCAATTACTATAGTTCAAGAGGGGTATTTGCTTCAATATAATTCATCAAAATTCTCCTTTTAGCCTCGACACTATGCAGACACACTGAAGGTAAGCTTCCCTTGAGACCTATATTTTCTGGACTCATAAATTATTTTTTGGGGGAAAAGGTATAGTTTGAATATTCCCTGTTAATTAGTGCAATATATGATACTGTGTAAAAGCTATTTTGTATTAACAATTTCATGAATTAAATTATTTTAAACAGTATCAAGAGTGCATTCTTGTTTTCAGTCATACTTAACTATGTATAATACTGAATTGATTTTATGCCCCATAATTTCTGTTGTAATCATTGTTCTAAACCCAACCAGAACTTCTTTCCCACTATCCCTCTGTATATTATATAATATAATGATTGTTTCGCATTTTTGTGGACAACACTGGCACTTAGCAATGGCAAGTAAACTGTTTGTTGATGTTTTAGATGACATATTGAATCATATGCCGCTTCTAGTGGTGTTTAAAATGAAGCTACGGTGGACCTGAGAACTAAAAAGTGATTCTGTCTGCTACACTGTGTTTATTTACATCTCTAACATGATCTACATTTGTATGTTTAAACAGCTTATTTCACTGTTTATACTTCAACTCAGAGAATATTGTTGATACTTCCCAACACCATACATTTTTGTTTGAGGAGCTATGGCAAGACTCAGTGGAAGAAAGCAGCAGAGGAGAATGATGGCAAAGAAGAGAGCAAGTAGTAAATGACCCTATAGAGCCTTGGACTCCTTTCTTCATTGTAAGACCAATTTGGCAAAGGTTATTTAAATGTTAGAAAAAAGTTAGAGAGACAGCATCTTGATTCACAGGACTATGATAATAAACAATTCCATCCAGCCATCCATTATCTGTAGCCGCTTATCCTGTACAGGGTCACAGGCGAGCTGGAGCCTATCCCAGCTGACTATGGGCAAGAGGCGGGGTACACCCTGGACAAGTCGCCAGATCATCACAGGCGACACATAGAGACAACCAACCATTCACACCTATGGTCAATTTAGAGCCACCAATTAGCCTAACCTGCATGTCTTTGGACTGTAGGGGAAACCAGAGTAGACACGGGGAGAACATGCAAACTCCACACAGAAAGGCCCTTGTTGGCCACTGGGCTCGAACCCAGGACCTTCTTGCTGTGAAGCGACAGAACTAATCACTACACCACCATGCTGCCAGTAAACAGTTCCCAACCATTAAAACCAATATTCCAGGTCTCACAAGTGGCTGAGGTCAGTTGAAATCAGATGTGGCTTTTTTCTGGTAAGGTTCCATAGAAACTCATAGCAGCAGACAACTGCTGATGATCTTTAATAAGGGAAAAAATAGGATAAAAATGAAATATTCCCTATGAACAGCATTTAGTTTCACCAAGGCCTGCCAAGTTTAGGAACACATTTTAGCAGCTTGAGAAATATGACTATTAAGAGAATATAATGAGTAACAAATGAGGCCATGACATCAGCAAGTTGTAACCAAGATTTTTGTTGAAGCCAAATCCAAACAGAACTTTTATTTTTAAGTACCAAGTGCCCAAGGCCATCAGATTTATCTTACAGTTCAGTTTATCTGTCTCAGGTGGCAGTGAATTACCTTGGCATGCTGCTTAACAAAAATTGTAAAACTGCTGATAACTGAGAAGCTATTTATTTTTATAAATGAGAACCCATCATTATGAGTGACTGTGAATTTACAAAGCACTTCAGCAACCTTTTAATTTTGCTCAATATACAGTATATTCTGTGCTTCTATTTTCTATATAATTATTTTACACTTTGATTTCAAATCTTGCATAATAATAATTTCATCTCAAATAATATATTTTAAGAAATTACTTAATATATTATGTAATTTACAATAATATTAATTATTGGTATGACTAATTTAATAATTATTTTAAATACCCTTTTACAATTAATACATAATATTACTTAATATTACATAATCAGTATAATTAAACATACTTTAACAATTTATTAATTGAAATAAATAAGTCTGCATTGAAATAGTAAGTTAAGAAAGAGACAGTGAGATTACCTCATCAAGTAAGAGGTCAAATCCAAGTATGCCACATGTCTTTTATAAATAGTAGGGATAGAATTGTGCTTATCCAGTGGTGCTATCTTCTGAGGAAAAAAGTTAGTGTAGTGTGTGGGCTCTTTTGATCTTAATTGAGAGTCCTCTGGAGCAATGGGCTCACGTCATAGTCTGTAGTCTAGATAGCAAAAGAAAAAAGGGTCTGGTCTGTTGTCCATATCTAAGTAAAAGGGCAGCTGATAAACCATGGCGCTGGAGCACCCTCCTCATTTAAACACTCAACTTTCTTTAGGGTTCTTGCATAAGGATTATATTGGAAGCTTTGATATGGTTCAAAATCAGGCCTATTTTGGAAAGGAAAACACATACTGTACCACTTTATATGCTCCTAACTTAGGCTTACAGAGTTAATACATGTGTTTTTAAATAGACAATATTTTGGTTAATAAAATACAACTGTTTATAATAAATCTTCATTTTTAAAAAAATCTGCCATTGCCTATAAATTTTATTCATCTTCAAAAGCTAATAACTATATTTCAGTTTTGGATGGCTTACCACCTACTCAGAGTTTCTCTGTCACGAACATCCATTGTCAGTTAAGCTTCTCATGCCATGTACCAAATAAACAAAGTGCAGAATCATCCAAACTTCATGACAGTCTATTGTCTGTCTTTTAAGAGGAAAGAACGTGTTTGTTTTGGCCATCGTACAGACAGACCTACATCTGCCAGCTTTTCTAAGCAAGCACTCTGGAAGTTTTGGAAAAGCTCAGGAAATCACAATTGCGGGTGAGGAATCATTTTTGTGTTCCACTCTAGATTAGTACTGAGTTTCCAAGAAACTCTCACCACACATATTTTTCTTATCAAAAGGTAATTATTTTATTATTATTTTAAACACAACTACATAGTTTGCATACGTGCCTTCTATGATTTGTTTTACTTGACACAGCCTGGCATAAGAAACAGATGGGTGCATTTAGTACTGGGAAACCTTTGAATTGATGCCCTGTAACGATAGCAACCTTAAAACCTGTCTTTCTGTGTTAGTTCTGCAAATTGTTTCTCTGTGAAGTTCTGTTCCATATTTTATCAAAAGACTATGAAGAGCAAACAATTTTCTGGAGATTCTATAGTCTATACATTCTAGATACATATGTATATCTATAGTATAAACATGCCTGTAACAATGCAAACTGAAATAAATAACCTATTTATATAGTAGGTAAACGGCTGCAGTACTACAAATGTATTAAGATGCCAAACTAGTGATATTTTCTTGGCAGCCAATCCTCACTAGGTCATAACTGGCTAAAAATTTAACTGAAAGGATTATTAATTCATTTTTCCTTCCTTATTCTAATAGATGCTCTGATTTATCTGCAGACAGAAAAACTAGAAGCTTGGAACCTACCTACCAGCCAATTTCCTGAGAGAAATGCACAACAGTGTGCCTAAGTAAATTTATGCAGTTTAAAATGCAAGGGCAAATTATCTTTTGGTTATTTTTTATTGGCTGTTTTTATATTACATTAATGGTATTTAGCAGATGCGCTTATCCAGAGCAACGTACAACATACCCAGAGCAGTCGGGGGGGGGGGGGGGGGGGGGGGGGGGGGTTGTAAGATGCCTTGTTCAAGGACACTTCAGCTATTCTAGCTGGTCCAAGGAATCGAACTGGCAACCTTTTGGTCACAAAGCTGCTTCTCTAACCTCTAGGTTGTTTATTACTCAATATTTTGAATTAATCTGATACCAGAAAACTTTTCAATTAATTACTTCTGAAGTCATTTTTGCCTGTAGAAGTGCCCAAGAGTTTTGCATAGTGCTATGTTCTGTATATTTGTATTTATAATTAAAAATTACATACATATAAACATGCTCTAAATGTCTGTTCTTGGATTGAGCCCTGGGTTTACCTGTGAAGACTGCATTTGTCATTTTAAAAAGGATAAACCAACATGGAGATCAGACAACTGTCTATTGGAGACAAGTTGTCTGAAAATGTCTGAAAATTTCACAGTTTCAAAATGCCTTGCATTTTGAAACTGAGAAAAGAGGGGCAATCAATTAGGGCCATTGCAGAAGCATTGGGCATAGCCAATAGAACAATTTAGAATATCCTGAAAAATAACTGAATCACTGATATACTGACAAACAAATATCAAACAGGTCAACCAAGGAAAACAACATTTGCTGACAGAAATATCATGAGAGTTGTGAAGACAAACCCCAAAACAACAGTCAACAACAACAACAACAACAACAACAACCAACAACCTCCACAGGGCAAGGGTGATGTTATCACAATCCACCATTCAAGGAAGATTTTGAGAGCAGAAATATAGAGATCATACCACAAGATGCAAACCACTCATCAATTGTAAGACTCAGAAGGGCAGGAAATTCACAAAGTAATACAGAAATGAGCCACAGAATTTCTGGAACCAAGATTAACCTCTACCAAAGTAATGGAAAAGGGCCAAAGTGTGGAGAAAGAAAGCATCTGCTCAGGATTCAAAACATGCTCATAGGTGGAGTAGTGTCATGGCTTGGACTTAAATGTCTGCTTCTGGAACAGGCTCACTAATATTTACTGATGATCTACCTCATGATAGCAGCAGCAGCATGAATTCAGAAGTTAACAGAAATATTTTGTCTGCCAATTTACATCCAATCTAATGGGAGAAACTTCAGAAGTAAAGATGGGGAGGCGTTCACCACTCTGTGAAAGATTGCGTGGGCAAAGAGTGCAACAATTTAAGAATAACATTCCTCAATGTAAAATTGCAAAGAATTTAGGGATCACATCATTTATGTACATAATATTAAAAGATTCAGAGAATCTGGAGAAATCTCTGAATGCAAGATACAAGGCTGAAAACTGATACTGGATGCCTGTGATCTTCAGGCCCTCAGGCAATACTGTATTAAAAGCAGACATGTGTCTGTAGTGGAAATCCCTGTATGGGCTCAGGAAAACTTCAAAACACTTCAAAAACCATCATCTGTGAAAACAGTTCATTACTGCATCCACAAATGCAATTTAAAACCAGATATAAACAATATCCAGAAACACCGCCACCTTCTCTGGGCCCGAGCTCTTTTACGATGGACTGAAGCAAAATGGAAAATTGTCCCGAGGTCTGCCAAATCAAAAGTAGAAATTCTTTTTAGAAATCATGGACACCACATCCTCCAGGCTAAAGAGGAGAGGGACCATCCAGCTTGTTATCAGCGCACAGTTCAAAAGCCAGCATCCATGATGGTATGGGGGTGCATTAGTGCACATGACATGGGTAGCTTGTACATCTAGGAAGGCATCATTAATGCTGAATGATATATATACACGTTTCAGAGTAATATGCTGCCATCCAGACAAAATATTTTCAAGGAAGGTCTTCCTTCTTTCAGCAAGACAATGCCAAACCAGTTTCTGCACATATTAAAACTGCATGGCTCCATATTAAAAGAGTCTGGGTGCTAAACTGGCCTGCCTGCAGTCCAGACCTGTCTCCCATTTAAAACATTTGGCACCTTACGAAGCACAAAGTACAAGAAAGGAGACCCCAAACTGTTGAGCAACTGAAATTGTATGTCAGGCAAGAATGGGACAACATTTGTCTTTCAAAACTATGGCAATTGGTCTCCTCAGTTCCCAAATGTTTTCAGAGTGCTGTTAAAAGTAAAGGTGATGCAACACAGTGGTAAACATGCCCCGTCCCAACTTTTCAGAAATGTGTTGCTGACATCAAATTCAAAATGAGCATATATTTTTCAAAAAACAATAAAATTTCTCAGTTTCAACATTTGATATGTTGTCTTTGTACTATTTTCAATGAACTATTTTCAATGGGTTTCCATGATTTGCAAATTATCACACTGTTTTTATTTACAGTTTACACAGCGTCCCAACTTTTTTGGAATTGGGGTTGTAAAGCCAACTGTGCTAGTCTGACTTAGCTAGAATAAGGTTGCCTATAAAACATGGAATTAACCCCAAAAAGCCTAAAATTGTATGGAATCAGATAAGCAATTCCATGGCAGCAGAAAAGAGACTGCAATCAAAAACGTGACTGAGCATGAGAAAACTCTTAAAATGAATATTCACAAGACACCCCATCATTGATGATAAACAGCACACATCAGCTGTGGAATCAAAGAAAAGAAATGCCTGGAAATCTATTTGTAATGACTTCAATGCAAGGTTTAAGACTCATGGAGGACCTGCAAATAAAGATACTGACCAGCAGGATGAGTTCCTGACAAGAATAATGGAGAACCAGCAAATTTTGGAGAACATACCAGATGACAACCATCTAGACAGTTCAGATAAGGGATCACACGCACCTACATGTAAGAGTGCATTTCACTTTGCCGTTTCTTTCTGTCCTTTCAAACTTTCAGTTACTTCTGTGAAACACCTCATTTCAATCTGTATTTATTTGACCATATATATGAACTGTTCTTGTTTCAAGGGGACAGTCATATGAACAGAACTGAAGAGTTGCGAGACAATTTACCTTCCACATCCTCAGAAGCAAAGAGCCCCGAACCCCATACTCCTGAAGCTAAGGTCATAACCTATAGTCATGAGGTTTGGGTAATGACCAAAAGAACAAGATCGTGGATACAAGCGGCCAAAATGAGTTTCCTTCACAGGGTGGCTAGGTGCTCCCTTAGAGATAGGGTGAGAAGCACAATCACTCGGGAGGAGCTCGGAGTAGAGCTGCTGCTCCTCCACATTGAGAGGAATCAGCTGAGATGGCTCGGGCATCTCTTTCGGATGCCTCCTGGACGCCTCCCTGGGGAGGTGTTCCAGGCATGTCCCCCCGGGAGGAGGCCCCCTGGGAAGACCCAGGACATGCTGGAGGGACTATGTCTCTCAGCTGGCCTGGGAATGCCTCGATGTTCTTCCCGAGGAGCTGGCCAAGGTGTCTGGGGAAAGGGAAGTTTGGGCTTCCATGCTCAGACTGCTGCCTCCGCGACCCGGCCCCGGATAAGCGGAAGAAGATGAGATGAGATGAGATCCTCAGAAGCAAGGGTGGCAATGTCTGCCAGTCCTGATCAGAAGACTCACTATCCATGAAAGGCTAGCTACTGAATTTCAGGAACATAAGTTAAAGTATCTTAAGGAGGAACATCAAATGAAAATACTGCACATAGAATTGGAAATGAAGATGACAGAGAGAGAGAGAGAGAGAGAGAGAAGCAACTGTGAAATAAAAATGTTTTTATTAACTCGTTAGTTGTTATGTCTGCTTCTGTAATATACCAGACAAAATATACACTTTTACTTTTAAAATAAATGTATTCAGAAGAAGCCTTTATTTGTCACATATACTTTAGCCTCCTAGGGCTTAGCGGTCACATGCGTGGACAGCACTTTATGGAAATTCGGAACAAGAATCCACATATGTGGACATACTTTTTCTCTAAAAGTACATCTTATCAAAAGATGATGCTTAGTTTTTATTCTAATCAGGTTCTAATAAGCCCAAATAGCAAAGAGAAATAAAAAATGCATGTAAAAAAAACAGCTTGGGCCTTAGGAGGTTAGAGCAGTTTCTCAACCAGTGGGCCGCGAAGCGCCATCTAGTGACCTGCAACTTTTTTTCCCAAGTGGAAGCTAATTTTTCCTCATAGTAGGGTACAATTGCTGGGTTGCATCCAATGTCACATTAAGCGACAGTCACATTACAGCTCGTGATGCTTTGCAATGGGTTATCGATGAAAATGAGGCATTTTGATGGCGATATACACGTGAGATAAAAGTTGTGGTCACACAGCAGGTGAACACTTGACTGTCGCACCTTTGCGCGCTTGAGTCTGGCGCAGCTCGAGTGGCTGCATGCGCTCATGGAACGCATTGTGTGCGCTTGGGACCCAGTCTTTATAGGAAACACTGACGCTGATTTGAGCGCAAATCAGCACACATAGATATGGAAGCTGTTTTCACAGAGGCTTTGTGAAGTATCATCATTATTACAGTCACGTTTGTTTCTAGTAATGTTTATAATGCTGTTTAAATACTCTGCTTTCGGTTTCATCTCATCTCGTTATCTCTAGCTGCTTTATCCTGTTCTACAGAGTCGCAGGCAAGCTGGAGCCTATCCCAGCTGACTACAGGCGAAAGGCGGGGTACACCCTGGACAAGTTACCAGGTCATCACAGGGCTGACACATAGACACAGACAACCATTCACACTCACACCTATGGTCAATTTAGAGTCACCAGTTAACCTAACCTGCATGTCTTTGGACCGTGGGGGAAACCGGAGCACCCGGAGGAAACCCACACGAACACGGGGAGAACATGTAAACTCCGCACAGAAAGGCCTTCGCCGGCCACGGGGCTCAAACCCGGACCTTCTTGCTGTGAGGCAACAGCGCTAACCACTACACCACTGTGCCACCCACTTTTGGTTTTGCATTTGTAATTTAAAAATAAAATAAACTAAAAATAAAACCCAAAAAATAAAACACACTTGAAGAAGGCTCTAGAAACTTACAGTAATGCTTTTATGGCTGAGGACTACAGTCGACTTGTTAACTTTTGGACTGCAGTTGTCATGAACAGTTTTGCGCTCAAGTTTCCATCAATGAACATTTTATAACTTCAACAAAACAGACTTCATGTTAAAACTATAATGAATTTCTTCGTTACACAGTTATACTTTGTGACTCCATAGAACACAGTTATAGAAGTGAGTTATTTATAAATCATGCTATCTGTTATCACTTAAATGAGGATGGGTTCCTTTTTAAGTCTGGTTCCTCTCAAGGTTTCATCATGTCATCTGAAGGAGTTTTCCTTGCCACCATCGCCACAGGCTTGCTCACTGGGGATAAATTAGAGATAAAATTAGCTCATGTTCAAAGTCTTTAATTCTCTGTCAAGCTGCTTTGCAACACCGTCTATTGTTAAAAGTGCTATAAAAATAAACTTGACTTAAATATCATGCCTGCTAATAAACACTCTTCCTGCACTTAGATCTGTCTGCTGCCGTCTATCTTGTAGTGTCCTGATCACCAGCACAGCAAATTCCTCAGTGTTGAATTAACACCCAGAGTGTTTATATTGGTCCAATTGGACCAATATAAACACTCTGGGTGTTAATTCAACACTGGGGAATTTGCTGTGAGATCTTTAACCCAGCCACATATAAAAAGTTCTACGCTTCCATGCTCTTCCAGGGTTTCATCTGTTTGTCCATGTAGAACAATGTCTGCAGCACCAGGTAGTTTGAGATGTCAGGGAACTCAACAGATGGATAATTTTCCTAATCATAGGAAAAAATCCTTCTTTGTTAGCATGTAAGGATCTATCCCATTGAGTGGTTTCTATATCCACTTCTTTTGATTATACTTCTTGGTTTTAATAACTTGCTTGTTTGTTGTACACAAACATGACAATAAGTTACTGTGTTAATCAGCCAGACTCCATGTTTGGATCATTTATCCCTTTTGACTGAGAATGCCCTGCATGCATGGTTTTATGTTGACTTCTGGCACATCCATACAGTTTTAAATACAATACCTACCATTAAAAGAGTTTGTTTTTGTTGTATTTATTTAAGTCCTGGGCTCCCATCTGTAACAGGGAGTGATGTTGCATCCAATTAATACACTTTACAGTAGATTATTAGATTCTAATAGAATAGATGAGCCAAAATAATTGGGGATCTTTCTTAATAGGCCCCGATTCGTTACAAGTGTGAATAGGTGGGCCTCAAAGCAGAAAAGGTTGTGAACCCCTGCTTTAGAGCACAGTGAAATTCTTTCTTTGCCTTTCACCCATCTGAAGCAGTGAACACACACATACCCAGAGCAGTGGGCAGCTGCACTGCAGTGCCCAGGGAGCGGTTGGGGGTTAGGTACCTTGCTCAAGGGCACTTCAGCCATGGATATATTTGCTCATTACATGTGAAAATATATTTAATCTGAGCAGAAGTATGAAAAAGTAAATAATGTCAAAAATATCTATTTAAAGTGGCACAATCCAAAAGCATCTCTGTATGCAGGCCCTTCTCTGTCGTCTGTTGTAAATGGTGGTACATCTGGATCGTCATCCTCTTCTACTGGAGGATCTGGGTATCCATGCTGTTTCAGGTAATTGTGATGAATAGCTATTGCAATGATGACAATGCAGCAACTTCTTGGTTTGAACAGAAGTGTTTCCAAAAACAGTGATAATGACTCTTCCAAACATGTGCTCTACTAGAACCCTAGAATACACATGAGCCTGGTTGTAGTGCCATTGCTCAGCTGTTCTTGGGTGCAAGTATAGTGTAAACTAAAAAAAAAAATTCTTAGCATACCCACTGTCACCAAGCAATATTCCATTATGATCTCCTCTTTCAAACTGAGTACACAGAGATGAGTTAAGGAAAATCAGGGAATCATGAGTTGCACCTTTCCAATGTGCAACAATGTTTGAGAACTGTAACTGGGGCATGCATACACTTTGGATATTTATGAAAAACCAATTCTTGCAGTTTCCGGATTCCACAGAGTTGAGAGACATTTTATGGGAACATGGGTTCCATCTATGCAGCATAAGACTTCTGAGTAGTTCTCATATTGTGGAATTGTACCTTGTAGATAGTCTGGGTGTCAGGGCACAGGCATTTACTGATGTAATTGCAGAGGAGAGCAGGGAACAAACAGTAACGAAGCCAAATTGTGAAACAGGAATCATGGTCATAGACAGGCAAGGGTCAGTCGATTCGTGAACAGGACAACGTAGACTAGGCAGGAAGAATAAATGAGGAAACATAGCAAGAATCAGAATAGCAATAAGCAGTCAGGAAGATAAGGCTCGGTATGAACTGGAGAACTCAGGAAAATACTTCGCAATGAGTGCTTGAGTGCGAGGTGTTTAAGTAGCATTGTGCTGATTACAGATGTACTTCAGCTGTGTTCAATACTCAGGTGACTGGGGGCACTGTGGTTCATTGGTATTGTAGTCTTGAGTGGCCATGTTTGTAGTTTGTTCAGTGCTGCCATTCTCAACACTCCCACTGACAGAGCCCCCTGAGGAGCTCCCTCTGGGAACTACATTCTTCCTGGGGTGCCCTCTACCCCTAGGTGCCAGCTTGTCTGGGTGTTCAGCGTGGAATTCCTGCTTTAACAGGGGATCCAAGATGTCTTTGGCTGCCACCCAGCTTTGTTCCTCAGGTCCATAGCCTTCCCAGTCTACCAAGTACTCTACCTGACCTCCTCTGTGTCCGGAATCAAGTAACCTGTTGACCTGGTAGATGGGCTCATCCTCGTGGCTTAGTGACAAGTGCTCTTGGACGGGGAGTTCTCGGCAAACGGCCTTGGAATGGTAGGTTTTAAACAGGAGACGTGGAATGTGGGGGAGATTCGGCTGTGAGAGGGAAGTTCTAATCTGTAGGAAACTTCATTTATACATCGAAGTACCTTGAAGGGACCAATATACCGTGCATGCAGTTGACGGCATGTGTTGGGTTCTCTAAGGTTCTTGGTTGATACCAAACACTCTGTCACCTGGTGAGAACTCTGGGTTGTTACCTCTATGCTTGCTGGATTATTCTTTGTACTTGGTGTTGACAGTCTCTATGCATTGATGGACCTCTTCCCAGATGGTCTGGCTGCGCGAGAACCAGTCCTCGACTGCTCGACTCCCTTACTGAAGACTTCCTGTAAGTCTTAGTAACATTCTGGGATTTGAACCAGGGAACTTGGTTGAGGACTTTCTACCAATGTAGATGAAATGCACAAGTGTGGAAGTGACAGACGGTTTTGTAAACATGTGGGAGACCATTGAAGAATCTTTTTCTTATGCCATGAGATGCCAAGAATGATGTCATGAAGTACGGTATTAGTGGCATAGAGGGATATGTGTTCGGACTGGAGCGCCCCCACCTGGATGTGAATGGGAGTGGTTCGGGATGTAACGAAGCCTTCCCTTACGGGTCCACCATCGACTGTTCGGATGCTGAGTGGACTATGCAGAGGGATTGTAGGCAAGTCATATTTCTCAATGATCGTGCTGATGATGAAATTCCTCTCTGCCCCTGAGTCAATAAAGGCAGATATAACATGTGTGGCTGACTGCAACCATAACAACACTGGTACCTTAAACAAATGAGCATTAAATTTTCTTTTGGGACTCACCGCTCATGTCAGGACCTCTACTGGGTTGGAGTGAGGCAGGTGAAGAGGGCACTGGTGAATTTGATGTTCTGAACTCCCACAGTAGAAGCAGAGACCTTCCTTTTGCTACCTTTCATGTTCTGAGTGCTTTAAACACATGTTTGAAACCTCCAGTGGGGTTACTTATTTGCATCCCCAATGCACCTCAGGCTTCCCCTGATTGAGCAAGGGCATACAGGATAGTTGTGAGTATTGGCTCCAGCTTCCCCCACAACCCTGATGGATAACCAGTATAGATAATGAATGGATGGACAATCGCCTAACATGACTGCCACTGAGAGGCTGCATGATTCTACATGCTGGGCTAGAAAGAATCAACCCAACCTCATTTTTCCTCGTTACCAGTCCATATTTTTCTTATGAAAGTGCTGTTGGTGTTGCTAAAAAACCTGATATTTATGTCTTTTTTTAATATTTGAATGATAGACAACTGCCATGTTACCCAATTTATACCAGTCACCACTGGTTTTCATGATGCTCTCTAACAAACTCTGGGGCCTTCCAGGAACAGGTGTGTTTATATTGAGATCATTGTGATATTATATTGAGATTATATCGAGATATTGTGATGCTTTAATTTGCAGGTGGACTCTATTCATGTTACTCCATTTATTTACTTGAATTCTGATGGCAAATGCATTGCACCAGAAATAAATTAGGGGTTTCACATCAACAGGAGTTGTATATTCAATTTATAAATAATTTGGCGAACTATACTGATTTTTCCCCAGTACAACATTCAGGAATACAATGGAATGGAATGGAATATTTTGTGTGGCTGTGTAACGTAATTAATTCCATTCAGTTCTAGGCTGTAACACTGCAAAATGTGGAAAAGGTCAAAGGGGTGAATACTTATGCTAGGCACAGTACACTCTCATGAAAGCTATTTATTTGATTAGCATGGTTCTTGTACTCCCTTCCTTGGCCTTTGCCAACAAATAATAATAATTTATGTGGTGTGACATGTGGCTGCAGTGATCAGAGTGCTAAACAAGCAACAGATTGGAAAGGGGGTAAAATAAACAGGACACAACACATTAGCAGGATAAATTCTTACCATTGTGGGGTTTTGTTTTGTTTTGTTTTTTTAATTCCATGTTTGGTCTGCCCTTTAACTACAGCTTTTTGTTTTGCTGTGTATACTGGCAATGATGTATCATTATATGAATGAGGTGTGAGACACAAGAATGCAGAAGGAGTAGGTGGTTTGCTTAGGCTGTCTGCAGAGTACAGAGAAATTCTGAAGCCAAATAGTGTTACACAAACTAACAGACTTCATGCACTTATTAGATCAGAGAATCTCCATTCTTCTTTAGGTGCTCAGTGATCACCTCAGTAGTATATTAGTTAACTTTTGTTATAGCCTTTTCATTTTGTAGAGTCAACTGTACTAGCCTTCCTTGGCTATATTATCAGAGAAAGTTCAAGCCATCAGCAATTTGTCTCCTTTTGTTTTGTCATACCAGTTAAAGCCTGCACTCTTTCACCATGTTGGCGATCCATGTCTGACTCAAAACAGAGCCTCAACTAATGAGTGAAGCTGAAATATTATCCACAAATCTACACATACAATTATTAACCAAGGCACTTCCATTTGACGTGGCTATACACTGCAATGGAATATCTAACACCAGGTCTGTTTTGATTATTCCCTAGTGTGTGTGTCAATTTGAAAGAGGCACATACCTTTTCAGACTGTAGCAAACTCTGCATCTGGCATTTGTCTAGAAGGAGGGGTAGCTCACATGTTTTTAAGAAAAAGAAAATATTTATGATTCCTGCCAGAGCATATTAGAGCCCTGAATAACAGTGAAAGAGTATTGGTCTAATTGCATTGTTTATGATGAATCAGTGTGGTTTTTGGATATTGTTATTTAAATAGGAACTCTAATTTTGGTCAGCCATTTTTTAGGATTGTTGTATAAAAATGAGATAAATATACTTTTATTTATTTTTAATACAAGTTTTATATGTGGTCTGTCCTTATTAATGCAGAAACTGAATTAATTTGCCTTTTGTTTTTCTTGCTTAGATGACTGAAATATTAACTTAATCTCCACAAAACCCCTTATTTGTTTAGATGAAAGTTGACAATGGCTGTATTACTCAGAAGACAACTGCAAAGTCTCCAGACCACCTACAGTCACTGACTACACTGTACAGTCAACAAAATATATACCCTCATTTATAAATTATAGACAATTTCAAAATAATATTCATAAACACAGGAAGTGATGTCTCTGTTCCTAGTATAGATTCAGTTATCATAATTAAGTCTGCCTAATTCTTTTCACATGAAAAAGGTTCAAAATAAATCTAGCATTTATCAAATTTATCATTTATTAAAAACCTGACTCTGATCCTTGTCTCCTGTCAAATTATAGGCCAATATCAAACCTCTTTATTTCCAAGATCTTAGAAAAGGTTGCAGCTTAGCATCTAAACTTGAACTTGCATAGGAATCACCAACATTAAATATTTTAGTGAGGGGCTAGACATCATCACAGTACTGAGACATAGCACTGGTTAAAGTGGTAAATCAACTTTTGGCCTATGATCAGAGTTGCGTCATTACTTTTATTACTTGACCTCAGTGTGGCTTTTGATACCTTAGATCACAATACTCTCGACAGACAAGAACTTGCTGTAAGAGTCATGGGAACGGTTTTCTCCTGGCTCAGGTCTTATGTGACTTGCCATTATTAATTTTGAAGTATTAATGGTGACTTCTCTATGGACTCCAAAGTAATGTTTGGTGTTCCAAAAGGCTCTGGTCTAGGGCCACTGCTTTTTTCCACTATATAGTGTCTTGCAAGGGCAGCACGGTGGTGTAGTGGTTAGCGCTGTCGCCTCACAGCAAGAAGGTCCGGGTTCGAGCCCCGTGGCCGGCAAGGGCCTTTCTGTGCGGAGTTTACATGTTCTCCCCGTGCCCACGTGGGTTTCATCCGGGTGCTCCGGTTTCCCCCACAGTCCAAAGACATGCAGGTTAGGTTAACTGGTGACTCTAAATTGACCGTAGGTGTGAATGGTTGTCTGTGTCTATGTGTCAGCCCTGTGATGACCTGGCGACTTGTCCAGGGTGTACCCCACCTTTCGCCCGTAGTCAGCTGGGATAGGCTCCAGCTTGCCTGCGACCCTGTAGAACAGGATAAAGCGGCTAGAGATAACGAGATGAGTGTCTTGCAAAAGTATTCATCCCCCTTGGTGTTTGTCGTGTTTTGTTGCATTACAAGCTGGAATTAAAAGTAGATGGCCTTTCAATTTCATAAAATCGATAAAAATTTAGTTCCCTCTTAAATTTGGTCATTGTAATATGTTTATTTCTGTAATATCTAAAAATAATAATAATAATAAAAAAAAAACCAGACCATTCTGTGGCTGGGAAGTTATTTAATTTGAATGGATTCCCTAGCAAATAAGGTGCATGAAATTGCTCACTTCGCACAGTCAAGCAGACAGAGGAAGTCCGATGTGTGCAAGTGCAGGTTTACCTGCTTCTTCTTCTTTTCCTTCTTCTGTTGGGTTTTCCATCTTACGGCATCCAGTGTTGCATTACTGCCACCTACAGGTTTACCTTGACTGTGTACTGACAATTAAAACATTCTGTGTCTGTGAATCGAATTCAGTCTGTGAATCGAATTCAGTAGCTTTCGGGCCACTAAACAAAAATAATTGAGTGTCAGGGAAAATTCTTTTTATGACCAAAACTTGAAAAATCTGAAAGTCAGTGTACAATTAAAATGGATTTTTGGGGGGTTAGCACCATTTGATTTACACAACATGCCCACTACTTTAAAGGTGCAAATCTTTTTTTTTTTATTGTGACACAAACAATAATTAAGATGAAAAAAAACAGAAATCTGGACTGTGCATAGGTATTCACCCCCTTTCATATGAAATCCCTAAATAAGAGCTGGTCCAACCAACTCACTTCATAAGTCACATAATTAGTTGATTAAGATCCACCTGTGTGCAATCAAAGTGTCACATGATCTGTCACGTGATGTCTGTATAAATCAACCTGCTCTGGAAGAACCCTGACTTTGCAACACTACTAAGCAAGTGACATTAGAACCAAGGAGCCTCCAAACAGGTCAGAGACAAAGTTGTGGAGAAGTATAGATCAGGGTTGGGTCATGAAAAATATCCCAAACTTTGAATATCCCAGGGAGCACCATTAAATCCATTATAGCAAAATGGAAAGAATATGTCACCATGACAAACCTGACAAGAGAAGGCCTCCCACCAAAACACATAGACCAGGCAAGGATGGCATTAATCAGAGATGCAACAAAGACACCAAAGAGAACACTGAAGGAGCTGCAAAGATCCACAGCACAGATGGGAGTATCTGTCCATAGGACCACTTTAAGCCTTACGCTCCGCAGAGTGGGGCTTTATGGAAGAGTGGCTAGAAAAAAAGTAATTGCTTAAGAAAACATGTTTGGAGTTTACCCAACAGCATGTGGCAGACTCCCCAAAGACATGGAAGAAGATTCTCTGGTCTAATGAGACTAAAAGTGATCTTTTAGGCCATCATGGGAAATGCCATGTCTGACTCAAACCCAACACCCTGAGAACACCATTCCTACAGTGAAGCATGATGGTGGCAGCATCATACTGTGGGGATATTTTTCATCTGCAGGGACAGGAAAGCTGGTCAGGACTGAAGGAAGGATGGATGGCACTAAATACAGGGCAATTCTAGAGGAAAACTTGTTTGAGTCAGCCAGAGGTTTGAGACTGGGACGAAGATTCACGTTCCAGCAGGACAATGACCCTAAATATTCTGCTAAAGCTACACTGGAGTGGTTTAAAGGGAAATATTCAAATGTCTTGGAATGGCCTACTCAAAGCCCAGACCTCAATCCAATTGAGAATCTGTGGCAAAACTTGAAGATTGCTGTACACCAACTCAACCCATCTAACTTGAAAGGGTTGGAGCAGTTTTGCCTTGAGGAATGGGCAAAAATCCCAGTGGCTAGATGTGCTAAGCTAATAGAGACTACCCCAAGAGACTTGCAGCTGTAATTGCAGCAAAAGGCGGCTCTACTTAGTATTGACTTTTTTTTTGGGGGGGGGGGGGGGGGGGGATACTTATGCACACTCCAGATTTCTGTTTTTTCATCTAAATTATTGTTTGAGTCACAATAAAACAATTTTCACCTTTAAGTGGTGCTAACCCCATCCCCAAAAAAATCAATTTTAATTCCAGCTTGTAATGTGACAAAACAGGACAAACACCAAGGGGGATGAAAACTTTTGCAAGACACTGTAAATGCTACTTCTGAGTATTATTTTCTACTGCTAAGCTGATTACACCCAGGTGTATATTTCAGCTTAATAAAGTTGAGGAATATGTAAAGGACTTTAAACACTGGGTGCTAAATAAGTTCCTTCTGCTTAATTTTTACAAAATATAAGTACTTCTGCTAACACGTCAAGCAGCTAGAAGTAAGCTTTTTGGTTACAATCTAGTAACTCTGAATGGCCTTTCAGTTACATTATGTGCAGCAAATATCTTTGTGTGATGATTGCCTCTAATCTTTTATTTGAATCTCATGTACAACCCCAATTCCAAAAAAGTTGGGACAAAGTACAAATTGTAAATAAAAATGGAATGCAATAATTTACAAATCTCAAAAACTGATATTGCATTCACAATAGAACATAGACAACATATCAAATGTTGAAAGTGAGACATTTTGAAATTTCCTGCCAAATATTGGCTCATTTGAAATTTCATGACAGCAACACATCTCAAAAAAGTTGGGACAGGGGCAATAAGAGGCTGGAAAAGTTAAAGGTACAAAAAAGGAACAGCTGGAGGACCAAATTGCAACTCATTAGATCAATTGGCAATAGGTCATTAACATGACTGGGTATAAAAAGAGCATCTTGGAGTGGCAGCGGCTCTCAGAAGTAAAGATGGGAAGAGTATCACCAATCCCCTTAATTCTGTGCCGACAAATAGTGGAGCAATATCAGAAAGGACTTCAACAGTGTAAAATTGCAAAGAGTTTGAACATATCATCATCATCTACAGTGCATAATATCATCAAAAGATTCAGAGAATCTGGAAGAATCTCTGTGCGTAAGGGTCAAGGCCGGAAAACCATACTGGGTGCCCATGATCTTCGGGCCCTTAGATGGCACTGCATCACATACAGGCATGCTTCTGTATTGGAAATCACAAAATGGGCTCAGGAATATTTCCAGAAAACATTATCTGTAAACACAATTCACCGTGCCATCTACCGTTGCCAGCTAAAACTCTATAGTTCAAAGAAGAAGCCGTATCTAAACATGATCCAGAAGCGCAGACGTCTTCTCTGGGCCAAGGCTCATTTAAAATGGACTGTGGCAAAGTGGAAAACTGTTCTGTGGTCAGACGAATCAAAACTTGAAGTTCTTTATGGAAATCAGGAACGCCGTGTCATTCGGACTAAAGAGGAGAAGGACGACCCAAGTTGTTATCCGCGTTCAGTTCAGAAGCCTGCATCTCTGATGGTATGGGGTTGCATTACTGCGTGTGGCATGGGCAGCTTACACATCTGGAAAGACACCATCAATGCTGAAAGGTATATCCAGGTTCTAGAGCAACATATGCTCCCATCCAGACGACGTCTCTTTCAGGGAAGACCTTGCATTTTCCAACATGACAATGCCAAACCACATACTGCATCAATTACAGCATCATGGCTGCGTAGAAGAAGGGTCCAGGTACTGAACTGGCCAGCCTGCAGTCCAGATCTTTCACCCATAGAAAACATTTGGTACATCATAAAACGAAAGATACGACAAAAAAGACCTAAGACAGTTGAGCAACTAGAATCCTACATTAGACAAGAATGGGTTAACATTCCTATCCCTAAACTTGAGCAACTTGTCTCCTCAGTCCCCAGACGTTTACAGACTGTTGTAAAGAGAAAAGGGGATGTCTCACAGTGGTAAACATGGCCTTGTCCCAACTTTTTTGAGATGTGTTGTTGTCATGAAATTTAAAATCACCTAATTCTTCTTTTTAAATGATACATTTTCTCAGTTTAAACATTTGATGTCATCTATGTTCTATTTTGAATAAAATATGGAATTTTGAAACTTCCACATCATTGCATTCCGTTTTTATTTACAATTTGTACTTTGTCCCAACATTTTTGGAATCGGGGTTGTAAATAACATCAATAGGACAGCCTTTTTTCCATCTCAGAAACTTAGCTAAGCTTAGAAATATAATGTTACATGAGGCAAAAATAGTTTAAACTTTTATTTCCTTTGAATTAGTCAATTATAACAACTTCTTGTCTGGATGTTCCAGTAGGTGCCTAAATGAGCTCCAGTGAGCTACCGGTATGTCACAGCTACAGTATATACAGTATGTGAGTAGCCAGAAGTGTTAGGCCAGTGTACATTTTCTCCCATAAGGTATGCTTTTCCAACATGTTCTCTATGCAAAGAGAACCAGACAATATATCATCCAATTTGATTTGGGCAAAGATACATTGATGAAGAATTGGCCAAATCTACAGTTTGACAGGATGCAGGTACTTATGGATGTATGTGCAGGAGAGAGCGGGGAATACAGACTGGCAAACAAATCCAAAACGCTAGACGAAATCAAAGTCGATGGGCAGGCAGGGGTTGATCGATCAGCAGACAGAGTAATAAGGGCTAGACTAAAGAGTAATGAGTATGAGACAATAACAAGGGTCGAGAACATGATATGACAGACAAGACACTGAATGATACTTTGCATCGAGTGAGTGTGGGAGAGGTGTTTATATTGTGTGGGCTGATTAACCAGGAAATAAGTGACCAGTGTAATTAATAGACAGGTGATAGAGGGCGCTGTGGTTATTGGGTGTTGTAGTTCAGATCGGCCATGTTTGTAGTCTGACCGGAAGTGGCGATTTCTATCGTGTTACTGACGGAAGCCCCTGAGGAGCTCCCGCCAGAAGCTGCATTCTTCCTTGGATACCCCCTCCTTCTGGGTGCAGGCTTGTCAGGGTGTTGGTTGTGAAATTCTTGAGTAAGGAGAGGGTCTAGGATGTCCTTAACTCCCACCCAGCTTCATTCCTCTGGTCCATAGCCCTCCCAATCTACCAGGTACTCTAGCTGGCCTCTTCTACGTCTTGAGTCTAGGATCCGATTTACCTGGTAGATGGGTTCTCCTTCTGTGCCAGGAGATGGGTGGTCGAGGTGGGCATGTTCTCAGACAGGGGACCCTGTATGGAGGGTTTGAGGATGAGACATGGAAGGTGGGTGACAGACGACTGTTAGGTGGGAGCTCAAGTCTATAGGAAACCTTGTCGATGCGCCAGAGCACCCTGTATGGTCCGATGTAGCGTATCTGTAATTTTTGGCATGTGCTGGGTTCCCTAAGTTCCCTGGTGGACACCTATACCTGATCGCCAGGAGAGTTGTTGCTCCAGTGCTTATTGATGTATTCCTTGTAGTTGGCATTAACTGATGTGATGCATTGATGAACTTCCTCCCACATCAACTGGCTACGGGTGAACCAATCCTCCACGGCCTGTTCCCCTGCTGGAGAGTTGTCCCAAGGAAACAGGGGAAGTTGGTAGCCGAGCATACACTGGAAGAGTGTAAGTTGTGTGGCTGAATGCTTGAGAGAGTTTTGCACATATTCGGCCCATGGGATGAATGGGTTCCCATCCCCTTGATTTCGCATGCAGAAGATTCTGAGGAAACATCCTGTTTCTTGGTTGTCTCTCTCTACCTGGCTATTTGACTGGGGATGATATCCCGAAGTGAGGCTCACCAAGACCCCTAGCCACTCCATGAAGCTGGCCCACAGACAAGCGATGAATTGAGGGCCATGGTCACCGACTATGTCTTCTGGGATGCCAAAGTATCAGAACACATGCTGGAACAATAATTCGGCAGTCTGAAATGCTGTGGGTAGGCTGGATAATGGGATGAGTCTCAGCACCTTGGAGAAGTGGTCAATGATGACCAAAACTGTGGAGTTGCCTTGGGATGGCAGCAGGTCAGAGATGAAGTCGATTGCCAGGTGGGACTATGGTCTCTGAGGCACAGGAAGAGGGCATAGTTTGCCAGCTGGAGGAGTTCGAGCAATCTTGGCTTGAGCACACTCAGTGCATGAAGAGATGGCATGAATGAGCTCAGTCAGCATGTTCTCCCACCAGTACTTGCTTCGCAGCAGTTGGTGGGTGCGATGGCTGCTGGGATGACCAGTGGCAGGAGAAGTGTGTGCCCATGTGATGAGTCTGCTCCTGAAATGATTAGGGGCATACAGGCAGTCTGGTGAGCAGTTGACTGGAGGATTCTGTGGTTGTGAGTCCCTCATCTCCTTGTCGAGGTCAAAGTGAGCGCCTGGATGAAGCATTCAGGTGTCAGGATAGGATGAGGTTCCGGGTCATGAAGAGACGGGCTGAAGATGCGTGACAGGACATCAGCCTTGGTGTTCCTGGTGCGAGAACAATAGACTATTGTGAAGTTGAAACAGGCGAAGAACAGTGTCCATCGGGCTTGGCGTGGGTTCAGTCCCTGCCTTCTTGAGATACTCAAGGTTTTTCTGATCAGTAAAAATGACAAAGGGGTGTGTGGCTCCTTCCAACCAGTGCCTCCATTCCTCTAAGGCAAGCTTGATGGCCAGTAGCTCTTGGTTCCCAACGTCACAGTTTCTCTCTGCTGGAGTGAGCTTTTTGGAGAAGAATGCTACAGGGTGGAGCTTGGGCCTTTCGCCAAAGTGCTGGGAGAGAACCTCTCCTACACCAATCTCAGAGGCATCCACTTCAACTGTGAAAGGTCGGGTCAGGTCTGGATGCTGAAGGATAGGGGCTGTGGTGAAAGTTGTTTTAAGCCTATTGAAGGCCTCTTCAGCTGTGGGGTTCCAGTGGAGGCGTTTGGGTCCCTTCTTCAGAAGGGAGGTCAGGGCGCCATGAGGGTGAATGATGATAAAAATTTGTGAAGCCTAGGAAACGTTGGCGCTCCTTCACCAAGGTGGGTATGGGCCAGGATGTGACTGCAGTTACCTTGGAGGGATCCATGCTGACCCCCTCAGCACTGATGATGTACCCCAGGAAGGAGATCTTACACATGTGAAATTCACACTTTTCAGCCTTGACATACAGTGGTGCTTGAAAGTTTGTGAACCCTTTAGAATTTTCTATATTTCTGCATAAATATGGCCTAAAACATCAACAGATTTTCACACAAGTCCTAAAAGTAGATAAAGAGAATCCAGTTAAACAAATGAGACAAAAATATTATACTTGGTCATTTATTTATTGAGGAAAATAATCCAATATTACATATCTGTGAGTGGCAAAAGTATGTGAATCTCTAGGATTAGTAGTTAATTTGAAGGTGAAATTAGAGTCAGGTGTTTTCAATCAATGGGATGACAATCAGGCGTGAGTGGGCACCCTGTTTTATTTAAAGCACAGGGATCTATCAAAGTCTGATCTTCACAACATGTTTGTGGAAGTGTATCATGGCACGAACAAAGGAGATTTCTGAGGACCTCAGAAAAAGAGTTGATGATGCTCATCAGGCTGGAAAAGGTTGCAAAACCATCTCTAAAAAGAGTTTGGACTCCACCAATCCACAGTCAGACAGATTGTGTACAAATGGAGGAAATTCAAGACCATTGTTACCCTCCCCAGGAGTGGTTGACCAACAAAGATCACTCCAAGAGCAAGGCGTGTAATAGTCAGCGAGGTCACAAAGGACCCCAGGGTAACTTCCAAGCAACTGAAGGCCTCTCTCACATTGGCTAATGTTAATGTTCATGAGTCCACCATCAGGAGAACACTGAACAACAATGGTGTGCATGGCACGGTTGCAAGGAGAAAGCCACTGATCTCCAAAAAGAACATTGCTGCTTGTCTGCAGTTTGCTAAAGATTGCATGGACAAGCCAGAAGGCTAGTGGAAAAATGTTTTTTGGACAGATGAGACCAAAATAGAACTTTTTGGTTTAAATGAGAAGCGTTATGTTTGGAGAAAGGAAAACACTACATTCCAGCATTAGAACCTTATTCCATCTGTGAAACATGGTAGTGGTAGCATCATGGTTTGGGCCTGTTTTGCTGCATCTGGGCCAGGATGGTTTGCCATCATTGATGGAACAATGAATTCTGAATTATACCAGTGAATTCTAAAGGAAAATGTCAGGACATCTGTCCATGAACTGAATCTCAAGAGAAGGTGGGTCATGCAGCAAGACAACGACCCTAAGCACACAAGTCGTTCCACCAAAGAATGGTTAAAGAAGGATAAAGTTAATGTTTTGGAATGGCCAAGTCAAAGTCCTGACCTTAATCCAATGGAAATGTTGTGGAAGGACCTGAAGCGAGCAGTTCATGTGAGGAAACCCACCAACATCCCAGAGTTGAAGCTGTTCTGTACGGAGGAATGGGCTAAAATTCCTCCAAGCCAGTGTGCAGGACTGATCAACAATTACCGGAAACATTTAGTTGCAGTTATTGCTGCACAAGGAGGTCACACCAGATACTGAAAGCAAAGGTTCACATACTTTTGCCACTCACAGATATGTAATATTGGATCATTTTCCTCAATAAATAAATGGCCAAGTATAATATTTTTGTCTCATTTGTTTAACTGGGTTCTCTTTATTTACTTTTAGGACTTGTGTGAAAATCTGATGATGTTTTAGGTCATATTTATGCAGAAATATAGAAAATTCTAAAGGGTTCACAAACTTTCAAGCACCACTGTAGACATAGTTCTTAGACAGGCACTTGAGTACTGATCGAACATGGTTAAGATGACTCTCTTCATCAGGGGAGTAGATTAGGATGTCATCAATGTAAGCTATGACATACCTCCCCAACATGTCTCGCAGCACGTCATTAATGAGGCACTGGAACATGCTTGGCACCAAAAAGAGGCCATAAGGAATGATTCGGTACTCAAAATGGCTGTTGTTGGTACTGAAGGTGGTCTTCCACTTGTCACCCTCGCGGATGCGGAACAGGTTGTAGGCACTATGTAAGTCAAGCTTGGAGAAGATTGTGGCACTGAGGAGCTGTTCCAATGCGGAAGTCACAAGTGGAAGTGGATACGGGTATTTCTCTGATATCTGACTGAGTCCTCGAAAGTCTATACACAGACGAAGTCTGCCCCCTCTCTTCTCCATGAAAAAAATCCCGCTGATCCTGGTGAAGTGGACGGGCATATGTACCCCTGCTTGACGGCCTCCTGTATGTACTCTTCCATAGCAGCTTGTTCATTCTGGGACAGGGTAAATGTGGCTGCGTAGGGGAGAAGTACCAGGCAGGAGGTCGATGGCACAATCGTATGGATGATGTGGTAGTATGGTAGGCCGCATGCTTTGCCCTTGCTAAAGACTTCCCCTAGGTCCAGGTAGCACACAGGGATCCCTTCCAGGGAGTCAGGGTGAGGACTCTCTATGGAGGTAAAGATTTAACTGAGGACATTGGAGGCAGTTCTGGAAACATGTCAGGGACCATCAGAGAATCTCCTTGTTCTGCCAGGAGATGAGTGGGTCATGAAGCTGTAGCCACAGATAGCCCAGGATGATGTTATGATGCTTGGTAGCTGTGATGAGTGAGATTTGTTCAGAGTGAAGAGCTCCTACCTGAATATGCATGGGAGCAGTCTGGGAGGTGATGAGGCCCTCCCCTATGGGGCCTCCATTGATGGACCGGATACTGAGTGGGCTCTGTAGTGAGTTTATGGACAGATTGAACCTCTGGACAACTGAGCTGGTGATGAAGTTTCCCTCTACCCCTGAGTCGATAAACGCAGACAGCATGTGAGTAGAGAAGACAGTTTCAGTAATACTAGAAGCTTGAAAGATCAAGCTCTTAGTGATCTCATGGGACTCACCAAATCAGCCTTGGTCTCCTCGGAGCTGGTGCATAGCAGGTGGACTGGACACTGAATGATAGGGTGACTGGAGCTCCCGCAATAGAAGCACAAGCCCTCCTTCTTTCTCCAATCTTGTTTGGAGCATTTCAGGCGAGCACAAGAAACTTCCATGGGAGAGGGAGAATCAGAGGTCATGGCAGGCTTGGCTTCCTCCCTGAGGGATGGGCGGCTGGATAACAGATGGTCTAGCCGAATGGCGAGATCAATGAGAGTGTCCAGAGTGAGATGTTCATCGCGGCATGCTGGTTCACTCAATACTGAGGGGTGAAATCCTTGGCAAAACACCGCCTTTAATGCTGGCTCATTCCATCTGCTGGCAAATGCAAGAGTCTGGAAATCTAGGGCATAATCTGCGACTCCCCTTGAACCTTGGGTGATGGTGAGCAGGCTGTCACCGACTTCAATTCCCTCTGGTTCATGATCGAACACACGCTTGAATAACTCCAGAAAGCTGTCATAGAGGGTGGTGTGTTCGCCTCCGCTCCTCCACATCATGCTGGCCCATTGTAGCACTTTGCCATTGTAGCACTTTTAAAAGCGAAAGAAATCTGGAAATCTTGCGTTCATCTGAGATGTGTGGGAGCGAGGAGAAGTACATGGAGCACTGAAGCAGAAACCCCTTGCAGCTGAGCGCATCCCTGGCATACTTCTCGGGGTGTGGAAGTGGGAGCGCAGGACTTGGAGGAGCTTCGGGGCACGTTAGGAGGGCCTGCGGCATCATAGCAGCGAACTGAGCCATCTTGGTGTTGAGATCGGCAAGCATCTGCTCATGTTCTCCGAAGAGGTGCCCTTGAGCGATCAAAGCAGTCTGCCGCACCTCCTCTGCTGCATCCATATGCGGCGAAGTATCTTGTCAGGATGCAGGCACTTACGGATGTATGTGGAGGGGAAAGCGAGGAATGCAGACTGGCAAACAAATCCAAAACACTAGACAAAATCGAAGTCAAGGGCAGGCAGGGGCCGACTGATTGGCAGACAGAGTAATAAGGGATAGACTAAAGAGTAACGAGAATGAGACAAAAACGAGGGTCAAAACCACGATAAGACAGGCAGAATAACAAGGCTTGGTATGACACTGAACAATACTTTGCATCGAGTGAGTGTGGGAGAGGTGTTTATATAGCGTGGGCTGATTAACCAGGAAATGAGTGACCAGTGTAATTAATAGACAGGCGATAGAGGGCGCTGTGGTTCTTGGGTGTTGTAGTTCAGATCGGCCATGTTTGTAGTCTGACTGGAAGTGGTGCTCTCTATCGCGTTACTGATACATTTACAGTGAATGCATAATGCAGGTTGGGGGCATTTCTCCGAAACACAAACAAACAAAAAACTTTCATGCAAAGTCTGCTAAATGAGGAAAAGCACAATTAAAATTTAGTTTTGCTCTGCTTTTGCACTTCATATTTCTTTTTTTTATCATTTTGTATGTTGGATAAACATTGTCTTACAATTTTGAAAATAACTGAGGCGAGATTTATTTTAAGGTTCCTTCTTGTCTTTTAAATTGAAAAAGACTGTGGCATTTACTTGGCAAAACATACAGTTGTCATGTCTGTGATTTGAGTATTGGGCAGTTGCAATTTATTTCTGATGCTGTCATTTTCAATATTTTCAACGTGAACCTGAACAAAGAACATTCCATGGTCTAAACCCTTCTAGGAGAATGCAGCTGAAGATGCTGTAAGTTGAAAACTGCCTAAGTGGTTCCATTTACAGGGATTAAATAAAAAAAAGACAAACCATCTCAGGGCCTTACGTTTGGAATTGTGTTCTTCTACACCATAGGGTGCCAGTAAAGCCTCCATCAGTTTTTTTTTTTGTAATTCTATAATACTAAAGCTCTGCCACTTAACCAATATGGTTTACAAATATGTACATTGTACAATGGTCAGCCATAACATTAAAAACACTGACAGGTGACGTGAATAACATTGGTTATCTCATTACAATAGCACCTGCAAAGGAGTGGGATATATTAGGTAGTAAGTGAACAGTCAGTTCTCAAAGTTGATGTGTTGCCAGCAGAAAAAATGGGCAAGCGTAAAGATCCCAGCAACTTTGGCAAGACCCAAATTGTGAGGGCTAGACAACTGAGTCAAAGCATTTCCAAAACGTCAGGTCTTCTGGTGTGTTCCCATTATGCAATGGTTAGTATCAACCAAAAGTGGTTCAAGGAAGAACAACCAGTGAACTGGTGACAGGGTTCAATCCCAATACTGTAGCACAAATTGCTGAAAATGTTAATACCGTGTATGATACAAAGGTATTGGATAGCTTGCTGCTTACAGGGCTGCATAGCCCTAGACTTGTCAGAGTGTTCATGCTGGCCTGTGTCTAAACATTGAAAGTACTTACAGTGGGCATGTGAGCATCAGAACTGGACCATGGAGCAATAGAAGAAGGTGACCTGGTCTGATGAATCACATTTTAGGACTCAAGGTTTCCCAACAGAATATTGCACAGAGCATCATACTACCTCTGCTGGCTTGCCTTCTTCCCATAGTGCATCCTGGTGTCATCTTTTCCCCATCTTTACCTGGGGAAAAGATGACACCAGGATGCACTATGGGAAGAAGGCAAGCCAGCAGAGGTAGTATGATGCTCTGTGCAATATTCTGTTGGGAAATCTTGAGTCCTCACATCCATGTGGGTGTTACTTTGACACACACATATTACTCTGCCAATAAGAAATCTTATTGTTGTTTGTTTATATATATATATATATATATATATATATATATATATATATATATATATATATATATATCGCGGGCGATTGCTCTAAGACAACGAGGGAGGCTCAGCCTCCTCTAAAAATGACGAACATCGTGTAGGATGAATTGCGCTAGGCTTCTGTTATAGCCGACCTTATAACATTGCTATTTCAGATCCAGAATCATAGAAATATATGTGCTCAACCCAACTACAGTGCGAAATCATTCCGTTATAACTTTCCCCAGTTCGCCTAATGTGTGCGTGAGTTTTTCCCCCTCGTGACAGCGCGATACAGCCCAGCCTCAGTGCACTTCAATAGCATTGGGAGCTATGCGCTTGTCAATCTCAAAATGCAAGACGATTATTGGACAAATACTGTGAAAACGCCCGCCCACGGAGTCTCACGGACTCCCAGCCTCAGTGGACTTCAACGGCATTTGGGAGCTATGCGCTTTTCAATCTCAAAATGCAAGACGGTTATTGGACAAATACTGCGAAAATGCCCACCCATGGACTCCGAGCCTCACATGGGAGGGACATGGCAGTTTCCGCGAGGAGACTGGTGATTGGTGAAAGCGGACGGATATTTTCTTTGATTGACAGCTCGTTTCAACTATAGACAGGCAGCGGTACGGTGTTGCCAGATTGGGCGGTTTACCGCTCAATTAGGCGGTTTTTGAACATATTTTGGGCTGGATAATGTCAGCAGTATCTGGCAACATCAGTTCAGTCCCATGCGGATTCGCAAGTGCTGTGGTGTATTGTAAGAGATCAGCTTACATTTCGATTTCATTCATTACATACGGTTTCTACCAGCTTTTTTAGTTTGTATATATTTTCATTGTAAATAAAGTGTAAATATAGTGTTGTCAAGTTTGCTATCTTAGTTCCAGAAATTTTGTTTATTTGAGTGACTGAACTGGGGCGGCACGGTGGTGTAGTGGTTAGCGCTGTCGCCTCACAGCAAGAAGGTCCGGGTTCGAGCCCCGTGGCCGGCGAGGGCCTTTCTGTGCGGAGTTTGCATGTTCTCCCCGTGTCCGCGTGGGTTTCCTCCGGGTGCTCCGGTTTCCCCCACAGTCCAAAGACATGCAGGTTAGGTTAACTGGTGACTCTAAATTGACCGTAGGTGTGAATGTGAGTGCGAATGGTTGTCTGTGTCTATGTGTCAGCCCTGTGATGACCTGGCGACTTGTCCAGGGTGTACCCCGCCTTTCGCCCATAGTCAGCTGGGATAGGCTCCAGCTTGCCTGCGACCCTGTAGAACAGGATAAAGCGGCTAGAGATAATGAGATGAGATGAGATGAGTGACTGAACTTGAACTTGCGGGGGCTAGTCAGCTAGCAAGAAAGCTGCGCACGGATGCCAAGCATTGCTGATTTAATTTTGGCAAAGCCATTTGCCAGTCTTCCTTTCGAGGAAAAAATTAAAATTAAAGAGCAGGGTAGACCAACGCCTCAAATTGACTTGGTGAAAAAGGTAGGGAATAATACTCGTTCCTTTCAGCTCTCCTGGTACGAGAAAGTGAATTGGCTAACAGCCAGTGACCCACATCAACAACAGTAAATAGGCTACTTTAGTAATATGTCATGGATGGACCAAAAATATAGAATCTATTTAAAATGTTTATGCTGAGTATATTATATTGGAATATATGTTTTTCTGGATATGAATTAAACACCGCTACAATTTGGAAAACATTTTTAAACAAAAACACAGCCGAGGTCAATTTTTAAACAACATGCCACAATTTTAAAATATAAAATGTTAAAATATACCCCCCCCAACACCACCATCATGTATATTGGACAGTCGGCTAATGGGCCAAAAGAACCTGTTATTTCACAGTTTGTGACCCTGCCAACAATCAGCCAGATCAGAGGCAAGAGTATGGGCAAAATTGATGTGTTTTTTCTTTTAAAATCTGGAAATATCGTAACCAACCAGCCTCCCCTGTTTGAAAGACTACCAGCCGCCACTGATATATATATTGCTCATTTTGAATTTGATGTCAGCAACACATTTCAGAAAAGTTGGGACAGGGGCAACAAAAAGACTGAAAAAGTTGTTTAATGCAAAAAAAAATTCTTGGGCATGCTTGAGAGGGTTGCCACATGACAACACCCCCCCCCCCCCCCCCCCCAAATAAATAAATAAATAAATAAATAAATAAAATTAAAAACATCTGTCCAATGCTCCTCCTGTCCAAATGTGCTTTAGGGCACATTTTACAACAAGGCATATTTTATCATGAAACTGTCTGAGAAAATTAAGACTACAACATTGACTCAAGTTAAAATTGAGTTTCATTGACTAAATCTTGATTAAAATGAGACAAAATGACTACCACGAGACTAAAATGTAACTACTTTTCAGTAATTGACTAAGGCTAAAACTGAATTTAAAATTCATGTCAAAATGAACACGGTGTCTGAGTGTCTAGTTTCGGGAAGGGTATTACACTTGCTGTCTTGGAGACAGTTGGTGAATGTCCAATCATTAAGATGGAAGTCATGAAGGGGTGGAGGTCTTGTGAAATGGTCTGGAGCATTGTGGAAGGGTTGGGATCTCATATCTTTACCATAATGGTAGCTATGACCATTGTTTTACAATGATACTTCAGGGTAAATACAATATTACCATGGTTTTACTGTTCAACGTAACCAAGGTGTAATGGTGGCACAGTGGGTAGCCAACTTGTGTGCAGTATGAGTCAGGGCTAACTCATACAAATCCCACTTGCCCACATGCTCACATGAATCCCATCTGGAACCACTGTGGGCCAGCCTGCACCAGACAAATGCTTGTTTTACCCACATTGGCCCAACAGAGGTTTTCTGTGGCCAGCCCACACTCTGGCACACTTTTGGACCACTGCAGGCTAGCCCACAATGGGCCAATACCTTTTCAGCCACACTCGCCCAGTGAGGATCTTCTGTGGACAGCCCACACTTTGGCATGCCCACACAAATCCTATGCAGAACTAATGTAAGCTAGCCCATACCAGACAAATACTTATTTTACCCACATTGGCCAAATCCAAGCTTAATTTCTGTGGCCATCCCACACTTTGGCAAACTCACACAAAGCCTATGTGGGTCCACTGTGGTCTCGCCCACATTGGGCCAATAATACACATGCAACGATATATTGTGACCATAAATTACAATACAAATTTATGCCAATTCAAATCAGTGAAACAAAAAAAAAAATCAATCATGATTATTATGAGGCTACATAACCTTTTAGTTTTTCTTAGCTGTAATTGCATCATTTAGACAGCAGAGGGCAAAACGTACAATAGAGGGAATGAGCATGACATCAGTGTAGGCCGAAGTTACAGCTCAAATACCGCGAAAACACACAAAAACAGCTCTTAAATGGGAAAGAGCTCTTTTGCGATTGACTGTACAAATAGATTTAACAAGAAATTGGAGCTCTCTTTTATAGACTGTTGAAAACTAAAGAAAAGAGAAGGAAATGGAGGTAGTTGTTTTATGTTTAAGCTGATTACAGCCCTCACAAATGTTCATACATTTTATTAAGAAAAGACATTTGTTATGAACTTTATTAATTTTTAATAAAAGTAATATTTCAGTTAATAGACTATTATATTTAACTCTGACCTTTACAAATGTTTGTAAATAATTATTGTTGGTTATTAAGAAAATGAAACAAAAGGGTTTTTTTATTATTTAACAAAAATAATATTTAAATTGCTAATGAATAGGAAAATAAATGTTGCATTTGTGGTAATAAAATTTTCTTCAATTTTTTTTTCAAAAATATCATGGAAAATTTGAATTGTGAACCCAATATCATGTATTGAATTGAATCAGGGCGGCACAGTGGTGAAGTGGTTAGCGCTGTCGCCTCACAGCAAAAAGGTCCGGGTTCGAGCCCCGTGGCCGGCGAGGGCCTTTCTGTACGGAGTTTGCATGTTCTCCCCGTGTCCGCGTGGGTTTCCTCCGGGTGCTCTGGTTTCCCTCACAGTCCAAAGACATGCAGGTTAGGTTAACTGGTGACTGTAGGTGTGAATGTGAGTGTGAATGGTTGTCTGTGTCTATGTGTCAGCCCTGTGATGACCTGGCGACTTGTCCAGGGTGTACCCCGCCTTTTGCCCATAGTCAGCTAGGATAGGCTCCAGCTTGCCTGCGACCCTGTAAAAGGATAAAGCGGCTAGAGATAATGAGATGAGATGAATTGAATCATGAATTAGGTGAATCAGTACATGCCTAGCCAATACCTATTTTACTTACAGTGGCCCAGTAGGAGTTTTCTGTGGGCAGACCACACTTTGCCCACATGAATCCCATGAGGAACAACGACAGGCTGGCCCACATTGGGTCCATACCCATTTTACCCACAATGGCCCAACTCCTGTTTTCTGTGGGCAGCCCACATTTTGGCATGCCCACACAAATCCCATGCAGGACCAATGCAGGCTAGCTTGCAACAGCCCAATAACTATTTTACTCACATTGGCCCAGTGCGGGTTTCCTGTGGGCATTATCCACTTTGGCATACCTACACAGATCCCATGCAGGACCACTGAGATTTAGCCCACATTGGACCAATAGCATTTTTACCCATAATGTCTCCATGAGTATTTTCTGTGGAAAGCCTACACTTTGCCAGGCCCAGACAAATCCCATTCGGGACCACTATGGGCTAGCCTGCATCGGGCCAGAGTTAATTATATTTTTGAAATTTTCATTAGATTTTAACTTTATTTAATCTTTCATTTTGTTTTTTTTTTCCAATTCAGTTTAGTTTTAGTTAGTTTTACAAGTGCATAAGTAGTTTTGTTTTTATTTTGAGGAATTGACTAATTTCACTTTAGTTTTCATTTAGTTTTAGTGTTAGTTTTTCAGATATTGCACTGCCATAGATCTCTCATAATAACCAGATAGGACGCAAGGTGTTTACTGTTTAGCTATTACTTATTTTGTGTTGTTGACTATATTGATGAAAATAGGTGTTTTAACACCAAAATAATGCTAGCAAGAATGAAAATACATGACAAAGAGGGTTTCTGATCACTCTGACCACACCAAACAAAAATGTCCACAAGCATGTTTTTCATCAGTTTATAGCCAATAAGAAATCTGTGTTTACTCAAACAAATGGAATTGGATATTATGACAGGTCAGACAATCATGTGTTCTCTTTTGTTCCTTACAAATTTAAGCTTTATTTATATTTTAAATGTCACTAAGTGCAGTATTGCTTAATTTATAACCCCAGATCAGAAAAAGCTGGGACAGTATGGAAAATGCAAATAAAAACAAAGTAGGGATTTCTAAATTTCCTTCAACTTGTATTTCATTGTAGACAGTAGGAACCAAAGATATTTCATGTTTTGTTAATATACATCCATTCCTGGGCGGCACGGTGGTGTAGTGGTTAGCGCTGTCGCCTCACAGCAAGAAGGTCCTGGGTTCGAGCCCCGGGGCCGGCGAGGGCCTTTCTGTGCGGAGTTTGCATGTTCTCCCCGTGTCCACGTGGGTTTCCTCCGGGTGCTCCGGTTTCCCCCACAGTCCAAAGACATGCAGGTTAGGTTAACTGGTGACTCTAAATTGACCGTAGGTGTGAATGGTTGTCTGTGTCTATGTGTCAGCCCTGTGATGACCTGGCGACTTGTCCAGGGTGTACCCCGCCTTTCGCCCGTAGTCAGCTGGGATAGGCTCCAGCTTGCCTGCGACCCTGTAGAAGGATAAAGCGGCTAGAGATAATGAGATGAGATGAGACATCCATTCCTGCATTTCAGGCCTGCAACACCTTCTTTAAAAAAAAACCCACACAAGTTGGGGTGGGGCAATTTAGGGCAGGTAATGAGGCAAAACACTTAAATAATGATGTGATGTGAAACAGGTGATGTTAACAAGTGATTGTAATCATGATTTAATACAAAAGCAGTATCTAGGAAAGGTCTAGTCTTTGACTAGCAAAGATGGGCCAAGGATATCCAGTTTGTCAACAAATGCATGAGAAAATTACTAAAATGCTTAAAAACAATGTGCCTCAAAGAAAGATGGGAAGGAATTTGGATACATCATCCTCTATGGTGCAGGCTTGTAGTACTCGAATCCGGGACTTGGACTCGAGTCCAACTCGTGCCCTAATTCTAAGGACTCATAACTTGACTTGGACTTGAGCATTGATGACTCGGACTTGGAGACGAGGACGCAGATTTTTTCTTTACTTTTGGGAACATGCCGTAATAATTTGGTATAAGATATTTATATTTACATAAATTTTTGTACTAATTTCATGCAAGAGTGTCACACCTGCATGCCTTGGCGTGTGCATCAGATAGACTCTCGGGCGCGCTCTGGATAGCGCACACATCAAATGGACTCTCACGCGCCTTCCATAAACGACTCGCACCTGCATAGGATTAAGGCGCAATCAGCGTGCCGGTATAAAAACTGTGAAAACACACTTACTTTGCGAAGCATCAAGTTGCATTGCTGACCCATTACCGAGCCTTATTTCCTTGTTTGGTTTCCTGATCCCGGATTTCCTGTTTCTCACCTTTGATTCTGCCGAGTCTACGCTAGCCTGTTTGTGCCCCACTCGACCTATTGCCTGCTTCACTGTTTTATGATTTTGCCTGCCGTTCTGGATTGTTTACCTGTCTTCACTTGTATTAAAAAACACACCTTCTGCACTTACATCCGTCTCCCAGCCATGTCTGACAGAATACTTCACACTCCCTGACAAAGAGAATGCACGTTCACCTGTTCATACGTCATGTTCCGGAACAAACTAATGTTAATGGCGCTAAAACAGCCACTGTCAAATGGTGCGGTTGGAGTGTTGGACTCGACTCAAAATTTTCTTTAATGACTTGGACTTGTCTCGGACTTGAACACTGGGGACTCAAGGATTAGTGACTCGACTACAACTCTGCTATGGTGCATAATATCATTAAAGGTTTCAAGGAATCTGGAGGAATTTCAGTATGTAAAGGACCAGGGCGGAATCCTAAACTGAACGCCTGTGATCTCCAATCCCTCAAACGGCACTGCATCAAGAACTGTTGTTCATCTATAGCTGCTATAACCACATGGGCTCTGAATTTCTTTGGTAAACCTTTGTTAAGCAATGCAATACGGAGTTACATTCACAAATGCCAGTTAAAATTTACTTTGCAAAAAGGAAGTCTTTTATGTTAACTGTGCACAGAAGTTCCATCAACTTCTCTGGGCTCTGGAATGGACCATCACACAGTGGAAATGTGTATTGTGGGTATTCTTTTTTGTAAGAAATGAAACGTGTGCTCTGGACCAAAGTCAAAAGGGACCATCCAGGCTATTACCAGAAACAAGTCCAAAAGCCAGGAATTGTCATTGTATGGGATTGTGTCAGTGTGCTTGGCAAAGGTAACTTACACTTCTGTGACGGCAGCATTAATGCAGAAAATTACATTATGATTTTGGAGCAACATATGCTGCCTTCCGGCACGGTGGTGTAGTGGTTAGCGCTGTCGCCTCACAGCAAGAAGGTCCGGGTTCGAGCCCCGTGGCCGGCGAGGGCCTTTCTGTGTGGAGTTTGCATGTTCTCCACGTGTCCGCGTGGGTTTCCTCCAGGTGCTCCGGTTTCCCCCACAGTCCAAAGACATGCAGGTTAGGTTAACTGGTGACTCTAAATTGACCGTAGGTGTGAGTGTGAATGGTTGTCTGTGTCTATGTGTCAGCCCTGTGATGACCTGGCGACTTGTCCAGGGTGTACCCCGCCTTTCGCCCGTAGTCAGCTGGGATAGGCTCCAGCTTGCCTGCGACCCTGTAGAAGGATAAAGCAGCTAGAGATAATGAGATGAGATGAGATATGCTGCCTTCAAGACAACATCTTTTCCAGGGATACTTCAACAAGACAATGTGAAACCACATTCTGCACACATTACAAAGGCATGGCTGCAGATGAACAGGTGCCTGTCCCCTCTGTCCCCAATAATGAATGTGTGGTGAATTTTGAAATGAAAAATATGACAACAACCCAGTACTGTTGCACACTTTAAGATCTGTTTGCAAGAAGAAAGGGACAAAATAACACCTGAAATGCTTCACCACTTGGTGTTTTCAGTCCATCTACAATTCACAACAACTGTTGTGACAAGGAATGGCAACATTATAAAGTGGTAAAGGCTTTACCATTGAAATGTGTTGCAAGATTCAAAATAGGCTTTTCAACAACACTGAAGACTTCACCAACAGCACACTAGACATGGACTGTGGATAAAAGAAAAGCCGACCGTTTTACCTTCTTTCGCATTCATTGGAGAATATGGGTCAGTTTCTGTGGGATATTGTGATTTAGTATAAATACAGAAGTGATTATTGGAAATCACGTATGCTGATTGGTCAAGAAATTTGGACTATTTCTCGATAATCACTTCAAGCGATTCAGCAAAATGGCTGCCAAATGGTTTGTCACCATAAGCAAGGAAGAACTGCAAATTATGAAAGAAAATGCTGTTGTAAAAAGCACTAAAGATGCTACGAAGTTTGGTCTAAAACTATTCAAAAGTAAGGTGGAATTGTGATTTATTTTATCTATTTCAAACCAAAGTATTTCATGTGAATCTGCATAGTGACAAGTCTGTGCATGCCATTATTACATTTGCATGCTGCTTTTCAAGTTTGAAATAAATTCTTTTTTTAATACGATTTTTTTTAATGTAAATAATCACCTGTGTGTTTATACTAAAACAATTATCCACCTCAGCTCAGTGAATATCAGTGAATAATAACCTCAACTTTGTCTCGGTCATTATCAAGCACAAATCTATCGATAAATCATGGCTTTCGAATCCAGGAAAAAGGCAGCCTTGCCCCAGGGCTAATCTCACATGATGTTATGCGTGGAACCCCGGTTATCTGGGTCATTTCAGTTCATCTGACTCCGTGCTTTACTCACTGAAATTGGATATTGTTGTTGGAATCTTACAAAAATAATGATGGGAAAGTGCTGCATTGTGTTTGGATGTTCAAATCCATATACAACAGGACATTCAGTTCACAAATTTCTGAGAAATAACACTAATCTAAAGCGACAGTAGATGAGGTTTGTGCAAACAAAGTGGGCAGATTTCGTGTCACCCACTAATAATAAATCTGATTCATCAAGTGTTCATCACCACTAGAACGACCACATGAGAATTATTGGAGCAAAAAAGAAACCCACTGATTTAATAAATGACATTTGATCTGACATTTGGATAGTTTGTCGATTACCCTATTATCACCCACTTCATATTCTCTTTAAATAATTACACTGAGTAAGTGTACATTTTAAAGATTATATTTCTGCATTTATTGAGGTACATGTAAATATTTTCCCTATATTTTTCAGTGGCCAGCTTAGAATAAAAATCCACAAACCAATCTGTGTTTCCAATTCTCTCTGACTGGTGGTGCGCTATCGCCAGTGAGTGGGACTGTTGTGAACTGGAGTGGACTGGCATCTGTTTCTCGTCTTGGGGGCTCGAAAAGATAACCATGTACTCCAGACTATCCTTGATAATCATCTGCACCTTCATCCAACATACAAGAATCCCAGTCACTATTAGAATTCTCTCCAAAACATGATTCCATATCGAGACTGGTCTAACCACTGCTACGCACATGAACAAAACTGATCCCTGGATTGTTATATGTGTGATGTCACACACCCCTTCAGGATCTTCCAGTTCAGTCTTGGCAGATTCCGTGAAAATCGGCTGATTTTATTGATTATCCATTAATTTATGGCCTTTTGGATCAGCTATGGTTCGAAAACACATGGTCAATCAACATAACATAATAATTGTTGCTTTGTATAAGGAAAAAAAGTGTGGTTTAGGGACATTAAATACACTTTAAATGGCCCAAGCAAAATTTGAGTTTGACACCCTGATCTAAACATTTGACCATTTTTTAACCAGGTTGAAATGGTAAAAAATAAAAATAAAAAATGGGAAATTGATAAGAACCAGAATCAATAAGCAGAATCAAAATTGGGATTGATAAATTTTAAAAATGATACCCAAGCCTACCTATGAACATGTAATCTAAAATATATTATCCTGTAGACTTACGAACAGAGTAAGTACCAACCTAAAGAAGATATTAATACCTATGCAGCATGCATCAATGACCAATGACTGAGTTGACCATAAAACTTTTTTCTTCCCATTTTCCCACAAATATTAACATTTGCTAAAAAGGCTGTTAAACTTTGGCCTCTCCCACCAATTATCCTTGACAGCTACCAACAAGGAATCACACCCCACCATTTAGCCATAGAGAGGCTGATATACTGTCTCAGTTCACAGTTCAGTTCACCAACATGACATTCAAATCTGATGTTTTCCTCAGAGGTTTCAGCAGTTGTTTATACAATACAGACAATCACCCCTTTTCCTGATTCAGTTTGTACCTTTCACAACAGTCCTACAATGTGCAAAATTATTTTGTCAAGAATAATATACAGGGAGTGCAGAATTATTAGGCAAGTTGTATTTTTGAGGATTAGTTTTATTATTGAAAAACAACTATGTTCTTGATGAACCCAAAAGACTCATAAATATCAAAGCTGAGTATTTTTGGAAGTTGGAGTAGGGCTTTCTTAGTTTTAGCTATCTTAGGAGGATATCTCTGTGTGCAGGTGACTATAACTGTGCATAATTATTAGGCAACTTAACAAAAAACAAACATATACCCATTTCACTCATTTATTTTCACCAGGGAAACCAATATAACAACTCAACATTCACTAATATACATTGCTGGCATTCAAAAAAAAAAAAAAAAATCAGTGACTAATATAGCCGCCTTTCTTTACAAGGACACTCAAAAGCCTGCCATCCATGGATTCGGTCAGTGTTTTGATCTGTTTGCGATCAACATTGCGTGCAGCAGCAACCACAGCCTCCCAGACACTGTTCAGAGATGTGTACTGTTTCCCCTCCTTGTAGATCTCACATTTGATGAGGGACCACAGGTTTTCTATGGGGTTCAGATCAGGTGAACAAGGAGGCCACGTCATTAATCTTTCTTCCTTTAGACCAGGGGTTTTCAAAGTGTGGGAGAGTCAGCCCCCCCTCGGAGAGCAAATAAACAACAGCGCCCCCCCCCCCCCCCCCCCATTTTTGTTGTTGCTATACTTAATGTTCCATTCATATTTTTAAAAAAAATGGTTGTACACATTTTTCTTTTTTTCTTTTTCACATTTTAAACATCTGTGCTTTTTAAAACATCTTGTTTTACACATTTTAAACATCTCATAGCATCGTTAGCTAGCACCTCTTGGCAGACAACATACTGTGGCAGTGGAGCATCTTCAGATCCAGTCCATGAAAATCCAAACTTTAAATAATCGTGGTCATACTTCCTTCTTTTTCCAGTCCCCCCAGGAGTCTGCGGGCCTTTTTTGTGATTGTTGCGGGCTAAAATGTCTGATGTTGCGGGGGTTTTCAAAAAAATTGCGATGAAAGTTGCGGTGTTTAGGTTTTTGTTGCGATTACATTGCGGGAGGAAGTGAAAGTTGCGAGAAATTGTTGCGATTTTCTCTTTTTGTGATTAAAATTGAGTGATGTTAAATATTAAGTTATTACTGAAAAACTATTGATTAAAAAACAAAGACACTGAGAAATGGTCCTATAAACAACTTTACCAATATAAAAGATTACCAGGACTACAAAAATGCAGAAAAATAGGCTTTACTTATCCAAATGCTCCTGTTGGTTCAAAAGTTAAAGTGCAGAGAACCTCACAGCACAACATGAAGTTACCTTAAAATATAATATAAATGCCTCATCTTTCATGTAAGAAAAAAACTATTAATACTAGTACTGTGTGCAGGCAGTCTCTCCTGAAGACTAAATTAAACAATAATCATAAACTAATAAAATAAATGGCTCAGGTTTCATAGAAGGAAAAAAAAACAATTTGAACAGAATCTCACAGTATGATGCTGAAGCTGCCTAAACAATGGAAAATAAAATACCATTTTGGCAAAAATGTTGGCAGCCATTAATTTCTTGTATTAAGTAAAAATAAATAAATAAAGTGCACACAGTGCTTCACTGTAAACATCACACACTTTCAGTAACAGAATTTAAGCCTACATAAACACTGACTCGCACATCATGCAATGTTGCCAGATACTGCTGATGTTTTCCAGCCCAAAATATGTTCAAAACCCGCAAAATGCACTTAAAACCAATCTGGCAACACTGCGCGCATGCTGCTTCTCTTGAACGTATACACGGAAGTAAGGTGGAAGGTAGTTTGTCGACGTCACCTCAAGACGACGCCAACGATTGGTCAAATTTGCGGGAAAGTTGCGGTGATTGGATATAATTGTAACACCGCCCTGAATTCGTGGGGATTGGTTGAATTTGCGCTGACGTTGCAAATCGCAACATCCTGGAGGCTTTGGGTTTTTTTGCTTGGCCCAAACTCTGTCTCCTCACTCACTGTAGCTTTAGGTACTAAAAATCGATCCATTTTGTCTCTGGTAAAGGCTCCTCACGTTGCGCCCCCCCTGAAGAACTCTGGCGCCCCCCAGGGGGGGCGCGCCCCACACTTTAAAAGCCCTGCTTTAGACCCTTTCTGGCCAGCCATGCTGTGGAGTACTTGGATGCGTGTGATGGAGCATTGTCCTGCATGAAAATCATGTTTTTCTTGAAGGATGCTGACTTCTTCCTGTACCACTGCTTGAAGAAGGTGTCTTCCAAAAACTGACAATAGGACTGGGAGTTGAGCTTGATGCCATCCTCAACCCGAAAAGGTCCCACAAGCTCATCTTTGATGATATCAGCCCATACCAGTACCCCACCTCCACCTTGCTGGCGTCTGAGTCAGACTGGAGCTCTCTGCCCTTTGCTGATCCAGCCACGAGCCCATCCATCTGGCCCATCAAGACTCACTCTCATTTCATCTGTCCATAAGACCTTAGAAAAATCAGTTTTGTGATACTTCTTGGCCCAGTCTTGACGTTTCATCTTGTGTGTCTTGTTCAGTGGTGGTCGTTTTTCAGCCTTTGTTACCTTGGCCGTGTCCCTGAGTATTGCACACCTTGTGCTTTTTGACACTCCAGTGATGTTGCAGCTCTGAAATATGGCAAAACTGGTGGCGAGTGGCATCTTGGCAGCTTCACGCTTGACTTTCCTCAGTTCATGGGCAGTTAGTTTGCGCCTTTTTTTTTCAACGCGCTTCTTGCGACCCTGTTGACTATTTTGAATGAAGCGCTTGATTGTTCGATGGTCACGCTTCAAAAGCTGGGCAATTTTAAGAGTGCTCCATCCCTTTGCAATATATGTCACTATTTTTGACTTTTCTGAGTCCGTCAAATCCCTCTTCTGACACATTTTGCCAAAGGAAAGGAAGTTGCCTAATAATTTTGCACACCTGATATAGGGTGTTGATGTCATTAGACCACACCCCTTTTCATTACAGAGATGCACATCACCTGGTATGCTTAATTGGTAGGAGGCTTTCAAGCCTATGCAGCTTGGAGTAGGCCAACATGCATAGAGAGGGTAATGTGGTCAACATACTCATCTCATTCATCTCATCTCATTATCTCTAGCCGCTTTATCCTTCTACAGGGTCGCAGGCAAGCTGGAGCCTATCCCAGCTGACTACGGGCGAAAGGCGGGGTACACCCTGGACAAGTCGCCAGGTCATCACAGGGCTGACACATAGACACAGACAACCATTCACACTCACATTCACACCTACGGTCAATTTAGAGTCACCAGTTAACCTAACCTGCATGTCTTTGGACTGTGGGGGAAACCGGAGCACCCGGAGGAAACCCACGCGGACACGGGGAGAACATGCAAACTCCACACAGAAAGGCCCTCGCCGGCCTCGGGGCTCGAACCCAGGACCTTCTTGCTGTGAGGCGACAGCGCTAACCACTACACCACCGTGCCGCCCGTCAACATACTCATTTGCCTAATAATTCTGCACTCCCTGTACAGTAAATAACTGTGAGGAAAAAAAATCCAGCTTACGCAGAAACACAGCAGCTAGAAAAAGTATATTAATTGTGAAATTCCACTAATTCTTCACAAGGATATGGGTGCTTCTTAGACTACAAGTGTTTTCCTGTCCTTTGGTCATATTTTTAAAAATACATATAATTTTGGACAATTCCCTCTCTCTTTGATAAATTAACAATAAAGCTTACAAATACGATTTTATCTGAAACTGTACATGAAAAGTAATACTCAAATAATAAAAACATTTAGTATTTCATGAGACAGTTGTCAACATTATTTTTTACACAAAATATATCTGGTCACACCAGTGGCACGGCGGTGCAGTGATTAGCACCGTCGCCTCACAACAAGAAGGCTGGCTAACCCTTCTTAGAATCCTCTGTGCCAACTAGTGATTAATTTTTGATGCCCAAAACAATCCGCAACAATTTGGTAACATCCTAAGCCATAGATCTTAAATTGTAACATGAAATAGAAGATATTTTGTCAATGTATCTATATTTTAAATTATTTTGACTGATACCATTTTCATATGATTATTCCATTGCAGTGGACCTGAACCAGCATCAGCTGTCTCGCCCATGACCATGAAGGAAAGAAAAGATAATCATATTTAGTACAAAACTACCACATGACACGTAGATGAAGAAAAAGTTTGACATGGGTTTTGAAGGGATCACTAACAGTCAATTTGCAGAGGTTTTTCACAGAGAAGCTAGCAGGTAGCAGTCACATGCTTTCAAAGCAAAAACAATGGACTGGGTTCTGGGAAGGGTGAGCTGGCCTCTTTAATGTTATTGGAAACACATTACCCATTAGTTATTTTGTAAATTGTAAGTTATATAAATCCAGATCTGTGGAGCCACATGGGTGGTCAAACAAGGTGAGTTTAGGACAACAAGGTTCTGGGGTGATTTGGTGATCATAAATGAAATGTGTAAGGTGCCTGTGTGCATCTGAAGGGGGATGTTACACTGTGACTTTCCCTCTCCCAGCAGTGTGCCATCTACAGCCTTGACAGCCAGGAAGTCTGCCAGAGGAATAAGGGGAATGTGGAACATTTTTGTTATTGCTTCATCCATGAAATTGCCAGCTGTCCTGTAGTCAATGGGTGCTGGAAAATAGTTTGAGCATGAGCACCAGGATAATTTTATGGGTAAGGTAATCATTTTGTTCTCAGTCACTGAGGTAATAATTTAGCTCACTTGATTTCATGGGTTATTCTCAGTGCTTAGTATGCATGTGGCTCAAAAATGTCCTTTATATCTGCAGCACGAGCAGAATCTGTCTTCTGTCTTCTACTGGTTTCTGTTTCCTCAGCTGAAAAGCTAACCTCTGCAACTTCCATATCATTCATGACATGTCAAGGCTGTAGATGGCACACTACTGGGAGAGGGAAAGTCACACAGTGTAACATCCCCCTTCAGATGCACACAGGCACTTTACACATTTCATTTATGATCAGCAGACTTGGACGGCATAAACTGCAGGATATATGGCTCTAATAATGTTATCAGTGTGGATGATTAATTGGATAAAATAAGTCAGAGAGATTAAACATCGTAACATGCTAGTTTAGTATGATGTGCATTATTGAGACCCTTTTCAGAGGTAGTTCATTCTGTCCTCTCTCTGGTGCAAGATTATTAAATGTTACCGCATATCTGGATGCTGACTATTTACCTTGTTTGAGAGAAAGGAGTCTCTCTCTGGCTCTCTTCCCTGACAAAGGGTGGTCAAACACCACTCAAAATTCTTTTTGAAATGCTGCAATGTTTGGTTCACTGTTGCTTGGTTGAAAATAGCAGTAGTGGTGGCCTAGGTGAGTGCTTCACTGATGAACAAAGGCAAAGAACTTACAAATTTTTTTCCAATTCTAGATTCAACCATTTCTTTCAGAAGTGGTTTACTCCCAGGTTAGAAAAAGAAGCATGCTATTCATGATAGTTCTGGATGTTGACAAATAAGACTCAAGAGAATGGTGAGGATCCATGTGCAAGAGCTTTGTGCAATGTCAATGTCCACAATTCAAAAATCATAAGCATTGACATTTTTGACAAATATTTTTGGGTGTGGCAGGAAATGAGCATAACGAGAAAGAGTTCAAAATTCAAGGGAGGATGCCTCTTGGTGGCATGGTGATGAATTCTCCATGATTGATATGACAGCATGTACTGCATATCAGCGTAGCCTTTAAACAGTGTCAGTGTTGTTAACCGAGTGTGTAATTAAAAATAGCAGTGTAATAAAAGCTTATTAAGTTTAGTTGGAAGGGTGCATGAGTGGGTGGCATTGGATAGGGTCTGATGGGTGCCTCTTAAAATGTAAACAGGCTTAGAAAAGTCATCTATAGTTGTAATATACAGTTGTGGTCAGAAGTTTACATACAGTGACATGAATGTCATCTTGGATATGAACATCATGGCAATATTTGGGCTTTCAGTAATTTCTCTGAACTGTTCTTTTTCTGTGGCAGAATGTACAGCATACACCTTTAATTTAAAAAAAAAGCTAGAATTTGGTGCACAAGTTTTAAATTTCAGAAAACCCAAAGAAATCAACACTGAGTCAAAATTATACATACACAGTCAAAAATATACATACAGCACACCTAATATTTGTGTAAAATGTCTCTTTGCAAGATTCACCTTGACCAAACATTTTTGTTTACCATGAACAAGCTTCTGGCAGAATTCTGGTTGGATATTTCACGCCTCTTCATGGTACAACTGGTAGAGTTCAATTAAATTTGTTTTTTTTTTCATTGGCATGGACTCAACTTATAAGCACGGTCCATATATTTTCAATAGGGTTCAAGTCAGGACTTGTTTTAAGCTTAATATTAGCCTGCTTTATCCTCCACAACCAGCTCTGATGCGTGTTTGGGTTCATTCTCCTGTTGTAACTCCCAAGTCATCTTCAAGTTTCTGATGGTTTATACTGAAGAATTCTGAAGTAGTCCTCCTTCTTCATTATTCCATCCACTTTGTGCAATGAACCAGTTCCATTGGCAGCAAAACGGCCCCAGAGCATGATGATCCTACCACCATCACTAGTTGGTACAGTGTTCCTCTGCACATGGTGGTCATTGTGGCCAAACAACTCAATCTTCATCTCCTCTGACCATACAGCTATCCTCCAGAAGGCTTTTTTTCCTTTGGCCATGTGGTCAGCTTCAAACTTTAGTTAAGCTTGAAGGTGTCAATTTTGGTGCAGGGGATTATTTCTTGGATAGCAGCCTCTTAGTCCATGGTGATCTGAACTGTAGAGAGTGATCCATCAGCTTCCAGTTCATGGCAGGGCTGTGCCATGGTGGTTCCCAGGTTGTTCCTGACCATCCAAACCAATTTCCTTTTAGCTGAGGGTGACAGTTTGGGTTTTCTTGAAGCAAAGTGGCTTGGCAAAGTGACTACACCTCACAATAACTTGGATACAATTGTTTGAACTGATCTTGGAATATGCAGTTGTTTAGAAATAGCTTCAAGAGACATTCCGGAGTTGTGTATATCTGCTATCCTCTTTCTCAGATCTGCACTGAGCTCCTTGGACTTTCCCATTTTACTGTGTGCTGGTCAATCCAATGAGTGCTGTAAACAAACCCTTTTTATGAAGCCACAGATAAGCTATACCAGCTGTAGTCAATCATGTCTACAGCTGTAGTCAATCAAGTCAACAGTAGTTCCTGAGAGGGCAGAGCTGGGGCTGGAGGTTTGTCCAAAAAATGCAGCCCAATTCACCCCAGTCCCCTCTAAAGACCACCTCTCACCATCACAGAGAGCACAGGTTAACAGGTTGCAGGAGGAATTCTGTGATGTGTTTTCATCCATTCCTGGTTACACTAACCTTATAGAGCACCACATAGAGACTCCCCCACGGGTGGTGGTGTGCAGCCACCTGTTTCGGCTCCCCAAACACAAAAAAGTGTGTTTCAGGATGAACTCAAGGCAATGCTTGACATGGAGGTAACTGAGGAGTCACACAGCAACTGAAGATCACTAACAGGAGGTTAAGAGGCCTTGGCAAGATAAAAGACATTTTGGAAGTTTCAGCACCTCTGAATTAATAATCTAAGTGAGCGTATGTAATTATTTGATCCTGTATAATTTTGACTCTGTGTTGATTTCAGAAAACTCAAAGAAAATTAAAACTTGTGCACCAAATTCTATTTTTTTTTATTAAAGATGTATACTGTACATTCTGCCACAGAAAAAGAACAGTTCAAAGAAATTACTGAAAGCCCAAATATTGCCATGACATTCATATCCAAGATGACATTCATGTCACTGTATGTAAACTTCTGACCACAAGTGTATATCAAAGTAACTATTTTATTGTTCCTCATCTCAGGTTCGCAGTATGTTCTGTGCTTATGGAGGGTCTCAGTGTTTAACAAAAAGGTAGCAGGTTTCTCTGTTTATCTGAAGAAAATAAAATCTCTAGTCCCTACCATTCCACTAAAAAAATGTCTTGATCAATACAAACAATATAAGCACAACACAGACACAACACAGTTCAATTTTCTTGTACAACTTCACACAAAATTTTGACTTTTAGATGACCCTGCATATGGACTCTAATGTTTTTTTCCTGCATCCATTATTCCCTACCTCATGCATCCAGTTGACCATGATGTGTTTGAAAGCACTGTTAAGTTTTCAAAATTGTAGCTTTGTTATCCATTTTTCATACATAAACATGTGGCTAAGTAAAGAACCCTCAGTGGATAAGATACACTTATCCACTGAGAGATTTAAAAAAAAAAAAAAGTGGACAAGTGTAGATTAATTATGACATTACATAGATTGCTAATTATGAAACAGTTGTTCATATAAATAAACATGGTTAAACATCACTCTGAAAGATCACTGATAGTTAAAAGGCGAACAGTCAGCACAGACTGTGAGCAAATACTATATGTAATAGACGAGGCTATGCATTCGACAGGCAAGTGAGTAATTACTAAACCTATGCGTGAATGCCCTCTTCTGGATACACAGAAATCTTGTATTAATGTGTACCCATTAAGACCCCATAAGCCATCAAACCTAAAATGTATTTATTTTATTTATGTGGTTGATTTATGTACTGCCTTTCTAACACTCAGGTCACACAAATGTGTAACACAAAGTGACTTAAAAAAAAACCTTAAGGAGTAGAAAGAGTAAAGGTTTTTAGCTTAGGTAGAAAAGCAGTCACGGAGAGAATCAGGTAGAGCATTCCACAGTTTGGGGGGCCATGGCAATAATGGTGTGATAGTAAATGAAGCAATGACTGTGATGGATGAACCTCAATTCAAGGACTACAAAAGTAAGACAGAAATAATGTCATTCATTTCTAATGCAGGCTAGAGCTTGATGCTAACAAATTGGTGAGGAGGGTCAGAGTTTGAAAACACATTTAATGATTTTGATAAGCCTGAGCTATGTTCACATTCATGGAGGTAGATATAAGGGAGATTGCAGAGCACTCTCTGCACTGAACTGTTTGGTATTAGTCCTGTAGAGATGGAGATAGATGTTCTAAATGTGCAAATGATGTACTATAAACTAAACAACTGTAGAACTCTTGTGGTTAAGGGGAAATGAGTAAATGAGAGGCAGGCTTGCAACAACTCAAAAGGTGTGGTTTATTTTTGCTCACTTTTGCTTTTTAGCAATTTTATCTCATTAGCCATGCACACGCATGCGCACACACATGTGGCATGGGGCTGCTCAGCTCTCTCCCTCTCTGTTTACTGGCTTCTCTCTGTGCACACACAAAAGGCACACAAATAAACTGCTGGTATTCCAACATAGGGAAGAATCATCAGGTGTTACTTGCTGGTTCAACCTGCCTTCTCTCTGCCCACAGCTGATGCATGACTATGGCCCTACTGCCACATACCTCCACCGCCTGAATCAGACTGGGGAACCATCTGGCAGGAGAGGTAATCCACCACCACCATCTGTACCCCTTGCCAGTGGACCACCTCAAATTTAAATGGCTGCAGTGCCAGATATCATTGGCAGGGTTCTCCACTTTTCAAAAATAAAAGGTGGCGGTAGAGGTTCGGGGAACCTCCTGAAGCTGACGGACTTTGGGCTTTTTGACAGTGAAACTGGCCAATAAATGGATAGGAAATGCTAAATCATTGTTAAAATCATTTTACAAAAAATTAACACATTCTTACTGTACATATCATCTGATGGACAACGGCCAAAGATAGAACTTTTAATACAAGATGTTTTATTGGGTCTGGTTTCCCAAAGTAGCAGCAGAAATTTATCTCATCTCATCTCATCTCATTATCTCTAGCCGCTTTATCCTTCTACAGGGTTGCAGGCAAGCTGGAGCCTATCCCAGCTGACTACGGGCGAAAGGCGGGGTACACCCTGGACAAGTCGCCAGGTCATCACAGGGCTGACACATAGACACAGACAACCATTCACACTCACATTCACACCTACGGTCAATTTAGAGTCACCAGTTAACCTAACCTGCATGTCTTTGGACTGTGGGGGAAACCGGAGCACCCGGAGGAAACCCACGCGGACACGGGGAGAACATGCAAACTCCACACAGAAAGGCCCTCGCCAGCCCCGGGGCTCGAACCCAGGACCTTCTTGCTGTGAGGCGACAGCGCTAACCACTACACCACCGTGCCGCCCAGAAATTTATCACAAAATAAATTATAATAATAAAAGTTCAAGTAATTATTACAACAAAAAAATACTTTGTCTACAAAACAGAATACTGTATTGCACTATGTTTGCACCGCCTGATTACATGCACATTACAGGACTACTACATAACAGACAGTGCCCATGACCCAACTAATCCACCTCCCTTCAGAGGGCTAAATATAGTGGCCTGTCCCCACCCACTGGAAGATACCAATTACTTTATATTACCAACATCGCATAAACCATACATTTACATAACAATTTCAGGTCTAAGTGCATGCCAATAATCTCTATAATTCATAAACAAAATACTCAATTACAATAAATGCATATATTTTTTCAATACACATAATTAATGTTAATTGGGTGAAACCACTACAAACCATGCACGAGCTGGTGCGTGTGCCCAAGACTGGCACTACAAAGCCACCCCGGCCTCCGTAGTTCAGGTCCTTTGACCCAGGAACCCGGAAGTCCTGCAGTAAACAAACACAGTGAAGCAACTGGAAAATGCAGCTCTCGCCTACACAAATCACAGATACGCAAAGACCTGAACTTAACTAATGTGTGTGTGCGTGCGTATGTGTGCGCGCGTGTGTGTGTGTGTGTGTGTGTTGTTATATGATTACTGTAACTGTGTATGGTCAGAAAAGACAATAGATAAGTGTAACTGTTGCACAATAATGCTACAAACAACCTGCATGTGCACCCGCAAAGTTATTTAGCTGCTGGCTAGCTGCAGCTTGTAGCTTCCAACTTTACTATGGGTCAGTATAGTGTAATGTGGTGCGGTGTAATGTAACGCAGGAATAGACCTCAATCTGCAGAGCTCTGTGTCACAATCTGTATGCAGCTGGCCAGATGTTTTTCTATTGCAATCATGTGGCCACTTCAGGTAGCCCCATATGCATTCGTTTTATGGTCTTCTGCGTGTTAAATAGTTACAAAATTATAATAAAGTGAATACGATTTGTTTGGTGTATACTGATGAACTTACATTTTGGGTTTTTTGGGGGTTTTTTGGCCACGGGAAGGGTGGCGGGCCAGAATTATAACATGGTGGTGCGCCACTTTAAAAGGCCCCATGGAGAACAACGTATGGGTGATCTATGCATTGGTATCTTTCATGTAGTGAAACAGTTGGAGCAGGGCATGATCAGCACAGAGAGTGAAAGGGTGTCCAAGCAGGTAAGATCATCGGTGGCTGAGGACTGCCCACTTGATGTCCAGACACTCCTTCTCAATCATGCTGCAGCATCTTGCACTCTTGTACAGCATGGAGCACTCCTCCCCCTCCACCACCTGGTACAAAATGACCCCCAGCCCTCTGTCTGACATGTCACTGTGCAGAATAAAAGGGGGAGAAGAATCAGGTGAATGCAACAGCAGGCCCTCAGAAGAGGACATGGAGTAGGGCTTCAGCAGCTGCTAGAGCTGCTGCTGAACTATGTACTGGCTGGAGCAGGCTCTGGAGCAACTGCCAGTCCTCTGTCTGTGCCTAGAGAAGAGCCTGGAAGCACTGCTCTTGCTCCATGCACAGTGTGACAAGGATTTAATGTGGGGTTTGATAGACATTGGTAATGGTCTGGACAATCTCAGCAAAGGGTAATGACTCCATGATGGCTTCTTCCTCAAGCACTCTCATGGGTCAGGGGAAATCAGGAAATGGGAGGCAGGCTTGCAACAACTCAATGGCTTGTTTTTGCTCAATATCGCTTTTCAGTGATTTTATCTCACTAACCACACACAGTGTAGGGTCAGCAACTCTCTCTCGGTCTCTTTGGTTACCAGTTTTTCTCTCTGCAAGCACACACAAAAAAATTGCTGATAATCTGACACAGATGAGAATCATCAGAGGTTACCTGCTGGTTCAACCTGCCTCCTCTCCATCCACAGCTGACCCTCAACCACTGCCACAACAACATTTAAAACAATGCTACTCATGCACCATGTTTGTTTGCATGTGTGTGTATGGTGTGTGTGTGTGTGTGTGTGTGTGTGTGTGTGTGTGTGTGTGAAGCCAGCATTCCCAACCAGCTAGTCAGGATGGGGCCCAAGGACAACCAAGAAGCCTTCCTTGAGCTCTTTGAGCATGTTGCAGAGGCAAGCTCATGACAAACCTTGCAGCAGGCAGCCCACCTACTGTTGTTCCTCTTGGGGGGAAGCCCAGCTCATGGCTCAGCAGCTACCCATCACCAGCATGCTGGAGAACCCGGACCTCAAGTCAGGTATATTGCAGCAGGTTGGCTGTGCAACAGAAGAGCATCACCAGCGCTTCCCTACGCTGGCATAGAGCAAAGTCGGCCATCCATTTTCTTTTGCTCAGTGGTTCTGAGACGCCTGTTGACAGCGGTTGCTGATTGATGAGTGCAACATCAAGGATATCACTGGAGTGACACTGGAGCAGTTTGTTGCAGGGCACTGGGACATGCACAGTTGGTGAAAGTGAGGTGTGTGCTTGTTCACAAATATCCACTAATGCCTGTCTCTATTAATTTCCAGGGAAAAAAGCATAGTGTAGTGGAGGCGGTTAGCCTGAAGCTCACTCATCCACTGATCCTAGGGAGAGATTGGCCAGGGTTTAGAAAATTAATAAAACAGCTAGCGGATGGGTCCTGTAGTAGCACAGCACCGGGGCATTCCACTACAGTGTTTGCTGGGGAGGTGGTCCCAGGCCTGTTCACGTCAGCTGCATGTCATGATGACATGAAGAGTGGAGAGAACCCTGCCTCTTCTCTCTCTCTCTCTGTAGAATCCTCTTGAAGATTTCCCACTGCAGCAGACATGAGACAAGACTCCAAGACACGCTGTTGACCAAGTGAGAGTAATCGATGGTCAAAACCTCAAGCCTAACAATGTGCTATCCTATCTGTATTATTCCATTATTAAGGATAAGCTATATCCAGTGATGCAGGACACTTAGGGCAAAGAAGAGACGACCCAGTTGCTGGTCCCAAAGAGCTGTAGGGAACTTTTATTCCATGCAGCTCATCATAATCTCATGGTGGGGCATTTAGGGCAGGATAAAACACTAAACCGACTCATGGCCCACTTCTATTGGCCAGGCATTCACAGTGATGTATGCAGGTGGTGGGCAGCATGTCACAAATGTCAGCTGGTGAATCTGCCAGTCACCCCAAAAGTGCCATTGTGCCCACTACCTTTGAGATCCCCTTCGAAAGAACTGGAATGGATCTCATCAGGCCATTAGTGTTAGGACTAGGACTGTTTTGGCCTCTAGAGGCCGCTGTTATTTCCCTTTCGTGTCATGTTTATTTTGGCCTCTAGAGGCCGCCACTGTTCCTGTGTTTTGTGTTTTTGTTAATTGCCTGTTTAGTCCTAATTATCTTCACCTGTGTCCTTAATTAGTTTGTGTATTTATACCCCTGAGTTCAGTCCTCTTGTCACGGAGTCTTTGTGCTGTTATGTTTATCTCCAGTTTCCTCTGTACTGTGTTCTTTGTTTTTGCACTTTGCTTTTCTTTTGGATTTAGTAGTGACTGTGTTTTTTGGATTATACTCTTTGTTTTTTTTTTTGTTTTTGTTTTGCCCTGTATATAGTGTATATAGTATAAATAAACCTTTTGATTCTTTTTCTACTTCCGCCTCACGCCTCTGCATTTGAGTCATCCCCCTGGTGGCCTAGTGGGGGTTTGCTGGATTATCACACCAACGAACCAGGTTCAAATCCCAGCAAAACCCTAACAGAAAGACTCCGTCATGACCGACTCAGCAGAGGCTGCTTCAACTGTCTACCCGGCCAACCTTCAGGGAATTATGGCAGCTTTGACACGCTTCGGAGCAACCATGGACGCTCATGGACATACGCTCACCAGCCAACGTGAGGCCCTTGCTCGCCACGAGGAACTGCTTCAGCAAATCGGGAAAACCCTGGCACAGCTGACATCTCTGCCTGCATCTCCTGATCCAGCTCCCGCTCCTGCTCCTGTGCCTCCTGCCATGCTGCCTTCTTCACCTCGCGAACCCAGCCTTCCTGCACCACAGAGGTACGACGGCAAGCACAGTGAGTGCCGAGAGTTCCTTACCCAGTGTCAACTCACCTTTGAGCTTCAGCCTACCACCTACACTACGGATCGCCGCAAGATTGCCTTTGTGATAACCTTATTAGCTGGTAAGGCGCGAGCCTGGGCTACTGCTATCTGGCAAAGACAGGGACCTGAGTGCCTTGATTTCCAGCTGTTCTCTGAAGAGATGCTTCGGGTCTTCGATCAGGCGGACATCAGTACCGATGCAGCCCGAAAGCTCATGTCCATCCGGCAAGGAGGAAGCGTCGCAGATTACGCCATCTCGTTCCGAACGCTCGCAGCAGTAAGTGGATGGAACGAGACTGCCCTGGTGTCAGCCTTCCACCATGGTCTGTCTGACCCCATCAAGGATGGTCTGGCCTCTATTGGATGCCCAAGTGACCTCGAAACCCTCATCTCACATGCTATTCGTCTGGACAACAGGATGAGAGAACGCCACCAAGCCTTGAGCCCCCCCAGCCTCCCTACCTCTACCTGGATACCGTCTACCTCCTTCAGTGACTGTCCAGAACCCATGCAAGTGGGTCGTACTCACCTCTCCGCATCTGAGGTGCATCTGAGGAGCGCAGAAGGAGGGACAAGTGCTGCATCTACTGTGGCAAGCCTGGTCACTTCCGAGCATCATGTCCCGAACTCTTGGGAAAAGGACCGCCCCGTCCAGCCGAGGGAGGGTTGTGACGGGGCCTACCCTCTCTCCCGGACTCCCTGGCCAAGGAATCTACATCCCGGTCTCCATCTCCTGGGGTGAGTCTGTCCACTCTTGTCAAGCTTTGTTAGACTCAGGGGCGGCTGGGAACTTTATGGATATTCACTTCGCCCAAAGCATCAATATTCCGACTGCACCTCTTGAAGTCCCACTGTCTGTGTCTGCCCTCGATGGCCAAGCGTTAGGTGATGGAAGAGTCACCCAAGTTACTTCTCCAGTCTTCCTCCAGTCTCAAGGTCACAAGGAAGAAATATCCCTGCACCTGATTCCTTCACCTGAGTTCCCAGTTATTCTAGGCCTTCCTTGGCTTACTCGACACAACCCTCGCATAGACTGGGTAACAAGCCAGGTTGTGGAATGGGGCCCTGCATGCCATGCCTCTTGTCTGCTCTCTAGCTCTCCTGTGTCTCCTGCCGAGCCCCCTGATCTCACCGAGTTATCTCAAGTTCCCACAGAGTACTGGGATCTCAAGGAGGTATTCAGCAAGAGCAGGGCCGCCGTTCTTCCTCCACACCGGGCCTACGACTGTGCCATTGACTTGCTCCCTGGGACTACCCCTCCTCGTGGCAGACTGTTTTCCCTCTCTCAGCCAGAACGCAAGGCCATGGAGGAATACCTCAAAGACGCCCTGGTCTCTGGGTTCATTCGACCCTCCACCTCACCTGCTGGTGCCGGCTTCTTCTTTGTCGGCAAGAAGGATGGGGGGCTCCGACCATGTATTGACTACAGGGGCCTGAACAAGATCACTGTGCGCAACCGATATCCCCTTCCGCTGATGTCCACTGCTTTCGACCTGCTCCAAGGCGCCACCGTCTTCACCAAGTTGGACCTACGGAACGCATACCACCTCATCCGTATCCAACAGGGAGACGAGTGGAAGACTGCCTTTAACACCCCGTCTGGGCACTACGAATACCAGGTCATGCCCTTCGGACTCACCAACGCACCAGCTGTTTTTCAGGCCCTAATCAACGACGTCTTAAGGGACATGATTAACCTGTACGTTTTTGTCTACCTCGACGACATCCTTATCTTCTCCAAGACCGTGCAGGAGCACCGCCACCATGTCCGCCAGGTTCTCCAGAGGCTGCTACAGAACAATCTGTTCGCCAAGGCCCAGAAATGCGAATTTCATGTTCCCGAGGTCTCCTTTCTGGGATTTATTGTACGGACAGGCCAACTCCAAATGGACCCTGCCAAGACCCTGGCCATCCGGGATTGGCCTACTCCCAAGTCCGTTAAGGAGGTTCAGCGGTTCTTAGGATTCGCTAACTTCTACCGCAAGTTCATCAGGAACTTCAGTTCTGTGGCAGCACCCATGTCAGACCTCACCAAAAGGACAGGTGGATCTTATGTCTGGTCTCCTCAGGTGGAAAAGGCGTTCAAAGACCTCAAGGACCGCTTCTGCACGGCACCCATTCTGGTCCTCCCGGACACCTCCCAACCATTCATCGTGGAGGTGGACGCCTCGGACAGTGGTGTCGGCGCGGTGCTCTCTCAACGTTCGGAAGGAAAGCTGCACCCCTGCACTTACTTCTCCCACCGCCTGAGTCCTGCGGAGTCCCGGTACGATGTGGGGGATCGAGAACTGCTAGCGGTCAAACTGGCCCTTGAGGAGTGGAGGCACTGGCTGGAGGGAGCGCAACATCCATTCCTGGTTTGGACTGACCACAAGAACCTGGAGTACCTCCAGCAAGCCAAGAGACTGAACCCTCGACAGGCTAGGTGGGCCCTGTTTTTCAGTCGGTTTGACTTCACCCTCTCGTACCGCCCCGGCTCCAAGAACACCAAACCTGATGCACTGTCCAGGCTGTTCTCTGCCACTAACAGGGAGAGTGAAGTCGGGCCTATTATCCCTGTGTCCCGGATTGTGGCCCCTGTCCGCTGGGGTATTGAGGAGGCTGTCCGACAAGCCCAACGCCAGGACCCCAGTCCTGGGACGGGGCCACCGGGCCTCTTGTACGTCCCACATCAAGCCCGGGCCAAGGTTCTCCAGTGGGGTCACTCTTCCCCTCTCACCGCCCACCCGGGAGCTCGGAGGACCCTGGACTTCCTGAAAAGACGCTTCTGGTGGCCTAACATGGAGAAGGAAGTAAGGTCATTTGTCCTGTCCTGTGAGGTTTGCACCAGAACCAAGAACCCACGACAGCGTCCCCAGGGTCTCCTGCATCCTCTGACCATTCCCCGGCGTCCCTGGTCCCACGTGGCAGTCGACTTCATCACAGGTCTCCCTGAGTCACAAGGTAACACGGTCATTTTGGTCATAGTTGACAGATTCTCCAAGGCCTGCCGCTTCATACCACTGTGCAAACTCCCCTCTGCTCTTGAAACAGCTAAACTTATGTTCAATCATGTCTTCCGAGTCTTTGGTCTTCCACAGGACATCGTCTCAGACCGAGGGCCCCAGTTCTCCTCCCGAGTGTGGCACGGGTTCTGCAAGGTCATCGGAGCCACTGCCAGCCTCTCCTCTGGGTTTCACCCACAGTCCAATGGTCAGACGGAGAGGCTCAACCAGGACCTGGAAACCACCCTGCGAGGCCTGGCTATGGATAACCCGACATCGTGGAGCACCTGGCTGCCATGGGCAGAGTACGCCCACAACACCCTGCAGTCATCGGCCACCAAGCTGTCGCCATTCCAGTGCCAATTCGGGTTCCAGCCACCTCTGTTCCCGGACCAGGAGGAGGACGCGGGGGTGCCCTCGGTCAACCAATATGTGAGACGGTGTCGCAAGACCTGGAGCAAGGTCAGGAAGACCCTCATACAGACCTCCAGAACCAACCAGACTCAGGCCAACCGCCATAGAAGACCTGCACATGCTTTCCGCCCTGGGCAGCGGGTTTGGCTGTCCACTAAGGACCTTCCGCTGCGGGTGGAGAACCGCAAGCTTGCTCCTCGCTACATTGGCCCCTTCAAGGTGGTGCGCAGGGTGAACCCTGTCTCCTACCGGCTCCAGTTGCCCCGGACTCTGAGGATCAACCCCACTTTCCATGTTTCCCTGTTGCGGCCCGTACTGACGTCTACGTATGCCCCTGCCCCTAGGAATCCCCCACCCCCCGCATCTTCCAGGGGCAGACTGTGTTCACTGTGCATCGCCTGCTTGACTCCCGCCGGGTCCGCGGCGGGTTGCAATACCTGGTGGACTGGGAGGGCTATGGTCCTGAGGAGCACTGCTGGGTTCCTGCTCGGGATGTCCTAGATAAAGAACTATGTCGGGACTTCCATTCGGCCCATCCGGATCGCCCTGGGAACGTCAGGAGACGCTCCTAGAGGGGGGGGTCCTGTTAGGACTAGGACTGTTTTGGCCTCTAGAGGCCGCTGTTATTTCCTTTTTGTGTCATGTTTATTTTGGCCTCTAGAGGCCGCCACTGTTCCTGTGTTTTGTGTTTTTGTTAATTGCCTGTTTAGTCCTAATTATCTTCACCTGTGTCCTTAATTAGTTTGTGTATTTATACCCCTGAGTTCAGTCCTCTTGTCACGGAGTCTTTGTGCTGTTATGTTTATCTCCAGTTTCCTCTGTACTGTGTTCTTTGTTTTTGCACTTTGCTTTTCTTTTGGATTTAGTAGTGACTGTGTTTTTTGGATTATACTCTTTGTTTTTTTTTTGTTTTTGTTTTGCCCTGTATATAGTGTATATAGTATAAATAAACCTTTTGATTCTTTTTCTACTTCCGCCTCACGCCTCTGCATTTGAGTCATCCCCCTGGTGGCCTAGTGGGGGTTTGCTGGATTATCACACCAACGAACCAGGTTCAAATCCCAGCAAAACCCTAACAATTAGATCAATCTGCATGAGGGTATCATTTGTGTTGGTCTTAGTGGATTATGCAATGCAATACCCAGAAGCAGTGCCTCTACACAACTTTTCTGCAGTAGTGTGGAAGCACTCTTCTACATTAACTCCCAAGTCAGGATTCCAAAAGAAATCCTGACTGATCAAGGCACAATGTTTATGTCACGCACACTTCATGAAATGTACAAATTACTTTGGATTAAATCGATTTGTACCAGTGTTTACCATCAGCAAGCAGATGGGCTGGTTGAACGATTTAATCAAATGCTTAAAAACATGATTCATAAGGTTTATTCACAAGGATGCTAGAAATTAGGACAAATAGCTCGACCCCCTTTTATTTGCAGTGTGAGAGGTCCTGCAAGCCTCCACAGGGTTTTTCCTATTCAATCTATTGTATGGTCATAAACCTCATGACCTCCCCTAGATGTCATCAGGGAAAATTGAGAGGAGGGACCTTCTAACAGCAAAAATTAAATTCAATATGTTCTTGACCTGAGAGCAAAGCACCACACACTGAGTCACCTAATCCAGGAGAATTTGCTACATGCGCAAGAACGGCAATCCCAGGCATGTAATGGAGGCACAGCTAAGGGAATTTGCACCGGGAGATAGTGTTTGTTTTACTGCCCACGGCACACTCAAAATTATTTGCCAAGTGGCAAGGGCCCTTTGAAATCACATAGCAAATTGGAGAAGTCAACTATGAGGTCGGGCACATGGATAGAGGTGGTGCATGTCAAATTTACCACCTCAACCTTCTGAAACTGGAGAGAGGAGATTCCTGTGGCTCTGGCAACAGTAGTTCCTGAGAGGGAAGAACTGGGACTGGAGGTTTGTCCAAAAAATGCAGCCCAATTCACCCCAGTCCCCTCTAAAGACCACCTCTCACCATCACAGAGAGCACAGGTTAACAGGTTGCAGGAGAAATTCTGTGATGTGTTTTCATCCCTTCCTGGTCACACTAACCTTATAGAGCACCACATAGAGACTCCCCCATGGGTGGTGGTGTGCAGCCACCTGTTTCGGCTCCCCAAACACAAAAAAGTGTGGTTCAGGATGAACTCAAGGCAATGCTTGACGTGGAGGTAACTGAGGAGTCGCACAGCAACTGAAGCAGCCTGGAGGTTTTAGTTCCCAAGACCGATGGGACTGTTCATTTATGTGTAGACTATACAGAAGTCAATGCAGTGTCTAAATTTGATGCATACCTAATGCCACGCACTGATGAACTGCTCGTTTAGGCATGCCTCACTTTTATACAAAACTGGATTTGACTAAGGGATACTGGCAGATTCCCGTGATTCCATTATCCCACGAAAAAAGTGGCCTTTTCCACTCTGTTTGGGTTACACCAATTTGTCACCCTTCCATTTGGGGCCCCAGTGATGTTTCAGCATCTTATGGGCAAGATTCTCAATCCCCACAGTGCATATACCACTGCCTATTTAGACAACATGATTATTTATAGTAATGACTGGCAGCGGCATTTACAACATCTGAAGGTTGTCCTGAGATCACTGAGGTGTGCGGGACTCACACCAAACCTGAAGAAGTGTGCGATTGGGCAGGTAGACGTACGGTATCTTGGCTTTCACTTGGGTCATGGGCAGGTGCATCCCCAAATTGATAATATGACCACAGCGATTGCAGCCTGCCTGAGATCTAAGACCAATAACAGGGTGAGGCAGTTTCTGGGGCTGGCTGGCTATTATAGGCAGTTTGTGCCTAATTTTTTGGACATCACCAGCCCACTGACTGACCTCACTAAAAAGGGGGTGCCAGATCCAGTCCAGTGGATGGAGTCATGCAAACTGGTTTTTGTTCAGGTTAAAGCAGTTTTGTCTGGGGGCCTGTTGTTGCATTCACCTAACTTTTCTCTCCCTTTTGTTTTGCAGACTGACGCATCAGACAGAGGGCTAGGGCAGATTTGTCCCAGGTGGTGGAACCCTCTGTTCTGAGCATGCCCCACTCCAGTGGCTCCACCGCATAAAGGATGCCAACGTAGAGGTCACTCATTGGTATCTAGATCTTCAGTTTAAGTTCAAGGTGGTCCACAGCCCAGGGGCACAGATGGTGGTGGCAGATTAACTCTCCTGCCGGGGAAGTTAGCTGCAGGCCGGATGGCTCCCCCGGCCCAAGTCGAGCAGTGGGGGTGTGGCAGTGAGGGCGTGGTCAGGCATTGGCTGTAAACAGCGAGGAGTCAGAACATAGCTAAGGGTTCTTTCACATTTGCAGTGTTTAGTCAGTTTGAATCAAAACTTGGTGTGATTTCCTCTTGGTGCAGTTCATTTGTGCAGGTAAGAACTCAGCAATCACACTTGGGTGCAGACCAAAACAACTGGTCTGATACGATTTCAGTGAGGTGGTCTCAATATGCTTCAAGTCAAACTCTAGCACATTTCAGTTGCAGTGCCATTATCTGCAGACCTCAGAATGAAGAAAATGAGATCCATCACCAGCTTTAGAGGACAGGCTACCTGTAGCTCTGACTGTAATCGCAAGGCATTATGCAGATAGCATAAAATCTGACGTGTACAAGGTGAGAAGGAGAAAGGGACTCTATAACCATATGACTATGGTATTTATACTATGTGCAGTTTGTTGAAGGTCTTGGCATTAAACAAAGTATACTTGTCAGGTCCAAATGCCCTATATTTTATTTATATTTTTATGATTTCAGGTTCATTTTTGAATCACGTTTGGGCAGAGGTGTAGCTACAGGACAAGCAAGGCAGGGAATTGCTTGAGGGCCAAGAAGGCCGACACTACATCCATGAAAGTGTAGAACTTCCAAAGAAACTTCTATGGTTTGTGTACAATACTATGTCAGGAACACCCCTAAATGGGACTTGCGATCCAAAGGAGTATACAAAGCAACACTTTATCAAAGGAATTCTGTTGTAGCGTACATTATGTAACAATGGTTTATCTCATTAAAAGTTTGATCTAGCACTTCATCCATCATACGGAATGTTAACATTTTCATACATTTATCATTTTTGAAGGCATCTGGGTAATATAATGGCAAAAAAAGGAGGGAAAAATGCCAAGAGGTAACCTTGCATTTTGGGGTCCCCACAGTCCTTAGAATCCCTTAGGGGTTTGGGAGTTGCTCTCAGAAATGTAACACATTTCCATTTTTAAATTGCAGTTCTCAAGTTTCTGGGACATTTGCCTGTTTTCAGTTTTTCAAAACGAGTATCTGCTGTAAGGCATTTAAGACAGAATATTTTAAAAGACAAATGAAGAAACATCACTGTGTCCCTCTATGCACAGTGCCTAGCTTATGCTTCCACACCTTCCCAACACCGAGTGATCTCAAGAGATGATGTTTAGCAAACCAATGTTGCAACCATTTCCACCCATACAAAGGTCTTTTACAGACATTTCACAACAGATCAACCAGTTGAACCAAAGCCACCGAAGGTCAGAGAAGAGTGGAAAGGCTACAGTATTCAAACACCACAGCCTCATGTGTGAGAGAGATAGTAATAAAAACCAACATTAATATTGTACAGAATTATTATTATTATTATTATTATACTAAACACTTTTATATAATATTACTAACATGAGTAAGCAATATTCACCTGATATTGTAGTGATATATGTTATAGTGATATTCTTATGTTATAGTGGTGTGGCAGCAGGGGTGTGGTCGAGTGCCAGTTTGTGAATGGAGAATGAAGCTGGAGAAGGTGAGTGGCAAAACGATTGCACTTGTGGTTAATTAATATGCTGTGTGTGTGTTTGTTCCCAGTGACAGGGAACTGATAAAAGGGTGAACAGAAGAGGAGTCTCTAACAAGAATGTTGGTTCTGTGTGTGTGTGTGTGTGTGTGTGTGTGTGTGTGTGTGTGTGTGTGTGTGCATGCATGCGTTTCGCTGGCAGGACGCCGTCAGACCGCACTCCTGCATGCTACACTAACACAGAAAAAAATGTAAGATCTACACCCGTCATAACTGCCAGCGAAAACGCAGAAAGAGCATATTGTGTTGATATAACATAAATGCTAAAAATGTGCTTGGTCTCAACATTAAAATCAGCGATTAGAACTGCGCGAACAAGTGGTAAGATTCTCCGCCTAGGATGGCGCATCCATGACCCAACGCCTTGTTTGGCAAACAATCAGAACACATGGATAAACTTCGGGCAATTCAATCGCAAACTTACTATCACGGAATGGCAGCAATTCCAAGAGAAAGAGACTTTTTAGAAAAACACTGGATGTCAAATTAATTAACGACAAACAAACAATAGGATTTACCGGAAGTAATCCACGTCACTGTACTAAACTTATAACTACCTCAAGTGGAGTATACTACAGAAATGGAGCCTTTACACCAACGCACAGAGATGGAAGATCGCTAGGATTACCGTTGCTAAAATACACCGCAAGAATTCTATAGAAATTCCCCATCTGCAATGCACTACCACCGAGGCCCAACCCAGAGACACTCACCGAATGGATAGACCAACAGCTGCGCTTCGTACGAGGAACCATCCAACCTGCGCTCAGCAGAGAGTTCCATTCCCGACGCTCAAGGGAGCCCAGAGTGGTAAGCGAACAAGAACTAGTGCACCTCTGGCAAAACCAAAGAGGCAAGGCCATAAATATCATTCTGAATGACAGTAACTATCCAGAGCAGCCCCCCATAATAACTGATGTGACCAAGGTCCATGAATACTACACCAAAAAATGCCAGCCGAAACAGATGCACCAGCCGGCAAGCTGTCCTCCATGGCACGGCGCCCTTGACCCAGAAAATTCAAATAGCCTCCCCACCACATCCGACTTCACTGTGGAGGAGATCTCCAAAGTTCTCTCAAGCCTCCCGAACAACAAGGCATGTGGCGCGGACGGCGTCTCATACGAGGTGCTTAAAGTAACCAAACAGTTTTCAATAGTGACACTCACGCAGATTTTTAATGTCTGTTTAAACAATCGCAAAGTACCTGACTCCTGGAAGGGTGCCATCATCTATAGGATACCCAAAAAGAACAACATTCCAGACGACCCATCCACCTGGAGGGACATATCCCTTCTTCCCACTATATACAAGATTTTCATGAAGTGCATCCTAAACAGAATCTTACCGTGGCTGGTGGAATCCGGAACGCTGTCAACAAAACAAAAAGCATACATCCAAAGGCGGGGAATGGATGAGCACATCTTCTGTTTAAAGACGGCCATCGACTACTTTAAACATCAGTCATCCCGCTTTTACGCAGTGTTCCTTGACTTTCGAGACGCATTTGGTTCCCTGCCCCACTGCGTAATGCTCCAGTCCCTGGTGGAAATAAAGTTACCGGATCAGTATATACAAATAGTCAAGGACGTGTATGACAACTCCTTTCTGCAGGTTATATGCAGACATCAGCTGACGAAACCAGTCAAGCTTGAGGTTGGGATTAAAACCGGGTGCCCATGGAGTCCTGTAAACTTCATAATGGCCTTAAACCAATGGCTGAAATGGCTATGCTCCCTCGCCCCACCTGGCATTACTTGAGGTCAAGGCCAGCAAATGCGCAGTGTTCTATGAACGACGCAGTGATGGCAACAGGTGGTATAGGGCAAAGCACGACCATCCTCCCTCATTTACCATAGCTGGGAACGACATCCGAGTTTATACAAGACATGAAACTTACCGTTACTTGGGACATATGTTTAATATAGCCGGTGAATGGCAGGAACAACTGGGGGCAATCCGTGATGAATACCTGGAGATATAGATCAATGCCCCCTGCCAGTCTGCATGAAACTCCAGGCAATTCGTGATATAGCTCTATGCAAAGTCCAACATTTATTTGCCAACATTCACATAACTAAGAAAATGTTGAACGAACTGAACAACAAAACGGTGGAACTGGTGAGGAAATGGCTAAGTCTAAACTCACACACAACCAGAAGCATTATCTTTTTGAAAAAATCAGATGGGGGGCTTGGAGTCCCAAACATCCTGTGGACTTACACGGCCACCCGGATAAATCATCTGTTGCGCATGCTGAACAGTGATGATGCGACAGTTCGGGACATGGCACGGGGCTCACTACTTCTAGACATGAGGAAGCGTAACATTCCACTTGCCCGTATCGGTGAACCAAGTTTCCTTGGCTTTAAAAGGAAAACAAGTGGCAAATTAGACAGCCAGTGCCAGTGGATTCGGAGTACGGTCTGACTGGCCAGATTTGAATGACCTATGCACAAGCAACAACGTGGAGCTAAGCTGGGTGAACAGGAGCGGTGCTCAGGTCAACATCAGTGAGGAGCTTTTAATGGACCCAGATGTTCGTGTAGAAGCGACTCTACATCATGACGAAACCAGCAAGGTGCTCAGCAGCAGGATGTGCAGGTATGAAATCATACATCATTTTCATTCACAACAACGCGCTCATTGGGTGAACCTGCGCCTTCAGGGCAAACTCGTGTGCCTTCAGTGCGCTGATCACACGGTCTCTCACTCTGCGCTGCACAATCCAGCTGTCAATACAGGCATTCTGAAATTTGTCATCAAAGCTAGACTCCAAGTTCTTCCAACTCAATACAACCTTTCTCTCTGGTACCCAAGGTGCCATAAGCCATTTTGCCTGCTACACACTGATAACACAATAGAATCTACAGCGCACATTATGAATGTGTGCATAGCTTTCAAAGGTCTGTACACTGCCCGTCACAACCGCATTGTGGACATTATCGCGACAGAATTGCGCAAACTGCATGGACCAACAACGCACATACACACGGACAGAAAAATAAAATCCAACTGGTTTTCCAACTTGACCACCAGTGATTCTCTGGACACTGTCCTTAAAGACTGTCCTAATACCCCGGACATTGTTGTTGTGGATGAGACTTCAAAGACTATCACAGTATTGGAAATAGGATGCTGTTTTGACGCATATATGGACTTGTGCTTTGCTGAAAAATGTGTGAAATATCAACCAACAGTTCATGCATTGATAGAAAGTGGCTATAAAACATCCATGGTGGCATTCATCTATGGTAGCCTTGGTCACGTTCATAGACTGTGTGTCAGAGGTCTGCAAATAGCCGGCTTAAATAAAAAGAAAGCAAAGCAGCTAGCTAAGTATTGTTCACTGTCTGCAGTTATAGGCAGTTTGCATATCTGGAGAAGGAGATGTCACTTGTACCCTTGAATAGGCTGTAGACCAGTATAACTTTGGTATTTATGTAGAAGACACATTATTGCTTCTTTAAGATTGTTTGGGGTGCTGTATTGTTTTTTCAATAATTATTGGTCCTCCCAAATAAAGTAATCAAAATGTGTGTGTGTGCGCGTGCACGTGCACACACGCGCAGCCCCATGAAAATTGTTCTGGCAACCACTGAAAAATGTTCTTTCATTTGAATAATAAAAAAGCAACTGATCCAAACCCACCTGCCCTTGTGTTACAGCATCCTCCCCAATCAGGGATTTATTACACTAGTGCCGAAACCCAGAACACTGAAGCAAACCACCACCATGGAGTCCTCACCTTTTAAAGAGCTCATCCATGCCCTCGCCACCACCCATCAGAACCAGCACCAGGCATTTGTAACTATGCACAGCAAGCAGGAGCGGCTCTTCAAGGCCCTCCTGCACCTCATCATGCCCGCAGAGGCCCCCACTGCAGAGTCAGCTGGCTTCCCCCACATCATCCTGACCAAAATGGGCGCACCACAACCCCGAGACTTTCCTAGCACTCCTCGAGTGAGCTGCGGAGGCATGGGGATGGCCAGACGAGCAGCGAGCAGCTTGCTTACAGCTACTACTCACCGACGAAGCGAAGCTCGTGGCTGAGCAACTGCCAGCTGACAATAGTAGAGTATGCCAACCTGTAGCACACACTCCTATGATGAGTTGGCTGGACCCCCAAACAACACTGTCAGTGCTTCTACTGGAGGAAGTCAGCCAGCCGTAAGCGTATGGCCAGCAGCTCCAGGACACCTGCCAGTGGTGGTTGGGGCAGAAGATCATGATATCTACACAGTTGCACTGGAGCAATTCATTGCTCGACTGCTGAGAGGGACAGCAGAGTGGGTCTAGTGCCGTCATCCAGTGTCACTGGATCGAGTGATCAAGTTGGCTGAGGCTCCCTCCTCCCGTCCCCTCCCTGTACCACAGAAGCAAGGGCCAACTCCCCTGCAGCCAGCTCCCCGAGCCCATGGTTTACCTTTCCCACCCTCCCCTTATGCTTTTGTGTCTTCCCCCTGGGTGAGTGATCCTCACTCTAGCAGTGCAGAGGTGAGGCCTGGGTTGGTGTGCTGGCATTACAGGGAACCCAGGCACTTCCAGGACCAGTGCCAGGCAATGGAGGTGGGGCAGTGGTCCGGATTCCCGATGCGCCAGAGACTGCCTCGATTGAGCTGAAACATACCACATACCGATGAATATCCAAGGGAATACATATCACCCTTTGGTGGATTTGGGCTGTAATCAAACATTGACCCACCAACCTTGTTTCAAGGTGAGGCACTGGGTACAGCACATTTGGTGAAGGTTCGGTGTGTGCACAGGTATAGTCACGAATACCTGCAGGTACTGGTAACATCTAATTTCGGGGAATAAATTATAGTGTTGAAGTGGTGGTTAGCCCAGGCCTCACCCACCCACTAATTCTGGGGATGAATTGCCTGGGGTTTAGGAGCTTACTAGAATGAGTGTTGGTGGGTGAGTACTGCAGTAGTGCATTACGAGGGAAACCCAGTGTGATGTTGTCTGGGAAAGCCATCCCCAAGCCATCTATGACAGCCCCGTATCATAGCAACACAGACAGTGGGGAGTGCACCAGCCCTCCCCATTCATTTGAGGATTCCCTCGTAGATTTCCCTCTGGAGCAGGTGCAAGACAAGACTTTGCAGTGCGCTTTCAACCAAGTGAGAATAATTGACGGTCGGAATCTCCAGCCGAACATCGCACTCTCCCACCTGTACTTTTCCCTAATTAGGGACAGGCTGTATCAAGTGAACCAGGATACTCAGACTGGAGAGCAAATAATGCAGTTGTTAATACCAAAAAGCCGCAAGGAACTCGTGTTCCACGTGGCTCATTATAACCCAATAGCCAGACACTTAGGGCAAGACAAAACACTAACTGGACTCATGGCCCATTTCTACTGGCCAGGGATTCATGGGGAAGTCCACAGGTGGTGTGCTTCATGTCACCATTGCTAACTGGTAAATCCAGCAGCGTCTCCAAAAGTGCCTTTGCGTCCTCTTCCCCTATTCGAGACCCCCTTCAAAAGAATTGGGATGGATCTTGTCAGGCCATTAGATCAGACTGCACAAGGGCATCACTTTACTTTAGTCCTTGTGGACTATGCAACATGATACCCTGAAGCAGTGCTGCTGCGTAATACTTCTGCCTGGAGTGTCACAGAGGCACTGTTTAAAATTATCTCCCAAATAGGGATTCTGAAGGATATCCTGACTGATCAGGGCATTATATCTGTCATGCACACTTCGCTATCTGGGCTTCCACTTGGGTCATAGTGTGTCCCCAAATCTCACTAAAAAGGGAGCCCCAGATCTGTTCCAGTCGACAGAGCTGTGCCAACAGGCCTTCATCCACGTAAAGGCTGCACTGTGTGGTGGGACACTTTTACACTCCCCTGACTTCTCTCTCCCTTTCTCCCTTTTGTTTTGCAGACCTACATGTCAGACAGAGGGACTACCTCTCCCATTGGGGGGAGGGGGGGTGTCGGGTTGGGAGTCAGCTGCAAGACAGCCGGCTCCCCGACCTGAGGCCCTGTCCACACGGCAACGGATTCAGGTGACTCTGATACAATTGCTTATCGTTTAGGCCTGGCGTCCACACGGCACCAGCGTTTTGGGTGTCCAAAACGCAATCTTTTTGAGAACGGGTTCCAGAGTGGAAAGATCTGGCAACGTTGCCGTTGTGAAGTCGTCTGGATGAGTAGAACGGATTTGTTTACGATGATGTCACAACCACATGACTGTGAGTGCTTCACGCCGGGTAGAAGTGTAACGAACTCGATGCGAGTTGTCAACAAATCCTATAACTTGGTTCATGAAATGCGCTTACAAAATATTTTCACTGTGAATATTTATTGTGTAATGGTGCAAAGTGAGAGAGAGAGAGAGAGAGAGAGAGAGAGAGAGAGACTCTGCCCTTAGGGCAGAGTCAATCCCGCCAGCAAAAATAGGGAAAAAAAGGAGCGATCTCACCTCTTCAGATGTTGGTTTAAATCCTGCAATACATTCCTCAAAAAGGGCGTAGAAGAGCAAATTAATCCATCAACGTGTAGCATTCAATTTATTCCGGACCATTAAAGACGCCGCCTTCCGCATAGAATCATACGTCATCCTCGCCGCCATATTGGATAGGTCAAAGCGGAGAATAAAGATTCATGTGCTGCGTTTAACTGTACCAACAGGTTTACCGTCCAAACGAGATCACATGGGATTACCTTTCACAGGTGAGAAACAACAAATTAATCCATCAACATGTAGCATTCAATTTATTCCGGACCATTAAAGACGCTGCCTTCCGCGTAGAATCATACGTCATCCTCGCCGCCATATTGGATAGGTCAAAGCGGAGAATAAAGATTAGCTGCGTTTAACTGTACCAACAGGTTTTGTCGTCCAAACGAGATCACATGGGATTACCTTTCACAGGTGAGACTGGAAAAATACTTTTCATTGTATTTGGTCATTATAATGTAATTTTACGAACAGATTTACCTGACTTTGTGGCTAATATGAAGTCTCGTGCATAATAGTTTATGCACATGCATCCTTACTTCTATTGTTCTGGTGTCTCCGAAGGGACCGTCTTACACCGCCCCTAGAGGTGTGGCATGTGTATTGCATCGTTTTCAGCAAGCGTTGCGTTGCCATATGGACCTGATATTTTACTGATCATTGCCCATTTGGACGCGATATATTTTTAAATAACATCTCGTTGCCGTTGTCGTGTGGATGTAGCCTGAGTCGGGCAGTGGGGGTAGGTGGCAGCGGGAGGCCGGTTTGTGAATGGAAAGCGAAGCCAGGGAAGGTGAGTGGTAAAATGATCGCACTTGTGGTTAATTAATGTGCTGTGTGTTTGTTCACAGTGATGCAGAGTTGATAAAAGGGTGAAGAGGAGAGATGATGGGTCTCTGACCAGAGTGTGGTCATGCGCACACACACGCACAGCCCCGTTAAAATTGTTCTAACAACCACTGAAAAGCAATCTTTCCTTTGAATAATAAAAAAGGGACTGATCCAAACATGCCTGCCCTTGTATTTCAGCATCCTCCCCAATCAGGGATTTATCACAAGTGGTAAAAAGAACCGACTGACATGATAAATTATCATAAACTGTCATACACTGTGTGGTCTACTGTTAGCTGTTTGTTTCTGTTTGGTATTTTCTTACCTTTGTAGTTGCATATTTATGATGCAGTACACAATTCAAAGCATTTTTCCAGCTTACTAGAAGGGGCTAATATTCTTACATATCTTATGAATGTCACTGATATTCATCTTTGAAAGCTCTTGCAGACTAGAGGTTGACACAGGAGTGGATTTTCATTCCCATCCCACCTCCCACAAAACTACTCCTGTCAAGTCAGTTTATTTGTAAAGCGCTTTTAACAACAAACATTGTTGCAAAGCTTTACAAAAAAATAAAGATTTTAAACATATGAATTAATAAATGTATCCCAAATGAGCAAGCCTGAGGCAACGTCCCAATCCTATGACAGTATCTGTCTTTCAATCCTAAAGAATGACTCCCGTACCATCCCGTTCCCGTGTTCAAAATAAAGAAAATACTGTTCATATCTGAACTACATTTTATACATGAAAATTGACCTATTATTATGATTCCCATCCCATCCACTTCTGTTGTCTTTTTTCCTGTCCAGTACTAGCCACGTGACAAATAGTTAAACTGACTCCTATCCTGCTGGAATCCCACAGGATTCCCTAATTTAAAAAAAAAAGTCAGCCTCAGATCCGCCTGAATTTTTTTTTTTTTTTAATTGAAACAAAAGGGGCGGCACGGTGGTGTAGTGGTTAGCGCTGTTGCCTTACAGCAAGAAGGTCCTGGGTTCGAGCCCCGTGGCTGGCGAGGGCCTTTCTGTGCGTGTTTGCATGTTCTCCCCGTGTCCGCATGGGTTTCCTCCGGGTGCTCCGGTTTCCCCCACAGTCCAAAGACATGCAGGTTAGGTTAACTGGTGACTCTAAATTGACCGCAGGTGTGAATGTGAGTGTGAATGGTTGTCTGTGTCAGCCCTGTGATGACCTGGCGACTTGTCCAGGGTGTACCCCACCTTTCGCCCGTAGTCAGCTGGGATAGGCTCCAGCTTGCCTGCAACCCTGTAGGACAGGATAAAGCGGCTAGAGATAGTGAGGTGAGTGAATGAGTGAGTGAAACAAAAGGATACATGCAACGACAAACTCTCTACAATACATTTAACAATTCTATCAAAAACCAAAATCCCACCTCCTCTAATGAGTGGATTAAAGGTATGTAAGACAAGGAAAAGAAATTAAAAAAAACAAATAACAAGGGGTTAGCACAACTGATATGACAATATCTCATCTCATCTCATCTCATTATCTCTAGCTGCTTTATCCTTCTACAGGGTCGCAGGCAAGCTGGAGCCTATCCCAGCTGACTACGGGCGAAAGGCGGAGTACACCCTGGACAAGTCGCCAGGTCATCACAGGGCTGACACATAGACACAGACAACCATTCACACTCACATTCACACCTACGGTCAATTTAGAGTCACCAGTTAACCTAACCTGCATGTCTTTGGACTGTGGGGGAAACCGGAGCACCCGGAGGAAACCCACGCGGACACGGGGAGAACATGCAAACTCCACACAGAAAGGAGTTTTAAGGCGACAGCGCTAACTGTGAGGCGCTGTGAGGCGACAGCACTAACCACTACACCACCGTGCCGCCCTTGTGAAATAATAATTCCTGTTTAAGTACAGACCATAATGGAGAGCACTTTCTAAATCGACATTTGTCTATGTAATATTTTGTAACTATAATGAGATTTTTCACTAGAAATTCAATGTTCTTATTTTTCAGAATCACACCCAACTGAATATTTTGGAAGGAAAAGAAATCTATACTTATGGATTTGGAAGATATCCAATTGTGAAGGGATTTCTATAAGTTCTGAACTGCATCACAAGCATAAAACAGGTGTTCTGTCGTTTCTATGTTTGTGGTACAAATATAGCAATTTTCTACTTCTAATTGAAATCTTTTTTTTTTTTTTAATAAATTCATTGCAGGGATATCATACTTGCCAACCCTCCCGATTTCGTCAGGAGGCTCCCGATTTCGGCCTCCGTCTCCCGCCTCCCAATCGTATTTGTTAAAAACTGAATAATCTCCCGGTTTGGGGAAATCCCTACCGCCAAGTTGAAAATACTCCCGATTACGTCCAATCAGAATTGTATGAGAAACACTGCTGATGTCAACTGATTTTTAACCAATCAACGAACAGAACAACAGTCACTTCCATAATGTAGGATTCACCCAGGCTGTCCGACATTTTTTACAAGCAGTCATTCATCATGGCCACTAAACCCAATACCAAACAGCAAAAATATGAATGCAAATACCAGGTTGCATGGGAGAATGAATTTCCATGGATAAGCAAATGTTCGACCAGCCAGTTACACATTTTAAGGTAAAGATACCTTAAATCAGAATATAATGGACATTTGAGTGTGAAATTAAACTAGTCTTCCATACCATTTCAGAAACAAACTGTACAACTTCTAAAGTGTTTAGTGAAATTTTGCATGACAGAGAATTTGTTTGGCGAGTGTATTTGAATAGTGTGGTCGTGTCTTCGTGCTATTTTGAATTTATGTTTGAAAGTTTTAAGTGGGGTGCTCCGGTTTCCCCCACAGTCCAAAGACATGCAGGTTCGGTTAACTGGTGACTCTAAATTGACCGTAGGTGTGAATGTGAGTGTGAATGGTTGTCTGTGTCTATGTGTCAGCCCTGTGATGACCTGGCGACTTGTCCAGGGTGTACCCCGCCTTTCACCCGTAGTCAGCTGGGATAGGCTCCAGCTTGCCTGCGACCCTGTAGAAGGATAAAGCGGCTAGAGATGAGAAAGTTTTAAGTGAAAGTTTACAAGTGAATTATCTGGAAAGTGATTGATTTTGATAGAGTTTTGAGGTTTTAAGTGAAAGATTACTAGTGAGTGTATTTTGGTCGTACTAAAATTTTGCATTCGAGTGAATTTCTTTGCGGAGTAAATTTTGATAGTATGGTAGTATTTATAGTGCCCTTTTTAAATTTTGTTTGAAAACTTTCAGTCAAAGTTTGCAAATGAGCAAATTCCTTTGATGCATTCCGATAGGATTTGGATAGGATTTCTAGTGCTTTTTAAAAATTCTGTTGGAAAGTGTTTAGTCAGAGAGATGCATTTTAGTAGTACTAAGACAGTGCAGTATTTATTTAATTGAGTTGTTACTATTTTGGTTAAATCTTATTAAAAAGTTTAATTTATATATGATATTATAGTTCTCTGTATTTTTACATGAGTTTACAGAAGATAAACACATTTGATGCAATCCAATAATACTTTCACTCACTGTGACTATTTTAAGAAATTATAAACATTCTTCTAAAGCATCACTTGTGTTATTTTCTGTGGGTCTCTGTATGGATACAATATTCAGGCAGGAGATTTTTCAGCTAAAAATCTGATTTAAGACTTCCCTTTCAGTGTTATTATATTAAAATTCATCTCATCTCATCATCTCTAGCCGCTTTATCCTTCTACAGGGTCGCAGGCAAGCTGGAGCCTATCCCAGCTGACTACGGGCGAAAGGCGGGGTACACCCTGGACAAGTCGCCAGGTCATCACAGGGCTGACACAGACACAGACAACCATTCACACTCACATTCACACCTACGGTCAATTTAGAGTCACCAGTTAACCTAACCTGCATGTCTTTGGACTGTGGGGGAAACCGGAGCACCCGGAGGAAACCCACGCGGACACGGGGAGAACATGCAAACTCCACACAGAAAGGCCCTCACCAGCCACGGGGCTCGAACCCGGACCTTCTTGCTGTGAGGCGACAGCACTAACCGCTACACCACCGGCCCCCCCTATTAAAATTCAAGACAAGAATATTATTTCAGATTTTTCACTCTGAGCTCTCTCATGCCTGATACATGAATCCCATAACCTACAGTAATTGACAGAACAATATCAACAATTCAAAAACTCTGTATAAATTTCAAATGGTTTGCAATTGATTGGGATCCACTGGTTTTATCATTTCAACCACACAACAGACCCTCGGCCAATTGAAAATGTCGTTCACGCACTTTTCTCCCCATGAGAATTTTGAAAAGTTGGCAAGTATGGGACATATATATCGCTAATTGTTTTAAAATGTATTTGTTTATATTTGGGAGGGGATTGGAAATTTTAAGAAATTTCTTCTGATAGTTGAAATTTTAGATTTGTCATAATTTTTAAGACTAAGTGTGTTCCTTGTTATACCTGGAAATAGAGTGTTAACTAAATATTTTCTCAAAAACTTATTGTTGCACTTTTCGTTCACCAGGTTCACATATCCGCCTGAAATGCACCGCAACTACGACTGTAGTAAATGAACCGGAAACTGTGTTAAATTTCATGCGGAAGTATTTGTGCAAGTTGCCGTAAGCAGTCGCCTCCCTACTGACGTACTTCCGGGTTGCCTCTTGAGCTCTAGAGTAACACGTGTGTTACTGAAGGCGAAGAAATTCTCAATCAATTTTTTTTTAAATCTTCACATAACAAACAGTGCTTGTGAATTGCGGAGCACAATGACCAAACCAAAATTCAAGGGGAAAAGTTCTATAAATCCGTCAAATTCCAGCAGTAATCCAGGTAAGAGCCGGCGTCACCGTCTTGGAGGTTAACAGCTAATATTAGCCAGCTAACGTGAATGAGAGTGGTGTTTAGAAAATAGCACTAATGTCATTTGTGTTTTATACGGGTTGGTTGTGTTTTTACAATGTTTTGGCCGATTTTAGATGTTTTGCCTGGAGGAGAATTTCCTGCAATGCATACATGTAGACTATTACAGCGCACTTTTTTTTAACATTTTTAGCATAAATAAATAGTCATGTATGAGGTCAAGAATGTCTTATGGAGCTTTTGGCTTCATTTGAGTTATCTTGGTTGAGTTCTTACCTGATTTCATGTGGAAAGACTTAATTCATGTGTTGTTGTTGTTGTTTACTCCTGTATGCCGTGTACACATACATAGCATGCAAGCATTCATTAATACTGATTCAAGATTGAAGATAACACAGCAGCCCTACGAATGCTTGTCTGGTTTTTTTGTGTATGAAAAAAATATTTTCAGGCATCAAAACAGTATTGTGTTTGAGGTGCTCACAGAAACCATACTTGCCAACTTTTCAAAATTCTCGTGGGGGAGAAAAGTGCGTGAACGACATTTTCAACTGGCCGAGGGTCTGATGTGTGGTTGAAATGATAAAACCAGTGGATCCCAATCAATTGCAAACCATTTGAAATTTATATAATTAAAGAGTTTTTGAATTGTTGATATTGTTCTATCAATTACTGTAGGTTATGGGATTCATGTATCAGGCATGAGAGCTCAGAGTGAAAAATCTGAAATAATACTCGTCTTGAATTTTAATATAATAACACTGAAAGGGAAGTCTTAAATCAGATTTTTAGCTGAAAAATCTCCTGCCTGAATATTGTATCCATACAGAGACTCACCGAAAATAACACAAGTGATGCTTTAGAAGAATGTTTATAATTTCTTAAAATAGTTACAGTGAGTGAAAGTATTATTGGATTGCATCAAATGTGTTTTCCTTCTGTAAGCTCATGTAAAAATACAGAGAACTATAAGATCATATATAAATTAAACTTTTTAATAAGATTTAACCAAAATAACAGCTCAATTAATTAAATAAATACTGCACTGTCTTAGTACTACTAAACTGCATCTCTCTGACTAAACACTTTCCAACAGAATTTTTAAAAAGCACTAGAAATCCTATCGGAATGCATCAAAGGAATTTGCTCATTTGCAAACTTTGACTGAAAGTTTTCAAACAAAATTTAAAAATGGTACTATAAATACTACCATACTATCAAAATTTACTCCGCAAAGAAATTCACTCGAATGCAAAATTTTAGTACGACCAAAATACACTCACTAGTAATCTTTCACTTAAAACCTCAAAACTCTATCAAAATCAATCACTTTCCAGATAATTCACTTGTAAACTTTCACTTAACTTTCAAACATAAATTCAAAATAGCACTAAGACATGACCACACTATTCAAATACACTCGCCAAACAAATTCTCTGTCATGCAAAATTTCACTAAACACTTTAGAAGTTGTACAGTTTGTTTCTGAAATGGTATGGAAGACTAGTTTAATTTCACACTCAAATGTCCATTATATTCTGATTTAAAGGGCTGATGACACGAACATGACTCTATGCAATTTCTTAAATAAACTATACAACATGGCAAACGTGTTAGATTTCTGTTATAATTACGTGAAAAGAAGCTGTTGTTACGCAAATATCCAACTTTTAATTGCACAGCACAAGAAAACTGGGTCCGTGGCTCGCGGCCATGTTGTGACGTCAGCGGAAGAACACGCTGCGGTTCACTGGCTGTTCTACTCTGGTTCTACTCAATGGAAATGGCGCATGAAAACGCCGATGAACTCTCTAGTGCTAGCTCTTCCTCTTCTGGGAGTCTAGAATTGTTGATCTCTTCCGAATAGAATCTATGATAGCCTACCCTCTTTACCCTTTGCCTCTCGTTGCTAGGCGGCAGTTACATGAAAGCCGCAAGCTTTCACAAGCAAATACATGACTGATATCACGCCAACTTTATGATTACATTTATGATTATCATGTAGAATCTATAGCTCTACATACCTTTATCTTATGTCGTTTCACAACACATGTTCTGACAGGAGGACTGTCTTTGGATCCGGCATAGCTACTAGTAGACCCCCTCCAGAATACTGGCAGTGTTGCCAGATTGGGAGGAATCCCGCCCAGTTGGGCGGTTTCAAGTGCATTTTGGTGGGTTTTGAACATATTTTGAACATACGGAGCTCAGATATCAATGCGCTGCCGAAGCGTGCAGAAGGTGTTAGTACGCCTGTCATTATAGTGCGGACTTTCCATAGCATAGAAAATCGCTACGCTTCAATTTGTGTAACTGAACTTGTTTCATATCACTGGTCATATAAACCTATGTAAACAGGAAAAACGTGGAAGAGTTTGGTCGCATCTAACTACAGCCCCAAAAAATACCATTGGCCATGCTGAGCCTAGCTACATTGCTAACAGGAGTGACAGCACGTCTGACTGACTGGGAGGTCGCGCAAAGCTCGGAGAGGTACGGAGCAGCTCGTCTCAATTCAGATAAGAGCATATTTCGTTATGGAAGTACGGTGGACTGTTCCTTTAAGGTGAAATTTCAAATGTGTATACATTAATACTATTTAGGTCAGAAATCATTGAAGCACTGTTAAAATCTATCCTGTAATCATGGATCTAAAGCCTCTCCGAGACCCTGAAAATGCACCTGAGAGCATCTATTTTCAAAAAATTTTCCGGGGGGGCATGCCCCCGAACCCCCCTAGTTTTGCTTCGCGCTGTTTGCGCTCAATTGTCTGTGTTTTATCATGCCAGAATTTCGGGCTTTAATTCTTTTCTGGGGAAAACACTGCAGAGGGGTCACCTGCTCCAACCCAGAGTTAGCTGTGAGCTATTAAGCCACATGTTTATATATGAGCAGTTGGATAAGTAGAGCAGTTTGATTGGAAAGACTTTGTTTTCTGAGAATTTCTCACGGAAAGTGGCACGTATCCGCTGGTCTTGTCTAGGTTCTTGATCTACTACTGTGGACTGCATGCAAATGCTAACAGGAAAGACTAAAACTGTCAGCAGTAAATTGAGAAGAGATAGGCAAGCTTTCAAACTTGTAGTAGTACGTGAATCTAATCTCCACTCATTAACAGATTAGGACTTTAGACAAGGACTTCAACAGTAAGCCATTTTCGAGAATGGCAGGAATTACAGGGTATGTTTAGAATATTGGAATGAAGACCTGCACATACAATCTACACATTTTTAGTCTTCTGTGCATGGATTAATCCAGGTTTATCACCATACCAAAATTCAATTCATTTTGAATTTGATAACTTGTATGGCAAAAATGCCTTTCATTGTCTGACATTAATCATACTGTGTACTATATTGAATTAATTACACCATTCTGTAGTGCTGTTTTATTGTATTTTGAGTTCTAAGAACATAAGCTGATCTAGAATTCTGGATAAACCTCGTTTCTCTTTACTGGGTTGCCTGAATGCCGAGCTCAGACAACACAAATTGAGTCTGATTGTGTTGTGGCTGACACATTTCCAGTATCGGTCTCGTATACGGATGTCAGGAATGACAAACGGGCCTTGTAATGGGACCTAATTGAAGAACTTTGCTGGGGTGTTCCTTCTCTAGCCATGATTAACTATTTCTTGACCATTCTAAATGACCACACGCAAGGATATGAATGATGGTTGGTTGTGTTCAAACTTGGAGTGTTGCCAGTCTACTGACCAAGAGATCGCACTTATCACACACTTATAACTTATCACACTGATTTCTAATCTGACATGGAGACCACTGTGAAAGAAAAAATATTGTGTTGTCTGATCCTGGCATAAATGTTATCACTTCGTATCTTTAGGTTTTTAATATTTTAAATGTGTTAATTTCATCAATTAGTAGTACTGAAAGGTATTGCATATTTGGTTGTTTAGTGGAACATTATCTTTGTTTAGTTTTTAGTTATACTAAGAAGGTGATTTTTTTTTCTTGTTTTTGTTTTTCTTTCGTTTTATGCAGTTTTATTTAGATACTCATGTTCACAGGCTTTGAGTAACTTGTTGTATTTTCTCTAGATCGTGTAAAGGGGTCTGGAGGGAACACCATGAGGGACCGTGCCACTATCAAGCGTCTGAATATGTACAGACAGAAGCAGAGATGGTAAACATATGCACACTTGGGCAACATTTAAGCTAGTCTGTAAATATGCATTTTGATGTACTCATTGGGTGCTTGCTAGATGAAATGTAGCCTCTATTTTCATTTTACATGTACAGATGCAACAAATTATTGTGAAACTATTTTAAAGAATTTGGACCATGGTAAGGTGCCTTTTAAGGCTTGTGGTTGAATAACTTGATGGCAGCTTGGCTATGATCACATTTTAAACAGTCAACCTTTAAATCACCGCGTGGGTTTCCTCCGGGTGCTCCGGTTTCCCCCACAGTCCAAAGACATGCAGGTTAGGTTAACTGGTGACTCTAAATTGACCGTAGGTGTGAATGTGAGTGTGAATGGTTGTCTGTGTCTATGTGTCAGCCCTGTGATGACCTGGCGACTTGTCCAGGGTGTACCCCGCCTTTCACCCGTAGTCAGCTGGGATAGGCTCCAGCTTGCCTGCGACCCTGTAGAACAGGATAAAGCAGCTAGAGATAATGAGATGAGATGAGAACCTTTAAATCAGAAAACCAAGACTCTTAATCTGAGCCATCACTGTAAAGGAAAGCTGTATCCCAGTCAAAGAGTCAAATCCCAAATGTCTAGATGACTTGTATGTGAAAGAATGGACCACTATACAAGTTATGTATAATCCACTGAAATATAACTTATTACTGAGTTGTTTAGGATAAGGACATTGCTCATTTGTCCAACAGTCCTGGAATTTTAACTCCTCACCTCCCACACAATGGCAGGCACTCATGTTTTGCAGGTCCAAATGTTATCACTGCAATTACTGTTAAATTGTAATCAACTATTCTTTAGTAGCTCAAGAGTTTGGATTGTTATGCTTTTTTCACGTGGAATGTGGATATAAAATGTGGTTCTTCATTTTTCTTCAGCAACAAACGGGGTAAAGTCATCAAGCCTTTGCAATACCAGTCCACTGTGGCATCTGGGACTGTAGCTAGAGTTGAGCCCAACATCAAGTGGTTTAGTAAGTCTATCTATCCTCATTATATTTTAGGAGAAGTAAACATAAACAATGTTCTAACAGTATAGATATAGTTGTACCATGACAAGAACTGTCCAGCAGTGTCATTAGCTACACTACTACACTACCAGATGAGAAGGATAGTATATTTCTGCTCTGTTTTCTTTGCCTTTCAAGACTGGCAGTGCAACTAAGCAACAGGAGAAAAAAAGTAGAACAGTGAATGTTGGCTTTGCTTAAAATAGTAATAAAAAGTGCTATCCTTTTTCACTTGAAATGCATTCAGATTTGGCCATGGTGATTGAATTGCTTATTTCTGTCTTCCTCTGGGCCTTGTGCAGCCAATACTCGGGTCATCAAACAGTCATCGCTGCAGAAGTTTCAGGAGGAGATGGATGCAGTGAAGAAAGATCCATACAGAGTGGTGATGCGCCAAAGCAAGCTTCCCATGTCCCTTCTGCATGACCGAGTCAAAGCACATGTATGTATGCCTATCAGTACAAAATTCTTGTTTTCCTGACTAGCGCACTGGTTCAAAGCTTGTGTATAGGACACTGAGATAGCAGCACTTCATCCTGCTGCTTATTATATAAAAGCAGGTGACAGTGATGGGACACTATTTGTTGGGCAGTGTGTCAAACGCAGGAAAAACTGTCAGAGTGCAGAATACAGATATAAATAGCAATACCAATGATCAGTGTTACACTGTGAATTTTTTTTTAAGTGAGATTAGTAAGGTGGGTTATTGCCGTCTTTAACATTTTTTGAGATTTGCCTTTGCCAAGACTAAAGAACAGAGAGATTAAACCTTGCCTGAAATAACACAACGTTTTGCCTGGTACCTCATGTTCCAGCAGCAAATGTTGTCTTTGAAGGGTAATTTTTTATTTTTTCCCCCCTCTTTAAATGGTTCCAGGTGTGATTAGGACCTTTTTTAAGCACTCAAAGCACAGTCAGGTGAATGTCTCCTTCCTTTAAGCTCTCCTTTTTACACACTTGTTCTTTATGGTATCTGAGTTCTGCTTAAAAAAACTGATGTTTTGCCCCATTGTTGATTTATTGATTAATGCTAATGTGATCTATTTATTTTTGCCAATTTGGGTGTGGTGAGCCTTTGAGATTGGTCCAGCAGTTGAACCAGTATGTGCTGGCTTTGTCTCAAGTGTGTACACACAGCAGTCTGCTGAACATAATCTTTGTTTTCTCTTTTTGCTCCCTTGAAGACATGTATGATGTGATGGATAATTCGTTTTTAATTTTTCATTTTTGTATTAGGAATTTGGGGAAAATATTGTTTTTAATTTTGTCCTGTTGAGGTCATTGAGTCTCCCTTTTGCTTGGCACACAATATCTGTCTTCTAATTTAAGGTTAGACTTGATTGCTGGTCATTTACAACAACAGTACCAATTTTCTGTGCGCAGTAGTAAAATTTAAAGTATATGTCGGACTTATGATGCAAATACACAATTATCAAAAAAAAAAAAGCTTTGCAGAGAACTACTAAAAATACACCATCGCATCCAGGATAAGTCACTGAGTATGGAATTAAAAGGATTGTTTTTAAAGGGAATATATATTGTTAAACGGTACAAGAATCTCAGGACTCTAACTCTGCCATTAACTTGATGTTTGTTTATTCTGAGGTCATGTTTAGGTTAGTTTTTAATAGTCTTTGGCAATTGTGTCTGTCCTGGTAAGTGAAAGGGTTGCCAATATCTTGTACACCCATATATACTATATATAAAATTCTATTGTTCATCTACATGAAAGTTTTACTTACTGTTAGCGATGGATTCCCCCCCCCCGCATCACGTGGAAGCAATAAATTGTATGCAGTCCCGCTGTCCCTCCTGTGGTGTGCATTGGAGCTTGCTTGCCTTCAAAGAGTCTGAGAATGGCTTAATTTTAGAGGTCTGAGGCATCCGGCATTGTGTTCAATCAAGGCTGAGGTTGTGATGGATGTAGGCAGGGAGAAAAGAGGCTCCAGTGAAACACCTGAGAAAACCAGCTCACATTTCTCATCATTTTCTAATATCCCACCATTGTTTTTTCCAGGTGCATGGGGAGAAAGAAACAAGCAGTCTTTTCAGGTCTTGAAAGATCTTGTTCAGTTGACATGCATGTCTTTTTTACTCATGCCTTTCAGAACTCCAAGGTACACATTCTGGATACGGAGACTTTTGAGACCACATTTGGGCCAAAAGCCCAAAGAAAGAAGCCTAACCTGCAAGTGGGAGAACTGAGAGAGCTGGCGGAGCAGGCTGAGGTTTTGGCTCAGAGTTATGTTGCAGAGAAGGACCGTGACTTAGTGACTGATGACAGTGGAGTCAGGTGAGGAAGTTCTGTATAATGTGACTTACAGATCCCTGTTTCTCATAAACATGAATACAAATATCAGTGTGCTGACAAGGTGGAGGCAAGGACATGGGAAGTGGGGTGCTTTCAAGATGTCTTTAATTGTGGCTGTAATAATTATAATAATAATTTATTATTATTATTATTATTATTATAATAAAGCAGCTAAATAATAAACA